>NC_089499.1:33227712-34645424 GCF_036850765.1 Saccopteryx bilineata
TGTTGAGTAAGATTGGTAAGAGAGGGTATCCTTGTTCATGATTTTAGAGAAAAAACTGAAATGATACCTATAAAAACACTTTTTAAATCGAAAAGCCCCAATCTAAGGGTTAAGTCATTCATTTTGTGTGTATTCATTCATCATTCCATCCTACTAGATCATGATTTTCTTGAGGATAAAACTAAAATCATAGCTATATTCTGTGCAAACCCAGCATGGTACTGAGCATATAGTAAGGACCACAGTGGGGATAGATTCTATATGGACATATACAAATCTTCTCTGATGGTCTTACCTGCTTGGTACAATCATACAATACATTGGCCAGAAAATCCTGTCGGTTCTGCTTGTCCCCTAAGTACTGGAGCATTGTCAGTGACCAAGAAAATAATAAATTTTATAGGATCTTACACTTCAGAAGGAATTAACTGGTAGCAGCCCCTGGGAATTATCAGGGATGATGATGGAAATTGACAAAGATTAGATAAGCAGGTGGTTTTATCTGGAAGTAGTGGCGGTTTCACAACGAAGTACAACTCAATTTTTTTGACATTTTCTTTTACTCTTTTTCTATTCTATAAAAAGTCTGCTCAGTGGTAGAGCGTCGTCCTGGCATGCGGGAGTCCCAGGTTTGATTCCCAGCCGGGGCACACAGGAGAGGCGCCCATCTGCTGCTCCACCCCTCCCCCTCTCCTTCCTCTCTGTCTCTCTCTTCCCCTCCCACAGCCAAGGCTCCATTGGAGCAAAGATGGCCCGGGCGCTGGGGATGGCTCTGTGGCCTCTGCCTCAGGCGCTAGAATGGCTTTGGATGCAACAGAGCGATACCCCAGAGGGGCAGAACATCGCCCCCTGGTGGGCATGCCAGGTGGATCCCGGTCGGGCGCATGCAGGAGTCTGTCTGACTGCCTCCCTGTTTCCAGCTTCGGAAAAAAATGAAAAGAAAAGAAAAAAAAATAGTCTGTTTTGGAGCTCACTGAATTTATCTTTTACAGGCAAAGTTTCTGTTTTCCCAGGAAAGATAACAACTTGAAATTATTGGTTTATTTGTTTCCTGGACACTGATAATAACTTTATGGTGTGTTCTTTGCTTTTCTTTTTAATAACAGCACTGTGAGTGCACTGGCAGAGTCTCAGCCTGGGAGAACCACCTCTGTGATCATGGTGTCTCTCCTGTCAAGTAAGTATTCTCTTTTCTTTCCTATATTTTACAAAGGGGATGGGTAGTGATAGAATAGTATAAAAACGTGTATGTTATAAATTAAAAGTATCTGAATTCTTGATGTCCCGAAGAAAGCGAGAGCAAGTCTTCTAGGATCAAATATCACACAACAATGGTTTTCAAATTTTAACCTGCATCCGAATCTCCTGGAGTGTTAAAACACAGATTACTGGACTCTAACCCCTGAGTTTCTAATTTAGAAGGTCTAGGGTGAGGCCCCAAGAATTTGCATGTCCAACAAGTCCCCTGCCGACGCTGATGATACAAGTCCAGAGAACATACTTTGAGAATTACTGCCCTGAGCCCTAAAATGCTAGTTTGGAAGCCATATATTGAACACCTATAATGTGCCAGACTCAGTGCTAGTGGCATCAAGATAGGAAAGATCACACCCTCAAAGAGTTCATGGTCAAAGTGGGGCAACAAACAGATACAAACATGAATTCATTTATTTGTTGAGCACTGATAAGGAAATTCAGTGTCACTAGTCTTCCCTGGGCCTCAGTTTCCCTCCCACATCCCAGGCCTCTCCTAGTAACATCCTACTTCTCTTTTTGTTGTAAAGTACTGTACCCCAGATTCTGCAAAGTACCATACCTCACTTCAGCAGGTTTACGTAGAGACACCAAGTCCAGATGAATTTTGAAAGGTTTTATTAAAGGAGGAGATTTATTAAATATGCCGGCTGCATATGGCTGACATGGGGCATTTGCAGACCCAAATCATATGTGCCAAATACATCTCAGAGGTTGGTTATTGTTGGGCAGATAAAATATATTATGCTTGGCCCTGACCGGTTGGCTCAGTGGTAGAGCATCAGCCTGGTGTGCAGGAGTCCCGGGTTCGATTCCCGACCAGGGCACACAGGAGAAGCGCTCATCTGCTTCTCCACCCCTCCCCCTCTCCTTCCTCTCTGTCTCTCTCTTCCCTTCCCACAGCCAAGGCTCCAATGGAGCAAAGTTTGCCCGGGCGCTGAGGATGGCTCTGTGCCCTCTGCCTCAGGTGCTAGAATGGCTCTGATTGCGGCAGAGCAACACCCCAAGATGGGCAGAGCATCACCCCCTGGTGGGCATGCCGGGTGGATCCCGGTCAGGCACATGCGGGAGTCTGTCTGACTGCCTGACTGCCTCCGTTTCCAGCTTCGGAAAAAATACCAAAAAAAAAGAAAAAAAAAAGAAATATATATATATATATATATATATATATATATATATATTATGCTCACTTTGTTAAAGATGGCGCTGCCCACATGGAAACCTGTCACCCAGGTGATATTAATGTGTGTTGGGGGTGGGCTGTGGGCAGGCAAGATCCTTGTAGCCTGGGGCTTGGTTTTAGGACTAAGCCTTTCCCACCCTTTTTGATGTGGGGTGGTACAATCCCATCATGCCTCAGAGAAGTGACTTTGTATTAGAGACTTCCCTATTTTGTATATTGGATTAAAGGTTTAATTTCTACACTATAAAATGGGGGCAGAATGGGATCTTGCTCTCTTAGTTCCTGAGATTAGCATTAGAGGAGAGCAGAGAAAGGCCATGTGGAGGAGGCCAGGAGAAGCAGCCAAGATGGCGGAGTGTTGAGTGAAAAGCCAGTTTGTGCAGAGTTTGTGCAGGGAGAAGGAAGGGGATGGGGAACAGAGGTGAATAAGTCTGGTGAGCTAGAAACCTTTGATTCTATGAAATTCAGATAAGTCAGTAGCTTTGTGAGCACTGAATGAGTGGGTTTTGGAGCCCAATGTGTGTTTATACTTGTCCGCCAGGTGCAAGCTAGGATTAAAGATGATGGCCCACCAGTTTTTGGCTCCGTTGTTTCTTTACCAACTGTCCGAATCCAATGAGAACCTGCATGGGCCGGACTGCTGTGATAGTGGCCCTGGACACTGGCTTTACAGTTATATACATGTAAAGCCAGCAGGCAGTGCCAAGGCCACCATCAGAGCAGCCCAGCCCTTGCAGGTTCACATTGGATTCGGACAGTCGGTAAAGAAACAACGGAGCCGCAAACTGGTGGGCCATAGTCTTTAATTCTAGCTTGCACCCGGCGGTCAAGTAAAAATACACACGGGGCTCCAAAACCCAACCACATTCAGTGCTCACAAAGCTACTGACTTATCCGAGTTTCCTAGAATCAAAGGTTTCTAGCTCACCAGCCTTACTCTCCTCAGTTCCCCATCTCCTTCCTTATCCCAGATACAAACTCTACACAAACTGGCATCTCACTCAGCACTCCGCCATCTTGGCTGCTTTTCCTGGCCTCCTCCACGTGGCCTCCTCTGCTTTCTGCTCTCTCTTCTAATGATAATTTCAGGAACCAAAAGCCCAAACTCCCGCTCCTTCCCTATTTTATAGTGTAGAAATCCAAACTCTTAATCCAATATACAAAATAGGGAAGTCTCTAATACAAAGTCACTTCTCTGAGGCATGATTGGATTGTACCACCCCACATCAAAAAAGGGTGGGAAAGGCTTAATCCCAAAACCAAGCCCCAGGCTACAAGGATTCTCAACACACATTAATATCACCTGGGCGATGGCCTCATGTGGGCAGCGCCTATTTTTAACAAAGTGAGCATAATACATTTTATCTGCCCAACAATACACTTTGACCACATACAGGTTGGGGGGGCATGACAGAATGACACAATCATTAACAAGATTATAACATTTGTCTAGGGCAGGGGTCTCCAAACTTTTTACACAGGGGGCCAGTTCACTGTCCCTCAGACCGCTATAAAAAAAACTATGAACAAATCCCTATGCACACTGCACATATCTTATTTTAAAGTAAAAAACCAAAACGGGAACAAATACAATATTTAAAATAAAGAACAAGTAAATTTAAATCAACAAATTGACCAGTATTTCAATGGGAACTATGCTCCTCTCATTGACCACCAATGAAAGAGGTGCCCATTCCGGAAGTGCGGCGGGGGCCGGATAAATGGCCTTAGGGGGCCGCATGCGGCCCGTGGGCCGTAGTTTGGGGACCCCTAGACTCTAGGGGATTCACAAAAAACGTTAAAACTTTCAAGGTAATACAATCAAAGACATTTATAAACCTTTTAGTGTCTATCTCTCCTCCTTTGCCTAGAAGTACACGTTAATCTCAGGATTCCAGGAAGGGAGGGAGAGCCAAAATCAATGTAGGGTGGTATGTAAATTTTGCCTCTTATTGAAAGGGAAAGGGAGTTCTCCAGATAACCTTAATCCTTTCAGAGAACTTAAAATCAAATGACCCTAGTTGTCCTTGTAAGTCAGGAGACTTCTATATTCTTTTTCCTCCATTTTCCAAAGAAAGAACAGGACAGAAAGCCTGACTTTTCCTTTTAAAGTGGCATTGCCAATACTAAGTTTTACAGTTCTCTGGCACCTTACCACATTTTCAACATTAGTTCTTTCTTTCTCTGTGTAAGGTCAGTGGGCAATGAGGGAAGGTCACGTGAGGACCCACACCAGGACGTTGGCTGGAACCACCCACACCCATGCGCGCCAAAACAAACTTCCCAGGAGTCCTTTGGAAAAGAGCGACTGTCCGTCTGCCAATGAGATTTTGCCACGTCATATCAACTCGCCTTCACCCTGCAGACCAGTTGGGCAGATAAAATATATTATGCTCACTTTGTTAAAGATGGCACTGCCCACGTGGAGGCCGTTGCCCAGGTGATATTAATGTGTGTCTCTGTGGGCTGTGGGCAGGCAGAATCCTTGTGGCCTAGGGCTTGGTTTTGGGATTAAGCCTTTCCCACCCTTTTTGATGTGGGGTGGTACAATCCCATCATGCCCCAGATAAGTGACTTTGTATTAGAGACTTCCCTATTTTGTATATTGGATTAAAGGTTTTGATTTCTACACTATAAAATGGGGGCAGAACGGGAGCATGCGCTCTTGGTTCCTGAGATTATCATTAGAGGAGAGAGCAGAGAGGAGAACAGAGAAAGGCCACATGGAGGAGGCCAGGAGAAGCAGCCAAGATGGCAGAGTGCTGAGAGAGAAGCCAGTTTGGGCATAGTTTGTGCAGGGAGAAGAAAGGAGATGGGGAACAGAGGTGAATAAGCCTGGTGAGCTAGAAACCTTTGATTCTAGGAAACTCGGATAAGTCAGTAGCTTTGTGAGCACTGAATATAAGTGGGTTTTGGAGTCCGGTGTGTGTTTTTACTTGCCCGCCGGGTGCAAGCTAGGATTAAAGATAATGGCCCATCAGTTTTTGGCTCCATTGTTTCTTTACCAACTGTCAGAATCCAATGTGAACCTGCGTAGGCCAGGCTGCTGTGATGGTGGCCCTGGCCTTGTATACTGGCTTTACAAGACCCTATAAATTTCTTCACGCAGATTTCTTCATGCGACTTCTCTGGCCTCTGTCCCCCGGACCAGAGAACCTTGTGTGGGGGGATGCACTGTACTAAACAAAGCTTTTGCTTATTCACACTTAGTGGCTGCACCCTTCTTTCTTTCTCGGCGGGGGAGAGGGGGGATACCTTACACTCTGATTTGGTGACCAGGATAGGAGGAGGCCTATTCCCGGATGGTCACAGTTGAAAGGAAAAGCCTGAGGCCTGGTTCTTTTTGTTAACATGTCAGTGTAGCTCCCTTCTGAGCCAGAAGAGCATGAGGAAATGTCCAGAGGGGCCTGGGTACAGGTCAGGAGCATTTCCGTGTGGAAGGCAGAGAGGGTAAATCAGGCATGACCTCCTCACCCAATCTTTACCCCTAAATCCTTATCTCTTCATTTCCAAATGTCAGCCTTTATTTAAGGCTTGGCTCAAACACCTCCACTTATAACAAGGCTTTCTTTACCTTCTACCCTCCCCTGTCCCCACTGAGGCCTTTGAATGTGGTAAGGTGCCAAAGAACTGTAAAACTTAGTATTGGCAACACCATTTTAAAGAGGAAAAGTCAGGCTTTCTGTCCCATCCTTTCTTTGGAAGGTGGAGGGAAAAGAATATAGAGTCTCCTGACTTACAAGGACAATTGGGTCATTCAGTTTTAGTTCTCTGAAAGGATTAAAATTATCTAAAGAACTTCCTTTTCCTTTCAATAAGAGACAGAATTTACATACCACCCTACACTGATTTTGGCTCTCCCTCCCTTCCTGGAATCCTGAGATTAACTTGTACTTCTAGGCACAGGAGGGGAGATAGACACTAAAAGGTTTATGAATGTATTTTGATATGTAAAATGACATCACCATTGTGTTACCTTGAAAGTTTTAACATTTTTTATAAATCCCCTAAACCAGGGGTAGTCAACATTTTTATACCTACCGCCCACTTTTTTTTTTTTTTTACCGCCCACTTTTGTATCTCTGTTAGTAGTAAAATTTTCTAACCGCCCACCGGTTCCACAGTAATGGTGATTTATAAAGTAGGGAAGTAACTTTACTTTATAAAATTTATAAAGCAGAGTTACAGCAAGTTAAAGCATATAATAATAACTACTTACCGAGTACTTTATGTCAGATTTTAGCTAAGTTTGGCAGAATAAATCTTTATAAAACAACTTACTATAGTTAAATCTATCTTTTTATTTATACTTTGGTTGCTCCGCTACCACCCACCATGAAAGCTGGAACGCCCACTAGTGGGCAGTAGGGACCAGGTTGACTACCACTGCCCTAGACAAATGTTATAAGCTTGTTAATGATTGTGTCATGCTGTCATGCCCCCCACCCCCAACCTGTATGTGGTCAAAGGGTATATAACCAGCCTCTGAGATACATTTGGGGCTGCATAATTTGGGTCAGATATGCCTTGCGTTAGTCATATGCAGCTGACGTATTAATAAATCTCCTTTTAATAAAACCCTTCAAAATTCATCTGGACTTGGTGTCTCTATGTAAACCCGCGGAAGTGAGGTACGGTTACTTGTTTACAACATGAACAGTTATAGCATTTTATTCTTGTCTCTTCTATGGCAGCTGCTTCTTTTGATTCATAGATTAGGCCAGTCTTAGTACTCTTGCTGACTATAAATTTCACTTTTTCTCAGAACTCTCTATCGCACACTATACCGTACCTAAGACAGCATTCAAAACACATCGGTGAATTAAGGAATGAACAGAGTGTTCATGCTATAGAAATCACTTCAATCTTCAAACCCACAATGTGAAAGAAAAAAGAAAAGCAGAAAGAAAGTTGGAATAGAAAGAAATAGGAAATGGAATAGACTAGTTGGCCAGTTCCAGAATTTAGCTGGAGGGTTGACTGAAATGATTCCAGGCATTGCCAGGGATCCGCGGCCACCACCACAGCCGCCTGGCCCATGCAGGTTCGCATTGGATTCAGACAGTTGGTAAAGAAACAACGGAGCCAAAAACTGGTGGGCCATCATCTTTAATCCTAGCTTGCACCCGGCGGGCAAGTAAAAACACACACTGGGCTCCAAAACGCACTCATTTAGTGCTCACAAAGCTACTGACTTATCCGAGTTTCCTAGAATCAAAGGTTTCTAGCTCACCAGATTTATTCACCTCTGTTCCCCATCCCCTTCCTTCTCCCTGCACAAACTCTGCACAAACTGGCTTCTCACTCAGCACTCCGCCATCTTGGCTACTTCTCCTGGCCTCCTCCACATGGCCTTTCTCTGCTGTGCTCTCTAATGCTAATTTCAGGAACTGAGAGAGCAAGCTCCCGTTCTGCCCCCATTTTATAGTGTAGAAATCCAAACCTTTAATCCAATATACGAAATAGAGAAGTCTCTAATACAAAGTCATTTATCTGGGGCATGATGGGATTGTACCACCCCACATCAAAAAAGGTGGGGCCTGACCAGGCAGTGGCTCAGTGGATAGAGCGTCGGACTGGGATGCAAAGGACCCAGGTTCAAGGCCCCGAGGTTGCCAGCTTGAGCGCGGGCTCATCTGGTTTGAGCAAAAGCCCACTAGCTTGAACCCAAGGTCGCTGGCTCCAGCAAGGGGTTACTCTGTCTGCTGAAGGCCCATGGTCAAGGCACCTATGAGAAAGCAATCAATGAACAACTAAGGTGTTACAACGTGCAACGGAAAATAAAGGGGGTGGGGTGGGAAAGGCTTAGTCCTAAAACCAAACCTCAGGCTAGAAGCATCTTGCCTGCCCACAGCCTGCCCCCAACACACATTAATATCACCTGGGTGAGGGGCTTCCATGTGGGCAGCACCATCTTTAACAGAGTGAGCATAATATATTTTATCTGCCCAACAGATTACAATTAGCTAGTGCAAATCACAGAAGTTCCAGGGTTTCCCTTCATTCATTTGTTCATTCATTTGCTTAGTTGTTCTTTTGTTCTTTAGTATTCCTAGTATAGCCAGGCTTCCTTGAAAAACATGTGTTCTCAACCTAAACCCTCCTATCTCAGCACTTGATGGGTCCCTCAAAACAGATCCAAGAAAAAAAAAAAAAAAAAAAAAAAAACAGATCCACAATGCATTAACAGAAGAAATCATTGACTGGAGATTTTGTTGGAGGGAAAGCAGGAGAGGGGATTGATTTCACACACCACAAAGCAGAAGTGTCTCAAATTCCCCATTGGGAGTCTTGGATCCCTTTAGATTCTTCTTCTGGTCAGACTCCTCACCTCTCCTTTTTATTTTTCCCAAGTAGTCTCTAAAACCCTGTTTTCTGTCCAAGTACTTCAGATCTTCTCAGAGGTAATACGCCACTCTACAAAATGGAAACACAAGAGTTAGTTAACCAAAACCACCTATAGCTCCCCCGAGCAAGTCCCCTGAGCATTTGTAAAGCCAGGAGCCACAGCCACCATCACAGCCACTGGCCCATGCAGGTTCGCATTTGATTCGGACAGACAGTAATGGAACAACGGAGCCAAGAACTGGTGGGCCATTAGCTTTAATCCTAGCTTGCACCCAGCGGGCAAGAAATACACAGTGGGAAGACACTTCCCTTTCCATTCAGGGTTCCCAAAGCCACTAACTCATCCGAGTTTCCTAGAATCAAAGGTTTCTACCTCACCAGCCTTATTCACCTCTGTTCCCCATCTCCTTCTCTCTGCACAAACTCTGCACAAACTGGCTTCTCCTTCAGCACTCCACCATCTTGGCTGCATCTCCTCTCCTCCATGTGGCCTTTCTCTGCCCTCTTCTCTAACGTTAATTTTAGAACCAAGAGAGAGCAAGCTCCCAGTTTGCCCCATTTTATAGTGTAGAAATCAAAACCTTTAATCCAATATATAAACAAGGAAGTCTCTGATAAAAGTCACTTAGGGTGAGAAAGTCTTAGTCTTAAAACTAAGCCTTAGGGTATAACAACCCTGCCTGCTTACAGCCTGTCCCCCACACCCAATGCAAACTATAAGCGAGCAAACATATATATTGATATTATATTTACAAACTTATTTGACCAACAGCATCCCTCCCCACACTCAGTCACATTGGGGGGGGGGGTGTCTAGGGCTTTTAATACATGAAGTGGGTGGAGCATGGAGGGGAACATAATTCAGTCCATTACACCTACATTCTGTATTTTATTAATTGCATCTCTGTGTCTTCTGTAACTTGGTAGTTAGATATAGAAACTTAATCAGATTAAAATTTAATTATTTGATAAAATGATTTCATAACAGTACTGTATGTCTCCATCTCTAATACTAATTTATATGAATACATCTCATATTTATTAACAGTCCCAGAGACTGTTAATTGATTCCAAAAAATGGAATTTAATTCCTCAAAGCAGTAAAAAATAGAGAGTATATTTTCCTCTATAACCCTGTCAAATATTTTGAAGGTAAAATCATAAACACATTAATGACAACTAATATTTAATGAGCACCGTGTGCCAGACACTTTGTGTTTATTCTTCAGAAGAATTTTGTCATGCAGGAATATTGTTTCCTAATTTTGCCATTGGAAAAAATAAGATTTTACAAAATCTACATACACTGGTTTCTTAAAACATCTCCAATATTTAGTCAAACACCATGTGAATTGGATTTCTCTTTGGAAAATCTTCAAATGGGATTTGAGTGGGGCATTAAATCAGGAGAGATTCTCCCTAGGCAAGCTGGAGCGGGTTGTCAATAAATACTCACTGATCTCAAGTTTCACCATGTGAGTTTGATTCGTGATGAGACTGAAATGCAAAACTACATTGTAGATAAACTTACCCCCAACCTGATGTATTCTATTTTCTATTTTTTATTTGAGTGCCCACAACCTGCCTATGCTTCCTTCTACTTTTAAAAACATTTTCACCAATTTTTTGGCAAAAAAAAATCTTTATTTGGTTGGACACTAGTCCTGCAGCATTTTTAACTTTTGTTTTTATATGGTGACTACTGTATATAGGGTTCTAAAATCTACTTTGTGAATTAACTCAATCAGTCCTCCCAACAATCTTATCAGGTAGGTAATATTATCATACCCATTTCATAGATGAGAAAAACTTGGCTCTGAGAAGTGGAATAACTTGCCGAACTCACCCAGCCCATGAGTGGTGGTACTCGAATCTGAATCCAAACAACCTGGCTCCAGAGTCCGTGCTCACAATGTCAAAGGTGTCACCTGCCATGCTTAGGGCCTCCTTTGACATTTAGATGCCCCAGGTGTGGACCTCACAGACTGTTGTTCAGGAAACGCTGCACTGGTGGGATTCAAATAATTTAACAACTGGTCCTCTGCCCTAATGACCGTTTTAAGTATAAAAAACAATATACCGAAAGGTAGTTTATTATTTTGTGCATTTAATACTTAAATAAGAACAATAAAAGAGGTACCCAAGACTAGATTATAAAAAGTTTTAAAATATTAACCAAAAAATATTAAATAATACCTGACAAAAAACAATAAAACTGTTATTTAAGATACCTCCATATTGCTTCTTGATTGGCATCCTCACGGAATTTTTTCTCCTACAGACGGAATGAACTACAAGCGCTTAGAATACGCTGTTGGACAGAGGAACGTTAAAAAAGAGTAAGGAATGTAAACTTGTGATTTCCACATTGGGCGGCTGCCCAGGCGCCCACCTTAGAGAGAATCCTGATTATAAGTGCCATTTTAACAACCGGTTTGCTGAACTCAACTAAAAATTAGGTATCAGTTCTGCCAGACTGGTGCGAACCGGCTGAGTCCCACCACTGGAGCGATGGCGCCATGGGCACCGTGATAGGACACGTGGCTCAGCAGCGCCCCTCCAGCCTGGCACTTCCTGTCCTCTGCCAGCCAGTGTGGTTCCCACTCAGCTTCATGCTGGAGCAATGCCAAACTCCAAAAACCAGCTTCGTCACAATTATCATCCCAATTAAAAAGAAAACTATCGGAGGCTGCTAAGAAATGTTTCACTAAGCCTTTGCACCAATATCCATAATGGGATAAAGGAGGAAATTTAAAAATAAGGCCCACGATAAGGTGTTAGATAAAGAACAAACCATTGAAAAAATAAAGGTCAAAGGAACTTCTGAGAAGTGCCTTTGATTTCACTCTGAGGCTTACAACTTAAAAATGGCTGCTGAAAAGTACTTTCTACCACAATATACATATAAGGTGACCAATCATCCTCCTTTAGGGAGGACAGTAATTCCTTTGTAAGTTCCATCCTCCCTCGAAAAGTGTCCTCCTACATGTATTCTTTTCTGATATTGGAAGACTAATCTGTAAATGTCCGTATTCAATCGATGCAGAGTCGATCCACTGTGAGTGATGTGACGTATCTGTATTTGACATGATTTGTCAAGGATTGGTACAGTGCAGCGAGACGCGATTATGAGACACATGTGCTCCACGTGGCAGACCTTGAGAGAGCGCACAAATGGCTTTGTGTACTTCTTACTGAAACACGACACGGTGCATATGACATTGTAGACTCACGATTATTTCTTTCTCAGTGAATATTCAATCACAGACAAGCACAATTCATGTTTTTTTAATTCATTATCTATTTAATAATTTCCAAATACATATAATTTTAAAGTGAAAATCTAACCTCAAACCATATCTATTAATAACACATTTTGATTAAATAGTTGCATAAAACAAATGTTTTTTAATTAGAAAATGATAAATACACCTGAATATCACTCCAAATTAGTAGTTTTGTTTGATAGTTTTACTAAATGAGTACTTTTTTCTTACAATTATTATTAAAAATTAATAGGCATGTAAGCATAATTACAATATAAAATATTACAAATGTTTTTTTTATTTATTCATTTTAGAGAGGAGAGGGAGAGACAGAGAGAGAGAAAGAGGGGAGAGATAGAAAGAGAGAAGGGGGGGAGGAGCTGGAAGCATCAATTCCCATATGTGCCTTGACCAGGCAAGCCCAGGGTTTCGAACCGGCGACCTCAGCACTTCCAGGTCGACGCTTTATCCCACTGCGCCACCACAGGTCAGGCCACAGATATTTTTAATATGCATTTGTCATATAATGTATTATTGTTGCAATGAATAAAATGTTTCTTTTATTTATTATATTGTTTTCTTCAATTTATTTTTGTCCAAATAAAAACTTGGTCACCTTAAAATACAGTATATATACATTACCCAAATTAACTGATCACTAAGCCAAGGAGCAATGACTGAAATACACTGGATCATATTTACTGAAATGACTAAATCACTCCAGAGCTGTCAGAGCTCCCCCACAGACCCCTGAAGCAACCAGGGTGGGCCACTTCTCTCTTCAAGGCCACACACTTCCTTGCCTACACCCGTCCGCACCCAGAAGGGCAGACAGCCATGGTTCAGGGTCCACGGCCACGACTGTGTTTGGAAGACTAGAGTCTCAAACTAGACAACTTTTGTTTTCCTGCCCTTCATTTTCTATTTGTCCTTCACAATAACAAAAGCATGGACTTTGTGGTGAGGGTTTTAACCTCCTCATACTCAAAGTGTGGTCTGTGGACCAGCAGCATCAGACTCACCAGGCACTTATTAGAAATGTACAATCTTGCCACCCCCAACCCCGGCCCAGAGCTGTTGAATGAGAATCTGCATTTTAACACGGTCCCAGGTAATTCATATGTTCATTCAAGTTGAGAAACACTATTTTAATCTTTCTTGACCTCATACTTATCTCACAAGGTTATTGTGACAATTAAATGTATTCAAAATGCCTGGCAAATGCTAGGTGCTAAATATGCTATCATCTTCCTTCACCTGGCACCTGGCACTGCCATGTTACTGTGCCCGGGCTTCGCCTGCCTGCGCCCTTCTCCCTGGCCTGGGCTTCTGAATGCTGACCTTAACTTGCTTACTCAGACCCGGCCCTTTGGCTGGTGCCCCAGACTGACCTCCGCTCTCTCCTTAGAGAGTCCCTGGCAGGCTGGCTGGGGCTTGTTGCTATACTTCTTTGCACTCCCTGCTGACCTGGACTTCCCTCAAGACTGACTTCTCTTGGCCTGTCCGTTCTGTGGACACCAAAAACCCTGCAGTGGCACTTATTTTAGTCATGCTGCCATTGCTCAAAAAAGGCCTTGAAACTGTTCTTGGAACTTGCCTGTCTCAGCGTAGGCACTCGACTAAATACACTTTAGGGCAATGAATGAAGAACAAGGATTTGCTTCATACTGTACCATGGTATTAGGGGGATTCTGTCTCTTTGTTTTCTCTTTTTCTCATTTTTCTTTGTCACCCAAAAAGTGTGATACAGAAGGCTGAGATTTTAGTCACCCAGGAAGAAAAGGCCAAGGAGAATGCCTGACCTGTTAGGATTCTAGATGTCAAGCCTCTATGCAAGGGAGCCCGTGAGGCCCCGCCCAGTCCAGCTTGCTCTTTCTGATTCCACACCGAGGCTTAAGGGCACACTACCAGAAGGTAATGAAGTATGTTGGTCCTGGTCTTCTCTGCTAGGTCACTGTCCAAATCTCCTTCACCAGCAGTCCACTCATCGCCCAGCTGCTGCAAGTGCTCTGGCTGAAAGCTTCCACCTGTGACCTTCTTTGGACAATTGCTGTTGGAGGATCTGTGTAGAAATTTAAGGAAAGTGCTACTGTCACCCCCAGCAGCCAATGACTGATGGATATAGGAACATAAAAGGCCAGTCCCCTTGCCGCAAGGTAGGACAACTCTGTAGTGCAATTTACAGTCCAGAGGCCCCATGGATGGGCCAAGGCTAGAATTTACCCGAGTCCTCGTTCCTGCTCCACTCTTCTCCAGCCTACCCTCCTTCCCTGACTCCCTTACTGTCTTCTTTCCAGGGCGCCCCTCAATAAATGGTGTGCACCTGAAAGAGTGTCCCAGGCTCTGCTTGCAGGGGGCCTGACCTAAGACAGTGCTCTTGGGATTTGGCGGATAAGTAGCAGGACCAGGTTCCTGGGTTCAGGATCCCAACTGCTCACCAAATATCACCTTAACACCAGCCTGACATGACATACGCAGGGGAATCAGCCCTGCTCCTGTCAGCCCACAAGGGCCCCAGAGCCACGTCCAAGGGAGGGGGAGGAGGGTCTAGAGCTGTACCCCTAAAATGTAGCCACTAGTTACAGTGGCTGCTGAGCACCTGAAATATGGCTAGTGCAACTGAAAAACGGAATAATTTCACTTAATTTTAATTTAAAAACCTGATACTCAATTCAGTTATTGGAACACTATGAAGCATGTTTGGAACAACTTGGGTGTGTAAATACATTTCTTTATTATTGTAAATTTTACAAAATCTAAATAAAGGCCAAGAATTTCCAAGGACAATTCAGTGTCCAAATTGAGATTGTTTTGTGTATAAAAAACATACACTGTATTCAAAGATATAGTATTAAAACATGTCAGCCTGGGGCCTGACCTGTGGTGGCGCAGTGGATAAAGCGTCGACCTGGAAATGCTGAGGTCGCCGGTTCGAAACCCTGGGCTTGCCTGGTCAAGTCACATATGGGAGTTGATGATTCCTGCTCCTCCCCCCTTCTCTCTCTCTCTCTCTCCCTCTCCTCTCTAAAATAAATAAATAAAACAAAAAAAATTTAAAAAAAAAAAACATGTCAGCCTGCCAAGGCAGTGGTGTAGTGGATAGAGTGTCATCCTGGAATGCCAAGGACCCAGGTTTGAACCCCCAAGGTCGCCAGCCTAAGCATGGACTCATCAGCTTGAGCGCAGGGTCACCAGCATGAGCATATAGAATCATAGACATGACCCCATGGTTGCTGGCTTGAGCTCAAGGTTACCGGCTTGAGCAAGGGTTCACTCGCTCTGCTGGGGCCCTTGGTCAATGCACATATGAGAAAGCAATCAATGAACAACTAAGAAACCACAACAAAGAATTGATGTTTCTCATCTCTCTCTCCCCCTTCCTGTCTGTCCCTCCCTCTCTCTCTCCCTCTCTTACTAAAAAAAAAAAAAAAAAAAAAAAGTGATGTCAAAGTTATCACTAATATTTTTAATATTGGTTACATGTTGAAATATTTTTATTTGATTAAATAAAATGTTAAAATTAATGTTTCTTTTATTTTTCCCCCCAAAGTTAGAAGTAGGGAGGCAGTCAGACAGATTCCCACATGTGCCCGACCGGGATCCACCCAGCATACCCACCAGGGGGCGATGCTTTGCCATCTGGGGCACTGCTCCTTTGTGGCCAGGGCCATTCTAGCGCCTGAGGCAGAGGCCACAGAGCTGTCTTCAGCACCTGGACCAACTTTGCTCCAATGGAGCCTTGACTGCTGGAAGAGAGAGAAATGAGAGAAATGAGAGGGGAAGGGGTGGAAAAGCAGATGGGTGCTTCTACTGTGTGCCCTGACCGGGAATCAATCCAGGGACTTCCACACACCAGGCTGACACTTTACCACTTAGCCAACCGGCCAGGGACAAAATTAATGTTTCTTTTAAAATATGACCACTAGAAAATTAAAAATGATACATGTAAGAAAATGTGATAATTACATACGTACTGAGCCCCAAAGATGTTGAGATGTCTCAGTTGCTCATGTCCTCTCAAGAAACTCCCATGTCTCAAGTGGGGTTCCCCTGAAACAGACACTGAAACTAGGCTAACGTGCACAGCAACTATTAAGGACGTGCTTCCAGGAGAAGCTGGTAGGAAGTGGGGGAGGTAGGAGAGAAAGCCAGGCATGGTGTGATTTCAGCAGTCTTGCAAAGGGTAGCTTCAGACTGACCCAGGCGGAAAATTCTGTAATAGAAATAGTACTTTAGAGGTTGCCCCACCCAGAGGCGGATTTAACAGTGGGCACACTGGGTGTGTGCCCTGGAACCTGACTTCTGAAGGGTCCTGCAAAACCCCAACTTTACACTTTTTTTCTAATGACATCGTTTGGTTTCATATGTGCAATTTTAACATTAATAGTACATCATATATATATATATATATATATATATATATATTTTTTTTTTTTACAGAGACAGAGAGTCAGAGAGAGGGATAGACAGGGACAGACAGACAGGAATGGAGACATGAGAAGCATCAATCATTAGTTTTTCGTTGCGCATTGTGACATCTTAGTTGTTCATAGATTGCTTTCTCATATGTGCCTTGACCGCAGGCCTTCAGCACACCGAGTAACCCCTTGCTGGAGCCAGCAACCTTGGTTGGTGAGCTTTTGGTCAAACCAGATGAGCCCGTGCTCAAGCTGGCGACCTTGGGGTCTCGAACCTGGGTCCTTGGCATCCCAGTCCGACGCTCTATCCACTGCACCACCACCTGGTCAGGCCATATTTTTTATTTATTTAAAAATATGGTTAACATGTATTTTTATTTCCCTTGCGTCTCTCTCTCTTTTTTTTCTTTTTCTTTTTTCTTTTTTTTTCATCTTTCTGAAGCTGGAAACAAGGAGGCAGACAGACTCCCGCATGCGCCCGACCGGGATCCACCTGGCATGCCCACAAGGGGGCGATGCTCTGCCCCTCTGGGGCGTCGCTCTGTTGCATCCAGAGCCATTCTAGTGCCTGAGGCAGAGGCCACAGAGCCATCCCCAGCGCCCGGGCCATCTTTGCTCCAATGGAGCCTTGGCTGCGGGAGGGGAAGAGAGAGACAGAGAGGAAGGAGAGGGGGAGGGGTGGAGAAGCAGATGGGCGCTTCACCTGTGTGCCCTGGCCGGGAATTGAACCCGGGACTCCTGCACGCCAGGCTGACGTTCTACCGCTGAGCCAACCGGCCAGGGCCTCTCTCTTTTTTTTAAGGGGCCCAATATTTTCTTCTGTGCCTGGGGCCTCAACCGACCTTAATTCTCCTCTGGTCCCACCTCAATGTGAGAAAGGCTGGTTTTCATAGTCCCTCACCAATCAGTCCTTGGTCAAAGGTCTCCTTAGCAGGGGACATAGACACTCCTAGGTTCCTTCTATTTCTTGCCATACTAGGTAAAGCAGCTCTTGTAGCTCCAAAAAATAGTTCTCAGAAGAAGAGTTACAGATATTGATGGCAAAAGCACACTGAAGCCAGGGGAGGAGTGACCAGAAATAGTAAAGAAGTTTGAGAATTCTGGGCAGTGCATGAACAGCATCCACAGTACTCCATCATGGGAGGTCACCTGGGTACATCTCTCCCCTGCAGCCTGCACACTGTACACGGATCAGAAGCCTTGTGTTCTCCCTTCACTTTATTTTATGGTTTTCAGATTGTTCCCTACACAGTTTCTTCTTGAGTTACCATAAAATCAGGAGAACCCAGCCAGTAAGGACTTTATACAGCTACAGATGAAGCAATTCAACTTTTATTTCTTTTATATGTTGGGATCCATGTGTGCTTTGCTTAAATGCAGGTCTCCACAGGCTTGAAAACTACTGTGACAGACCATGGTTAAATAAGTGCATTAGTTTTGTATACCTGCATAACAAATTACTGAAAATGTAGAAGCTTAAAAAAAAGTTTTAAAATTATAGTTGATATACAATAGTATATTAATTGCAGGTGTACAACATAGTGATTTTACACTGATATACCTTATGATGTGATGACCATATGGTGTCTCTAGTAACCATCTGTCTCTGTACAAAGTTGTCATGATACTACTGACTATATTCCCTGTCCCTGTCCTGTACATTAAAATCAACACATATTTTTATCTCACAGTTTCTATGTCAAAAGTCCACGCACAGCTTAGCTATACCCTTTGCCCAGGGCTTCACAAGGCCATGATCCAGGTATTGGCTGAGGCTGTGGTCTCATCAGAGGCTTGACTGGGGAAAGATCTGCTTCAGCTCTTTCAGGTTGTTGACAGAATTCATCTCCTTGTATTTGAAGGACTGGGGGCCTGTTTTCTTGTTGACTGTCAATGGGGATTGCTCTGAGCCAACACAGGCTGCCCAAAGTTCCTTGCCATGTGGCCCCCTCCATTGGTCCTCTCATGACATGGCAGCTTATTTCTTCAATAAGCAGTAATGGAAAGAGAGTCTTCCGCATATATCTTTTATGCCAGCAAGACAGCTATATATGTATATAATAACAATCATGGGAGTGACAGACCACTGCCCTATGTGATAGCCATATTCTATCACTCAGAAGCAAGTCCTGCTCACACTCAAAAAGAGGAGAGCCCTGGCCGGTTGGCTCAGCGGTAGAGCGTCGGCCTTGCGTGCGGAGGACCCGGGTTCGATTCCCGGCCAGGGCACACAGGAGAAGCGCCCATTTGCTTCTCCACCCCTCCGCTGCGCCTTCCTCTCTGTCTCTCTCTTCCCCTCCCGCAGCCAAGGCTCCATTGGAGCAAAGATGGCCCGGGCGCTGGGGATGGTTCTGTGCCCTCTGCCTCAGGCGCTAGAGTGGCTCTGGTCGCAACATGGCGACGCCCAGGATGGGCAGAGCATCGCCCCCTGGTGGGCAGAGCGTAGCCCCTGGTGGGCGTCCCGGGTGGATCCCGGTCAGGCGCATGCAGGAGTCTGTCTGACTGTCTCTCCCCGTTTCTAGCTTCAGAAAAATGCAAAATAAATAAATAAATAAATAAATAAATAAAAAAGAGGAGATAATACAGGGCATAAAAATAGGGCCAAACCAGGGTCTGCCCACCACAGTGATTTCAGAGGAGAATGTTTAGTAGAGGCTTAATGGTAAAAGAAGAAAAAGCCTTGAGGTGTAAGAGAAAAGAACTGCTTCATTGCTAATTCCTCCATTCATACCAACTTGTTCTAAGCAAGCAAGCAAGCTCTATCCTGTACGTACCCTGAACAATTTTGATCTATTGCCTTGCTTTCTGACCTGTCTCATCTGTGTGCATTTTGACTACACAGACTGACCTGTCTCTGGATCCTTTGGTTCAGTCTTGGGCTCTCCCTAGCTTGTTACATAGCGTTGCCTGTCTCTGCATTCTTACAGCTGTTGCCCTGGTCTCACACTGATAACCTTGTTTCAGTTCATTTTCTGCCTCAGTCTTTACATATTTGATCATAACTGTCATATGGGAAAAGGCTGGAGCTCATGGGTCAAACATGACAATTATTAAACAAGCAAGTCTTGGTTAAATTTCTTTAGATTAAAAAAAAAGCTATTCTAGATTAATTGCACTTGCCTTGATAATTTGACATCTTTTTTGTTTTGTTTTGTTTTGGGTATTTTTTTAAACCTGTAGGATACCAGCTTTAGGGACTTCTGCTGGCATTACTAAAACCCACATTTTGCTGAAGGCTCACTGGATTTAGAGCTCACATTTTATGTAAAATTTGGAGACTCTGATGCTTAATAGTTCCAACGTATTACCTCTCTTTCTCAGGTCTTAAAGACTTCTAAGGTCTTAAAGTATCATTATACTTTATTTCACTGGTGTAAACAGTTAAAAGTAAACATCAGGGAATAAAACAATGTTCTTCACCCAGCTTTATCAGAAAAAGACCTGAAAATTCCCCAGAGAAACCAAAGGAATTTGAGAACTGAACATCATTTCAGAAAATGACTAATCAGGGATGGCAAATACTTAGCACAGATGCCTCACCTCCTCCGACCTATGCCCATGACCAATACCATCAGTCAATCACTATATTCTTCTGATGAGTCTGAACAGAGCTTTGGGGTTCTTCTCAACCCTGGGAAACTACTACTGATTTGTTTATTTATTTATTTATTTATTTACTTTTAATTTTTTATTTTTTTTTTATTTTTCTGAAGTTGGAAACAGGGAAGCAGTCAGACAGACTCCCACATGCGCCCGACCGGGGTCCACCCAGCATGCCCACCAGGGGGCAATGATCTGCCTATCTGGGGCGTCGCTCTGCTGCAACCAGAACCATTCTAGCGCCTGAGGCAGAGGCCACAGAGCCATCCTCAGCGCCTGGGCCAACTTTGCTCCAATGGAGCCTCAACTGTGGGAGGGGAAGAGAGAGACAGAGAGGAAGGAGAGGGGGAGGGGTGGAGAAGCAGATGGGCGCTTCTCCTGTGTGCCCTGGCCAGAATCGAACCTGGGACTCCTGCACGCCAGGCCGACACTCTACCACTGAGCCAACCGGCCAGGGCTACTACTACTGATTTAGATAGGGTTCTTTGGTTATAAGTAACACAAACCGACCTGAGCCAACTTGAGCAAATAAGGAATTTCATGCAAACATACAAGAGTGTCTCAAAAAAAGTCAAGCACAAGAATGCAGCTAGGCCTCAGGCACCAGGAACCAGAAAGTCATGAGGACTCTGTCCCTTATCTCTGCATGTATCTACCTGCTTGTTTCCCTCTCTCTCTCACTCTGTAGTTGGCTTTCTCTGCATCTCCGATTGGCTTGAGGTCATATGGCCACTCACAGCACTCACGTTGACTTATTCCAGTTGCAGACTGTATCTGAATCCCAGCATCAAATTCCTGAGGGAGAGACTCTGAACGGCTGTGCTTGCGTCAGTTGACCCCTCCTGGCCCCATCAGTCATAATCAAAAAAGAAGTGACAGCATTCGAAAGAGCTACCTAGCACCCACTCCTGGGTAATGGGGAGCAGTTTGCAGAGAGGGCAGGAGTAGCTCACAGCCTAAGCAGGCACCCCAGAGATGGTTTCCATTACTATTACCAATCCATAGGCAGGGCTATGAGAGATGAAACATTTTCTCCTTAGGATCTAGATCAGTGCAGCACTATTGGTGAAAATGGAAATGTTCTAACGCTATACTCTCCATTGGACTAGCCCCTCACCACAGCAGCTATTGAGCCCTTGAAATGTATCAGAGGAACTGATTTTTTTAATCTTATTAAACTAATTCAAATTTACCGTATTTTTCACTCCATAAGACGCACTTTTTTCCTCCCAAAAGTGGAGGGGAAAGTGCCCATGTGTCTTATGGAGCAAAAAATACAGCATTTTATTAAATATTTTAACACACCATTTGGTTCAGAATATTTCTTTTCTTATTTTCCTCCTTAAAGCCCTAGGTGGGTCTTATGGTCAGGTGCGTCTTATGGAGCGAAAAATATGGCAAATACCTGTATTATAGCAAGGGGCTACCATATTGGACAGTATAAATCTAGGCCTTCCCAGTTTAAAGTTAAGGAAGCTGAACTCCCAGACATAGCTAATTAATAACACAACTAGAACTAAAATCTTAGTCTCCCTTTTTAATTTTCCACCTTATTTATTGGAATTGAGGAATCTGCATAAGTGATTTTTTGCAGATAATTCCAATTTGCCATTTTAAATGTCCATGCCCTACCATTCCTTGATGCAGGTTTCTGAAATGTATTACACATTTCCCTGCCATGGAAACAAGCCATGTGGCCATAACTGTGGATTTTTCTTAATAAACACAAATTGTAGTTGTGAACCTCATTTGTCATTCTGGGTTATAATCACGAGGCCCTCAGAGCAGGGCCTCGTGAGGCTTACAGGGCTATCTTCCCCACACTTACGTCTCTACGGCTAGAGGCTTGCTTTCTCCTTCTTCCTTGTCACGTCTTGATGTGGCAGCTTCTGACAGCGTCCCAACTCCCTTCAGCGGCTCAGCAAAGAACCGAGCACAGGGACTGGATCCATCAGCGGGCTTAACTTCACCCACAGTTATAAACCAATAGGACTGGGCGAGTTTCACAACTGAGTCAGATACCTAGGTTTAGTACATAGTATGGCTTTTTTCTGAAAGGTCTATAATGACGCAAGTCTCCTAAATGCTGACTGCAAGATAAAAGGTACGATACGTTATTCTACTTTAACTGTGCCACTCTGGATGTGTCAGTATTGCAATGTCCAGGGTACCAAGGCAGAACTGGATCCTCAGCGCCCAGGCCAACTTTGCTCCAATGGAGCCCTGGCTGTGGGAGGGGAAGAAAGAGACAGAGAGGAAGGGGGGGTGGAGAAGCAGATGGGCGCTTCTCCTGTGTGCCCTGGCTGGGAATCGAACCCGGGACTCCTGCACGCCAGGCCGACGCTCTACCACTGAGCCAACTGGCCAGGGCCTATGAGTCTTTTGAGGATATTCAAAAACCAAAGTGAATTTTAAGAGCACAAAAAGAAATAATAATAAATTCATTTCAGTACTCTTTATATAGAGAGACCAGATTTGTAGTAATTGTGTCTGTTCAAAATATATCTATGTGCATGGGAGCCAGAAAAGCCCCAAAGCCAGGGGAATGGCTGTTACAAAGCTCATGCGCTAGCGCCATGGTCTGTAGCCAGGGGGAACAGACACTGTCGGCCTGCAGCCTAGGTCTCAGGCTCACTCCTGGAACCTCACTGAGGTGCATGAGAAGGGTGACTCAGAAGAAAATCTGACTTCTGCTTCCTAGATCACACACACACACACACACACACACACACACACACACACACACACACAAAATGCACTGTATTCACCACCCCTGGGAAGAATGTAATTCATTTTAGAAAGATTTTCCTTAAGCAATCAAAATGTTGGGTTTTTATTTTTTGGCATCTATGAAGGTAGCTTTCAGTTATCTTGAAAAATTGTTTATGCAAAGACACCACCAGCAAACAGGTGTTCTGTATTTCTACTTGGCCTACTGGAACAGTTTGAGGATTTACTCAAAGGGAACACTCATTTTACCTATACGATGTATTAGAAAATAACTTCACTAACACGTTCATTGGTCCATTAGTTATTTATAGTTAAGTTTTGATTATCCACTAGGCAGATTCCTGGCACGGTTTTCAGCCCTCTGCCTTTCTCACCTCCCACCGACACAGGCTTGCTGAAGCTTGTAGCAACTTAGAATTTCCCCTGAGTCATAGCTTCCCTGCCCCCAGTGTGAGCTCAGCCACCCACCCCCTTCCAAGATGTCTACAAATCCAAACAGAAAATTACCTTTCCCAACAACAATACCGTGGACTGAGCCTTCTGGGCTGCAGGCACCGTGCCCAGAAGCTTATGTGTGCCCAGGCCTGAAGGTTGGAGAGGGGTCACACTAAGCTGGGCAGGGTGGGATATTCAATAGCTTCCCATCTCATCTCACAGCATGGGTATCGTTTTGTTGTTTGAAGTGACACACCCTCCCGTCCTCAAATTCCAGATGAGTACAAAAACACATTCCTGAGTCCCATCAGAACTTCTCTCTGCTCCTTGGGCTGTAGTGAGAGTGGCCCTGGTTGCTTTCTTGTACTGAGGAACACCTCTAGATCACCTGACTAGATCACCTGACTCCTGAGCCAGAGCAGTTTCCGTGCTAGCTTAGAGCCCTGGTTCTCGACTCAGGGTTCTGCTGCCTAGGCCTCAGTCCCAGAGATTCTGATTGTAACTGGCCGCGGGGTTAAGGCCTGAGTGCTGGGGTTTTCAAAGATCCCCCCAAGTGACCCTCGTGTGTGGCCAAAGTTGAGGACCAGGGGCTTACAGCCTCACTTGGCCCACAGTGATTGAGAGTGGGACACTAAAACCATACAGCTGTGGCTCCGCTGATGTAGAATCAATGTTTGAATAGGAAAGGGAGAAGATATGTACACATACAGGACAATTCGGGAGCCACTGTGCATTCCAGGATCAGCATTTCATCCACTCATTCACTTAACAAACATTTGCTGAGAGCTGCTGCTAGGATGGGCAGGTGCAACAATGCACGGGGAAGGGGCTGACCTCAAGGTCAGAACAACTCCCTGAAAGAAGCATCTAGACACATCTGTGGACCCTCAGATTCCCCCACCGGGATAGTCAACCCTAGCCCTTCCCCCAGCCTTCTTTATGCCCATGCAGTGACTCACAATCCCCTTACGCTTGCACAAGATTTGACTGAACATCGACCATCCCGGTGCCTATAGTCTCTGGTTGCACTCCAGAGCGCTGTTGCTGGAATTATGAGTTATCTCTGCTAATAAAGTTCACCCTTTCGCTGCAGAGTTATAAATACATGTGCAGTTTGCATATTCGAGGAGGCATGTGGGAGGAAACACGGCGCAGTGGGGCCCTTCTGGAACAGATGCCACGCTCTGGTACCTGAACGTGCATAACTTTCCTGATACCCCCAGTAAGGCTCACGTTCAGGGCTTCCTTATAAAAGGCATTTACTGTAAACAGGCCTAGTGAGAGAATCAGAAACCAGCATCCTTGACGCTTGCATTCTTTTCTTTCCTCCGGTCCCCAAATGGGTCCACAGCTATCAACTTCCCTTGTCCACGGGGCAAACTGGTCCCACAGTCCCCGAGGACACTGGAGTGGCATTCACTGGGGTGCATAACCACTGCCAAATGGAGAGCAGGAAGATGACTAGCAGGAAGAGGGGGAAGGGCGACCTTGTACCTTCGAGCCCTGCAAACAAGTTCATTAAATTTAGGATGTGCATGGGTGCTCGTAAGGCATATCAAGAAGCGGCCGACAGTCTGGCCTGTGGTGGCGCAGTGGATGGACCTTCAGCCTGGAATGCCAAGGTTGCCGGTTCAAAACCCTGGGCTTCCCTGGTCAAGGCGCATACAGCAAGCAAGCAATGAACAGCTTATAATGAAGCAACTATGAGTTGTTACTTCCCATTCCATGCTCCCCTTTCTCTCCTGTCTCGGTAAAATCAATAAAGTATTTAAAAAAAACAAACAAAAACCAGAAGTGGCCGACAAATGCATCTGGCTGGTTACCTGGAGGAGAAGAGCTAATGGAGGAATTTTCTAAAAGTAGTTTTAACTTTTTCCTGAATGCTATCCCGCTATACATTACTAATCGGCTGGCTGTAATTTTAGTTTAGCCTGGCATTTGGACTGCTTGCAGGAGACTGTACCTTGTGGGTAATCACAGGTATGCATGGTGGATGTTATGTAACATATTTCTACTAGCTACTTTGGTAACAAATATGTTTATTTGCAAAGGAAATTAGGACTAGGGTGTGACAGAGCACGGAGCAGGCGCTGCAGCGGAGTGACTCTGCCCCACCTCCCAGGATGAAAGGGAAGTCCGAGGGACTTATGCCAGTCCTAACAGCCCGCTGTTTCCAGGGGCTGGTCCAGGAGCAGGTGTGCGGATGGCCTGCCATCATGACACCACCACCATTCCCTTCTAAACTAGGAACCTGCTTCCAAGATTTACAGTCTCTGTCCTGTTCCAAATTATTGCTCACAAGAGTGAAAAATTTGTAGAGGATGGTGTTATTTTCTCTAGAGATGATTGCAATTCTGTAGGTGGGCAGATGACAGATTCCCAGCAGCTTTCTGGCACAAACTTGAGGAATTACACACTTAGGTGTTTCAGGCTAAGCTCTTGGAGGGTCAACTCCTCTAATCTTCAAGGGTAGACCTTCTGAACTCTACTCCCTTGGCTATCCCGCAAGTCATGTATGCCGCAAATTTTATATTCAGCTCTTTATATCCAAAATGCATAGAATGGGTTTAGTGTCCCATCCTAGACCCTGACTGATATGGTGGCACAAGGTCCAATTCTGGCCCAGAGGCTGGTGGGCTTCTCCTTCCTCCTGAGAAGGAGTCTCTGGAAGAGACAGCCTCTCTCTGCCTCTGGGCGATGTGGCATTTGGAAATGATGCCTGGTACAGCTGTCACAATGTGCTGCCAGTCTGGAAGAGAGCCAATATGCAAGTAGAAGGCAAAGCCAAGAGAAACGCCCAGCAGAAAAAGCTGGAGGCCTGAGGTACTGGCAGCCAATGGCCTTCTAATTGGTGCAGATTCATCCCTTAAAGAAGCACATGTTAGGACAGTCTGACATTGGCTCCCGTGTTTTCCGAGGGTGAGATACTAGTCAGTGATTCCTATCTGTCCTCCATCCTTTCCTTTCTATACTCCCACCTTCCCCGCTAATGAGTGCCCAGATAATGTCTCAAATGTACCACGACCTCTGAAATAGCCATGTGAGTCTGAACTGGTCTGCATTGGCAGAGCTGTCTACAATATGATTGCACGTCTTCTCTCTTTTTCTCATACTCCAATTAGACTTTAAATAAATTACATTGCCAGAGCATTAGTACAAATCTATCACTTTGAATTTCTTCTTGTTTTACCCGTACACAGGCAGTCCTCACTTTGCACGGTAGTGCAGAAACATAAAAATGACCATGCGAGTTGAAACTGGACAAAGCAACCCTAATAGTCAGCGGGGAAAATTACAACTGTCTCACAAAATTTTTTTCTACAATATTAAAAATTCTTCCTTTCACTTATAATAGTTTTAAAATAGTAAAAATATTTATTGTTATTTAAACCATTAGAAACATTGATAAAATATTTTTTTTCTTTTTTTTTTTTAATTTTATTTATTCATTTTTAGAGAGGAGAGAGAGAGAGAGAGAAGTGGGGGAGGAGCCGGAAGCATCAACTCCCACATGTGCCTTGACCAGGCAAGCCCAGGGTTTCGAACCGGTGACCTCAGCATTTCCAGGTCGACGCTTTATCCACTGTGCCACCACAGGTCAGGCTGAAATATTTTATTTTATTTTTTGTAAAAATTCTATCAGGAGGCATTTGAACAGTGTTACCATCCGAACATCTTTTCTATGCCTTGGCAAATTGTCATATCCTAAGTTTAGATCAGCTTTCAACATTTTATCCTTTGCATTTTTTTTTTTTTTTTTTGTATTTTTCTGAAGCTGGAAACGGGGAGGCAGTCAGACTCCCGCATGTGCCTGACCGGGATCCACCCGGCACGCCCACCAGGGGGCGATGCTTTGCCCATCTGGGGCATTGCTCTGTTGCGACCAGAGCCACTCTAGCGCCTGAGGCAGAGGCCATGGAGCCATCCCCAGCGCCCGGGCCATCTTTGCTCCAATGGAGCCTTGGCTGCAGGAGGGGAAGAGAGAGACAGAGAGGAAGGAGAGGGGGAGGGGTGGAGAAGCAGATGGGTGCTCCTCCTGTGTGTCCTGGCCAGGAATCAAACCCGGGACTTCTTCACGCCAGGCCAACGCTCTACCACTGAGCCAACCGGCCAGGGCCTATCCTTTGCATTTTCAATGAAATGTCCTTTAGAGTTTTTTTAATGTGAAATTTTTGTCAGTGTCACTTCTTCTGGGACATCATCTTTCTTGTCATACCACTTGTTTATGTTTATGTTGATAAATTTGCCTTCTGGCTGTATCAAGTTCCTTGAATAGCAGCAATGTCAACACTCTCAAAATAAAAACATATATATTCTTTGCAGCCAAAGCAATCCCATGACAGGAATTACTATTACTATTATTGTTATTAATTCCATACAAAAACTTCCTGGTGAATTTGAAATCAGACATGCTAGTAGAATTTGGAGAGAACTGTACACACACCTCTGGAGCTTGCCTCTGGAAAAGTAGAAAAACATGTTATATGAATTCTCCCATCCTATTGAATACTGACTTCCTAGAATGCCACTGCTCTTCCCCGGGTCCTACTTGTGCACCACAGATATTCTGGATTGTTATCAGAACCCACCTACCTTTCTGGGGAAAGGAGAAGAGGGGCATGAGGTCCGGGTTTCATCAGCTGGACACGGAGGAAGAGCAGTTTTGTTAGGTCACCATCATCCAGGCCAGCGACTCCATAGTGGCTCCTCTGTTCTGTGGCAGCAGTTTCCTGGAGCACTGTGTTGAAAAGGTCTTTGAGGCTATGTCTGGGCTCAACAGAGAATGATGTTGCAACTGGTTAGCAACGTCGGTCACAGTGAAGGGTGAAGAGAGTGACGCATGCGCCCTGTACAGGCCATTCCTGGCCTAGAGCCTGGCTCTTCGTTGGTAAGGTCAGATATTCAAACTTGATATTTGACCTCTCAGCGATGGATTTGTGCCAACCAAATTCATAAGACACTGATTTATAAAACCAAAGGACAGTTTATTGACTGGAATTAGAAATAAAACTATAAACGTGCACCTGTTAGTAAGTGGGAATCCGCATAGCGTAATGATGAATCATGGTATTCGGAGTCAGGCAGACCTAGTTTCGCACCATGGTTCCATTCCTAACCAGCGCACTCTGCTGATAAGGACATTGATACTGTGTCAGGAACCAGTAGGAAAAATGTCCTGATTAATTAACTATGTCTGAAACAGTCAAGATGGTGAAGGGGAGAGAGTGGGAGTGCTATCATTGGTATATATTGTTATATGTTCTAGTTTTTAACCAATCAATGAATGCTCTCTTGATGGGCAAGTCTTTTAGAATTAAAAACCTTTGTGAACAAGAATATAAAAGATGTTTTCTGCATGATTTTTATGGCTAATAATCATTAAACTGTCTTCACAATATAAATACAAATGACAAATGAATAAGAAATGATAATTTCTGATTCTGGACACCCATTCACTTGCTTAGAGCTGGAGAAAAAAATGGTTAAATTTTGTCTCCTACTGACCCTCCCTTTTACATCTACCTTATAGACCAATGCAAGTCATAAATGTGAGCTACGTAGATTATTTTAAATTTTCTAATAGTAGCCCTATGAAAAAATGTGCAATTAGACACATTTTTACAAAAATTTTATCATGCAGTTTTGTCACCCATTATAGCTTATCTTACATATTCTCACTCTTAGAGGATAATCCTTATATTTAGCTATTGGCCTCAGGTATCTCTGGCCAAGGATTAGTATCTCAGAGAAAGAGACTAAGGGCCTGGTTTCCCCAGTTTTAGATCTCCCTAGTCTGCGCTTGCTCCCGGCTGGCAGACGGCAGCTGCCCAGCCTAGCATTTGTGGCTATCTTTGTGGAACACGGGTCTCTCTAAAGCCACTACTGCGTCAGGCCCTCTGCCAAGCCAAACTGTTTTTCTACGTTGGGTTCTCTCAAAATTCCTCCTATGAGCATAAACATTTTTTTTTTTAATCTTGAAAACTCTTTCTTGAAACTGCACTTAGGAACCCCTGGCTTGTTTTCTCTAAGCCCGGGTTCTCACTCGTTAGTGAGCATCAGCAGCACCAGGAGGCTTGCTGGGACACCAGCCGCTGGCCCCATTTCCGATCAGGAGGTCTGGGGCGGGGCTCGAGCTCTTGCATTGCTCAAGTTCCCAGCGGATGGTGACGCCGCTTACCCAGGGACCGTGCTTTGGGAACCACTGATATACATCATCCATTTCAGTAGGGGAACAGGATGAGAAGCTTTGGGTATCTGAAAGTGAAAGGACTTTGTACAGTGAAAAGCATCAGGTCATATCTTTCCTCCAAAATAAACCAAACCCAGTGCTGTTGTTCTTTCTCTGGAACCAGCATCTTAGCATGCTCCTACACCTCCTCTTCCAAGATCTGTCCCGGAATCTCCCGCCAAGAGGAGAAACCAGAGCCCACCTCTGTCCTTTCCTAGACCACTACCACAGCCCTCGCTTATTCCGTGTTGTTGTAACATGCATGTTGACAGTGGTGTGCAGCGGGGCTAGAGACTTCTGTCGGGGAGCAGCACCCTCTCCCTAACACCACGACCTCTCATAGAAGTCACTTGACCAGAGTGTTGAATGATTGCATGATATGTGTTTGGAAGAGGAAAGGGGACTATTCACATGTTAGTAAAAACTCTTCTTAAGTTTAAGAGATAACAATGATACAGAAAATTATTAAAAATCAAAACCAAACTAAAACCACAGAAAACACTTGGACCTCCGGAGAACTCGTTACAACTTTAAAATCACTCATATTGTGTCAGTCACACACAGTCCTAAACACCCACCATGGTTTTACAGACACGACTCCCATTTGACGTAGATGGATCTGTGGCGTGCCATTACGGAAAAAATCGATCCAGTGCCCTTAACATGCTGGGTCTCAGGGGTCGTTCTTTTTATGTTAACTTTTTACTTTGGAAACTTTCAAATATATATATAAAATAAAGAGGACAATATAATAAACCTTTATGACCCAATCCTCCAATGTAGCAATTATCAATTCATGACCAATCTTGTTTAATCTCTAACTTTGCTCACTTCCCCAATCCATGTCATTTTTTGAAGCAATTTCCAGTGTCATTTCACCCATAAAAAATGTCAGTGCGTATCTCTAATGTATAAAGATCCTTTAAGAACATAACCACACTATTGTTATCATATTTAAATAAATTTGTAATATCCTTAAATATTCAGTGTTTAAATTTTCCCAGTCTCATAAACTTTTTATTTATCCAAATCAGAATACAAATAACTCATAAATTGCAAATGGTTGATATGCTCTTAAGTCCCTTTTTAAAAATCACTATGTTCCCATTTATCCCTTTAGCTTCTTTTTTTTTTTTTTTTTAATTTTTCTAAAGTGAGAAGCAGGGAGGCAGACAGACTTCTGCATGTGCCCAACCAGGATCCACCCGGCATGCCCACTGGGGGGTGATGCTCTGCCCATCTGGGGTGTTGCTCTGTTGCAACCGGAGCCATTCTAGTGCCTGAGGAGGAGGACATGGAGCCGTCCTCAGTGCCCAGGCCAACGTTGCTCCAGTAGATCCTTGGCTGCGGGAGGGGAAGAGAGAGACAGAGAGGAAGGAGAGGGGGAGGGGTGGAGAAGCAGATGGGCGCCTCTCCTGTGTGCCCTGGCCGGGAATCGAACCCAGGACTCTACCGCCAAGCCAACTGGCCAGGGCCCCTTTGGCTTTTTTAAATACTTTATTTGTTGAAGAAACTGTGTTGGTTATTCTATCAAGTTTCCCACAGGCTGATGTTTGCAGATTGTATTCCTGTGGTGTCATTTACCCTATTCCATCCCTCCCCCTATGAATAATAATTTCTCTTGAAAATTTTCTATGCCTGACCTGTGGTGGCGCAGTGGATAAAGTGTCGACCTGGAAATGCTGAGGTCGCTGGTTCGAAACCCTGGGCTTGCCTGGTCAAGGCACATATGGGAGTTGATGCTTCCAGCTCTTCCCCCACTTCTCTCTCTGTCTGTCTCTCCTCTCTCTCTCTCTCTTTCTCTCTCCCTCTCCTCTCTAAAATGAATAAATAAAATAAAAATTAAAAATTTAGAAAAAAAAAAGAAAATTTTCTATTTTATCCCTTCATTTTAGAAAAAGTAAGTTAAACAGTAATGTATCATATCATACACACTTTTTTTTGCCTCACTTTTTTTCTCTCAACCTTACATCCTGGTGATCACTCCAAGATAGTTTAAAAGTATTCCTCATACCTTTTTTTTTTTTTTTTTGCATTTTTCTGAAGCTGGAAACGGGGAGAGACAGTCAGACAGACTCCCGCATGCACCCAACCGGGATCCACCCGGCACACTAACCAGGGGCGACGCTCTGCCCACCAGGGGGCGATGCTCTGCCCCTCTGGGGCGTCGCTCTGTTGCGACCAGAGCTACTCTAGCACCTGGGGCAGAGGCCAAGGAGCCATCCCCAGCGCCCGGGCCATCTTTGCTCCAGTGGAGCCTTGGCTGTGGGAGGGGAAGAGAGAGACAGAGAGGAAGGAGAGGGGGAGGGGTGGAGAAGCAGATGGGCGCTTCTCCTATGTGCCCTGGCCGGGAATCGAACCCGGGACTTCTGCATGCCAGGCTGACGCTCTACCACTGAGCCAACCAGCCAGGGCCCTCATAGCTTTTTTTTTATAGCTGCATAATACTCCATCATGTGGATGCTACATAACTTATTCAACCAGTCATTTAAAGTTTGTTGCTATTACAAATATTACTGCAATGAATAGCTAAGACATCTCTCTGTATTTTTGCCAAGGTATTTTTGGGATAGATTCTTAGAAGAGAAACTGCTGAGATAAGGAATAATTGCATCTGTAATTTTGCTAGAAATAGCAGAAACTCTGCTTTTAAGTGCAATGTTTCTAGAAGTTGTCATAAAATGGATCCTGAAACATTCTATTTTAGTTATCTGATGCTATATCACAGATAGCCCCCAAAATAGTGACTTCAAACAACACCATTTGTTATTTCTCATGAATGTTTGAGTGGGGCTTCTCAGTGGCAGTTTATCCCTGCTCCATTTGGTTGGCTGGGACTAGAGAATCCAAGAAGGCTTTATTTACATATTTCATACCCAGCTGCAGTGGCTGGAATGGCTGGATGCTGGCTGGGCTTCTCTCTATGTGGTTTCACATCATCTGGAACTCCAAGCTTCTTACACATGATATCTAGATCCCAAGAGAGTAAAACTGAAAGTTGCAAAGCTTCTTAAAGCCCAGTTTCAAATGCCATATGACATTACTTCTATTTCATTCTATTGGCCAAAGCAAGTCTCGAAGCCATCCAGACTCACAGGGAAGAGAAACAAACTCCATCTCTTGTTGGGAGGAGCAACATACACACATAGAGATGAAAGAAATTGTTCATGGTCATCTTTGCAGATAATCTACCACAGACCCCAAGAACATGTATGCATTAAACATATCATAAATCCATGTCCTGAAGTATCAGCAGAATACTAGAAAGAGTCTGTGAAGGTTCTGAGAAGTGAAATACCTCTCTATACCTCAGTGTTAAATGTGCGTAGTAGTGAAGCTCAAGGGGAAGCAAAGTGGAGATAACATCTGTCAAGGAAAAGGGGGAAAGTCTTGCTTTGAGGCAAGGCACTTGTTACTTAACTAAACATAAATCTATCAACAGCTATTGTATTCATTCAGTTTGTATTTATTCAAGAACACTGTTCTAGGCTAAGTGTTGAGTACAGTGGTGAACATAACAGACAAGGTCCTAGCTCCTGCAGCAAACGGGGAACTGCAGAAGAAGATCAAGGATAGAAAGATGTATAAGAGAATATTCTGCCCTGAAGAAGTTCCAGTGTAGAGGGCAGTAGGGTTGATAAGCAATGAAGACCTAGCTAGCACCAAATAGAGATAATGGAAATATAAACACAACTTTACGTAAGTGGCAGGATACAAACACAGATTAGAGCACCTGCACTACATAAATAACTACAACACCAGCAGGAGTGTCTACAGAGGTACAAACAATAATGAGTAATAGAGCAGTTCAGAGAAAAAGAAAAGAAAGGTGGGATCACTATGGCCTGGGGGAGTCAGGGAAGACTGAATGACAGGAGAGGGGCATGGTGGGGACCAGAACCTTTCCCCATGTATCTGATGACACTCTGGTAGGTCCCAGGGGCTGTAGGTGATTAAAGGTTCTCATCAAGATGGTTTCCCTCTAAGATGGCCTCCTGTTACTTGCTGAGAAAGGAAGAAAGACACAATGGGGTTTTAAAAGTGACTGATCTGGTAGGTAATGCAGTTCTCTATAAAACAGCACATTATTCAGAGGCCAAAACTGGAGTCTGATGACAGATGTTCAAGGCTTAATCCTTGGCTCTCCTTTGGTGATCTCACTCAGTGTTATAGCTTAACAACAGCACCTAAATGCCACTGACTCACAAAAGGACATCTTCGGCTCTAACACCTTGCTACAATACATTTAAATATCAACCATTTAACTTATATACCCATTTGGAAGTCTAATAGGTGCCGTAAGCTTCACATGGCCATAACTGGGGACAGGTAAAACTCTGCTCCTCCCCCAGTGTCCCTATCAGTCAGTGACACCATCAGACCAGTTACTCAAGCCAAAATGCTAGACTCTTTCTTGACTCCTCTCTTTTTCTAACACCTCATGTCCAACCAAACAGCTGGTCTCGTTGTTCTAATTTCAGAATCGATCTCAAATTCAACTGCGTTTTGTCTTGGCTGGATGCCTAGGTTGGTTAGAGCATCGTTCCGAAGTGCTGAGGTTGCCAGTACCGTCCCCGGTCAGGGCACATACAGGAATAGACATTTCTGTCTCTCTCCTGCTCTCTAAAAATTAATAAAACAAACATTAAAAAAACACCACTACTTCTTAATACTTCTTCCCCTGTGCCAAGCTACCGTCATCTCTCAGCTCTAACTGATCTCTTGCACCCTCTCATGTTCTCCTCAGCCATATGACTGCCAGAGTACACTTTTTCTTTTTTTTAGAGACAGAGAGTCAGAGAGAGGGATAGACAGGGACAGACAGACAGGAACGGAGAGAGTTTTTTATTGTGACACCTTAGTTGTTCATTGATTGCTTTCTCATATGTGCCTTGACTGCAGCAGACCAAGTGACTCCTTGCTCGAGCCAGCGACCTTGGGCTCAAGCTGGTGAGCTTTGCCCAAACCAGATGAGCCCGCACTCAAGCTGGCGACCTCGGGCTCTCGAACCTGTGTCCTCCGCATCCCAGCCCGACGCTCTTTCCACTGCGCCACCGCCTGGTTAGGCGCCTTCTTCATGTTTCATAAACGTGCTGCACTTGTCACTTCCTTGGACCTTTACATTGCTCTTTCCCCTCATTTTTGCATGGGTGAAAACTCCTCACTTTTTAGGTCTCAGTTCAGATGATACTTGCTTAGAAATATATACTTTTCCTGACAACCCTATAGAAAGAGGCCCACAATTAAAATTCACTACTTTTACTGAGGCCAGTGGGTGTAGTGATAAACATAACAAAGTCCTAGCTCCTGTGGTATTCACATTCTAAATGGAGGAAATTCAGAATACAGTAAGGGTTTTCATACCCGATTTTATATTCTTCATAGTAATGATCATACTCTGAAAACACTCTCACTTACTCGTTTTCTTACTTGTGTCCACCTCCCCCACTCAGTACACATTAGCAAAGGAAGATAGGACAGCACCCTTAGCTATCTTTGTCTACTCTAGACCAGTGGTCCCCAATCCCCGGGCCGTGGACCGGAACCAATCTGGGGCCATTTGGTACTGGTCCGCAGAAAAAGAATAAATAACTTACATTATTTCCATTTTATTTATATTTAAGTCTGAACGATGTTTTATTTTTAAAAAATGACCAGATTCCCTCTGTTACATCCCTCTAAAATTCACTCTTGACGCTTGTCTCGGTCACGTGATACATTTATCTGTCCCACCCTAAAGGCCAGTCCATAAAATATTTTCTGACATTAAACCGGTCCGTGGCTCAAAAAAGGTTGGGGACCACTGCTCTAGACAATAACTTCAGCCCTTAAAATCGTGTCTAGCTTACAGTTGGAGCTCAATGAATATTTAACTGTATGACTGAATGTGCTTGCATGTATTAAAAATATAGGAGTAATATTACAGTTATAAAAGAAGACTGTTATAGAGGAAAAACTGTTTATATCCCTTTACCCCAATTATATTCTTCTAAACCCTGACCTCCAATCCCACACCAACATTATACTCATATTAAAGGTTACTGTAGCCTGACCTGTGGTGGCGCAGTGGGTAAAGCGTCGACCTGGAAATGCTGAGGCCGCCGGTTCAAAACCCTGGGCTTGCCTGGTCAAGGCACATATGGGAGTTGATGCTTCCCGCTCCTCCCCCCCTTCTCTCTCTGTCTCTCTCCCCTCTCTCTCTCCTTTCTAAAAAATGAATAAATAAATAAATAAAGGTTACTGTACCCTTTCATTACATTTGCCACCAGGAAAATGCATGTCAGGCTGATTACTCCAGAGTGACATACATTTCTTAGAAGGTAACATACCTCTTAGCTTCTTATAAAAATGTATTCTGTGAGGGCTGTGTTAGGCATCAGTGTTCAAGTAGGGGTTCTGATGGTGTTCTCTTTGTTCTTTGACATAAGCAATTATATCTTAGAATCCCAATGGAAAGACAAACACAGCTTTGTATAAGTGGAAGAAAACAAATACAGACGAGGGTACTACTTTGTACCCTATATGATCTAACACAAACAACAATGAACCTGACTGACCAGTTCCATGCTGGACAAATTATATAGTCCTTCATGGTTCAATTCTTCTTTCTGTAACATCTGGATAATCATGCTTATTCATCTTAACTTCCTTGTGAAATATATATTATTTTATATCCTAGAATTATGGGGCCCTGAGGTATCTTGGGAATCATCCAATCCATATCCAAATGTGCAAACTGAGGCCTAATAAATGATCTACCCAAGATCACAGCTAATTATTGGTAGAGCTGAAACTAGAACTCCAATTTTTTTACCCTTAAGCCAGGGTTCTTTCTCCCTCATCATACTGCAATGTTTGCCCTACTGTTTAGCTTTTCATGGATTTATACACTATCTTTGAGTTAGCTTTTGCAATTCTTTTTTTTTTTTTTTTTTTTACAGAGACAGAGAGAGTCAGAGAGAGAGGGATAGATGGGGACAGACAGACAGGAACGAAGAGAGATGAGAAGCATCAATCATTAGTTTTTCATTGTGACACCTTAGTTATTCATTGATTGCTTTCTCATATGTACCTTGACCGTGGGCCTTCAGCAGACCGAGTAACCCCTTGCTCGAGCCAGCAACCTTGGGTCCAAGCTGGTGAGCTTTGCTCAAACCAGATGAGCCCATGCTTAAGCTGGCGACCTCGGGGTCTCAAACCTGGGTCCTCCACATCCCAGTCTGACACTCAATCCACTGCACCACCGCCTGGTCAGGCTCATACAATTCTTGAGGACAGTGATAATAATTTGTCTCTCTCACAATGCTTAGTTGGTCATATATAAATATTTATTACACAAAGGAATAGTCTGCCATTAGTCCGTAGTATCTACCACCCCTATCTATTACAATCACCTTTAACTTTCCAGTTACTTCCCCTCATTCACTGAAAATTTTAGCACCTCGCTCACTGTCTTTCTCTCTACATGACTCGTTATTCTTAGTGACTTTGACAAGCTCATATGATACTCTGGCCACTCAGTTCCCTGAACTCCTCACCTCTAGCGATACTTTCCCCACCAATCTTGGCTACCCATTCCCATGCTCAAATACTATAGTTCTAAATTCCTGATTTTAAGCATTCCATTGTTAGCTTATCACCTCCTGTCTTCCAGTTCATTTATTCTAACCCAATCCAACCATTTTTCAACCATCAGGAACTCTGATTGATCTGTTGGCCTCATCATTTTTTTCACTTTCCAGAGTTTCCTGACTCTCATCTTCATCCAGCCTAGATTCCCTGGTCAATCACTGTAATCACCCCCTTGTGTATATCCACACCTCCTTTGTAACCTTCTTTCTTCATCATACTTGACTGAAAAAACTCCAGTCCTGGTTAAAACCAATTCTCTGCCTACCTTGTCCCTATACTCAATCAGTAGAACAAATCTGATTAAAATAGTAATAACTGTGCTGAATGCTTAAATATATGATTAGAAATTAGAGAAGGGCCCTTATCAGTGCCCAGTAATTCTTCATTTCTGCAGTCTACCCTGTCACTCTTCTAGACTTTATCTCTTTTAAACTCCACTCTATGATGGCCAGTCATCACTCTTACCTAATACTCTCATCTACTGATACACTGGGGGGGAAAACTAAACGAAAAAAGAACTACCAGCATCTTTCCCAAAAATCTTACTTTCCTCACTCCCCAAACTTCAAGCCTTAAAAAGAATGAAGTATCTCTTTATTAAGGCTAAACTCTCTGTTGAGAGAAAATTCTCATGAGCCTCTGACATTTCCTTTGTTTTAGGCTATATTATCAAGGATATTTGCGTTGGAAGATGAGTTGCATCTAAAGCAGTGCTTTGAAAGACATGTTTAACTTCAGATGCCTATATCAGAAAAGGTCTTAAATAAAAAACTCAAGCTTCCCCTGACTGGTGGCAGTGCAGTGGATACAGTGTCGACCTGGGACACTGAGGTCCCAGGTCCAAAACCCCCAGGTTGCCAGCTTGAGTGCAGGCTCACCTGGCTTGATCGCAGGCTCACCAGCTTAAGCATGGAATCAGAGACATAATCCCATGGTCACTGGCTTTAGTTCAAAGTTCCTGGCTTGAGCAAGGAGTCACTGGCTCGACTGGACCCCCCCGTCAAGGCACGTATAAGAAGCAATCAGTGAACAACTAAAGTGATGCCAACTACAAGTTGATGCTTCTCATCTCTCTCCCTTTCTCTCTCTCTCAAAAACAAATAAACCCTTAAGCTTCTACCTTAAGAAACTAGAAAACAAAAAAACAAGCTAAACCTAAAGCAAACAAAAGGAATGAAATAATAAATATTACAGCAGGAAAAAAATAGAAAGATCTTTTAAGTTGGTTCTTTAAAATGCACAAAATTGACAAACCCTTACCCAGATTGACCAAAAACAAGAAAAAAGGAACTAATTACCAAAATCAGGAAAGAAAGGATACCAATCCTACTGAAATTAAAAGGATTATATAAAGGAGTATTATCACCAGCTAATGCCAACATATTGAACAACTTAGATGAAATGGAAAAGTTTCTATAAGTATACAAATGGTTAAAACTGACTCAAGAAGAAATTTTTTAAAACCCTATAATAAGTAAATAAACCTATAACAAGATATTTTTTAATTTTTAAAAAATTTTTTATTTTTTTTTACAGAGACAGAGAGAGAGTCAGAGAGAAGGATAAATAGGGACAGACAGACAGGAATGGAGAGATGAAAAGCATCAATCATTAGTTTTTCTTTTTTCTTTTTTTTGTATTTTTCTGAAGCTGGAAACGGGGAGAGACAGTCAGACAGACTCCCGCATGCGCCCGACCGGGATCCACCCGGCACGCCCACCAAGGGGCGAAGCTCTGCCCACCAGGGGGCGATGCTCTGCCCCTCCGGGGCGTCGTTCTGCCGCGACCAGAGCCACTCTAGCACCTGGGGCAGAGGCCAAGGAGCCATCCCCAGCACCCGGGCCATCTTTGCTCCAATGGAGCCTCGGCTGCGGGAGGGGAAGAGAGAGACAAAGAGGAAGGAGAGGGGGAGGGGTGGAGAAGCAAATGGGCGCTTCTCCTGTGTGCCCTGGCCGGGAATTTCGTTGCGCACTGTGACACCTTAATTGTTCACTGATTGCTTTCTCATACGTACCTTGACCGTGGGCCGTCAGCAGACCAAGTAACCCCTTGCTCGAGCCAGAGACCTTGGGCTCAAGCTGGTGAGCTTTTGCTCAAACCAGATGAGCCCTTGCTCAAGCTGGCAACCTCGGGGTCTCGGACCTGGGTCTTTCGCATCCCAGTCTGGCGCTCTACCCACTGCGCCACCGCCCGATCAGGCTATAACAAGATATTGAATTAGTAATTTAAAATCTCAAAACCCTGATGCAGATGGTTTCACCAGTGAAGCTATCAAATATTTAAATAAATGATACCAATCCTTCACCATCTCTTTCAGAACACAAAGAACAGCACACTTCCTGTGACAGAGCTGGGTCTTGCTGTTCTATTCACTGTGATATCTGCTTCTTGAGAGGGTCCAATCACATCAGTGTACTTACTGATACAGACTTTTTTTCTGCCATTTCTGATGGTTGTTTTCTATATGCCTCATGTCTTTACTCTAATGAAGTAATAAAAATACAAAGTACCAATATACCTGTAAACTACTTAACAATTTCTCATTAAATAAAACAGGCAAATACTGAAAAATTGAAAAAAAACCTGACTCATACTTGTCATTCAAACATAACTTCATTTAATGTCATGGTATAGTTTCTTCCAGTCCTTAAAACCATTTTTCTATTCAGATGTTTGCTTGCTTTTTTATTTTTACAGTTTATACCATGCTATGTATACAACTGTATATTTTTATCTTATTTTATTATGTGCTTTTTTTTTTTCATGTATTTCCACCACAGAAGAGCCATCAGTAACAGAAAGATATTAGAGCAGTTAAGCAAATATCACTTTGGAAGAGAAGAGCTTTTACTAAATGAAACAATTCTGAATGGTCATCATTAACTGGGTATATCAGAGGGTTGGTTTGGAAGACAAGATTTCTGAGCCTTGGGCATCAGGAGTATTGGTCATAAATACCTTTGTTTTTAGCTTCCTAGTTTGTGAAACAAAAGGCATTTTGTCCTGTATGTTTGGTGAAATTCACCTGTAAAACAGCTAGACTTAATGTCTTGGAGAAGCTGTATGGACTATGTTATACTGTTGATTATGTCTGAATTTTTTTTTTTCCGAAGTTGGAAACGGGGAGGCAGTCAGACAGACTCCCGCATGTGCCCGACTGGGATCCACCCGGCATGCCCACCAGGGGGCGTTGCTCTGTTGCAATCAGAGCCATTCTAGCGCCTGAGGTAGAGGCCACAGAGCCATCCTCAGCGCCCGGGCCGTCTTTGCTCCAATGGAGCCTTGGCTGCGGGAGGGGAAGAGAGAGACAGAGAGGAAGGAGAGGGGGAGGGGTGGAGAAGCAGATGGGCGCCTCTCCTGTGTGCCCTGGCTGGGAATCAAACCCGGGACTCCTGCATGCCAAACCAATGCTCTACCACTGAGCCAACCAGCCAGGATGATTATGTCTGAATTTATGTGTATGTGCATATATATAATGTCACATGATATCAAGCTTATTGATTTTATAGTATTCCAACCTTTGGTCTGCTTGCTTATTTGTTTTTGATGTTGCATTTGCCAATTTCTTTATGTAGTTCAAATTTTGCTTTATGCAGTTAAATGCACACAAGTACATGATTATATCATGACTGTATGTCTTCTTGGTGAATAGTTCTTTTTATGATTACTACATATCACTTCTTTATCAATACTTAAAGTCTTGTCTGATAAAGAAGTGATATGTAGTAAATAAACATAGATAAAACAGTATTTTGGTATTCCCTTGGTATATACATAGTTTTATAGAAATTACCTTTCCCAAACTTTTTGGTATATGCTCTAAACATATATCTTGTAATTTTCTTTTTTATTCATTTTAGAAAGGAGAGAGAAAGAGAAGAGAGAGACAGAGAGAGAGAAGGGGGAAGAGCATGAAGCATCAACTCCCATATGTGCCTTGACCAGGCAAGCCCAGGGTTTCGAACCGGCGACCTCAGCATTTCCAGGTCGACACTTTATCCACTGTGCCACCACAGGTCAGGCCAACATATATCTTGTAAACAGCACATAGTGGTTTTTTTTTTAATCCAGTTTGAATGATTTTCTTTAGACAGGTCTAAACTATATTTATTGCGATTAATAATATGATTGGACTTCTTCCTACAATTTTTATTGGAGTTTCTTATTTATCATACTTTTAATTTGCCTTTGTTTTTTCTTCCTTATTGTCTGCTAATCCAGTAACTAAGTTTTTCCTAGCTCACTTTTTTTTCCTCTATAGTTTTGGAAGCTACACATTTTATTTCTCTCATTTTGGTGAATATCCTTCAAGGTTTAACATGCATATCAGTGATGGACTCTGTCATATTCAGGATCTTTTCTATTATTAAATTTATTTTTGGTGGCCCTGGTTAATAACAATATATAATTTTCAAGTATACACATTATAATTTGATATCTATGCACTCTATTTCATGCTAACCGCCCAAAGTCTAGTTTTCTTTCCTTACTATATATTTGACTCCCTTTACCCAATTCATCCTCCCTGATGCCCATTGCCCTCTGGTAACTACCATTCTGTTGTCTGTATCTATGAGTTTGTTTTTGTTTTGTTTGCTTGTTACTTTTTATTTTATACTTTATGAGTGAAATATGGTTTTTGTCCTTTTCCACCTGACTTATTTCACTTAACATTATACTCTCAAGATACATCCATATTGTCACAAATGGCAATATGCCATCTTTTTTATGTCATATTTTAAATAATCTTCTGTATTTGGGACAATTCCCTGGTTATGGATTGCACCTCCCCAAAATAAAACTGAATTCAGAACTCAAATTTCCTGCCTCCCTTGCAGCTAGGATGAAGGCCTGTGACATAGGCTCTGCTACCAAGAAGCACCAGTGGAAATGTGAGGACACAAGCTCTGCACACAGCTTTTATTTTCCCGGTGCAGTAGAGGCGAAGGAATACACTCTGTGGAGGTGGCATTGCAAGGTCAAGTTTCTGACAGAATTACCATTGATGCTGACAGCAGGAGATGAAGGGAAGTTGAGTTCCTCACATTTGGTGCTTGATGGGAGCAGCAGCAGTTTTTCACGCAGTTCTGTAGCATGGCTTAGGGCACTTTTTTTTTTAGCTACCCGAGCTGTTTTGTTTTTGTTTCTTCTCAGCTCTCCCAATAATTCTGGGAGCTGTTGAATATCAATTTAAAAATTCTTGCTTGGTTTCTGTTGTTTGCAACAACAAAACTTAACCAATAAAATAACTTGTCAAAGTTAAGGGATGTCTCACTTCTTCTAAATAAAAGGAATCTACTCATTAATTCAGAACTCCTTTCTGCCATCATCAACTATATTTTTAGAGGCTAGTATTTTAATTCACTTGATTTTAAAATTCCAGAATACTGGTACTTTTAAAAATACTACTGATTTATATTAACCAAGGTATTTGCTTATTTATGTATTTATCCTCTTTATCTACTCACTCCTTTTGGGTTCAGCTTTTTTATTTGTTGGAGTATATTCTTTTTTGTGTGTGTGACAGAGAGAGAGACAGACAGACAGACAGGAAGGGAGAGAGATGAGAAGCATCAAGTCTTCATTGTGGCACCTTAGTTGTTCATTGACTGTTTTCTCTATTGCGCCTTGACCTGGGGGTCTACAGCAGAGCAAGTGACCCCTTGCTCAAGCCAATGACCTTGGGTTCAAGCCAGTGACCTTGGGCTTCAAGCTAGCAACCATGGGGTCATGTCTATGATCCCATGCTCAAGCCAGGGTCTCAAACCTGGGTTCTCGGCATCCAGTCCAAAGCACTATCCATTCCACCACTGCCTGGTCAGACTGTTGGAGTATATTCTTTAAAATTCTTTTCTCTCTCTCTTTTAAGTGAGAGGAGAGTGAGACAGACTTCTGCATGGACCCTAAGTGGGATCCACCTGGCAACCCCAGTCTGAGATCAATGCTGGAATCAACCAAGCTATTTTTAGCACTTAGTCTGGTGCTTGAACCAACCGAGCTATTTTCAGTGCTGGGGTCCACACTACAACCAATCAAGCCACTAACTGTGGGAGGGGAAGAGGGAGAGAAGAGGGAGAGGGAAGGGGAGAGAAGTAGATGGTCACTTCTCTTTGTGCCCTGACTGGGAATTGAACCCAAGACATCCATACAACACGCTGATGCTGTATTCACTGAGCTAACTGGCCAGGGCCTAATGTTTCTTTCAATGAGCATCCAGAAGTTTAAAATTTGAAAATGTGTTTATTTTATTCTCTTGAAAGATGGTTTATCTAGGTATTGAATTTTAGTTTTTCAGTTATGGACTCTCAATACTTTGAAGATATTTTCCATTGTCTTCTATAATCTATTGTTGCTGACAGGATGACTGTCATTCCTTTTAGGATAATTTCACTTTCCTCAGCTGTAATTTTTTTGTTGTTGTTTATTTATTTCAGAGACAGAGAGAGAGTGTCAGAGAGAGGGATAGATAGGGACATACAGACAGGAACAGAGAGAGATGAGAAGCATCAATCACTAGTCTTTCGTTGCGACACCTTAGTTGTTCATTGATAGCTTTCTCATATGTGCCTTGACCGCGGGCCTTCAGCAGACTGAGTAACCCCTTGCTCAGGCCAGTGACCTTGGGTCCAAGCTGGTGAGCTATGCTTAAACCAGATGAGCTGGTGCTCAAGCTGGCAACCTTGGGGTCTCGAACCTGGGTCCTCTGCATCCCAGTCCGATGCTCTATCCACTGCGCCATCGCCTGGTCAGGCTTAACATTTTCTTACAGTCTTTGGTATTCTGTAATGTTGCTACTATGTACAAGTCTCAATTTTTAAAATTTGTTCTGCCTGATCCTTAACATCTTCCTCTGAGCTGATAACTCATGCTCTTTTCCATGTCCAAAAAATTCTCACATATCATCTCTATGGGCATTGCTTTTGCTTCATACTCTATTTTCTCTTCTGCAGATACTCTTTTAGTTGTATATTGAGTCTTCTGTTAATAATTCTATCCTTTGGGTTTCTGAACTTATCTTTTCTGTTTTAGAAGTTTAGCATATGCATTTCCATGTAGTTCCAGCTATTCATAAAAATTTTTTTATAATATAGAAATTAATCACTCCAAAGTCATTAATAGTTGTCTATTTCTTACCACATAAGCTACTCTTCTGGTTTTCAAGGTCCTCAGGCATCCAGACCCTGCCAATGATTAGTTGGGTAACTATAGGCACACAAGTTCTTTGGGCTCTAGTTTTCTAACACAAATTGCTTATTGAGATTACTGAAAAATCTCAGAAGTTAAAGTATATAACGTGCTGACAAGAGCATAACACAGTAGCATAGTAACTAAAATTTGGAATGGTGCCCTAGTGGTCATCGATGACACATTGCCTCCTATTATTTGAGACATTAATTAATTAATTTTTTACAGAGACAGAGTCAGAGAGAGAGATAGGAACAGACAGGCAGGAATGGAGAGAGATGAGAAGCATCAATCATCAGTTTATCATTGCGACACCCTAGTTGTTCATTGATTGCTTTCTCTTATGTGCCTTGACTGTGGGCCCTCAGCAGACCAAGTAACCCCTTGCTCGAGCCAGCAACCTTGGGTCCAAGCTGGTGAGCTTTGCTCAAACCAGATGAGCCCACGCTTAAGATGGTGACCTCGGGGTCTCGAACCTGGGTCCTTCGCATCCCAGTGTGATGCTCTATCCATTGTACTACCGTCTGGTAAGGCGAGACATTAATTCTGAATGAAAACTATCATCAGTTCCTTGGTTGTGATGATTGGCTAGGGCATGAACACATGAGCCTTGTCCAACTAATTAATCATTCCTCAAGACTTTTAAAATTTGAAGTTTTCTTTATGACTGCAAAGTACTAAAAAAGTGAGTAGAACTGCTGACTGTAGTAAGGAAGAATGAAAGTGACATTTAGAGTAGGGGGAGGGAAAATAAAGATGGGAGAGAGATTACTAACATCATTCAAGTTCTTGGCCTCATTAGCTTTGATGATTTGGGACTTTTCTTTTTTTTTTTTTTTTTGTATTTTTCTGAAGCTGGAAACGGGGAGAGAGTCAGACAGACTCCCGCATGTGCCCGACTGGGATCCACCCGGCATGCCCACCAGAGGCGACGCTCTGCCCCTCCGGGCGTCGCTCTGCCACGACCAGAGTCACTCTAACGCCTGGGGCAGAGGCCAAGGAGCCATCCCCAGCACCCGGGCCATCTTTGCTCCAATGGAGCCTCGGCTGCGGGAAGGGAAGAGAGAGACAGAGAGGAAAGAGAGGGGGAGGGGTGGAGAAGCAGATGGGTGCTTCTCCTGTGTGCCCTGGCCGGGAATCGAACCCGGGTCCCCCGCACTCCAGGCCGACGTTCTACCGCTGAGCCAACCGGCCAGGGCCTGATTTGTGACTTTTCAATACTAGAGACTCCTTTCACATTTGAATACTTTATAATAGGCAGAAATACATTATAACAGAGATTTAAAAAATAAGAATTTGAATATGAATCTTATTTCAATTTATTGTCTAATTATATAGATTTCTTATTCCTATATTACAGAAATGTTGTTTCCCTTTCTCCAGCTATGGAAATGTAGCTGCTGTAATAACATTAAATTTGAATGGTTCTGCAGTATTCCCACAGCCTTTTGTATCATCTTCTTTGAATTAGTGAGATGAGTAGTCCAAGTAACATTAAGCTTAGTTTTTACAAATGGCGAATTTATAAAAGATGCATGTCAAATGGTGTTCAGAGTGGAGAAAGGTGAGAACTGGGTCAGGTATTAAGCATCATCGATCAGGAGAACTCAGAGACTGCTAGTGGCAAGGTTGTCAGGATGGTGCATTATAAAACATTTTTTTTTTTTCTTTTTAAGTGAGAGGAGGGGAGATAGAGAAATAGACTCCAGCATGCATCCTGACTGGGATCCACCTGGCAACCCTCATCTGGAGCCAACACTTGAACTGATCAAGCCACTGGCTGCTAGAGGGGCAGAGAGAGAGAAAGGGGAGAGGGAGGGAAAGGGAAGCAGGTGGTTGCTTCTTACATGTGTCCTGACTGGAAATCAAACATGGGATGTCCATACAGCAGGCAATGCTCTATTCACTGAGCTAACCAGCCAGGGTTATAACACATTTTCATTAATTATTAATTAGAAAATTTCAGAATAGTTCTAAAAAGTTTCATTACCTCAATCACAAAACCTATTAAAATGCATACTCCACAATTTACATTCATACTCTCAAATGCATTTGTTTTCCCAAAAGTTAGTCTTCACCATGTTCCTAATTAAGTTCTTGTTGTGCTTTAAAATTCTAGAACTTTAACACAGAGAAGAGATTACTAGGGGTGGGGCAGGAGAAAGGGGAGAAAGGGACGACACCCAGTGTTTAACAGGCTTATATATGAATGAGGGTAAATTCTTACACTCCTGACTAAGAGAACTTGTATTGGCTATATAGTACATGGGAAATTTTTACAAAGGTAACTTGCAGTCACTAAGCACTCTAGTAATGTTATCCTAACACTTTTTTTTGTTTTATGTCACAATAACTTATTTACCTTCACTGAACTGATAACTAGAGGCGGAGACAAATACATAGTGTCCCTATTTTATCTGCTGCAGTTGATAGTGATGTTCCAAAAATAATGTGAGCAGTTTGACTTCTTTTTTAACTTCATCCTGATTGTTACCTCCCAGTTATGAGAATCCTTCCATTTTAAGTGGAAAACATAATTTATGATGAGGAATGTAATGTTAGGTAAGAAATTCTATGGAATCATTTTGCACTCTGAAATTTTCATTTTTTTATGGGGCTAAAAGATAAGCTTTTTGTTATAAGCACTGTCAGTGTATTGCAATATACTGACAGTCCTGGCATAGCTCCCCCTTTCTCATGACTGCCATTACACTCAAATCGATTCTCCGAATAGTTTATCCCAAGAGACACAATTGATGTAGGGAACAGGGGACTTCTTAGAACCGAGCCTGATGTCACACATTTGTGTCCTAACCATCTGTACCTTCTATTAACAAGGGCCTGGAGCCGCCCAGGCGGACAGACACAGGCGCACAACAGTCTTCTCCCACACAAACCTGGAATGGTAACAGTGTGCGGCTGCCTAAGAAAAGCCGTTTCAGCGCTGTGGGGTGGGGTGGCGTGGGGGTGTGTGCAGCAGGGTGAGAGTCATTCCTCTTCTACATCCAAAGATGCTATTCATTGGAAATCCAGCACATCATTTTTAAAAAATTGATTCCTCTCGAGTGGGATGCACAACCTTTCAGATGCGAAAAAAGAAATTAAGAAAAAAAAAGAAAATCAAGCCTAGCAGGAACCACAGCCTTGCTTCGGATTGGGACGGCGAGTAGAGAAAGGCTCTGGCATCCACAACCTGTTTGGCTGCAAAGATGCTGCTTTCCGCCTGAGTTCCAGCATCGGCCACCGCCCCCACGGTGGCTGTCCCCCTGTAGGGAGGCAACCTTCTGGCGTCACCTCTTACCTTTCTGCACCTCCTCCAACCTCCTCAATTCGAGGAGTGTGTGCCGGTGAAGGCACGCGATCTCCTTCGACGTGTAAGATCCGGCTAGCTCATGCTCCCCCTCCCCGCTCCCTCTGGCCCTGCCGCCGCCCCCGGGAAGGCAGCAGCTTCCCGGTGACCTCCTCTCAACCACTCCCTCGGCTCTTTCATCCTCCCCAACCCCCAGGGGCGCATTCTCACTCTCCCTCCACTTGCGAGGCCGGTTTGCCCCTCTCCCCTCGCGGCTTCCAGGAAGGCAGCAGCCTCCAGGTGCCCATCGCTCACGCCCCTTCCGGCCTCTCACCCGTTCCTTCAACCTTCCCCGGCTTTGGAGAGCGCCCGCACTCTGCCTCCACGTGCAAGACGGGAGCTCTCCCCCACTCCCCCGCCGCTTCCCGGTCACCCTCACCTCCAGCCCCGGGCTCCACCCACCGCGCCCAGGGGCACCTGGCCGGCCCTCCCCCGCTCCGCTCCCCGCCCCGCCCCCGCCCCGCGCGCGCCCCAGCTCCGCGCCCACCCCTCGCAGCTTCCTCCTCCCCGCCCCCTCCCTCTCCGGGAGGCGGTGGGTGGCCCACAGCCAGCGCGGTGGCGTGGCCAATGGGCGCTCGGCTTACTCTGGCCTCTCCCCCGCGCGGCCGCCAATCGCGGCGGGCGGTGGTGGTAATATTGTGGAGTGGAGTTTGGATGCCGCCGCTGCCGCGGGCTGGAACCGCGCGGCGCGGGGGCTGCCAGGGTATTTCGGGAAGGGGGCGTGAGGAGGCGGCGGCTGCGGCGGCGGCTGCGTGTGCAGGCAGCGGAGGGAGAGAGAAAGAAAGGAAGGAAGAGGGCGGGGAGTCCTCAGAGGAGGAGGCGGGACCGGCCTGGATCCTCACCTCTCGGTAGCGGCGGCGGGCGGCTCGGGAGGCGGTGCCGCCCCCTGCCCGCGGACCCCGGAGCGCAGCCGGCCGCCGACCCGCCGGCCCGGGCAGCGGCCGAAGCTACTGGGGTGGGAGCGGTGGGCCGGGCGGCGGCGCAGGCAACCGCCATGGCGTTCCTCAAACTCCGGGACCAGGTAGGTGAGGGGCGGCGGGGCAGGATCGCGCCGAGCGGGGAGGAAGGAAGGGGGGGCCGGCCGGCCGGGCCAGCGGTGTGGGCCGCCAGGGCGCCTTCTCGACGGGGTGGCTGCGAGGGAGGCTGGGTGCCGCCCCGGCGACGGGTGTGGGGCGGCCGGGCCGGGGGCCGTAGGTGACCCTCCTGTCACCGAAGCTCGGGCCGAGTGCTGCCCACGTGCCGCCGGGGGGCTCGCCGCCGCCGCCGCGAGAGGGGCGGGGCCCGCGCTCGCCTTCTGGGCGGCCGCGTTCTGCGCGCTGCCGGGTTTGCGCCCTCTCTCTCCTGCCAGGTGAGGCTCGGGCCTAACAGGTGGCTTCCCGCCGCCGGGCGGGAGCGTACTGGCGGCCGTGACCTAGGGTCACGACCTTGCTCGCTTGTTTGCTTCACCGCCTGGTAGTTCAAGCCTCACTCTCTCCGGGCTAAAGGCGGTTCATATTGCTTAGGGACGAGTTATTCAACGTGCAAGTTCCCAGACTTGTTTTCTTTTGACATCTTGTGCACCATCTTGGTTACTTTTCTTGACTTGGGATGAGCTGGTTAAAGAATACCTGGAATGCCGAAAGGAGTAGTGACTCTTAGACTGAAAAAAATACTTTGTGTTTGGCAACGAAATCGTAACTGTATCAGAATGATTTGGACACCTGAAAACATGGAATGATGGGTAACAGGCTTTCAAGCGATGCAGAGGTTTCCAAACATGTGTCTCTCTCCTTTAAGGAAAAGGGAAAATAACAAGTGAAATTTAACGAGTTGCGATTAGTGCTGAAATTTTATTTTTACCATTTGTTTTTCTGAACAGAAGATACTGAACAGATTTGAAGGGAATGTAACTTGCATGCATTGGGAAACTTCCAAAAGTTTCTACCCCTTTTGCAGAAACCATGGGGAGAACTAGAAATATATTTTTAATATTGTCTCTAGTAGTTTCATAAGTTCTCATTTCATAAATGCATCTCATTTTATATATAGGCTGTGATAAGTGAATTTTATTTTATAGTTAGGCTGATGACTGAATTTAATGTGTCATTTGGTATCTAGAAGATTTTAAAGGTATTAACATCATTAGGACATGATACTTTGAAAACTACAGTTCAGTCACGTTTATACATTGTATTTCAAATTATGAAACTGCATTGTCCAATATGATAGCCACTAGACACATGTAGCAATTAAGTTTAAATTAATTAAGATTAAATAAAATTAAAAACTTGGGTTCTTCAGTTCTGCTAGCAGCATTTCAAGTGTTTAGTAGACATGTAACAATTGACTGGTATTGGACAACACAGATACAAAATTTCTGATTTATGTAATCACAAACTTCTATGGGACAGCATTGTTAAAAATAACAGGTAACCCACAGTTCAATCAATTCCTGCTAATTTCTGTACAGTTAACTCACTTTATACTCTTGATGGTGTGAAACTCAAGATCGAGGTTCTCCAGTAATCTACCAATCTTAATTGCACTTTGTGCTTCCATAATTGTGGTTGATGTAGTGATTGATTTTGGTTTTGTTTCTAGTCTTACACTTTTGAAAAGGTTTGGATCGTTGCATGCATTAGGAATTTGGTGAACTTTTAGGAGAGCATCCCATTTTATTCACCATCAGGCTTAAACTGAAACAGGATTGTGTCTTCAGTTGGACATAAAATCGAGTTGCACCTTTGCATTTATGTATTTAGGAATTGCAGTTATGAAACAATTATGATATTGCTAGGTTTTATGTAATATCTAATAGTACTCAGTGGTGATGGTGATGTGTAAAATGTCACCTGTAAACTTGAGGATAGTTGGGCAAGTTAATGAAGTGGTGTGGCTTAGAGAGGGATGAACATTGAGGGTGACCTCTAACTTTAAGTAATTGGCTCATCTGGTCTCTCTTCTGAAAGACTTTGAGAAATGAGTTTGTTTTTGCCTAGTTTAAAGGGAATATTAGCTTTTAGAAGTCATGTGTTGATATTTTATTAGCTATTAGAAATGATGGTAAAAAATGGATTGCAAATACTATTTTAACATTTTGCGTCTACAGGAATAGCAGTTTAGCTAGATAGATTATTTTATTTGGAGGAAAGGAGATCTGAATAAATACACAGAATCATAAAGCTGGAAAGTACTTGACACAGCATTTAGCTCAATCCTTTATACTTGAGATAAGTAGTAGAATCTACTTTTCTAGGTTATATTCCTCTTTACCTTGTGTTCTGTTTTATTCTGGCTTTGCAAATACAATCTAATACATAGAGGCTATAAGTTTGTAGGAGTTGTTTTACATTTATGCACTTAAACATGGGGGGGTTAGACAGCTTAAACATAAACTTAGTAAATAAAATTTTTTATATCCAATCAATAATCTGAATAAGACAGTGTCCCTCATTTTGTGCCAACACCTAATGGGATAAGAAGTTACTACTGTAGCCCTGGCCAGATAGTTGGGTTGATTAGAGCATCGGCCAGAAGAGCAGAGGTGACTGGTTCAATCCCTAGTCAGGGCACATACAGGAACAGACTGATGTTCCTGTCTCTCTCTCTCCCACTTCCTATCTCTACAAAATCAATAAAATAAACATTTAAAAAGAAGTTATTACTATACTATTTTCTATTAGTAAATGAATTAATTTTTAATTGTAAATGAAAATAATGTTTACTGTGTATAGGAGAAACATTTTTCTCTTGTTTTTCTCATTGAAATGTTTACGAATCTGTAACACTTGTAGGGTTTTATTCAACAGGTGTTACTTTTTATCTTTGCAACTAATAAAAATATAATCAAGCATGATTACATTTAGAAAAATTTTAAATTATTTTTCAGACTTATTGAGATATTGGCATGTATGTTTGTAACATGTAAGTTTAAGGTGTACACATTAGTGGAGATACACTTAAAAATATATATCTATACTCCAGTATTGTTAATTATGGTCACAGTGCTTTACATTAATTAGATCTCCAGAACTTAGCTTATAGCTAGAAATTTGACTAAATTCATGGTTACATTTTATCAGCAGTGATTCATAATATAACCTAATAAGAGAGGTAGGTGGTCTTTGTTTAGATCAAGGATAACAGACTCAAAACTGGGAAGCAAATGGCAATAGACTTGAGGCTTCAGTATCTGGCAGACAGTAAGGAGTGATGGAGATCATGGCAAATAGGAGCAGGTATGTTAGTTGCTGCTCAGCTCTGGGACATTGTTGCTGTACAGGTGTGCCTTGTATATTTAGGACTCCAGATTTATTTTTTTTTAAGGAGCCAGAATTCAAGATTCTTATGAAAAATCTATTTAATAATGGGGCAAGTTGGTAGTTTTAATAGACAAAAATTTAAAGCTGTGTTTTTAAAAGGGGGTTAATAGAGAACCAGTTTGTAACCACTAGTGGATAGTTTAGATTAGCTTTAAAAAACAAACTACAAACTAAACACACAGTTCCTATTTAAAAAGTTTTCTTTGAATACAATAGCCCAGATGGTCATAAACTTTTCTAAAATTAAGAAAATTTGCATACCATAAAATTCACGCTGTTGAAGTGTACAATTCAGGAGTTTTTATTATATTCTCAAAGTTGTGCAACCATTACCACAATCTAATTCCAGAACATTTCTATCCAAAACACCATTTATAGTCACTCCTTATTTTCTCTTCATCTTGGCCCCTGGAAGCCACTAATATATATATTTTCTGTCTATGGCTATCTCTATTAATATACTCTATGAATTTGCCTATTCTGGATATTTCATACAAATGGAGTCATACACTATGTGGTCTTCAATGTATGAAGACTTATTTCACAGCATAATATTTTTGTGGTTTACCATGTTGTAGCATGAATCAGTTGGTCATAAACTTTTATAACATGTTTCTAAAGAACACTTTTATGTTGTGTTACTACTGCCTATAGTGTGCATATATGTGTAATCTGGAATGTTTGTTTGTGTTTTCTGAGTTTGTTTTATAACTGGAGTTAAACTTTGTTTGCGATAGTGCTAGAGGACGATAGCTTTACACTGGATTATTTTTATGTAGGAGCCATCTTTGTGCTCCCTTCTGGGTTAATAGTCAATAAGTAAGGATTCTTAATGTTGAAGAGTTTGTTTGGTTTTAACAGGATTGGCATATGTCAATTAGTAGATGCTAGATAGATGAGACTAACTTAACCACTACTTTGAATAGTTAGTAAGTTCTTACTTGATCAAGTGTTCACTGAGGGTAGAACATTGTTTTACTTACAGTAGGAAAAAAATATTATAATTGGGGATACAGATGTATGAAACACCTGAAAAACACTGATGGCAAGATATTCAAGTATTCTGTATTGAGTGTCCCGTTGCTTTGTGTTGGAGACTGTAGGGGACACAAGAGTACAGTGGTTAACCATCTCTGCCCTTAAGAATCTTATTGGCTGGAAAAGGGGAAAAGACATACATAAATGCAGTGACTGAGATACTTCACATTAAAAAGTTTTAGAGATTGAAGGAAAACATTTGGAGCATGTTATTTGGAACTATAACATAGTTCAAAAATGGGTGTTCTATGTTTCCTGATTTTTTTTTTGAGGCTTTGTAAAATATAGTGTAGAATGTACAAGCTCCTTGAGATACAGATAATATGTTTCAAAATTCACAAAGGATCAGATGATCTGATTGCTGGCAGAGGGAAACACTTCATGGCAAGGGAGGTATTTTAGTTGCACAGGAAGGATTTGTTGAAAGCAAACAGTTGTGTAAGAAAGCAATAAGAGGTGCCCTGGCTGGTTTGCTCAGTGGTATAGCGTTAGCCTGGCAAGTGGATGTCCCAGGGTTTGATTCTGGTCAGGGCACACAGGAGAAGTGCCCATCTGCTTCTCCACGCCTCCCACTCTTCTCTCTTTCTCTCTTCCTCTTTTGTCTCTGTCTTCTCCTGCAGCCATGGCTCAGTTGGAGCGAGTTGGCCCTAGGTGCTGAGGATGGCTCCAGGGCCTCTGCCTCAGGTGCTAAGAAGAGCTTAGTTGCTGAGCAATGGAGCAATGCCCCAGACGGGCAGAGCATCACCCCCTAGTGGGCTTGCTGGACAGATCCAGGTCAGGGCACATGCGAAAGTCTGTCTCTGCCTCCCATCCTCTCACTGAATTAAAAAAGTTAACAAGAGGGAACTATGAAGGTAAGCTAAAATACAGTGACTACATTATGAAGAACTTGGAATACAAGGCTAGAAATTTGGACTTGATTGGTAGGTGATGGGAAGTTATAACTGGGTTTTCTTAACCTAGGATCCTTGAAAGGTGTCAGGAGGAATGTGCATATATGTACTTTCTCAAGAAGGTTTTTAACTTTTATTAGATTTTTCAAGGGGCTCATGACACCCAAAAGTTAAGTAACTACTATAGGATTTAGAATAGATTATAAAGGACACACAGGGGCACCCAAGAGCAGTTAGGGGGCTACTGCTGTAATTCAGAACATATATAAAACATTTTAGTACAAACAGTACATTAAGTACTAAGCAGAAGTTTAAATGGGAATGAATACATCTTTAAAAGATCCTCATGGTCTGACCTGTGGTGGCGCAGTGGATAAAGTGTCGACCTGGAAATGCTGAGGTCGCCAGTTCGAAACCCTGGGCTTGCCTGGTCAAGGCACATATGGGAGTTGATGCTTCCAGCTCCTCCCCCCTCTCTCTCCTCTCTCTGTCTCTCTCTCCCTCTCTTTCTCCTCTCTAAAATGAATAAATAAAATTAAAAAAAATAATAAAAAAAAAATAAAATAAAAAAATTAAAAAAAAAAAGATCCTCATGGCTGTATTAATGGTCCACTTGTGTGCACAGTTCAGAGTGTCTTATATTCATGTGACTGTTGACAGTTCTTTTTGTTGCATAGTTCCACTAGGGTAAATTAATTAAACATGAAATTCAATTAAACATTGGTTATGGTAGTAAAAACAAATAATCTAGGTAGTTAGATTTGGGTCACATTAGGTATCCCAGGGTTTTATGTTATTTCATTTTTATTTTTCTAGTCTAATGTAAAATTTATATTCAGTGGATGCATTCTACTTGGGCTGGAGTGAGATGCTCCTGAAAAATGTTCTGTGCCTGAAGAAAAGAGTTCAGGGTTAAATCATTTTGTTCTGGATAATGCATCTCATGGATAGTTTACATCAAACCAACAATACTTCTAATTTAAAGTAAAATTAATGAAATCTCCAGTTACTTAAACCAGTAATGTTCTAAGGTGTTACAGTACAGTGTGTACAATGCTTAAAGTTGTCAAGTACTTTAAATTTAATTTCCATTTCTATCCACACCCCCAGTTCTTTTTTTTTTTTTTTTTTGTATTTTTCTGAAGCTGGAAACGGGGAGAGACAGTCAGACAGACTCCTGCATGCGCCCGACCGGGATCCACCCGGCACGCCCACCAGGGGGCGATGCTCTGCCCCTCCAGGGCGTCGCTCTGTTGCAACCAGAGCCACTCTAGAGCCTGGGGCAGAGGCCAAGGAGCCATCCCCAGCGCCCGGGCCATCTTTGCTCCAATGGAGCCTTGGCTGCGGGAGGGGAAGAGAGAGACAGAGGGGAAGGAGAGGGGGAGGGGTGGAGAAGCAGATGGGCGCTTCTCCTGTGTGCCCTGGCCGGGAATCGAACCCGGGACTTCTTCACGCCAGGCCAACGCTCTACCACCGAGCCAACCGGCTAGGGCACACCCCCAGTTCTTTTTTTTTTTTTTTAATAAATTTTTATTAATGGTAATGGGATGACATTAATAAATCAGGGTACATATATTCAAAGAAAACATGTCTAGGTTATTTTGTCATTAAATTATGTTGCATACCCCTCGCCCAAAGTCAGATTGTCCTCCGCCATCCTCTATCTAGTTCTCTGTGCCCCTCCCCCTCCCCCTAACTCTCTCCCTTCCTCCCTCCCATGTCCTCCCTCCCCCCACCCCTGGTAACCACCACACTCTTGTCCATGTCTCTTAGTCTCATTTTTATGTTCCACCAATGTATGGAATCATGTAGTTCTTGTTTTTTTCTGATTTACTTATTTCACTCCTTATAATGTTATCAAGATCCCACCATTTTGCTGTAAATGATCTGATGTCATCATTTCTTATGGCTGAGTAGTATTCCATAGTGTATATGTGCCACATCTTCTTTATCCAGTCTTCTATTGAAGGGCTTTTTGGTTGTTTCCATGTCTTGGCCACTGTGAACAGTGCTGCAATGAACATGGGGCTACATGTGACACCCCCAGTTCTTATACTACTTAAACTGTTAGGTGATACATCCACCTGCTTCATAGGCTACTGATTTTTTAAAAAGTTATCAGCATTCTCTGTTTGTGTACTGATTGGCATACAAAGAAAGTCTGGATAGAATTGCTGCCTCCACAACTTGAGTGAAAAGTTCACTTTTGTCTAGTAAATTTAAATTTAAATTCTTAATTAGTGATGGTTTACTTTTTAAATTTATGTATTATAAACCTAAAGGTGTATCTGTTCTACCCTTAAGGATATAAGGCCCCAGATAATATGCAGCAAAGGACAATTAAAATATTTAAAATGGTAAATCAGGAAGCAGTTGCTTTTGAAACAAATACTTGTTCCAGAAACCAAATGAGAGTCATTGCCATTAAGTACTACATTTAATTTTTATTTTCTGTTATCTCAGGTACCCAAAACCCCACAGAATTTTATATCTTGTAATAGGAAGTATAAATTAGTCTGTAGAAACAGCCTTTTTTCTCTTGCATCAGTTTTTGGATTAAAAAGTTTGATAGCTTTTTTTATTTTTAAACAGCTTTACTGAAATATATTTCACACACCTATGTAAATTGTACATTCAGTGATTTTCACTATATTCACAGAGCTGTGTAAGTATCACCACAGTCAATTTTGGAATATGTTATCACTTCAAAAAGAAACTTACCCCTAAACCTGTCACTTCCTTCGTAGCCCAAACTACTACTAATTTGCCTTCTGTCTCTATCTATTTGCCTCATTCACTTAGCATGCTTTGAGGGCTCATTATATTGTAGCAGGTATCAGTATTTTTATTGCTGATATAATATTCCACCTTTTATTTTTTCACTTGGAAGTTGGTGGACGCTTGGGTACACTTTGGGGCTAGGGTGAATAATGCTACTCTGAACATTTGTGTCAAAGATTTTGTGTGGAAATAAGTTTTCATTTCTACTAGATATATACATAAAAGTGGACTAACTGGGTCATCTGGTAATTAATTCTGTATTTAGCCTTTTAAGGAACTGCTAGTTCATTTTCCATGGTGGCTATACCATTTTGCATTCCTACCAGCATTGTATGAAGATTCCAAGTTCTCCACATTCTCTCTCTTTTTTTAAGTGAGAGGAGGGGAGACAGAGAGACAGACTCCCGCATGCGCCTTGACCAGGATCAACCCAGCAAGCCCACTAGGAGGTGATGCTTTGCCCTTCTGTTCCATTGCTCAGCAACCGAGCCATTTTTTTTTAGCACCTGCGGTGGATGCCACCTAGCCATCCTCAGTGCCTGTGACCAACTCACTCCAGGTAATTGAGCCATGGCTGCAGGAGGGGAAGAAAGAGAAAGGGAGGAGAGGAGGAGGGGTGGAGAAGCAGATGGTCACTTCTGTGTGCCCTGACTGGAATGGAACCCGGAACATCCACACGCTGGGCCAACCAGCCAGGGCCTTCATATTGTCAATAACACTTACTGTTATGTGTCTTTTTAAAACATTATAGTCATCCTAGTGTTTATGAAGAGATAATCTCCTTGTGGTTTTGATTTGCATTTTCCTGGTGGCTAGTGATGTGGAGCATCCTTTTTATCAGATCCTTTGTCCATTTTTAAAAATTGGGCTCCTTTTCTTTTTATTATTGAGTTGTAGTAGGAGTTTATATACTTGAGGTACAAGAACCTTATCAGATATATGATTTACAAAAATTTTCTTCCATTCTGTAGATTGTCTTTCTACTTTCTCAGTGGTATTTTTTGAAGTACAAAAGTTTTTTTTTTTTACTGATTGCTTTTTAAGAGAGACATGGAGATGGAGAGAGAGAAGCATTTATTTGTTGTTCCACTTAATTGTGCATTCATCCTTAGCTACCCATATGTTCCTTGACCGAGGATCAAACCCACAACCTTGTCATTTCCAGCCGATGCTATAACTGACTGTGCTAACCCGCTGGGGCCAAGTCACAAAAGCTTTTAATTATCATTGACCCTTAGGGTTTTAACTAGAGGGTTTAGGTGTGTAGGGCATTCAAGAAGAGGAGCTGGTTTGAGGTTAGATGAATTCAGTTCTAGCTATATTAAGGTCCTAGTGAGACATTTAAATGGAGAAGTGTTGTTATAGTAAGCAGTAACGTGAGGCTGGGCTCAGGGAAGTGTTTTTAGTTGTAATTGAAGTGAATGAGGTCACTCAAAGAATGGGAACAGCTCATGGCCAAGGGAAGTTTAATGGGGAACATGAAATGAGTGGAGGAAAGGGATACATACCAAAATTAGAAAGAGAGCCATGAGAGACTGTCACAGGCCAAAGAAGGAAGACTTTCCCAAGTTATACCTGTGTTGTCTTAGGCACAAAGGCTCAATTTTTTTCATCACCTTTTAGTTTTCTTTGTATCCAGCACATTGTTTTAAACTTGTCCATGGAAATGTGTTTTTTTCCCCACAAACTTTTTACTTCCTAGGCTAGTAATCCCTAATTTGGGCATACATCAAAATTAGTTGGCTAGTTTAAATACAAATTTTTGGGGTCCTCTTAGATCTGAATGAGGATCACCTGGGGTAATAAATGCCCCAGAATCTGTATTTCAGAACCCCTGGTAAAGACTGGCTTGCCCTTCAAGCTTGTTTCCTTTTTTGCTCAGATCCCAACTCCCTTAAGTATTTATTTACCAACCCCTTTAGCATTTGGGAATGGCCATATGATTGAGATTTGGCCATAGGAAATTAAGCAGAGACATCTTGTGTTCCTGTAGCCCTGACTAGTATAAACTTCCCTGAATAGTGCTGTCTTTTCTTCACCTGCTAGTTCAATTTTGTCTGTGTTGGGCAAATGAGTTTGTAAAATGTGTTTTTTGAGTTTGCTCACTTTTAGTGCTGCCCAGTTAAAAATGGCACTAGGCAGCGCCAGGTATGTGTTCTGTGAAATTGCAAATTACCTTCCTGCTTGGGAAGGGCATTGTCTTGCTAATGTGTGCTGGAGGAGAGGTTTTCAAGCCAGAAAAGTTTTTGTGTTTTTTTTTAATTTTTATTTTTTTACAGAGACAGAGAGTCAGAGAGAGGGATAGACAGGGACAGACAGACAGGAACGGAGAGATGAGAAGCATAATCATTAGTTTTTCGTTGTGCATTGTGACACCTTAGTTGTTCATTGATTGCTTTCTCATATGTGCCTTGACCGTGGACCCTGAGTTCAAGCTTGTGAGCTTTGCTCAAACCAGATGAACCCTTGCTCAAGCTGGCGACCTCGGGGTCTCGAACCTGGGTCCTCTGCATCCCAGTCCGACGCTCTATCCACTGCGCCACCGCCTGGTCAGGCCAGAAAAGTTTTAAAAAGAAAGGAGAGGAAGGAGGAGAAGGAGAAGCCAAGATGACAGGGAAAGAATGAGAAGGCAAGAGTGCTGAAGGAGAATCTGGGGAACCAGAGGTGAGGGGCTTTGGGACTGGTGAGGCCTTTGATTCTAGGAGAAACTGCAGGAGATTCTCCTGGTTGTGGAACCGGATAATCATTATGTGTCAGTAGCTTTGTGAGCTCTGAGTGAAAAGGAAGTGTTTTCCCTGTGTTTTGGAAGTGTTTTCCCTGTGTTTTTGCTCACCAGCCGGTGCAAGACTTGAATAAAGGCATGGCCCACCATTTTTTAGCTCCACTGTTTCTTTACCGTCTCCCTGAATGCAATGGGAACCTGCATGTGAATGGCCATTCTGGTGGCTGCTGGCCCTCCAGTCTGCTAGAACAACTTTGGAAATGGAGGGTCCAAGAGAGCTGAACTTCTTTCAGCCTGGGTCATCTCTAGCCTCCTCATGTCCCCAGATGATCATTATCATGGGTGTTTTGATTTCATGTAAGCATGAAATAAAAATAAACTATTAAGTTATGCCACAGTTTTGGGGTTGATCTATTATTGATATAACATCCACTGTTCCTTTATCAGTATGACTCCTTAGATTATTATGCAAATTCTGTTTTGGGAACCATTGCCCTTGGTTTGTAGGTTAGTCTTTAGCTGTTGACTTCCAGACCTCATATGTAAATATTGTGCTTTCTTTGTAATAATTTAGATGGAAATGGTTATAGTTAACATCCTGTTTATCTTACTAAGTATCAAATATTTGTGTGCTTTCTACCTGCTAGTTTTTGATGCTGGGATACATCTTCATACAAAACAAGGTCTCGGATTTTTAGTTGATATAAGAAGAAATTAGATAAGGGCAGTTGTCTTACCTGTGCTTTGAGACCACCAAGGGAGAAATGGCTAACTGAACCCAATGATAGAGTTGGGGCCCTTATTTTAATGGGATTTCATTTATGTTCCTTCTGTAAAATTGTTTTCTCATCCTTAGTGGGCAAAAGCCAAACATAGTTTGTATAAAACCCTTTTAGAAGAGCAAAAAATGGCATTTTTGGTAGATTTGTGTTACATGAGAGTATTTTACTTAGCTCTATGTTTTTTCTTAATCTCTACCAGAAAGAAATCAAATGCACTGCTCACAAAAATTGGGATATTTAAAAATGATTATGAAACAATAAAATATCCCCTAATTTTTGTGAGCAGTATACTTTATGTAGGAGAACTGCAGCTCATAGTCATGATGCAGATTATATTATTAAACATTTCCTGCAGTTAAAAAAACAACAAAAACTTTAGTTAAGGAATATCTTTTAAGGAACTTTTGGATTAGAAATGGTGAAAGCGCCTGATCTGTAGTGGCGCAGTGGATAAAGCATCGACCTGGAACCACTGAGGTTGCTAGTTTGAAATCCTGGGCTTGCCTGGTCAAGGTACATATGGGAGTTGATGCTTCCTGCTCCTCACTCCTTCTCTCTCTTTTTCTCTCTCTCTCACTCTCTCTTGCTCTCTCCTCTCTCGCGCACTCTCTAAATATTAATAAATAAAATCTTAAAAAAAAAGTAAAAAAATAACTTAAATGGTGGAAGTAATTGGACTGGAGCAAGGAAGTGTCGGTCAACATCTGGTAATTGTTTAACATTATATATCTATTAGTGTAAATTAATTAGGTTAAAATCAGATCATTCAAACTGGACTTTAAAAGGTAGTATGTTTGTGGGTATATGTAGATGGGCAGAGAGAAGGCTTGATATTGGATAGTTCTCTGAATGGTGAGAGGTTTCCCCCACTTTTCGAAAGCTTGCAGGCTAGGCAGTGTATGGTTACAGAGTGTCAGACCAGGTCATGCCAAGAGGGAAAAGAGTGTCCGTCACAGTGGTCAGCAAACTGCAGCTCGTGAGCCACATGTGGCTCTTTGACCCCTTGAGTGTGGCGCTTTGGGCAGTTTAGGACTACCCTAATTAAGTTAATAACAATGTACCTACCTATATAGTTTAAGTTTAAAAAATTTGGCTCTCAAAAGAAATTTCAGTCGTTGTACTGTTGACATTTGGCTCTGCTGACTAATGAGTTTGCCGACCACGGCGTGAGAGAACTAAAAACAGCTAGGCAAGTGACAAGCACATTCTGGAGAAATGGAGTTAGTTGATCTTTAAGATTAACAACCCCTGGCTTTTAAGGGATATAAAAGCAAATGACAACATCAGGGGTGAGCCCTGGAGTTGAAATCTAGTGAACAGTTCAGAATAGTAAGTGTAGGAGTAGCCCAATCCAAGGTATAGGCAGGTCATTAGAAACTAGCGTGTTTGTGAGAGCTTGAATGATTAAATAGAGAAGATGTCTGGAATCAGGAGACTTCAATAGATATGTCCAAGGGGCTGTAGCCTTTCAGACATTCTCTTTTGATACTGTACAGGGACAATGAGAGTGAACCTGGTTAGAGTATTTCCCAAATAGAAACTAGTTAAGAGGTGTAAATGAAATATGATATACATGTACTGTAGAAATGTTCTGGAAGAGCCTGACCAGGCGGTGTCGCAGTGGATAGAGCAGGGGTCCCCAAACTTTTTACACAGGGGGCCAGTTCACTGTCCCTCAGACCGTTGGAGGACCAGACTATAAAAAAAAACTATGAACAAATCCCTATGGACACTGCACATATCTTATTTTAAAGTAAAAAAACAAAATGAGAACAAATACAATATTTAAAATAAAGAACACATAAATTTAAATCAACAAACTGACCAGTATTTCAATGGGAACTATGCTCCTCTCACCGACCACCAATGAAAGAGGTGCCCCTTCCGGAAGTGCGGTGGGGGCCGGATAAATGGCCTCAGGGGGCTGCATGCGGCCCACGGGCCGTAGTTTGGGGACCCCTGGGATAGAGCATTGGACTGGGACGCAGAGGACCCAGGTTTGAACCCCCGAGGTCACCGGCTTGAACGTGGTATCATAGACATAACCCCATGGTTGCTGGCTTGAGCCCAAGGTCACTGGCTTGAACAAGGGGTCGGTCACTCACTCTGCTCTAGACCCTTGGGTCAAGGCACATATGAGAAAGCAATCAATGAACAACTAAGAAGCTGCAATGAAGAATTGATGCTTCTCATCTCTCTCCCTTCCTGTCTGTTTGTTCCTCTCTCTGACTCTCTCCGTCAAAAAAAAAAAAAAAGGTTCTGGAAGATTGTGTGTATGTTGGTATTGTCTAAATAATGGTTAATCAACTTATTTAACAATGAGTGATCTTGTTTTAAAGAACCTTATTTTAAGTTATTTTAAATACAATCCTTTAATAAAAGAAATTATCCTTCAGTTTATCTTTTATCATAAATCTGACCTTTATATCACCTTCACTTAATTTTAGCTGTACCATCTTCTTATTACATATAGTCAGAAATACATGGATTAGCCCTGGCTGGATAGCTTGGTTAGTTAGAGCATCACCTTGAAGCACAGAGATTGCTGGTTCTGTCCCCGGTCAGGGCACATACAGGAACAGATTGGTGTTCTCGTCTCTGTCTCTCCCCCCCCCCTTCTCTCTCACTAAAAATCAATAAATAAAGATTTTTTAAAAGTACATGGATTGTTTTACACCTAGTTTCTTCAGCATTTTGGTGTCACAGTTTTGAACTTGAAATTTTTTTCTCTAACCACAACTTCTTTCATTGTAAGTTTCACCCATTTCACACACAGTGAAACTGAGCTTGGCTGTATTGGAATCTATTTCACTTAGTATGCTTGGTTCAATTTGGCTACACACTGACCTTCTGATTTGAGCAGTATTGATTAGGATAGTATTTTCTTAAGCATGAAACAGCTGTTATTACTGGTGTTTTCTTGAGATTCTTGAGTAGAAAGCTGTGGGTGACCTTTCTATTGGGTTAAGGAATAAGTTCGTAGCGTTTTTACCGGACTTTTATTTAAACAAAAAACAATAATTATATCAATAAGTTAATCAATTATATATTCGCCGTTGCTGTTTACAACCTCTTCCCACCTCTCGACCAATTTGTCGATGCCGTTCCGCCAAAAATCGCCTGGTCTGGTGTCAAAGAAGTTGTTGAGCCAGTTTTTAAGGACCTCTTTGTTATCGAAGGTAACGCCCTTCATATGGTTTGACAGGGAGCAGAAAAGATGGTAATCGGTTGGTACAAGGTCTGGAGAATACTGCGAATGCTGAAGGACCTCCCATTCGAGCTCTTGGAGTGCGGCTTTGACGACTTGTGCAACATGGGGCCTGGCGTTGTCGTGAAGGAGTATGGTTTGACCATGTCGATCAGGTCTTTTCAGTCAAATAGCCTCATTCACGCGGTGTAGCTGGGCAATGTAGAGCTCCTTGTTGACCGTGGCATTCTTTTCAAGCATTTCCCAGTTCTTCATCGAATTCAGAAGGCCTTCCGCTGCGGCACGTGTCATCGACGTCAAAGTCGCCATTTTTGAACTTTGCAAACCATTTCCGTGCTGTAGACTTGCCTATGACACTTTCTCCATACATGTCACAAATGTCCCGGGCTGCTTCGGCAGCTTTTTGACCTCGATGAAAAGCAAAGAAGAGCAGGTGTCGAAAATGTTGATTTTTGCCTCCTGGGTATTCCATTTCTAAGCCTCAAAACTAATAAAAAATTAAATAACTCAAAATACAATTAACATAGTTTTGTAGAGCAGAAAGAGTTTTATCGAATGAATACTTACCCTTTGCCAAACAGCAAACAAATCGTTGTAAAATAAAATATAAAAACGCTACGAACTTATTCCCCAACCCAATACTTCTTTTACCAGATGTTGACCGACACTTCCTTGCTTCCAGTCCAGACTCAAGAGCATAACCTGGTATCCTGCTTCATTCTCACTTTCTCTGTCCTATTTGGTGGGCGTCTCCTAGCTCACTCCATTGCAGTCTTTCTTTTTTTTTGACAGAGAGAGAGACAGAGAGAGGGACAGACAGACAGGAAGGGAGAGAGATGAGAAGCATCAGTTATTCATTGTGATTCCTTAGTTCATTGATTGCTTTCTCTTATGTGCTTTGACTGGGTGGCTTCAGCAGAGCCAGTGACCCCTTGCTCAAGCCAGTGACCTTGGGCTTAAGCTAGCAACCTTGGGCTCCAGCTAGCGACCATTGGGTCATGTCTGTGATCCTGTGCTCAATCTGGTGAGCCCATGCTCAAGCCAGCGACCTCGGAGTTTCAAACCTTGGGCCTCCGTGTCCCAGACTGATGCTCTATCCTCTGCGCCACCACCTACCTGGTTAGGCCATTGAAGTCTTTATATTTACCATTCTGTAAGATCATTCTTCATTTTTTCCTAACACTCACCCCGTTCCCTTCAACTCTCACCTGCCCATCTTTCAGCTTTTATGTCTGCTTTTGCACCTCAGCCTCCTTTCTTTTAGACTCTTTTGTCCAACCTCTTGAGCTTCAACTGCTAACTTATAAAAACTGTCAGAATTTTCACTTTATCACAGTCTCCTCTTGCACCTTGCTGTTCTTTTTATTCCCACCACCTTCTCAGGCTGTACTCTTGTCTCAGCAAGCCCTGTTTCTCAGTGGGAGCTTTACCTGCAGTTACTCCTGTTAGTGCTGTTTTTTGTCTGTCTTATGTCCTTATTTCTACCTTTTCTACTCCTATTTGTTGACCTTAAACAAATAGCCGGATATTTCTCAAGAAAGATGGGTTTATTCAACAACAACAAAGAATTGTAGTTGAGGACATGCATTTTAATAGTGAACCATGGCAAGTCCAGAGAACAAAAGGGAGGAACTGTTCTCCCATAGAGGAAAGGAGGGGTTTAGAGGGACCATTGTAAACAAAGAGTACGTTGGCAGAAACTGATAGTTCGAAGTGTAGTGGCTTTTCATTGGCTGAGTTGTAGTTGTTAGTTGGCTGAGTGTCTAAGGACAAGATCCTCCTCCCTGCTGGAGTAGTGTAGTAGAAAAACATCTTCCTGTTGGAGATAAAAAGTATGTCTCTTCCTGTTTGGGGTAGTTGAGGGTGAGTGATAGGTCCTTGTTTTGGGTGTTGTTGTTTTTTTTGTCACAGACAGAGAGGGACAGATAGCGACAGACAGGCAGGAAAGGAGAGCGATGAGAAGCATCAATTTGTTGTGGCACCTTAGTTGTTCATTGATTGCTTTCTCATATGTGCCTTGATGGGGTGGGGGCTACAGCAGAGCAAGTGACCCCTTGCTCAAGCCAGCGACCTCGGGCTTCAGGCCAGTGACCCCGCATTCAAGCTGGTAAGCCTGCACTCAAGCCAGGAAATCCAGGGTTTCAAACCTGAACCCTCTGTGTCCCAGTCCAAAGCTCTGTCCACTGTGCTACTGTCTGATCAGCCTGATAGTGCCTTAGAGCTTCTCCTACCAGCCCTCTCAACTACAATTTAATGAGGTTTCTGTTCATCAGTCTTCACACATCCTAAACCCCAATACTACCCTTTCAAGTTATAGCTCCATTCTTACCTATAGCTTTATTAGGCAAGAGAAACAAATGACTTAAAGAAAACAGTAAGTAAATTATAGTGGATGTCATACATGGATACAGCAAATAGTTATGATAGTGTTAATTGAATGTCTGAGGAGGTAGAGCACGTGCTTTTAATTCTGCCTCATTATTTTATCACCTCCGTGACCTGGGGCAAGTTATTTCACTCAGGTTTGAGTTTCCTCTCCTGTAAAAGGGGGGTAGTAGTGTCTGTGTCAGAGAGTTGTTGAATTAAATGATGTAGTGCCTCTGGCACAAAGTTGGCACTTGATAAACGGTAGCTGCTGTTGTATTGGAAAGGACTTTGGGCTGAGAGATCTGAGCAGCTCTGTTGCTTTTTTACTATGTGACATTGGCCAAAGAAACTAAAATCTGAGCCTAAGTTCTTTAAAAACATCTTTTTGAGTATAAATCACATACCACAAAATGTACCTGTCTAGAATGTGTGATTCAGTATTGTTATTAGTGAGTTTTTCACAGGGTTGCACAACTATCATCACAATATAGTTTTTATCACTTTGAAAAGAAGCCCCCTTCTCATTAGCCGTCACTGGCATTCCTCTTTCCACCCCAGCCCACCCTTTTCCTTAGCTTTAGGCACCTGTGTAGTAATCTACTTCCTGTCTAAGCATTTGCCTGTTCTGAACACTTTATATAAATGGAATCATGTGATGTGTGGTCTTTTATGACTGGCTTCTGTAGTTACAAGGTTTCGAAGTTTGTTCAGACTTTATTTTATATCAGAACTTAATTTTTTTTATATTGACAGAAAATGTACATACCGCATTGGTTGATCATCTCATGATGGATATTGGGTTTCCACTTTCTATTTTTAATCTGTAAATGGTCAGGGCAGTGTCTTCATTGGATTGTAAGACTGAATAAAGTGTCTAGTATACAGTGGTGGCTCAGTAAATGATTTTTTGCCCAAACAGTTTAAACTATATACCCTGACTTTCTGAGTCAACCTGTGGATTACTTCTACCATGTGTATTTTTTGTTTCAGCTCTGGGACCACTGAAAATTGGTGAAGAAAGTAATGAAAACAGACTGAATGCACCCCTGTTTTTTGATGTCTAACTTCAGTTGCATCCTCATGGCTACTTAACAGTCCTTATCATAACTTTTGTATATCCATTAATCTTTTTTTTTTTGGTATTTTTCTGAAGCTGGAAACGGGAGAGACAGTCAGACAGACTCCCGCATGCGCCCGACCGGGATCCACCCGGCACGCCCACCAGGGGGCGACGCTCTGCCCACCAGGGGGCGATGCTCGGCCCCTCCGGGGCATCGCTCTGTTGCGACCAGAGCCACTCTAGCGCCTGGGGCAGAGGCCAAGGAGCCATCCCCAGCGCCCGGGCCATCTTTGCTGCAATGGAGCCTCGGCTGCGGGAGGGGAAGAGAGAGACAGAGGGGAAGGAGAGGGGGAGGGGTGGAGAAGCAGATGGGCACTTCTCCTGTGTGCCCTGGCCGGGAATCGAACCCGGGACCTCTGCACGCCAGGCCGACGCTCTACCACTGAGCCAACCGGCCAGGGCCCCTTCCTTTATTTTAACTTTTTTTTTTTTTTTTGCATTTTTCTGAAGCTGGAAACAGGGAGAGACAGTCAGACAGACTCCCACATGCGCCCGACCGGGATCCACCCGGCACGCCCACCAGGGGCGATGCTCTGCCCATCCTGGGCGTCGCCATGTTGCGACCAGAGCCACTCTAGCGCCTGAGGCAGAGGCCACAGAGCCATCCCCAGCGCCCGGGCCGTCCTTGCTCCAATGGAGCCTTGGCTGTGGGAGGGGAAGAGAGAGACAGAGAGGAAGGCGCGGCGGAGGGGTGGAGAAGCAAATGGGCGCTTCTCCTGTGTGCCCTGGCCGGGAATCGAACCCCGGTCCTCCGCACGCTAGGCCGACGCTCTACCGCTGAGCCAACCGGCCAGGGCTCCTTCCTTTATTTTAACATGTAGTAGTTGTATCTCCTGATTTACTAAGAAAAGACAAGCCTCCCCACCCATGTAAGCTTTCTTACTGATCTTGTTATTGCAAATCATTTATTTCTACGCTTTGCTTTCTGCCTCTCTTTTTCTTATTTTGCCTCAGAGGAATGATTATGCATTTTTCTTTCTCAGACTGTTCTACTATACTCCAAAACATATCCTTGTCTGAAATTTAGATGTGTTATTTTTATTTTTTCATTTTTTTGCACTTTTCTCTACCCACTACCACACATTGTTATATATTGGTGTCTGGATGGACACTACCTATTAATCAAGATTCTAATACTCAGATTGGGCAAAACAAGTAAGCAACACCCATTACAGACAACTTTAGCAAGGCTTATTTCTGCTTGGGTATGCCATATGTTCCAATATAACTTTTAAAATGTGCTTCATCATACAGCAATAAATCAAACCGAATGGCTTGGCTGGTAGAGGATCACTCGTAGTGCAGAGATTGCCAGTTTGATCCCCAGGGCACATATAGAAACAGATCAGTGTTCCTGTCTCTCTCTTCCTTCCTCTCGCAGTAAATCAAATAAGAATTAAAAAAAATAGTTTGAGTTGAATTTCTCTGATGAGAATACTGAAAACATTTTCCTTTTTATTGTTATATGTTAAGGCTAAGTATATGTAATAGTCAAAAAGAAAATGATTTTTTTTTTCATGTATCCTTTTATAATTAACCCTTGAGACAAATCTGACTTATCCTCCAGGTTACCTTCTCTCTGAACCACACTGATTCAGAAATGTGCTGAGTTTGTATTTGGTTCTATATTCCTGTGTGCCTAACTACTCTGTCAGAAAATCTTGCTTTTACCTAATTTAGGTCTCTCCAGCTATAATTCAGTAATTTTCCTGGTGTTGTCTATTGTCTACACAGAACTTGTATAGTTGATTAACCTTTCAAGTTCAATTTAGGGAACTAATTGGTTAGATCAGTGGCTTCTTTTCTTTTTTAAACAATTTATTGAGGTATACTTTACATACCTTAAAACTCTATCTATTTTAAGATGACAGTTGAATTATTTAATAAGTTTGAAGAGCTGTGCACCTATCACTACAATTTGGTTTTAGAACATTTCCATCACCCAAAAGATACCTATTTTGGAAAACCTCAGTTTTCCTCCTGTGTGTTTCTTTTTATTCTCAATACTACTACCACACTTGACACACTCTACCTGGAGTTAACATCGGCTCACACGTATTAAGAGTCATACAAGACTGCCCACCTCTTTCAGAAGCCACTCACCAGTCCAGGTTACCACCTGTGCTTAAGACTGACTGGCTCTAAATCAGAGGCTACTGATTAAATTGCTAGAAGTGGCTCACGGAACTCAGAGAAACATTTTACTTACAAGATTACTGGTTTATTATAAGAGGATAACATTCAGGAACAGCCAGGTGGAAGGGGTGCATTGGGCCTGATAGATGGGAGGGGGCCCATGGACCTTCCATCCTCTCAGGGCATGCCACTCTTCCCAAATGTCCACGTGCGCACCTGGAAGCTCTCGGAACCCTATACTTTTAGGTTTTTGTGGAGGCTTCATTATATAGGCATGATTGATGAAATCATTGGCCTTTGGTACTTGAACTGAACTCTGATCCCTCTCCCCTTCCTGGAAGTAGGGGTGGGATGGAACTGGAAGTTCCAAACCTCTGATTTCTAATCTGGTGGTTGGTTCTCCTGGCCTTAGTTTTTTTTCCCAAAAGTAGCCTCATTACTGTAACAAGACATTTTTGTTGCCCTCATCACAGGAAACTCCAAGAGTTCTAGGAGCTCTGCAACAGGAAGAAGGATGAAGACCAAATATACTGCTCACAAAAATTAGGGGATATTTCAAAATGAATATGAAGCAATAAAAAAAGAAGCATTTGATTTTTTTTTTTCCCCCTGAAGCTAGAAATGGGGAGAGACAGTCAGACAGACTCCCGCATGTGCCCGACCGGGATCTACCCGGCACGCCCACCAGGGGGCGACGCTCTGCCCCTCGGGGCGTCGCTCTGTTGCGACCAGAGCCACTCTAGCGCCTGGGGCAGAGGCCAAGTAGCCATCCCCAGCGCCCGGGCCATCTTTGCTCCAATGGAGCCTCGGCTGCGGGAGGGGAAGAGAGAGACAGAGAGGAAGGAGAGGGGGAGGGGTGGAGAAGCAGATGGGCGCTTCTCCTGTGTGCCCTGGCCGGGAATCGAACCCGGGACTTATGCACGCCAGGCCAACGCTCTACCACTGTGCCAACCGGCCAGGGCACATTTGATTTTTTTTATTAAGCAAGAACAGAAAAGCAAACGACAAGTCAAAGAAAGTTGTTGAATTATGCAAATGAGATGCAAAACCAACTTTTATTTCATTGGTGAAAATGTACTATACAAAAGGCTGAAAATACTGAAGTATCTGCATGAACCCTGATTCCCCAATTTTTGTGAGCAGTGTTATATATTTATAGTTAAAAGTCACAGTATTTTATAATACCTCATACCCATTTTGCTTTCACTCCTGGACCCACCTTCTGCCCCAGGCAACTACTGATTAGTGGTTTGTCTATAGATTTACCTTTAGTGGATATTTTGTATAAATGGAATCATATAATACATAGTTTTTTTTGTCTGGCATCTCAGCTTACATGTTTTTCAGGTTTATTCATGTTGTAGCATATATTGACTCTTTATTCTACCACATTTTGTTTATCCATTCACCAGTTGATGAAAATTGTTTCCCTTTTTTGGCCATTATGAATAATGATACTATTAATATTTATATATAAATGTTTCTGTAAATGTGTTTTAATCTCTTTTGGAGAGATTTCATAGGAATGGAATTGCTGGGTTATATGGAAAGCTTATGTTTAATGTTTCAAGAACAGCCAAACTGAATTTCTATTGTATGGCTTCCTAATATTTTGTTGAGGATTTTTATATCTCCATTCTTGTGATGTCTTTGTCTGGCTTTGATATGGGGTAATATTGACCTCAGAATAAATTGGAAACTCTTCTCTTTTTTAGAAGAGTTTGTGAAATATTAGTGTTATTTATTTGAATGTGTCATAGAATTCACCATGAAGCTGTTTTTCTTTATGGTTTACTTCTAAATTACTAATTCAGTTTCTTCACTTGTTATAGGTCTATTCAGATTTCTATTTCCTCTTGAGTTAGTTTCTGTAACTTGTGTTTTTTGTTTTTTTAAATTATTTTTAAATATTTAATATCAAATGTTTTTAAATTATAGTTTACATTTAATATTATTTTGCATTAGTTTCAGGTGAACAGCATAGTGGTTAGACAATCATATACTGTAACTTATGTCTTTTAAGGAATTTGTTCATTTTACCTAAATTGTCTAATCTGTTGATTTAAAGTTGTTCATAGTATTCCTTTATAATCTTGAGTGAGGATTGGGAAAGGATGTCACGATATGGGGCTGGGGTGAAGTATTAGGGGCCGATTCCTAGAGTATCATGGGTTCTCTGTATGAAATTTGAACCTCATAGGTGTGGGGAGAAACAGTTGGAAAATTTCATGCACAATTCTGTCATCAGATTTGAGTCTTGAGGAAAGGACTTTCAAAGATTGGATTCTGTATGCTATTGTAGAGACCAGACTCAAAGAGGAAGGTGAATCTGCCTTTTTCTCTGAAATTCCTTCTTTGCTCTTTTAGGCAATTAAAAGCTGTTTATATCCAAGTAGCTGCTCTCTTGAAGGCATAAAGTATTTATAGTTTAACATAGTATGTAGAACGGGAACTGTGGAGCTGTCTGTGAAGTGTGTGAAACAGTTTGAGAACCACTATCATAGGATGAACAGATTACTTTTTATATATGTGGGATCAGGTGTGTATTGAAACTTAGATCAACATCTTTTGGCAGCTGACTTTTTTAAAAAAATTTTAATTCTTAAAGCCTGAATGCACAGTAAACGGTACCTTTCAATAGTTTTGATATGACAGAGAAGGGTTTGATCATTTTATTTGGTACTCACTACTTTTTTTTTAACCATAGAAAGAATACATGTAAGAGATTTTGTTTTGCTTCTTAGGAAAATTGAAAAGCAAGAAATTTATTTATTCCAGGTTTTTGCTACCAGTTTTTCACAGAGGTATAAAATGAAAGGAAAAAAGTGCTCTCCCTCAGTCTTGCTAGATTCTGTTGTTAAATAATCCTTGTGATTGTCAGCTTGTCGCTGGATATTTTTTCCTTTGAGTAACTCCTGCAGGAGATGACCTTTTTTCTGTGCTCCTGTCAATTATTGCCTACAGTTGCCTTCAGGCATGCAAGAGCTCTTTTTTTCATTATTCATCAAAACAGTCATTAAATGCTACCATTTTTATGAGTTTAACATAGTGTTTTCATTGAACTGATGGAAGTTAGAATTGAAAGTGTAGGGGAACTTATGTATTTAGTCTTGATCTTAAAATATTCCAGAGAGTAAAGCTCCATGTTTTTTCCCATCACTAAACTGGTAACAAGGAATTTAGGCATATAATTATGTCACATGCTTTCTAAATACTAGAATGCAAAACAACATTTTTACCTACCACAATCAATACTTTGATAGTATCTTGGTGAACCCGCAGTTTCCAAATGACTGATTATAATGTTATAAAATCACACATTAAAAGTGCTTGAATTTCAACATGAAAACGTATGAAAAGATCATTGATTTCGTTTCACATTCCACATTGCAGCCAACTTTTAAGAGATACCACTTGTCAAGTTTTGATGTAGTGTCAAAAAAGAATATCTATGATTATCTGAAAAGGCTTTTATAATATACTGTTTTCTGTAGTTATGAGTTAGATTTTCCTCATATTTGAAGTAGGAAAACTTATTTAGCAGATTGAATGCAGAAGTGGCTATGTTACTCTAGCTATCTTCTATTTAGTCAGCTATTAAAGAGACTTGTAAAATGTAAAACAGTGTCACTCTTCTCACAAATTAAAAAAAATAATTATTTTTCATAAAGTTATATTTAAAAATGTTTAAAATATTTAAATAATTTCTCAGTTTTAATTTTGAATATAGTAGACATCAAATTAAAAGTAAATTAAGTAGCCTGAACAGGTGGTGGCACAGTGGATAGAGCATGGACTGGGACACTGAACCCAGGTTTGAAACCCCGAGGTTGCTGGCTTGAGCGCAGGCTCACCAGCTTGAGCACGGGCTCACCAGCTTGAGCACGGGGTTGCTGGCTTGGGCCCAAGGTCTCTGGCTTGAACAACAGGTCACTCACTCTGCTAGAGCCCCCCCCCCCCCCCATCAAGGCACATATGAGAAAGCAATCAATAAACAACTAAGGTACTGCAACAAAAAATTGGTGCTTCTCATCTCTCTCCCTTCCTGTCTGTCCCTGTCTCTCTGTGTCTCTCTCTGTCACACACACACAAGTAAATTAAGAAAATTAACAATATTTAAATAATTTCTCAGTTTTAATTTTGAATAAAGTAGCCCCATAAACCAACACTTTAGGATCCTCATTTATTTAAAACTGTGAAGGGGTTTTGAGACCATAATTTTTTTTGTTTTGTTTTGTTTTTTGTATTTTTCTGAAGCTGGAAACAGGGAGGCAGTCAGACTCCCGCATGCGCCCGACCGGGATCCACCCGGCACGCCCACCAGGGGGCGATGCTCTGTTGCGGCCAGAGCCAGTCTAGCGCCTGAGGCAGAGGCCATGGAGCCATCCCCAGCGCCCTGGCCATCTTTGCTCCAATGGAGCCTAGGCTGCGGGAGGGGAAGAGAGAGACAGAGAGGAAGGAGAGGGGGAGGGGTGGAGAAGCAGATGGGCGCTTCTCCTGTGTGCCCTGGCCGGGAATTGAACCCGGGACTTCCGCACGCCAGGCCGACGCTCTACCACTGAGCCAACCGGCCAGGGCTTTTTAAAATATTTTTAAACTAAGTTTGTGTCTCTTGTTGAGTTAGGTTACCTAGAAGATTAAATTCCTTGCATTTTGATGAAAAGTGCTGGCTTTTAATTTCAACCTGAGTTATTTTTTTAATTTAGTGAGACGAGGGGAGGCAGAGACAGACTCCTGCATGCCACCCTACCCATCAAGCCCACTAGGGGCAATACTCTGCCCATCTGGGGCCCTTGCTCCATTGCGACTGGAGCTATCCTCAGCACCCAAGGCCAGCTTGGTCTAATTGATCCATGGCTGCAGGAGGGGAGGAGAAGAGAGAGAGAAGTCAGAGGGAGAGGGGTGGAGAAGCAGATGGGCGCTTCTCCTGTGTGCACTGATTAGGAATTAGGAACCTGGGACATCCACACGCCTGGCGGATGCTCTACCACTGCAGGGCCTCAACCTGCATATATTTTTAATGTATAAAGGATATAGCAGAATTTATGATGATTTAAGTTTTGACTCCATGTGGCTAAAAGAGCATGATGGGAGAATTATATCTAGAAGAATGACAAATTTCAGGAAAGGGTAAAAAGAACATTTTCTGGAGGTTATAATAGGCAAATGGTAATGGAAAAAGCATTAATTACCTTATGAAAAAGTTTATCTTATGACATAGTCTTAGAGAAGTAAAATGGGGTTTAGCAAATACCATAAATGTAAGGGATTGTATACCCATAAAAGGGGGATACCTGTATTTTAGGAACGTGTTAATTATTGACACATATTATAGCTTTACCTAACCATAAAGAAATCATAGGTTGCCCTGGCCGGTTGGCTCAGCGGTAGAGCGTCGGCCTAGCGTGCGGAGGACCCGGGTTTGATTCCCGGCCAGGGCACACAGGAGAAGCGCCCATTTGCTTCTCCACCCCTCCGCCGCGCTTTCCTCTCTGTCTCTCTCTTCCCCTCCCGCAGCCAAGGCTCCATTGGAGCAAAGATGTCCCGGGCTCTGGGGATGGCTCTGTGGCCTCTGCCTCAGGCGCTAGAGTGGCTCTGGTCGCAACATGGCGACACCCAGGATGGGCAGAGCATCGCCCCCTGGTGGGCAGAGCGTCGCCCCTGGTGGGCGTGCCGGGTGGATCCCGGTCGGGCGCATGCGGGAGTCTGTCTGACTGTCTCTCCCTGTTTCCAGCTTCAGAAAAGTGAAAAGAAAAAAAAAAAAAAAAAAAAAAAAAAGAAATCATAGGCTTTTTGTTTGTATAAACACTGAAAATAAAGCTGTGGATTTGAATTGTTGATTGGTTACTATGGAAGTAATTTCAGGCAAAATCTAGGACGTTACTGAAATTAGAGGAAAAGAGACTTTACAGAGATATTTTCTTATGTAAAATTAATCAGGATTACCTTGATTTAGAGTCCTGGTCTTGGCTAAACCTTTGTGAAGGGCACAGTTGGCTTGTGTTGAGAGCTCTGAGGGATACCTGTGAAGTCAGTGAACAGTGCTGTGCAGTGTGCAAAGCTGTGGAAGATGCAGAGAAACCAGTGAGGAAAATTTGTCAGGGGTCAAGTTAAAAACTTAATGGTCGCATTAATATTTTCCTTAAGCTGATTTTGTAAATATAATTTTTTTTGTGTACTACTTTAATCCATGGGAACCTTATAACCCATAGTCACTTTATAGTGGGGCTTAAGAACTAGACTATGAGGAAAAGACCATAATTTCTTTTTTTTCTTCAGCTAGTACAAATAATTCTTAGCATTGATATTTGTATATTTAGATGTTATTCACTAGTTAAATGTGAGGAGGGTCTATGTTTGAACATTTGGCTTTAAAAAAACTTTTCTAATCACCAATGTACTTTTTTGGAAACATTTAAGTAGATATGTTATTTTTATGCTTTGTATTCATTTAGTTTCTTCTTACACTCTGCTTTCCTTATTTTAGATAAAAATAATTTATACTTATATTTCTATTCTATCTGAACAGGTGACATGAGATATTTAGGGGCATAGGTCTTCATAAAGGCCTTTTTTGTCTGTGTATCAGAATCTATCAGAATACTTCAGTTGTTTAAAAAAGTTTTTTGGGTTTTTTGTTTTTTGTATTTTTCTGAAGTTAGATGTGGGGGGGGGGGCAGTTGTACAGATTCTGGCATGTGCCCGACCGGGATCCACCCGGCATGCCGACCAGGGGGTGATGCTCTGTTGCATCCAGAGCCATTCTAGTGCCTGAGGCAGAGGCCATGGAGCCGTCCTCAGCGCCCAGGCCAACTCTGCTCCAATGGAGCCTGGCTGTGGGAGGGGAAGAGAGAGAGAGAGAGAGAGAGAGAGAGAGAGAGAGAGAGGAGGGGGTGGAGGGAGAAGCAGATGGGCGCTTCTTTTGTGTGCCATGATCTGGAATCAAATCTGGGACTTCTGCATGCCAGGCCGACGCTCTACCACTGAGCTAACCGGTCAGGGCAAAAAAGTTTTTATTTGGGGTCTGGCCGGTTAGCTCAGTTGATTAGAGCATTTTTACAATATGTGAAATTGCGGGTTTGATTTTTGGTTAGGGCACATACAGGAATCAACCAATGAATGCATAAATACATAGATGGAACAACGAATCAATAGTTCACTTTCTCTCCCCCTTCCTTTAAGATCAATAAATAAAAAATTTTTAAATTAAAAAAATTTACCCTGGCTATACAGTTCAGTTGGTTAGAGCATTGTCCCAAAGCACAGAGGTTGCCTTTTTGATCCCTGGTCAGGGCACGTATAGGAACAAATGTTTCTGTCTCTCTCCAGCTTTCCCTTCCTCTCTCTAAAATCAATAAAATAAACATTAAAATTTTTAATGTTTAAAAATTAAACAAAAATATATATTATTCTGAATTCTAAATAATTCATTTATATAAAAGGAAAGGAAAAATTATTTTTCTATTAGTTTTTAATTGTGATAAAATTTATATACACAAAGTATATCATTGTAGTCATTACAAGGTATACAATTCAGTGATTAAATACATTCACATTGTTGTGTAACCATCACCACCATCCATTTCCAGAACATTTTTTTGTCTTCACAAAATGAAACTCTGTACCCATTAAGCATGAACTCTTCATTTCCTTCTTCTCCTAACTACCTTTCTACTACTTGTAAGTGGAATCACATAGTTGTCCTTCTGTGATTGACTTATTAGTATAATGTCTTCAAGTTTCATCATGTTTTAGCATGTTTCAAATTATCCTCTTTTTAAGGATATTTCTTTTCAATATTTCAGTGTATGTATATGCCATATTTTGTTTATCTGTTAATCCATCCATGGACACTTGGAATGCTTCTCAAGTGTCCTTTTGGCTCTTGTGATTAATGCTGCTGTGAACGTGGGTATGTAAATAACTGAGTCCCTGCTTTCAGTTCTTCTGGGGATATTTCCCCTGAAGTGGAATTTCTGGATCATACGGTTATTCTTTGTTTAATGGCGGTACCATTTTACATTCTCATCAGCAATGCACAGAGTTTCAATTTCTTTTCATCCTCACCAACATTTATTTTCTGTTTTGTTTTTATAATAGACATCCTAATGAGTGTGAAGTGGTATTTTGTAGTGTTGATTTGCATTTCCCTAATGATTAGTGATGTTGGGCATCTTTTTTGTGTGCTTATTGCCATATGTTTATCTTTGTGGAAATGTTTATTCAAGTCCTTTGCCCGTTTTTAAATCAGGGTTTTTTTGTTACTGTTTTTGAGTTGCATGAGTTCTTTATGTATTCTGGATATAAATCTCTTATCAGATATATGATTTGCAAATATTTTCTGTAGGTTGCTTTTTCATGACATTGGTAGTTTCCTTTCATTCACAAAAGTTTTTAATTTTGATTAAGTTCATTATTTTTTTTTCTTTTGTTGCCTCTGCTTTTGGTGTCGTATTGAAGAAATCATTGCCAAATCTAGTGTCATGAAGCTTTTCGGCTATTTTCTTCTAAGAGTTTTATCTCTTGCATTTTAGGTCTTTGATCCATTTTAAGTAGTTTGTTTTTGTTTTTGTTTTTTTCCGAACTTAGAAGCGGGGAGGCAGTCAGACAGAGTCCTGCATGTGCCTGACTGGGATCCACCCAGCATGCCCACCAGTGGCAATGCTCTGCCATCTGAGGCGTTACTCCGTTGCGGCCAGAGCCATTCTAGCGCCAGAGGCGGAGGCTATGGAGCCATCCTCAGCACCCAGCCAACTCTGCTCTAATGGAGCCTTGGCTGCCAGAGGGGAAGAGAGAGAGAGAGAGAGAAAGAAGAGGGGAAAGTGTGGAGAAACAGATGGTTGCTTCTCCTGTGTGCCTTGACCGGGAATCAAACCCGGGACTTCCACATGCTGGGTTTATGCTCTTCCACTGAGCCAACGGCCAGGGCCCATTTTAAGTGGTGTAAGATAAGGGTCTAACTTTATTCTTTGGCATGTTGATACCCAGCTCTTTTAACACCATTTGTTGAAAAGACGGTCCTTTCTCCTGTTGAATAGTCTTGGCAACCCTTCTCAAAATCATTTGCCATACATCTACACAAGGCTTTATTTCTGGGCTCTGTTCTAGTCCATTGGTCTGTATGTCTTTATTACTAGTTCAACACTTTGGATTACTGTAGCTTTGTAGTAAGTTTTGAAATCAGGAAATGGGAAACCTCTGAGTTTTGATTTTTTTCCCAAGATTGTTTTGGCTATTCAGAGTCCCTTGAGATTATGTATGAACTTTAGAGTGGGTTTTTTTAATCTATAAAAGAAAAAAAAAAGGATTTTACATAGGAATTTTGTTGAGTCTATGGATTGCTTTATGTAATATGGACATTTTAACAATATTAAATCTTCCAGTCCATGAACATAGAATATCTTTTCATTTATTTGTCTTTCATTTCTTTTCAATTATTTGTTGTTAGGATAGTTTTAAAAAATTTATTTTTATGTGATTTTTGTATTCTACAACTTTCTTGAATTTACTCTAATATTGTGTTTGTAGAATCTGTATCATTTTCTACGTGTAAGATCATGTTGTCTGTGAACAAGGATAATTTTACTTGTTTTCTAGTTTGAATGCCTTTTATTTTTCTTGTTTATTAGTTGTAACTGATGAAGAGATTAAATAGAAAGTAATACTGTATTAGATGATTTAGAAATTTGTTTATTCAGAGATTTACTATGGAAAGTATATCTTGAAAGTTTTTCATGTTATTCTGTAGAAAGCTCTAGTGTTTTTATTTACAAAGTGATATAATCTATATTGCAAAGAAAACGTAATTCAACAGTGTCTAGATTTATAGGAGTACTTTTTTTTTTTTTTTTTTGGCTGTCTCAGAGAAAGCCTAATCACAAATGCAGTTTTCTTCCAGTCCTTGACATTGTGCATAACTTGTGTTTGCTGCTTGCATTTGAAGGTAATTTTTAGCATTTAATTATTTGGAGATTTTGTTTTACTGACACAGATAAAATATAAAGTAATTAAAATGAGGTGGTGCACTGGAAATAAACTTTAATCGTCTAGGTCAGATCTTTGAAGCTTGGAGAGGATGTTAACTTGTACAAGATTACACCATTATTGTTGGAGAGGCTGTGGAGAAAAAGGAACCCTCATTCACTGTTGGTGGGAATGTAAAGTAGTACAACCATTATGGAAGAGTATGTTGGTTCCTCAAATAACTGAAAATAGAACTACCTTATGACCCAGCAATCCCTCTACTGGGTATATACCCCCCAAACTCAAAAACATTGATACGTTAAGACACATGCAGCCCCATGTTCATTGCAGCATTGTTCACAGTGGCCAGGACATGGAAACAACCAAAAAGCCCATCAATAGATGACTGGATAAAGAAGATGTGGCACATATACACTATGGAATACTACTCAGCCATAAGAAATGATGATATCGGATCATTAAGCAAAATGGTGGGATCTTGATAACATTATACGAAGTGAAATAAGTAAATCAGAAAAAACCAGGAACTGTATTATTCCATACGTAGGTGGGACATAAAAGTGAGACTAAGAGACATTGATAAGAGTGTGGTAGTTATGGGGGGAGAGGGGAGAGGGAGAGCGAAAGGGGGAGGGGGAGGGGCACAAAGAAAACTAGATAGAAGGTGACAGAGGACAATCTGACTTTGGGTGATGGGAATGCAACATAATTGAACAAGATAACCTGGCCATGTTATCTTTGAATATATGTATCCTGACTTATTGATGTTGCCCCATTAAGAAAATAAAATTATTAAAAAAAAAAAAGATTACACCATTATTAATCAGAGCCAGGACTAAACCCTTTGGTGATTTTTCTCTTCATTCTCTCTATCTGCCTGAATCATTGATTACTGTAACAGCCTTTTAACTGTATTTCTGGACTGTAGACTCATCCTTAAATCTACTGCTACTGGATCTAAAATATAAATATCATTAGTCATGTGAGTGTATCAATTTTTTTCAATTACTAACCATTATTTTTAGGATAATATTACTATTAAATAGAACTAAGTCCATTACTTGTGTTGTCTGATTTAATTCTTTAAGCAGTCCTTTGGTATTCATTATTCCAGTTTTATAGATGAGGAAGTTGAGACCAGGATCTCAACCTATGGCTATGTGATTTCAGAGTTTAGTAGTCCTAAGCACTATATTATGCTGCTTAAGTAGGGCATTCAAAATCCCTTCTATTGTTGCTTTTACTCATTCCTCCAGTGTTCTGTTGACATTTTTAACTGTAAATTCCTTGAGGGCAGAGATCATGTCCCAGACTAAGCAGTTGTTTTATACATAGCAGGTCCCTAACCTGAAGATTAGAGATGGAAAGTTTACTCCATTTTTCAGAAAGGGGAAGAAGGGAGATTATAGAGCTGGACGTGGCTCTTGGGTGAGATTCTAGAATAAAATATTTAAAGAAAAAAAATATTTAAAGAGTTACCTGTTGGGCCCTGGCCGGTTGGCTCAGTGGTAGAGCGTCGGCCTGGCGTGCAGAAGTCCCGGGTTTGATTCCCGGCCAGGGCACACAGGAGAAGTGCCCATCTGCTTCTCCACCCCTCCCCCTCTCCTTCCTCTCTGTCTCTCTCTTCCCCTCCCGCAGCGAGGCTCCATTGGAGCAGAGATGGCCCGGGCGCTGGGGATGGCTCCTTGGCCTCTGCCCCAGGCGCTGGAGTGGCTCTGGTCGCAACAGAGCGACGCCCCGAAGGGGCAGAGCATCGCCCCCTGGTGGGCAGAGCGTCGCCCCCTGGTGGGCGTGCCGGGTGGATCCCGGTCGGGCGCATGCGGAAGTCTGTCTCTCCCCGTTTCCAGCTTCAGAAAAATACAAAAAAAAAAAAAAAAGAGTTACTTGTTTGCAGGAGAGATGAAGCACTAATCATTAGCGTTAGCTTGTACTTGTGGTGCAAGAAAAGGAATCTGATGAATAGTGTATCCCCTCTCAAAGGCTTCCATCACATCAACTCACATTTAATTGATTAAAACAGGTTATGTGACCACCCCAAACTTGGGTGTTGGGTCAATAAGGAAGTGTAATTCAACTGTATATTTGGAAGGAAGAGACCCAATAATATGACTGAATATCAGTGTTGACTAGTAGTGTGATTCAAATAATTGAACAACCAGTTCTCTGCCTTAATGATTGTTTTAAGTATAAAAAAACTATAAAGTGAAAGGTAGTTGATTATTTCATGCATTTAATGCTTAAATAAGAACAATAAAAGAGGTACACAAAACTAGATTATGTTTTAAGAAAGTTTTAAAACTGGAGCGAAAAATATGGTTATTTTATTAAATATTTTAACACACCATTTGGTTCAGAATATTTTTTTTCTTATTTTCTTCCTGAAAACCCTAGGTGTGTCTTATATAGTCAGTTGCATCTTATGGAGTGAAAAATACAGTAATACCAACAAAAAACAATAAAGCTGTTAGGATATTTTCCTATTGCTTCTTTTTCTAATTTTTGTGACAGAGACAGAGAGAGGGACAGATAGGGACAGACAGACAGGAAGGGAGAGAGATGAGAAGCATCAGTTCTTCATTGTGGCACTTAGTTGTTCATTGATTGCTTTCTCATATGTGCCTTGACGGGGGTGGGGGGAGTGGGGAAGTTGGGGGTGGCTACAGCAGATCAAGTGACCCCTTGCTCAAACCAGATGAACCCGCGCTCAAGCTGGCAACTTTGGGTTTCAAAACTGGGTTCTCTGCATTCCAATCCGATGCTCTGTCCACTGTGCCACTGCCTGGTCAGGCTCATATTGCTTCTTGATTGACATCCTCGCTTGCAATTTTCTTCACTTTTATCTGAATATCATCATCTCACTTTTCACTGTAGAAATAGCAGTACCTTTAGAGATAAGCCGATCAGACTAATAGTCATGGTGTTTGATATATTAGAAACAAAGAACTTCTCTTCTCTGAACATATATATTATGTTCATCTTTGAAAAACCCGTTTCTGCTTCTGCTGAACTTAAAGCAATTGTTCTGACAATATTTTTAGCTCTTTGAACGCTTTTAGGAATTGCATAGTTCAGGAAATTAAAAAAAAATGTTTTCCACAAAATCATGATAATCATTAATATCAATTTTGTAGCTAAAAATGTCATTAAATATGAGCAGTTGCTCTTCAGCTGCTTTCCATGAACTAGTACTTCTTCAATAGTCCAGTAATCTGGCTCTAAAAGATTGAGAAATTGATTACAAGTACCACTTTAACAATTGGTTCGCCGAACTCAACAAAAAATTAAGTATCTGTTCTGCTGAACCGGTGTGAACCAGCTGAATCCCACCACTGGTATTGACTGTCTAAAATATATAGTTAAAACTTTGGATAACAGATTAAGGATATTAAATGATTGATCTTGACAGGCTGATACAATCAGATATGAATAAGACAAAGGAAAATTGAATAGGGAGAAATGTAAGATCCTGTTCTTCAGAACACTAATTCCAGTAGCATATTGTTGATGGAAGTGGGAGGAAGTGTTGTACATCTCGCTGACATATCAGCGCATGTGGCAGTTGTCTAGTGGTTGGTGCAAGGGAAGTGACAAGGAGGCCCCAATTTTGGCTATTCCACATCTGAATAGTCATGTTTTTGGCAGTAGGTATAATTTCAGAGTGGAGATACACTTGGAATTGTGTTACATGGAATAATTCAGATAAATAGGAATGTACAGCTGGGAAAATTAACCTGGACAGGGGAATGGGAGGCATTAATGGTTGCTGCAGATATTTGGATGCCTGTCGTGGGGAAGCAGGAATGGACTTTTTTTTTTTTTTTTTTTTTTTTTTTTTTTCCTGAAGCTGGAAACGGGGAGGCAGTCAGACAGACTGCCGCATGCGCCCAACCAGGATCCACCCGGCATGCCCACCAGGGGGCGATGCTCTGCTCATCTTGGGGCTTCACTCTGCTGCAATCAGAGCCATTCTAGCGCCTAAGGCAGAGGCCACAGAGCCATCCCCAGTGCCCGGGCCAACTTTGCTCCAATGGAGCCTTGGCTGCGGGAGGGGAAGAGACAGACAGAGAGGAAGGAGAGGGGAAGGGGTGGAGAAGCAGATGGACGCTTCTCCTGTGTGCCCTGGCCGGGAATCGAACCCAGGACTCCTGCACGCCAGGCCGACACTCTACCACTGAGCCAACCGGCCAGGGAGGAATGGACTTTTATCGTGTCAGATAGGAACTAGTGAATGAGAACTACAGGAAGTGATTTTAGCTCAGTATAAGAAAGACCTTTTCTAGTTAAGAGGTGGTATAACATACTTCTTGAGATAATCAAGTGTTGGTTTGATTCCCTTGAAATTCTGTGAATCTGAATGACAGAAGCATGTGTGTTATATGCCAGGAACTTTCATAAACACTTAATACAATGAGTGTATAAATGTTCAATTATTTCTAACTTTACTGGAGGAAAAAAGTGAGATTTAATGAATTAATGATCTAGTAGAGCATTTCTATCTTTATCCCTATTGCGTACTGGGAGTATACTAGAAACTTTATGATTTTTTTTTTTAGATTTTACTTATTGATTTTTAGGGGAGGAGTAGAAGGGAAAATCAGGGAGCTTCAACTCATAGAATTTGCTTTTTGTTATGTGTCTTGACAGGGCAAGCCCAGGGATTCAAACTTGCGACCTCTGTGTTCTAGGTCAATGCTTTATCCACTGTGCCAACACAGTGGATATTTTTTCTAAATATTACTTTAGTCTCATTTTATAGATGAAGAAACTTAAGTCAGAGGTTATAACTTGCCCAAGGTTTATTGCTGGCTAATTAAGGATTAACCAAGATCTCTTTGATTTCCAAAACTGATTTTTTTACTATCCCACTAAATTGTTTTTTCGTTTTGCCTACATACTGTTTGCGTCTTACAGCAACACTACTTCCTTACTTTTGGATTCTGTCTCTCCATCTCTTTGTCCTCTACCATGTGGTTCTAATGGAACTTAACAGAATCTCCACCACTTGGTCACCACCTGCCCCCCCCCACCTCCCTTTACATGGCCAGTCATAATTCCCTGGAGTTTTTAACTGAAACCAAGAAAGGGGGTCATTTCTCTGTGGTAATGATTTTCAACTGGCATGCTGCAAGAATTTTTAAAACATGCAGTGTCTGATTATTTAGTCAAGGACACTGACCTCTTTTCCCTTAGAATTGTCAAATAAAAAAATGACAACAGCCAACACAATAGCCACCTGGTGTGAATGAATCAAAATTAAACCAAATTTTTTTTGTCAGATCAGCAAAAAATATAATGTATTTTTTGGTGTGTTGCAGAATTTTAGTAATTAGTTTATAGATGCCATGAAATAAAAAAGGTTGAAAATGGCTGCTCTGTGGTGTGGTATGAGGTAGTTAGTACTTGAGAGCTGTCCATCTTCACATTTGCCACTCTCTCGAGGAAGCTGGTCTTCACTGAGAGAGAAGATGCCCACGGTCTAACAAGTGAATGTCTTGGCTGTTTGAGTGCCTGGTTCTAGTTCTCGGTGCTCATCTGCATTTCTTTCTGTGCCACGATTAGTTATCCCACTCTTTTCCTATGTGAGACATCGTCAGTAGCTTTCCAAAAATTTCCCTTTTTGCAGAGGCACAAAGGATTGGGCCTTGAACAGTACTTGTCATTTTTGACAGATGAGATGTGGCTATAAGTGCTGTGTGCTGTCAAACCTCTGACAGGGAAGAAGTGAACTGTTGAAGATGGTCACCCCAATGACTTTTTTTTTTTTTTTTTTTGTATTTTTCCGAAGTTGGAAACGGGAAGGCAGTCAGACAGACTCCCATATGCACCTGACCAGGATCCACCTGGCATGCCCACCAGGGGGCGATGCTCTGCCCATCTTGGGGTGTTGCTCTGCCGCAACCAGAGCCATTCTAGCACCTGAGGCAGAGGCCACAGAGCCATCCCCAGCGCCCGGGCCAACTTTGCTCCAATGGAGCCTTGGCTGCGGGAGGGGAAGAGACAGACAGAGAGGAAGGAGAGGGGGAGGGGTGGAGAAGCAGATGGGCGCTTCTCCTGTGTGCCCTGGCCGGGAATCGAACCTGGGACTCCTGCATGCCAGGCCAACGCTCTACCACTGATCCAACCGGCCAGGGCCCCAATGACTTTTGAAGGTGCAGTTTTGTAATACATGTATTTGTACTGGGTGGGATTGTCAACACTAGTGATTTTTCAGAATTTATATTTCAAAAACCACCAGATCCATTTTACCAAGTGAAGCCTATGGTTTATACAGTGGTCCCCAACCTTTTTGGGGCCACGGACTGGTTTAATGTCAGGTAATATTTTCACGGACCGGCCTTTAGGGTGGGATGGATAAATGTATCACGTGACCGAGACAAGCGTCAAGAGTGAGTTTTAGACGGATATAACGGGGAATCTGGTCATTTAAAAAAAATAAAACATCGTTCAAACTTAAATATAAATAAAATGGAAATAATGTAAGTTATTTATTCTTTCTCTGCGGACCAGTACCAAATGGCCCACAGACTGGTACCGGTCCACGGCCTGGGGTTTGGGGACCACTGGTTTATACCACTGTCTTCTGACAGAGGCATTGGTTGAGTGGTGTTTGGAGCACTGAGCTCTTCTTCATCCCATTTTTCTGCCCTTTTGGTTATTTCCTGAGGCACCTTGATGTGACCTAGAAAGATTTTTTCCCCCTAATCTCCTAAATTTGCCCTTCTGTGTTGGTCCTTAAAGACAAGAGACCCAGCAGCTACTCTGGGACATTTGGAGGGAAGGAGAAAGGTGGAAAAGGGATTTATGTCTACTAATTACTTCAAATATAGTGAGTGCTTTATATAAATTTGAGGTAAGTGGCATTATTCTTTTACTGAGAGATTAAGTGATTTTACCCAAGGTAAAGAGCTAATCCTAGATCTGTTCTAACTCGAAAACACCGCGTTTCCTGTCACTTACCCGAGAGTGATTACCTGTGTAGTAGAAGTTCCTAACTCAAAGATCAGAGTTAGTTGCATCTGATTTCATCTAATAAAAGACAAAGTTTAGGAGTAGAAACAAGAGGAAAAATGGCTCTATAAAGGACTAAAAAGAGAAGAAACACAAAAATGAGGTCAATATTAATAACTAATTGAACTATATTCAATAATACCCATGCCCAGAGTGTTGTATCAACCAGACAGCCCAAGTTACAATACCTAACATCTTTGTCTCTAAAAATGAATGATTCTCAAAAGACAAGAAAAAAAATAAACTTTTCTTTCCCCTAATGTAATAAAAAGATGAGCATGGAGTTTCTGAAGAGCTTGGGCATTACAAACTGGAAAGCAACTCTGTATAAAAGCACAAGTAGAACAGAGTAAAGTGAGTACTTTTTTTTTTTCTTTCCTATTTTATTCCTTTTTTCTTAGAGTATAGTCTCTCCTGGCAGTTTATGTTGCTAAGCAGACAACCCTTAAAGAAACTAATGTTCAGTTCTAAAAGTTGCATTACCTCAACATTTAAATAAAAAATGACTGCCAGAAGGTAGCATATTTTTGGTAATTGTCTGAGAGCAGTACTTTCCATGTGATGTTTCTCAGGGCCTGAGGGTCTTACTGTAGTGTTTGTGATAGGAAGTATAGTAATCATCTGAACTTCTGGACCTTAATCAGAGCTGGGTCTGTTTGGGTTGTCATCTGTCTATAAGCTCTTATAACTGTGTGTGAATACATATGCATGCACACATATAAAATGGAATTATCTGAAATACTAGTGTTTTCATTGATTGATTTTAGAGGAACAGAGAGGTAGCAGCAGGGAGGGGAGAGAAAGAGAGAGAAGCATTCATTTATTGTTTCCCTCAGTTGTACATCTATTGGTCACTTCCTCTATGTGCCCTGACCGGGGATTGAATGCACAACTTTGGTGTTTTGGATGACTCTAACCAATCAAACTACTCTGTTTCCCTGAAAATAAGACATGCCCTGAAAATAAGACCTAGTGCAATTTTTTTCAAGCTTAGAAATATTAGGCCTCCCCTGAAAATAAGACCTAGCACGTCTTTAGAAGCAAAAATTAATATAAGACACTGTCTTATTTTCAGGGAAACAGGGTAGATTGTTGTACATGGAAATAGAGTCACAAGAAATTCTTGATGGAATTCAGAGTTTAGCTGGTTATGCTGATGTTTGTGATGACATGACTACAGTATATTAATAAATGTTGATTTTTTTTTGTTCAACAATAAATGAATTTTTGTTCATGGAAAAATAAGACCTAGAGCATCTTTAGAAGCAAAAATTAATATAAGACACTGTCTTATTTTTGGGGAAACATGGTAACCAGAAGTCACATTGATCAAGGGCCTGAAATACTAGTTTTGATAAAAGGATGCTCTCAGATTCAAATTGTATGTATCGGGACATTGTTATTCAGTTGGGTTGAGTCATTATTTAGGTGTTAGATTTCTTTTTGGAATTTGCAGTGTTTTTGCCTATAATTCTGTTTGGATCCATTGGATGGACACTTGAGGCCCATGTTTATAGCAATTTTATGGTGATAATTAGAGGTGATACATTTTACATGTCATTTATAAGCTGTGGGTTTTATCTGATACACAGTGAAAGTGACAAGTTTTAGTGCAAGTTGACAAGCATGTGTCTTTAGTACATTATGTGAGTAATTCATACATGATAATGCTATGAATTAGAGTTTCTGAATAGAGGTTGCCTAGTCTTTGATTTTTACTAAATAATTTTGTATAAAGGTAGCCTAAGTTTACTAACTAGAAGGTGACATAATCAAACTTGAATTTTTATAAGACAGCCTCCAAATTAAGCTGACATTGGGGACTTTTTTTTTTTTTTTTTACTTTGGTTTGACTTATAGGTACAGACATTTCAACAATATAGGACAAAGAGAAGAAAATAGCTTACGGGCGTACCAGTCTTGCATAACTGTATGAAGAACTCTCCAGTCCTAACTCTCTCTTTCTCCTTCCTACCTTCATGGTCTTGGTTCATGCTGCTGTCATTTCTCACTTGGATTAATATAGTTCTCTGACCATTCTGCCCTTTTCTAGTCTTTTCCCCATTTTACTTCATCTTCTACACTGAAGCCAAGCAGATCTTTCTTGAAAAATATTTTTAATTAGATTGAAGTTTTTAGACACATAGACTAAAATAAAATTTAGTAGAAACCTAAGTACCTATCACCAGGAATGTTAATACTTTTACAGTATTTTTTTGTGTTTAAAATAGTCACATGTATAGACTGAGCCCCACTCCCATCCTTTCCCAGGTGAAGCAACTTGAAAGTTGACATAATATTCAGTTTTTTGCACTTACACTGTATTTACTTATCCATAAACATATAACAAAATGTACTGTCATTTTTGTGTTTTCTAAACTTTTAAATGGTATGCTATATGTGTCATTTGCAGCATTGTTTTAAAATTTTATCCCTGTTAATACACTTACTGTGATTGCTATGGTTTATCCAAATAAACCATAGTTTATTCCCCTAACATACTGAAGTTAGGTAGTTACTGAAGTTAGGTAGTTTCCAGTTTTCAGCTATTACCAATAGTGCTTCAGTAGATGTTCTGGTGTGTCTCCATGTGTCCATATCAAAGTTCCCTGAAGTGGATTTGTGAACGTATATATACATGTTCACCTTTACTGTGTAATTTTTATTTTCTCCAAAGTGGCTGTACCAATTATATTGCCTCTTTACAGTCATACTTGTTGATAATTGTTTTAGTTTGACTTCAGTTTTACAATTGGATAGATATGATGTAGTTATCTTGTTTTGAGGGTTTTTTTTGTTTGTTTTTGTGTTTTAGAGAGACAGGAAGAGAGAGATGAGGAACATCAACTTGTAGTTGCAGCACTTCAGTTCATTGATTGCCTCTCATACATGCTTTGATGGGGATGGGGTGCTCTAGCTGAGTCAGTGACCCCTTGCTGAAGCCAGCGACCCCAGTCTTCAATACAGTGACCTTTGGGCTCAAGCTGGTGAGCCTGTGCTCAACCTAAATGAGCCTGTGCTTAAGCTGGCGACCTCAGTGTTTCGAACCTGGGTCCTCGGTGTCCCAGGTCAATGCTCTATCCACTGTGCCACCACTGGTCAGGCTATAATATTTAGGTTTTCAAGTTGGTCTTTAACACCTCATATTACAAATATGGGAAAAGGCAAACGTGAGATTTTGTGTGAGCCTCATGAAGCTAGAAGTTATTCTCTTGTTCACTGCTGTACTTGGCACATAAGTAATTATTGACAAATGATTATTGAATAAATTGTTCATGAGTGTGGAACGCCAGGGTAGCTGGATTTGATAAGAGTAGGAAAATGTAATTTTTTACATGATTTACACACACACAAGATTGGGCAAAATAGAGGTTTACAGTTGTATGTGAAATAGTTTATTTTTGTATTATTATTAATGTACTTTTGCCCACCCCTGTGTATGTATATGTGTGTGTATATGTACAAATAAAAGCTATTGCAGCTACTTTTTTCTGTTTATTATTATGATTATTTAAGATTTTATTTATTGATTTTACAGAGAGAGAAGAGGGGAGTGTTAGAGTGAGAAGCACAACTCAGCTGCTTCACCTCAGTTGTTCATTGACTGCTTGTCATCTGTGCCTTGTTGACTGGGCAGGCCCAAGGTTTCAAACATTTATCTACTGCACCATCACAGGCCAGGCTCAATTACTTTTTTTGATAAACATGAAGAACACAGTCTTTGAGACAGTTAAAATGTAAATACTATAGTAACACAAAGTTATTATTTTTAATCAATTAATTAGGAATTTGCTCATGATATTATTTTGAGCTTGACTATTAACATAAGCTTAAACTATAACTATTAAAGCCTAAAAAGCATCATTTTTCATTTGAAACATTTAAAATTCATGACTCATGGAAGACTACGTTTGTATTTGTGATAATACAATAAATAGAAGTGTTTGGCAAATTTACTTTCTTTTGTATATGCTGCCACCAAATGGCAAATTAATAATGTTACTATGTTTGTTACATTAATTTGGTAGTAATAAAAGTAATGGCCCTTTAATATTTTTATGGGGTTAATTTGTTCATAAAGAATTTTGATGAGGAAAATCACAAATTTTACTGTGTTTAGAACTGTAGCTAACGTTCACTGTAGCCATCCACCAGAGTGGACAGGATGGTTTCTGTTTTCTAACATGCTGGAAAGGCATATTAGAACATAGCAGCAACCACAGTGACAAAAGTAATGACTGATGACTCTTTTCAGATTAATAAATGTGGTTGTCAGCATACTTTTATACAGGGAACTTAATTCTGACGATTGTTCTTTCTAGGCAATTGCACCAGAGAATTATGGTTCCAGAATATTTTAGGCCTAATTTTATTTACTTGAAGACAAGACATTTTACTAAAAGTAACTACTGGGATAAGATCCTAGAAAAATTATTATGTAAGAATAAAAAAAATTAGTAGCAACCTAAATGTTTAATTTTAGGAAATTGGTTAAATACAATAAGATATTACTTTTGAAAGTAATGTTATATATGTTACTATTGAAAGTGTTTTAGAGGAATATATAAGGACATGGGCAAATGTCCATATTGTTAAGTGGAGGATGATGGGGAGAAGCAACTTACTAAACAGTAACCATCAGAATTGAAAAAAAAAAGTATACCTATAGAAAATAATTACCAGTGTTTCTTTTTGGGAAATACTGAGATTTCTTAAACTTATATACTTCTAAAATGAACATTTTTTAAATACTCTGAAATTATGTAGATTGACTATTCTATACTTTATAGACAGTTTCTTAAATTAAGATACCCCCTTGAAATTATTTGATTGTTAGAGTGAATATATTTGAATAATTCTTTTTTAAAACCAGAATGTGTTATTGCTAGCACCTCTAAGACTCAGACCCCACTTTTGAGTCTCATCTGATAATACAGTAAGGATTGGTTCACATATAAAGAAACGCTCTAAAAACTGTCTTATTACATAGATGAATAATTTATTTCTTGATAGAAAAGTGAAACCGAGTTCTGAATTAAAAAGATTTTTAATATTATCTAATAATTCATTATTATAAGGTACCTAGTTATTTTTATATCATAGTCCTTCATGTCTAGTGTCAGTATATTCTTGCTTTTGATATCTGTTTTCTGCTACAGGCCTGAGAGTGGAATTGAAACAATACAACTACTGCTTCCACCAGAGGAAAATAGTATGGGGATTCCTATTATGGTAGGTTATTTTCCAGTGGTCTCTCTGAAGTAATATAGGCAGCTCTGTAATGCATTAGTTTGTTGCTGTTTATGCTTCCTCATCATTTAAACTTAGCTTTTATACATTAGTATATGTATGTGAAAAATACTTAGTAGCAGCTGGAATCCTTTGTTGTAGACACTTATCAATGTGGTAGGCCTTGTATTCCTAGAAAATGTAATGTAGCAACTTAATATTAAAATAGTTTTTCAGTAGAAGGAGCTTAAAATTTAATTTAAAATTTCCATGTTGTATCTTGAAAAAGAGAATGTAAAATAGCTGAAAAGAATAGTACTGCAAATAGTTTTATTTTTATCCTGAAAAACTTAATAAATTATCAGATGTTTTCATTCATCTCTTTTCCAGCTATATGCATCACCTTGCTCATCTCAATGTTACATGTTTTTGGTACACTATGTAAACATTACTAGTCCTTTCATAATAACTGGGGAATTTCAATTATGTGAGTGATTCCTGTGTTTTAGTGAAAGAGTTAGAAAAATCCAATTAAAGTTCGAAGTATTAGACAGAAGGCACTAGTGAAGATAATATGTATAAGCTTGTGTGGTATCATTGGCATTCTTGGGCTTCTTTGAAATTGAAGCATATTGAAAGATTCTGTAGATAGAAACAAATGATAACCCAAAATTGGCTTCTTTACCATTACCAAGCTACAACCAGCTGTACTTTTTGTTAGATACTTTATTATCTAAAGAGAATACCAGTTGATATTAAGTAGGCTTGATGCAAAATTGTTTCAAAACAAAAAATCACCTTTATGGGTTTTTGTTATAATTTGTTCTTAAACATTTTTTAAAGAAGAGGAGGTGATTAGAAAGCTATTATGCTAAAAGCTGAAACATTTTATTCACCTGTATTCTGGTAGGAGGGGAGCAGATTATTGGGAAAACATTAGGTTTTGTTCTTCAAATTGGAATAATTTGGATCATTAAAGATTAATATTCTCTTTAGAAATCCTGAATTCTGTATGAGTTAGCCAATTGTGAATCTGTACCTGGCCTTTCAGGACTGTCTTCCAAATTAAAAAAAAAAAAAAAAAAAAATACGTATGATGCCTTTCATTTGTTGTTAACTTGAGTGACTCTTACTAACTAGAATTCCACTGGAAATTTACCCCCCACCCCCCCTCACCCCCACACACCTTAGTTCTCTTCTTTATACTGTTTATTTCTAACCTCTGGCTCAGCTAAGGCTTTGGAGGAATCTTGAAATACTCCTATCCTGAATCAATCAAGCATTTGGGTAATGGGTGGGCAAGTCTGAAAAAGAAGAGTTGAACTTAAGATAGTAAGAATAAGGTTTGATTGGGGAAATAGTAACAAATAGACATTGTCAATATCATATTGCCCATTTATTTATTTTTTTCTTGGAAATGTATATTGGAGACCAGGTAGAGTCACAAACTCAACTACTTTTGCTGCTTGATCACTGTATAAGTTGTAATTTTCATCTTTTACCACTGGATGGTGCTTTTGCATTGTTTTCTGCAAACTTTCTAACTTTACATAAGGAATTGTTTTAAAATTCATCATAAAAAATAATGAAATTACAATAGTGATGTATAGATGGGTAAGAAAGTTGAAACTACTGAAGCATAACCATCAATTTGGGCATAATATGCAAACTATTTATAAAAAGGTAAATCCTTGTATATGGAATGGTTAAGAGCTATATACCTGACTTTATTTTCTAATAGAATCTGGAATCTACCTTGGAAACATTTTAAATGTTTTGTTTTTTTAGGTGGCACTATAATTTAAATGTTACTTGAAATAAAACAACCTTCTTAATTGATAGTGTTTGAAAAAAGTACAGATATCTCAGGCTTTTAAAGTTCTTATAATCTTTTTTTATAATCTTTTTTTTAATTTTTTACAGAGACAGAGAGTGAGTTAGAGAGAGGGATAGACAAAGACAGACAGACAGGAACGGAGAGAGATGAGAAGCATCAATCATTAGTTTTTCATTGCGCGTTGCAACACCTTAGTTGTTCATTGATTGCTTTTTCATATGTGCCTTGACCGCGGGCCTTCAGCAGACTGAGTAACCCCTTGCCGGACCCAGCGACCTTGGGTTCACGCTGGTGGGCTTTTTGCTCAAACCAAATGAGCCCGCGCTCAAGCTGGTGACTTCAGGGTCTCGAACCTGGGTCTTCCGCATCCCAGTCCGACGGTCTATCCACTGCGCCATCGCCTGGTCAGGCCCAAGTTACTTTTTGATAGTTATCATGCTTGAATGAATTAAATACTTAGGTCTGTAGAGTTTATTTGGGATTGTAACAAGGTTGTGGAGATCCCAACTCAAGGAAATAATAATCTGATGTAATAAATCAGGTGTTTAATTTTAAAGGGCAAAGTAAGTATGGACTCTGGAATATGAGTTTCTTTTAACACTTTTCTCTAAGACCTTCTTTCTCCAACCTAGTGTCATTTTCTTTTCTGTTATTTGAAGGATTATTTATATTAAAATAAAGCCATATGATTTTTTTCAATGTTTGACTTGTCCAGCCCAGGTTTTTTTATTTGTGAAGTCACAAGCAAAAACTACTTTGCAGGTACATTGTCACAACTGACTACACATAAAGTGCATAGACCCCTCAGATATTCAGGTTGGTTGGGATGTTTATCCTTGCCCTGTTATGAGCAACCAACATTATTCCATCTTCAGAAAAAACTAATGCTAGATGAAAGTACTATCTTATATTGAACCAGATTTTATCTTCATGCTTATTATTGTTCACTGATCCTAATTTATTTTTTTAAGCTCTGGAGAGGAACAGACAGGAACAAAAAGGCAGGAAGGGAGAGGTGAGAAGCATCAGTTCTTTGTTGTAGCACCTTAGTTGTTCATTGATTGCCTTGACGGGGTTAGGGGGGTTGGGGGACTCCAGCCAAGCCAGTAATCCCTTGCTTAAGCCAGCGACCTTGGGCTTCAAGCCAATGACCATGGGGTTATGCCTTTGATCCCACACTCAAGCCATCGACCTCAGGGTTTGGAATCCCAGGTTCTCTGCGTCCCAGGCCAATGCTCTATCCACTGCCCCACCACCTGGTCAGGCTGATCCTAATTCTTATCTCCAGAACAATGTAATTTGGTATTACTTCACAGTGACAGCACTTCAAATATCTTAAAGTTGTTATATTTTACGTGACTTTTTTAGACAAAATACTTTCAGCTTTATTGTCACTTGTGACGTGGTTTTTAGATCTACCCCTTACCCCGGCTGCTCTCTTTGATGTGTTCTCATCTCACTACTCTAGGTGTGAGTTGACTTATGTCTAGTCAGTAGTTTTACTTTTTGTAGAGGAGAAAAACGAGATTAATAGGAAACATTTTTGAGATAAAACCTTCTTTTTAATTGGTCAGAATTAAAGTGTAACTTTATTATTTCATATTCTAAGCTTTGAATAATGCCTTTTGTCTGCCATTTATCAAATGACAGCCTTTTGTCTGTAAGATAAATTGTTGATGATTTGTTTTTTCCCCTTTAAAAATAAATCAAGTCCTCAAAGTATTGTTCAGTATTGGTGATGTGGTTAATTCATAATGGTTGGAAAATCAAACTATTGAAATAAAATGCCAAGATTTTCTATTTCTGGGTAGTACATCACGTATTGTTGGCTGCCTTTTCACTGGCTCTAACCGTGGCCTTCCTCACAGGTCCCCAGTTTTGTTTGAATGCCCACCTCCATCCCACATGACTTGGAGAAATCCCTACTAGTGTAACCTAATCATGATTATCCTCCTCTGCCTAAAAGTGATTTGTTTAGAAAGGAGAGGTGTGCCAACTCTGGTCACACGTCAGGGAAAGGCCCCTTTCTACTGAACAGCAACGTGTCTAGTACAATCCCTTGAAGTTTGCCGGGTGTCTTGTGACTGTGAAGGGAATTATCCTAGGTCTGTGCTGAATCTGACAGTAAAGCTGGAAGGGGCCTAGCTGTCCTATATGACAGCACTGAAGAACTGAAGCAGTCATCTTGGAGCCACCTAATTTCACATCTTGTTATTTGTGATAACCCTCCTTACTGTTTAAGTCAGCTGAGTGCACATGCTATTTTATTTTATTTGCTTTGCTTTGTTTTGTTTTAATTTTAGGATAGTCCTAATAGTAAAGAACAAACATGTGATAGTCTATTGTGCAGAAAGTAGATGCTTTGTGGAAGGCCCGTTATGATGTAATGATGAGCCTCATAATTTAAAAATCACACTGGAATTATACTGGGATCCAGTGTTTCATCAGTATTCTCCCAATACTGAATGTTCTGCTTGTGAACAAAACAGACAAAAAAATTCTATAATAAGATAATGAATAGCAGGTTTAACTACCCAGTTAGTCAGTAATGAGCTAGTTATTAATTCTGACAGGGCCCCTTTTTTTTCTATTTAAGAACTTAAAAATTGACTACATCAAGAGGAATTGACATTGTTTACTCTGAGATAACATTAAGTTATAAGCCTGGCTTTTTACAAGTTTATCAAAGGTATTAAAATCTAATTTTGCAAACAAATTCCATACATGAAATACATTAGAACACTTTTTCCTTATTTCAACAATAGAAGCTGATAAAATTTGATAATGTTAGATAGCATTCTTTAATAAGGGGAACAGAAAGTTTGAAAAGTGTTCAAAAACTGAGTCATCACTTGGATTTTAAAATAGTTATGTTCAGTATTTTTGTCTCCACCCTGCTACAGTTTAGAAAGATGTGAATCAGTTTTCTTAGTATTTCCCAAATAACTACTTTGAAATGGACTTGGCGTATGAAGTCTCAATTTGTGTATGAAATAACTAACGTACACTTCGGCTACTGATCTTATTGCACTTGTGGGGATTCTTTGGGCATCTCATGTGTTATTGCTTATAAAGGTAAACACTGGGTAACCATAGTAACTTATTTTTAAATTAAAGATTTTCTTCCTTCAGTCTTAAAGTGCAGTAACTTGATACTACGTTGACTCCAGTGTCACCACATTGTAGAATCCAGAGTGAATTGTAAATAACCTTTCTCCAATTTTTTTTAAAAGAATGGCAGAAATTCAGCCAATCAGAATAAAAATTTACACTCTACTAATTTGTAATATTGGGCCTAAGTTGTCTTTGGGCATAAGTTGCTGAAAGATTGCTAATTATGTAATTAAAAATGTAGTTATATTTCAGAAGCGTGTTTATCCTGGGCCTGGTAGTGTATAAGTCTCATGCCAGAGATGCTGGTACTTAACATAAATCCTAGCCAAAAATTATACTAATAAGACAGATCAAATAGGGTATTTGAAATTAACACAACTTAAAAAACTCTGTTTCAGTCTGGCCTTCAATCCAGTCTGAATGGTGAATACTCGGGCTTAATTTCAAACTACTTCTTGAGGTAATCAAAATTTGGAAGAAAAAAATATTTGGAAGAAAACTATCTGAGTTTTAAAAATATTGCTTACATACTTGACAAGCGAGTAGTTTATTTTCTGTCTTTATCCCTAGTTTTGGCATATTGAGTATATTTTAGAAAACTACCTGTATTGTTACATTTGGTTTAACATTTTTTGCTTGCATACTTTTGAAAGAAAATAATCATTTAAAAACATATCTGAAAACAAATCTGAGACCATAAGTTCTTGTATATAATTTGAAACTACACTCTTCCTAGAAAGCTTATTCCATCTCCTGTGTTAACTGAAACTCATGTTTTCATAATTATACACTTAAGAAGTCTTCTCAAGTGGTAACTGTTCTTTTACTCACAGCTGGTATATCTTGAGAATGCTTCTCTCTCTCACTCACTCATTCTCTCCCCTCCCCTTCTCCCTTTCCATCTCCCTCACTGACCCTCTCACTTCCCTTCCCTTCCTCCCACCTCACCCTCTTCCCCCCTTTCTCTCCCAGCTGTGTGTATGTGTGTGTGTGTGTGTACACACACACACACACACACACACATACACACACACACGTGTGTTGGGAGGAGGGAAGAGAGTGGAGTCAGCATTTTTGTAGTCCTCCATTTACTACCTATAAAACTTTCCTTCCTTTGAGGCACATGCCATCTGTCTAGGTGAGCCTTCTGTTTCTTGTTGCTGTTTTCTGTCAGATCACACTCCCATTTCTGCATCTAGGTCATAGTTGTCTCAGTCTTCTGGGTGATTTCACTTCTTTGTAGGTGACATTTTTGAACATCATACTTTACAGTTTAACCACCTCCACCTCAATGATCATCTCCATTTGGCTCTAACCACATAACTCTAATGACCACATCCTCCAACTTGTCGCATGTACTGAAACTGTCTTCACTTCTGTTTTGTTGTTGTTATCCAGCCTAGGCCCCACAACCCATTACTTGCAACTGCTAAACACTCCTAGTCCTTTTTGACTTTATCTGTTCTCTTTCACCAACTCCGACCTCCCCCTGCCCCAGCACCTTGTTTCTGTGGGCAAAGATCCTTTCTTTATAACTCAGGATAATTTTTTCATCTCCTTTCTAAATCCCACCATTTTCCCTACATCTGTATGATCTTCCTTCATCCGTTATTCTTTTTGCAGTTACTCTCTGTCCTATATCTCTTCCTCCTGTCTGGACAATCCGCGAACACAGGATATCTTTCCACTTGTCGTTTTTAACTTATTTCATCTGGGTTTTGTAATTTTTAGTTTATAAGTCATACCTCCTTAGCTAAGTTTATTTCTGAGTATTTTATTGTTTATGATGCTATTGTAAATGAGAAATTTAGAAATTTTCTGAATTTTCTTTTTAGGTAGTTTATTCTTAAAAGTGTAAACACACAACTAATTTTTGTTTTTGTATCCTGCATGTTTACTGAATTCATTAATTCATTCTAACATTTCTGTGGTGTATAATCTTAAGGGCTTTCTACATAATATCACGTCATCTGCAAAGAGAAATAGTTTTACTTCTCCCTTTCTGATTTGGATGGCATATAGTATATATTTTCTCTTGTCTAATAGATCTGGCCAGGAATTCTAATACCATATTGAAAAGAAGTAGTAAGAGTTAGCATACTTGTCGTGTTCCTGATCTTAGAGGAAAGGTTGCAGTTGTTGACCACTGAATTTACGGAATATATATACATACATATATATATATATATATATATATATATATATATGACCTGTGTAATGTTAAAACAATTTCCTTCTATCTCTAGTTTGTTGCAAGTTTTTATCATAAAAGTGTCTTGAATTATTTCAGATATTTTTTCTGCATCTACTGAGTGGATCCTGTGGTGTTTTTTTTTTTTAATCTTTTATTCTATTAATGTCTTGTGTCACATCACTTGATTTGTTGCATACTGAACAAATCATTGCATTCCATGATTTAAGTCCTACTTGGTCATGATACATGATCTTTTTAAGGTGCTATTGAGTTTGGTGTGCTAGTATTTTGTTGAGGATTTTTACATCTATATTCATCTGAAATATTGATTTGTAATTTTTTCTTGTAGTGTCTTTTTCTGGCTTTTGTTTCAGAGTAATGCTTGGTTCATAAATGAGTTTGAAAGTGTTTCTTCCTCCTCAGTTATTTGGAAGAGTTTGAGAATTGTATTTGTTCTTTGAATGTTTGGTAGAATTCATCAGTGAAGCCATCTGGTCCTGGCTTTTCTTTATTAGGTTTTTGATTACTGATTTACTCCTTATTTATAAGTTATACATCTGCTCTGATTTCTATTCATGATTCAGTGTTGGTAGGTTATATGTGGTCAGACCAGTACTACTGCTTTTGATACAGCCTGTAAGTTTTGATATGTTGTATTTTTATTTTTATTTGTCTCAAGATATTTTCTACTTTCTCTTTTCATTTCTTCTTTGGTCCATTGGTTGTTCAAGAGTCTGTTGTCTAATTTTCACGATTTACTAATTTTCTAGTATTTGCTGTGGATTACTACTAGTTTCATTCCATTGTGGTCAGAGAAAATATTTGGTATGATTTCAATCTTCTTAAATTTATTAAAATCTGTCTTGCAACCTAAGATGTCATCAGTCCTGCAGAATGTTCTGTGTATGCTTGAGAAGAATATACTATATTCTGCCACTGTTGGGTAGAATGTCTGCTATATACCTGTTAGGTACATTTGATCTATAGTGTTGTGTAAGCTCACTGTTTCATTGTTGATTTTCTGTCTGGATGTTTTCTTCATTATTGAAAGTGGGATATTGAAGCCAGCTGCTATTGTTGTATTACTATTTTTTCCTTCAATTCTGTGAGTGTTTGCTTTATACATTTAGGTGCTCTGATGCTGGGTGCATACATATAATTGTTATAGCTTCCTGATGAATTGACCCTTTTGTCATTTGTATAATATTCTTTTTTGTTTCCTTTGACCGTTTTGACATAAAATCTATTGTGTCTGATAAAAGTTTAGTCATCCTTGCTCCCTTTTCATAAGTATTTGCACAGAATACTTTTTTAAATCTCTTCATTCTCAGCCTATGTATGTCTTTAAATCAATAGTGACTTTCATATAGCTATGTTGGATTTCTTGTAGCATATGTTGGATCTTGTTTTTTATCCATTCAGCCGCTCACTCTTTTGATGCTTAGTTTAATCCATTTACATTTCAAGTAATTATTGATAGGGAAGGAGTTACTATTGTCATTTTGCTTATTGTGCAGTTTTTTGTTTGTTTGTTTTTTGCAAGAGACAGAGACAGACAGGAAGGGAGAGAAATGAGAAGCATCAGCTCATAGTTGCAGCACTTTAGTTGTTCATTGATTGCTTCTCATATATGCCTTGAGCTGGGGGGCTAAGTATCCCAGGGCAGCAACCTCTGAGCTCAAGCCAGTGACCCCGTGCTCATGCCAGTGGCCTCAAGGTTTCGAACCTGGGAGCTCAGCATCCCAGGTTAACTAACTCTCTATTCACTGTGCCACCACTGGTCAGGCATCACTTTGTTTATTGTTTTCTTTCTTTCTTGTAGTTTTTTTGTCCCTCTTTTTCTGTCTTGCTTTTTCTTTCATTGATTTGTTTTGTATTGATAAGCTTTATATCCTTTTCCTTTTGTTCTTCTGTTAGCATTTTGTATGTGATAACCATCAGACTTACATAAAATATCTTATTATAGTTTATTTTAAGCTGATAACTTTATCTCATACAAAAACTATATGCTTTCACTTCTTTCTACACTTCATTATTGATGTCACAATTTATATCTTTTTAAATTGTATATCTACTAATATCTTTATAGAATTAAAAATTATTTACATATCACCTTTACAGTATGTGACAGTATTTTATATTTGTCTATTTATCTTGACCAACAAATTTTACACTTTCATATGTTTTCATGTTGATATTTAGTATCCTTTTATTCCAACTTGAGGAACTGACTTCAGCATTTCTTGTTAATAAGCAGGGCTAGTGGTGGTGAACTCAGCTTCGGTTGTCTTGGAAAGTTATTATCCTTCCTTTTTGAAGGACAGTTTTGTAACCTACATACAGTACTCTTGGTTGACAGCTTTTGTCTTGCAGCACCTTGAACATTTTGTCCCACTTGCTTCTGGCCTGCAACGTTTCTACTGAGCAGTTTTATGGGGGTTCCTTTTATAGGACTTTTCTCTCGTGATGGTTCAAAATTCTCTGTCCTTGTGACTTTTGACAATTTATTTCAATGTGTCTTGCTGTGTTCATGTGTTTTTTCTGAGTTCATGTGTTTGGGATCTGTTTGGCTTTCTGGGTCTGGATGACCATTCTCTTCTTCAAATTTGGAAATGTTTTTTCTGGACCTTCTCTCAGTCTTATACTGTGACTCCTATAATGTGTATATTGGTTTGCTTGATTGTGACTCTTTTAAGTTCCTTAAACTTGCTTCGTGGTTTTAAATATTATTTTCTTTTTATTCCTGTAACTGGATAATTTGAAATAATCTATCTTTGCACTGATTCTTTTTGTATGTGTGATCTATTCTGATTTTGAACTCTTTTATTGAATTTTTCAGTTATTGTTCAGCACAAGATTTCTGTTGGCCTCTTTAAAAATTTTTCTGTGTTGAAAATTTTATTTTGTTTATGTATTGTTCTCCTGATCTCAGTGAGCATTTTTATTGCTGTTATTTTGTATTCTCTACCAGGTAATTCATATGTCTCCCTTCCATCTAGGTCAGTTACTAGAGCTGTCTTGTTCTTTTGTTTGGGTATATTTTCTAATTTCTTCATTTTCTTAACTCTTTGTGTTGGTATCTGTACATTAGAAAAATAGCCACCTCACCCAGTCGTCATGGACTGGCCTAAGACAGGGGAAAACTCTAACCAGTTAGGCTGGCCGTAGATTTTGAGGCTCGCTCAAACCTTTGTACTAGTCCAAACCTACCATCTTTATTTTTTTCCCCCCTGAGTAATGACTTCAAGGCATCTGCAGTATGTTGGATCTCATCAGCACTCTAAGACAGGTGAGAGAGAAGCTAGTCTCGCTGACAGTTGCTGGAAAAGTTGGAATGTTGGACACATGGTCCAGTTATTCCTCCCTCCCTCCATGCCCTCCCCCGCCCAGAGGCTGGGATCAAGGATTTTGCTGCTGCCTGTTCTGTATTGAGGTGGGGAGTAGGAGGCTATGGTGAGTCCTGTGTTAGTTCAAACTACTGTCGTTGTTCTCAGTGCCCTCAAGCATCTAGATTATGTCAGGCTCCATCAGTGCTCTGAGACAGATAAAATAGAAGCCATTCCTTTGGGCAGCCCCTAGAAAAATTGAAACATTAAACACATGATCCAGCTTTCTCCCTCCTAAGGGAAGAAGCTAGGGTCTGCTTGCTCTGCACTAAGTTGGGAGGGGGGCTATGGTGAATATTTGCATGGTAGACAATATTGCCGCCTTTGTTCTCAGCAGTCTGTAGGCATCTAGAGTATGTTGAATACCGTCAGCACTCAGTGACACTCAAAACAGAAGCTGGTTCCTCCTGTAGTGCTCTCCCTTGCCCCCTGCCCAGTTGGAATGTTAGATGTATGATCCAGTCTTTTACTTGCCCTCCAAGGTAAAGTTTGTTGCTGGGGATTTCTTGCCAGTCGTATGGCATTGTGCCAGAAGTACTGATTATAGCAAAAGGGTGTTTCAGATTTACCGCAGCCTTCTTGTGGCTGGTTTTGCACACTCTTAGGATGTAGAAGTCTCTTGGCTAGTTTCTGAATTTCTCACAAAGGGAATTGGTTCATATATTGTTGATGGATCAGTTTGTGGACTTTCTATTGTGCCATATTGCTGACATCACTTCCCTATACCTTAACTTTTTAAAAATCCAATTTATTTAGTCTTCAACATGTTTATTTTTATCTTAACCTTTTTTCCTTTACTCCTTTTTGGGCTAAATGTTCCCCAATTTATTCTTTCCGTACAGCCAGACTTAGATAAACCTAAACTAGTCACTACCACCACTTCTAGTATCTCTTTTTCGTGAATCAGCCTACTTTAAATCTGAAAAGGGACATAAACTCATAATAAAGTGTTAGAACTGAAAACAATTATCAAAATTACTTAATCGGTTTTATTTTTTTTGAACAGTAAAATGAAGGGACCTAAAGAAATGAATGTGCTGACAACCAACTTATGAAATCTATATGGAACCCTAATGTATGTGAAGAGGCCTCTGAATGATGATGAAAATAGCATCTGTGGAGTTCATGTGCTTTGTTTCATAAGAAGATACATTGTTGCTGCCTGACCAGGCGGTGGTGCAATGGATAGGGTGTTGAACTGGGACACGGAGGACCCAACTTTGAAATCCCAAGGTCACCAGCTTGAGTCACCAGCTTGAGCCCAAGGTCGCTGGCTTGAACAAGAGTTCACTTGGTCTGCTGTAGCCCCTGGTCAAGGCACATATGAAAAAGCAATCAATAAACAACTAAGGTGCTGCAACGAAGAATTGATGCTTCTCATCTCTCTTCCTTCCTGTCTCTCTGTCCCTCTTGGTCTCTGTCACACACACACACAAATATATATATATATATATTTGCCTTTAAGGCAGGGTTAATATTGTGATAAAATTAGAAAGGTATATATGTATTTTTCAGGGGAGAGATAAAGAAAAAAGAGAACAAGTGAGCCAGGCAAAAATATAAAGTCAACTAAGGCCATTAGCTTTTAATGTTATTTTACTATAGAACAGTCTAATAGTATTTATTGATATTATTGACTTGTAGCCACCATAAAAATCTAAACTGTGTTCTTTTTCTTAACATAATAATGTTGATGCATATTAGGTTTCTGTCTAGAACAGTCAGACTTTTAAAAAGTCAGTCCTTATAGCCTAAGCCATTGTGGTGCAGTATGATAGTCTTTTTGGGATGTATGATTCACCTTTTTTTTTTTTTTTTTTTTTTTTACAGAGACAGAGAGAGGGATAGACAGGGACAGACAGACAGGAATGGAGAGATGAGAAGCAGTCAATCATCACTTTCTCATTGTGCATTGCGACACCTTAGTTGTTCATTGATTGCTTTCTCATATGTGCCTTGACCGTGGGCCTTCAGCAGACCGAGTAACCCCTTGCTGGAGCCAGCGACCTTGGGTCCAAGCTGGTGAGCTTTTTGCTCAAACCAGATGAGCCCGCGCTCAAGCTGGAGAACTCGAGGTCTCGAGCCTGGGTCCTCGGCATCCCAGTCCGACGCTCTATCCACTGCGCCACCGCCTGGTCAGGCTGATTCACTTTTGAACAACATGGGTTTGAACTGTGTGGGTCTACTTATATGTGATTTTTTAAAAAATAAATATATAGTTGGTTTCTGTATTCCCAGGTTTAGCATCCATGAGTTTAACCAACCACAGATCAAAAACAGCACTTTGATCCTCAGTTGGGAACCTGCAGCTGCAAAGAGTTGATTGTATGCTTTGTTTATGCCATTTTATATAAGGGACTTGAGCTTCCGAGGATTTTGGTATCTGCAGGGGTCCTAGAACGAGTCCTTCACAGATACCTAGGGAGAACTGAAGTTTTTAAGGAGTCAAAATTATACTTGTATTTTCAACTGCATGGTGGGTTTTGCATGCCTAACCCAGTGTTGTTCAAGCGTCTACTGCAGGGGTCCCCAGACTTTTTACACAGGGGGCCAGTTCACTGTCCCTCAGACCGTTGGAAGGCCGGACTATAAAAAAAAACTATGAACAAATCCCTGTGCACACTGCACATATCTTATTTTAAAGTAAAAAAAAAAAACAAAACGGGAACAAATACAATATTTAAAATAAAGAACCAGTAAATTTAAATCAACAAACTGACCAGTATTTCAGTGGGAACTATGGGCCTGCTTTTGGCTGAGGTGGTCAATGTCTAGTTCCATATTTGTCACTGCTAGCCGTAACAAGTGATATGACGCGCTTCTGGAGCCAGGACGCGTGCATCCCATGTCACCGGAAGTAGTACTTTACTTGAGCAACGCCTCGCTTTGACCACCAATGAAAGAGGTGCTCTTTCCGGAAGTGCGGCGGGGCCGGATAAATGGCCTCAGGGGGCTGCAGTTTGTGGACTCCTGGTCTACTGTATTTGAGTTTTAAAATGTGTTCACCATTTTAAAAGGTATTTCCTAGAAAACTTAAAATTGCATATGTGGCTCACTTTATACTTCTGTTAGATGTCACTTGCCTACACTTTGGGTAGCCAAAACTATTATTCTTGTATTATAAATAGTAGTAGTGTTTTAATACTTTTCTTTGAAATGTGATCATCAAGAATAATTTTTTGTTAACTAGCCGGTGGTGCAGTGGATAGAGCATTGGACTGGGATGCGGAGGACCCAGGTTCGAAATCCCGAGGTCCCCTGCCTGAGTGCAGGCTCATCCGTCTTGAACACAGGGTTGCTGGCTTCAGTGTGGGATCATAGACATGACCCTATGTTTGCTGGCTAGAACCCACATATGAGAAAGCAATCACTGAACAACTAAGGAGCCGCAGTGAAGAATTGATGCATCTCATCTCTCTCCCTTCCTATCTGTCCCTATCTGTCCCTCTCTTTGTCACACACACACACAAAAGAGTAATTTTTGCCATTTTCTACTAGCTAGTAGACCTTCTGTTTCTTTGGTAAAGTACCCTTCCAGTAAATGAAAGGAGGAAAACATAGCAACAATACAATTTATAGATAGCTTTATAAAAGCCCTGGGGGTTTTTTAAGAAAAAAAACTATTAGAAGGGTATCTTTATATATCTGTAATAATTAATAAATTCATATGGAGCACTCTTACCAATGACTGAATTAGTGGCAAGTATAATACAGTTGATCCTTGAACAACACAGGTTTGAACTGTGTGGGTCCATTTATATGTGGGATTTTTAAAAATAAATACAGTCAGCCATTAGTATCTGTGGATTTCACATATGTGGATTCAGCCAACTGCAGTTCAAAAACAGTAATTTTGCTTTCCCAACCACAGGTAGAAAATACTATTTACAAAGGTTCCCATTTCTTCATATCCTTGTCAACACTTGTTACCTCATATTTTTGATACTAGCCACCTTAACAGGTATGAGGTAAGATCTCAATATGGCCTGACCAGGTGGTGGTGCAATGGATAGAGCAGCAGACTGGGACATGGAGGACCCAGGTTCAAAATCCTGAGGTCGTTGGCTTGAGCCCAAGGTCTCTGGCTTGAGCAAGGGGGTCACTTGCTCTGCTGTAGCCCCTCGGTCAAGGCACATATAAGAAAGCAATCAATGAACAATAAGGTGCTACAACAAAGAATTGATGCTTCTCATCTCTCTCAGTTCCTGTCTGTCCCTATCTCTTCCTCTCTCTGACTCTCTCTGTCTCTGTCAAAAAAAAAAATCTCAGTGTGGTTTGGTTTTGCATTCCCCTAATGCTTAGTGATGTTGAGTACCTTTTTATGTACATGTTGGCTGGCTATTTTTATGTGTTCTTCAGTAAAGTATTCAATATTTAATTAGGTCCTTTGTCCACTTTTGAAATCAGGTACAGTTGACCCTTGAACAATGTGGGAGTTAGCCCCAGCAGTCCAAATTCCATGTATAACTTTTGACTCCCCCAAAACTTAGTCATCCTTCAGTTATCCACAGGGGATTGGTTCCAGGACCACCCAGAGATACCAAAATCCTCAGGCCTTCTATAAAATGGTGTAGGACAGTGCATACAGTGGGCCCTTCATATCTGGGGATTCCCAACCACAGATCAAAAATCCTGTTTAGGATCTGTGGTTGATTGAAATCTGTGGATGAGAAAGAACCTCTAGGATATAGAAGGCCAATTGTATACTTATTGAAAAAACTGCATATACATGGACCTGCACAGTTCAAGCCTGTGTTGTTCAAGGATCTACATTTACTTGTTTTTTTGCTATTGAGTTTTATGAGTTTCTTGTATACTTTAGATAGTAAACCTTGATCGAATATATAGATTGTAAATATTTTCTCTCATTTCATGAGTTGTATTTTTATTTTGTTGATGGTTTTCCTTGCTATGCAGAACTTTTTAGTTTGATGTAGTCCCACTTGTTTATATGTGCTTTTGGTTTCTCTCAAATCATTAGGTTGTATTAGGTCTCTGAAGGGGAAGATGATACATGACATTTTGTAATCTCTGGCACTGTGTGTATAGTAGAGTGGAAATATTAATATTAAATATATGTTCAATCAGTTGCTATTGTAAGTTTGGTGAACGTTTTAAAAATAAAGTATTCTTGCCAAAGGGTTTTGGGATTATTTTAATGTACTGGAGTTTGAGGAGGATTTAACCAAATCTTATTATTTATTAGGAACTTTTTACACCCACCTAGAATTAGGCAACTTTGGATTAACACTTTGTTTTCAAGTTATGAGGATAGATGCTAAGATACAAACTTTGGAATAAGACTGAACTCGATTTAGAGCTTGAAGGGACCTTAGGTATGGTATACTAAATCATATTCCTCATTTTATAAAATTGGAATTGTAAACTGAAGAAGGCCCCAATTGCTTAAACTCTAGTAAGCACTAGTTGCTTAAGTCAAAACCTGGATTTTATTTATTTATTATTATTTTTTTTTACAGGGACAGAGAGAGAGTCAGAGAGAGGGATAGACAGGGACAGACAGACAGGAACAGAGAGATGAGAAGTATCAATCATTAGTTTGTCGTTGCGCATTGCGACACCTTAGTTGTTCATTGATTGCTTTCTCATATGTGCCTTGACCGCGGGCCTTCAGCAGACCAAGTAACCCCTTGCTGGAGCTGGTGAGCTTTTTGCTCAAGCCAGATGAGCCTGCGCTCAAGCTGGTGACCTCAGGGTCTCGAATCTGGGTCCTCGGCATCCCAGTCCAACGCTCTATCCACTGCGCCACCGCCTGGTCAGGCAAAACCTGGAAATTATTTGTGAACACCTTCTTCCTCATTCCTACCTCCAGTCTAAAGCAAAGCATGATGACTGACTTGCTTAAAAATTGTTAATAACTTTTCAATCAGTTATTTAATAATACAGATTTTATAATTTGGCTTACAAGGCCCTATATAATCTGAGTTTACCTTTTTCATTTGCTATTGCCCCTCATGATTGTTTGCTCCAGCCACACGGCCCTTCCTTTAGTTCCTTCCCCTCCATTTGTTTTCTTTTACAGTTTATCATAATTTGCAGTTTATTTTATTTATGTGTTAGCTCCGTTAGAACAAAGTTTGACTATTTGTTCATTTTTATTTCCTCAGCCAAGCAGAAATCCTGACACATAGTAGATGCTGAATAAATATAGATAAGTGGATGAGTCATTGACTGACTAGATGTTACTGAGCTTCCATTTTACTTATATACTGTAAATTGGATAATAGTACCCACAAATGCTAATAGAGAATTCAGTGAGAATATTTGTGATAAATATTTGTTTCCTTTTTCCTCTGCTGATTTTCCTTCACTTATTTAGGATAATATAGTGAATTTTCTTCAAACTTATTTTCTGATCATTTATTGTTTCTATTGCAATTTGTTTCTGCTAGTATTTGTAATTCATTTTATTTGTTGAAAACTTAAGTAGCTACGCTGTATTAGAGTGTGCAGGGTGGGAAAAGAGAGCTGGAAGGATATATACCCACTGATTAATGATTAAAGGAAAATAAGATTTAAGTTCAGCTCCAAGTAAAAGAGACTCAAAATTGCAATGATTAAACACAACAGGACTCTTTCTCTCTAACGTAAAAGTTGGTAAGTATGCAGTTCAGGGCTTTGATGGCAGTTCTATCTCACAGTCGTCAGGGACCTAGATCCTCCCTGGCCTACTCTTTGAGGTAATGGGATGGGTAAGCCGTTTGTCCTTTTAACAAGTTTTCTGGAAGCCACACAACACCTTTACTTAAAATACTGGTCAGAATTTTGTCATGTGGCTCCCAGCTACAAGGGAGACTTGAGAAGTTTAGTGTTTATTTTGAGGCTCTGTATTTAGCTAAAAATGGAATGTTTTAGTAGACTGGAAGATGGGAAGAGTGTATGTCAAATATAGGTCTTTACAAAGAATGCATCTAATTAATAATATGTAATACTAATACTGTGTTAACAATATGCACTATATAATAATATTAATGATGGAAGGGTTAACAATTCATTATTTAACTATTGTAACATACTGTTTGGGTCAAACCACTTGAGATCTTTAGGTAATACTTTAGGAGGTTGTCAGCTATTTTGGAAATATGTATGGGTAAATATTTTTAAATGGCTTAGGACAGTTATAAATATATTACATGCAGAGAATTAAGTATGGTCTTTTAAAAGGATTTTGAACTCATTATATTTTAAATATACAGTTGACCCTTGAATGATGCGGGGTTGGGAGACCGACCTTCCTTCTCCCCTGAACAGTTGAAAATCTGTATATAATTTTTGATTCCTATTAGTAGTTTAACTACTAATAGCCTAGTGTTGACCAGAAGCCCTACTGATAACATAAACAGTCAACACATATTTTGTATATTTATTATATACTGTATTCTTACAATAAAGTAAGCTAGAGAAAAAATTAAGACAATAATAAAGAAGAAATATATATTTACAGTATTTATTGATTAAAATAAATAGCTCACATATAAGTGGTCCTGTGCGATTCAAAGCCTGTTGTTCAAGGATCAACTTTATAAGTGACATTTTTTCAGTGGATATACTAATCATAAGGAAATCTGACCAGCATTGCAGAAAGCAGCAATTTCTTAATTCCCCTTCCCTCTTTCTACCTCATTTTCTTTTAAATCTGTTCACGAGGCCTTTTCTAAAGTATGTGGACAGTTGAAGTGTAGTTTAAAATTGATTGTTTAGGATTCTTGAACCATGACAAATGTTTCTGAAACATGATTTGAACTCACTTCTTACCATCTTTCACCTCAAGCTTTTTACTTTTTAATACTCATAGACTAGCTTGGCACAGAATAGTCACTTAAACCTGAGTAATGTTGAACTTAAGTTTGCTCAATCTTTGTCAATAATTTGTTATTATAAGTACTTTCTCCATTTCTAATTTTGTAAATACTTGTTTACCTTTCTCCTTTTTCTTTGAGAAATGAGTTCCTTGAGGTTTGGGGCCTGTGTTATTTAGAAGATACAAAACAAACAATAGAAACAGACTTATAGATACAGAGAACAGACTGACAGCTGTCAGAGGGGATGGGGGTTGGGTGAAAAAAGTGAAGGGATTAAGCAAAGAAAATAAACTTCAGAGCTGCAGACAACAATGTGAAGATTGCCTGAGGGAAAGAGGCGGAAGAGGGAGGCGCGGTGGGGGGGGGGACAATCGAGGGTGATGGAGGGAGACTTGACTTGGGATGGTGAATACACAGTGCGTTCAGTATACAGATGATGTGGAATTGTACACCTGAAACCCGTATAATTTTATTAACCAGTGTCACCCCAATAAATTCAACTAAAAATTTAAAAAATATATATAGATCTAAAGAAAATTGTAACTATAAAATTATTAGAAGAAAACACAGAAAGTAGTTTGAACTAAGAATATAAACAGATATTTCCTTGGGCATTAAAATAAAAGTACTTCCCACAAAGAAAAAAAAATCAATAAATTCTCACAGTTAAATTATAAAAATTTTTATCTCTTGGTATTTTTCATCTAACTTTGCTTACATAGTATATAATAGGCCAGTACTTTTTACTGTTTCTCTTTCCTTAGACTGTAAAATAAAGTGAATCTGGAAGAATGGAAAAAACCTATGGTCCTATTTCTTGCCTAAGTTTACTGCTCCCTGTAAACCCCCCCCCCCGCCCCCCACCTCCATGACAAGTAGTAGAGTCTTGTCTGGTTACTGGAGTGTAAGACTAGCTTCTTGCAGTCAGTTTCTCAAGGGGCTTGAAAAAGGTGGGGATTTAGTAACTGAATGGTATCTCCAGTCATCAGTCTGAAACACCTCACCAGTGGGGGAGGTTGTTAATAGCTCTTTATTTACTCACTGGGGATATTATTTAACTACTTGAACTATCCATAATAATAATATTTTATTTGTTTTATTTTAAACTTCACTATGAACCTGTTAGTGTATTTTAGTATCTTGGTTTCAGGTTTTTTTCATAGATTGATTATATTTAATAGGTGTTTTTTTTTTAATTTTGCATTCTTATCCATATCATGTTTTGATAAGTAAACTGGCTTAAGCTCAGATGGTAAGACTAGCCCTGATACTATTTAAAAATAACTTGTTTGGGAATATTATCACAATAAATAGTATATTCCTTCATTAGCCAAACTTTTCACAACCATTATAGGTTTCCTGTCTCTTAAGGTCACTTTCATAGTCTAGTATTAACAGGTTGCAAAAATCTTGAGGGAGTATGTGTGCATAGACTCGGTGGAAGCAGAATAGATTGGCAAGAGCGTGTGTTTGAAATTAGGCACAGCTTTACTAATTTGCATGACTTTGGATAAAATACCTAATGTTTTAGTCTGTTTAGTTTTTTCCTCTATAGTATAGGAATGTAGCAAGGTTATTGTGAGTATTGAATGACAAAGTACAGTCCCCTAGCACATCATAAATGTTCAAAATAACTATTATGTTTATTAATGAAAATGCTAGTTGATAAAAGGAAAAAGGAAGACTGAAGGGGGGGAACAAGGGTATTTTCTTTGTTAATTTTTCTGTTGGGCAATAACCCTATTGTTGAGTAAACAAAAAGAAGAGAAAGCTAAGTATAAATTGGTAATTTTTTATTCTTATTTGTAGCTTTGGGAATATTAAATTTTATAGGGGAGGGAGATTCTGTGCTTTCTTTGTGTTAGTCCTTACCTTTAAAAGATTATTTGGTACCAGGGACTTTAAACAGTAGTTTTATGTTTTTAACAGATTTTAAGACTTAATTTTTTTTTATTTAGAAAATTTAATTGGGTGACATTGATCAATAAAAGCACATAGTTTCAGGTAAATATTTCTATAGCATTTGATTGTTGATTGTGTTGTGTGCCTATAACCAAAAGTCAAATCATTTTCCGTCAATGTATATTCTTCCCTCTTTATACCCCCCCTCTCCCACCCCCCTCCCCTGACTTTAAGACTTTATTGCATTTCCAGATAGAAAGGTAGAATTATTTAAATTCTTTGGTCAAAACTTAAATGATAGAATGTTATTTATTTTTTATTGAATTTCTTGCAGTGACATTGGGGAATAAAATTATTAATATAAGGGTTTCAGGTGTACAATTCTGTAATACATCATCTGTATATTTATTGTATTGGTGTTCACCTCCCCAAGTCAGGTCTCCTTTTGTTACCATTTATTCCCCCTTTTACCTTGTTCTGTCTCCCCCCATCCATAGAATTTTAGAGTTAGTATTTATTCATTATGAAATTTTTATTTTATTTAAAAAAATGACTTCATTAAATTTTAGTTTAGAAATTGTTAGTAAATGTTAAGTTTCTTTTGTTTAAACTCCTTTGCATCCTTAAAAATAACATACATCTGACAGATTTTAAATGTTCTTGGTAAAAAATGAAAATAAAACCTTAGGTTCGTGGTTTTTATATTCTCATAAAATATTTCACCTTCATTTCTAATTCTCTTATAGGTTCACTGCATTCCTAATGTAGCTGCCATTATAGGGTTAAACATTTGCTGTATTGTCGCATACGAAAACTGTTAAGCTGTTTGGAATTGTTTACTTGCTAAAACCGGAGTTAGTCAGCAGAGGCAGTACACCAGATTTCCTTGTGGCTTTTAGTGGAAAATGTTAAAAGCGCACTCATTTTTCAGTTTAGAAATATTCAGTTTGATCTGGATTAGTCACAGGACTGGCATGGACCTTCTAATTGTGAAGGCAGTCCAAATGCACTATTTTTTTCTACTGCCAGAGGAAGTTACATCCCGAGCAGTAGCTCAGATCTCTGGTAAGTGTAACATGTGAGCATTACTAGGCATTTCATCCTGCGGTTCTGCAGTCTTTGCCGTTCAGTCTGTTGCTCAGTTGGAATGCTTCTGTAGGGCCAGTCCTGAGGTTCTATGGATATTTTATAAGGACCTACTTATTTGGAGGTGTCGGTGGCATTTTGCAAGATCATTTGAGTACCAGGAAAGCATCTGAAATCGACTGAAAAGGATAACTGTAGCGGTTTTCACAGTGGAAGGAAACTGTATTGGCACAGAGGCAGATGATTGAATAAAGTAGTTGGCTCAAAGAAGATGCACAGTCTGCTGTTTTTTCCTCTGAATGAAGACTATTTAATGGAAGCTGTATTCATGTGGAGATCAAAGGAAACACTGGAATGATAAACTACTGGGATTGTCTCTCTCTCTCTTTTTTTAAATGAAAAGCCTGAAGCAGTAATTTGAGCTCAAATGACTTTAATTCCTTCGCGGCCTGCGTGTTCTATTAGGATTTGCTGCTAACACCGTTTCTGCCGGTGCCTGTGCCCTTTTGCTGGAGTAGCCACAGACAACTGCCTGATGAAGAAAGAATAAACGCTCTGCCTTGCTTATGCTATTCATGGGAATAAAGCTATCTGTGTTTCTTCTGTTATATGGAATATCTGGATTAATCAGGCTGTATTCTAGTACTAAGAGTCCTATTGTCTCTTGTGGTCTGACTCATTGCATGTAAATGCACTGCAACTTTGCTATTAATGCAGAGTGTTGTGGGGTTTTTTTTTCTTTCCGAAACACTGAAAGAATTGTCAACCTCTGAGCTGCATTTTAAGAATTTATGCTGAGCTCTTGTTGTTGTTTTGTTTTTTGGGGTTTTTTTTTTTCTGGATATTATCTGTATTAAGCCAGTGGAGCTGAAGATATGAAGACAAATTAGAAGTAGAAACAGAATAGTGAGGTTTTATTATTTTGTATTTTCAGTTATAAGCAAGCCAGCTACTGGTAACTAGTATATGACCTTGCAGGCAAGAGTGGGTATAGCTGTAATTATTATCTCTGTTACAGCAGTTGTTTCTCATTTCATTCTGCATTGCATGGTGTTGTCACCCAAAACAATGATCTTTTTATGCAAGTAAATTTCTGTGATTCAAAGAGCAATATGACTATTTTGGTAGGGGAAAATGTTTTTAAATGAGCTTATACTGGACTCATTTTTAGTTAATTGACACGTTGATGTGAACTTTCTCTTAATTATTGTAATAACCCAAGAGAAAATAACAGGATTTTGTTGGTTTTAGGATGTTATAAGTTATATAGTCATAATTTTAAACTTCAGTTTTCCCAGTAGTACATACTAACTTTAAAAAACCAACTGCGCTGTTCAGAGAATGATTCTAAGTGTCATACAGAAGAGGAGGAAAAACTACTCGTGCTCTTCCAACTGTGACTTTTTTCACATAGCTTGGAATTTAGTACTTTAAAAGAGCGAATGAGTCGAGTGTGTATTGTTGTTTTGGAGGAGGTAGAGGATGAATCTCCTGCGTTCATTTCTAAATTGCCACAGGAAAATAAATCCCTACATGCTCCATCTTCTGGAAATGTATTGGTAAGATATGAGAGTTTATATGTTTACTGTAGCCTATTGAACTAGTAGTATAAATTTTATCTCTTTTAAGAATAAACATGATTTTTCATTATTTTCATTAAAAACCCAAATAAAAGCAATATAGATGTGTAAATATGCAATATTGTATATAAAATGCACACATTTCTGATTTTTAGTTTTTCAGGTGTTTACCATTTTAGACTTTACTTGTCTTTCTCTTAATATCTTTAAAAGACTTTTTTTAAAAATAATTTGAGAACTAGAGGTATGTTTCTATATTCATTTTGTGGTTTTAAAAGCTGATGTAACAAGAATGAGGAACTCTGTTTTAGGAAAGGTTGACTGCTACCAGCAGCACCGAGGCATAGACTTTTTTGTAATGAATTTTATGTATTTAAATGCAAGATTTTTTATAGGAAAAGAATCACACGTTATCCTTAACCTTATTTTTAATGCTGTTGTTAATTGGCTTCATGTTTGACTAATATAATATGATACCTTATCAGCGAGACTGTCGTTGATTAAGAAATTGTTATATTTAGACATGCACATGTTTGCCTCTTCATGTTATTCAGGTATACAGTAATTTTTGGTCTTTGAATAGAAGTGATTTTTATCAATTGCCAGCTTTTCTTTCTTTAGATTTGTATTTTTATACATGTAATGCTAACCCAAACAAATTACTTTGATGCTACAAAAACAGAACTTTTCAAAGAGGCCTTCTTTCCTGAGCCTCAGCATTGACTGGGAAGTGCTTGTTTGACAGTATGTTGAGATTTCACCCTTGTATTTGGCAGAAACTTTCTTTTTACCATATAAACCTGTATATATCTGTATATGTCTATATATAGAGAGAGAGACAAAAGGCTTGCACTTGTATTATACCACTTAATTTTTGTCATTTTGAATTGATTTTTTTAATTAAGCCTTGCCCCCTCCAAGGAGGAATCCTGTATTTTCATGTGATTTGACTCATCCAACTTTTAGTTAATGTAAAAAAACCACATGATTATTGTTGCTATGGGAAGAAAACTTTCAGATTTAAATGTTATATGGAAGTATCTTTAGAATCATCCTTGTGCTATAATTAATGTTTTTATTGCTCTCTTATATTTTAGCCATCACTGGTGCAAGCTATATTTAATGGAGATCCTGATGAAGTTCGAGCACTAATATTTAAGAAAGAAGATGTTAACTTTCAGGTAAAACAATTAATTCACTGATACCTGCCTTTAAGCCTACTTTTAAAAACACTTTCCTAGAGTTAATATATGATTTTTTTTAAAAAAGACAACACAATTCTGTAACACTTGTTTTAAATGAGGTTACAAGCATCTTGAGGCAAAAAAGGAAGGGACTGAATGTTTATTAAGGGTAATGACCAAAATAGGAGGGAATTAGGAGCCAGTGTGGGCCTTTTGTTCCCTTAGCTTATTACTTTGAAATTTTTCACAGAAAAGTTGAAAAAAATACTCTGAATACATTTTTCCACATTTGCGTTCTCTCATATTTACACAGATTATGTTACATACACTTTTTTAGTGCTGCTAAATCTCCTTTGAAAGTTTGTTGCAGACCTCTTGACACTTCACTCTTCATTACTTGTGTACATTTTAGATGAGGATTCTTTTTGTGAACTCGAAATAAAAGACATTTTTATTAAGTTTATAATATATCTAATTTGATTATAAGAGTATATTTTCTTTCTATAAATAATCCTGGTAAGCATTATACACAAAGATTCATTTGTTTGAGTCTCTCAGTGAAGAACGACATATTGTTTAAAAAGAATCCAAGTTAAAAGAAAAAGAAAAGTTTCAGCTCTGGCCGGTTGGCTCAGTGGTAAAGCATCGGCCTGATGTGTGGGAGTCCTGGGTTCGATTCCCAGTCAGGACACAGAGAACAAGCAACCATCTGTTTCTCCACCCTTCCCCCTCTCCTTTTTCTCTACCGCTCTTTTCCCCTCCCATATCAAAGGCTCCATTGGAGCAAAGTTGGCCCAGGCACTGAGGATGGCTCCATTGGCCCCTGCCTCAGGCACTAGAATGGCTCCGGTTGCAAAGGAGCAACACCCCAGATGGGCAGAGCATCACCCCTAGTGGGCATGCCGGGTAGATCCCGGTCAGGCGCATGCAGGAGTTCTGCCTCCTGCTTCTCACTTCAGAAAAATACAAAAAAAGAAAAAGAAATGTTTCTAAATTTAAAGATAATAGTGGATTTAACATTTATGACTATCATGAGGGAGAGTTTTAGAGAGAGTGGGTATATGGATAATTTTCTATCTATATGTTTTCCAGTGGCCAGTAGTTTCTTTAATTTACTAAATTGAGGCTGAAAATATATAATTTACTTCTAAAATATGAAATTTGTGTATGTATATATTCTTACTGGAAAAATGTTTCTGTACATTTTTCGTAGTTTGGTCCTCTTAGTTATAGAGGGTCGAGGAAAGTCATGATTCATAGTCACTATAGCAACACTAAAACAGATAACCTAGAAAAGATTAGTAATTCTAAGAAAACCCTACCCTGAAAGCTCAACTTGAACTCCCATCTTTCTTCATTCTTTCATACATCTCTGTGACCACTTAATGTTACATAGATATAAAGAGTATTTATCTTATTTTTTAAAGGTGGGTTATTCAGATAGATTTGACTCGTTAGCTAAAGTGGTTCATTTAACATTTGGTATTGAACAGAATACTATCATTACTTTTTTTTTTCTTAAACCTTCCTTAGTAAAGCCTTTATTTTTATATTTATTGGGAATATGCACCTAATCCAGGATTAATTTTTTTAGTTTAAATGAAGTACGTGGTCACTTTACCTAATTGAGATATCCTGGAAAGTCTACTTTTCTTAGGATAGAAAATGTAGACTTATGAAAAGGAGAAAAACAGCTTTCTGTTTTATTTAACTGGAGGTTTTATTTTTTTTATTTTTAATTATACTAATCTTGGTGAGAGAGTTTGGATTATAGTCCTACTTACCATGATGGTTAATTTGTCCATCGTTACAAATATTATTATAGTCAACACTGCTTTTCTGTTATATTAATTAACCTAAATTTTAAATTTTTAATTCAGAATCATTTTTGAGCATCAGATTATTCTCTGCTGGAATGGCTTTGGAAGCTGTTATGTATGTATAGCTAGTGTGTTACCCCTCCACCCCCTAACTTTTATGATTTTTAGCCTGTACTTACAAATTCCTTTCTTCACTTACAGGTTTTTTAAACCATCATTTGTTACCATCTCCTAGCTTGTTCCCTTGCTCTGAAACTTGGGTCAGAGCTAAAAGCTAGGTTAGTACTGTACTTCAAATCATAGGCTCTTGAAGGCGACTCTTCAGTTGCCTTCAGTGATTGGATTTTTGACAAAATTTTTTGTGGTTGTTTTTAGGCCTCTTGTGACTTATTTGAATGTATTGTCATAATTACAAGATTTGTTAAAATATTTGACCATTCTTCTAATTTAAGATGATACTTTTTTTTCTTTTTCTATTGTCTATGAGAAAGAATCACGTGGGGTTTTAAGAGTGTATGTTGTAAAATTTATACTGTTTTGTCATATAATATCCACTGACTCTTCTAGGTAATAAAATATTTTTAAGATTTATGTCAGTGTGACTGGTGTTTTTATAAAATAAATTTAAATACATATTTGAGAATAATATCTGACTTTTTGAAACAATGTTTTTAATAAATTTTTAGAATGGGTTAAGAGTTCAGATTTGTTTTCATTTTGATAAACATTGTTATTATTTTAGATTAGTTTCTTTAGTCATCTCCTGAAGTTTTAGATACTGGGAACCACTGAAAACCATTTTCTTAATAACAAACCTAATTAATTTTTAACAAAACTCTAATTTAAGATGTTATGCCTTAATAATATTTGGTCTGAAAAGTAGGTCAGCTAGGTAAGATTCCACTAGAAATATTGGAGTTTTACATTTGTGGCTTTGGGCCACAAATAATTGACTACCTGACTATATACAGGTTTACTGATTATATAATAATGTAATCCAGAGAGAGGTAATTTGGGGGTTGGTTGAGATAGTAATGTCAGAGCTCTGGGTGGCTTCTCTGTGAGATTTTTGGCTTTCTTCTCATGTTAAAGAGATGACTGTTGTGTTCTGTACTTCTGACAAACAACCAAAGAAAGTGGAAAGAGGACTCTCCCTACACATTTCCTTTCTTTTCTTTTCCCCCCTTAAGCAAAACATCTTTTTTAGAATATCCTCACAAAACTTCCCCTGAGGTTCCATTAGTTAGCCCACTCTAAACCACACCACCAGCAGAGGTTTAGTGGAATTAGCCTTCTGCTTAGATCAGTCATCATTCATCTCCTGGCTCATCCACTGGGGTGAGAACAGGGGCTTATCATCACTGATTAGACTGTATATCTGGAGGAAAACAGCATTCTCATAGGAAGGAATAATGGAGAAATAGTTATTTTGATAAACAAGTTAATAGAAGACTTTTGCTTACCTATAAACAGTTAAAATGGCAAACTTTTGGAAAAATAAATGTCACTTGGATGTGGAAGAAGCACTGTAAACCAAAAAAGTGAAATAGTCAAAAATAATTTAGAGGCAGAGTGGTGTATATATAGTGAAAAGAATAATTAAAAATAACTTGAAAGACCTAAGTACTTATCTATTCCTAGACTTAATAACTATACCATAAGAGCAAATCATTTAACTTCTTTAAGACTCACTTTTCTTTTGTTATAAAATATGTGTGGTTACAATAATGGCCTTCAGAGTGTTTTCCTACCCCAAATTTAGGATGCTAAAAGTTCCAAGTGATATTGAATGATCTCCTTCTTTTGCCCAGCTTTTATTTGTATTTCTAAATTGATGTGACTAAAATAATAGTAATAGTAATAACAGTAACAATAATAATAATAATAATTTAATACCTTTTTCTTAGGATCCATTACTTAATGTCATGTTGTGGAGGCCAAATAAATTAAACTGGGAAATTAATAACATGTCAGAGTAAAAGTCTGACTTAAAAGGAAAACTCTCCCAGTTCATACCTATTCAGTGCAGTTCGATGTGGGCTCACGCACAGATTTTTTAGGGCTCCTTAGGTAACTATCCCGTGTAGCCTCTACAGACTCGTCACTGACTGATGGCCTACCAGAACAGGGTTTCCCCACCAAACTGCCGGTTTCCTTCAACTGCTTATCCCACCGAGTAATGTTATTCCTATGTGGTGGCGCTTCGTTATAAACACGCTGATATTCATGTTGCACTTTGGTCACGGATTCGAATTTAGCGAGCCACAGAACACACTGAACTTTCCTCTGTACCGTCCACATCTCGACTGGCATGGCCATGGGCTCCTCCGCTGTATACACGGTGTTACGTCATCATCTGCACATGCGCACATGCTGCCACATCATCCTACAGAAACTGGGAGGGTTTTCCTTTTATTTGGTGCAGATTTCACATTTCTATCATCTTTTGTCGCTCTCCTGTGACCAGTCAAAAGTGCACCATGACTTTACAGACACATTGTATTGTTGGCAGTTAACACAAAGTAGTAAACCTTAATTTACACGGGTTGCCTGAACTCTACCCACCTCCAGACTTTCCAATGTTCTCTAGTCTTTTCTGGAAATTAGCAAGAAGTGCTCTAGATGTTAACAAATCTTTTGGCCATGTGTCACTTCTGCTGGTGGTCAAGTACACCAAGCTGTTGATGGTCCTAAGTTCTTAAAACCTCTTCACTTAGGCCCTGGCTGGTTGGCTCAGTGGTAGAGCAGGAGTCCCGGGTTTGATTCCCTGCCAGGGCACACAGGAGAAGCGCCCATCTGCTTCTCCACCCCTCCCCTTCTCCTTTCTCTCTGTCTCTCTCTTCCCCTCCCACAGCCGAGGCTCCATTGGAGCAAAGTTGGCCCGGGCGCTGGGGATGGCTCCATGGCCTCCATGGGTGAAGAACCAACTCAGCTTCCTCCTGGGAGAGAATTCCTCTATATAGAGTTTTTCCATGTCCTCTCTTCCATTCTTGCCAATGCTTCTGCTTTCTAGCCTCACATTTGAAAATTACTCTTCACCAATGTTGAGGTTTCTTCTAAGATCCATAAGTAAGTATATGTTCTGTTACTATAACTAAATGGCTATTGTGGTGGTCTTGAAACAAAGAAGTATTGTTTATTGAAACCTCTTCTTTTGTCTAGCCTTTTTTACACCATAATTGTTTTGAGATTCATTCATGTTGGGGCATATATTAAAAGATTATATTAGGGATTTGGTTCCTTTCTGTTGCACACAGTGCATGTAACCTCAGTAGTGCTCTGTTGTATTGATACACACAATTTATTCTTCCACTTGCTTACCAATTGATAGATATTTGAATTGTTTCCCTTTTTCATCTATTACAAATAAAGCTATTATGAGAATCTGTATACAAGTCTTTGTATGAACATATGCTTTCCTTTTTCTTGAGGAATTATCTAGTGGTAAAATGGTCTAACCATATGGTAGATGTATGTTTAACTTTTTAGACACTGCAAATGTTTCCAAACTGACATTCATTATACATTCCTACCAACAGAATATGAAAATTTCAGTTTTTCCACATCCTCACTAATAACTGGTATGATCAGTTTTTTCTCATCTTAAACACTCTAAGAGATGTGTATCTTACAGTGTATTTCATTGTGATTTTCATTTGCATTTCTGTGATAACTAATGATGTTGAGCACTTTTTCATATACAGCTTAGCAATCTGTGTATCTTCTCTGGTGAATTGTCTTTTCAATTGTTTTTGCTATTTTCTTTTTCTTATGGTATTGTTTTCTTACTCTTGAGTTTTGAGAGTTCTTTATATGTTCTGGACACAAGTCCTTAGTTTGTGGCTATATTTTCACTTTCTTAAGAAAGTCTTTGGAAAGCAGCAGTTTTCAATTTTGATGATATCCAGTTTATATTCTTTTATAGATCTTGGGTGTTGTATCTAAAAAATCTTTCTCAGTGTCACATAACTTTTCTTGTATCTTCTAGAAGTTTTGTAGTTTTAAATAACACATTTCAGTATATACCATCTTTGAGTTAATATTTATATATATAGTACAAAGTATATGTCAAAGATTACTTTTCAATGTGTATGGATATATCCAGTTATTAAAAAGGCTCTACTACTTTTCTTCACTGAATTGCCTTTGCATGTTATTTCAGTCAGTTGTCCATATACGTGAAGATCTATTTGTGGACCCTGTTATGTTCCATTGATGTATTTGTCTGGCTTAATGCCAATACCACACTTTTATGATACTGGAAGTCTTGAAATCCCTAACTCTTTTTCTTTTTCAAAATTGTTTTGACTATTCTTGGCTGTTTTTGTTTCCCTAATAATTTTAGAATCAGCTTGTCAATTACTAGGAACAAAAAGAAATTGGGATTGTGTTGATATATAGGCCGAGTTGGCAAAAATTAATATCTTAACAATATTAAGTCTTTTTATCCATGAACAAGTTATATCTCCATTTATTTGGTATAATTTTTAACTTCTCAGTTAATTTTGTAATTTTACTGTATATGGCCTTTTACATTTTTGTAAGATTTATCCATATATATATATATTTTTTTTTTTTTTTTTAAACTCAACCGAGTAAATTTGGAGATCTAATTGGCTTTAATTAAGCAATTCACAAATTGTGGTCACTCTTTTTATTTTTAATTTTTTATTTATTTACTTTTTTAGATTTTATTTATTCATTTTTATTAGAGAGAGAGGAAGAGATAAAGAGAGGACAGGGGGAGGAGCAGGAAGCATCAACTCCCATATGTGCCTTGACCAGGCAAGCCCAGGGTTTTGAACCGGTGACCTCAGCATTCCAGGTCGAAGTTTTACCCACTGCGCCACCACAGGTCAGGCTATCCATATTTTATAAATTTTGCTCTTACTGTGTTATGTTATTTAATTAAAAAATAGGCTAATTATTCTTTCCTACTGAGTGTTTTTTCATAGTACTGTATACCCCAGGGGTCGGGAACCTATGGTTTGCGAGCCAGATGTGGCTCTTTTGATGGCTGCATCTGGCTCGCAGGCAAATCTTTAATAAAAAATAAATAACATTAAAAATATAAAACATTCTCATGTATTACAATCCATTCATTTCCTACCGCTCATGTTCATGGTTGCGGCTGGCTAGAGCCAATCACAGCTGTCCTCCAGGACAATACCAAATCTTTATTGAACAATGCATAACATACACAGGTCATTGTATGGCTCTCATGGAATTACATTTTAAAATATATGGCGTTCATGGCTCTCTCAGCCAAAAAGGTTCTCGACCCCTGGTATACCCTGTAATTTAGGAATGACAAGTTTTTCTAGCCTAGCTTCTGGGAACAGGACCCTGTACTCTGTAATCCATGCATTCTTATTGGGGGTGACAACACCTCCAATTTAGCAAAAATTACTTTTTGGTGCGTGCGTGTGTGAAAAATTTTACATATTACAGTGATTAGAGGCCCTCCAAAGGGCTAACATTGTGTAAGTTAGGTACACAGTGGTATTAAAATTTCATGGGGGCAGTTAGGGAAAAAAAAAATGAAAAGGCTCCTGGGTCAGGGTGATAAGGAATAAAAGGTTGAGGAACAACTACTTTAATTGTGTGGAAGGTCCTTTCCACCGGTCTCAGGTGGTAGTCTCCCACACCTTTGCCGCTCAGTACTGAGCTGATTACACAGGGAGTGTTCTGCAGTTCTGTGGCATTCTCTCCTTGTACCACCATCTGCCCTCTGCTCTCTGCAGAATTCTCTCTCCTGTGTTCTCCTCAGACTGTCAGCTCTGTTGGAACTCAGGGAAATATGCCTGGTAAAAATATAAGTAGCTCTGTAAAAGCCATTGGGAAGCATTTTATTGATTGAAACAGCTGACTGACATTCCACTATTTCAGACTTACAGTTGACATATTTTGTGAAATGGAAATTTTCTATATTATAGTCCAGCAGTATTTTTGAAATAGGAATTCCATATATTAGTTTTCTTAACAATTGTATTGGTTTGATAATTAAAATTGCCCAGTTAAAGATGGCATTATCTTTACTTCCTTTTATTTTGTAGGACCTACTATTATGTAATTTTGGCATTTTATTTTTTTTATTTTGAAAAGCAAGTAAGCCTTAGCCTAGCAATATCTGATTACTGCTAAATTTGTAGAAGAAAGTAAATTCAGAATTTAAAATTGGGTGCTTTGTGGATTTGTCTTTTTAATATTACTACTAGAGGAGCAGTGTCTAGATTACAACATGAATTAATACCTAGATTCTATGAATAGAGTTTGCCCCAGGATAAAAACCAGGCCTTCCATTTTTAAGGATAGTGAGGAAAGTGATCTTGGAGACCAAAAAGTGAAATCATTTCTGTTCTAGATAAGGGAAAACTTAAGGCCCTTAGAGCTTATTTTATTTGGTCACTTAATTTAGCAGAGATAGCATAAGAGCCCAATTTTCTTTTTTTAAATTCAATGAGAGGTGGGAAGGCAGAGACACAGACTCTAGCACGAGCCCCAACCACGATCCACCCGGCAAGCCCACAAGGGGGCGATCCTCTGCCCATCTGGGGTGTTGCTCAGCAACTGAGCTTTTCTTAACACCTGAGGTGGAGGCCATGGAGCCATCCTCAGCACCCAGGGCCAACTCGCTCCAGTTGAGCCATGGCTGCAGGAGGGGGAGAGAGAGAGAAGTGAGAGGGGGAGAGGGGTGGAGAAGCAGATGAGGGTTTCTCCTGTGTGCCCTGGCCGGGAATCCAACCCAGGAGATCCACATGCCGGGCTGATGCTCTGTCACTGAGCCAAATGGCCAAGGCCGAGCCCAGTTTTCTTTTTTTTAGATGTGATCCAGTGTCTTGATTCTTTTCTTTTCTTTTTTCTTTTTCCTTTTTTTTTTTACAAGGACAGAGAGAGAGTCAGAGAGAGGGATAGACAGGGACAGAGAGAGATGAGAAGCATCAATCATCAGTTTTTCATTGCAAGACCTTAGTTGTTCGTTGATTGCTTTCTCATATTTGCCTTGACCACAGGCCTTCAGCAGACCGAGCAACCCCTTGCTCGAGCCAGCGACCTTGGGCTCAAGCTGGTGAGCTTTTGCACAAACCAGATGAACCCGCGCTCAAGCTGGCGACCTCGGGGTCTCGAACCTGGGTCCTCCGCATCCCAGTCCGACGCTCCGTGCACTGCGCCACTGCCTGGTCAGGCTCGAGCCCAGTTTTCTTAATGTCCAGTTTAATTTTCTATATATGTTGTCTCCCCTGTTTGTCACCCCTCAAATCTGCCTAGTGGCTTAGTGTTATAAGAAACTTAGCTGTAAGTATACAAGCTGTTATTAAATACTTGCTAGCTTAGTTTGGTATAATTTGGTGTGTTGGTTCATTCCCTTGACAAATATGTGCCAGTTGCTATGCTAGGTACTGGAGTGACTAGTCACACACACTTTTTACCCCTGCTCTTCCTTGCTCTTTCCTGACTCAGCATATCAGTTGTGCCCGTGTTGTCTTTAACTCCCTTTGCCTCATCTTTGGTTTCTGTTCATTCTTTAGGTTTCAGCTTACGGTAGGCAGAGCTCTGAGAGGGCCCATAGTATTCTGATTCTCACTCCTGTAGAACCTATATAATCTTCTGTTCTGTAATATGATCAGATGACACCTTGGTGATTAGTTTATAGCATCTGGCACAGCTGACCTTAGGAAAGTGAAATTAGGGGCATGGACCTGATCTCATTACATGACCTCTTTAAATCTGAATCTACAGTCAAAAACAAGGGATGAGGGATTTGATGTGAGGCTGATTCTCTGTCGCTGACTTTGAAGATGGGGGTAGGTCACATGGCAAGGGCTGTGGGTAGTCTTTAGGAGCAGAGGGCAACTTCTGGCTGATAGGAAGGAAAACTGGAACCTCAGTCTCACAACCACAAGTAACTGAATTTGGCCTGAATGAGCCTAGAAGGCCTCCTGATGGGAACAGCCCATTGACATCTTGACTTAGCTTTATGAGAGATCCTAAGCAGAGAACCCAGCTAAAACCTTGCCTGGACTTTTATGGCCTACAGAACTATAAACTAATAAATGACTGTTGTTTTATGTTACTAAACTTGTGGTTATTTGTTACACAGCAATAGAAAATTAACACAAGACTCCAATAATTCTATTTCTGGAACACTTTTCCTAGCCCTCTAGATAGTGTTACATCAGCCGAAAAGATGCTCAGAGTACTCTGAACTTTTCCTACTTAACACTCATGTTAATTGACTTGTGTCGTTTTCAGTAACTTGAACTCTGGAGACAGGGACCTTGTTTGAATTATTCTCTGTGTTTATGTCCAATATATGGTGAGTAGCAGCCATTAAAAAGTGTTAGAAGAATGAGTAAAAACAACACATAGTTCCTGACTTTAGCAACTATATAATGTAAAGGTGTTTGGCTATGTTGTGTGTGATGTTTTTGTTTGAGAGGGTGGCAGCAGTCAACTGTCAGTTGCCCAAGTGCAGGTAAACTGAACTGGCTTCGATCCACTGCCATTTGCCTTGCTTCCTCATCAGTACTTGTTTTAGACAATTCTAATTACTTTGACATGGGAAAGGTGAATTTAAAAAAAAAGAAAAAAAATCAAGTGCACTTGAAATGCTTGTGGACAAAGACAGTGCTCTCTTATGAAATAAAAACACCACTTGCAGCATTCTGTTGGTGGTCTGTCATAGCATTGGCTTTAAAAGAACGTGCTCTACCCTATTCTCTCCTGAGAGGACTGAATCCCATCTTGCCCTCAGTGCTCAGGGACAGAATTAATCAAGTTTTTAGCGGTAGAATTTCCCTGAAAAAACAGGAAGTGGCTCTACTATTGTATTATAAGTCTAAATCATTAACAGTAAATAAAAGTAAAGTGTTCAAGGTTGCTGAACATGTAGCATGAAAGCAACACAGGAAATAATGAAAATCTCCCAGGTGAAGGGCTGGGGTGGTGGGAACTGCCATTGGTTGTTAAGAAACCAATGCTTAGTAAACCATAAGAATAATGCTTGATGACATGGGATTCACTTTTCAGATTATGCTGCTAAAACATATAAACAAGTCTAAATAGCTGGTACATTGGTAATTGACTATGTGTAAGCCAAAGGACCTGTAATAGCCAGAGTCAGATTTAAGAAAATTCTTATCCTATCCCACCCCAAATCATGTATTCACAGAAGAAAATATTTCCTATTTTATCTGAATTATGTAATGTTAGATTACTATGAAAGTGAATGATTTAACAGATTAATTTCTGAGTAAATATATATTTTGCATAAAATTTCATAACTAAAGGTGATTACTTATTGCATAAAACATATAAATTACATAAGTATTATAAACTAATGTACCATTTTTTCTTTAGTAGTTTTTATGGAGAATCAATGATTCAAATATTACTTACCAAAGCATGTTCTTGTGGAAGCTCAAAAAATAATAAATTATTTTAGAGCACTTTTATCTTTTGTATTAGAAAAAAATGTCAGTTATAAAGTATAAGTCAAGTTTTATTATTAGTTTGGAAGATGAAGAAGTACTGTTAGGATTTGGGGGTTTACATAAAAACTAAATTACATTAATTTTTTTTTTCTGAGATTACCTTGCACAAATTTCTGGTAATGAATTTTCTATTTTCTTAATTCTTTTGTAGATCTAAATTAGTGGTTGGGGGAAGGGGTTGGGTCAGTAACATTCTTTTTCAATTTTGACGTGACATTTTCATTTTCACTTTGAAGATTAGTTCAGGGGAACAAAACTTACCAAACCAATAAAGGAAGCTACTGTTCCTGAGCTAAAGTATCATGTCATAACTTGTCTTCTGCCAACTTTTTTTTTTTTTTTTTTTTTTGTATTTTTCTGAAGTTGGAAACGGGAGGCAGTCAGACAGACTCCCGCATGCGCCCCACTGGGATCCACCAGGGCGCAATGCTCCGCCCATCTGGGGCGTCACTCTGTTGCAACCAGAGCCATTCTAGCACCTGAGGCAGAGGCCATGGAGCCTTCCTCAGCGCCCGGGCCAACTTTGCTCCAGTGGAGCCTCGGCTGCGGGAGGGGAAGAGAGAGACAGAGAGGAAGAAGAGGGGGAGGGGTGGAGAAGCAGATAGGCACTTCTTCTGTGTGCCCTGGCCGGGAATCGAACCCGGGACTCCACACCAGTCCGATGCTCTACCACTGAGCAAAATGGCCAGGGCCCTCTTCTGCCAACTTTTGATACGCTGTTCAAAACTCTTAGTTCTGATGTATTTATATTGATATTTTGGAAGAATAATTAAGCTCTTCATATCTGATGTTTTTCTCCTTTAATCTTTTTTAAATTATGAAATATAACACCCATAAAATATGTAAAACAAATGCATGATATAATGAATTATTTAAATGTATCCATTACCCAGAACAAGAAACAACATTGCTTGCACCTCAGAAGTGCTATTTGTACCTACTGTTTGATCAGAATTGTTTCCTCCCACCCCATAAGGTAACCAATAACCTGTTATATAATAGTTTTTTTCTTAGTTTTCTTTTATAATTTTGCCACTGAATTATTTCACCCAAAGCAATATATAATTTAATTTTGCATGTTTTTAATTAAATGAGTAGTCATGCAACATGTATTCTTTTGAGTCTGGGTTCTTTTGCCCAACAATATCTTATTGAAAAATTTATCTTTGTTATGTAAAGATAAAGGTGATTCATAGTCTATCACTGAATGCATATACCACAGCTTATCCATTTTTTACTGTTCATGGTTAATTGAGTTGTGTCCAGTTTTTGCATATTGTGAATAAAGAATGTCTGCCTGCACATGAGCATACATTTCTATAGGGTATGTACCTAAGCATAGAATTTCTGGAATACATGCTATGCACATATTCAACTTACTAGGGAATGCCATAGTGTGAAACAGTTTACATTCCCATGAGCACATATGAGAAATTTGTTGGACCACATGTACTTGATTTTTGTTGTACTTTTTTTTAACCATTGTTTGATATGTAGTAGTATCTCATTTGTAAAGTTTGAGGGTTTTTTTTGGATAAGTGTGAAGTATCTTAGACATTCATATAGCCTCTTTTAGAAGTGCCTATTATATAAATCTCTTGCCCATTTTCTTCTTTGGAGCTCTTTTTTAAAATTAATTTATAGCATTTCTTGATACATTCTGTATATGAGTCCTTTGTGAGCCATGTATGTTGTAAATGTCTTCTACCATTACAACTTGCCTTTTTACTCTTTATTGTATTGTTGCACATGAAGTCTCTCCTCCCCCCCCAAAGAGAGAGAGGGACAGACAGACAGGAAGGGAGAAAGATGAGAATCATCAAGTCATAGTTGCAGCACCTTAGTTGTTCATTGCTTCTAATGTATGCCTTGACTTGGGGGGTGGTCTGCAGCTGAGCCAGTGACCTTTGAGCTCAAGCCAGCAACCATGGGGTCATGTCTGTGATCCCACATTCAAGCCAGCAACCATCGGGTCATGTCTGCAATCCTACTGCTGAAGCTGGTGAGCCTGTGCTCAAGCTAGATGAGCCCATGCTCCAGCTGGCAGCCTCAGGGTTTTGAACCTGGGTCCTCAACTTCTCAGGTCCACGCTTTATGCACTGTACTTCTAACTGTGCCACCACCTGGTCAGGTGACAGACGAAGTCTTAATACAGTCAGATTATTCAGTATTTTCCTTTATGGTTAATGCTTTTGATACCTTGTTTTAAAAGTCCCTGACCACATCCTTTATTCATTTATGAGAGCTTTATCATATTGCTCTTTACATTTAGTTTTATAAAACACTTGTAGTTAAATTAGGCAGATGTGAGGTAGTGGTTTTCCCCCCAAATGGGTACTAGATAAACTGTCCCAACCCAATATAATTGCCCATATTTTATTGAGCCGTTTTTATTATTTTTGAGTTTTGAGAGTTCTTTGTATATATCAATGCACATTTTCTATCAGATATGTGGTTTGCAAATGTTTTCTTCAGTGGTATGCCTTGTCTTTTTATCCTCATTAACTGTCTTCCTGAAAACAAATGTTTTTCATTTTGATGAAGTTTGTTACCTTTATAGTGCTTTTGGTTTCGTGTCCAAGAACTCTTTGCCTAACCTACATATTTTCTCCTATCTTCTGTAACTTTTAAAATTTTAGATTTGGCAATTAGATTTATGATCCTTTTTGAGTTAATTTTTGTATATGGTGTTAAGTATAGATTGATGTTTATTATTTGGCATATGAATATCCAGGACCATTTATTTAAGAGATTGTATCTCCATTTAATTGCTTTTATACTTCTGTCAAACGTCAGTTGATCGTATTTGCACGTGTTTATTTCTGGACTCTATTGGCATGTCTTTCCTTTTTCTCATACCCCACTACTGCTGTACCTCGCTTACTGCAGCTTTGTAGTAATTCTGGAAATCACGCACTGTAAGACCCCTCACTAGGGTCTTTTCTTTGAAAATTGCTTTGACTATTCTAATATCTTTGCCTTTCCATATAAATTTTAAGTTGTTAATATTTACAAGGAATTCTGCTGGGATTTTCATTACGATTGCATTGACTCTACAGATCAAAATGACATTTTAGCAATAATGAGTCTTCCAGTTCATGAACATGGTGTCTTTGTTTAGGTTTTCTTTCTTTCATGAGTGTTTTGCAGTTTTCCGCATACAAATCCTGAAAAATTTTAAGTTTATACCTAAACATTTCTCTTTTTCTTTTTCTCTTTAAATTCTTTTGTATTATAAATGTACAGTTTTTGAAAATTTGACTTTCAGTTGTTAATAGCTAGTATGTAGAAATGCAATTGCTTTTTGTATGTAGATAGACCCTGCATTCAGCTACTTTTTAAAACTTCTAGACTTTTTAAAAATGGGTTCCTTGGGACTTTCTCCATAAATATACCATCTGTTTATAGAGACATTTTATTTCTTCCTTCTCAGTCTACATATCTTTTATTTCTTTTTCTTGACTTATTTGTATGAGAATGAATAGGAATAACAATAGTAAACAACTTTGTTTTACTCGGATCTTAGAAGGAAGGCATTTAGTCTTTTATCATTAAGTAGTATATTAGCTATAACTTTTGTAGATGCCTTTTATTAGATTGAGGGATTTCCCTTCTGCTCCTAATCTGCTGAGTTTTCTAATCATGCAAAGATGTTTTGTTAAATGCAATCAATGATTATGTGATTTTTTTTATAACTATTTTGTTAATATGTTGAATTGTATTGGTTAGTTCTATTTGAAGGAGACTTGTGAACCCAGAATAAACCCCATTTGGTAGTGATATATTATTCTTTTCATGTATTGCTTGATTAAATTTATACATACTTAGTTGAGGATATTTATGTCTATGAACAAAATTAAAATTAGTCTGTTTTCCTGTAATATCTTTGCCTGTTTTTGGTATTGGGATAATAAAATGCTGGCTTTATAAAGTGCAAAGTATTCCCTTCTCTTCTGCTTTTTAGATGTGGACATTACTATCTTTTTCTTCCTTAGATGTTTGGTAGAATTTGCCATTGAAACTATCTGGGTTTGGAGTTTTCTTTATTGTAATGTTTTTTACTTATGACTTCAGTTTCCTTTTTTAATAGCTATAGGGCTATTTAGGCTACCTATATTTCTTCAGTAGTATTTATCTCTTTTTTTTTTTTTTTTTTTGTATTTTTCTGAAGCTGGAAACGGGGAGAGACAGTCAGACAGACTCCCGCATGCGCCCGACCGGGATCCACCCGGCTCGCCCACCAGGGGCGAAGCTCTGCCCACCATGGGGCGATGCTCTGCCCCTCTGGGGCGTTGCTCTGCCGCGACCAGAGCCACTCTAGCCCCTGGGGCAGAGGCCAAGGAGCCATCCCCAGCGCCCAGGCCATCTTTGCTCCAATGGAGCCTTGGCTGCAGGAGGGGAAGAGAGAGACAGAGGAAGGAGGGGGGGGGTGGTGAAGAAGCAAATGGGCGCTTCTCCTATGTGCCCTGGCTGGGAATCAAACCCGGGTCCCCCGCACGCCAGGCCGACGCTCTACCGCTGAGCCAACCGGCCAGGGCCATATTTATCTCTTTTAAGGTCTGGGTCTTTTCATCCAACTAGTAGAATCTATATGCATAAATTTTTCATACTATTCATTTATTCTTTTTTAATGCCTTTGAGAGTTTTAATGCCTGATAATCCCCTCATTTATTTATGATACTTCTTACATCCTTTTTCTTTTGTCGTTCTGGCTAGGAAATTATTGATGTGTTTGTTTGTTTGTTTCCAAAGAAATAGCTTTGGGATTTATTAATTTTCTCTATTTTTTTTTTAAGATTTTATTTATTGATTGGTTTTTGTTTTTTTTTAGAGGGGGGGAAGAGAGAGAGAAAAAGAGAGAAATGGGGGTTTAAGTGGGAAGCATAAACTAGTAGTAGTTGGCACTCATATGTGTCCTGACTGGGCAAGCCCAGGGTTTCACACCAGCAAGCTCAGCGTTTCAGATTAACGCTCCATCCACTGCACCACCACAGCTCAGGCTCTCGGTTGTGTTTTTGTTTTCAGTTTCATTGATTTCTGCTCTTTATTGTTTCTGTCCTTCTTGCTTTGTGGTTATTTATTATTATTATTATTTATTGGCTTCTTCAGTGAAAGCTTAGGTTATTAATTTGAGTTTTGTGTTTGATGGAAATATATATCAGATAAATTGACCTATAAATGCTGCTTTTATCCCTCAAATTTTGATACATTTTTATTTTCATGAAGTTCAAAAAACATTTTCTAATGTCCCTTAAGATTTCCTCATTATACTGTACAGGTAATTGAGAATTAGTTTTCCACTTTGCTATTTATGTATGTGGAAATTTTTCAAGCATTCTTCTGTTACTGGTTTATAATTTAAATCTGTTTTGGCCAGAGTACATACTTTGTACAATTTCGATTTATTTTAATGTGTTAAGGTGTGTGGTTGATGGCCCCGAGAGTGTGGTCTATCTTTTTTTTTTTTTAATAAATTTTTATTTTTAATGGGGTGACATCAATAAATCAGGGTACATACATTCAAAGAAAACATTTCCAGGTTATCTTGTCATGTAGTTCTGTTGCATACCCATCACCCGAAGAGAGATCGTCCTCCGCCACCCTCCATCCAGTTCTCTCTGTACCCCTCCCCCTCCCCCTCTCCCTCCTTCCCTCCCCCCACCCCCCCGTAACCACCCCACTCCTGTCCATGCCTCTTAGTCTCGCTTCTATGTCCCACCAATGTATAGAATCCTGCAGTTCCTGTTTTTTTCTGATTCGCCCATTTCACCCCACACAATGCTACCAAGACTCCACCATTCCGCTGCAAGTGATCCGGTGTCATCATTTCTCCTAGCTGAATAGTATACCATGGTATATATGTGCCCCATCTTCTTCATCCAGTCCTCTATTTTTTTTTTTTACAGTGATTAAAAGCCTTTAAGCAAACTCTTGGCCAATACAGCAAGAATCCCTAAAAGAGTAGTGTCCTTAACATGTTCACCAAGTCCAAGTTGGCCCCATCACCATGCCCAATCCCTGAAAAATGCAACCCAACCACAGTTCAGTCTGTTAGGAGCTGTCACAGGGAGCAGGAGTCCAGGAAAGTTTCCCACAGGAAAAGTCCGCATGGCACTGGAATTGTCACCATTCTATACTTTGCAGCTCATGTCCAAGTCCCAATGACCACTGCTTCTAGCTGGTAATGATTCAGGTAGACTGGAAAAAGCCATTTGCAGCATGCGTGGATATGGAGCTTCTGTTCTCCTCTGCCTGGAGAGTTGAGACCAGGTTGCTTTTCCCTGGAGCTCTGTGACTGTGGCCTGGTAAAGAGAACCTTGGGATATACTAAGCTGAGTGGCAAAGGTAAATTCATAATACAAGTTGGCAAAAGGAGGAAAGAGAGCTCTAAATTAGGAGTAGGTCCCAGCCTGAAATATGAGTGGGGCATTGAGGTAGGAGGGATAAAGGAAACACTGTATATTAAGCAAAGCAGCAGAAAATAGGACTATCAACACCCACAACAGAGATCTTTGAGGGAAGAATAAAAAACCTGACTATTCAGGCAAAACATAGTTAAGTGGCCCTTGTGCGAATGAGATCAGTTTACCTGCTTCTTGGAAGAAATACCCTAGGCTCGTCCACAGTGTCGTAGATGGGGCCGACGGCCCTGGGCACCTTCAGCCTTCAGTGGCAAACCCCAGCTTTCTGGGCAAGGTTAGGTCATAGGTGGCTGGAGCAGGGCTGGAAGAGACTGAACCCTCCCTTAGAGGAGCGAGGGGGAAGCCCACCTTCCATTGTCCCTGTTTCCTCACAGCAGAGGCGTGTAAGCCTGGCAGGCTTTAGCTCAATGACCCTCCTTTCCACTATTGAAGCAGGACCCAGAGTGTGGTCTATCTTGATGAATGTTTCAAGTGCAGTTGAAAATACTGTGTAGTATTTTGTCGTTAGGTAGAGTGTTCTATAAATGTCTAATCAGATTTAGTTGATTGATAGTGTTGTTCAGGTCATCTATATGTTTGCTAAATTTTCTGCCTATTGTCCTATGCTGTAGTTTCTGATAATTGTAGATTGCCTCTCCCTTCATTTTTATCCGTTTTTACTTGAATATGCTTTGAAGTTCTGTTATTAAATGCATGTACATAACTATTGTCATGTCTTTTGGATGAATTGACCCTTTTATCATTATGTAATGTCCTTTATGCCTAGTAATTTTTCTTGTTCTGAATTCTTTTTCTAATATTACTAATGTAGCCACTTCAGCTGTCTTTTCATTACTGTTTGCATTGTATATGTTTTAATATCTTTTTAACTTTTAGCAAATTTATATTTTTATATTTTAAATGGTTCCTTGTAGATAGTGTATGATTAAGTATTGTTTTTATATCCAAAATAATCTATCTTTTCATTGGTACCTTTAATACGTTTATTGAAATGGCAGGATTTATGTCTTCCATTCTATATACTATTTTTCTTTGTCCTTTTTAATTTTTGTTCCTCTAGTCCCTCTTTCCTTCTTTTGAATTATTTAGATGTATTTAGTACTATTTTTATGTTGTTGGCATTTTGACCATCTCTCTCTCTCTTCATTATTTTCTTGGTAGTTGATCTAGGGATCATAATATGCATATATGTCTTTTCCCTGTTTATGTAGAGTTGATATTTTACCATATCAAGTTTAAAAAGAAAACCCAAAACCCTTATTTTCCCTGCTTTATGTCAGAGTTGCCATGTGATATACGCAATACATTGAACTTATTCCCAGATAACATTAAAAAGTATTTTTCCTCAATAAATTGCACTTCTTCCATACCTGAGGATCTGTTTCCCTCTGGTATAATTTCCTTTCAGCCTCAAGAACTTCCTTCAGGCCTGACCAGGCTATTGCACAGTGGATACAGTGTCAGACTGGGATGCAGAGGACCCAGGTTCAAAACTCCAAGGTCGCCAGCTTGAGCACGGGCTCATCCAACTTGAGCGTAGGCTCACCAGCTTGAGCGCGGGGTCATAGATATGACCCTGTGATTGCTGGCTTGTGCCTGAAGGTCACTGACTTGAGCAAGGGGTCACTCACTCTGCTGTAGCCCCATGGTCAAGACACATATGAGAAAGCAATCTATGAACAACTAAGGAGACTAAGGAGCCACAACGAAGAATTGATGCTTCTCATCTCTCTCCTTTCCTTGCCTGTCTGTTCCTGTCTGTCGCTCTCTCTGTTTCTCTGTCTCTGTCACACACACACACACACACACACACATCAGAATTTTTTTAGACCATGTTATGTGGGGAATTAATTTTCTTTTTTTTTTATACTTCTTAATTGAATTTATTGGGGTGACACTGGTTAACAAAATTATGCAGGTTTCAGGTGCACAATTTTACAACACATCTTCTGTACACTGTATTGTATGCTCTACCTCCCCCCTAGACAAGTCCCCATCCGTAACCAATTTCCCCCTTCTGTTTCCTCCATTTGAGAATGTTTTTATTTTGCCTTTATTTCTAAAGGATGTTTTCATGTCATACAGAATTCTTGACAGTTTTTTGCTTGTTTGTTTAGTCTTTTGGCCTCCAGGGTTTCTGGTGAGAAATCAGTCTAGTGATTCATATCTTTTCTTTATATGTAATTTTTTTTTTTTTACAGAGACAGAGAGACAGAGAGAGGGATAGACAGGGACAGACGACAGACAGACAGGAACGGAGAGATGAGAAGCATCAATCATTAGTTTTTCCTTGCACATTGCAACACCTTAATTGTTCATTGATTGCTTTCTTATACGTGCCTTGACCGCGGGCCTTCAGCAGACCGAGAAACCCATTGCTTGAGCCAGCGACCTTGGGCTCAAGCTGGTGAGCTTTTTTTTTGCTCAAACCAGATGAGCCCTCGCTCAAGCTGGTAGCCTCGGGGTCTCGAACCTGGTCTTCCGCATCCCAGTCTGATGCTCTATCCACTGTGCCACCACTCGGTCAGGCACTTTATATGTAATTTTAAGCAGCCTGAGAAAAAACAATTTTTGTCTTTATCTTTGGGTGTTAATAGTCTATTCATGATGTGTCTTGGTATGGTTTTCTTTGTTTATTGTATTTGTGGTTCACTGAGTTTCTTGAATTTATAAATTAGTGCCTTTTACCAAAATTTGAGAATTTAACAGCCATTATTTCATAAAAATATTCTATACCAGTTTATCTCTCCTCTCCTTCTTGGACTCTAGTGAGACAAATGTTAGACCTTTGAAATTGTCCCAGTTGGTATTGTATTAAGTGCAGATACACAGACTGAAAATCTTCCTTGGATAAGAGGATAACTTTTTATAAATAAAGGAGTTTATTGCCAACTCTGATATGTAACTAAGGGGGATCTGCTTTTTGATTCAGCTGCTAAATAAAAAACAACATGTAAATTATATGAATCACTTAAAATATATATAATCACTTAAAAGTCAATTACTACCATACTAATTTGATTTAGAACATTGTCACAATTAATAAAGTAGATAATTTTTGTTTCGTGCCCTCAAAAATGGTTTATCTGTGTAGTACTGTATATTTATTGATTCATACTGACTTTACCATTGTCTGTCCACCATGAAGAGCCATATTTGTATATAGTTCCCATGTTGGAGTCCATGCCTAGGGTTTGAGTTGAGATCAAATGATTCTAGTATACCTAGTGACTTAATTGGTATATTTCAAATTCAAGATGAAGTTTTTTTCTCTCATCTGATTGTAGCTATGTAATACTTGATTTTTCAGTTCTCTGAATAAAGGCTTAAAGTTACAAATGTATAATTTGCTAGTGCTGCATATTCAGATTATCTTTGAGAAATAGACTTAATTTCATGACCTTGTATAGTGTATGTGTCTATATTTGAAATAGTCTAGATTTCTTTTTCTCAATTTGTTATTATATAACATGTTATCTTGTTCTGAACATTTACTCTTTAAAGTTGAGTGAGGTCATATTTGAGTAGCTTTGTTTAAGGTATTTTTTATAAATGAAGTCAGTTTGTGACTCCAAGGCACTGATTTAGTCCCTAAAGAAAGCTTCATCAAGTAGTATGATTAGTGAAGTCATCTGTTAGATATGTCTTCCTTGTTTACTAGCCTTAAATGAAACTGTTAATAATTAGTTTAAATGTATAAATCTTTTGGTTACATGTATAGTTTAGGAGACAGTGATATTTTTGTGTTTAAGTGATTTATCATATGAAAGATTCTTCTGTTTCTCCTGTTTAATGATTATTTTCTGTGAAATGAAAGTCTGACTTTTCTTCCCAGACTTTGTTCTGTAAGTAACACCTAATTATAATTAACCTAAATAGAGGGCTGTATAAAAGAATATTGTCTTGTAGAAAATTTTTCTAAAATGAGACTATAGTTCTACAGTTATAGAAGGTAATGAATCCTTTCTTACTGCTATGATTTTTAAAAAATGTTTTTTCTAAAATACAACGTATGTCCAGATATTCATGTATAAATACATGTACATGAAGAATGATTGCTGCCTCATTGTTGCTGTTAACTTGTTTAAACTATTATAAAGAAGTAAAGAGGTCCAACGTATAATAGCAAGAGGAGCCTTGTCCTGTGTCAGATAAACTAAATGCTAGTCTCTGCCCTTCAGTGGTTCAGTCTCTCTGAACCCTGCTTTTCTCATTTGTAAAGTGAGGTGATTGAAATAGATTATCTCTAAGACTATTTTTGTTCCTAATATATTTAACAACTCTGTAAACTATTCCATTTGCTTTAGCCTAGGTTCTTTCACAGCACATTTTTGGGGAAAGGAGTTTGCTTCACCAGATTTTAGCTTAGCATTCAGTTAATGATTTCTTTAGCTTTTGTTACATTTTTCATTTCAGTGGGGAGGAACAAAATTGATTTGAATTTTTACTGTAGGTGGGGTCTTGTTTGTTCTGATACTTCCCTCATACCACATTTTATAGAAAACTCAAGTATTTGTGTCAGCAGCTGCAAGAACGAAAAACAGCACCAGGTGTTAGACTGATGGGGTCATCCCAGACCTCAGTTCAACAACCCCAGTACTTGAGTTCTGGCAGGAGAGAATTCAGAGCCAAGACTTGAACTATAAGAGAACGTTTATTTAAAAAATCACAGAGGCAGAAGAAATAGGCTTTAGGAGATAAGTTACAGAGGCAAATGAAGGGGAACTTAGGAGAAAGAGAAATGCACCTGGGGTGGTGAGGGAGGAGAAGGGTGCTGGCATGCTCCCAGGAGAGAGCACTGGGTCCTCCTCAGTCTTAAGGACTTTGAAGATTGGACACTTTAGGGGAGATCCCAGGGCAGGATCTCAATAGAATATTCATCAGCTCTCCAGTGTGTTCTTTTAGGGTCCTGGTCACTGATTTGATTGGTTGGCACCAGAAACAAGGATTTAGTGCAGGTGGTCCTGAGACCAGCGGTGGAGTCCTGTGTCTGGTTTTGCTGCTTCTCTGGGTCTGGAGCAGGGCTGTCTTACTCTGGTGACCTTCTTTACCTTACTCTGCTCTTGTATGTCTAAGTGCCTACCACATTTGAAAATAGAATATCTATCAGAGGCTATATAAAAGTCACAATGTGGCAGGAACTTTGGCTGTTTCTTTAGTGTTTGTTCTTTTCCCCCTTCTAAGGGGCTGAGCTTTGATTTTCTTTGGTAATCTTATCATCACCTCAACCACTGGAACTTGACTTTTTTCCCACCTCCAGGGCTAATAATCATGTGGTTGATTTAAGCTTAGAAATGAGACCAGTCAATGAGAAGTGAAAAGAAGTTATGTGGGTGCCTTCAGGGCAAAAACTTCGGTTTCCAGTTCCATGTGTAAGTCACCACTTCCAAGTCACCTGTGTGAGGAAGTCCTCACACAGGTAAAAGAGCTAAATAGACTAAAACATCAGCTTTTCTTGAGGCTGTATAAGAGAAGGGAGAACACGGGACAAACTACTGCCCCCCAAGATTGAAGAGACACAATCAAATATGGAGAACCACACCTTAACTAGAGCAGACGCCTGAGCAAAAGAAACTGCCTCAGAAACCAGTTCTGGGGCGGGGAAACCTGAACTGTAATTGATGAATTGCTAGAGGTTCTATCCTGGGAACCCTGTCCTGGGGAGGCCCCACAGACTCTGAGATTTACCTTCTGCAGGAGCTCTGCTGGGCTCTCACAGTACATATTAGAGGAACTCCTCGCAAGCTTCCCACGGGAGGATGGGGGAAAGGAGCCATTTTGAAATACTTCAGAGCACTGTCTTCACAAGGTCTCCCCCTGGGGAAAACTATATAGTTAACCAGAGCCTAACCTACTGGGGTAGTTTCAGACCCTGATACTGTCCTGGCAGAAGAGAAATGCCCACCTCCAGCCTACTCTAGCCATCCTGTTCTACTGTGGATGGTGAGGGGCAGTTACTGAGAAACACTTGTGAAGTTCACAAAACAGAGGCATAGGCTTACAAAAAGACCTAGTTGTAGAATGAGATCTCTTTCACTTAAAATATCTTACTGTACTGGATTCATCGTTTTGCTTAAAGGAAGCACTTTTTTGGCTTCTCTTTGGCATATCTGAATTGCCAGCATCACTATTTTTATACTTTGTTGACATAATTAAGTAAAATAAGGTTATTGAATACAAGCACTGTGATACCAAAGCAGTTGATCTGATAGCGGAGATAGGAGATAGCTACGAAGTGGCAAACAGGCTGGAAGTAGAAGTATGCTGGACAAAGAGAAGGGTCACTTCCCAGGAGGGACAGTGCCAGATTTCATCATGCTACTCAGAATGGCATGCAATTTAAAACTTATGACCTGTTTATTTCTGGAATTTTCTATGTAATGTTTTCAGACCAAGGTTGACCGATGGTAACTGAAACTGCAGAAAGCAAAACCGTGGATAAGGGGGGACTGCTGTGCAGGTGACCTGGACTTGCTATTGGTGTTTCAAGAGGGGGTGATAGTCTTGTAGGACTGAGACCTGAGTCTGTGGGATCTGATGATCTGATGCTATCTCCTGGAAGAGAGTGTCGGAATTCAGTTGAGTTGTAGGATGCTCAGTTCGTGCTGGAGCATTGCTTGGATGTGTGGGGGAAACCCCGCACATTGGAATTGGATACAGAATGCTTGCACAGTATTTCATTGTATGGTTGTACAAGTACAAGACCTCTCATCTGATAATGTTCTTAACTGGTAGTTGATAAGCTTACCAAAGTTTAACAGAGGGAATCATAAAAAGTGATCTTTAAGCATTTTATTGTAAAAAGTGGATTTACTAGCCATTTTTTAAAATTGGGCCAAGGCTTTTTCTTTGACAATGTGGAGTTCACTGACAGTTCAGTGTTCTCTTTGTTGCATAGATCATACCCCAGATATATTATCTGTAACTTCTATTTTGGGTTTAAGTGATGTGAGCATGTAGACACTTAGGAATCAACCTTGGGCCGAAACCTCTCCATAGGTGTGCTGATAGGTGTGCTGTTTGTCGCAGTGTTTCAGTTGTCTCGACACACCCACTTCAACAGCACCTTTTTTTTTTTTTTTTGTAGCCTGTTTTGAGCCTTTTTATAATATTCAATGTAGTGGTCATGGAAGCAGTTTGCTTTTCTAATTCCTATTTCATGTTTAAATACTATTTAAATAAATTGTATAGTCATGAGTACAGGGACAATTGGTAAAAACAGTTGTAACAAATACTTCTTACTCTTGATAAACATGGACCCCGTGTTGGAAACAAAAGTGCATGGTCTTAGTATGATTGTCTAATGGTCAAAATATATGGTGTGCCAAAGTCTCAGGAAACAGAATATTGATTAATTTATGACTCAGTTAAATGAAGGTTGGTTCATAATTTTACATAACCACTCACCTATTGTTGAACATTTAAATTGTTTCCATCATTTTGCTCCCTGTGATGACCAGTAAATATACTTAAATTTTGTTTGCACACAGATAGGAGTATCTTCATCCAAAAAAGTTTCAAGATATGTTAAGTGAAATAAGCCAGTCAGGGAAAAGACAAGTACTATATAATCTTACTCTTATGTGGACTCAAATGAACTAACAAGCAGAACAGAGACAGGCTCACAGATAGAGAGCAGGCTGACAGCTGGGTGGGGGCTCTTTGAGGGGCATATAGCGGTTGAACAGAAAAGGTAGGGGGAGAGAAAAAACTAATAGATCACGGACAACACTGTGGTGGTTGCCGGGGGAAGTGGAGGAAGGTATGAGGGAATAAATGGTAATGGATGGAGACTTGACTTGGGGTGGTCAACACACAATAAAAATAAGCTAAAATAAAAAAATTTATGAAATGGAATTAGTGTATATAAGGGGATACTCATTTTTTTGTTTTAATAAATTTTATTGAAAGGAATCTTAAATATTTTGTTGCCTGAGTTTTAATATTTAAATATATTAAATTTAAAGATGGTTAAATTTTTAATTGGCCAATTTGTTCCCTTTTTTTCTTAAATTGCTTTTTAGAGAGGGAAAACTATGTTCATAAGTCATAAAATACCGTAAGTCATAAAATACCATTAAATCATAAAATACATTGAAGGCATTGAGTCATAGACTTCCAGACATCCCTCTCACATAAATGACTCACTTTGTGTGCTGTGTGTACGGTTTATCCTGTGCAATAGATATGTTTCTCACTTTGAGTAGGTCTGATGATATTTAAATACTCTGGGTAAGTTTGCTGTTGAATGTTTAACACTGAAAAGCCTTAAGCCCAGGATTTTATTAAAATGACTAAATTAGGACTCAGCTTTCAATGAAGTCTGATATTTTAGTGGTTTTTTATTTTAGCTTTTTCAATGACTAATTGTTCAGTAATTTCTGTGTGAAGAATTCTGTTTGCTGGAGTGTGTGTATGTGTGTGTGTGTGTGTACACTGGAGTAAATCATGGTCTAGAACCCTGGACGATTGGCTCAGTGGTAGAACATTGGCCCAGCATGTGGAAGTCCTGAGTTTGATTCCCGTACAGGGCACACAGGAGAAGTGGCCATCTGCTTCTCCACCCCTCCCTCTCTCCTTTCTCTCTATCTCTCTCTTCCCCTCCCGCAGCCAAGGAGGAGCAAAAAGTTGGCCCGGGTGCTGAGGACGGCTCAGTGGCCTCCGCCTCAGGCACTAGAATTGCTCCTGTTGCAGTGGAGCAATGCCCCAGATGGGCAGAGCATCACCCCCTGGTGGGCATGCCAGGTGAATCCCAGTTGGGCACATGTGGGAGTCTGTCTCTCTGCCTCCCTGCTTCTCACTTCAGAAAAATACAAAAAAACAAACAAACCCAAAAAAGCATGGTCTGTGGGAATTCATTGTGGTTAGAGAGCCAAGAACTCTTACATTACTAAAGAGCATTAATATGCCTTTGTTGGAGCACCTTTTACTGTTATAAGGACAAAAACAATATCATAAATATAGTAAAATTATATGAAGAAGTGTATGAAGAGCCAGTGATCATTATTACATTTTTATAATACCTTAATATATTTACAGCTAAGCCTTTTTTTTTTTTTTTCCTGAAGCTGGAAACGGGGAGAGACAGTCAGACAGACTCCCGCATGCACCCGACAGGGATCCACCCGACATGCTCACCAGGGGGCGACGCTCTGCCCACCAGGGGGTGATGCTCTGCCCCTCCAGGGCGTCGCTCTGTTGCGACCAGAGCCACTCTAGCACCTGGGGCAGAGGCCAAGGAGCCATCCCCAGCGCCCGGGCCATCTTTGCTCCAATGGAGCCTCAGCTGCGGGAGGGGAAGAGAGAGACAGAGAGGAAGGAGAGGGGGAGGGGTGGAGAAGCAGATGGGCGCTTCCCCTGTGTGCCCTGGCCGGGAATCAAACCCGGGACTTCTGCACGCCAGGCTGACGCTCTACCACTGAGCAAACTGGCCAGGGCCGCCTTTTTTGATTGCCTGTGAATTTTTTTTTTTTTAACGTGAGAGGAGGAGAGATAGGCTCCCACCACATGCACCCTGACTGGGATTCACTGGACAACCCTCGTGTGGGGCCATGTTCACAACTGAGCTATTTTAACTCTTGAGGCAGAGACTCCACAGAGCTATCCTCAGCACCCAGGGCCAATACGCTCAAATCAATTGAGTTACAGCTTCAGTAAAAGAAAAGAGAGGGGGTGAGGGGGGAGGAAGGGAGAGGGGGGCGGGGGGCGGGGGGCGGGGGGGAGGAACTGATAGTTGCCTCTCCTGTGTGCCCTGACCATGGAATCGAACCTAGGACTTTCACACTTTGGTTGATGCTCTACTGCTGAAGCCAACTGGCCAGGGTGCCTGTGAATATTTTTAACCTCTCTTGTGACTTACAGTTTTTTCTCTAATTTATTCTCAGTAGTCTAACTATTTTTTCTTAGAGGAATTGGGGTATTGCCAAAATTGAAAATACTATTATATAAAAGAAATTTTTTTGTTTTAAATCTTGAAAATTGTAATTCTGATATAATAGGAAATTCCAAAATACATTACCTATTGAAAGAAGAAGTTGAACTTCTGGACTATTAAGTGAAATTGTGGTCCAGGTTTGTGGAGCAACTCTGCTCTAGTAAGATCGTTCAGGATCTTGTTGCTTGACACGTTTCTGGGACATTAGCCTGCCTCTGCATGGTCAGAGCTGGCTCAGTTTCACATCTGCTTCCAGCCTTGTTGGAAGTAGGAAGTACCATTTCTAAGGTAGTTCTCTTTTTAATTGAAGACGACCTGAAAGTCGTCCTTTCACCTTTATTATACCATTGGTCCATGCTAACAAAACGTCAGTCAGTCTAGGAGTGTATCTTTCAGCTAAAACTTTATTCCTTGGATAAAGCAGGAGAGGGACAGTTGAAAACAACAATCTATTACAAAAGCCTGTATCAAAAAAATTGGATGTGAATTTCAGAATTCTTATTTCTAAATGAATAGCTTTCTCAGATGCAGCCAAGTTAGCAACAATCTGTTGTAACTTTATTTTTTTTTATTTTTTTTTATTTTTTGTATTTTTCTGAAGCTGGAAACGGGGAAGCAGTCAGACAGACTCCCGCTTGCGCCCGACCGGGATCCACCTGGCATGCCCACCAGGGGCGATGCTCTGCCCATCCTGGGCGTCGCTCTGTCGCTACCAGAGCCACTCTAGCACCTGGGGCAGAGGCCAATGAGCCATCCCCAGCGCCCGGGCCATCTTTTGCTCCAGTGGAGCCTCAGCTGCAAGAGGGGAAGAGAGAGACAGAGAGGAAGGAGAGGGGGAGGGGTGGAGAAGCAGATGGGCCCTTCTCCTGTGTGCCCTGGCCGGGAATCGAACCCGGGACTTCCGCACGCCAGGCTGACGCTCTACCACTGAGCCAACCAGCCAGGGCCTCTGTTGTAACTTTAGGTAAATTGTAAATATGAATTTAAAATCCTGGAATGAGGCCTCTGACCAGGCGGTTGCGCAGTGGATAGAGTGTCAGACTTGTACGCGGAGGACCCAGGTTGGAAACCCCGAGGTCACCGGCTTTAGTGCGGGCTCACTGGCTTGTGCCTGGGGTCGCAGGCTTGAGCAAGGGATCACTTCGTCTGCTGTAGTGCCCTACCCCCCCCCCCCCCATCAAGGCATGTTGAGAAAGCAGTCAGTGAACAACTAAGGAGCTGCAACAAAGAACTGATGCTTCTCATTTCTCTCCCTTCCTGCCTGTCTGTCCCTCTTTCTGTCACTGTCACAAAAAATAAATTTAAAAACCCTGGAATGTGACTTTACCCTAAGATCTTTGTTCTCGAATTGGAGAACATTGTTGTTTGAGGGGAGGAAGTTCACAAAGCTGTACATTAGATATGGCTTCTCTTCCTGGAGAAAGATTTGGAAAACTTTTTTAGTACTTAGAAAGGTAGGAATATTATTTTGAGCCAAAATACAAAATTGGCAAAAACTTTAAGGAAAATCTTAAGATTATTTTAAGGGCTAAATTCAAATCCCCAGAGGTAGTTTCTTGTTTTGCCAATATGAGCTCTCCTGTGGAAACATTTCACTAAGCAGAAATTTTGGTTTATTAAAATTTGCTTTATTTAGTTAGGTCAGCAGCTCTAAACTGTGTAAAAATATAGAAATATATTTGCGGGGGGCAGTATAAAGTAAAGAAAATTTGCCTGTGTGTGTTAGAAGCCTAGGCATTTTTATTCAAAGGAAGTCTTAAGAAGCTATTCCTTTGTCATCTTAGATTTTTCTTTTATTCTTTGCTGTACTTTATATCATTATTTTAAAATAAAAATTTTTAAGATTTTTCTTCTATCAAGGAAATACTGTGGGACTTGCAGACTAGGCTAGAGTTGTAGAAATAGTAAGCTGGTAGTTAAGTGGGTTTCGTTTTCATTTAAAGTGTATTACAATTAACTTGATGTTAAAACTTTTGCCACCTTTCCTTCTTATCATAGGACAACGAGAAGCGAACTCCACTGCATGCTGCTGCCTATCTGGGAGATGCAGAGATCATTGAACTGCTTATTTTATCTGGTATGGGAAGCTCTATATAATAAGGGCACATCATGTATATTTTTGTCATAATTCATTTTTATCAAACCTGATTGACTGTTTCTTCATATTTATTTATTAAGCTGAAACTTACATGTTCATTCTATAAATATTGATCTCATATCACATGCCCGGTAGTGTTCCTGAGGTTAGTGTACATTAGAGCGGTGTTTTTCAACTGCTGGTCCGCAGACTGCTGTCAGTCCACCAGAAATTTCATGCCAGTCCACAAAAGAGTTAACCACCCTGATGTTGCATAAAGAATATAGACCCAGTGAGTGATCTATGATCTTAGTAAAATTTGCTTACCACATTTCCCCATGTATAAGATGCACTTTAATTTTGGGGCCCGAATTTTGGAAAAAAATGTATTACATAAAGTTATTGAACTCAAGTTTTATTCATCATAAAAATCATACAACTCCTCATCAAGCACAAAGAAGCGGGAAATGCACGTTAAAAAAAAAACAGCTACAACTACTATATAAGATGCACCCCGTTTGTAGACCCCAAATTTTTCAGAAAATAGTGCACCTTATACATGGGGAACTACGATATGCTCAGGGTGATTGCCACTTATCAGTCTGTATCTTCAGTGAAAGTACTATTAAGATTGTCTTAGATATCTTTGAAACTTATAGGCTTGTTCCAGGCAGAGATTTGCAAATCATGCGCAATAAATGAAAAGCATTCAGACAAACTTATGTTGTATCCTATACATCATACATGTGGAGTTCGGAAATCAAGCACTAGCTTGTACCATGTTGCATTGTTATGCACTGTAAGAGAAAAATATTCCTCGTGTTTCTGTTTCTGGCCAAGTTGGTCACTGGTCCCCAAGTATGAAAAGATTGAAAACCACTGCAAAGATCACTGCCCTTGTGGAGTATATAGTCTAATAAAGAAAAACAGGCTATAAATACAAGTAAATTTTACAGTATGTTAGAAGGTGATAAGTGCTATAGGAGAATGGAAAAGTAGATGAGAATAATGGCGTGTATGAGCATTATATGGGGTAGGGTATATATAGAGTGTTTATAGTAGACCTCATTAACCACAGAGTTACCTGGAGGTGATTACAGTTCTACAGAGGGGAGGTGATGGTCACATACTCCAAGGACAGCAGTAGAGGTAAGAAATGGCATGATTGTAGATATATTTTGAAAGTGATACAAGCAAGATTTCTGTCTTTAAATAGCTTTTATATAATTCTATTTGAGGGAAAATGCATTTTAGGTAATTTTACTTTTATTTTTTAATTCTAAACTGTTTAAGACTTTACAATATGAAGTAATGGTATAATTGTCTCTTATAAAATAGCTCCTATTGTGGTCAGTCTGCCTGTAGTCATAAAACAGATACTCAAACAGAACTTAGAAATACTTTTGTTGTAGCTAGATTATTGTAAATGATGATATTTGAGAAAGGATGCACATGTTTGCATTGTGCCTGTGTTGCCAGATTGCACAGAGAGATGCATAATGAATGCAACTGCAGAAATAGTACTGCTCCTTTGATACTTGGGAGAAGGAGCACTGAAATTTTGAATGATGACCCTATTAAATAGTGGCCTAAACAGAATTTTGCTGTTATAAACTAATAAAATTTTTTAAATCTGGTTTTTAATAACAAATGTCATGATCACATGGAATTAAATATAAGTAAATATGGACCTAGCCAATATTCTTATGTTAGTTTCTCCATGAATAACTCCATCACTAATGCATGTCCTTGAACATGTCTGTTGTTCTGTGGATACTTGTTCATTATTTTTGGCTGAAATGTACTAGCCAAGAGAACTGAAGGGGTTCAAGAGAAAAATTGGGTTTCCTCATAATTAGGCATCTTCTACTTTAATGTGAATTAATGGGCTACAGGTTAATGGTTAATATGTGGAATTTTTTTTACAAACATTATTCAATCAACAGTTTTATGTTAAGAAATAGGCTAGAAAAAGTACAGTTCCAGTTAGTGGGAGAGAATAGGCTAGGAGTGTGGAGTTAAAGGGGATCAGGTAAGTGGAAAAGGAAAGAAGGTAAATGATTTGTTTCCTATGGATACAAATCAAGCTCTTCCTTAGACTTTCTTTCCCTTCAGACTATCAGTTGAACTTTAATTTAAGAAAAATAAAATACAAACTTACTTGGAGTAAAATGAGCTGAAATGAAATCCAAGGCTAGATTTCTAAAATAGAACCCCAGTTTTCTACATTCCAAAGGAGAAATAAACCAGGCTCTGTGTTGCCATGAGAGGCACAGCAGACAGTATAAACAGCACAGGCTCTGTGACCAGACAGATTTGGATACAAATCATGGCCTCACTTCTTACCACCTCTGTTATCTTTGGGAAGTTATTTAATCTCTCAGCCTCATCTGATAAGTGGAAATAATATAAAATTTACAGACTTGTCGAAACAGATGAGATGATGTAGTTAAAGTACCTAGAAAAGTATGTGGTAAGAATCTGGACTATTGTTTTAAGCAGCCTTTCTCTTTTCTTTAAAAATTTTCCTTGCCCCATTCTGAAATCCAGCCACATTCTGAAATACCAAATTGGAAGAACTGACTTACTGAGGAAATAAAAATGGAGAAAAGAGCTTATTCCACAATCTAGAGCAGTGTTTTTCAACCACCAGTCCACGGACCCATCTGCCAGAAATTTTGTGCTGGTCCGTGAAAAAGTTCACTACCCTGATGTTATATGAAGATTATAGACCCAATGATCCTAGTCGAATTCGCTTATACTCGGTGATTTCTGCCTTAGTGGTCCCCAAAATAATTTTCCTATTTTCACTGATCCCCAAGTATAAAAAAGGTTGAAAACCACTGATCTAGAGAGACAAAGGACATATATAGTGGAACACATATATTCTTATTCAGCAAATACTAGAATTAAAAAACAGCCTCTAGCCTGACCTGAGGTGGTGCAGTGGATAAAGCGTCGACCTGGAAATGCTGAGGTCGCCGGTTCGAAACCCTAGGCTTGCCTGGTCAAGGCACATATGGGAGTTGATGCTTCCAGCTCCTCCCCCCCTGTCTCTCTCTCCTCTCTCTCTGTCTCTCTCTCCCTCTCTCTCTCCTCTCTAAAATGAATAAATAAAATAAAAATTAAAAAAAAAACCCAGCCTTTAATGCTATACAGACGCATCTTACTGAACAGGATCCCTAGTAGCTGAGTAAATAATGAGGATTTGTATAATTTATGAATAGCAGAGTTATAACAAGTTAAAAGATAGGAGTAATCAGGAGTGTGTTCCTAACTTTTAAAACCAATGCCATACCAAATGACTGCCCTGGCCTTCTATAAATCTTTACATAATTTAGGAAGACTGAACCCAGAATCAGAAGGAATTTTAGTTAGGTAGATTATGGCATTTGCTATAATTTTATGCATACTTTTTATAAAAGTAATTTACAAAAATAATTTATAAAATAGTGAATGTTTATTCAGTTCACTCATGTTACATCAATTTAAAATTCCTATTAACTCTTTAAAAGTTGATTAGAATGGTTTTATAGAAGAGACAGAACAGAAATAAATTTTTTTTAAAAAGGGACAAAGCCTAAAGTTAGTAGAAGGAAATAAGAAAAGTCAGAGCAGAAATAAATGAAATAAAAAGATCAATGAAACTAAGAGCTTGATATTTTTTGAAAAAAATAAAATAGGCGAACCTTTAGCTAGATTTACTAAGAAAAAGAGAGAACTCAAGTATATAAAATCATAAATGAAAGAGGAGGTATTATAGCTGATACCACAGAAATACAAAGTATCATAAGAGAGAACTATGAACAATTATATGTCATCAATTTTGACAACCTAGACGAAATGTATAAATGCTAAAAAAACATAGAGCTGAATCATGTGTATAACATTCAACCAAGAATGAATGGTAAGGAAACAGGAAATCTGAACAGACCATTTACTAGTAAGGAGATTGAATCTGCAATAAAAAAAAACCCTTCCAACAAAATAAAATCTAAGAATGATGGCTTCACTGATTAATTCCACCAAGTTTTAAAGAAAAATTCATTGCTAATTCTTCTCAAACTCTTCCAAAAAATAGAAAAGGAAGGAACACTTCCAAACTTTTTTTTTACAAGGTCAGTATTGCCCCAATAACAAAACCATTCAAAGGCACTGTAGGAAAAGACTTACTATAGGCCACTATTCTTGATGAACACAGCCACAAAGATCTTCAGCAAAATATTAGCAAACTGAATTCAACAATACATTACAAAGCTCATACACCATGACCAAATGGGATTTATTCCAGTGATACAAGAATGGGTTCAACATCTACAAATCCATTGGTGCAGTATACCACGTTGGCAAAATCAAGAATAAAAATCATGTAATTGTCTCAATAGATGCAGAAAAAGCATTTGACAAAATTTAACATCCATTCATGATAAAAAGCTGTTAACAAAATGAGTGTACAGGGAACAACATACCTTAACATAATAAAGGTCATATATGAGAAGTCCCCACTAATCTCATTTTCAAAGGTTAAAAGCTGAAAGCTTTTCCTCTATAATCAGTAAGTCCTAGCCAGAGCAGTTAGTCAAAAAGAAATAAAAGGTGTCCAAATTGGAAAGGAAGACACAAACTGCTTCTATATGTAGATAACATGATGTTATGTACAGAAAACTGTAAAGACTCTACCAAAAACTAAACTAATAAATTCAGCAAAGTTGCAGGATACAAAACCATACAAAAATCTGTTGCATTTCTATGTACTAATAAAGTATTGGAAAGAGAAATTAAGAAAATCCCACTTACAATTGCATCAAGAAGAGTAAAATAGGCCTGACCTGTGGTGGTGCAGTGGATAAAGCGTCGACCTGGAAATGCTGAGGTTGCCGGTTCAAAACCCTGGGCTTGCCTGGTCAAGGCACATATGGGAGTTGATGCTTCCAGCTCCTCCCCCCTTCTCTCTCTCTGTCTCTCTCTCCTCTCTCTCTCTGTCTCCCTCTCTCTCTCCTCTCTAAAAATGAATAAATAAAATTAAAAAAATAAAATTAAATAACAATGGTAAATAAAATCTTTAAAAAAAAAAAAAAGAAGAGTAAAATAGCTAAGAAAAATTAATTTAACCAAGGAGGTGAAAGAACTATACACTGAAAACTGTAAGACATTGATGAAGAAAAAAATGAAGAAGACAAATTAATAGAAAGATATTTTGTGTTCATGAATTGGAATAATTAACATTGTTACTACCCAAAGTAATCCACAGATTCATTTCAATTTCTATCAAAACTCCAATGGCATCTTTCATAGAAATAGAAAAAGTGATTCTATAGTAAAATTTGTATGGCACCACAATAACCAAAGCAGTCTTCAGAAAGAACAACAAAGCTAGGGGAATCAGACCTTCCTATTTCAAATTATATTACAAAGCAATAGTAATCAAAATAGCATAGTATTTGCATAAACATAAATACATAGGTCAGTGTAACAAAAAGAGAGCTCATATTCACACAAATATGGTCAATTAATTAATAACAAAGGAGCCCAAAATACAATGGGGAAGGGACATTCTCTTCAATAAATGGTGTTGGGAAAACTGGGCCACTATCTTGCACTATATATAAAAATCAACTCAAAATGGATTAATAGTTTGAATATAAAACCTGAAATCATAAAAGTTCTAGAAGAAAACATACAGGGTAAACTGCTTGACATCAATCTTATTAATGTTTAGATTACTAAGATGTTTAGATTACTTAGATGTTTTAGATTTGACACCAAAGTAAACAAAAGCAGAAATAACAGGGAAGGCTACATTAAATTAAATAGCTTCTTCACAGCAGAGAAAAGCAACAAAATGAAAAGGCAACCGACAGAATGGGAGAAAATATTTACAATCCATATATCTGATAAGGGGTTGATATCCAAAATACATAAAGAGCTCATACAACTGAATAGCAAAATTTAAAAAATCTGATTAAAAATTGAGCAGAGGTACTGAATAGACATTTTTCCAAAGAAGGTGTAAATGTGGCAACAGGTATATGAAAAGTTGTTCAATATCACTCATGATCAGGGTAATGCAAAGCCAAGCCACAATGAGCTATTACCTCACACTTGTTAGAATGGCTGTCATAAAAAAGGCAAGAGATAACAAGTTTGGCATGATGGTAAAGGAAAGGGAACTTGGGGACCAATGTGCACTCTTGGTGGAAATGTAAATTTCCATTGGTACAGCCATTGTGGGAAACAGTGTGGAAGTTTCTCAAAAACATATATATATAATAGAACTGCCATATGATCCAGCAGTTCTACTTCTGAGTATATATCCAAAGGAATGAAATCACCATCTCAAGGACATATATCTCCACTCCCATGTTTATTGCAGCATTATTCACAATAGTCAAGACATGGAAACAACTAAGTGTCTGTCAGCAGATGGATAAAGAAGATGTGGTATTAGGGGGAAGGGAGAAAAGGGGTAAAATGGAGGTGGAAAGAGACTTTGGATGGGGGTGTTGGGGCACGATGTGGTGGGTAGCGTTATATTGAGTTGGACACTTGAAACCATGTCAACACGATAATTAAAAATAAATTTTAAAAAGGATGTGATATGCACAGGAATATTATTCAGCCTTAAAAAAGAAGGAAATCCTGCCATTTACAACAACATGGATGAAACTTGAGGACAGTGCACTAGGGAGATAAGCCAGACACAGAGAAGAAAACTAATACATGATTGCACTTACGTGTGGAATATATGGTTGCCCACAGTGGTGAACATGGTGTGGGGTAAATGGGTAAAGGTGGTGAGTTACAGACTTCCAGTTATAGAATAAATATGTCCTGGGAATGTGAAGTGCAACATATTGGCTATAGTTAACAATAATATATTGTACAGGGTGGGCAAAAGTGGAGTCATGGTGGTTTGCATGGAGAATAATACAATAAGGGTGGTAAACACAATACAATATACAGGTATGTATCGAATGGTACCCCTGAAATAATATATATAACTTTATTAACTAGTCACCCCAGTAAATTCAATTAAAACTTAAAAAATAAAAGTAAAAGAAAATTATACAAGAATAAACTGTTTTGCATACTCACAACTGTAAACTTACTTTTCCCTACCCTGTGTATTTGTGAGTTACTAAGTGGATAGATCTTAAAAGTTCTTTCTCATCACAAGAAAAGTACATTTTTAACTATGTGAGATTATGAATAATAACTTTAATCATTTTGCAGTATATACATATGTCATTTTGTGCACCTAAAACGAATACAATTTATATGTCAATTTTATCTCTGAAACTTCCGAGGGAATAAATATGACTCAGAACAGTAGTCTTCAAACATTATATGTAGATTCTGAAGGGTCCGTAGATTCTGAAGGGGTTCTACTTAAATTTGGTTTGAGTGCCATGATTGTTGAAGCCCAAGTTAGACACTGATTTTATACCCCTGATTTCAAAACTACCTTATCATTATATATAAATTAGGTAGAAGATAATTAAGTTCATGGAGATTAAAAAATAGGCAACAAATTAAGCTAATTTTTTCAGAGTTAGTAATGAAAACAGTGTAGAGAAGTCTAGGGGAGATTGCTCTTGTCCTTATTTACTAATAACATGTTATATTAGGTTAACCTGAACTGGTGTGGTCTTAAGAAAATTCAGCAATGTGAATTCATTCCCACATAGTTTTCACATTATTCAAAGTAATGATATGCTTCAATAAGAGCATACAATAAAGTAAATTACTATAATTGTCTTATAAAAACTACATTGGTAGGCCTGACCTGTGGTGGCGCAGTGGGATAAAGCGTCGACCTGGAACACTGAGGTCGCCGGTTCGAAACCTTGGGCTTGCCTGGTCAAGGCACATATGGGAGTTGATGCTTCCTGCTCCTCCCCCTTCTCTCTCTCTCTGTCTCTCTCACTCCTCTCTCTCTAAAAAAAAAAAAAAATCAATAAATAAAATATTAAAAAAAAAAAAAAAACTACATTGGTATCCCTGGCAAGGTTATTTGTTCCTAAAATATTCCTTTAAAATGAAAAATGAAGAGTGTAAAAAGGTTGAAATCATCCCATAAAGTTATGTTCTTTCATTTTCATGTTTCAGGTATTTTCTGAATTTCAATGTTGAGAAATTAGGAAACTCCTTCTCTAATTTGTTTCACTCTAATATTTTCATTGTTAGGAATTAGGACTTTACATTCGTGTTGTAATCATAATTCCTACTGTTTACATACACACACCCTCTGTCTTTATCCATAGTTTTTGTTTCTAAGTTTTTTATTTTGATGTATCTCTTGGTTGAATAGACATTATCATCAAATGATTTTTGTTTTCATATTCTCAGTTAGAGTTCATGGATGTCATATTTCCTGGTATCTTACTTATTTAGGACTATCGTCTTTCTTATTTAACTGAAGGGTAAATTGGTTAGTAATAAAATTCTTGATTCATGGTTTTTCCTCTCAGTTTTGTAGATGTTACTCCAGGGTCTTCCAGATTTGACTGAAAGTGTTGGATCAGGCTTTCCCTGCTTATTATTTCCATCCCCCCATCCCACCCTCCACCACCACGGTCACTCCTCTTCTGCCTGGATACCTGTAGGATTCAGTTCTTTATTCCTGAAATTTAGTATTCCTAACTTCATTAGGCTAAACCTGTTGATTATTTTTTCTGGGATATAATGTAAAGAAAGTGTATTTTTAGTGCTGAAATTCAGTTTTTTAAATGTTATTTATATCTTCCATTAAATCTTTGAATGAATGTTTTATTTCCGTGTGTTTCTCAGTAAATTTTTCTACATGTGTTTTTGTACTAAGTTGGATCTCTTTCATCTGTTTCATCAGTTTTTCTTGAATTGTAATTTTGTCTTTTTCATTTAATTTTAGGCTATTTCCTTATACTTGTTCTTCATTCAACAAATATTTAAAGAGCATATCTGTGTATGAGGCATTATTCTAGGTACTGTGGGTAGACTAGAGAATAAAATAGATGAAATCCCAGCCTTCATGGAGTTTGTTTTAATTGTCTTCCGTATCTTTAGAACAGCTATTTGCTAAAGAATAGAGTATAGGGAGGGGCAAAAAGTGAGCATCAGTTGGGTGTTTTCTTCAAATACCTCTCAACTCAACTGTGTTTTCTCTCAATCCTACCAGTAGGCTCTTTTCTTTAGTTCTTGATGTACTTAGGGTAATCCGTGTGACTTGGCAGCCCCTTAGATCACAGGTTCTTAGGTAGCGATCTCCTAGGGATTGGCTTCTACCCTCCATCTTCAGCTGGGCCAGAAATAGTGAAGATGTCTGCTTGCTTCCTCCTCTTCACTGTCCCACCCTGTTGTTCTGTGTTTTCGGGTTAGAGTCCTATCAGGAGCTTCTATGGATAGTCCACACAACTCATTTAAAAGATTGTTGGATAGGGATTCAAGGATATAGACAGCAGAGAAATAAGGGCTGACAGATGGACCATACACACAAACAGGCTCTTTTAGAAGACTCAGTCATCTTTCCAGGATCTGAAGCAGCTTTATTTGACTTGGTGTCCTTCCTCATTTTGGTCTACATGTCACTGTATTTGGTAGGAATTCTTCATAGTTTGGTTTGTGGTTGTAACTTTCTTGTTGTATTGAACATGCCATCTTTGACATGTTACATGTGTTCAAACCAGTGAATCCATACCTAGAATTTATAGTAACACTGGAGTCTAATAGAATTAATTTCACAATTATTATTGAATAGGGTGAAATAAGAGGAAACAATGATTGCTTACTGTATTTCAAATATCATGCTAAATTTAGCCTTTTCACTTATCTCATTTTGTTTTCTTAACTGTAAGCAAACTAAAGCATCTAATGATTCATGGCTGTGAGTTGTACTACTGATTGGAGCGGGAGCTAGCATTTAGACTCAGACGTTCTGACTACAGAGTCTATATTCTTAACTCTGGTATAATCTGAGCAGCTCTTCCTCCACTCTGTACTTTCCCCTGCATACACACTTTACCCCTCCCTTCTCCCAGTCACCTCCACTATTTAGTAAAATTGTGTAGGCAGTGACTTTTATTGAAGAACTTCTATTTTAAGTACTAAATTTTTTGGCTACCTAAATATAGATACTTTTATGGGAGGTATTTATTTACTGCTTGTACAGGCATACTTCAGAGGGATTGTGGGTTTGGTTCCAGACCACAGTATAGCAAGTACGTATTGCAGTAAAGCAAGTCATAATCTTTTTGCCGATGGAAGGTCTTGCTGTTGGAAGATCTTGCCTTCAATTTGTAAAAAATGCAGCACCTGTCAGGCACAGTAAACCAAAGCACAATAAAACAAGGTATGCCTGTATTTAAAACCATAAGTTTTAGCAGTACCTCAGACTGTTGCCATCATATGTTAGGTGGTTAAATAACTATGTTGTAGAAGTCATTAATTACAAATTCATTTTATTGGCCTTTTATAGAAAAAGCCCTTGATGAGGAAATATGAAATATTATGTTCTTGATATTAGTAATTAGACCGTATGTATGTGACCTATGAATGCCTGCAGTGCTGGTGTATTGGTTTGCTAGGGCTGCCACAACAAGGCACCACAAGTTGAGTGCCTTAAACAATAGGAACTTATTTTCTCACAGTTTGGGAGGCTAGAAGTCAGAGATCAAGGTGTTGATATAGTTGATGCCTTCTGAAGTTTGTGAGGGAAGGAGCTGTTCTAGGCCTTTCTCCTTGGCTTATAGATGACCATCTTGTTGTGTCTTCCATCTGTACGTGTCTGTTCAAATTTCTTCTGCTTAGGAGGATACCAGTCATATTGCATTAGAACCCACCTAATTTTAACTGAAGTTAACCTCATTTTAACTTAATTACCTCTGTAAAGACCCTATTTCCAAATAAGGAAATTCTGAAGTGCTGGGGTCAGACTTCAACATATGAATTGGAGAGCAGTGGGCACAGTTCAACCCCAATACCCAGTGTCCATAACTTTTTCTTAAATGATACAGTGCAGCAGCTGTTGATTGTACCCAGCATTATAGGTGGAAAAGTGGAACTGTAATTGCCTTTTGTTCATTCCACCCCCAAGCTGAAAACAGAATCAGAAGCTTTTGCCACTGCTCTGGGTAGGCAGCTGAAGGACAGCATTATTTCCAGTTTGGGAAGAGGAGTGAAAGCACTTGGCTCCTGGCCCGGTTCACTGGTTATGGACATCTCCTCTGTGGTGAGGAACAGAGAACCATTCTCTGCTAATAGAAGTTTTAGAAAATTACTAGGGGAACTGTTTATAATTATTACAAACACATATGAAAAACAAATAACTTTAATAGTATCAACTATCAAGTACTCAGCTTAGATCAGAAGACGACAGACCTTTTTATGTAAAGGACCTTACAGACACTGTGGTAACTACTCAACTCCTTTCATGTGAAAGCTATGTATTTAACTCTTAAATGAATAGATGTAGCTCTGTAGGCGGTAAAACCTCATTCATACAACAGATGGTTGGCAGCCTCTGAGCTATAGTATGAAGACCCTTGGCATAGATGATAAAGAGACTACCTCATCTGTTTAATGTTAAAGTAGGGCACAGTAATTAATATGAAAAAATGTATTCTGATTATTTCAAAATAGGATAGAATGTTATAACTGGATCTTAGAGATCATTTAGCACAACCCTGATTTTACTGATAATTGAAGTTCCAAAAGTCAAAGACTTGGCAGATGTTGGTGACTGACTCGATTAGGGAGAACACTGGTGGATCAATTACCTTGCAGAATGAGACCTAGAGTCGAATAGGATACTCTGATTTGAGTGTCTCACACTTAGAATGCACTATGCATAAACAGGAGCCTCCTATGTTGTTTTAACCTGAGGCTCACCCTCCCACTCACCCCTCTTCTTGCCCCATACACACAACACACATATACACATAAGAGGTAGGGATTATGATTAACAAGTGAAGCTCTAGACTGTGGGTAACAGAACAGCCCCAGGTTCACACAGCCTATTGGTTACAGAACCATTATTAGATCACAGGTCCCACCCCTGGGTTCCTTCTGCTAACCCCTGTCTCCTTACACGTCCAGACCTCTCTTCAACTGCCTTACTCTCTAGAGACCAGGGTAGACTAATGTAAGTAATCAGATTTTTAATTTTTTTAAATTACTTTCTGGTTTATCTTCAAATGAACTAGACATTTATCTAATTCTAGAAACCTTAAATAACATTTTTCTTTAAGAATATTATTTCAGAGTATATTTTTATATGTATGAATTATTAAGTAAAAAGATTGGGTGAAAGAAAGCTAGTTGTCTGGATTTATCTGTGTACTCCAACTGTGGCATCCATTTGGTTTTATTTCGCTTTATTAAGGCTGGTGTTTAAGTGGATATGATTTCTCCCCCTTCCCCTTCTTTTTTTGCCTCCATCTTTATAGTGTTAGCCTTTGTGGCTAATTTTAAGTTGTCTGATTAATCTTACTCTGGAAATGTCTTTTCCATGCTGCCATATTTATTGCTCTTAAACCATTTTTTGTTTTATAGCCAGCTGCTGCTCTTGTAATATATATTGTTATACTATAGTTGTCTGTTAATATGTAAAACATACTAATTACCAGTGTGGACAGGGGGGATAATTCCTTCTACTGGTGCTCTTAGAGATAGCCCAACATTTCTCATACACTTGACCTTTAATTTCCAAGGAATTAAAACATTTGATTGGTGTTATTAGAAGAAACACATGATTTAAGAAAAGACTTGTCTCTTCTTAGATTAGGATCATATATCTAAAATCCCATTGTGCTGATCTTCATGTAGATAAGTATCTTTAGAATCTAAAAAGAGCAAGCCAACTTTTTAAATCTAATTGTCTTATTAGTACAAGTAGCAGTATGATTATCCTCTGTAAACTGTAAACAGATTCTTTGTTTTAGTCACTCAGATTTTTTGATAAATTGAAGAAAAAGAAAAGACTGTTTAATTATTATAACTTAAAATGGCAAAATGAAGCCAGCAGGGTTTTTTGCTTTGGCTGCCAAATGTGCCATGAAAATTAAATTTTCTTCCTTCAGTTGTTTATCTGATAACTCATAACCAAAAGAAAGACTACCTTACCTTTACCTTCTTCCTAATTACTTTCCAATTTTTTTTCCTTGCACTTGAAGCCAAATTTTGGGATATTTTTATAACCACTTATTCCCCCTGAAATGTTTTATTTTTTAACTTTTTTTTTTTTTTTTTTTTTGTATTTTTCTGAAGCTAGAAACGGGGAGAGACAGTCAGACAGACTCCCCCATGCGCCGGACTGGGATCCACCCGGCACGCCCACCAGGGGCAACTAGTCCCGCCAGGGGGTGATGCTCTGCCCCTCCGGGGTGTGGCTCTGCTGTGATCAGAGCCACTCTAGCGCCTGGGGCAGAGGCCAAGGAGCCATCCCCAGCACCCCAGCCATCTTTGCTCCAATGGAGCCTTGGCTGCGGGAGGGGAAGAGAGAGACAGAGAGGAAGGAGGGGGGGGTGGAGAAGCAAATGGGTGGCTTCTCCTATGTGCCCTGGCCGGGAATCGAACCCGGGTCCCCCGCACGCCAGGCCGATGCTCTACCGCTGAGCCAACCGGCCAGGGCTGTTTTATTTTTAAATAGGTAGCATTTCAGTTTTGTTTAAAAATTGGAATATATATATTTAAATGTACACAGTACACAGTGAAGTTGCCTTTTTACCCCAATCCCCCATCCCATCACCCAGTTCTCGTTGCACCCTTCCACCAACATAAACACATAGGCAGCCAGTGTTATTAATTAATGTAATAGCTTACCATTCCTCTGGGGGTTTCTTATAAAATGAGTATAGAGATGATCTCTTCCTTTTTCTACATAAAAGTAATGACTATTATTCATACAGTTTTCACTTACTGCATTTTTTATTTTATTTTTTCATTCATCTTTATCAGCACACAGATCCTCCTCATTTTTAGTGACAGCCACATTCTATTTTGTTGTTATTTAGTACCTTGAATCAGACTTACAACCTCTCCTGTTTGTTGAAGCCCCACTATCAGGCCTCATTCTTCTTTTCCTTGTCTATCCAGGTACTTGTCTCTTCTGAGTGTCTGTTTCACCACCCGTTAGGCCAGGGGTCCCCAAACTACGGCCCGCGGGCCGCATGCAGCCCCCTGAGGCCATTTATCCGGCCTCCGCCGCACTTCTGGAAGGGGCACCTCTTTCATTGGTGGTCAGTGAGAGGAGCATAGTTCCCATTGAAATACTGGTCAATTTGTTGATTTAAATTTACTTGTTCTTTATTTTAAATATTGTATTTGTTCCCGTTTTTTTTTGTTTTTGTTTTTTTTTTACTTTAAAATAAGATATGTGCAGTGTGCATAGGGATTTGTTCATAGTTTTTTTTATAGTCTGGCCCTCCAATGGTCTGAGGGACAGTGAACTGGCCCCCTGTGTAAAAAGTTTGGGGACCCCTGCGTTAGGCCTTAATGCCAGGACTTGCCCTTTTACCTTGCACATAAATGCAAACTTGTACAACGAGGTATAGGGGTAGAAAACCATTGACTTTCCAAGCATATACATGGGAGAATAAAGGAGCCTACCCTCATTTTTCTTCACTATGTTTAGGGCCCCAATCTCCTAACCCATAAACATTTCAAGTATTTGTACTATCTGCCTTCTAACCTCTTACCCAAAAGAAACGCTTACCTTATTGTGGTCACACAAGTCTATGTATTAACTGTCTTGTTCTCTACAGAGCCTGGTAGATAGTTGTTCAGATGTTTAGTACATGAATATACCACTCTCTCTGCTAGAAAGGGAGAAAGCCGACTACCTTTCTTTCTCCCAAAGCCTCACTGAGCAATTTTGAAAGCTCTCACTCATACTGGTTGTTGATTCTTTGAGTGTTCTCATTGTTACTGCCTACAGAGCATTCAACTGCATAGAATTTCAACTGTTCCATCTGTGTATGATTTCCTACACCTGCATATCATTTCATTTTCTCTAACATTCAAGACTTTTAAAACTACCTCTAATATATATATATTATATATATTATATATATAATATATATATCTGTTCTGTGTGTACTAGGTACATTTACTGTATTTTAATCTTTGTAACAAGATAGTAGATCTGTTTTATAGACGAAGAAACAGGTTCAGAAGGACAACGAGCTAGGGACCCAAAGCTAGTAGTTACTAGATCTGTAACTTGAGGGAGTCACTGCATTTGATTATTCTCTGGAATCTCACACTGAAAACAGAATATAAACATTAGGAGGCCTTGGTTCTGCTGTAGTTGACTCTGATATTGAAGTGTTCGCTATATCTGCAAGTCATCATCTAGAAATTAAGGAGATTGGACTAGATATGTAAAGCTGTTTACTATTTTGGATATAAACCTAGTGTTGCTGATAGCGCAGGTTTGTGACCACTTCCTCTAAGAGCTAGGGCTATTTCTGTCTTGTTGAGGCAGGTATCAATCAGTGGTTTTTATGGAGGCAGTAGATTTCTCCCTCCCTCAAATTATGTAATATACTTTATTGTCTTATTAAATGTATTTCCATTCTAACTTTTGTCTATTAATGATTTTTATTATTTTTTATTTATTTTCATTTTTATTGACATTAGTTAGCAAAATTGTACAGGTTTCAGGTGCACAATTTTACAACACATCATCTGTATACTGTGTTATGTGTTCGCCACCCCAAGTCAAGTCTCCCATCTGTTACCATTCATCCCCACTGTGTCTTCCTCCATCCTTTCCACCTCCATTCATCACCACATTTTTGTTTGTAATGATTTTTAAATAACTTTATATTTGATTTTTTTTTTGTTAGTACTTCTTTAAACTTAGGTAGACAACCCAGAAAGCTGTATAGATTGGTTCATTTCTTCAATTTTTTTTCTAAGTCTATAGCCATTGTATCCATTTTATACAATAATTTTGTAATACTAATGTGTTTTTAACTGTCACTGAAAAACTGTTTTGATATTATATTGCCTTATAACATGATGCATTCATTAGTAAAGAAATATGAAGATTTCGTAATAGTCAACATTTTATGTCTGAGTATTATGTATTTATTTAAGTATTTGAGTTTTTAACACACATTCTAAAGTGGGGTCCGATTTTTACTTTGGATATGCTCTGTATAAAGGTGGCTTTTCTAGCCTATACATGATCTTTTATTTTTAATAAAAAGCAAATATTTTATTGGATAATTATATCAATTAAAAAGGATAGTTTTGTTTTATAATTTAAGGGTAAGAAAGTATTATTAAAATGAAGTACTACTTTTTCAATTGTTATTTATCCAATTTGGACTATATATAACTATTTCAGGAGATTGACTTAAAATTATTTTATGCAAAATATTTCAATTTATTTTTTTCTTCTTGTTGCAGGAGCTAGAGTTAATGCCAAAGACAGCAAATGGTTGACACCTTTACACAGAGCAGTTGCATCTTGTAGTGAGGTATGAAATTTCTCTTAGTAAATATATTGTATATAAAAACATTAAGTAGGCTTGCCTGTGAGCCCATATTTAAATTCTGTATTTTCAAAAGAAGGGAAAGCAACTGAAAATGGAGAGTTTAATGTAGTGGAGAGTAGAAAACATACTTCCTACAAAAGAAGAATTATTTTTCTGTCTTATAAAATTCTCCGCAGAGCTTTTCTCTACTGGTTCTCAATAATAGTTGTGATAGTGTTGTAAAATTTCTAGTGACTGTGATCAAGTGGTCTCAGCAGTGTATTATGAAAATTGAAATATTGCTTAGGTAAGCACTCAAATTAGTTTCAAAACATTACTTGATCTCACATTTTACCAGTTCTAAATATATAACCTTCAAATATGTTTGATGTCTTATGAAGAAGAACAGTTACTGCTTATTTATAACCTTGTACATTGTTTACTTTTCCAGTTAACTGACATTTTTGGAGAACATACTTTTTATAATTTTCATATCTTCTAGTCCTCATGATATCCTTGTAGGATAGATATTTAGAGGAAACTAGTTAATGATTTACCAGAAACCACTGAGCTCTTGAGTAGAAGAAATGGGACAAAACTTGGACCCTTTTTTTCCCCTGTCATTTTGCTTCTTTCTAAAATGTATTATCTCTTTTTAAAATTTGTGCCCAGAACACCTATTTTGCCTATCTTATGATAGTTGATACTTATTGAAATTTTTAAAAAATAATTTAAAATATAAAAGTGTATAATAATTATTGAAATATTGCTTAGGTAAACACTGGGATTAGTTTTAAAACATAATTTAAAAATATAAAAGTATATGATTATATAAATTAATGTTAACCCAGTGTTCCTTTAGTTATTAAAATTGTGGGAGACAAGGGAATGTTGCTACTGGTCCTTCTCCCCATCATGGACCAAGTAGTTCTGGAGAAGGAAAGAAAACTGGTGCCTCGGGAGAGTGTTTCTTCAAGAGAAGCTGGGGGAACCCCTGTCTCTTCATTCTTCTTTGTATTCCTCATTGTGAACTACATCATGAACCCAGACCAGGAGTTGAGCACGTACAGAGAAGTAGGGGAAAGTGACTGAGAAGGATTACAAACCCTGCAGGGTGGCAGGGGCAGTCTGTTAGCCATACCCTCCTCATTGGGAAAAGGAGGGAGGGAACAGTGGCCACACTTGAGCACACATTGTAAATCAGATCTGGATCCTCAGTGTGCTGTAGCTGATGAACTATGAAACTTGGGTTTGAAGAGACTGGTTTCAGATATCATTTGCCTTTTTCTAGCTGTGTGACGTAGGGCAAATCTGACGATGATCATGAAAACTAAGATATGTTAATTAAAATACTTTAAGCTCTGAAGTTTCATGGTAATGTTAAGTTTCTGGCTAGCCCTCTTGTAAGGAAATTTTTTAAAATAAAGTCAGTTAAGAAAGAAACAAACATTACCATTCTTGGAATTAATAAGATAGTCATGCCTATCCAATTGTTGGTATGACTCTTGGGAACATGCCTATTAAAATTAGTAGAATTTTGCCAAATTAAATCATGAGAAAGAACAGTTTGTATATTTCCAGAGACTGTAAAACAGACCAAAAATTCTTAAAGATTTTCTTCATTTTAATTAGTGTTAGAGGAAGATTGCAAATCCCACACAGAGACTTGGCTGACTGCTGATTTTTAATTGTACACTTAGCCTGAATTTAAGGGGAAGCCGTAGATTAGAAAGTAAGGACCCTACTAAGTTTCTTAAGTCTGCTTTTTAGCCTAAAAATTACTGGGTGCATAGTATTATTAATCTTTTGTAGGATTATGGGAAACAAATGTGACCATTTCATAAAAATAAAACTTCTGTAAACCCTAAGGGTCATTTTTCTTTTAATATTTTAGATTTTATTTATTCATTTCAGAGAGAGATAAAGGGAGAGAAAAAGGGGGAAGAGCAGGAAGTATCAACTCCCATATGTGCCTTGACCAGACAAGCCCAGGGTTTCGAACTGGCAACCTCAGCATTCCAGGTCGATGTTTTATCCACTGCGCCACCACTAGTCAGGCTCATTTTTCTTTTAAAAAGAAAATCTCAAAATTAGCAAAACTGCTAGGAAACATAGTCATGGTTATCAATTTTACCAATGTTCTTTTAATTACTCCCATTCGTCCTGAAAGCAAAAGAGAGCTTATAGTTACTTCATTACTAAAAAGCATAACCACAGGAGGGTATGTAAAAGGAAGAATTTAAGGTAGCTTTTGTTTATGTTTTTGAGATATTATGAGAGAAGTGCCTCCTACAGAAGATGATTGGAGTAATAATTTTCTTAATCTTCCCAGGCCATACATAGCTAACACCATTGTGGATGCATAGTAGAGAAGTTACTTCATTACATAGAGTAGATGTCTCAGAGCTTAATTCCTTCACTGAACCGGGGTTGAGCAAAGACTGCTTCAAGTTAAATATCACAAGCTTCTCAACCCTCCTTCAGTGACATAGTTTCCACACACCTGGTCTTACTGGCTGGCTGCCTCAGCTTGTCTGCATCACTGATTGTGACTGTCATTCTTTAAATATAGCATGCAATTCAGCTAGCTCTCTTTTATTGTGGGGTAGTCTTCTGAATATATTGATTTCGGAGCCTGAGGGCTTTTCTCTGTACAGTTGTTTTGTTTGTTGGTTTAAGAACCACGTCACACCGCCAGAGCCTCTGGAGGGTATACATTTATTTTTTTAACCTAACTCCAGGAGCTGCATTTTAGTTCTTTCAAGATAACTGAGTTTAAGTTATTCATATTATCATGTGAGATATTAGCAGTATGTTCAAACAGTGTGTTTATTTGCACTTGTTAACCCTCCTTTTCCCCATACCTAACTTCAAATCATTGGTAACATTTCTTAAAAAGTAGAGCCAAGGACAGCTGCTACTGTAGAGACTGTTCTCGATCGACCCTAAACTATGAATAAATACTCTTTGGGCCTGACCTGTGGTGGCGTAGTGGGTAAAGCGTCAACCTGGAACGCTGAGGTCACCGGTTCAAAACCCTGCACTTGTCTAGTCAAGGTACATTTGGGAGTCAATGCTTTCTGCTCCTCCCCCCCCCCCCCCCGCCCGTCTCTCTCTCATTCTCTCACTCTCTGTCCTCTCTAAAATGAATAAATAAAATAAAGTTTAAAAATAAATAAATAAATACTCTTTGGATATAATTATTTAACCTGTTGTCACCCCGTATTTAATAATCTTATTTAAATCGATGTCATAGGATAATACATGCTGATAATATGATCTAGAATTTTACTGGCATATGACATAAGGCTTACTGATTTGTAATTTCCAGAAACTTACCTGTTTTATCTCCAATCTTTAGAGATTTCTCTGCATTTTCAAAGATCCTTGCTATTATGATCTGACATGCTATTCTGAGTAGTAAATTGTGACTATAGACTATATTAGAGTGGGCTGCTATGACAAATACCATAGCCTGGCTTCAACTGTAGACACTTATTTTCTCAGTCAGGAGACTGGAAGTCCCAGATCAAGGTCCAGCAGGATCAGTTTCTGGTGAGGGCTCTCTTCCTGGCTTGCATACTGCCACCTTTTCTCATTGTGTCTTCATCTGGGTGGGGGAGTTTGGGGCAGGGGGATCTCTTTTTCTTCCTCTCTCTCTTTCACTCTCACTCTCACTCTCATGGAGCCAAAAGTCTTACCAGGTTAGGGTCCCTCCCTTATAATCTCATTTGATTTTAATTACCTCCTGTAGACCCTGTCTCCAAGTACAGTCACATTATGGGAGATAGGGTTTCCACATATGAATTGTGGGGTGACACATTGTCATTACTGTGTTTGCAGCCTCCCTTAGGTGCCGTCTTACTACCCTCACCTGCCATAAATTGGATTGATTGTTTTCAGTGAAACAAAAGAATACTTTTGGTGTTTCTATTCTTGATAATGGAATGTAACATTCCTCACACTTTTCAGAAACTTAAATATATACATTATGGATTCTAGAGTGGGAATGAATAAGATAAGCCTAACTTCTACAGTATGCTGTTTTTACCCAATTTATCCAATCATAAATTCTTCATTTGTTTTTTAATTATTTTCTCATACATCTTTAACATTTCCCATTAGAGTGTTAGTTTTCTCCCCCAAGTTATAATATACCTTTCTTAAGGATGCAGATTGGGAATCCTAATACTGTTTGTATCTATTTCTCCATAATTTTGAGAATATAAAGCATATGTTGTATTCTTCTATGTATCCTTTTCCCCTATTCCTTTTTTAAATTAAAGTGTAGTTTACAGAAAAATGCACAAATTTTAAGTATGTAGTCTTGAATTTTGGCAAATGTATGGACCCATATAACCTTGTTCTCAGTCAAGATAGAAAAGATTTCCCTCATTCCTCATTCCAGCAAGCTCCCTCGTGTCCCTTTCCAGGCGTTCATCCCATCCCAGAGACAACCCACATTCTGACTTTTCTCACCAGACAGCCACTATGCCTGTTCAAGAACCTTATAAAACTTAAAATCATGTAGTATGTGCTCTTGTGTCTTGACTTTTGTTCATAATAACATTTTTGAGATTCATTCATATTATTGTGTATATTAATGGTTCATTCCTCTTGTTACTGAGTATTATTTCATTGAATGTACTACAGTTTGTTTATTCATTTTCTTATTGATGGAATTTATATTTCTGGTTTTTGGTGCTTATGAATAAAGCTACTCTAAATACTCTTAGGTAGGTCTTCTGATATTTCTCTTAGGTAAATAACTAGAGTGGAAATATGGGATCATAGGGTAGGTCTCCATATATTTTTGATTAGCTGGCTGACTTTCCTAGTATGTTGATTGATTACTATTGATTGTCTGTCTAATCTTTTGCCAGCTCTTTTAAATACTTAAATGCTGTTTCCCATATTTCAGTGATTTTTAACCTTTGTTTCTCACGCACTCATAAACTAATTACTAAAGAAAAAGGGGCCCTGACCTCTTCTTCCTTAGTAACTGATTTATTTGTGCCATGAGATGAAAATTGTTGTATTTAGTTAGGGGCACTGAACTTAGTAATTAGTGTGTGTTTGTGCCATGAAAAATAAGGTTGAAAATCACTGCCATATTTCAAACAGTTCTGATTACTTTTTATTTCAAAGGCTTAAAAAGCTACATGTGAATCAGAGATAACAGTATTTTGTTTAGTCTTCCTTGCCACTTTTTATATTTACAGTTATTTTACACTTTTGAACACTTTTCACGTACAGTAGGTTTTTTTGCTATGTGGTAGACTTAAGCCGTGTGTGGACTGGTGGTGTATCCCCTTGTTAGAACTGTGAAAACTGAGTGCCAGTTTTACATGATGATTCTGTTCTGGGCCTTTTCATTTCATATCCAGTTTGTCATTCATCTACCAAAAGTAGGATTATCACTGTAAGGAGAAAATTATTTTTTTTAGTTCTGATTATATTGCTTAATGGGGTGACATACTGGATTCCTTTAGGATGTTACCATAAGATGTATTGTGATGTTTTCCGTGTGCTTCTGGGAGACCAAATTCCTTTGAACAGTAAACTCTTAAATTGCCTTGACGACTCAACTTTCCTATCAGGTAGCATCACCCAAAGACTTCGTATCTCTCTCTCTCTAATGAACTAGATCCTAATGATCTTTATTTTGTAAAATATAGCATGTATAGTCCTTTGCACCATGGTATGTGTTAACTTTTTCTTCTTCTTCTTAGTAAGAGGAGGGGAGATAAATTCCCACATGCACCCAACCGGGATCCCCCCAGTAATCCCCATCTTGGGCCAGTGCTCTGCCCATCTAGAGCCGTGCTCACAATGGAGCTATTTTTAGTACATGAGGCGAAGGCTCCACAGAGCCATCTTCGGCACTCGGGCTGATGCACTCAAACCAATTGAGCCATGTCGGGAAGGGGAAGAGAGAGAGAAAGAGAGAAAGGGGAGAAGTAGATGGTCACTTCTCCCATGTGACAGGGACATCCACATGCCAGGTCGACACTCTACCACTGAGTCAACTGGCCAGGCCTAAATTTTTATATATTTAATGGTAAAGCAATAAATCTCCTTAAAACTGTTGAAAGTATAAATTAATTTTATCTCACCATTTAGAAAAATAAGACATGATTGTTTTTGAAGAATATTTGTTAATACTTCTTTTTTTTGCATTTTGATAGAGATTTTTATGCCTTTCATTGGAGGACAGAAAAGGGGAATGTTTTATCTTGATGCATCTTATGTGGCTCTGACTACTGCCTTTAGTTTAGAATATTTTGTATTTGGGGGTTAATTTTATTTCATATACATATAGACAGTGTGTCTGTAAAGTCATGGTGCACTTTTGACTGGTCACAGGAAAGCAACAAAAGACGATAGAAATGTGAAATCTGCACCAAATAAAAGGAAAACTCTCCCAGTTTCTGTAGGATGATGTGGCAGCATGTGCGCATGCGCAGATGATGACGTAACACCATGTATGTATACAGCGGAGCAGCCCACGGCCATGCAGTCGAGATGTGGACGGTACAGAGGAAAGTTCAGTGTGTTCTGTGGCTCACTAAATTTGAATCTGACCAAAGTGCAACGTGAATATCGGCGCATTTATAACAAAGCACCACCACATAGGAATAACATTACTCGGTGGGATAAGCAGTTGAAGGAAACAAGCAGTTTGGTGGAGAAACTGTTCTGGTAGGCCATCAGTCAGTGACGAGTCTGTAGAGGCTATACAGGATAGCTACTAAGGAGCCCTAAAAAATCTGTGTGTGAGCCCACATCGGACTGCACTGAATAGGTATGAAACTGGGAGAGTTTTCCTTTTATTTGGCGCAGATTTCACATTTCTGTCATCTTTTGTTGCTTTCCTGTGACCGGTCAAAAGTGCACCATGACTTTACGGACACACTGTATATATATGTAATTTTTAAAACTGTTAACTCAATTTGTTTTTTATAACTCTTATCTTCATGTGTTTTAGGAAGCAGTTCAGGTACTCTTGAAGCATTCTGCAGATGTTAATGCCCGAGACAAAAATTGGCAAACCCCATTACACATAGCTGCTGCTAATAAAGCCGTCAAGTGTGCTGAAGCTCTGGTACCTCTTCTGAGTAATGTAAACGTGTCTGATCGAGCAGGGAGAACTGCATTACATCATGCAGCTTTCAGTGGACATGGTGAGGTAGGTGCCATTCAGTTAGACCAGCCCTTTTCAACCTTTTGCATCTCAAGGCACATGTAAACAAATTACTAAAGTTCTGTGGCACACCAAAATATTATTTTTTGCTGCTCTAACAAAAAAAATAGATATAATTTTGAATCATTCACACAGAACAGCTCTTGTTGGGTTAGCTGCTATTGTTTTTTATTTGACAATCTAACAGAAAGAGGTCAGTGCCCCTGACTATATAGTTAGGTATTGCCTGTTTTAAAAATTCTTGTGGCAGCCCTGGCTGGTTGGCTCAGCGGTAGAGCGTCGGCCTGGCGTGCGGGGAACCCGGGTTCGATTCCTGGCCAGGGCACACAGGAGAAGCACCCATTTGCTTCTCCACCCCTCCCCCTTCCTCTCTGTCTCTCTCTTCCCCTCCCGCAGCCAAGGCTCCATTGGAGCAAAGATGGCCCGGGCGCTGGGGATGGCTCTGTGGCCTCTGCCTCAGGCGCTAGAGTGGCTCTGGTCGCGGCAAAGCAATGCCCCGGAGGGGCAGAGCGTCGCCCCTGGTGGGCGTGCCGGGTGGATCCCGGTCGGGTGCATGCGGGAGTCTGTCTGACTGTCTCTCCCCGTTTCCAGCTTCAGAAAAATACAAAAAAAAAAAAAAAAAAATTCTTGTGGCACATCCTAACTGAACTAGATGATGATTCTGTCTTCCTACGTCATCTTACTCCCTCACTCCAATTATTAATGACATCGCCCTTTTTAGTCATTCATTAGTTTATGATAAAAACAGGCAAAAAATATTTTTCTTGCTAATTATGTCTAATTTTATTATACAAGCTCTTAAACTTTTTTCATAATTCATGATAAAACTTCCACAGATTTAGAAATTTTTCAGATACAGCCCATGCACTTACTTGATTTTCATGCTCAGCCTGGGAGACAAAGGAGAGCCCTGCCAAGTGCAACCCAGCGTGAGACTGTTCTGCCAGGGGAGAGACCAGCTAGGAAGGCACAGGAGTGTACTGTGCTCCCAGAAACATAGTAGCAAAGGAAGCTGGAGTTTAGAAGACATTCTCTTACTTACTGTTTATTTTATTATCAACATTTAGTCAAGAGTCTTTGGTGACAATCAAAAGAAAACAACTTAAGAAAATAAGTATCTTATGCAACATCTGATATTAGATGTTGTCCTAGAAGACTTAGGAAAGAATGAAACACAATTAGAACTTTTGAGGCCAGTTTGTAGCATCTTTCATTTTTATTGTAGAAACAGAAACTGGAAGTAAAGTGATGTTCCCGTAAGTCTGTGGCACTAAAGAGCCAATAGCTGCAGTGTTAGTCACTATTTTTTCTCTGCCTTTGCAACAAAGAATTCTTACCCTCACTGCAATTAAAATCACAAGATGCATTCCTTTTAGAAATCTGGAATGCCCTTTCCATTGGGGAAACTATTGAAAATATGACTAGACTTAATAAAAATGTTATTCTTGGTACATTATGAGGTAAGTAGACTGTGCAGTGATTTTCAGGACTAATCACATTATGAAATCACATTTTAGTTTGAATTAAATTTAAGACTTTCTGGAATGAGTATGTACTTTGCATTTTGATAACACTTTGGGCTATAAAATAAAAGGAATAAGACCTGTTTTTAAATATTCAATTTTTCGACTTTCTAGATTTGTACGTAGTTGTTCATAAAATACCAGGACACAAAGTGGCATCTCTAAGAAATACTGATGCCTAACTTGAATATCACCACAGTGAACCCTTTTTCATATTTTATACTGTTATTTATTAAATTATGTGAATGAGTCTTTGGCATTTAGTATAGCTCCTTTATGCAAATGCAGAAAGCACCAAAGAGATTGTGATGAGTATTCATCACAAGAGATAATCATGAAATTGTACTGCATTTTTTTTAATTCTTTTTTTCTTAAGTGAGAAGTAGGGAGGCAGAGAGACAGACTCCTATATGTGCCCTGACCGAGATCCACCCAGCAAACTCCTACAGGGCAATGCTCTGCCCATCTGGGGCCATTGCACCATTGCTTGGCAGTGGAGATATTTTAGCACCTGAGGTGAGGCCCTGAAGCCATCCTCAGTGCCTGGGTCCAACTTGTTCCAACTGAGCCATGGCTGTGGGAGGGGGAGAGGGGAAAGGAAAGAAAAGCAGACGATCTCTTCTTCTGTGTGCCCTGACCGGGAATTGAACCCAGAACATCCACACACCAGGCTGATGCTCTACTGCTGAACCAACTGGCCAGAGACTACTGTATTTTGATTACTATGTTTATTGTAATTCCAGATGGTCAAGCTACTCCTGTCTAGAGGTGCCAATATCAATGCTTTTGACAAGAAAGATAGACGTGCTATCCATTGGGCAGCTTATATGGGTATGTACTTAAAAAAAAAATTTTTTTTTACATTATGTATTCAAGAAGAGTTGTGCATTTTAATTCACATTTATTTGTTTTAGGATAGTGAGAAATTACACCACCATATCTGAGTTTGCTGCCTCAGTGAAACCAACCCAGTAATGAGAGATTTGTCAGAATGTCAGAACAGGATGGCATGGGTACACCTGACAAGGCCTCTACAGGGCAGTGTTGTGCCCATCCAGGGTATTGTTCTGTTGCCCGGCAACGGAGCTATTTTTAGTGCATGAGGCAGAAGGAGGCTACTGAGCCATTCTCAGCACCTGAGGCCAACTTGCTCGAACCAGTTGAGTCATGGCTAGAGGACAGGGAGTGAGGAGGGAGAGGGAAAGAAGGGGGAGGGTTAGAGAAGGGGATGGTTGTTTCTCCTGGGTTCCCTGACCTGGGGTTGAACATCCACACGCCAACCGATGCTCTACTACTGAGCCAGCTGGCCAGGACCCCCTCAGGATATTTAAAATGCTCAAGAAGAACACAGTAGCCTGACCAGGTGGTGGCGCAGTGGATAGAGCATCGGACTGGGATGCGGAAGGACCCAGGTTCGAGACCCCGAGGTCGCCAGCTTGAGCGCGGGCTCATCTGGCTTGAGCAAAGAGCTCACCAGCTTGGACCCAAGGTCGCTGGCTCCAGCAGGGGGTTACTCGGTCTGCTGAAGGCCCTCGGTCAAGGCACATGTGAGAAAGCAATCAATGAACAACTAAGAAGTCGCAATGCTCAACGAGAAACTGATGATTGATGCTTCTCATCTCTCTCCGTTCCTGTCTGTCTGTCCCTGTCTATCTCTGCCTCTGTAAAAAAAAATAATAATAATAATAATAAAATAAAATAAAAAAAAACTTTAAAAAAAAAAAAAAAAAGAAGAACACAGTAGAAATGCTGTCTTGTAGGTGAAGGTAGATTTCTAAGCATGGGAGAAGTACAACCTGCCACAAACCTTGCAAGTCTTGCAAGACTAGGGTTGTACCTCTGGGAGGAAGCCATGGATACAGGCATTGTTTTTCTGAAAGAACTCCTCCCTTTGCAGCCTTGGAGTTCAGGGCTTTTCTCTTTCTGCCAAATGGTATCTGTCATTCTGCTTCTGCTATTCTATGTAGTTCCTGGTTTAGGAACTAGAACATCATAAAATGGACTGACATATCCACTCATATACCTGATTACAAAGACATTTGCTAGATACCTTTCATACAGGCATAGCTTATCCTCATTACTCCCTGCTTTAAGTTTTGTCTTTTCCTTTATCTCATTTAAAAGATTAGCACCCTTTCCCTCTAAGGAGCATGACCATGCCTTTCCCCTCCCTTCTTCCCCCCAGACGTGCCTTTCTCTCTCCTAAGGCTCCAAAGGCCCTTCTTTTATTTCAGTAACTTGTTTCCTGAGCCTGTGCAGCCCAGCTGGCTCACTTCTACCCCTGTGACTTCCTAAACTTTTTCTTATCATTTGAAGAGAGGGGTAATAAAAGTAAAAGATTAAGGAAGATTCAATGAAGCATTATTAATTTTAAAAACTATAAAATTTTAAAATAGGAAAATAGAAGAAAACAACTTAAAGCAGTTATAACCAGTAATAACCCCAAGGTCTAGGAAAATTCTTTACCTATAGAAACATAAACAAAAGCAATAAATCCATCTTGAATTGCAAGTCTGACTGTTAGTGTGGATGTAAAGAAAGATAAAAAATGAAGGCTAAAATCATTGTCAGCTGGTCCCTATTTTGAAAGCTAAAACTTGAAAATCTAGGTCTCTTAGTGTTTTTCTCATACCAAAGATTTGTGCCTCTAGTTATGTAATGGGCAGTTTTCTTCTGTTAATTGAAAGTATACATCCAGAAGCAAGTGTCCCTATGGCATCCTAACAGCCCTTCCTCACAGCCTGTAGATTTTTTATATTTTAAGTCTTAGGAACTTTTCTGAATATTCTGATATAGCTTATTCTTTAATAGAGATTAGAAACAGTCCGACTTAAAATTATATACCTCATGCCTGACCAGGTGGTAGCGCAGGGGATAGAGTGTCGGACCGCGACACGGAGGACCCAGGTTCGAAATCCTGAGGTCGCTGGCTTGAGCAGAGGCTCACCAGCTTAAGCGAGGGGTTGCCAGCTTGAGCCCAAAGGTCATTGATTAGAGCAAGGGGTCACTGTCTCTGCTGGAGTCCCCTAGGCACATATGAGAAAGTAATCACTGAACAACTAAGGAGCTGCAGTGAAGAATTGATGCCTCTCATCTCTCTCTCTTCCTGTTTGTCCCTATCTGTCCCTCTCTCGGACTCTCTCTCTGTCTCAAAAAAACAAACAAACAAACAAACAAAACACCTATATACCTCATATTAAAGGGTTTAGACATTAAGCAGACTGCACTGCATTGGGCCTTTTACCTCCAAAGAATTAGACGTGACTAACAGCTGTTTTCATGAAATTGAAGGCCAGGGCATTTTAGGGTTACTCTGAAATGCAGCTCCTGGAATAGCTGGCTGTGGGTATCTCACAGGCCTTCAAATGGCTTTGTTTTCTTTGATTCACTAAGTGTCACTTTTAAGGCCAATTTTGGATTGAAAAATAAATTCTCATGATTTTTTTACCTCACTGTTCACTTAATTTTTGAGCATAAACATTTAGAAATCATAATTCTCTTTTCCCTGTCTCTTCAAATGTGGAAAGAGAGGAGTATGGACGCATAGCTTCTAGAACTGCTCAGTTGTCCTAGGCATTCTGGACTAGAGAGCTAAATATTGGAGAGTAGGGCTAGCTCTTGCCTGGTCTAGTAGACAAGCCTTACGGCCAGGTCCTTGTCACCACTAGGTTATATTCAGAGAACCTGTCAGTATCAGGTAAGAGACATTAGAATTACATGTAGTCACCTTGTAATTTATTTCTCACAGGCTTCCTTATTTGCCCTGCCTCCTTACCTCCTGGTTGATGCTCCCCTCACTTTTCTGTTCGGCTCTACCCTTACCCTTATGCTGTTACTGAATTCTCTGTCCGTGTTCCCCAGTCCCACCTCTGTACCCAGAATGAATTGATCATTTCCCACTCCCTACCCCATTTTTACTTTTATCATGAACTTTTGTTTAAAACCCCTTTTACACATTCTTCTTTTCTATTGCTTTCAGTACTTTTAGCAGTTCTATCTAAGGTCACTTTACCATGATGACTTTGACATAGAAGATGCTGAATAAGTCTTTATTACCTTGATTAGCAGCTCATTACATTATTTCTTCTTGAAGCAATGCATAATTTTTATACATAAATACCTTTTAATGACAGATATGAAACTACAGAAATAGATTTTAAAAGTGAAAGCTCTCCTAATCACTTCTTTTTTAAAAAAGATTTCTTCCACATCTTTTTATTCATTTAAGTTTATTCCTTTTTATTGAATTTATTAAGGTAACACTGGTTAACAAAATTAAATAGGTTTCAGGTGCACAGTTGCACAACACATCTCTGTACACTGGGTTGTGTGTTCACCACCTGAGTCCAGTCTCCTTCCATCACGTTGATCTTCCTGTACCTGCCCTACCCCCACTCCCTCCTCCCAGCAGTCTCCACACTGCTGTTTGTAGCCATGAGTTTCTTTCTCTCTTTCTTTTTATTTTTTTATTTTTGCTCAATCCCTCCACCCCGCTAGAAGCAATGCATAATTTGAATAGATTTGAAATAACATTTTTCTCCTTCCTTTCCTTTTCATAAACACAGAAATTCTTTTTTTTTTTAATTTTTTTTAAATTTTATTTATTCACTTTAGAGAGGAGAGAGAAAGGGAGAGAGAGAGACAGAGAGGGAGAGAGAGGAGAGAGAGACAGAGAGAGAAGGTGGGGAGGAGCTGGAAGCATCAACTCCCATATGTGCCTTGAACAGGCAAGCCCAGGGTTTCGAACCGGCAACCTCAGCATTTCCAGGTTGATGCTTTATCCACTGCGCCACCACAGGTCAGGCAACACAGAAATTCTTAACATAGCTCATTTTGCTTTTCTTAAATATTGATAAGAAAAAAAAAAAGTAGGAAATTTTCAAAAATCCTGAAGTATAGTGATTACAGATATCAAATTCACATTGCAGAGATAGTTATTTTTAAAAAAGATGTTATTGACTATAGAATTGTGATTACCATGTGTGTCTAATAGGTACCATCTTCTAAAAATATAAATGAATTAAATGAAGTCTAGTCTCATTGGCAGTATCGTTCTATAAATTGACAAGAAAGGCACACTGAAGACACAGGGTTTACCTAGCTAGAACAGTTTCATTGACTTTACTCTGGAACTTTCTTTCCTTTTTTTCTTTCAATAACTCATCTCCAGACTGGCTATCGAAAGGCCTCCTGTTATATTTTCAGTGGTCCATGGAAGAAATTCAAGTACATTTCTGAAACGTGCTTAAATAAATACTTGTCAATTTTAAGATTATAAGTTTGCCTGTGCATAGCTCCCATAGCAACCTTATAAAATAAAGCTTTATGGGTGTTAGGAAAAGTTCTTACTTCCAGGAATATACTAGTTTGTATTCTCAGTTAATATGATCTGTATCATTTACGTAGACTGAAGTGTTGATTTTGAACAATGTTTTCAGTATGTTATATCATGAGCCTTCTAGTCTTAAACATCAAAAGAAGTTAGGTATTGTTTGGCATACCAAACAATAATACACATTTGCCCAGTTTAAAACTGTGTTTTTGAGCCTCCTGGGTGTTATATGAGTCCTGACTTTCCCCGCATTACAATAAACTGATGTAGCTGTCTTTTTTGAGAGTCATGGATTAGAAAGTAATGTGTAGTGAGAGATATTTTCTATCAGTTAATCCTCTTATATGTTAGTCACATTTAATTTGGCAGCTAATGACTTTTTTCTAAAAATATCATAAATATTTATTTTTATATTGCTATGGGGGAAAATAGGTGAAAGGACTTAGTTTAATTGATAATTTGTGTATCTGCAATTAAATCTACTTGATACTCTGTGCATCTTGTACACTGTGTTGCATGGACAGTGACTTCTTGGAGACCACATGGCAAGCACCAACGGATCTAGGACAGACAGCCTCACAGTCCCCTATACATGAGGGGAGATACCCCTACCCTCAGTCCTTACTGGTGTTTATTGATACACACAAATGGAAGTAGGGACGAGCATGAGGAAGTCAGGAAGCAGAGAAGAGAATAAGAAAGTCAGGAAGGGGAACTTCTTTAGAGTAGATTAAAGGACAAGCAAAATACCTCAAATGCCCCCACCTACTGATTAATCAGAATTGCTGATTCTATCCCTATTGTGCTGCGTTCAGCACAATACTGAGTTCAGTACTTTTGTCAGTAAAGTCACTGTGGCCTTTACCTCGGCACTGAACTCTGTCCCTGTTTCATTTTTCTATTCAAGGCCTCTATAACCCTGGCCTAATTTTGTTAAGAGAAAGGACCTGTATTTGAAATTATTTTTATAGTTATTAATTTAATATACTTCCTTGTGAAGGGACATAAAAAATTAGATCATGAGCAATCTTATTTTATACAACAAATAATTACTGAGTGCCTATTTTGTATATAATACTGTTCTAGGCCCTATGGAATGTAGCAAGAGTATAACATATGGCCCTGGCCGGTTGGCTCAGTGGTAGAGCGTCGGCCTGGTGTGCGGAAGTCCCGGGTTCGATTCCCGGCCAGGGCACACAGGAGAAGCGCCCGTCTGCTTCTCCACCCCTCCCCCTCTCCTTCCTCTCTGTCTCTCTCTTCCCCTCCCGCAGCCAAGGCTCCATTGGAGCAAAAGATGGCCCGGGTGCTGGGGATGGCTCCTTGGCCTCTGCCCCAGGCGCTAGAATGGCTCTGGTCTCGACGAAGCGATGCCCCGATGGGCAGAGCATCGCCCCCTGGTGGGCGTACCGGGTGGATCCCGGTCGGGCGCATGCGGGAGTCTGTCTGACTGCCTCCCCGTTTCCAGCTTCAGAAAAATACAGAAAAAAAAAAAGAATATACAGCCTGACCAGGCAGTGGCACAGTGGATAGAGCGTTGGACTAGGATGCGGAGGACCCAGGTTTGAGACCCCGAGGTCACCAGCTTGAGCACGGGCTCATCTGGTTTGAGCAAAGCTCACCAGCTTGAACCCAAGGTCGCTGGCTCAAGCAAGGGGATCACTTGGTCTGTTGTAGCCCCACAGTCAAGGCACATATGAGAAAGCAATCAATGAACAACTAAGGTGTTTTAACCAAAACCTGATGATTGATGCTTCTCATCTCTCTCCGTTCCTGTCTGTCTGTCCCTATCTATCCCTCTCTCTGACTCTCTCTCTCTGACCCTGTTTAAAAAAAAAAAAAGAATATACAGTATTTGCCTTGGAAGATATGTATTTGGGAAGCTAATATACTTAAAAGTGATCAAAGAATTAGTTAAATAATGATTCAAGTTTAAGAAACATCACAAGATATTATATGCTTATTATTAGTCTTTACAGATAGATACATGGTGCTTTTGGCTTAGAAGGCTTCTAGGGAAGAGAGATGATGGGATTGGTCAGGGAAGATGGGAACTGACATGGATCTTCTAGGATTAGAAGTAGAATGAAAAGATACATCCCAGCAGGACACTGCACACAGTGAAGGAATCCCCTGGACAAAGGCACAGAGGTGGGAAGGATAATGGAAGGAGAAGAAGGCACTGTATAATGTGATAAAATTCAAGAGGATATAAAGAATAGTGGTTCTCCCATCTTCCAGATACATGTTCCCCTTTCTGGCTCCATGTGTGATTGGGTGGGGCTATGACTAGTTCTGACAAATGAATTGAAAGCAACATCCCCTTTAGACTGCAATCTGGCCTGACCTGTGGTGGCGCAGTGGGTAAAAGCGTCGACCTGAAATGCTGAGGTCACTGGCCTGAAACCCCAGGCTTCCCTGGTCAAGGCACATGTGGGAGCTGATGCTTCCTGCTCCTCCCTCCCTTCTCTATCTGTCCCTGTCTCCTCTCTCTAAAAAATGAATAAATTAAAAAATTTAAAAAAAAAAAAAAAAAAAGGTAAAAAAAAAAAAAGTAGACTGCAATCTGTTGCCCCTTCTGGCACAGTGACCAACCACATTCAAGATGGTGTCAGCTGAATAAACCCAGGTCCTTGAGTGACTGAGTATAGCCCTCTTGCCAAGCTATTCCAGTGTTAATGAGGAATAAAATGCTAATTACTTAAGGCACTGAGATTTGGGAGTTGATCATTAACCACAATACATGTACTCTGGCCTATTGTGATTGATACAAGAGTGAATAATAAACCCAACTTGGTTAAGGACATCTGGTGGAAATACTAAAAAAAAAAAGAGAGAGATTTTTAGTTGCTTGTTTTAAAGACCTAACATTCTTTATTTCTTTTTTTAGTGAGGAGAGGAGGGAGACAGACAAATAGGAAGGGAGAGAGATGGGAAACATCCATTCTTTGTTTCAGCACCTTAGTTGTTCATTGATTACTTTCTCATATGTGCCTTGACTAGGGGCTCCAGCCGAGACAATGACCCCTTGCTCTAACTCAGTGGTTCTCAAAGTGTGCGCCAGGGCACACTGGTGCACCCTAGAAGATTTCCTGGTGTGTCCTATGGTATTCCAGAGAAATATGTGCCTGTTGGGGACCAAAAAACCAACAGCGTTTTTGGAGTTTAAATTTTTAGGGGACAGAGGTGTGGGGAATTGGCTGTAAGCTGACAGTCTACCCAACCCCCCACCTCACTTGCCTGATTAGGTTGCAAAAGGCTGTTAAGCTGTGGTGCTGGATTGTTTACATTACCCCATGTTCCCTGGAAAGACTAGGGGCAAGTTTCTTCTATCCTTTGGTGTAAGTTAAGATGAATGTATGATGGGGGTTTTCTGCACTAACACAAGTAAGAGTAAAAAGAGAAGAATTCTTCAATATATTGGTGAGGAAATGAGAGTTTGCCTTTCAAATATATGCCCAAACATTGAAGAAATCGCTAGGACACATCAGGCTCATGTTTCTCATAAACACAAGAATGAAAAATTTAACACATTCACGCCGGGACCTGCCATATTTACGAAATCTTACTAAGAATGTGTGTGTGTGTGTGTGTGTGTGTGTGTGTGTGTGTATATATATATATATATAAAGATAACTTTTTTGTCGTTTTTTTATTTTTTTAACTCCTCTTTCTTACAAATTCTAAAAAGCATAACTCAAAAAATGTAACATAAAAATATTTTTTAATGTCAGAATAAATTTAATTTTGTCGTATTGTTAAATTACCATAAAAGCATGCTTGAACTTCATATTTTTTTCTTTAATATTTGACTTAATTATTATAACATATTTCTCAGAAATTTGTATATAGTGCGCCTACAATTATTTGTAGGATTTTAAATGCGCCCCGACTTCAAAAAGTTTGAGAACCACTGCTCTAACCAATGACCTTTGGGCTCAAGCCAGAGACTATGGGGTAATGTCTATAATCTCACACTCAAGCCATCAACCCTGCGCTCAAGCAGGTTGAGCCTGCACTCAAGCTCGGGATTTCAAACCTGGGTCCTCTGCATCCCAGGCCTACACACTACCCATTGCCTGGTCAGACAAGAACTAACATTCTTAAGAAACAACCCCAAGTCACTCTTAGATTTCTGGGTAGAAAATTCCACTAAGACAAAGAAACATTAACAAATGTTTTATATTGTACATAAAAAACTAACTTCAGAACTTGAAATGGTATTAAAACAACTTTAAAAATAACAAGATCTAGGCAAAAGGAGGATTATGGGTTGCAGGGTTATTATTATTGGATAAAATTATTAAATATGTTTTTGCAATTATTAACCTCTGTCAACATTTATCAAAATTACCCTGAATTCTTATTTTTTTCTTCCATCTTCTCTCTGGTTATAATGTGATTTATTGCTAACTTGTCATACATTATCTAGTTAATTTGCATTTTTACCTTTCTTTAAAGATACCAGGATTATATTTCATATTTTCCATATTATTTGTTGTTTCTTCATACACACATGTTCAGGTCACATTGAAGTAGTGAAATTACTTGTGGCCCATGGAGCTGAAGTAACATGCAAGGATAAGAAGTCTTATGCACCTCTCCATGCTGCAGCCTCTAGTGGGATGATCAGCGTCGTCAAGTACCTTCTCGATCTTGGAGTGGATGTAGGTATATAGACTGAGCAACATAAAAATATGGAGCATTTTGATTTCATTGTTGGTGGAAGTTATTTCAGATTTAAAAGATAACTTCATTCAATAATGTTTTTTGTCTTTTAACCATATTTATAGTCCTTTACATAATATATAGTGTACTGGTATCTGATCAAGACATGTAATTAGTCAAAGTATATTAAGAGGTAGAATACATTTCAAAGGTGAATGATTTAGTGACAGAAGTCTTACTTGTCACCTGACCAGGCAGTGGCGCAGTGGATAGAGCATCGGACTGGGATGCGGAGGACCCAGGTTCAAGACCCTGAGGTCGCCAGTTTGAGCGCTGGCTCATCTGGCTTGAGCAAAAAAAACCTCGCCAGCTTGGACCCAAGGTCGCTGGCTCGAGCAAGGGGTTACTCGGTCTGCTGAAGGCCCGTGGTCAAGGGACATATGAGAAAGCAATCAATGAACACCTAAAGTGTCGCAACAAAAAACTGATGATTGATGCTTCTCATCTCTCTTTGTTCCTGTCTGTCTGTCCCTATCTATTCCTCTCTCTGACTCTCTCTCTGTCCCTGTAAAAAAAAAAGGTGGAGAAAAAAAAAAAGAAGTCTTACCTCTCTGAGATATTCTAGGCTCTATAGCTCCATTTCAGCTATGGAAACCAGCAGGTCAGACACACTTGGATTATTTTTTCTAAGGGCTAGATTATAGAGTTAGTTTTATTTGTCTACTTAGTCTAATATTCCCTTTCAATGACTGTTGTAGTTCACATTACAAGACATTAGCAAGAGATATGCAGGACATGCTAGGGGCTCTTGTCCATCAACTATAAGTATTTGATTAGGAAGGGTTGCTTCTTTATCTGAATATATTTGGTTCCTGAATTGAGATAGCTAAGAATACCCATAGCTTTTACAGGCCATCATTTAAACACATGTACTTTTCACCCATGAGTGTAGTTACTCTTACTTTAAGTGCAGTTCTGACAAACTCATCTGGTTCTTCAAAACCCAGATTAAAAGCAGCAAATTAGAAGGAGAGAGCTCTGCTAGGAGGCAATTCAAATCAGACAAACGAGAAAGAGGTAGATATTAGTCTGGTGGACAAAGAACACATGACAAGACTGCAGAGCTGAGTTGTCTCTTAATTTAAGGACTGTGTAAGGCATTTTGCCTAAAGCAGGCGAATAATTACTGAAGTGTGGGCATCTATTTTTACTGAATTTATTGGGGTGACATTAATTAATAAAATTACATAGGTTTCAGGTGTACAACTCTATAATACATCATCTATACATTGTATTGTGTGTTTACCACCAAAAAATCAATTCTCCTCCCATCACCATTTATGCCCCTTTACCGTCTTCTATCCCCCTTCCCCCCCCCCAAAATATACAAAATCTGAACACACTGGTAGGCATCTTTTAAGTGCAAATGGATAAAAGTTTTATTTCAATTTAACTGTTCCTATAGCTGTTTCAACAGTAACATAATGGTTTAAAAGACCCCTGATCTAGATAAATGAGACAGCCTTGTTTCTGATCACTATTTCAAGTTCCTTTTGGTACAATTTTTAAAAATTGACAATAAAATAACATTTGTATACACTGTGAAATAGATGTCAAACTTGGAACCATTTAGTGACATGAGCCCTCCAATTGCATGATTTATTAGTTTCCTAGGGCTGCCATCACAAATTACCGTAGAGTGAGCGACTTAAAACATACGTAGCCTCAAAGTTCTGGAGGCTCTGAAGGAGAATCTGTTCCATGTCTCTAATTTTTTTGTGTTGAAATCTAGATACTTTGACTAAAGTTACACATTACTTTTTCATTTCCCAAATTATTGTTACCGGGAATCTGAGAAAAGAAAAGGTTAAATAAAGAAGTGTGGTGAGTTGGGGCCAACACCAAGGTTTGAGGGTACAGTCTCCATACAAGACTACCTTCATTCCTGACTAACTACAAGTTTGGCATTTTCCCAAAATTGCCTTTCTGGTTTCATAGTTCACTAGAATCACTCAGAAAGCTCACTGAAAGCTATCATATTCACAGTTATGGTTTATTACACAGCAAAAATACAAATTAAGAACTGCTGAAGGAAGATACATATAGGGCAGAATCCGGGAATCATCTGAACACAAAGTTTTCACTGGCCTCTCCCCATGGAGTTAGGACTCCTTAGTATCCTGGCAAGACAGTACATGCATCGAATTGCCAGCCAGGAAGACACAGCTGAGCTTCATTTTCCATGTTTTAATTGGAGCTCTATTACATACACATGATTGATTTATCAGTTGCCCACATGGTTGATTTCAGTCTCCCAAGTCCACTGATACCAAGGGACCCAAAGCCAGTACCCTAAATCACATGGTTGGTTGATATGGTGTGGTCACCCCCTACCTATCCTTAGGCTTATTGGTTGTAGCCAATTCTACTCTCCAATCCAGTGCAACCAGCTCCCTTCCTAAACAGGAGCACTTCTATTAGACATGCTGTTACCTCCCAGAAGACAAGGTCAAAGGCCAGACATTTCTTTGGGCTAAGGTCATATTCTTTACTACACAAAAGTCATGTAGACTTTTGCCCATTTTATTCATTAGAAAAAGAAAGAAAAACTTGAGTTTCATGAATTATTTCTTAGTACTGTATTGAGCATATTCTTATGAGCACATTTATTTTGGTAAAATATCAGCATGTAAGATTAGAAAATATCTAGAGCCCAAGTTTGTTGCAAAAGTGTATTAAGTAGAATAAATGCCACTTGATTTTTTAAATTCCTGATATGTACTATATTACCAACTTTATTCTTTGTCACTACAAGCGAAAAGGCTAAGACTAAGAATGTGTATGCTGTTCAATATATCGGCTGTTCAGTATATCTCAGAATTTTCAGTTTATGTTCATTTTTTCATGATTCTTAAAGTTAATTCTCTAAATGTCCCTTACCTAGAAGTCTTAGAAATACATTATTTTACTTTTTATTTTCCTAAAACATTTCTCTTGGAATTATTCAATTCTGGCATGAAGTAGACATTTTGCTTGTGGATATTTTCTGAAAGTACAAAATCATTTGATACCAAAATGCTGTTTTTAATGTTTATTATTTTTTTTAAACTTTACAATTATAAGCCTGTCTATGTATTTATCCCTGTCTCTCACTTTAATAATTTGATTGCAATCACAATGTTGCTAAAATAACAATGATAATTAGCAAGACTACTTAAGTCTGACCAGTGGTGGCACAGTTGAATAGTGAGCATCAACCTGGCACACTGAGGTCCTAGGTTCAATACCCCAAGGTCAGTGTCTTGAACACTGGGTTGCTAGCTTCAGCGTAGGATCGTAGACATGATCCCATAGTTGCTGGCTTGAGCCCAGAGGTCACTGGCTTGAGCCAGGGGTTACTGGCTCGGTTGGAGCCCCCTCCAGTTAAGGCACTTATGAGAAGCAATCAATGAACAACGAAAGTGACACAACTATGAGTTGATGTTTCTCATCTCTCTCTCTTCCTGTCCCCCCTTAGCTACAAAAAACAAAAAACACAAACCACTTTAACACCGACATTTTTTTTTCTCCCAATAGATGAATGAACCAAATGCTTATGGAAATACACCTCTTCATGTAGCCTGCTATAATGGACAAGATGTTGTAGTAAATGAACTTATAGACTGTGGTGCTAATGTAAATCAAAAGAATGAAAAAGGATTTACTCCTTTGCACTTTGCTGCTGCATCAACACATGGAGCACTGTGTTTAGAGCTTCTAGTAGGCAATGGGGCCGATGTCAATGTGAAGGTAGGAAATAAAATCAGAATCCATGCTAACGTATTTAGTTTACTATTTAAAACGGGATCAGTAACAAATGTCATTTCACAACAAAAAGTAACAAGTCACTGACAAAAGAACATAGGTGAACCTTTAAAATATGTTAAATGAAGTCTTACATAAGCCTATATACACTGTTTCCATTTCTATAAGGTCTAGAACAGACAAAATTACATTTATATGGGGTTCCAGATGCTTTAGTAAAAAAAATAATAACCCAGAGAGTTGTTGCCCCTGAGAGGAGAGATTGATGAAAAGGGGCATGAAGTGGAACAGAGAAGATGTGTATGTTTCATGGCGTGTAAATTTTCCCTTAGAAGGTAACAAACCAAACAGATGTTAAATCCTAGTTATTTATAGTACACCAAAGCTTTTAGAGGTAATAAGTAGTGATATCTGCAACTAACTTTGAAAAGTATCAAATAATTGGATGATATATGGGTGGATGAATGGATGGAGGGATTGCTGTGTAATAACGAACATATAGTAAAATGGTAGAGAAGAATCTCAGTGGCATGTGTATGGGTGTTCACTGGAAATCCTTTCAAGTTTTCTGCTTTGAAATTTTTTACAGTGTTAAAAAAATGAGAAGACCGTTATCTACGTGTGACATATAAGAAATAGTTGCATTTTAATTTTTTGGTCACAATCACTTTCAGGAATGAGCATTTGAATTTTATTTATATATTTATTTTTTATTGAATTATTGGGGTAACATTGATTAAAAAATTATCTATGTTTCAGGTGTACAATTCTGTAATACATCACCAATATATTGTATTACTGTATTGTGTATTCACTATCCCAAGTCAAGTCTCCTACCATCGCCATTTATTCCTCTATAACATCCTCTGCCCCCCTCATCCCTCTTGTAATCACCATACTGTTGTCTGTGTCTGTGAGTTGTTTTTTTTTTTTTCTTTAGGGGTGAGCATTTGAATTTTTAAAATATCTGAAAATTCTGGAGCTTATTGTATAATTGTTATTATAGATTTTCCAAGGTTCTTTCACTGGTTGCTTCTGTGTTTGAGCATTTACCAGACCATATCTTATGGTATAGAAAGAAACCCCCACAAAATTGAACCATTTATGATGAGTAAAAATATTTAAGCTTAAAAAAATGACTTTTAGACCTTTAATTGCATAAGATTTTAGCTGCTTTTTGTAGATGTGACGAGCCAGTATCTTTCAGACTGATAGAGAAAGGAGCCCATATTTTTACCCCTTAACTTTGGAGAAGCCTTTCATGGTGCCACAGACCCACTCTGACAGCTGTAGAGGCAGCATGGTCGTCTATAATTAGGTCACTGCCCATTCTCAGCTAAGGGACAAAATTTATGCATATCACCCAAGGAAGGAAAGGGCATGAGGTATAAAGAACCCCTGTTATTTTGAGTAGCTTTCAGTTCTCAATCAAATAAATCATCTCCTCAAGTATTTGTAACAGTTTAAATAATTACTAAAAATTTATTTATAATAAATTTGAACTGCTTATTTTAATTTGAAGAATTCTTGCTGTTTGGATAATCAGGATCCAGAAAATTATCTTGGGTGGGAGGAATTTGTTACTTGTTTCTTCAAAGGCCTAGTAATACACACACATTTTTTTTTTTAGCTGACTCCTGTATCTGTGATTATTTTTAAGTCTCTGTTTTCTTTTGAAATGTAATAATGAGAATCAGTCCTACAGTAAGCTCATTTACCAGTATATTGGTCAAACCAGAGGTCCTATTTGAAGTTACCTCCTTAATGATTTAGAAAACTCAGTGGTGAATTTTACACGCGACAAAGGAATTTTTTTAACAAATCTCTTTTTCCTTTGCTATACTGTATTTAGAATACTTTTTATTATCAGTATGTACCAAGTAAAAATATTAATCCAATGCCACCTACTACGTGCTTATAGTAAAGAACTTCACCACCTATTATCTATTAGACCTGGTTACATTACTTAACCCCAGGGCCTATGAAACAGGGTTAATAAGGTTGTGAGGAGTAAATAACTACTATATAAAGTATTTTAAAACTGCCAGGAATCTAGTGCTTACTATATCTATAGATATTAGGTATAATTTTATCTTTCAATCTTTATCATTTTATGAATTCAATTTTTACCACAGTTTAGTTTTTGTTTGCTTTTTTTAGGTTTGTAAAAAATGTTTGTAGGTAAAAGATTAATGTCATATAAGGAACATTTTGAAAAGAAAGTACAAACTGGGATCCCTTTATTAAAATGCTTTTGTGGGTCTTTTTTTAGTCTCTATGAGACCCATTTTATAGTGACTGAGCTAAAATCATCTTTGTGTATTAAATATTATGTGTCATGGAATAATGGAGACTTACCTGTATCATTAGCTCTTACACATTATATGATACTGTCCTAAAAGGTGAAAATTAGATTTTCTGTTTTTTTAATAGTGTCATTTACATAAATATTTAATATATAATGTGATGATAATGAATCACCTTACTTGAGGAAGTAGTCACCATTTTTAAAATGAAAGAATTATAGCAATGTGAAATTTCTGAATTGTGGGAAGCACATCCTGGCTGTGTACTACTCCTGATTATGTGACTTGGTTGAGTCATTTAATATCCCGTGCTGTAGTTTCCCTGCCTATAAAAGAGGAATGACGTTAAGATTACCCTGTACCTACCATGCAGAGCTTTTTGTAAACTTTAGGCATTGATTATTTTTATATATGTGCTTTATGATATACATGCTAAGAATATTAGTTAATAATTTTGAACTGTTTTATCTCCATAGTCTTCAATTAAACTTAATGCTTGAGTAATAATTATACAAAATAAAAATACAAGATGATATTCCAAATAAAACCAAGGATTACATATTATGAACAGAAAAATAATTTTAAATTTCTTTTGTTTGATTATTTCAGAGTAAAGATGGGAAAACCCCACTGCACATGACTGCCCTCCACGGTAGATTCTCCAGATCACAAACCATTATCCAGAGTGGTAAAAAGTATTTCTGTTTGTTTTTTTTTCTTAAGTGTAATAAAAACATCCACAAAGTGAATGGTATTGGGGAATTGTCATAGCAGTCTATATTTTTAGTATTTGATATCAGATCTCATGAAAATCAAATAATATAAAATGCCATGTATGTGTATCGTACATAATTCTTTTTCATTTAAATTTATTGTTTTCCTGTGGGTTATAAATACAATTTCTCTACTAGTTACTGTTGACTTTTTTTTTTTTAAGATTTTATTTATTCATTATAGAGAGGGGGGAAAAAGAGAGAGAGAGGGAGAGAGAGAAGGGGGGAGGAGCAGGAAGCATCAACTCCCATATGTGCCTTGACCAGGCAAGCCCAGGGTTTTGAACCGGCAACCTCAGCGTTTCCAGGTTGACGCTTTATCCACTGCGCCACCACAGGTCAGGCCAGTGTTGACTTTTTAAAAAACATTGCTGAAGAAAATACTCTGCCTTTCCACTGCAGAGTGTGTGTGTGTGTGTGTGTGTGTGTGTGTGTGTGTACACAAAACTTGCAAATATCTTTTTTCCCCTTTTGAAAATTTTGAACTATTTTTAGGATTTTCATTTATTTTCTGAACGTGTATTCTTTTGCATTTGAAGTAACAGTAGTCAAGTTAAACTATTAAATATAAAGAATTTTGAAAGCATTGTTTCACAAGCCATGTTCCCAGAAACTGTTAGTAGTCCTCAATATAGTAGCTGTTAATGGTTTTGGAAGGGAAGAATAGAACAGGTTCATAATCAAATACTTTGTGAAGCATTGCATGCAGTATTTTTGGTGACACAGAGAGTGTGTACATTAACACTCTAAAAAGTCTTGTTCTAAAGAACGTGTTTAATACAGTGGTTTTCCAACTTAATGGACCCCAGAACCCTTAATTATGAAATCTGTAAGTCCAGAGCCTGGACCAGTATGTACTAAGTATGAATGAAATCTAGTTAAATTGCTATATCCATTAGTTGTGCTTTGAACAGCGCTTTATCTTGCTTTTCGTGTAATGGATTTGTCTTGATCTTTGTAGTCTAGTGTCTGATAAAATGTCCTTGATTGCAGGAGCTGTAATTGACTGTGAGGATAAGAATGGAAACACTCCCTTGCACATAGCAGCAAGGTACGGCCATGAGCTGCTAATCAACACTCTTATTACAAGTGGTGCTGACACTGCAAAGTAAGTACTTACCAAGGTGTCCATAGCTGTGACAGGGAAACAGAAGAAAGTGAATTGCAGTTTCCTAAATATTTCCAGTGGAAATTTGGGTTTTGTCTTCAATGTTATACTCATTGCTGGAGTTTTCTTTCTCTATTTTGTGTTTATGATGTACAATTTCATTTGGTAACCAGCCAGCATAGAGTACTTTTATATTTTTTTAACCCCAGTTCTTTCTATATTATGCAGTTTTGCTTAGAGATTTTAATTTTTGTGTCCTGTTTATTTGTAATCTAAAAGTAAATAAAAGACCCAAAAAAGTTTATATACTGAATACTTTTCATCCGAGTAATACTATCTCTAGGTAGTGCTTTCCTCCTTTCTGCCGCAGAGTTTAGGGATTTCGTGGTAGCTGCTACAAAGGATCCTTGTCCCCTACTTTGGTCAGAACAGCTCACTTTTATCTGTTTTATATGTTAAAAATTTCACTGTAAGGTTTTGTTTGAAAGATGGATTCTCCTGGATGCTCTGCAGACACAAACACTTAAATTGATGTTTAGCATTTCTGTGCATGTTTTTATAATTCTGTTACATTAATCAGTGTATTTTAAACTTTCTATAAATGATAAGCATCTGTATACTTTTTTTGTATGTGAAGTTGATTTAGCCAGATATAAATTTGGACTTTTTTATATCTCTTGCTGTGTTATATAAAAATTTCACAATTTGCTCACCTTATTTACAAACATAAGTTGCTATCAATTTTTTTCTGTTACAAAAATGATTGCAGTGGGCCCTGGCCGGTTGGCTCAGCAGTAGAGCGTCGGCCTGGCGTGCGGGGGACCCGGGTTCGATTCCCGGCCAGGGCACACAGGAGAAGCGCCCATTTGCTTCTCCACCCCCCCCCCTTCCTCTCTGTCTCTCTCTTCCCCTCCCGCAGCCAAGGTTCCATTGGAGCAAAGATGGCCCGGGTGCTGGGGATGGCTCCTTGGCCTCTGCCCCAGGCGCTAGAGTGGCTCTGGTCGCGGCAGAGCGATGCCCCGGAGGGGCAGAGCATCGCCCCCTGGTGGGCAGAGCGTCGCCCCTGGTGGGCGTGCCGGGTGGATCCCGGTCGGGTGCATGCGGGAGTCTGTCTGACTGTCTCTCCCCGTTTCCAGCTTCAGAAAAATACAAAAAAAAAAAAAAAAATGATTGCAGTGAACTGCCTTGTAATGATCTCAATGGTGAGGCAGAAAGAATGGATTTTGTACTCTAGGCAAATGTGCAGAGACATTTTTGATTGTCATAATTTCGGTAGAAGGATGTCACTGACATCTAGTGTAGGTAGAGCACATGGGCAGGGCTGAACCCAGCACAGGACAACCACCTCTCGCCACCGCCGCCCGCCCCAACAAAGTTCGTAATGGCATAGTGCAGGGGTCCCCAAACTTTTTACACAGGGGCCAGTTCTCTGTCCCTCAGACCATTGGAGGGCCGGACTATAAAAAAAACTATGAACAAATCCCTATGCACACTGCACATATCTTATTTTTAAGTAAAAAAACAAAACGGGAACAAATACAATATTTAAAATAAAGAACAAGTAAATTTAAATCAACAAACTGACCAGTATTTCAATGGGAACTATGGGCCTGCTTTTGGCTAATGAGATGGTCAATGTCCAGTTCCATATTTGTCACTGCTAGCCATAACAAGTGATATGATGCGCTTCCAGAGCCGTGACGCATGCGTCCTGCGTCACCGGAAGTAGTACTGTACGTGAGCGACGCTGCGCTTTGCAGCGCCACCACATACAGTACTCCAGGATGCATCCTGTGCTCCTCTCATTAACCACCAATGAAAGAGGTGCCCCTTCCGGAAGTGTGGCAGGGGCCGGATAAATGGCCTCAGGGGGCCGCATGTAGCCCGCGGGCTGTAGTTTGGGGACCCCTGGCATAGTGCTTGCTGCACATGAAAAACAACTGAGGAAAATTGCTGGATAACTAGTTATGGCCACCTTCAAACTTTTGTCAAATTGCTCTTCAGAGTATTAAGGTTTTGATTCATCCATCTTTTCACTTTATGTAGTTTCTTGGTATTTATTTAAATTATTGTATTTTTCTTAATATGGTAATGAGGATATTGTCCTTTTTTTCTCAGGCGTGGCATACATGGAATGTTCCCCCTCCATCTGGCAGCCTTAAGTGGGTTTTCCGATTGCTGCAGGAAGCTTCTATCCTCTGGTAAGTAGAACCTTTTCAAACTGACTCTTCTGTTTCCCCACCCCCTATTTTCATACAGTTTCTTTATTCTGTTCTTCCCAGATTACATAGATATATTCAAGTATAAATCATTTATTAACCCCTCTTAGAAAATATTGGGTTCCACCTAAAACCTATATAATTTTATTAACCAATATCACCCCAATAAATTCAATAAAAATTTTTTAAAGTTCTTCAGCATATTTACTTCAATGAAAAAGCATCTTTTTTTATTATTGATTTTTTAAAAATTAATTTTAATGAGGTGACATTGATAAATCAGGGTACATATGTTCAGAGAAAACATCTCTAGGTTATTTTGACATTTGATTATGCTGCATTCCCATCACCCAAAGTCCAATTGTCTTCCATCACCTTCTAACTGGTTTTCTTTGTGCCCCTCCCTCTCCTCCCCCCCACCCCATAACCCCCACCCTCTTGTCCATGTCTCTGAGTCTCTTTTTTTTTTTTTTTTTTTTTTTTGCATTTTTCTGAAGCTGGAAACAGGGAGAGACAGTCAGACAGACTCCCGCATGCGCCCGACCGGGATCCACCCGGCACGCCCACCAGGGGGCGACGCTCTGCCCATCCTGGGCATCGCCATGTTGCGACCCTCCTGGGTGTTGCCATGTTGCGACCAGAGCCACTCTAGCGCCTGGGGCAGAGGCCACAGAGCTATCCCCAGCGCCCGGGCCATCTTTGCTCCAATGGAGCCTTGGCTGCGGGAGGGGAAGAGAGAGACAGAGAGGAAGGCGCGGCGGAGGGGTGGAGAAGCAAATGGGCGCTTCTCCTATGTGCCCTGGCCGGGAATCGAACCCGGGTCCTCCGCACGCTAGGCCGACGCTCTACCGCTGAGCCAACCGGCCAGGGCCTGAGTCTCATTTTTATGTCCCACAGAGACATAGAGTCAGAGAGAGGGATAGACAGGGACAGACAGACAGGAACGGAGAGATGAGAAGCATCAACCATTAGTTTTTCATTGCATGTTGCAACACCTTAGTTGTTCATTGATTGCTTTCTCATATGTGCCTTGACCACGGGCCTTCAGCAGACCAAGTAACCCCTTGCTCGAGCCAGCGACCTTGGGTCCAAGCTGGTGAGCTTTTGCTCAAATCAGATGAGCCCGCTCTCAAGCTGGCAACCTCGGCGTCTCGGACCTGGGTCCTCCACATCTCAGTCCGACACTCTATCCATTGTGCCACCGCCTGGTCAGGCTATTATTGATTTTAATTTATTGTGTTTACATAGATTCTAGTGTTGCCCCAAATGCATCCCGTATTCCCGTATTCCCCTCAACATCTCCCTAAAAAGCATCTTAAATATCACTTATACTTACTGTTTTTTAGTTTTCAACCTTGAAATTTGCATACTAAATATTAATATACACATTTAAGCATTTTGACCATACACAAAGAAAGTGTTGGGCCTTTTAATTTGAAGATTAATTTTCTCTTCATTTCTGGGAAAGGTTTTATTTTTCCAGTGATTCTTTCTCTCTGTTAGTGGGGAATGGGATGTGGAGTATTTGTGGAGCAGCTTCTGTTCATTGAATGGTGGTCTTCTGGGATTGTCCCCTTTGTCTAGAAACAAAATATCTTCTTTTGTGTGCTTCTTTTAAGAGCTGACAGCCATCCTACAACTTCTTCTAGGTTTGTGAAATGATTTATGGCATCTAATTACTATCTTATAGTCAGTTTGAAACAAAACAGAATCAATAGCTTTCTATAAATATTACTACACAGCTGTGGTCCTTATTAAATGTATAGAATTATTAAATAAGATTTAACTGATCTTACATATTTTATTTCTTAGTGTTAAAGTTGAACAGATTTTGTGTATTAATACTCGTGATTATTGGAAGATTTATGGGGAAGTTTCAGTTAAAACTAACATTGTAAGACCGACGCTTCAGAGTTATTCTTAAATGATAATTCTTGAGTTGTGTTTCGAGTTTTTAAAGCATGTATGTGTCCACAAGTGTACATATACCCAATTATCCATGAAAGAAAATTCTAAAATCTCTTCTCAGTGTTAATAATAATTCATAGGTAGCAAAGCACCTATGATTTTTTTTGAAAAAACTTTATTAAGACATAATTCACATATCATACAAGTCACCCATTTAAAGTTTACCAATTCATTGATTTTTAGTATATTCTCTGAAGTGTGTAACCATCACTGCATTTGGTTTTAGAACATTTTTATTTCCCCCTGAAAGAAAATGCCTTTAGCAGTAATTCCCCATTTCCTCCCTCCTATAGTCTTAAGCAGCTACTAATCTACTATACGTTCTGTCTTTATAAATTTTGCTGTTCTAGACAGTTCACAGAGATGGAATCACCCAAGACGTGGGTTTCTGTGACAGATTTTTCTCACTTAGCGAAATATTCCCCAGGCTCATCTATGTTGTAACATTATCAATACTTTATGGCTGAATTATATGCCATAGTATCCTATCGGTTTTTTCTTTTATATTTTTATGTAAAAATTATTTTTCAATTACAGTTGACATACAATTTTATGTTAGTTTCAGGTGTCTATAGTTTTGTTGTTTTTTTACCTGTCTGTAATGTATTTTCAATAAACTACTTTCAAAACAAAATAATTCATAGTTTTGTTTGAGATTGGAGGGTGTGACTCTTTTCATTTTTTGACATACTATAATATAAAGTAACTTATCTATAGTAGTGTATAATATAAAATGTATTCATTCCTATAGGATTTGATATAGATACCCCAGATGATTTCGGTAGGACTTGTCTCCATGCAGCTGCAGCTGGAGGGTATGTTAACAAAGTATTTACTAGCTGGTTATGGCGGGTTTTCTCTTTATTAGTTCCAGACTACCACAAAATAGAAAACACAGAGGAGTGGTTTGGGAGAAGACGGTCCAGAGTGGTAGATAGAAATCACTTGTTTTAATCTTTGTCCACCTAAGTCATAAGTTGTGAATGGGAGAGACAGAACAAACCTACAAAAGGAAGTATTGCTTTTCATAAAATAAAATTATTTTGGGGTAAATGAAAAATATATTTCCCCCAGTGAAAGCACTGAAACATTGGGAGAATTCTAAGTAGTACTAATACTCTTTCAGAAGGTGTTTGGGGTTTTAAATCATAATTTTATGGGGAAAATGATGATAGCCTGTTTATATCTTCCATTTTTTTCCCGAATAGGAATTTGGAGTGCCTAAACCTTCTGCTGAACACTGGTGCAGACTTCAACAAAAAGGACAAATTTGGGAGGTAAGGTATGATACAGTTCTTCAATAGAGCCTATTTAGTGTTATTTACTTAATGACTTCCTTGCCCTTTTAACCTAAGAATTAACAATTCAGCAGCTTTTGCATTGTGATCTGATTCATTAAGAGGCCCAAGTAAGTCATTAACTTCTAAATATTCCTTCCTTCCTGTGATCTTCTCCCACCTGAGCTCTGCCACAGCCCCATGCTGTCAGCCACAACTTGATATTATAAGCACTTCTGTACCTCTTATATCTATCCTTCCTCCTCCTCCTTCACCTTCCCCTCCCATACGTGGCCTTGGAAATGTAAAATATCCATGGTACCTTCAAGAACTCAGTGGTACAACTCTCTTTTCCCACAAGTCATTCCTTTGTTAGAAAGTGTACTGCCTGTGTTTGGTGACAGAGCCCTAGAAGGCAGGAAGAAATGAGTTCTGTGCAATTTTTCTTTCTCCTTTCCTGTAACTCCCCACATACACATATATGCATGCCAGCATATCCACATACACTCCCTGAGGGTGATCTGTGAGAAAGCACCTGTGAAATGACTGAGTCCCTCTATAGTCACTCAGCCAGGCCTCATACTCAGTGTTCAAACCAGGCCTCATTAGTACTAGCATTTGTCACAGCAGTGCTGAAAGCCATCATCAACTATGTTACTTAGAGTAGGAGTTGCCCCACAGTGTGTTAGAACCACATAAATAAGGATTGAAGGCAGTTTGAATTAGTTTGAAAAATAGAGATGTCAATATGAGCAAAATTATATGTCAGGAGTCTGAAAATTGTATCAAAGAGTATGTGACCAAAAGGGTGGTATGTAAGAAGGAAATGTGATTAGGCCAGTGCAGAAGTAGTAGAATTATATATGGTAGGGACTCAGAAATTCATATAAGAAAAAAAAACTACCATCTGATCTTCTAATTACTTTGAGGATCAGATTGTTCTCATAAACCTGCTAATGGAAAGAGCTAATGACCTGCAAAGTCAAAAATCACTTTGTTTGGCTTTGGAATGCAAAATTTTTATAGTGAATTAGCTTTTATGTTATACTTTAATCCATCTTCTATTAGTTGATTTGTAACACTTGAAGCATTCTATACTACAAATAGAGCATCTGAAGCCCATTCTGAGTATAGAAGCTCAAAAGTAATTCAGGGTTAATTGCATTTTTTTAATAATACTATTACTATACTGTACCATTACCCAAAGAAAGTAAATAATATTTTACTGTTGTTTCATTTGGTGTTTTAGAAAAAATTATACTATGAAGAGTGGACTAAATTTTACTTTTCTATATGCTTTTTCTTCTTCTTTTTTTAATGAAAAGTCATGGAATTATAGTTTTGTAAGCCAAAGGCAGGGACTCCTAAATTTAGTAACATTCTGTTTCCTTTCAGTAACTGGAAAGAAATAGGCTATGAATATTCAGTCTTTAGAAATTAAAACAGTGCTCTAACTCTTTTGAATAATGAACAATCTTCAAAATTATGCAATTTCTGCTTCGAAGATCTGGTATTTCTTTGCAGCTCTACCAGATAGTGGATGTAACTGAGCATTCTTTTTAATATCCCTGTATTTTCTTTTACCTTTTATTCCTCTTCTGAAACAAGAACAGAAGTTGCTACCCCTTTACTGTGAAGCATTGTTTCATCAATTTATGTAATGTTTTATTGAATTATTCAACAACAATCGGAATAAACAATTTAGGATCAAATAGAATTGACTCTCGGTGAACAATAATTAGTAGCTATTTGTTAGTATAGAGGAAGCTTTGTTAAAATGAAAGTTGCCAAATTTCTAAATGGAACAGGAAGGGGGTCATTCACTCAAAAGACTGGAATTGGTACTGTCTAGAGACCATGAAATCATTTCATTGCGTTTCTAAGTTCCTATTCATAGAGGTTTTCTGCTGCCTAACTTTTCCCCTCCTTAGCTTTCTGGCCAGCCCTCCAAAAGACTTAGTTTATGACAAAAAAACAGTCTCAGGCTCACTTTATAGTATTTGTAACTGAGTGAAGTAGGGAGAGTCCATCCATGGTGCTCTTGTTTACTCCTCTGTCCTTGATTTCTATTTTTCTTATATTGGGCGCAAAAGATCTCCACTGCACTATGCTGCTGCCAACTGCAATTACCAGTGCCTGTTTGCTCTTGTGGGATCAGGAGCCAGTGTGAATGACCTTGATGAAAGAGGATGCACACCCCTGCACTATGCAGCTACATCAGACACAGATGGCAAGTAAGTAGCATGTGGTGAGAGTGAAGGGTTATCGTTTCTGTGTTCCTGGACACCGGTGTCTTCCATATGGATGGCTATTTTTATTGCAAAGTAATGTTTCTTTTTTGTTGTTGATTATCTTTCTCTAAGTCTCTTATGTGGGAAATAAATTGGTTTAATAATTATTCTGTAATCATAGTTATTTTTTACCTATTTCTATTCAATAACCTTCCTGTTGACTGAATTGATAGGAAAAAAAATAAAAGTCTCTTATTGTCCTCCCTGCCAAAAGCGCATCTTACTATCACCTCCATGTGTTTTCCATCGGATGTCTCAAAGTACTCAACCTTGAGTATAGTGTAGGGAAAGAGAATGAGAAGAGATAATGGACAATGCTATCAGAATATTGGGCAGAGATCAGAATATCACTGTCCTTCAGAGGGAGAGAGTTCATATTTGCAAGGCATTCTTCTAAGTTTGTATCCAAAAGAGGAGTTGTTGAACTGGCAGAACCTGGCACATAGCTGGTATTAAATATTGTTTAAATAAGTAAATTGGATAATGGAGTAAGTAACGATAGCCAGAAATAACTGAATGAGAACAATGAGATATATACATATAAATAAATTATTCTGTAATTAATATTCAGCTAAAGTTAGACCCATTTTATAGTGTCTTACTAATAGACTCTGTGTTTCATGTACTCACAACTTTCAGCCTACTTTTGACCGCCCCTTTATGTTGTCACCTTGAAAGAAAATAAACTCACTGGAAACAGAGGAGAGATCTCCCATGTTTGTGGCATTCCCCAGGTGTCCGAGTCAGTGAAGAGTGAAAACACCCTTCGGGAAAACAAATAATGGTTTCTGGGGAAAGATTTTACACCTCAGGGAAATTGCCTTTAACATAGAACCCTCTCTCGTTTTTAATATTTACTATTGCCCTCAAAATAAAAAGCATTATTTGATGGTATTATCCACTAATGTCAATTTGTTAAAACTCTATAACTAATTTTAAAGCTGTTTCTATAATACTTCATTATGTTGGATTATTTGCTAAAATTCTAATGTTGAAGGCACTAGTAAAATGTATTTTCTGTTAGTGGAATATATTACTATACAATTTTATGTATACCAGAATAGTCAGATATAGATATATTTGGGGGAGAAGTTAAATTATTTGAAGTATATTTAAGAAAATCTGTGATAAAGACTTTATAAATTAGAATATATTTTGGTAAACTTGAGTTAAGTAAATGATCCTTATAAATTTTATAAATTCAGGATTTGATTTCTAGATTGTTTTAAAATAGGTTATACCTAAGTGACTGTTATCACCAATGATAGATAGCTCTTTACCACAGTTGCACAGACTGGTTGTATTGGGTATATCGCTCAGCATCTATTATACATAAATTTCACTGAGAGGTCACCAACACAGGTTACCTTATAGTCCTTCTGTACTTAGACAATTGCCATAAACCCAAATTCTTATACAAAAACAAAGTAACAATGTTCAACTCATACTGTTTTGAGATTATTATTATTTTAAGCCAGTTTATTTTTTTGTAGAAGTGTACTAGTACTACAGTGAATTAAATAGTTTTCACACCTAATATAAACTGTTTTGAGCAATAGGCTAGTGATAGTTATTATTTAAACCAGCGGTTCTCAACCTGTGGGTCGCGACCCCGGCGGGGGTTGAACGACCAAAACACAGGGGTCGCCTAAAGCCATCGGAAAATACATATTAGGCGACCCCTGTGTTTTGGTCGTTCAACCCCCGCCGGGGTCGCGACCCACAGGTTGAGAACCGCTGATTTTTTCTTTTGATTTTTTTTTTTGTATTTTTCTGAAGCTGGAAACGGGGAGAGACAGTCAGACAGACTCCCGCATGCGCCCGACCGGGATCCACCCGGCACGCCCACCAGGGGTGACGCTCTGCCCACCAGGGGGCGATGCTCTGCCCCTCCGGGGGGTCGCTCTGCCGACCAGAGCCACTCTAGCGCCTGGGGCAAGGGCCAAGGAGCCATCCCCAGCACCCAGGCCATCTTTGCTCCAATGGAGCCTTGGCTGCGGGAGGGGAAGAGAGAGACAGAGAGGAAGGAGGAGAGGGGGGTGGAGAAGCAAATGGGCGCTTCTATGTGCCCTGGCGGGGAATCGAACCCAGGTCCCCCGCACGCCAGGCCGACGCTCTACCGCTGAGCCAACCGGCCAGGGCTGAGAACCGCTGATTTAAACATTTAATTCTTAGTATCAACAGGAGGCAGTCTGATGTACTAGAAAGAACATGAGCTTTGGGATCCAAAAGCCTCAGTTTAAATCTTGAGGTCTCCATATTACATGTTTTTGAGCCTGAACAAGCAAAAAACTTCTTTACATGTAAAATTAGAATGAAACCTACTTCTTAGAATTGTGAGGAAAACTAAATGAGATGCTATGTATAAAACCATCTAGCACTGTTCCTTAGAGCCTCTGTTTCTTATCTTGAAAGTATCTGTATCTCAAAAGTCCTGTCTAATGCCATCGTTCATTGACTCAGTGATTTGTGCCCAGGGAAGCTTCTGGAAACTATAAGCCTCAGTAATCATTTTAGGATACCAGAGCCATCCTTTCAATAAGTGATTGTTTTAGAAACTTAAATAGTAGCATTAAAGCATTGATTTATTTTTCTAAGTTCCAAGGATTTAATTCTCAAGAATAGGTTGGATAATAAGATAATCTGACATAACTCATTATTTGTCAAAGTAAGAGGGAAACATTTTCTAAGAGAAGAAACAAATTCCCATGACTTCAAGTTGCTATTATTGAGTAATGTGTGTTTGTTGGTTTGTTTTTTTAATGATTGTGTACGAACTTCCTGTCAGCATCCTGAGGGAAAGCTGGTTATATTTTAGAATATGTCCCTCACAGTCTAATCAAAGTTAAAGAATTGGTATATACCTTCCTGTAGTCTTTTCTATATTCATGTAATTGCTTAGAAATGTGTTTATGTTTCACTGAAATCTACTTTTATGGTAATAGTTGGCATTTTTCACAAAAATGAGATATTTGACTTCTAAATAGCATGGTTTATTGTCTGTTTTGAACTTTATATAAATGAAGTTATATAGTTTTTGTTCAGAAGTTTTATAATCCTTTGATTTGTTCCTTAAATATTTGATATTTTTATTACCAAAATATCTTTAGATTTCCATTTGTTGTGATAAAGAGAAATACATTCTATTTTTATATAAGGACTTTATATTCAGCAGCCTTGTTAAACTGATTTTATCTAGTTGCATAAGATGACAGTAGATTTGATATAGCTTCTGCCACTTGTGGGGCCTTGGGCAAGCTACCTAACCTCCTTGTGTCCGTTTCATCTGTGAAGTGGGGTAATAATCTGATCTAACTCATGGCTCTATGAGGTATAGACTATCTGAATTGCTTATAATAAATAGTACCTGTCACTTTATAATCTTCCTGTAAGATTAATTTTTTAAACTTTGACTTTTTTGTTTGGTTTTGTTTTTTGATGAGAACTGACCTTATTGTACACCGTAATGGGGGAGAGTGAGGAGAAGGAGGGCCTCTGGTGACAATGTCACATCCCCGGCCTTTGGTTGAGTGGTCCTTACCCATGGGACACATGGTTAGAATTAGTTTGAACTTGTACTGGATCTCAAAGTATTAGAAGTTCATGGGTGGTAGAGGAAGAATAGGACATACTTAAATGATTTGAAATGTACTCTGATTTAAATTATGTGTTTAATTGGGATGGGAATACTTAATTTGTCTAACAAATTAAATGAAGATAAATTTTAACAGTAAGTATAGTTTATTACTTAGCTATATAATCATAAATATTCCTCCAGATTTTGCATACATAATTTATTTTAGGGGAAAGGAGAGAGATTGTAGAAAGTCTTCATTTCTTAATCTTTTGAGTGTTATAGAATGAGCATGTGCTAACTTACAATCAGTAAGATAAGTCAGAATAGATTCTCTTCCCTCCACCTCATTTTCAAATTAAAAATGACGTCCAGATTTTCAAGATCAAGTCGTTTTATGGTTCAGTATTTTATAAGCACCCTGGTTAAAGTATCACTCTGAGTCATTAACCTTTGTGCGAAAGCATTTGGTAGTGTGGAAAGAACACTAATGAAGAGAAGGCTTGAGGTCTGATCCTTGCTTCACCATATTCTAGATAAAAGATTTGGAGCAACTTTTTTATTTTTCTGAGTATTAGCAGTTTTTTCATTTGTTGCAGATAATGCTTATTTCACAATGTAGTTATGAAATTACTTAGTGGAATCTAAAAGCCATGCCAGCAGAAGGAATTTTATCCCTATAAATCAACTCAGTCTCTGTTTCCTTACAGACCAATCATCTGAGTAATGTGGACGTAAAAAAAATTAGAGAAATAATGTGATTTGATAGAAACTACCACATGTATAACAGTTAAATCATTTCAAACCATTTAGTGCTTGTAAACCCTGAACTAGTCATTGTAAATAATGCTTTGAGACATACCCTTTTACTTTAGAAAGTAAACATGAACTTACCTACTTGTTTTGCTTTCCTTAAATAAATCTTTTTTTTATATATATAGTACTCATGTATCAGCAAGTTATCTTAAAATAGTTCTTTCCTCCAGTAGACTGTCTTGTGTTCAGGTATCAGTAAGGTGAACCATTCCTGTTTTATCACTCATAGCTAGGGAACTTGAGTAAAAATCAGAAGATATGCCTCGAGTGAAATGTCTGTGCCTGTACAGCAGTGAGGCTGTCCTCTAGTCCTGCAGATCTTTTCTCCACCCCAGGGAGCATGACTTCTGAGTTAGGCACCTGTGAAGATTATATACAGAGCTTGCAATCTGCCTGAAACATTTCCTGAGGTGCCTCAGAGCTTTGGTCTGTGAACACCAGAAAACACAAGTCTTGTTGCTTTAGAAGTCAGATTTGAGCCCTGGTGGGTTGGCTCAGTGGTAGAGTGTCGGCCTGGAGTGTGGATGTCCCAGGTTTCATTCCTGGTCAGGGCACACAGGACAAGCGCCCGTCTCCTGTTCCACCCCTCGTGCTTCTCTCTCTCTCTCTCTCTCTCTCTCTCTCTCTCTCTCTCTCTCCTCCTACCCTCCTGCAGGCATGGCTCGATTAGAACAAGTTGGTCCCGGGCACTGAGGATGGCTCCATGGCCTCCGCCTCAGGCACTAAAAAAGGGCTTCAGTTGCAATGGACCAAGGGCTCCAGATGGGCAGAGCATCGCCCCCTAGTGGGCTTGCAAGTGGATCCTGGTTTGGGCTCATGCAGAAGTCTGTCTCTGCCTCCTCTCTTCTCACTAAATTTTTTTTTTTTTTTAATTTTTCTGAAGCTGGAAACGAGGAGAGACAGTCAGACAGAGACTCCCGCATGCGCCCGACCTGGATCCACCCAGCACGCCCACCAGGGGTGACGCTCTGCCCACCAGGGGGCGATGCTCTGCCGCGACCAGAGCCACTCTAGTGCCTGGGGCAGAGGCCAAGGAGCCATCCCCAGCGCCCGGGCCATCTTTGCTCCAATGGAGCCTTGGCTGCGAGAGGGGAAGAGAGAGACAGAGAGGAAGGAGGGGGGGGGGTGGAGAAGCAAATGGGCGCTTCTCCTATGTGCCCTCGCCAGGAATCAAACCCGGGTCCCCCGCACGCCAGGCCGACACTCTACCGCTGAGCCAACCGTCTTCTCACTAAATTTTAAAAAGAAAAGTCCAATTGGATTTTTTTTTATTTTATATATTCATTTTAGAGAGGGGGGGAGAGAAAAGGGTGAGGGCGGAGCAGGAAGCATCAACTCCCGTATGTGCCTTGACCAGGCAAGCCCAGGGTTTTGAACTGGCAACCTCAGTGTTCCAGGTTGATGCTTTAGCCACTGTACCACCACAGGTCAGGCCAGATTTGGATTTTTTAATCATTGTGGTACCCAATTTACCATGTTGTTTGTCAATAATTTTAGCTGGGCCCTGGCCGGTTGGCTCAGCGGTAGAGCGTCGGCCTGGCGTGCGGAGGCCCCGGGTTCGATTCCCCGCCAGGGCACATAGGAGAAGCGCCCATTTGCTTCTCCACCCCCCCCCCTCCTTCCTCTCTGTCTCTCTCTTCCCCTCCCGCAGCCAAGGCTCCATTGGAGCAAAGATGGCCCGGGCGCTGGGGATGGCTCTGCGGCCTCTGCCCCAGGCGCTAGAGTGGCTCTGGTCGCAGCAGAGCGACCCCCCGGAGGGGCAGAGCATCGTCCCCTGGTGGGCAGAGCATCCCCCCTGGTGGGCGTGCCGGGTGGATCCCGGTCGGGCGCATGCGGGAGTCTATCTGACTGTCTCTCCCCGTTTCCAGCTTCAGAAAAATAAATAAATAAATAAATAAATATAATTTTAGCTGTACATAAATATCAAAATACCACTTAAAAGAATGAACACTTACTACCACTAAGGCTATTGTAATAAATATATATCCGCAAATAATTTCTAAGAGATCTAAAGGATTTTAAGCATTTTGGCATTTAAAAAATAAGGATTGGCTTTAAAAAGAACAGTCGTTATGTGCACATATTTTTATACACATACTATATGATGGCTCCTGAAAAATCAATACGGCCCTTAGGTGTATTGCACTTTCTGACAGGTTTTGGAGGGGTTCGCTTTAAATGAAGAAGATTCTCTTAGGAACATTTTATTTGTATTTTTATGATATTTACAGTCAATGTCATTCAAATGACAATTTACATAGTATAGATGTATTTATGCTTTTACATCACTCAGATGTTAGAAAAACATCCATTTTTATTTTGTCTCTATTCTTATCACTCATTAAAACTCAGGATTTAGAATTGTGACTGTTATTTCTACAATAGGTGCCTGGAATACTTACTAAGAAATGATGCAAATCCAGGGATCCGGGACAAGCAAGGATACAATGCAGTACATTACTCAGCTGCTTATGGTCACCATCTGTGTCTTCAGCTGGTAAGATTCCAGAGTTCTTGTGGAAGGACGGATGTGAGTTTATGTTCTAGTAATTTAATGAAAATGAGAATAAATGGACCTGTAAACAAATTCAAACTTCAGTAAGATACCTGTCGTTGTCTTTTCCCTTTCAAAAATAAAGGATAAAATTACATCTGGACAGGCTACTTATTTTCTTCCCTTATATTACCTGATATCTGTGTAACACTTCCCATGCCCCTTTAAATAGTGTTTTCCAGATGTTTCTAAGAAATGTATCTATGTCTTAAGTCAGAAATAAATGTCCCTATTGCAGGAAGCTTCCTGCAGTACTTAGGGAACTCCGAAAGGCCTATTCTTTTAGCAGTCCCTCCTGATAAGGGAGACTCGACTTCCGCAAGTAACTTTATTCAACTGTGGTCTCATTCTTGAATGTATACACCATGCACCCCATTTGATTGGGCAAGTTAAAAGTCTCAGGTGTTGGGTAACAGATGCTTCAAGTTAAAGGTTTGTTTGTTTAGATTTATCTTATAAATTATATTAAACATTGCTTCCCTTCAAGTGGAAATAAAATTCAAGGAGAGTGGCCATAAAAGATAGAAAAAGATATGGTTGACATATTTAAAATAGCATTTAGAACCCTGCTACAGAAATAAAAAATATTTCCTTAGGTTACTGTGGTATCCTTAGACTAAAATCTGAGATCCATGTATCTAGATTTGTGGTCTATTAGATTATACAATTGCTTATTTGGGAGGTGAGTGCAGCACTGGTTTATAATGGAATTTAACAAAGTCTTATGTAAATAAAGACCTGTAGTTAACATTTATCTTTTATACATGTGACTACTTCCTAAACTAAATATTTTTATTTTAAATTTTATTTCAGATTGCAAGTGAAACTCCTTTAGATGTTGTAAGTATTAGTCTGCTTACCCCCCCCCCCCCACTATTCAGACTATTATAGTTATTTATTTGCTCTTACTAGAGCTGTGGCCTGTTTTACACATTCTTGAGAACAAAGATAGTAACAGAAATCATGTATGGGGGGGGGTTCGGGAGGAGCTCCTACTTGGCAATACTTAAATAACATTTTCCTCAAATTCTTAATTTCTAGGCCTCCCTCAAAACTCTTAGTCTGTGGTCCTTACACAGTTTCAGGATGATCTGTTCCATAAGCCTGCAGTTTAGTTTTTATGATATAATGAGCTGAGATTTTTACATTCTTACTCAAGCATCAAGGCATACTCTAAAATGGATTTTAATTTAGGGGGAAGGGAGCAGGAATTACTGCTGTTATATATCTAAAAACATCATTTCTGACATTTAAATGCTTTTCTTTCTCAGTTAATGGAAACCTCGGGAACAGACATGCTGAGTGATTCAGACAATAGAGCAACAATAAGCCCTTTGCACTTGGCTGTGAGTACTGCCTTCACAGCCAACTTGATAGCTGGTTTACTGAAAATATCTCATGTCTCTGTTGACTCAAACTTGTACCCACAAGTTGTGGTCCATGTAATGATGATCGTGGAATTAAAACTTTAAGAACTTCCTATTCAGAGAATCCTTGAATATACTTTGATGTTTTGTTTTGTTTTAAATGTTCTTTGGGCTTCCCCCAAGGCCTACTCTAAGAAAAGAATGTGATGTGAATTTTAAAAAGCACTGTCATAATGGAATGGCTTCTAACTTGCCAAGCACATGGTAGAAGAGCTATATAATTTCTGCAGTATTTCTTTGACTTTTTGATTAATTTGTGATCTTGCTATGCTAACTAGGTATGTATTCACTGGTCCTCAGTTGCTTATGCTATGGGATTTGTCTGTGTGCTCTGTGTCCCCTTTAGCTTAGGGTACCTCTGAATTTTTCCTCTTAATGTCACTCTCTAAGAAGAGAGAGTTTGGAGAGCAAATGACTATTTAAATCAAATATGATGGGAATGAATTATCTTAGAAATTGCAGGCAGAGCACAGTCTATTTTCTGTGCGGAAGAAAGAATTTATTTTTGAAACAAAGCATGTTACAGTGATAGAAGGTTAGAAACTTTGAGAATCAGGAGACTTAGGTACTGTCACTAGCTATTTGAGAGACACCTCTGATTTTAAGTATAGTAAAATGCTTATAGGGTATTCAAGTTCAGTGATCAGTTTAATTTTTCTTTTCACATAGACTATTATTTTTATCTTAGTATTCTCCTTGCATATTTTCTAGCACTGACACATGTACGTTGACTTTTATGCTTTCTTCTTCCCTTGACTTCCTACCATGTTCTAAACAACTAAGAGTGCATGCTGAAGCTTTCTGCTTCCTTGCCCTTTGGGTCTTTAGAAATATGCACCTGCTCTCCGGACTTGTGTTATCAGTAAGTCATCCAGAAGGTCAAAGCCAGCAAGGAGAAAAGAGCCGTTTTACTAGTGGTGGCGAGAAATGAAGTCAGAGCGGAAGACTAGGCAGTGCTTCCTGCATCATCATCATCATCATTCTTAAAATAATGGCCCTGTCATTTCTTGAGTACTTTAAATCATCTAAGCACTTTGCCAAGTTTTAAATATATTATCTGAAAAAGTATAGTATTTTTATACTAGTTTTTTACTTTATGGCTGTTGTGAATACTGCTTCTATGAACGTGTGTGCTAAATAGTGTTTTAAACTGAAATGAGAACAATTTTGTAATTTAGTAATTAGGCTCAATGAAATGGGATTATACCACCACTTCTGCATTTTGTATCTATTTCTAGGAAGTTTTCAGAAATTAGTTGAAGTGATCTCTTTCTTTCCAAACTCGTCTAATCCTGGACAGCTTGATGCTGTACGAGCACAGTGACTTGAGGTGTAATGAAACTGGTCTTGTTCCTGTCTTCACACATGCTAGGCACACAAGTTCCTAGTCTTAGTCCTCATCCAGGACATTCGAAGGGAAGAACCCCTGTGGCAAATCATCATGGCTCTCTTCTTTTTATACTATCTTCTGCATATACTGTTTCTCTCAAAGTTCATTCTTTTAGTAGCATAATTCCACTGACCTGGTATTGAGGATCAAGATTAGATGTGATCCTAAAACAGTAGAGTTCAGTGATTTCCAGTTACTTTAATCTTTGAGATAGTCAGAAACATCAAAGAGATCAGTAAGGCCTAGAGCAACTTGACTTCCTGCAGGTACTTCCTGACGTTTTCCACAAGAAAGGACTATATGTACTGCCCTTTGATGCAGTGTGGCGCCCTCTTCTAACCTTAGGAGCAAGTGAGATTTAGCTCAAGCATGGTAGAATTTTGTTTTTCAGTTACCAGGGAAAAAATTCATGTGTGACCATTTTCCTACCAGCTGATCTGTAGGTGTGAATGGTATCAAAAAATAACTTATGAAAATCCCTTTGCTACAAAGTGGCAATTTGAGTGAACTAGAGAGAACAGATCTGTGTCTTGTTACTGCTTTCTGCCTTGCTCAGCATCTAGTCCAATGAGAATAATAAATGTTCAGTTGCCATGCTGGTTTTTTAAATGAATTACCTGGAAAGTCCTGTTATCAGACTGTAAAAAGCAGGGCTTCAATCTGACACGCCTTTCAGTCTTCTTACTTTGTTGTAGAGCTAGGACAATGCTTGGCATGTGGCACTTATTCAGACAGGGCTCAAGCTAAGTATGTTTGTGCTAAAAGAAATGTTTATTTTTGAGATATGGCATATTACGTGTAGAGGTAGTCATTTTAATTTGAGACACCAGAAGACTCAAGTATTAGCTTAACATCAGTTGCTGGCTGTCTCTATAATTTAAGTATAGTGAGATTTTTATCAGGGAGTTAAGTAGAGCACTGAACTATGATTAAAAACACGAACTTTGAAATCATAGGCTTAGTTTGAAAACTTTTAGTTGAATCGGTGTCACATATCCATTGAATGTTTGCCATGAACCAGACATAGACTTATGAAAAGATCACTTGTCATTTGAATTTTTCTTATTTGCAGAATACCCATTCCCTAACACTGTAGCCTGTTATATGACTGTTTAAGAATTTATGGGTTAATATTCTGAATGCTCAATACAGAAACTGGTTTATCTAAAATATAATAATGTGACAAGTTTGCTCACTTCTTTAGGTGGTCTAAAGTATCTGGAAAGTTAGTCTAAATATGTATTTATTTTTAATTTATATTTTTACTTATTCCTAGGCCTATCATGGTCACCATCAAGCACTGGAAGTGTTGGTACAGTCTTTGTTAGATCTTGATGTGAGAAATAGTAGTGGAAGAACGCCCTTAGATCTTGCAGCATTTAAGGGCCATGTTGAATGTGTGGATGTACTCATTAATCAGGGAGCCTCAATCTTAGTGAAAGATTACATTTTGAAGAGAACGCCTATACATGCAGCAGGTATGTCAAATATTATGAATGATTTTATTTTTACCACTTTATGTCTGATACTCTTTTCTTTTGCAATTTGACTTTTCTGCTTTGTCTTTCTGTCCATTTCTCCCCCCTAGTACTTTCTATTTTACCATATTCTAATGGTAAAATCATTATCTACCTTAGAAATTGGATTTATGTAAGTCCAACTTCTGAAGTACTTTATCAGCAAAACAATGCAATAGATTTTGTTTTTTGATGGAAGTTATTTTAGATTGGTATGTGTTTTTGTTTAACAATTGATGAATATTTTGACTTGCTATACCAGCTTACTGCATTAAACATTTACTTAGTTATAAAATACCTGCTTTATGCAAGAACTACTCTAGGATGTGATTTTATGATGTTGCAGTTGTGTGAAAGTGCAAAGGCATGTAACCATGTCATTGTGATGACCTGGTACCATCTGTGTATCACTAGCAGATGCAGGTTCACAGCTCTCTGCAGGAATTACTACAAGGCAGTATTTATTTTAAATGACCAAGATTGGTATACTTAAAGAAACCCTAACCAAGTATTTTTCTTACCCTCAGTAGGCTGTCTTTATATGGCTAGGTTCATTTCACTTAGTCGGTTTTTATAGAGTGATCCTTAAGGGCACATTTTAATGTTGGACTTTACTTCTAGTCTTTTGGCAAACTTGCATTTTAGAAGACTATAGGTAAAACTACCTGTTGCACCAGAGTAGTGTTTCAGAAATTATCAGGCCTCTGATGGCACAGTAGATAAAGCATCGACTTGGAATGCTGAGGTCAACAGTTTGAAACCCTGGGTTTGCCCAAGGCATATATGAGAAGCAGCTATTATGAGTTGATGCTTCCTACTCCTCTATCCTACCCTTTCTCTCTCTCCCTCTTCTCTCTCTAGAAATCAATAAATCTTTTTAAAAAATAAAAAATTACTAGATATTCTGGCAGGGCTCAAAGACATTTTAATAATGGATTAAAACTCTTAATAAATGTATGAATATAAACTGCTGTATTGGTTAGAATAAACGATCAGAATGCTATCATTTTCTGTTGTCTTATTCCAAAAAATAGGAAGTTGCCTGACCTTCCTGGTGGTGCAGTGGATGGAGCATCAACCTGGAACCCTGAGGTTGCTGGTTCGAAACCCTGGGTTTGCCTGATCAAGGCACATATGGGAGTTGATGCTTCTGCTCCTCCCTCCTTCTCTCTCTCTCTCTCCTACCTAAATATGAATTTAAAAAATTAAAAAATAAGGAGTTGAATATGTCTGGTTTTTTTTTTTTAGAAATTAAATTTAATGGGATGACATTCCATTGATCAATAAGAATACATAGGTTTCAGGTAAACATATCATTCTACAACTTGAAAAATTATAAATACAGTTTATTTGCAGATTAATTTAAAGCTTTTCATGGAGTGTTTGCACTCTTAATAGATAAATACTGAACCAATACATTAGCCAGTTTCTCAGAAGTGGCCAATGTCATTCATGTACTCTGTAAGAACTACAGGTTACTATGAATCCCTATTTTTCAGTAATTGCAAGCCTTGGTGTTCTATATATGCCTTTTTTTAAAAATTGTTATTTATTCATTTTAGAGAGGAGAGACAGAGAGAGAAGGAAGGAGGAGCAGGAAGCATCAACTCCCATATGTGCCTTGACCAGGCAAGCCCAGGGTTTTCAACTGGCGACCTTAGTGTTCCAGGTCGACACTTTACCCACTGCACCACCGCAGGCCAGGCCTTTAGATGCCTTTCAAATTTGTAGATCTTCTCGTACAGGAGCATCTCGCTCATAAGTCATGAAAAGGACACAGATTTTTTTCCCTGGAAGTGAACTGTAATTCTTTTATAGTACCCACCTGAAAGGTGGCTTAAGTGTTTAAAACTTGAGTCTCACATAAAATCCAGAGAGAGAGTCGGCTCCAGGTTGGTGTCAGCAGATGTGTCAGAACGCTGAAAGATTATGTGTGTCTTCTTACCTTCGCACTCATGTCGCAGATGGCTGCTGCTGCTTTACAGGATTACATCAAAAATCATGAGAAAAGGAGGACTTTTATTTTCCAGAATAAAAATATTTCCCAGAAGCCCTCTAGATTTAACATCTCAGTGGTCAGAATTGCACCAGTACTCAACCTTGACACCAGTCACTGGCAAAGGAGAGAGTTGTTGTGATTGACTTGGTCTAATCATGATTTTGTCCCTTGGCTGGAGGCAGTCCACTCTCCCTGACCACATTGCCACCATAAGAGAGCTCAATAAAACAATCGTTCTATTCGCATGGCAGATAATGAGGCATGGGTGTGGCCATGAGCAATCTATATTCAGTTTTACCAGCAAGGACAATAGAAACCTTCTTTATAGCTATAGATATTTTTCTTTCTTGCCTATTAAATTATATGAAACCATCCCAAAATTATATCTAGGAAGTGTGCTCTGAGGTGGACATTTTTTATTTTATTCTATATAATTACTGTAATTTTTAACTATCACTTTACAGCAACAAATGGTCATTCAGAATGCTTACGACTACTAATAGGAAATGCAGAACCACAAAATGCTGTAGATATTCAAGATGGAAACGGACAGTAAGTTCTAATCATTTTTAAGTTATTTTTTAAGATGTTTGTTCATCTTTATATTTTTGCCCCTATTTTAGTGAGCCTGCCATAGTATGTAAACTGAGTAACACCAAATACAGTTTTTTTAATTTAAGTATAAAGTTGCATCACAAAAATGCACATTTAGAAAGCAGGAGAGCATGCTTTGTTTTTCGTGGAGTGCAATCTGAAGTGGTGACACCAACCCTGCCCCTGTTGTTGCTCAGGACTCCTCTGATGCTGTCTGTTCTCAACGGGCACACGGACTGTGTTTACTCACTGCTGAACAAAGGCGCAAATGTGGATGCCAAAGATAAGTGGGGAAGGACGGCGCTGCACAGAGGGGTAAGCAGAGGCACCCCGCTCCCTCCCACACCGTCCTTACAACTCCTCACCTAAAACCGAACTAAGCCGTGTTTGTTTTTCTTCATTAAACTTTTACCAAATAATCTCTTCTGTTTCCTTCAGTATCTTAATTTTTGAATGCTAATTTGAAACAACCACAAAGCACAACTTAATTCAGAGAACAGTAATATTGGGGGGGGGGGGGATTTTTAAACTCTAAAAACTTGAGTAGAGTTAACATCAACTGTACATTTTTACATTATCACATCTATTTTCTTAAACGTTTTTGTCTTTGTCTTACTATTTCACTTTTGAAGTGTCATTATTTTTATTGAAGTGTGATTTCCTTTCTTTCTGTTTTTTATACTACTTATATTTTGATAAAGTTACTGCTTTACCTAAGTCACTTCCAATAAAAATACTCAATTATTAAAAAATGATAAATATCTTTCTTGATTGGTGAAAAGATATGGGGAATATGGACTTTAAAAACATGGAATTAAAACTTTTTAAATTAGCTATACTTGGCATGTAATATGCAAGCAACATAATATATTCAACCACATGCAAACAATTTTTCTTTCAGGCAGTTACAGGCCACGAAGAATGTGTAGATGCATTACTTCAACATGGTGCTAAGTGCTTATTTCGGGATAGTCGGGGCCGGACACCTATACACTTGTCGGCAGCCTGCGGGCACATCGGTGTTCTTGGAGCCCTTTTGCAGTCAGCGGCATCTGTGGACACAAGTCCAGCCACAGCAGACAATCATGGGTATACAGCACTTCACTGGGCTTGCTACAACGGTTAAGTATACAGATACAATCTTACATTAATTGTCTGTTATGTACCAAGCAGGGACAACTAACTATAACTTTCTGAGATTGGTGAGAATGACATATTTATAAGGTGAACTGAAAGTTTAAGATTAGTAGGGCCTGACCAGGTGGTGGCGCAGTGGATAGAGCATCGGACTGGGATGCGGAAGACCCAGGTTCGAGACCCCGAGGTCGCCAGCTTGAGCACGGGCTCATCTGGTTTGAGCAAAAGCTCACCAGCTTGGACCCAAGGTTGCTGGCTTAAGCAAGGGGTTACTCGGTCTGCTGAAGGCTCACAGTCAAAGCACATATGAGAAAGCAATCAATGAACAACTAAGGTGTCGCAATGAAAAACTGATGATTGATGCTTCTCATCTCTCTCCATTCCCATCTGTCTGTCCGTCTGTCTCTGTAAAAAAAAAAAAAAGATTAGTAGGAAGCCTGGGAATATTCTGTGTAGTCATAGGTTACTCCTATTCCTTGTGCTAAAGTGAAGACACTAATTGCCAAAGATGTTTACCACTGTTTGAGATCTTTCTTAGACCTTTGCTTCAAGTATTTTGCATTTTAAGATACTCTTATTGTTTCATTTCCAGTATATGCTTATATGTTGATTGTTCTTTTACTCTCTAAATGTACTTATTTTAGGAAAAAACTGACAAAAGTAGGAGAAACTTTTCCAATGAAAATTCATCACATTCTAAGCTGAAATCTATGTATACTTTCTGAGCACATGGCAAGATTAGATCCTTATAGCAACTAACATATATGCTCAAAATTTTATGGGAATAATATCCTAGCATATCATAGACGTAGGTACTTCAGAAACTTGGGGACAAACTTTCATGGTTTAACTTTGCTGCATGGTTAGAACAGACTTCCTTTTAGCTTCCCAGAGGCTAACAGTTACTGTTAGTCCTTTTACAGTCAGGCTCATTAAAGGTTCTCAGAGAAGTATAAAGCTGTTTTTTAAGTTACAGATGTTTAAAATGGAGTGGGCTGGTGAGTTGTCACTAATTAAAATAATTTAAGTAATGAAGCATATTGAGAGGTATTAATTTTTTGTGTGTGTGGGGCCATAGATGTGATCGTGTTAGAAAACACTCAGGTACATAATGTACAGTATAAACACCAATCCTGTCAAAGTTTGGGCTTAGGGCTTGAGCAGGGTCATGAGGCAGGGAGAGTTTTAAATTTTAGTGTAGCATTCAAATTAAGGTTAGTTGTGAGAGTAGAGCTTCCAAGCTCGTTCACAATTCTCACAATTTTCCCTCAAAAGGTAGAGAAAATATAAATTTTCTTTTTACATAAATATCCACTTGCTTAAAAAAATTTAGTATAATATCTGTTCTAAAATTCAGCTGCCTGCCTTTCCAGAAGTTGAGGCTTCTTTCTGTAATATGCTGTTTTATTATTCTTTCACTGGGATCCATTTTGACAAATAATGTTAATTTATGATGAAAGAGGAGAAATCTGAATCTTGAAATAATTCTAGTTTGTTTTCATAAGTGTGTTCTAGATATAATATTTTGATTTTCATATTAATGATTTTCATGTGAACATTCTTTTGCTGTGAGAAATTTTGGTCTCCTGAGGATCGTCCTATGATTTCTATTGACCATCCTTCAATTATGAGTACTGATGGCATCATAAAAAACTTGAATAGATAAATAAATGTATTGCTAATTCAAAGTTCAGTGTAGTCGGTTTCATTTTACTACCTCAGATTCTTAGCCAGTACAGTGAAAACTATAAAACCTTTGTATTTTTTCTGTTTTTCCCCTTCAACTCACCAAAGTTAGTATTTAATGAGTGTAGTGAAGTGGCCAAAGATTAGTCCTAAGTCAAAGAATAGACCATATTTTGCCATTGAAATTTGGTTAGTTTTTATCATGTATCTTGAAGACATTTCACAATTATAAGGAAAACCAAAAACATGTAATATAGTGGGAAAATATCCACAAATGTGAATTTTGTTTATTTAAGAAATCAGTGAGATAAAACTATTTTGAAGCAAACTTTTATTGCTTGAATTTTTTTAATGTATCAGTAAGGTATGACCATTGGAAGAACTACACAATAAGGTATTTTTCCTCGAGTTGAAAGCATTTAGTTGTAAACATACTGCTGTAACTGTCCTTGGGGAGTTGGTATCGATTATAACATTTCTTACCAGGTTTTATGCAGAACACTGTTTCCCTGAAGGGAGTTTCTATTCTGTCACTACTGAACTTAGACTCTCTAAGCGTGGTGTGTACAAAAAAGAAAATTGTGCATGAACTACTTGCCTGGTTTCCATTTAAAGATCATAACAGATGTGTCTAATTTCCAGACTGTAGTAGAATTATGATGATTCTGAATTGAACTGGAAGAAATTAGACGTGTGTTGGCTATATGCAATAAGAGACTACACAGACAGTCTAAAATTAATACCATATTTATAGCCACAAGCGTATTTTATAATTTGGCATTCTGAGAATAGAATATATAAAATGGTTTTACTTTGGTAATTATTGTACAGCTGAAAAGAAAATTGGAAGCACTCCAACAGAACAGAAAACAATGTTTCTCTCAAACTTGGAATGGAATGATGGCAAAGTTTTAGAAGAGAACTGGTTATACATGCTAAATATTCAAGTTCAGATTTTCAGTTTATGTAGTCATTCAATTACAGAACTTAAGAGCACTTAACATTATCTCACATTTCTTTTAAAAATTTCTCAATATTTATGAAATGTTAAGCATCATCAGAGTATCCCTGAAACATAAAGAGACCAACTTTATCACTTTCATAAACTAGGAGACAAGTAATGAATTTTTCAGCTTGAGATGACCCAATATTAATGTATTTTAAAGTAGTAAATATATTACATGTTAATAACATTTTTATGAAAAATAACTATTTACCAAAACAAAAAATAATTTACTGAAGAGTGGCAAGTTCTTTAGTGGCTAGTTTCACAAAAGACTAGTTTGTGATATCACCCCAGGCTTTCCCAGACCACATCGTGAGAACTGGTATAGCAGAAAAATAAGAGACTCTTAAATCAACATTGGATGACTTTCCATGGTTAACTTTTGGTGATGAGTTAACATTTGGAGAGAGAAGTAGGGTTTCTCAGCCTCAGCACTTACTGACATTTTGGTCCAGGTAATTCTTTGTTATAAGAGACTGGCGTGTGCATTGCAAGATGTTTAGCAGCATCCCTGGCTTATATTATACCACCTTGATGTCAGTAGCATCCCCTACCCTATCCCCAGTAGTGGTAACCAAAAAACAACAAACCAAAAGTGGAACTGACCCAAGATGGAATACTAAGGTTTCCTAAAACTTAGTTTCTTTTTCTGATAAAAACAATTATGAGATAAAGACAAATTGAGCTATTGCTTAAGAATGTTAGAGAAATTTAAATAGAAAAAAATCTAGCATTACTATGTTAACCAAATATTAAGCCATGGAAATAAAAAGGCTCTGTAAGAATCTAATTTATCTTTAATAAGACACCAGGTGGCTAATGAAATAAAAGAAAACATTTCATTTGCAGTAATTAGTACAGCAATTAGGGTATTTTTACTAAAACCCTGGCTTTGACAATTAGGTTAAGAAAATCTAAGGTGTGGGTGTTTCCCTATTTTCAAAATTGCTATTAAAAACTGTGGTCTGGCCTGACCAGGCAGTAGTGCTTTGGATAGAGTGTTGGTCTGGGATGTGGAGGACACAGGTTTGAAACCCCAAGGTCGCCAGCTTGAGTGCGGGCTCACCAGCTTAAGGGCGCACTCGCCAACTTGAGTGCGGGGTTGCTGGCTTGAGTGTCGGATCACAGACATGACCCCATGGTCTCTGGCATGAAGCCCAACATCAAGGTCACTGGCTGGAGCCCAAGGTAACTGGCTTGAGCAAGGGGTCACTTGCTCTGCTGGAGCCCCCCAATCAAGGCACATATGAGAAAGCAGTCGTTTAACAACTAAGGTGCCACAACGAAGAACTGATGCTTCTCATCTCTCTCCCTTCCTGTCTGTTTATCTTTGTCTCTCTCTCTGACTCTCTGTCAAAAAAACAAAAAACAAAAAATTAGTCTGATATCTTTCAGTAATCAATATACTTACTGTATTTGTCCTTTAAATCACCAATATCCTTTCTAAGAAATTGTTATATAATAATACTTGGTTTTGGTTTTTAAAAGTATTGGAATGCTTTATTATAACATTGTTGATTAAGTCCCAGAAAAAAACAAACTAGCCATCACCTCAAAAACCATAATAGAGATGAAATAATTTATTATACATTTTGATACTATGGAGTTCTTCTGAACATTTAAGAATAAGATTTCTATATAGACTATTATAGAAAGATATACTGTATACAGTTAATAAAAACATTAAGTACAAAACAAGTTGCAGAACTAAACATCCCATTTATGTAAAGATAAAAAAGGAAGTATGTGTTTGTGTGTATGCAGTTGTATATGCCTAGAAATTTTCTGGAACAGTTAAGGTAAGAGTGGTTACAACAGCCTAGAGAGTAAAACTGGATAAATGGGGGTGGTGACACACGGGATATTTACTTCTTCTCTAGGCATTTATATAGTATTTGCTGTTTTACCATTAGCTCATTACTATGGTCAGAAAATATTTAAATTTTGAAATTAATCATGTACAAGTGGATATTTTGAAAGTTATGCTGTATAAATATGACTTTTAAAAAATAATGATCAAATAACTAACTGGCCATTATGGAAAAAAGATGAGGCTAATTTTTCCCCCGACAAAATGAGTATTTGCTGTGTCAATAATAAATTCCCAATAAAATTATCATAAGAAGCCACTGTACTTCAGGTCTTGAGGTTGTTCTCCTAAAGATGTGATAGTTAACAGGTTCAGTAGACTAGTTACTATAATCCATGGGAAGCTTTTTCTTTTTTTTTTTTTTAACAGAGAGAGGGAGTCAGAGAGAGAGATAGACAGGGACAGACAGATAGGAACGGAGAGGTGAGAAGCATCAATCATTAGTTTTTTGTTGCACATTGCGACACCTTAGTTGTTAATTGACTGCTTTCTCATATGTGCCTTGACCGCGGGCCTTCAGCAGACCAAGTAACCCCTTGCTTGAGCCAGCGACCTTGGGTCCAAGCTGGTGAGCTTTTGCTTAAACCAGATGAGCCCGCAATCCAGCTGGAAACCTCGGGGTCTCGAACCTGGGTCCTTCCGCATCCCAGTCCGATGCTCTATCCACTGTGCCACCGCCTGGTCAGGCAGGAAGCTTTTTCTTACTTGTGTAAGGATGTGTGGGTGTATATGGGCACTTCATTATTTCAGGGAGATTTCAATATCTGATTCTCATTTACTTATTTAGGTCACGAGACATGTGTAGAACTTCTTTTAGAACAGGAGGTTTTCCAGAAAATGGAAGGAAATGCTTTTAGTCCATTGCATTGCGCTGTGTAAGTAAAGGTAGAATGAATCAAGTTTGGTTTGACTGTTTAAGAAATACACCGCTGCTGTGAGTGACCCCCCATTGCCTTACACAGGATAAATGACAATGAAGGTGCTGCTGAGATGTTAATTGATACGTTGGGTGTCAGCATTGTGAACGCCACAGATTCAAAAGGAAGGTAGGGATTCAGCTGTGTAGGAACTTGTTTTACTTTTCATAGGAAAAACCATTATTAATTAAAAGTTGATTTTTATATCTGCAAGTATAAAGTGCTATAAAACATTAATTATGTTCTCATGATAAAAGATGTTTCTATTAGGATTTTTAGCCAATCTTCCTTTTTTTTTAATTGTAAAATGTAAATATTTCCCCCCTTTTTTTTAAGAAGTATGTTTGTTACCCTATGACTATTGTTTTAATAAAGTTAACATTTTTCTAAATGGAAATAAACACTGGGAGAGAGCCCAACAGTTGTAATAGATGGCATTATTTGGGTCAATTTATTTATTTCAAAATTTTCTTTAGTGATATAACATTTTAGCAATTTTATAATTTATCCTTAATTACATTAAATTAATTAAGGCTTTTTCATATCAGAAATACATATTTTTGTGGCAGAGATTAGTAAACCCCACTAATCCTATTTGTGTCTTGGCATGCTTTTATAACCTAATTCGTAAACCTTGAAAACTACTTGCCATAAATTAAGGAAGAATATTTTTAGAGTATGTGACATATAGATTTAGTCAAATCGTTCCCTGTCTCTGTATTCTCTCTGCAGAACTTCCCTCCATGCAGCTGCCTTTACAGACCATGTGGAATGTTTACAGCTGCTGCTCAGTCATAACGCTCAAGTCAATTCTGTGGACTGTTCTGGGAAAACACCTCTCATGATGGCTGCAGAAAACGGACAGACAAACACAGTTGGTAAAGAAACTGATTAAGGCTTTTATTATTCTGAGTATGTATATTGCTTGTGTAGAACTTACTCCCAAGCATTCGGAATCTAGTTCAACAAATTTTCTTCTAGTTATCCCACCACTCCTGAGATTTAAAACCTTTTACCTGCTTACAACCCACATTTTTATTTAAGGTCATAGTGTTTTTATTTGCCCTTATTTACTGAATAGTCTACTTCAGCAAGGCAGTGTGAGACAGTGGTGCAGAGCACTGGCTCCAGGGTCAGGGTGACTGATGTCATTCAGACCTAGATCTGCCAGCTAAGTGACCTTATGACTTAGTTTTTTAATTTATAAAGTGAGAAAAATACCAGTACCTACTTTGTAGGGTTGTTGTGAGAATTAGATACATTATTATTATCCAGAGCACTTAGAACAGTATTTGAAATTTAGTTAGCATTCACAAAATAAATGTTAATAGCTGTTAGTGTCTTTGACTTCCACAACAGTAAGACTATTAATATAATATGTATGTTTTATATTACAGTATTTTTCTTGCACTGAAGTTTTTGCTAGAGGTATATTTTTGCTTTGTGTCTTCATTTCTCTACAGTGAGTTGGTAGTAATCTAAGGTATATGTTCATAAAAATAAGAATTGATGCAATTTTCCCTCCCAGAGATGCTGGTTAGCAGCGCTAGTGCAGATCTGACTTTGCAAGATAACAGTAAAAACACCGCCCTGCATTTGGCTTGCAGCAAGGTATGTACACGTTAAGGATGTTTTCACTGTTAATATCAACACGGCACTGAATGTTTTCCCACTTCACTAAAATTAACAGAGCTAGGGATCAAACCTCTCTAATGATCACTTGCAATAAATTTCTTGGAAAAAAGTATTGACATGTTAGGTACCATAGTGTATGAAAGTCTCCAGTAAGCCAACTAATTCTAGAGCACAAACCTAAACATAATTATCACCTTTCTTTAATCTCTCTAATCTTAAATATTCTTGGCTTCATTCACCCCCTTACCTCATTCCATCAACATGTTTGGACAAATATTTAAGGGATTAGCCAAGAAAATTCATAGCATATGTATGGTGATATATGTATTATATAGATTTGGGTTAGAGTATATTGAATGTATAAATTTATCTTAGTGGTACCCAAATTTTTAAGAGTTATATTCTATAATTTTAGGGTCATGAAACTAGTGCCTTGTTAATACTGGAAAAGATAACAGATAGAAACCTCATCAATGCAACCAATGCAGCCTTGCAAACGTAAGTACTTTGTGTCTAGTGTAAACCTTGTGATCTATCATTATAAAAATGATTAATGGGTGTTTTTCTAACATGGGTCCATGGAAATCAGTCTCAGTCATAGTGTTTATAATTGACAAAACTTCTTTCTGTAATCATAACAATTAAAAGGCATATTACTGAAAAAGTCTTTGAACTTGAAACTGTACTGTTGAAAATGTTTTTCTCTCAGTTCAATTTTATGGAGGAAAGTAATACTATTCTGTGAGTTTTATGGAAACATAATACATTATTTAACACTAGCAGTAAATGAGGTAAAAAGTTTTGTATGTGTCTGTAAGCTAAATAGATTTTAGAAAGAATCAAGTTCTTTTTTTTTTTTCTTTTTTTTCTTTTTTTTTTTGTATTTTTCTGAAGTCAGAAACGGGGAGGCAGTCAGACAGACTCCCGCATGCACCCGACTGGGATCCACCCGGCACGCCCACCAGGGGGCGATGCTCTGTTGCGACCAGAGCCATTCTAGCACCTGAGGCAGAGGCCATGGAGCCATCCTCAGCACCCAGGCCAGCTTTGCTCCAATGGAGCCTCGGCTGCGGGAGGGGAAGAGAGAGACAGAGAGGAAGGAGAGGGGGAGGGGTGGAGAAGCTTCTCCTGTGTGCTCTGGCTGGGAATCGAACCCAAGATTCCTGCATGCCAGGCCAACGCTCTACCACTGAGCCAACCGGCCAGGGCCAAGAATCAAGTTCTTAATGTGAGCAGCCAGCCTATAGGTGACTGCTTAGATCAGTATTCCCATTGTCCCAATTTCCATTTGCTCTTCTATGCTGAGACTTGGTAAAGAGGAAAATCTTATGAAACTCTTTCGCATTCACATATCAATTGGATCCCTTGGTGTCCAAAAATTAGTCATGGGACCTGTAACTGTTTTCAAGGTCTATTGGAATTTGTGCTCTTGTAATATATGGGTTTTATTGTGTTCTATTATACTTGTTTACCAGCCTCATTTCTTAAAACAACAACTTAAAATGCAGTTTAATTGTAACATCTTTTTAATCATTACTTTTAGAAGGAAACTTAACAAAAGGGTTTAGTGAAGACAGGAACTTGGTCATATGGCCCAGTGCTAACTAAGCTTATGCACATGGACAAGGTTTGACTTGTGTGCACACGTGTATGGACATGCATATATATACACGTACAATTTTTCCCTACAGACCTCTGCATGTGGCTGCCCGAAACGGGCTAACAATGGTGGTTCAGGAACTTTTGGGGAAAGGAGCAAGTGTGCTTGCAGTAGATGAAAACGGTAAGTAGATTCTGTATTTTCTTTTTTAAGTGAGAGAGACAGATAGGGAGAGAGATGAGAAGCATCAGTTCTTTGTTGTGGCACCTTAGTTGTTCATTGATTACTTTCTCATATGTGCCTTGACTGGGGGCTCCAGAGCCAGTGACCCCTTGCTTAAGCCAGTGAGTGACCTTGGGCTTAAGCCAGCTACCATGGAGTCATGTCTATGATTCCACGCTCAAGCCGGCGAGCCCTCGCTCAAGCTGGTGAGCCCGCGCTCAAGCCAGAGACTTTGTGGTTTCAAACCTGGGTGCTCCATGTCCCCAGCCAACACTATCTACTGTGCCACCACCTGTATTTTCTTTGCTTAAACTGTGTCTTACTAGAAGCTTTTATCTTTTGATGATTCATATTTGAAGTAAAATAAACTTGGATATTTTTTATTGGTCAAAGAGGAGAGCTGAAATTGAGTGGTACTTTGTACAAAGGAAATAAAGACAAGGAAAGTCTAATGGATTAACTGAATTTCACATATCACTAAAAACAGTGACATCACATACCAGAATTAGTGTTTATCAACTTTAATTTGGCAGTACCATCTTTTTTTATCTTAATATTCAAAGAATCTGCTTTGTCAACAAATATTTATCCAAGGTCCTTCCTTAATTGGCAGGTTCTTACTTAAAGCTACTATTTCTACTCACGCACTGGGTTGTGGCCTCTCCTGCCTGCTTAAGACTATCACTTCAGCATTTCTTCGCTTTTGTGTCCCATAATAAAGATTTTCTTATTAGAATTTCCTGGATTATTCTTATCAGTGTATAAACATTATTTCTCTGATCTTAAAAAAAAGTCGTTCATTAATCCCACTGCTCCTACCAGCCACCGCCGCGTCCTTCTGTCCTCTTTGCAGAATTACTCACGAGTTGGCTCTCCGGCTGCCCAGTTCTTGTCTTTCATTCTGTTAACTCTCCTCCAGCCAGACCTTTGCCACACCCACTGCAGACCTGTCCGTGTCGGGTCCACCAGGGACCTCCCAGTGTGGAGAATCAGTTTGTAGTTCTCATCAGCATCTGGCACAACTGATTTCTCTTTAAAAAATAAAAAAGGAATGAGGGTTTTAACATGGAGTTTAAAATATGCATGAATAAGGGAGTAATTGGGAATGTGAAGATTGCAGTTTTCTATAGCAAGTGCCCAATATTTCCCCAAATAATCTTCATATTCTCCTTTATGCTGACCACTGTTCCTGGGGTAAGTGGGTGCAGATCACTTTAGTGCAGGATAAGAGGGAGAGTCCTAGTAAATATCTGATGTGATTATAGTACCCTGACTAATTCTTTTTTTCTGTTTATTTTCTTTTGAAAATAAGTTGAGGTATAATTGCTGAACTGCTGGCCCTTTTCTCTCCTCCCCCTGCCAAGCCTGTTGTCCCCATAGTCATCCTAATCACAGTTGATAACAATTCCAATTCTTGTAATTGCTCAGGACAAAAACACAGAGTTGTCCTTAACTCCTCTGCCTCCCACCCAGTCAGTGAACAGTCCATCAGCACGTGCTGCTGATCCACCTGCACGGCGTCGCCACTCTCTGCTCCTCTACTCCTGCCACCCTGGCCTGGGTCCTTTTAAAAATCGTGAGATGATACTAGTTCTCTGAATCTCAGTTCTTATAATCCTCTATGCCAGGGGTCCCCAAACTGTGGCCGGCGCAGGCCACATGTACCCCCCTGAGGCCATTTATCCGGCCCCCGCCACACTTCCGGAAGGGGCACCTCTTTCATTGGTGGTCAGTGAGAGGAGCATAGTTCTCACTGAAATACTGGTCAGTTTGTTTATTTAAATTTACTTGTTCTTTATTTTAAATATTGTATTTGTTCCCGTTTTTTTACTTTAAAATAAGATCTGTGCAGTGTGCATAGGAATTTGTTCATAGTTTTTTTTATAGTCTGGCCCTCCAACGGTCTGAGGGACAGTGAACTGGCCGCCTGTGTAAAAAGTTTGGGGACCCCTGCTCTATGCTCCATAAGGCCCTATGTAATTGGCTTTCTGCCCTGTTACCTGTCTGCTCTCATCTCTGCTCGTCCTTTTCTCATCCTGCCACGCCAGCCCCTTCACACCACGGGCTGCATATGGCGTGGTCCTTGTTCTGTCTCTTTCTCTGCCTGGGACACTCCGTTCCTAAGCAGCCTTTGACTGACTCCTTCACCTGTTTCAAGTCTTAGCTCAGCTGTCATCTCCTCAGTGAAGCCTGTACCCTGTTCATACGATAGCCTGCTGCTTCCCTCTCCCGGGGCGTTCTCGGTCCTTGGGAACTGCTCTACTTTTTCCTTTCTCTTTTCCCACGAGCTTATCTTCTAACAGCAGTTTTCAACTGGTGTGCCGCAAGAACTTTCAAAAAATGCAATACCTTACTGTTTAGTCAGAGACACGACCTTTTTTCCTTTCGATTGTCAAATTAAAAAATGATAGTAGCCAACAACATAACAATAGCTGTCCGGTGTGAATGAGTCAAAATTATATCTTTTCTATTTTTTTTCAAATTGGCAAAAAATAATACTTTTTGGTGTGCCACAGAAATTTAGTAATTCATTTACGCATGCCGTGAGATGAAAAAGGTTGAAAATTGTTATTCTAACATACTGTATATAGTTTGTTTTTATGTCAATTATGTGTCTCCACCATTAGAATGAACATAAGCCCCATGAGGGCAGGAAATCTCTGTCAGTGTGTCATTCACTGACACATTCTACGTGCTTAAAAGATCTAGTGGAGACTCTGAATACTGGTTGGATGAGGGACTGTGCCAAGCACTACTCTAAGTTCTAAAGATACACTGTAGAATAAGATAGTCCCCTTCCATACATGGAGATCCGTATCAATAGTGCTAAAGTACACTTAATAAATCTAGACTGCTATTAGCACGTGAGAGAGTGCTTAAACTCTGCACTCTTTTTTTGTAGGTTCAACGAAAGCATCCTCCAAAAAGTGATTACTAAGTCAAAATCCAAAGGACGAGTAAAAAGTTGAGAGAGAACTTTTTAATCAGAGAGATTAGCATACTTAGAGATAAAACACAGAACATTGTAAATAGTGAGTTATGCCAGGGTATCTTCGATCAGGTGGTAATAGGAAGATAGCACTTAGTCTGGGTGGTGCAAGATTAGGCTAGGAAAAAGCTAACAGTCAGAGGTGAGAGAAGGTGGTAGCCAGAATTAAGGTAGAGGCATTGGAGACAAAAAAAGGTAGATGTTTCTAAAGATCTTATGACGAGACTCCTTGGGGCTTTAGTGAGGGAAGAAGTCACATACCACCTGGCTTGGAGAGCTGTGTGGAGGGAGGTGTCCTGGTCTAAGACAGGAATGTGGAAGGGAGAGCTAGGTTCATTTAGGGACTTGAGAAAAGTAGTGGAAACTCAAAGTGGGAAATTGGGTAAATGTATCTGGAGCCCAAAGCAAGAGCTAGGTTGGACACCGATACTTGGTAATCATAAGTATGTGTAGTTATGAAAGCTGTATAAGTGGTTAATACCCCCCACTAAGAAAAGTTCAGGCTCACCTAGCTTTAAAAGAAACTTTCATTTTCAATAAATTACATTCTAAATAAAGCAACTGTATAGATTAAAACAAGAAGCCTAAAATTAACATGGTAACCTATATGGGATATTTGACCACACTGTGAGGCTCTGAATCAATACCTGATGTGAAAGTCTCTACTGATCATTTTTAAGATTTTATGTATTATAAAGAAAGGGATAACATAATAGATGATAATGAAGGTCACCTGTGACCTGGCTGTCTTCTAACACATTTTGCAGTATGAAATAGCAATTATGGTCTAAAGTTGACAAGTCAGTAAATACTGATCTGATTTTATAATCAGTTCTAAATTTCAAATTAATGATTCAGTTATAAATTGCTCAAATAACAACAGTTGCTGCTGATTAATTAGGCTCTGTAGTCTGCATAGAGATGAGAGAAAGGCCCAATACATCCTGTGCCTCATTCACTTTAATAATGAAGTTAACTGATATTTCCATGGATTTTTCTGGAGAAAGCAAAATACATTATCCTTGTATGGGAATAGACCCTTATCCTCAAGCAGTTTGCTCCTCTTACGTTTCCCCTTAGCTGCTGACAGCAATCCTGTGCAGAGGAGGGGACTGTAGGATGCCAAGATTCTCCTCTCCCCACCCCGCTTTCACCCAATGCACCGTGGCCTGTCTAACAGTGCTCCATTAGACAGCGGGCACCTTCAGACGAGAGTATTAGTGTCACTGAAGCACTCTCCTGCTCACTTTGAGCAAACAGAGTTTTAAAATATGCTCCTTTCAGCCACTCTGCCAAGCTTGCAGGGGCATTAGCTATTCCTTTTAACCATTGAAAAGGGCAGAATTTATGAAGGGAAAATATTACCGTTTTTTTCTCAGTGCTACATTAGTAGCATAGATAAAAATATATAGGAGAACTAGAAACAGCCAGGTGCTTAATAGTTAGCATGAATAGCTAAACCATGGTATAATCACGCAATGGCATATACAACAAAACAAACTGACTACAGCAACATGCAACATCATGGAAAATCTCCCAGGCATAATGGTAAACAAAAGAGGCCAGACATAAAGTAATATACACTGGATGATTCCATTTATATTTGGTTTTAAAAAGTCAAAACTATAACTATGGTGGTTATGAATACAAGTAGAAAGGAAAGCACAGAAATTATTACCATGAGTCAGGATAGTGGTTACCTTTGTGGATGAGAAAGGGGATAGTGATTAGGGAGGGGACAAGTGAACTTCTGGTATGCTGATAATGTTCTCTTTTTTTATCTGGGTGGGGTCACATGAATGTTTGTTTTGTGGCAGATCAGCCATATTAAAAAAAATGACTTAAAAACATATACATATATGTGTATGAAGGCTAAAACATGAGTACACATAGTAATAGGAAAAATTGTGTCTAGATGTGCAACAGCAAATGAAGCTGTGCTCTCAAACTTGAAGACATTTGCTGTTGAGTTCCATGTGGGATAACCTGAACTTGGCATCACATGGTGTGCTCACCAGATCTCTCCTGCTCGATCCTCAAAACCGCACCTTCCACCAACCAAAGTGCCAAGTGTTTTTTATTCAGTTGTGGTGCCTTAGGGCTAAGGTCAGTTTCTTCTGCCAAAGAAAGGAACAGTTACAAAGAAAATATTTATTTTGAATTATAAAAATTCACCTGTTTAGTTTATCTACTGTTTTTTCTTCAGTGGATTGTGACCCTAAAAGAAAAGTTAAGGACAACAAAGTGTCACTCATTCAACATGTCTGAGCACCTGCTCCATTCAACACATCTCTTTTGAGCGTCTGCTCAGAGCCATATTCATGAATCTGTCTCATTTAGATTTCTCAGCATGTAATAAGCACTTACTTACATAGCTTAAAATTAATGGTAAGAGTCTTCCACCATTCTAAAGGAAGATGATGAAACTTTTTTTCCTCATTCTATCCCAGTATCTCCTATGAATTCAGAAGGATATGGATAAGTGGTGAGATCTTGGGGAAATCATCCATCTCTGGGCCTCGGTTTCCTCTTCCATAATGTACTCTGTAAGGTCTCCTAGCCTAGATTTCTATGAACTTTCTCTTTTTCTACTTATTATTTCTGAATCATTTTAATTAAACCAATAAGGCAAGTAATTGAAAATATATCTAAAGATGAAGACCTTTAGGTTTATTTCCTTATATTAGTGAAATGAGTCTCAGGATGTTTAATTTTTTTAAATTTTATCTTTAATTCTAGGCTATACCCCAGCTTTGGCCTGTGCTCCCAATAAGGATGTGGCTGATTGCCTAGCGCTCATTTTGGCCACCATGATGCCTGTCTCATCAAGTAGCCCTTTATCATCCCTGACATTCAATGCCATTAATCGTTACACCAACACCTCAAAAACAGTCAGCTTTGAAGCCTTGCCCATCATGAGGAATGAACCTAGCTCCTATTGCAGTTTCAACAACATTGGCGGGGAACAGGAGTACTTGTACACCGACGTGGACGAGCTCAATGACTCCGACTCAGAGACCTACTAAGAGGCTGAGCCAGAGGTCTAAGGAGAGAGTTCTGACACTAACACTGCAAACTGTGCTTTTTCAGGAAAAAGACACTTTCTTATTCACGTACAAATTCAACCTAAGAGGAAAGATCGCAGAGTGAACGAATATAAGAAATATGATGACATTAGGAAGAAGAATTTTAAAGGCAAGTTTTGCAAAAGGAACTTCTAGAGTCTTGAAATTGACTTGACCAGAGGAAAACACTTTGTCAGATTGCTTTGTGGAATTCTTAATTTGGTTTTGCTGTGCCAGGAATAATATGGGACACTGTGCACCCTAATCTGCTTACACAAGCAACACTCTTATAAAAGAAGAGATAAGGACATTAGATTTAAATGTTATCAGTAGAACTACAACTAAATTTACGGGCAATAAAAGTTTGGTAGGCATTATGTGCACAGCAAATTGCCAAAGGACCAAATAATTTAAGGGTTTTTTAGTAGAATGCCATATTGTGGAAGCCGGAGTTGGCGAAAGGAAACATTATCTAAACCAAACTTTAATATTTCTGACAATGAAGCTGAGATTTGGTTTTAAATGTTAATCTTTTTTTTTTAAGAAAACATCTGAAAGCCTTCGAATCCTGTATAAACCATGAGAGAAAGCAGATGTATTTTTACATTTTTTCTTTTACATAAAAAAATTAAAATTCCAAGTTTTATAACATTAGAATTGAAAACCAGCTGCCTAAGAATGGTCAGCATGAAAATACATATGAGGTAGACACAAGCTAGATTGGGGTTAGGCTATTACTGCCCAGTTTTGAATGGTTTAGGATTTAAATTGAACTATTTTTGTTTGAAAAATGTAAATAATTTTCCTAGAAAAAAGTTTCAGAAAATCAAAAATTAGATGATTTTCACCCTATTGCAGCTGAGTGGTCCTGGGGGTGTTCAGCATCACTGATTTGGATGGTACACCTTTGTCACTTACTACTTTTGTGCCTCCACAGTGGATCGGGGAGTTTTTGTTGTCATTATTTAGTAAAGATTCAAATCCCTTGTTTTTGCTAAATTAACACCATCAGGTCTCTTGGAAGTGATTTGTTTATGGGGCAAGATTTAAAATACTAAAATCTTTTAAGTCCTATTCAGATTTGGGGGAAAGAAGTAATTGCCGGCCAAGTTGGAAGGCTGCCTTTTGATCAACAGCAAGAGAGAGAGAGAGAAGGCTGGCATTAGGCTTTTAAATAACAATTCACATGGTTCTGTTTTTACTTTAACTGTCACTTTCCCAGTGAAAATGATTTCACATATGTAGGGGGTCTTATAGGTCTGGGTAAAGTTCCATGAATTTTCACAAAATGATGCCTACTTTCATTTTATCCTTTTTGTATTGTAAAACTGGAAACTTTATGACATTGTAAATTATCAGCTGGTTTTTCTGAATATAAAGTGTGAAAACACAGAACAGTATTTTGATCTATTTGATAATTTTGTGGGTTTTTTGAAGAAATAATGAGCATGTACATAGAAATAGTGACTGCTTGAATACTGTATCTACTTGCACTCTTTCAGTACATCAAGATTCCTGTATATTTTAGAGTATAATAAAACAGAGATGTGAGTTGTATTTAATGAATAATGTATTTGTATCTGTGCATATTACCTAAAATCTATAAAGTTTCTAGGGCATTGACTACTAGATTTTAAGCATTTTTTCTAAAATATTTACAGAAATTATAAATGTAATCCTCCATCTTTTCTTTATAATATAAAAAAGTCATAAAGGACCCTTCCTAATTATTATGGTAGGAAGATGAATATGCATTTTAAAGACAGCAGACTACGTTTTCTATTGTACCTTTTGAAAAAAAGAAAAAAAAACTCAAGAGGATTCTAAAAGTATACATATGTGTGCTTTCTCTTTCCTTTTAGGAATTCTCTTCTGAATTCCCTGAGGGAATTTTCTAGAATCTCAGAATTGAAAGAAACCTGAGGTTCATCCAAGTCTAACCTCTTAACAAATGCAGGAGTCCCTTCTACAAGGGTGATCTTTCCACCTTGAACACTTCCAGTGACTCTACCTCACCAAGCAGTCCATTCAGTTGTTGAGCAGCTCTAACTGTTAGCAAAGTCTTCCTTAGATGGAGCTGGAGCCTCCCTCCCGGTAACTGCTGTCCTTGGGCCCGGGTCTGTCCTCCACGGGAACACTGAGAACACTGAAAGGCTGAACCCCGGGCCCTCGGCCATGTCTTCTCTTTCATAGGCTGTTTGCTCATCTGCGCTCATTTCCAGAAGGACTCAGTAGACACACTGATAAGATTTTACACGTGTAATGAAATCCAAGGTGTAGCTATAAAGCAACAAGCTGTTCTGAATTTATCCTCACACATATCAGAGCTTAGATCTTGCATCACTTTATGTGAATGATGCTGTTACTGAAAATATTTGTGATAGTCTATATCCCAGTTTGATCAACCACTTCTTTTGGTCGGCACCTGATGAGGGGAAACCCAGAGTACTGTCCCAAAATATATTTGAACAACTTTAGAATTGTTGGAGTTAGTACTTGGGCTGCTTGAATGAATGAACACAGCACCGCAGTAAGTTCCTTTATAGTTACACCTTGTATGTCAAAAGCATTCAGGCTTTGCTCCTAGTGGCGTTTGTCCTCACACAGAACAGAAAAGCCTGTTTGCTTTTTTAACTTTTGCATGAAAGATGACATCTGAAATATCTGATGTGTATTTTCATAATACCAGCTTCTGCTCTAGAACTACTTTTGGAGGAAATGGTGGTAATAGCAAATGGCCTCCTTTAACAAGACACTCAACTCAAACAGTGCCATTTAGTTCAGAAGATCTCTTAAGTGTAGCTGTCAATTCGGGGTTTAATTTGGCTTATATTGGAAAACTTTTAAGTGAAATAAAGTTTTTTAATGCAATAAACCCAAGTGTCTTTCTTTTACATATCATACATATCAACTTTTATCTTTTAATGTCTAGTTACCATATTTCTCCATGTATAAGATGCAACACCCCCCCCCCGGGAAAATTTGGGGTCTATAAACTGGGTGCGTCTCATACAGTGGTTGTGAAGTTTTTTACTTGCTTTTCACGCTTGTTTTTGCACTCATTGTTGAAGACAGTGATTCATCATCAGACACAGATGAGGACCAGCTAATGGATGGGAGTTTTGACAGTGAGGAGTTGTATGAATTTTATGATGAATAAAATTTGAGTTCAATAACTTTATGTAATACAATTTTTTTTGTTGTTTTTCAAGTTTCAGGCCCCAAAATTAAGGTGCATCTTATACATGGGGAAATGTGCTAGTGTTATAACTAGTTTTTATCCTTCTTTAAAAACTTGACTGCCTGACCAGGCAGTGGCGCAGTGGATAGAGCATCAGATGGATGCAGAGGACCCAGATTCGAGACCCCGAGGTTGCCAGTTTGAGCACGAGCTCATCTGGTTTGATGCCTTAAGCAAAGGGTCACTCGGTCTGCTGTAGCCCCCTGGTCAGGGCACATATGAGAAAGCAATCAGTGAACTGAGGTGCCGCAATAAGAAACTGATGCTTTTCACCTCCCTTCCTGTCTGTCTGTCCCTATCTGTCCCTCTCTATCTCTGTCACACAAAAAAACAAAATCCTTTTCAATAAAGCAGTTTTGGAATTCAGATGAACCTATCTAAATGGGTTTTTCATATGTATTTATTCAACATGTATTTATTGCCTGCCTGCATATACTTAGGGGTGGGAATGGGCAGAAAGTAAGCCAGAAATTGTGGTCTTGTTCTCCCGGAGCTTAAAGTCTCATCATGGAAAGGCATGTGCCTGAAAGAATAAATGAACTAAAGAGGAATTAATTGTAAGGAAGTCCAGAGAACCACCAGATCCCTGTGGGAAGGAAGATCAGAACAGTCTTCATGGAAGGGTGGCATTTAGGCTGGACGCCGAGGAACAGCTATGACTTGAGCAGGTGGGGAAGGGCGAATGAAATCCTAGGGGAAAAGAACAAAACCAGTATTTCTTAAAATGGTTGGGGGAGGGGAGAGAAGAGGAGGTGAATGAAATACATATCAGCACTTAGCTGTTCCTGAACATTAAAAGATCATGAAACCTACAAAAGGGCTAATTATAAATAGTACAGAGTTGAGATAACAAAAGTGAGAACAAGTAGCTATAAATAGGTGATTGGAGGAGCAGGTGAAGAAGACTTGAACGACCTTGCTCAAAACTGTCTTACCCTGTAATAGCAAAATGCCTATACATTGTGTAGCATGTACCAGTCAAGGTTGTAAGTACTAGAAATACACCTCTTAATCTGTACAATTGTCCCAGGAGGTAGGTACTATTGTGTTTTTTTTTTTATTGATTTTTTTTAATTGATTTTTAGAGAGAGGGGAGAGAGAGAGAAGGGGGAGGAGCAGGAAGCATCAACTCCCATATGTGCCTTGACCAGGCAAGCCCAGGATTTCGAACCGGCAACCTCAGTGTTCCAGGTCGACGCTTTATCCCACTGCGCCACCACAGGTCAGGCGGTACTATTATTAATTGCCTCATTGAACAGATGCTAAGTGAGGCAGAGATGTGAACTTAGCCAGTAATTTGTGAAGCATAGACTCAAATCCAGGCAGTCGCAGTCAGTACTCTGAACTGCCTGGTGACCTTCATCTAACATGCTTGTTATATGGTCCTTGTTGAAATGGGTGGTATTGCAGTTGGACCACATCCTGACTACTAAGTTATGTAAGTTCCTTTCAGTTTTATTTTCCTAGGTCACTAATTTTAGAAGAAACATAAAAGTGACCACAACAGATGTTTGCTGAACACCTGCTATGTAACGAACTGTGCTAGGCCCTGGGCATACGGCAGTAAAGGAAGAGGTAACAAAATTGGCCCTCCTGAGCCTAAGTGGATGACGTCAATGTAATCATCCTCATGCTTTTTCAGGTTGGCTGACAAGCGTGATTGGGGGATTCTTCATACAGAAGCTCTGGCTGGGTTTGACTGCTTGCTGTAAATTGAGCTTGGATCTGCTCCAACTCAAGTTGTCCAGAAGTCCTCAATGATAGTGATGACAAGCACAAGAAGGCAAGCCCGACCACGCAAACCCAGTCCTGCCTCCGCGTGCATCTCGTGCTAATACTCCACTGGGCAAAGCGAGTCACAGCTCAGCCCACCCTCGGTGGGATGGGGCAGCTTGGCTCTGCCTGTTGGGAAAGGAGAGTCTGACTTCAGGTTCCACAATTCACTTAGCCCTCAAATGATAAGCCAACTAGTGTGTCATTGTTTTCAGTTTATCCAAGTGTGTGTTTGGTAGTCTTTGCTCTCTGCCTGCTCCTTCTCTTCTGGGGTATCTGGTTCAGATGGTAAAACTGGGTAGCAACAATGTATTTGAATTGAAAAGTTGTTCTTGGCAGTAGAACTGATTGGTTAGGTGTTGGATTTGCTTTTTTCTAAAAGTGAGGAGCTAACTTTTGCCTAACCTCAAACATCAGCGGAATGTCCCTTCTCGTCTTACTGTGACTATCCCTGCCAAGTCAGCCTCATCTATCGCAAGATAGAAAGTCAGGCTTAGCTAGTGACTGTGTTTGATACAAGAAGATGCTGGAGTATAAAGTTCTCCACCTGGATCGTTACTCATCTCCCCTCTCCAGCACTGGTGCAAGTCTCCATCCCCTGCTTCATTCTTTCTGTGTTATTATTTCCTTGTGCCTATTTCACTCCTCTGGCCTTATGATAATGTCTCCTCTCTTAATTGGAATTAAAATACGGACTGAAGTGGTATTTCCTGAATTTGAAAAGCCAGTCATTTAATCTTAAAATATTTCTTCCTCTCCACTATTCTCTAAACTTTAAGGGGGGGGGGGGGGATCACATTATTTATCTTTTTAAGATCTATTTAGACCTTCAGCAAACTTTTCTTGAGGACATACTCTGCAGCAAGAACATTTTTAAATACTGAAGCTACAGCAGGGATACAACGATGAACCTTATAAAGTCCCTGCCTTCCGGAAGCTTCTATTTTAGTCAAGGAGACTGACGTGAGAGATACCGGTTGTATGACTCTGCAGGGAAAGGTTTGTGAGGGAGGCTGGGGAGCTGTTTGAGATGTTGCTATAGCAGGGAATGTGGGAGGGGACCTGTTGAGGGTAAAAGGAAACCTTGCCAATTTATGCACTAGGGGATTGCACCAACAAAATGTTTAAAATGAGACTCAGAAGAGAGCTCTGCTGAGGTTAAGCCAAAAGCATGCCAGAGAGTAACCCAAGGATCATTGTGTCATTTGAAGAGAGGGGAGCTGGTTGATTGACAGTGTTTCCAGATGCCTGCTGGCTCAGCCATCCCTAGTTCATGGCGTGTGATTTGCTTTACCTTCAGCTAAAATTGGAAAGGGCACAGTGCTGGAGGTTGGACAGGTTAGCAGTAAGCTCTAAAACAGGGGTCCCCAAACTTTTAACACAGGGGGCCAGTTCACTGTCCCTCAGACCGTTGGAGGGCCGGACTATAAAAAAAAACTATGCACAAATCCCTATGCACACTGCACATACCTTATTTTAAAGTAAAAAAACGGGAATACAATATTTAAAATAAAGAACAAGTAAATTTAAATCAACAAACTGACCAGTATTTCAATGGGAACTAAAAATAAGACAGCCCCGTCTTTCGGAGGTAAAATTAATATAAGACAGGGTCTTATAATAGGGGAAACATGGTGTGTAGTAATGTGGGGGGAGACCTTTGGGCAAAGGGAGGTTATAGGGGCCATGATGTTGTCGTACATGTGGGGGAGTATGGGGGCCGTTGTACTGTGTAGTAATGGTTATAGTGCTTTGCCTTTCTTCCTACTTCTGCCGTTATTTCACACTGCTTCCGGTGATGGGGGGCGCCGCAGCCGCAGACAGGATGTGCATCATATGGTGTGCTTCCAGATCCGCGACGCGTGCATCCCGCGTCACTAGAAGTAGTACTGTATGTGAGCGACGCGGTGCTTTGCGCCGTACTGACCACCAATGAAAGAGGTGCCCTTTCCAGGAGTGCGGTGGGGCTGGATAAATGGCCTCAGGGGGCCACATGCGGTCCCCGGGCTGTAGTTTGGGGACCCCTGCTCTAAAACTTGGTTCTTAAAGCGTCGACCTAGAACGCTGAGGTTCCTGGTTCAAAACCACGGGCTTGCCTGGTCAAGGCACACATGGTAGTTAATGCTTCCTGCTCCTAACCCACTTCTCTTTCTCTCTCTCTCTCCTCCCTAAAATGAATAAATAAAATCTTTAAAAAACAATTTTTTAAACTTTGTCTTTATGCTAATTTAATAGTTGGCTACCTGCCCAAAGAAGTTCATTTCTGGTACCCTCCATGACAGCAGGTACTGTGGAGTAATACTGCCTCAGACCTTGTAGAAACAAAATTTTGCATTTTTTACACTTGATGTCCCACTTCCTGTGAAACCTGGTTTGAGCCCTCATGTCTGCCACAGAGATGGCAGGAACCAGCAAACATGGGGAAAAAAAAGTTACTTGTGGTTCTAATATTCGTGGTAAGAAAAACCAAAATCTAAGAGAATGTGAATGAAGAGAATTAAGGTAAAGGGGCTTTTGGAGAAGACCTCTGTCTCTCCTCACATATGGGTTCCAATAAGGGTGTTAGGGGCATGGCAAGAAAGGCCATCTGTTGGCCTGCTGTTAGGTGACCAATGGAAACAGGACCTGAGACACTGTAAATGGTCAAAAAGCTTTTGCCAAGTGATGTCAGTAAGAATGGCAGAACAAGGGCCTTGGCAAGAACGATGACCATTGTGACATTTTAAGTTTTCTAGTTGCATTCTTCCAGTTTTACAGTAGCCTTGACAACAGCCAACATTCTTGGTGTGGCCTAGTGGCCACCAGAGAATAAAACAAAACTAGAGATCTTTCAAAGCCTCAGAGAACTATTATTTATTATCTTGTACATCATCCAGAAAGTGATATACACCATGAATATCCCTTATGAATTCAAATGCAGAAATCATTGAGAAATACTATCAATCTATCAACACATAATAAATACTATATACCAGAACCATGTGGGATTTATCCCAAGAATACAAGATGGTTTCAACATGCAAAACTGAATCAATGTAATACACTATGTCAACACAGAAGAGAAAAGAAAACACTTGATTATTTATGGAGAAAAAGCATTTGACAAACTTCAACACCCTTTCATGATAAAAACAACTCAACACTAGAAATAGAGGAAAACTTTCTCAATATGATAAAGAACATCTACGAAAAGGCCACAGCTAATATACTTAGTGATAAATGACTAAAAGCTTTCTACCTAAGATCAAAACCGAGACAAGGCTGTCTACTCTTAACACATCTACTCAACATTGTACTGGAGGTTCTAGCCAGAAAAATTAGAATGAAGAAATAAAAGATAACTATATTGAAAAGGAAGAAGTTAAACTGTAAATGTCATGATTTTTATATATTGAAAATTCTAAAGGATCCACCTAAAAAGTAGTGCTGATAAGTTCATCAAGGTTCCTGGATACAAGATAATATATAAAACCAATTGTATTTTTATATACTTGCAGCAAACAATTAAAAAATGAAATTTTTTAAAATTCCATTTGAAATAGCACCCCCTCAAAAAATCTTGGGAATAAATTTAACAAAAGACGTATAAAACTTGTACATGAAAACTACAAAACATTGAAAGACATTAAAGGATACCTAAATAAATGGAGAGACATCCTGTATTTATGAATTGGAAGACTTAATATTGTTTAAATGGCAATATTCCCCAAATTGATCTATAAATTAAATACAATCACTTTCAAATTTCACTACCTTTTTAGCAGAAATTGACAGGCTTACCCTGAAATCCCTGTCAACCTGTCAAGGACCCAGAATAGCGCAAACAATCAAAAAGAACAAAGAAGGCCCATGCTTCCCAATTTCAAAACTTACTACAGAGCTACAGCAGTCAGGACAGTGTGGTATTCCCTTAAGGACAGACACATAGATGAATGGAATAGAATTAAGAGTCTAGAAATAAACCCATACATATTTGGTCAATAGATTTCAGAAAGATACCAAGATAATATATACATTGGGGAAAGAATAGTCTTTTAACAAATAATGCTGGGTCAGCTACAAGTCCACCTGCAAAAGAATGAGTTTGGACCCCTATCTCACAACAAATACAAAAAAATTAAATGGATCACAGACCTAAATATGAGAGCTAAAACTATAAAACAGAAGAAAGCATAGCTGTAAACATGTGACCTTGGCTTAGGTATGGTTTCTTAGGTATGGAGCCCAAAGAACAAGCAACCGAAGAAGAACAGATAAATTAGACTTCATCAAAATTAAAAACTTTTGCATACCAAAAGACATTCTCAAGAAACTGAAAAAACAAACAACAGAATGGAGAAAATATTTGTAAGTCATCTATCTAATAAGAGTCTAATATCCAGAGTATGCAAAAGAACTCCTACAACTCCATAATGAAAAGATAAGTCATTCCGTTTTTTAAATTGGCACAGGATTTTAACGATTTCTTTAAGAAGCTATACAGATGGCTAATAAGCACTTGAAAAGATGTTCAACATCATTAGCCATCAGAGAAATGAAAATCAAAACCATGATGAGAAGCCATTTTACAGCCACCAAATGGCTATAATCAAAAAAAGAAAATCAACAAATAGTAAGTATTGGCAAGGATGTGGAGAAATTTAAACTCTCTTACACTGCTGACAGATGTAAAATGAAGCAGCTTCTTTGGAAAACACTTGGCAGTTTCTCAAATAATTAAACCTAGATTTACCATATGACCCAGCAATTACACTCCTTACGTATATGCCCATGGGATTGAGAACATATTGTACACAGAGAAACTTTGCATGAATGTCCACAGAAGCATTATTCATAATAGCCAATGAATAGCAGCAACCTACTCTCCATCAACTGGTGAATGCATAGACAAATTGTGGTATATCCACACAATGAAATATTATTCGGCCGTAAAAAGGAATGAAGTACATGCTACTTGTGGATGAACTTTGAAAACATGATGCTAAATGAAAGAAGGCAGGAACAAAATGCTGCCTCCTGGCCCTGGCCAGTTGGCTCAGCGGTAGAGCGTCACCTGGTGTGCAGAAGTCCCAGGTTCGATTCCCGACCAGGGCACACAGGAGAAGTGCCCATCTGCTTCTCCACAACTTCCCCCTCTCCTTCCTCTCTCTCTCTCTCTTCCCCTCCCACAGCCAAGGCTCCATGGGAGCAAAGTTGGCCCAGGTGCTGAGGATGGTTCCATGGCCTCTGCCTCAGGCGCTAGAATGGCTCTGATTACAGCGGAGCAATGCCCCAGAGGGGCTGAGCATCACCCTGTGGTGGTCATGCCTGGTGGATCCCGGTCGGGCGCATGCGTGAGTCTGTCTGTCTGCCTCCCCCCACTTCTCACTTCGGAAAAATACAGAAAAAAAAAACACAAAACCTGCCTCCTGCATGCTTCCATTTATCTAATATGTTCAGAACAGGTAAATCCATAGAGGTAGGAAGTATATTAGTGGTTATTAGAAGATGGCGGGGGGGGGGGGGAGTGAATGTGACTGCTCGTGGTTATGGGTTTCTTTTGGGGATGATGACATGTTCTAAAAGTAGAAAGTGAGGGTGGTTGCATGACTGTGAATATACTAGCAACCATTTATTTGTACACTAAAAAGCAGTGAAGTTTATGGTATTTCAAGTATAGCTCTATAAAATGTGAAAAAACATGTATGAGATTTGAGACTATTGGGAACCTGAATACTGAGTCATTGGCCATATTAAGGAAGTACTGTCCTTTTCTTCTAAGTGTGATAATGACAATGTGGTTATGCTTTTAAAAAGTAATCCTTATCTTTAAGAGTTACTGAAATATTGTTATTTACAAATAAAATGTCATAATGTCTGGAATTGGTTTCAAATAATACAAGCCTTCACATTCAAAACTAATCTGTTCAACCAGCAGCTTGTGCTCACGGCCACGAGAAGTAACCAAGCTGCCCCTGAAACCTGTGACTTGTTCTGCCCTTCGTTAATAGAACAGACCCAGAGTCTTACTTGTCTGTGGCATTCAATTCACATACGACCTGTCTCACAAACCTAAGTCGGGGAAAGGAGAAGGTCGGAGCTAAAGGAACTATGGCAAGATTAAGGCAATCCATAAATGTCTTGAATGTTCATGCTCTGTGGGGTGCTGGTCCTCTAGATGAGAGCAGATGTTTTGTAACCGTGGGGTTCTTAAAAGCATGAAGGCTAAAACAGTTTTCTAAAAACTCAGGACTTGTTATAGAAAACGCTTTTATAGGCATTGATTTTTTAATCAGAAAGAAATGTTTCAAAATGGCAAATGTTAATTGGGTCTAAAATTTTCAGCAATTCTTCCTACATAGCCATTCAGCAGCCTTCCCTGTCTGTGCCACCTCTTCTGCGTTTCCTCCTCACAAATGCTAAACAATTACCAGTTTAGATTGCCTCCAAATTTAGATGGCTGTGGAGAACAAGGAAATAGCAAAGAAGATGGGAACATACAGTGTGTCCGTAAAGTCATGGTGCACTTTTGACCGGTCACAGGAAAGCAACAAAAGATGATAGAAATATGAAATCTGCACCAAATAAAAGGAAAACTCTCCCAGTTTCATACCTGTTCAGTGCAGTTCGATGTGGGCTCACGCACAGATTTGTTAGGGCTCCTTAGGTAGCTATCCCGTATAGCCTCTACAGACTCGTCACTGACTGATGGCCTACCAGAACGGGGTTTCTCCACCAAACTGCCGGTTTCCTTCAACTGCTTATCCCATCGAGTAATGTTATTCCCATGTGGTGGAGCTTCGTTATAAACATGCCGATATTCACGTTGCACTTTGGTCACGGATTCGAAATTAGCGAGCCACAGAACACACTGAACTTTCCTCTGTACCGTCCACATCTCTACTGGCATGGCCGTGGGCTGCTCCGCTGTATACACGGTGTTACAGCGTCATCTGCGCATGCGCACATGCTGCCTCATCATCCTACAGAAACTGGGAGGGTTTTCCTTTTATTTGGTGCAGATTACACATTTCTGTTGTCTTTTGTTGCTTTCCTGTGACCGGTCAAAAGTGCACCATGACTTTACGGACACACTGTATTACAGAATTATCAGGGTAGATGCTGCATTTCAAGGGAGGCCTGAGGAAAAATTCAGGTTTTTTTTAAGCAGCAATGTTTAGCTTATAGAAATGAATTTGGTAAGAGTTACTATCAAGTAAAGAAAGCACGTGTCAATTTCACATTAAATATATGCAGTGACTTTTTCTTTATTTGTTTTTTTTCTTTTTGTTATCTTCAGTGACTTTTTCTTATTACACAGTAATACTGTACATTATATCGAGCAAGCAGTCACTCGCTCTGCTGTAGCCCCCCCCAGTCAACGCACATATGAGAAGGCAATCAATTAACAACTAAGGTGCCACAGTAATACATTATAGTAAAAAATCTAGAAAGATAAGCAAAAAAGATAAAACCACTCATCATCTTGCCACAAAGATCATTAAGAAACACTAAAAGTGATTTTATTTTTCTAACTCTGTAACTATGAATATGAGCCATATTTTCTAAATGGGGTTATATTATATGTCGTGTTTGTAACTTGCTTTTTTTACTGGCTGTATTATAAGGTGACCAATCGTCCTCCTTTAGGGAGGACAGTCCTTTTTTTGTAAGTTCCGTCCTCCCTCAAAAAGTGTCCTCCTACATGTCCTCTTTTTTGATATTGGAAGACTAATCTATAAATGTCCGTATTCAATCAATGCAGAGTCGATCCATTGTGTGTGATGTGACGTATTTGTATTTGACATGATTCGTCAAGGATCGGTACAGTGCAGCCAGATGTGATTATGAGATACATGCGCTCCACATGGCAGACCTTGAGAGAGTGCATGATACACCGAGAGCACAAATGGCTTTGTGTACTTCTTACTGAAACACCACACGGCACATATGACATTGTAGACTCACTATTATTTCTTTCTCAGTGCATATTCAATCATAGACAAGCACAATTCATGTTTTATTAATTATCTATTTAATAATTTCCAAATACATATAATTTTAAAGTGGAAATCTAACCTCAAACCATATCTATTAATAACGCATTTTGATTAAATAGTTGCATAAAACAGACGTTTTTTAATTAGAAAATGATAAATACACCTGAATATCACTCCAAATTAGTGGTTTTGTTTGATATTTAATTTTACTAAATGAGCACTTTTTTTTTTACAAATTATTATTAAAAATTAATAGGCATTTAAGCATAATTACAATATAAAATATTACAAATGTTTTTATTATGCATTCATCACATTAGAGTATATTGTTGCAATGAATAAAATGTTTTTTATTTACGATGTTTTCTTCTATTTCTTTTTGTCCTCCTTTTCATTGAAAAAAAGTTGGTCACCTTATGTATTATAAATTTTTTTCCATGTCAGTATATTGTATATACATACAAAATAATAAATACACGGTGTGTTTAATGGCGTCCTCGTGTTGACGATGCCCTCAGCCTTATGCCTCAATTCAAGCACTTGCTGAGGATATAGTAGGTGCCAAGAAACTTGCTCAGTCTCAGCCTGAGTGCAGTTCACCACCTGAGGGCGAACCAAACATGGGGACAAATACATAGAACCCTGTATGATTAATGGAAAGTCAAATCCATGGAATTCAGAGGCAGACTGGCCCAACTGGGTGACTTCTGGCAAGTTACACAGCCTCTCTGAGCTCTCATCAACACTGTCAGATGCGGATGGAAGCATTCCGTGAACTCAGTGAAGATTAGATGAGTTGATGCCCTCAAATGATTTAAAGGACAGGGCGTGACACCGAGTAAATGCTCAAAAAGCTATCGGTGTGTACAAGGCCTGGGTTCAAAACCTGGCTCACATAGAGCTGAGTGGCCTTGGGCCAGCTGCTTAGCTTCTCTGTGTGTCAGCTTCCTCATCTGTGAAATGGGGATAGTAAAGATCACTTATAAAGTTATTAGAAAGATTAAATTCATCACTATGCCTGGCAATAGGAAGCAGACAATAAATAAAAATCAGTATCAATATAGCAGCCTACTTTGAGCTAGAATGAAAATTAGCTCACAGATTCTTTTCCACTCCTCCCAACAATGGGTGGGGTCTGTGTTTCCTCCCCTTGACTATAGGTGGGCTTTGCAGCGACTTGACCAATGGTATCTGGCTGAAGAGCCTCCATGCTCCTTTCTGACCCTAGCCATTCAAAACTGGCAGCTTCCCCTTCCTGTCTCCTCTCACGTTCTCCCTGGGAATGCTGAGATGTCCGGTTTCAGTCTGACTATCCTGAGACCATCATGCCCGAGGACCGCGGGAAGAGGTCCCGTGGAGCCTGCCAGCGGCCCTGCCAGTGTGAGGTGTGGGGAAACCATCTCTGCGGTGGGTCCCGCCCCGGGACCACTCCAGCTGGAAGGAGCCAAGTTACCCAGCTGTGCTCTTCCCCAGTTCCTGACCCACAAACTCGGAAGCAAACTAAAATGGTTATTTCAAGTCATTAAGTTTCAGAGTAGCTCCTTTACTTAGCAACAGCTAATCACAACACTAATTATGAAAATGGAAACCTATTAAACAAATGAGTTGGGATGGGGCCAGGAGGTAAGGACGGTGCTCAAGGTCTCTCATCAGCAAAGACCCTATGTCCAAATATGGTCACATTCTGAGGTCCTGGGGTTAAGACTTCAAGGTTTCTTTGTGGGGAACACAATCACCAAAATATCCCCCAGCTGCTGTGGAGCCTTCAGCTGACTGCAGCTTTCTCGGAGCCCCTGGACCGGAACCACCGCTCCTGACCCACAGACACTGTGAGTTCATCACGTTCATGACTGTTGCAAGCCACTAAGTTCTGAGGTCATTGTTAGGTGGGAGCCGGCGGCTGGCACGAGGAAGGAGACCCGGCAGTGAGGACCTATGCGCGCAGCCCTGCTCACAGACACTGCGCGTCACATCCACATGTGTTTTCAATCTGGGCCTTTTTGTACATTTCACACTATTAAAACTTAAAAAAAATGTTTTGCAATACATAAATCCACTCTGTTGAGGAAAAACGTTTGCTTGTTTTGTGGGTGTTTGAGCATTTCTGAATTTCATGGCAAACCCAAGCAGCTGAGTGACCACAGCCCCTCTGGGGTCCGGTGCTCACTCCCAGCCCAACGTGCGAAGGCCTCAAGGGACCACCTGTGGGTTAGGGGTGGCCCAGGTGAGTATCCCTCAGCAGCGGCCGTGGCTGGGCTCTCCCCTCGGGTGCTGGGTGGGCGCTCGGACTGCCCAGTCTGCCAGCCGGGCCCGGGCTGCTTGCTGCTCCAGGAACAGGCCTGGCCCAGCCCTGTGTGAACACAGCTCATTTGTCTCCCACTTCCTCTGTGAGGAAAGCCACAGCCCAGCCCGCCCACACCGACAGGAGAAACCGCACGGGCCAGGCCGCTTCCCCCAAGTCTGATTGCACCAAAAATACATGGGATTTCCTGCCTCTGTGCTGTGGTCAAGATTGCCATTTGCTTCCTGAATTTCAGGATCGCAGTTGACAACAGCTTATCACAGCCATTAATCATAGGCGCATTTTTCTCCCCCCCAAAATGATTTATTTCACTCATTTTCCTGTCCTCTACTTTGTTCTACCATCTGGCGGCTACTTCTTTTGATCATAAAAATCATTTTGTTTTACCACCATTACTTAGTCCCTCTGCATTTCGGCTTCATGAGCAATTAGTTCTAATCGTCAGGAGGGAGGAACTCAGGAATAGTTCTAGGCTTTCCGCTCCGAAGGGCGGAGGGTGCGCCCAGCAGGTGTTTCGTGTTTGCTGGGTGAAGCAGTTCCACCTAGTCTGCATTTGGGACTGGCCTGTCTCTTTTTCAGCCCGATTTGAATCATCTTGGCATAAAGCAACAATATGCATTTTTAAGATAATTTCTGTTCCCTGAGGTTTAGGGCAGGGACGCTCAGTGAGTGGCAGCCAGCCACATCCGGGAACCACATGCTGCCGGCCAGCTCACTCCTGCTGGTGGGGTCTGCCCTAGGGAGGGCAGGCCAGCCCTGTCATCTGGTGGGAGAGGTCCCACGCCCACTCCAGGGGGATTTCCCAGGGCTTCCTGAGGAATCTGAGTTGTTCCTGCTTGTTCCCGGAAGACATGAGTCACTCTAGGCCTTTGTGGGCGAGCAGTGCGTCAGCAGGGGCTTGGTTTCTTTCCCACATGGACTATTCAATACGCATTCTCCGAACGAGAAAGCTGGAGCCTAACAAGGTTTTGACAGATTGTCCGGGGTCTACGTAGGGAAGAGTAAACAGTTCGTCTCGAGGGTCTAGGCTCTTTATTATTCTGTCTGAAAGCCAGAAACAGGTCTGGACACTGCAGGGGAGAGGAGGAAGAATTTTTTTTCCCCTCTATATAATTATGTGTATGAGCATACTGTTTTTTTTTTTAAAGATTTTATTTATTCATTATGGGGGGGGGAGAGAGAGAGAGAGAGAGAGAGAGAGAAAGAGAGAGAGAAGGGGGGAGGAGCAGGAAGCATCAACTCCCATATGTGCCTTGACCAGGCAAGCCCAGGGTTTTGAACCGGCAACCTCAGTGTTTCCAGGTTGACGCTTTATCCACTGTGCCACCGCAGGTCAGGCAGCATACTGGTTTTTGTTTTGTTTTTTACAGAGACAGAGAGAGAGTCAGAGAGAGGGATAGATAGGGACAGACAGACAGGAACGGAGAGAGATGAGAAGCATCAATCATCATTTTGTTGTGACACCTTAGTTGTTCATTGATTGCTTTCTCATATGTGCCTTGACTGGGGTGTTACAGCAGACCGAGTAACCCGTTGCTCAAGCCAGCGACCTTGGGTCCAAGCTGGTGAGCTTTGCTCAAACCAGATGAGCCCGCACTCAAGCTGGTGACCTCGGGGTCTCAAACTTGGGTCCTCCACATCCCAGTCTGACACTCTATCCACTGCGCCACCGCCCGGTCAGGCGAGCATACTGGTTTTAAACACCTAGTTTAAAAAGGAGAACAAAACAAAATAGCCACAACATTGAAGAGGCAAACTACAGGCAGCTAATTATCCATCCACTTAAAATGATTGGATCCCCAGTCAGGGCACATACAGGAGCAGCTTGATGTTCCTGTCTTCCTCCTTGCCTCTCTCTCTAAAAAAAAAAATTGGTCTGACCTGTGGTGGCGCAGTGGATAAAGCATCAACCTGGAAATGCTGAGGTCGCCGGTTCGAAACCCTGGGCTTTTCTGGTCAAGGCACATATGGGAGTTGATGCTTCCAGCTCCTCCCCCTTCTCTCTCTCTGTCTCTCCTCTCTCTCTCTCTCTCTCCTCTCTAAAATGAATAAATAAAAATTAAAATTAAAAAAAAAATTGGAAAGAGTTACTAGGCCTAGAGTCAAAATGACTTGAAAATGTCAGGCACAAATAACACAGAAATGAGTGGCCTACCAATCAATGTCTTCACACATTGAATATGATGATTTTGCGTCAGGAACTAATACGTGAGAGGTCCTTGCTATCTGGTGAGGTCCCCCAAAACACCTGTTCAGTGATTAAATAAATGAATGACTAAATAAACCTCCATGGCAGTTCTAGCAACTTCTCTGCACAAGGTACAGCGCCTCTCTGCAAAAGGAGGGCCCTTCTGGGGGCAGGGTATGTGTGTGGTGAACTGAATTCTACCACCACCATTCCATCCTGCACAGTTGGGCAACGGTACGGCTCTTGCCCAAAGCCAGCATGATTTATTAAGGTCCCTGGAGTCTCTGGATAAACACGCTGTGCAGAAGGAATCCTATTACTCATCCTTTCCTACTGCTGCCCCTCTCTTCAGTACTTTTTCCAGTCCCCTCTCTCCAAGTCTCTGCACACTTTCCTTCCAGTTACTGTGAGTCCTGCAGGACACTTCCCATTTATTGACACAAAGGCAGATGTGAGAGACTTTCCTTCTGTTTTTTTGGTTTTTTTTTTAATTGATATTTAGAGAGAGAGACATCAATTTGTTGTTCCACTTACTCATACATTCATTGGTTGATTCTTGTATGATTCCCTGGATGAAAATTAAACTCACAACCTTGGCATATTGGGACAATGCTCTAACCAACTGAGCTACCTGGCCAGGCCATTTCTCGTCTGTTTTTTTTTTTTTAATTTTAAGAATTTATTTTTATTTATTTATTTTAGAGAGGAGGGAGGGAGAGGAAGAGAGAGAGAGAGAGAGAGAGAGAGAGAGAGAGAGAGAGAGAGAGAAAGGAGGGAGGAGCAGGAAGCATCAACTCCCATATATGCCTTGACCAGACAAGTGCAGGGTTTTGAACCGGCAACCTCAATGTTCCCAGGTCGATGCTTTATCCACTGCGCCACCAGAGGTCAGGCTTTCTTATTTGTTTTTAAAAGCTGCTTCAACCCTAGCCAGGTAGCTAAACTGGTTGTAGCATCATCCTGCTGCACCAGGGCTGTGGGTTTGATCCCTGGTCAAAGCACATACAGGAATCAACCAAAAAATGCATGGATGGAGTGGAATAGCAAATTGATGCTTCTCTCTCTCTTTTTATCTTTCTCACTTACTAAAGTCAATGAATTTTAAAAATTAAAAAAAAAAAAAGCTGCTTCAAAACCCACATTTCTGGTATTGTTGGTGTTGTGGTGTTACCGTTTCATCTGGATAGAATTCTGGTCGACGAGAATGGAAAAAGGGCCCCGCTGCAATCATTTCTAATACAACTTTTGCTTTAAGAGTTTGTTTCTTCCCTTAGAAAACGTTTGAGGCCTGTGAAATATTTGTATGTCCTGGGTGTCATGGAACAAGGAAAAGACACACGTGACTGCTTTGTGGATGTGTAAAATATAAATTGTCTTTATTTTATTTTAGTTCTTAAAGCCAATTGTGTACTGAGAAATTGTAGCTTGGAAAAGATAAATGTGGGGATGTGGGTAGAAAATACCAGAAAAATGTCTCAATAATTTCCATTTAAGAGGAAGAGCCCCCGGGGGAATCTGCTCCTCCTCCCGCCACCCCAGCCCCGTTTCTTCCCACAGTTCCCAGAATGGGCAGCGGTGGTCCCACTGCTACGCGCCACGGCCTGTGCTTGGGGCTGCCCACGCGGTAACCAGAGCCCAGCCCTCACTTCCCATTGTCCCTCTCATACAGCCGCCCATAGAGGGCTGCCGTCACCAGGCCAGAGGACAGTCCACTTTTCCTCAGGAAATAGTTCTCATTCTCCCAGCCGAGCTGGTCAGGGGTTTCCAGGGTCATCCCCGAGGTGAGAAGCAGGGGAAAGATGTAAGAAGTACTGAAGTTACCCCACAGGTGAAACTCAAACATCCCTGCAGCCTCCGTGATCTCCTGCCCACAGGAGTTAAAGCCAAGGCCCCCACACTTGACCAGGGCACAAACTTGAACATAGTAAGTGCCATGCACGGTGTGAAGGCCATCAAAGACCCCCAGTGCGTACAGCTCTTTGGACAAAGTAGGCCTCTGGTAGAGTAAGTAACAGCAGAGGCCATTTGCACAGACTTGGAGATAGCCTTCCTTCCCCCGGACCGGGACCAGGGTGAAGTTGTCGTACATCATCTCAGAGTGAAACGGGGGAGGAGCATTCATGTTCCATTTGGTGGCTCCGTCACAATGGACTTCCTGAGAATCCTTCTCACAGTATGGATCTCCTGCCAAGATTTTTAAAAATTTACTATGAGAAGGGTCCGTTTGATCTGTGGCATTCTCTGTACTGAGGAGGCCCTGTGGATTTTTGGCTACCTGGGCGATTATAAGGTGACCTGTGAAGTTTTCCGTGTCATGGTACCAAACGGACTTCAAAGGGGTGTGTATGCCACTTCCAGTCATCCCCAAGGATGGGTGATGGATGTTAGCAGCCAGCAAGTTGACACCAAAGCCGATGGAGAAAGCGCTCTGGATCTGAATCGCTGCCAGGAGTGGGAGCTGGTTCATCCACGCGGCTGGATACACGATGTGCTTCACCTCGGCGTCTCTGAGGAGCCCCACGGCGGGCTGGAAGAACAGGATGTCAAAGCAAGTGAAGATGCCGAACTTGCCAGCAAAAGGGGTATCGAAGACAGTGTAATCCACGTGGAGAGGGGTATCGAAAGCTGCCTCAAAGTAGAGGTTGTGTTTGCGGTAGCGCCCCACGAGGGTTCCGTTATTGCTGAAGATGACGTTCGTGTTAAACTGGTACCTTCTGTCCCTAGGGCACCCCGGGTCACTGCTGTAACAAGGCTGCTTTGTCCCGAGATTGGCCACCAGGAACATGTCTCCCTTGATGGCCATACAACTCAGGCGCTCGAGAACCTAGAGTAGGGGGGGAATAGAAATAAACGGATACATAAGTGGATTTTTAAAATCCTGCCTTAAAATGGCAACCACTATTGAAAATGTACAAAGGAGATGAGGAACTCATAGAAGAGCCAATATAATACAAAGGGCCAACAAACATCTAAAAAGATGCTCAACCTTACCAGTACTAAAGGAATGCAGATTAAAATAACGAGACGGATCTTCCACCTTCGTAAACAGGGAGAAACTCAAACAATTATTCCATCTTACATTGACCAGAAAGTGGCAGAACAAGCACTCATCTACTATTACTGGGGATCTAAAGTGAAATCCAAATCTCTTAGAGGGGAAACTTGGTCCTCCTTAAAATAATTTAAAATGTGCCTATCCTGCTAAGAAACTACATTTCTAGGAATCTCATCTTACAGAAAAACTGAAACATGTTCCCAAAACTATCTGCACAAGCATATTCATTGAGACAGTGTTTATAACAGCAAGAGTTAAAAGAAAGACTAAGCAGATAGCATGCTAAAAGAGACGTCGGTAATTACAAAGTGCATAGAAAAGAACAGTGTAGTTGGACGCACATTAAATAGCTGAAGACTCTCTCTCTAAAGGATTGCAGGATGAAGACTGGGGTAGGGTGAAGGTGGGCTTTCGTGTTTTTATTTGCTTGTTGGATAAGTATATGTTCATGTATTTCTTGTAATAACTAATAAATAGAATAATCCATAGATGAGTACGGGACTCATTTACTATAGTATCAGACATTCTTTAACAGGATGAATGTGTGACACATGGAGTTGGGGTCTCATTTCTAAGACCCGAGGGTCCCCTTTCAGTCTCCTTTGGCATGTCTGAGCTTTGGGCCCCCGACTTGGTTCCTCTCTGGATACCGTCAGCCTACTGAGGAGGGAGGCCGGGACCGTCACACACCTCTGTGTCATTGAATCGGTGGGGCTCCAGGCACGGGTTCCACCTGACCAACTGGGGAGACGGCATGAAGTCCAAAAATGGGTAAATGGATGTTCTTGTAAAGTTGAATCCATGAATGCCATCTTCTGGAAACACTATAATCTGTACACCCTGTGGGTCAAAAACATCAAAGTATAGTATGTTATCAGATCATAGGAAGCACCACTTCACTCATGTATGCATTCTTTCATCCGATCATCTGACAGCCATCAAGCAATTGCTGTGTACCAGGAACCAGAGGTTAAAAAAACGGTGGCTGGACTCTGATCAGGGATCTTAGTCTTGAGGAAGCCATCTCACTTGGCCCAATTCTGAGGGAGCAAAGACAAAGTCCTCTGGGAACAACCAGGTCCTTGGGAGCATATCCAGGGCAGGGAGGGTTGAAGGGAGCAGGAGTTTGCCAAGCAAACAGGGTTTGGAGTTCTTGGTGGCCCAGTGCGAGATGTGGCCGACCATAAAAGGCCTTGAGTAGTGTGGGCTTATTAACAGATGTGTATTTCCAGTCCAGCCATTTTTAACCTTTATTGTGCATTGAAATCAGATGGGGGACTTCTGGAAAAAACAACAACACTCCTATGGAGGTGTGATGCTGGGGTTACTTTGATTAATTGTGGGAGGACTCTTGGCAACTATTTGTTTAAATGTTCCCAGGTGATTCTAGTGTGCAGCCAAGGTTGAGACCCATGGGGCTGGTGGGTAAAAGTATGTTGATTTCAGTATAGAAAGGCGACTTACTCCAACCCTGGAATTCTCTAACTGGGAACTAGGAGGCTCCCTGCAAAATCTTGACTACACAGCAGGCGTTTCCCACACCTGGAGCCACATGGGCTCCCTGTGATGTCTGCAGCAACCTAAGAAAATCCAAACAAGCAGGGCAGCCCTCCGCTCTTAGCACCGGGACCTCAGCTTCTGCTGTTCTCCACTTACATGTCTTCAAATATCAAGCCTGGGACACTGTCCCAAAGTGACAGGGGAGGAGGAAGACAGAGAAGGCATGAATAATCTGAAATAACGGGCAATCTGAGTCACTTATTTCTGGAATGCACTGAAAACTTTTTTTCTGGTTATTAAAGCTTCAAAGTTTAACTGTAGAAAACTTGAAAAACAGAAAATATAAAGTAAGAATTCATAATCCTGTGACATCAAGATACTTATTGTTAATATCTTGACATTTAAGTTACATAGAGATATTAGATTAGAATTAAAATTGAATTGGATTTCCTGACTACATATCTGCCAGGAATGAGGAGGGGGCCGCAACCCGAGCTGGAGTGGAACACTGGGTCTTACGTGATCGCCAGTTCTCTCTAGGGATGTTCTAGGATGTAAGTAACACACCTGATAAAGGACTTGAACAATTTTATGATAAACTCAGTAAGAGTAAGAACTGAGGAATTATGGTTGCCAACCTAGGTGACTGACCTTTAAGCTGGACTCCTTTTCTTCCCTATACATGCCTCAACCAAGAGAGAAATAGTTTTAAAAGTTTTTTTAAATTGATTTAGAGAGATAGAAGACGGAGGAGGGGAGAGAAGGAGAGAGAGAGAAACATCAATTTGTTGTTCCACTTACTTCTACATTCATTGGCTGATTCTTATATGCGCCCTGAGTGGGGATTGAACCTGCAGCCTCGGTATATTGGGATGATATTCCAAATAACTGAGCTACCTGGACAGGGCTCATGAGAGAAATATTTCCATTGGCTTGTTTAGGAACATCAAATTGTCTTAAAAGTTGCTTTAACGCATATAACCACAAAGGGCAGCCTAGGTATCTATAAACACTAAAAACAATCAGATCACAGCTTTGTCCCTGTTCCTGGACCACAAACAGAGAAGGAATGATGCCTTATGGCTGGCAAGGGCTTCACAAAACGTGCGATGTTTCCTTTGGGGGCAGGTTATTAAAATTCGGGGGGATGCTACAGTCACAGTCCCTCGGTTTCACGATGGCAGCTGCCAAATGTCATAGAATGGTCTTGTGGATGGGATGGAGAAGCAAAAGGTGAGTGACATTTAGTGCCATGCAAGCAAACACCTCTGTTCAGAGAGTGCCCTGGAGCCGATCTGTGTCACCAGGAGGTCTGCGGGCAGAGCCTGGGATTTACACTTAGACGTAAGTGAAGGTGTCCATCAAATGTGTGAATGACGAGAAGGTAACTGATATGCTGGATGTCAGTAAAGGTCCCCAAATAGCCCAACAAGCCGGAATGATGACATTTAACAGCGTAAATGTGCAGTCTTGATCTCAAGTTTAGTAAATTAATTTTATAAGTACCGGACAGCAACGGCGGCACCCACTGTGTGTCTGTGTGTGTGAAAAGGCTCAGTAGTCTAGTTGACAGCAAGTGCCTCAGGAATCCACAGCGAGATGTGGCTGCCACAAGCCTTCTGGGGACAAGTCTAGAATGAGAAGGGTGACGGATCTCCTCTGCCCCCTCCCTCGCAGGTAGAACTGGGAGCACAGAGACAACCAGGGAAGTCTTCCATACAAGGTCTGAAATCCTCAGCGCTCCAGGAACTGTGGGTGGAACTAAGGATCTATAGCCTGGGGGAGAGACGCCAGGAAGGCCATGACAGCTGCCCTCCTGTTTTAGGGAAGGTGGCACATGAGAAGGGACTCAGACTATTCTGTTTAGTTCAGAGAGCAGGACAATGGATGGCTGTTACAGGGAGGCTGCCTTGCTCATGGGAAGGAAGATCTTCCCAGAGTGCCCGCTGTCCTCAGTGGGAACCAGTGGACCTGTAACACAGAGGAGTTCTGGGCCATTAAAGAGGTTCACGGAGAACGTGGATGTCACGTCGGGAACAAAAGAGGAGTGTCACCTCTCAGAAGTTGGACCAGGACTTTAAGCTTTCTTCCAACATCAGGGGTGTGTCTGTGTGTGTCTTATAGGCTAGAATTTTTACACGTAGCCACAGATAGTGGCTGTCCAGGTGATCCTGTCCACCCTGACAGGGACTGTTTGGGGCCAGACCTGTTGGCATGACTGGTTCTGCCCTCTAAACTCCTAAACTCACAGACACAGGAAAGTTTTGCTCCAATGAAGGCAGAGCAGGGCTTCCTCCAGCAGCTGGGCTTGCTCACCCCACCACCAGGGTTAAAACCCAGACTTCCCTTTGGTTGTGGCTTTCCCAGCAGAGCATTTTCTTACAGTGGACATCTGGCACCCACATTCCCTCTCGGCCCCACCCTTCCTGGCAGGAGCTGGCAACGTGGGGCAAGCAGGAAGCCTTCACAAAGGCTGGCACCGACCTCCCTTTGTTCCTTTGAGTTCAGCGCTGTCTGGGCTGAGTCCTCAAGACTGTTCGTGGTTTGGTGCTGAGACCAAAAATGGGCCCCAGATAATATGAAGGCAGCAAACAGCAGTTCTATGCATGCCTACTCCTTCAGTGCAACTCAGAATGCCTGAGAGAGTGACGGGCCATTGTGCCTGGTGGTTTTCAGACTTTCTGCACATCAGTATCCACCCGGAAGCCTTAAGACATCCCAATGCCCAGCCCATAGCCCATCTGACTCGACAGGCGTGGCACCCAGGCACCCACATTTGCTTACAACTGGCTAAGTAATTCCTCCACATTCAAGAACCCGGGATCCAGCCACAGCTTCTCAGGCTTGAGGTGAAAAGCGTCACCCCGGTGTCTTGCTAAGATGTGGGTCTGATTCAGCAGGTCTGGGGCAGGGCTCAGGTTCTGCCTGTCTCAGGAGCTCAGCAGGGCGGCTGATGTCGCCGGTCCACGGACCACTGTGAGCAGCGCCACTCTGGCCAGCGTCTGTAGCTCTTCAGCTCAGCTCTACCAGCCGTGCTGATTTTCCAGGGGGGCTGCGGGAACCCCTGGCCGCGGGCTAGCGAGCAGTGTTCCCTGTTCTGCGAGACAAGCTGAGGCTCTAACCCAGGACCACGTCTTGCCTTTTGGGCTGCAGCCATCACTTGCTGTTCATAGATGTCGAGGTTCTGGTTCATCAGCTCCAAGGCCTGCTTGCGGCTGGGGAGAGCCAGAGGGTTCGGGCTCAAGATCAGCTGGTGCTCGTACACGGCCGCCACGTAATAGTCAGTGTCGTCCCCTTCCGCCGCGCAGCGCTCCCCAGTGTGGACCCCCAGGGCCACCGCGTAACAGCCGCAGAGGAAAACAGCGAGCGGGGCGCTGGCTCCAGACATGGCGCAGACCGTAAATCTGGAATGTAACGAGGTCAGGGGAAAACAGCTGAACAAAGAATCCTGCCAAGAATTTAACTTTGCAACTGTGATTTATTAATTCCCGGCAATTAAACTCACCCGCCGTGGTACTGCCGCTCAAAGGGTTTGTTTCATGTTCCTAAATAAAAGGGTATGTGTTTCTCTCCAAACACGTAGCTGTGTTTAAAATGGCTCACTGTGCTAATAGTCCGGTTTTAGAACCTTTCCAAAACAGACCCGGCATTCGCACCACTGATCTCGGCGCGAGCTGCACACTTACGTTCTGGGCAAGAATAATTATTCTATTTTACATAACTCTGTGATCTGTTCCGCATCCCGCAACCTGCCCTCTGTGCTCACAGCACACTACAGGTCATTCCTCTACCCCAGCTATGACTGCTATGATCTTAATAACACAGCTGGCTTTCCCAGCTGCACAAACGGGGGTGGAGGGGGGTGAAGATTAAAATTCTCCCTGTGTTTCCTTGGTCAGTAATGAACATAAAGAGTCAAGTTCACTTTACTCAGCACAACTTTCTTTATTTGGCGCGCAGAGAAACTGCTGACTTCCATTTGAAAGCCAGGATCGACTCTGTTAGGAACAGATAAAAAGAAGTCTCCTAACCAAACCGGGACTCCTTTTTGCCTCCTGGACCTTTACAATTGCCAATGCCCAATCATCACTTCTCAACCTCAGCCTCTGGGCTCCCAGCCCCCTCCTGGAAAGCAAGCTCGTTTGGAAAGAAAATCCTTTTGCAGTGATAAAATGTAAACTCAGCTTTGTAGCTCCTACCGTAAAAGATTAGAATTATGTCACAATGACACTTCTGTGTGCCAGTTTTTTACCAGGTATAGGACTTTTTATTTGTAATCGTTACACCATGACTCTGTGTTTTTTTTTTTTATTTTTTATTTTTTATTTATTCCTTTTTAGAGAGGACAGAGAGAGAGAGAGAGAAGGGGGGAGGAGCTGGAAGCATCAACTCCCATATGTGCCTTGACCAGGCAAGCCCAGGGTTTCGAACCGGCGACCTCAGCATTTCCAGGTCGACATTTTATCCACTGCGCCACCACAGGTCAGGCGACTCTGTGTTTTAATGTGACGAGTCCAGCTCTGCCTTGAAAACTGGCCTGGCCTCCCAGCTTAAGCCCCGCCCCAGCACACAGATTCACCAGGTGGTGTGCAGAGGCCCCGCCACGTGGTCTGTGGAGACGTGCTGGGGGTGACCAACTCAACACCATGAGAAGGACAAATCGAAGAATCATATTGCTGCTCTTTAAAAAGAAAAGGACACCCTGCCCAAGTCTGACTCATAACTCCTGTGTTTGCATTTCAAAACCAAATTACCCAGGCTGCAAATATCTTTTTCTCTCTCTTCTCAAAAATTCCAAAAACAAAACTAACTATAATTCTTTTCTGCAACAGAGCAAGGGCTAGGGATGCTCAGTCATTATCCTCAGAATATCAAATATTTCTCAGGATAAGTGGTGTTCTAGACTCCCCCCCCCCCCCCCCCGCCCAACCCCGTCCCCTCTCAAACTGTTATTTCTTTCCCAGGGGGGAATAAATGTACCATCCAAATACCAAACCCCAAGACTTGTTGCCATTCATCTGGGACACTGGCAACAATGTTTTAAGATTAGAACAAGGGGCCTTTGAGTGAGCCAGTCATGAGTTTCTGGGTAGAAACAAAAGTATAATTGATAAGCTTTCTTATCTGAATTTTGCCTCTGAAGCCCAGCAAAGAATAATTTTAAAAGTCTCAAAATATATTTTTTGTTCCATCTCCACTTTCATAAGGATGGTAATGGGGAATGGTTTTGGAGGGGGCGGGAAACTTTCATTGTCAAAGTCATTTTATTTCTAAAGGATAAGACTCTGGCCTCACTAAGAAGTGGGGAAACTGAGGCTGGGGCAAGAAGTGCGGAGGCATTCAAACCAGCGTCTGGTGGAGGCATGTCAGTAGTTCGGAGGCCTAAAGTGGCGTTCATAGTAGCTCCCTTTCTCCATTAAGAGATATATACCACTGATCCGGGAACACAGGATGTTTGTTTAAATCCCACAGACTTGCAAGCCAACAAAACAAGGAAACTGTGGAAACAGCAAGATATCACATTACTTTCTATCTTGAGAAAATAAAATTCAGCTTATTTACAAAAGGAGCGGGGTAGGAGAGCTATAAGAAAGGATCATCTGTGCGTGAACAGAGGTGGGTTGATAATAAAAGGTTATGCAGATTCAAGCAGGTATTCATGCTTGAAGGAGGCAAGTGGAGTGAGGTCGGTTGAGAAGGAGTAATTACAATAAAAACAGGAACAACAGTTTGCCCTGCTGAAGAGTGGGGAAACAGCAGCCCTTTTAACCAAATCTGCAAATGCTGGTTTTCCCTCTTCATCTGGCACCACACACCTGCCTCAGGAGCAATCCAACCAGACCGAGGCAGGGATGACGGAGGGCACAGCAGGCAGGACTGGAAGGGGCAGTTTCCAGGGTTTGCCAGGTGCTGGCTCATGATGCCATCCGTACTCAGGTGGGCTGGGGGCGGAGTCTTCCTGGGAACAAGGGGGCTCTGTAAAGTCATAAGGTTCTTGGAGATCCAGACACTGATCGACCTCTGGAGTCAGTCAGGACCTGGACCATAAACAAAATGGTCACTAGAAGTATGTGCTGGTCTATAAAGGTAGCTATGCTCCCCCTTTGTGTTGGAGAACACTTGACAGGTGAGACTAAACTGCAGGAAGGGACTGGCATGAATGTACCATTGAGGTGACAATGTGCTTCCACGCCCTGCTTGACATGCTCTGCTCACCACAGCCCTCTGGGATGGGGGCATCGGCCTGTGACATGCCCTGGTGCCCACTGGCAGGGAACAGCAGGGTCAGGACATCCCTGCATCCCTGGGACACTGGACTGTGCACCAGACACAGGTGTCGGTGTCAGAAATGCAGCAGTGAATAAGCCCAGCTCTTCCTCATGGAGCGCCCACTCTAGATGTAGGGAAGGACAGACGACCACAATCAAATAAACACCTAGTGAGAAGGTGACGTCTGAAGAAAATGAGAAAGGAAGCCATTGGGATGCCTGGGGAAGAGTGTCCCACGCAGAGGAAACGGCTTGGTCAACCCATGTGGAAGCTTGCCATATGGGCTCAAGAAACAGCAAGGAGAACAGCTAGCTGGAGCCCAGGGACAAGGGGAAGGGAGCAAAAAATGAATTCAGAGGGACAAACAGCAGGGGGCCCTCACTGGCCTCCGCACCTCCAGGCAGTTGCCGCTGCCCTTTTCATTCTCCTCTCATTAGCGAGACCAGTGAAAGACTGGGTCAATCAGAACACTCCTCTGCTCAAAATCCTCCAGGGACTCCCCACTCCGTGCACAGTAGAAGCCTAAGACCCGACAGTGTGCGGGAGGAAAGAGCCGGTGGACGGGAAATCACTGATGGGTGGGAAGAGAATTCCGGGAGTGACATCTTTAGCGAGCATCCTGATCTTTTAACTGCCCTACAGAAGCCTGTTTCTCATTTTAGAATGAAAAATGTTTCCCCTGACACCGATCCTAATCAGGAAGGTTCTTGTGATCTACGAGGAAAAGAAATCAAAGTCTAAATTACATGGAAATCTATTTGGCAGAAATTTGGTAACATGTCAATCACCAGGTATTTTTATACTCAAGGAACTTGTCTTTCCACCTTATTAAATGATTCATCTTGATAATTAGCTGTTTCCTTCCTCACCATGCTAGTACAATTGTCTTTTGCAATAAGATGAAAGTATTATTAAGATATTCTTACTAAGATAATTTCAGAGGCAGATCTATACATTTAAAAATTTATATATAGACCTATTGGTCTTGCTAACAAAAGAACTTGTCAGGGAGAATAACAGTCCCACGACTGGGAAAGGAGGCAGGAAATGTCACATCCTATGGCACAAAGCCTGAGTAAGTCATTAGGAATCATCTGAGTATGACAGGAGGCCAAGAAAAATACTGCAAGTTAAAATTCCAAATAGTTTTAAACCTATTCTTGTGGGTTTTGTTGTTTCCATGTCTAAATCCTTTTACATAATGAGGAGAAATAATGTCCATCTCCACTGAGTTTACACAATCTGAATTTAAAGAAATCCCCAAAGAGATCTTTCCTATCCTAGAAAAACTCTCGTCTTCTGGGTCTCCCCTCTGACGGTGCTAGCAGTGAGCTCATCGATGACCGGCCTCTGGAAGAAGTCCACAACGGTTTTTGCTTGAACAGCTTCTTGCAGACCCATCCACCACCGAGACTTTGGATGACCTCAGTGGGAAATGTCAAGTGTAAACACTTGTGAGTAGCGAACTGATGAGATCAAAATCCAAGGGCGAACTCACAAGGAGTAGTGTACAAGTTACCAAGTCCTCCGAGTTGGACTGGTGAGTTGTGATCTCACTTTTTAAAAAATGCCAGCTATTTATCTTCAAAACAGAGAGTGTAACTCTGGACCAGGCCGTTGCTTAGGGCCTGTTTCTGCCCTGTTGGCCAGAGTAAAGGGTCTCAGAGCACTAAGTGAGCAATCAAGGGACCATGACTCTGGAAACTAAGTCTGCCGTCCTTCTTGACTCAAATGGGAAATTGTGTTCACAATCTAAGTCAAATAAAACTTCTTCCTGAAATGCACAGGTGTTTAATGGAAGAAGGCTCTTTTACATTTTGTACAGAGAGAAAAAAGCCCCAGCTGAGATGGATTCTACTGGTTTGCTACTGCCCCCGTGTGGAATAACTGAGTACTATTAACCCAAGAACCACACTAGCAGAGCAATTCTTAATAAATAGGTGGTGTTTCCCCTCCTTCCCTTCATTTCTAATGCTCAGCTAACTTTTTTTTAAAATTTTTTTAACTCATATGTTTCTATTGAATTGACCATTATATTCCTTAAGTTATGAAATGGCCAACAGACCATAGAAAGACATTTCTTTAGGCTCCTGCTTGAACCCAGCAGCTTCAGCAAACTGCTGGCCTTGATTAAGAGTCAAGCTCAGCTAACTTTTTTACAGTGGAAAAAACACATTCGATTTTCCAAGATTCGAGTCTCATGAAAGCTGTTTTTTATGTGCCATGCTCCCAGGACCTATTGCATCTTCTACAGTCACAAGTTCTAAATTTGTTGATTTCTTATCACATAGTTGTGTGCTCCACAGATGTGAGGGGAGGGCCAAGTGACGCGACCCCCCCACACTGTGACAGACAGCACAGTGCATGGAGAAACCGGGCCGAGTTAAGGGATCTGTAACGACAGAAATTTATATTGATGCTACATTGCTTTTTACCTGTTACATTACCTGTTATTGTTTTCAGGCCATTTTGACATCCATGACTTCATTTTATCTTTCTGCCACAGCAGTGAAAACAGATGGTAAAATTCTACCTTTGTGATAAGAGAATACTCCAAGCTGGTTAGGGGGAAGAACAGACTAGAAACCAGGCTCCTGGTCCGCCCTCCTGGCACATGTTAAAGAATGGGGTTAATTTATCGGTCAAACCTGCGCAGACCACGGCGGAGTCTTCCATGCAGCTGTGGCAGAATCAAACCGAAACTCAGAGCGCACTCCCAAGGGAAATTCTTGGTGGTCTGACCAGAGCAAGGGTTGTCAAATGTGGGCTTGACATTGACTCCCTCGGAGGGCAGTCAATCTGAACATCAGATCCCTGAACGCCCTGCCCAGAAATTCTGATTCTGCAGGTCTGGGGTAAAGCCTGAGAATATAGTTTTCTAACAAGTGCCCAGGTGATGGGGATGCCGATGTTCCTGGCCTGGGTCACACTTGGAGGACACCGGGGCAGCAGCAGAAAGGCACGCAGAGCCTATATTCTGACTCCTATCTTTCCCTCACATCAAAGAAAGACATGAATCAAAACCATCACTTTTATTTCCCAGGTGCTTCTCCAACAGGGTCCATAGAATGCGAGCAGATGTCAAAGTGTTTTCGCCATCTTTAATGAAAATGAGCAGCAAAGTATTTAAACACTAAAATTAAGTGGGGAACTGCCCCTCAGGTTTGATCCAGGCCAGTTAAAGGATTCAGTGCTTATCTTTGCCTTGACAGGAACATCAGTGTAGAACCAGGCTGTTACAGGTTTTCATTTGTTATAGTGAAGTTCCTGATTTTAAAAGAATAAAACAGGAGTAGTTGCTAGATATTCTATTAGACACTTTCCCTCCTGCTGTTCTTGGAAGAATCAAGCCAGCAGGAGCTCTATGGCTGCAAGGAAATTATTCTTCCAACATGCAGTTGAGCTCTGGAAAAGACTCAGCCTCAGATGAGACTGGGTCCAGCCGACGTGGTCACTGTAGACTTGTGAGGTCCGGTGCAGAGGACCCAGTTAAGCTATGCTCAGACTCCTGACACACAGATACTGTGAGATAATAAATGGGTCTTATTTTAAACTGCTGAGTGTGTGGTCAAGTTTGTTATACAACTATAGATAATACATAATGAAACAGGAAGAGTACTTAAAGATGTAATTGAAGAAAATTCTCCATAAATATAAGCAGATTTGAATGTACAGACTGAAAGGACACATCCGAATTCAGGAAAGAAAGGAACAGAATATCAACACCAAGATGTAGCCTAGTAGAATTCCTGATTTTCAAAGATAAAGTAAGAATCATTTGAGCAGCCTGAGAAAAAGATCAAGGACGTTTATAAGGGCAAAAACTCAAGCTGTACCCAGACTTTACCACAATAACACCAAGGCTAGTTATAAGCCTTTAGAGTCCTTTTGGAAGTGAAAATATGAACCAGGAATTTAATACTGTGCCAAACTGTGGTTGAAATATAAAAATAAGAAACAATAGATTTGAATATACAAGAATTCCAGATTTATTATTCTCATCAGGCTTTCTTGAGAAAGTGTCTAGAGGATGAAATTCTGCCAACCAAGAGACAAATAGAAAAATTATATCAAAAGAATTGACAGTGAGCCTTAAATATAAAATCAGTATGAGGATTATGTCTATAGAACACAATGCAAATGTTATAAACTCTGACGACATAGAAATGATCAAACTAACAAAATGGAGGTGGAAATGGGGAAGAATAGTGTAATACATTGGAAAGCAAAAAGGAAAGAAAATAAAGGATTCAGTGGAGATTGATAAATTAGAAAACAGAAAAATGATAGAACTAATAAATAAATCCGAGAAGTTGTTCTTTGAAACCAATTATATAGAGAAATCATCAGTTATTCTAATTAAGAAAAAAATAAAAAACATGCAAAAAAGGGAATATGAAATATCTACAAATGCATAAGAAATTAAGAGAATAATGAACAATCTCCTTATTCAACTCTATGCTGATAAACTTGAAAATTCAGACAAAAATGGTAATTTCCTAGGAAAATTTTTACTTTAGAGAAAAGATAAAACCAATATTTACTTTAGAGAAAAGATAAAAACCAAACCACACTAACAATAACAGAAGTACAAATACTCCCTCTGGTCCTCCACTGTCAAAACTGGCCCAGAGAGTTTCCAGAGGAATTCTTACTAACTTTCAAGGAGCAGATTATCCAATGCTACTTAGTGGTCCAGACACAGTAAAAGAAGAGTTTTTCTTATGAAGTGATCAAATTCTTTTTTTTTTTTTGTATTTTTCTGAAGCCGGAAACGGGGAGAGACAGACAGACTCCCGCATGCGCCCGCCCAACCGGGATCCACCCAGCACGCCCACCAGGGGGTGACGCTCTGCCCACCAGGGGGCAATGCTCTGCCCCTCTGGGGCGTCACTCTGTTGCGACCAGAGCCACTCTAGCGCCTGGGGCAGAGGCCACAGAGCCATCCCCAGCGCCCGGGCCATCTTTGCTCCAATGGAGCCTTGGCTGCAGGAGGGGAAGAGAGAGACAGAGAGGAAGGAGAGGGGGAGGGGTGGAGAAGCAAATGGGCGCTTCTCCTGTGTGCCCTGGCCGGGAATCGAACCCGGGACTTCCGCACGCCAGGCCGACGCTCTACCACTGAGCCAACCAGCCAGGGCTGAAGTGATCAAATTCTGATGACAGAACCTGACAAAGCTCCTTGGTGTTATCTACGACCCAGGGTCCTTCTCTATTTGTACCTCCTTGTCCTAAGCCTGTAGCTTCCATCTACAGCAGGGGTCCCCAAACTTGTTACACAGGGGGCCAGTTCACTGTCCCTCAGACCGTTGGAGGGCTGGACTATAAAAAAAACTATGAACAAATCCCTATGCACACTGCACATATCTTATTTCAAAGTAAAACAACCAAACGGGAACAAATACAATATTTAAAATAAAGAACAAGTAAATTTAAATCAATAAGCTGACCAGTATTTTAATGGGAACTATGGGCCTGCTTTTGGCTAATGAGATGGTCAATGTCCAGTTCCATATTTGTCACTGCTAGCCATAACAAGTGATATGACGTGCTTCCGGAGCCGTGACGCGTGCATCCCGCGTCACCAGAAGTAGTACTGTATGTGAGCGATGCTGCGCTTTGCTTTTGCACTCACTGACCACCAATGAAAGAGGTGCCCTTTTGGAAGTGCGGTGGGGGCCGGATAAATGGCCTCAGGGGGCCGCATGCAGCCCATGGGCCGGAGTTTGGGGACCCCTGATCTACAGGGTCACCTGTGGTTGCAAAGTGACTGCAACAACTCCAGTAACCATGCTGCGTGGAAGGTGAGGGCAGTGGGTGACTGCCAGTTCAATTCCCAAGAACCCTACCCACTGACTTCATTTAAATGGGTTTGGCACACAAAGGGGCTCATGACCACTGCTAGTTACAAGGAAGGCTAGAAAGTGAACTTTAGCACCATCTTGAATGAAATCAAGATCTTGCCAGATAAAACACAGGGGCCCAGCTTAGTCTGAATTTTGGGTAAGAAGTATGTATGTTGGGACATATACTAAAAAATTGTCGTTTATCTGAAATTCAAATTTAACTGGGAGTCTTAGGTATCCTCTTGTTTTTCTAAACCTGGCAACTCTACCCATATGTGACCAAGTAACCGGGTTGTGGCTTTGATCCCTGGACAGGGCACATATAACAATCAACCAATGAATGCATAAATAATTGAAACCACAAATTGATGGGGGTTTTTTTCTTTCTCTTTCTCCCCCTTCCTCTCTGCTAAAAAACAAAACAAAAAACTTTGTCACCCCATGTGCATCCCTAAGCATTTTAGTCTCCACAATTTAAAAAGATTGATATACTCACTTTCCTCCCTCCCTCCCTCCCTTCCTTCCTTTTCTCTCTCTCTCTCTCTCTTTCTTTTTTTCTTTAATTCAGTGAGAGAAGGGAAGGCAGAGACAGACTCCTGCATGGACCCTGGCCAGGATCCACATGGCAAGCCCACTAGAAGGCAATGTTCTGCCCATCTGGGGTGTTGCTCAGCAACTGAGCTCTTCTTAGTGCCTGAGGCAGAGGCCATGGAGCCATCATCGGCACCCAACGCCAACTCACTCCAATCAAGCCTGGCTGCAGGAGGGGAAGAAACAGGCACAGAGAGAGAAAGAGAGAGGGAAAAAAAGAGAAAGAGAGAGAGAGAGAAGTGAGAGGGGGAAGGGTGAAGAAGCAAATAGACGCTTCTCCTGTGTGCCCTGATCAGCAATCAAACCCAGGACATCCACATGTCGGACTGATGCTCTACCACTGAGTCAACTGGCCAGGGCCTGATATATACTTTATGTCTCTCTTTTTTGTTTAACTTGAGAGAGGGGTAGGGGGTGAGATGAGAAATATCAACTCATAGGTGCAGCACCTTAGTTGTTCAGTGATTGCTTTCTCATATGTGCCTTTACTGGGGGGATCCAGCTGAGCCAGTGACTCCTTGCTCAAGCCAGTGACCTTTGGGCTCAAGCCAGCGACCACAGGGTCATGTCTTTGATCCCTTGCTCAAACCAGTGACCCCACTTTCAAGCTGGTGAGCCCGCGCTCAAGCCAGCAAGCTTGGGGTTTCAAACTGGGTCCTCCGATTCCCAGGCTGACACACTATCTACTGCCCCACCACCCGTTAGGCTGCTTTAAATCTCTTTTAACCTATAGGCTCCTTTTCTATCCTTTTATTTACTGAAAATCACTCTGTTGAAGAAGCCCAGTCATTTGAGCTATAGATTTTCCAACAGAATGGATTTTCGGATTGCCCATGCATAGTGAAGTTCAAACTTCTCCTCTTTAGTTGGTATTTCTTTTTTTTCTTTTTTCTTTGCAGAGATAGAGAGAGTCAGAAAGAGGGACAGATAGGGACAGACAGACAGGAACGGAGAGAGATGAGAAGCATCAATCATCAGTTTTTCATTGTGACACCTTAGTTGTTCATTGATTGCTTTCTCATATGTGCCTTGACCGTGGGGCTACAGCAGACTGAGTAACCCCTTGCTCAAGCCAGTGACCTTGGGTCCAAGCTGGTGAGCTTTGCTCAAACCAGATGAGCCCGTGCTCAAGCTGGCGACTTCGGGGTCTCGAACCTGGGTCCTCCGCATCCCAGTCTGACACTCTATCCACTGTGCCACTGCCTGGTCAGGCTAGTTGGTATTTCTTGAAAACTGGCAGCAGGATCCAGAGATTGAATCAGATTCAGGTTCTATACCTCTGGCAAGACTATGGGTAGTAGTGCATTCTTCTATCATAAAGCACATGCCTGACTCTTCATGATCTTAGTACAAAACATTGATGCATATTGCCTTTATTCATTCGGGGTTGTAAAGTGATAGTTTTCTAATTTATTTCATTTTTAGTAATTAATTGGAATACTTTTATAAAGAGACATTATTTTATCTACTATTTGGTTATCTAGTGGCACAACTCATAGAAAAGGCAATATGAATGCTAAATTCTCTCTACCACTCTTTTAAAAATCAGTTTTCTTTCTTTTTTAGTTTTAAAATTATTTTATAAAGGATTTTATTTATTGATTTTTGTTTTTAGAGAGAGGGGTGGGGAGAAGCTGGAAGCATCAACTCGTAGTAGTTGCTTCTCATTATGTGCCTTCACCAGGCAAACATGGGTTTCAAACCAGCAACCTCAGTGTTTCAGGTCAACACTCTTATCTGCTGCACCACCACAGGCCAGGCAGACTTAAGACCAACATATGGGCTCTGGCCTGTTGGCTCAGCGGTTGAGCGTCGGCCTGGCGTGCAGGGGACCAGGGGTCGATTCCCGGCCAGGGCACATAGGAGAAGCACCCATTTGCTTCTCCAACCCCCCTTCCTTTCTGTCTCTCTCTTCCCCTCTCGCAGCCAAGGCTCCATTGGAGCAAAGATGGCCCAGACGCTGGGGATGGCTCCTTGGCCTCTGCCCCAGGCGCTAGAGTGGCTCTGATCGTGGCAGAGCGAGGCCCGGAGGGGCAGAGCATCGCCCCCTGGTGGGCAGAGCTTCGCCCCTGGTGGGCGTGCCGGGTGGATCCCGGTCCGGGTGCATGCGGGAGTCTATCTGACTGTCTCTCCCCGTTTCCAGCTTCAGAAAAATAAAAAAAAAAAAAAAAAAAAAAAAAGACCAACATATGAAAATTGATTGCATTCTAATACATTGCCTCCCCAAACTAGAAAATAAAAATAAATACAACCCTGGCCGGTTGGCTCAGCGGTAGAGCGTCGGCCTAGCGTGCGGAGGACCCGGGTTCGATTCCCGGCCAGGGCACACAGGAGAAGCGCCCATTTGCTTCTCCACCCCTCCGCCGCGCTTTCCCTCTCTGTCTCTCTCTTCCCCTCCCGCAGCCAAAGGCTCCATTGGAGCAAAGATGGCCCAGGCGCTGGGGATGGCTCTGTGGCCTCTGCCCCAGGCGCTAGAGTGGCTCTGGTCGCAACATGGCGACGCCCAGGATGGGCAGAGCATCGCCCCCTGGTGGGCAGAGCTTCGCCCCTGGTGGGCGTGCCCGGTGGATCCCGGTCGGGCGCATGCGGGAGTCTGTCAGACTGTCTCTCCCTGTTTCCAGCTTCAGAAAAATGAAAAAAAAAAAAAAATAAATAAATAAAAAAATAAATAAATAAAATAAATAAATAAATACAAAAGTAAGGTACTTAGGAATAAACATAATAAAATATTTTTATTGAAAGACATTAAGGAATAAAATAAAAGGAGAGATGTATCATGCTTATGGTAACGCAGACTTAATAATACAAAGATACTGTTCTTTCCAAATTAGTCTATAAATTTAATGTAATTACAATCAAAATCCCAATGAATATTTCATAAATTTGATAAACTGATTCTATAATATGTATGAAAGAAAAAAGGCTAAGAATAGATCTAAAAGACAAAATAATGGCCCTTCAAAGATGTTGTCATTCTAGTACCCAGAACCTGTGAGTATGTTAGGTTATAAGGCAAAGGAGAATTAAGGTGCTAATGAGTTGTGAGGTGGGGAGATTATCCTGCAGGACCACTATAATCAACAGTGTCCTTATGAGCGGGAAAGGGGAGCAAAAGAATGGAGAATCAGAGGGGCAGCAGCATGAGAAGGACTTAGCCTGATGTAGCTCACTTTGAAGATGGAGCCAAGAATGTGGAAAGCCTCTAGAACACGGGTCCCCAAACTTTTTACACAGGGGGCCAGTTCACTGTCCCTCAGACCATTGGAGGGCCGGACTATAAAAAAAACTATGAACAAATCCCTATGCACACTGCACATATCTTATTTTAAAGTAAAGAAAACAAAACAGGAATACAATATTTAAAATAAAGAACAAGTAAATTTAAATCAACAAACTGACCAGTATTTAAATTGGAACTATGCTCCTCTCACTGACCACCAATGAAAGAGGTGCCCCTTTTGGAAGTGCGGTGGGGGCCGGATAAATGGCCTCAGGGGGCCGCATGTGGCCCGCGGGCCGTAGTTTGGGGACCCCTGCTCTAGAAAATGGAAGGAACAAGGACCAACTCTTTCCTAAAACCTCCAGAAAACAATGCAGTCCTGTCAACACCTTGATGTTATCCTAGTGAGCCCTATTTCAGACTTCTGAACTGTAGAACTGACAGTGAGAGAATAAATTTATATTGTTTTAAGCCATTAAATTTGTGCTAATTTGTTACATCAATAGACTAATCACAGTAGACCAGATGATTTCAAAAGAACAAATTAGAAGGACTTGTCCTACCAACATAAAGACTTATTTTAAAAATGTAGAAATTAAGGTGGTGTAGGTAGTATTGGTGCTGGGATAGGAAAGGAACACAGAATGCAGAGACAGATCAGACATGTATATGGAAATCTGATATATGATATTATGTATCACTAGGATAAGAATGAATTGACCTCTAAATGGTGCTTAGACAATGGATCTTTTGGTAAATTGACTACAAAAATGGGAGCCATTATTTCTGTCTTTGTAGTCATCTACAGAATGGACAGTGGGGGGGGGTTATGAACATCAGATTCAAGATCGAGGTTACTTCTACGTCACGGGGAAGGAGACGGGAGGCGGAGGGACGCCCAGGGAGGCCCACTGTATTCGTGATGTAGTTCTTAAAGTAGGGGCCGGGTTCCATGGGTGTGTATGCATCTCTTTTCCTATTCGAGTGTCTGAAAAGTGTCATAAATGTTAAGTATATATATAAAAAAAGTGAATAAAACAATAAATGACAACTAAACTACAAGGAGAAACTTAAAGGTTGTGATGCAGAAGGAACGTTCAGCTATAGGAAGGGGCTATAAAAATGCTTAATGGCAAAACAAAAGAAAACAGAAACATTTAAGTACTGGTACCATGATCGCTGCTGCCACCCCCACCCCACCTGATGGGCCACCCCCAAATGTGGAGTTCTGTCATCTTGAGATAAATCTCTTATGTCCTCACAGCATGACACACAGGTGTCACCAGTTCCTAGTGCAGTTGACACAGAGTAAACCACCTCATCAGTGATTTAATGATTGCTGATATCAAACTATCCTAAATTTGCTTACAAAAAACAAAACAAGGCCCTGGCTGGTTGGCTCAGCGGTAAAGCGTCGGCCTGGTGTGCGGGGGACCTGGGTTTGATTCCCGGCCAGGGCACACAGGAGAAGCGTCCATTTGCTTCTCCACCCCCCCCCTCCTTCCTCTCTCTCTCTCTCTTCCCCTCCTGCAGCCAAGGCTCCATTGGAGCAAAGATGGCCCGGGCGCTGGGGATGGCTCCTTGGCCTCTGCCCCAGGCGCTAGAGTGGCTCTGGTCGTGGCAGAGCGAGGCTCGGAGGGGCAGAGCATCGCCCCCTGGTGGGCAGAGCGTCGCCCTTGGTGGGCGTGCTGGGTGGATCCCGGTCAGGCGCATGCGGGAGTCTGTCTGTCTCTCCCCGTTTCCAGCTTCAGAAAAATACAAAAAAACAAACAAAAACAAAAACAAAAAAACCAAAACAAAACCCACAATCGATGAAGACAAAGCTAAACCAGGGAAACAATGTTCCTCTGTCTCCGCCCCCACAGCGCTCCCCACTCCAGATCCGGGTCTTGTGGCGTTACTGCAGAGCAACATAAAGGGCATGCAGGCCCCAGGCGAGGGCAGGAAGCCAGCTTGCTTTCGGTTCAACAGTTAACTGGGACGAACTCCCAGCGCCTGTTCACTGGTAATGAGTTAAATGTCTCTGATGGTTTGGTAAGAAAGTTGCTTTGCACTGGTTTTGCTTCAGGCCTGTCTCTGAGCTTCAGTACTCTGCAGTCCATAAATTTAATGAGAAGGTAACAAAGTCAATTTAACCTGTTTTGTTCAAAGAACCATTTTATTATACTATTTTCTGCTCTGTTTATGTTGATATATATATTTCATACAGCACATTTCCTGATGTACCATTTCCAACATTGGTTTTAAAAATAGTGTTCTCCATAGATGTCCTGTTTTCTTATTGTTGCTTCCTTTTTATTTGTATCTAGGATACTTCATTTGAGTTTTCTCTCTTTTATTTCAACTATTCTGTAATGCATCACAAAACCTCTATTTCATTTCTTCATTTGACAGCCAAACACTTCACATTTTGATAAATGTTTGATACTATTTTTTCACAGGTTTAGCTACTATTATGCTTTTAAATAAGAGGACTTTTTTTTAATACTCTTTATTTATTTTTATTTTATTTATTCATTTTAGAGAGGAGAGAGAGAGGGTGAGAGAGAGAGAGACAGGGGGGAGGAGCTGGAAGCATCAACTCCCATATGTGCCTTGACCAGGCAAGCCCAGGGTTTTGAACCGGCGACCTCAGCATTTCCAGGTCGATGCTTTATCCACTGCGCCACCACAGGTCAGGCCAGCAAGAGGACTTTTAGTATCCTTCCTTGTTTACTGAAATTAAGACGTACCATCATAATTTTGTGGCCTAAGAAGTTACCACCTGTAGAAGCTCCCTGTTTTACATCTTCCGAGAATGTAGTTTCTACAGGACTAGGTGATAGAGTAGGCAGTTGACAGGCATGAGCAGAACAGAGACAACAGCCCTGGAAGGCACTAGAGGTACCAGGGCGGCAAGTCCTGGGTACCCAGCAATGGCAAAACTGGGAAAACAAGGAGTAGAGGATAGTACCTTACCCCGAGGGTGACCCTTCCTCCCTAGTTTTTCACTAGGCATGCAGTTTAGATCCCGTTAAAGGAGGAACAAGGGGCCCGAGAATAGTCTCATATGACAGCCACACAAGTCCTTGCACAACTGCTCCTTTCAGCATTAAACCCTCAGGACAATGTGGTTCTGAGAGTTAAATATTCTTAGGACTTGCCTGACCTGTGGTGGCACAGTGGATAAAGCGTCGACCTGGAAATGCTGAGGTCACCGGTTTGAAACCCTGGGCTTGCCTGGTCAAGGCACATATGGGAGTTGATGCTTCCTGCTCCTCCTCCCCTTCTCTCTCTGTCTCTCTCTTCTCTCTCTCTCTCTCTCCGTCTCTCTCTCCCTCTCCCTCTCTCTCTCCTTTCTAAAATGAATAAATAAAATAAAATTTAAAAAAAAATTAAAAATAGAGGGAAAGGGGGAGCCATTTCCGGCTGCGGGACCTGCTTCCTCTGCGGCCCCACGGCACCCACAGGGTGAGGCGGCAGGCGAGCCAGGCCGCGGGGGCGGCGGCTACGCTCCGGGCACGCTCCCTGCTGCCCTCCGCCTCACGCCAGGGCCCCGCTGCCGCCATGGGCAAGAAGCACAAGAAACATAAGACCGAGTGGCGCTCGTCGTACGAGGATTACTCAGACAAGCCCTTGGAGAAGCCCCTGAAGCTGGTCCTCAAGGTTGGAGGAAGCGAAGTGACTGAACTCTCCGGATCTGGCCATGACTCCAGTTACTACGATGATAGGTCAGACCATGAGCGAGAGAGGCACAAAGAGAAGAAGAAGAAAAAGTCAGAGAAGGAGAAATATCTGGATGATGAAGAAAGAAGGAAGCGAAAGGAAGAGAAGAAGTGGAAACGGGAAAAGGAACACTGCGACACAGAGGGAGAGGCCGATGACTTTGATTCTGGGAAGAAGGTAGAGGTCGAGCCGCCTCCTGATCGGCCAGTCCGAGCATGCCGGACACAGCCAGCTGAAAACGAGAGCACGCCTATTCAGCAACTACTAGAGCATTTCCTCCGTCAGCTCCAGAGAAAAGATCCTCATGGATTTTTTGCTTTTCCTGTCACGGATGCAATTGCTCCTGGATACTCAATGATAATAAAGCATCCAATGGATTTTGGCACAATGAAGGACAAAATTGTGGCTAATGAATACAAGTCTGTCATGGAATTTAAGGCAGATTTCAAACTGATGTGTGATAATGCAATGACATACAACAGACCAGACACTGTGTACTACAAGTTAGCTAAGGAGATCCTTCACGCAGGCTTTAAGATGATGAGCAAAGAGCGGCTGTTAGCTTTGAAGCGCAGCATGTCGTTTATGCAGGACATGGATTTTTCTCAGCAGGCAGCTCTTCTGGGCAATGAAGATACAGCTGTTGAGGAACCTGTTCCTGAAGTTGTACCTGTACAAGTAGAAACTGCCAAGAAATCCAAAAGGCCGAGTAGAGAAGTCATCAGCTGCATGTTTGAGCCAGAAGGGAACGCTTGCAGTCTGACTGACAGCACAGCAGAAGAACATGTGCTGGCCTTGGTAGAGCATGCGGCGGACGAGGCTCGGGACAGGATCAGCCGACTCCTTCCAGGTGGCAAGATGGGCTATCTGAAGAAGAGTGGAGATGGGAGCCTGCTCTACAGCGTGGTCAACACGACTGAGCCAGATGCTGATGAGGAGGAGACCCACCTGGTGGACCTAAGCTCAATCTCCAGCAAGCTGCTCCCTGGCTTCAGCTTTACCACGCTTGGCTTCAAAGATGAGAGAAGGAGTAAAGTCACATTTCTCTCCAGTGCCAGCACAGCACTGTCAATGCATAATAATTCTGTATTTGGAGACTTGAAATCAGATGAAATGGAGCTTCTATATTCAGCCTATGGAGACGAGACAGGTGTGCAGTGTGCACTGAGCCTGCAGGAGTTTGTGAAGGATGCTGGGAGCTATAGCAAGAGAATGGTGGACGACCTCCTGGACCAGATCACAGGCGGAGACCACTCATGGATGCTCTTTCAGCTGCGGCAAAGGAGAAGTGTCCCAATGAAGCCCCCAGATGAAGTAAAGGCTGGGGACTCCCTAGGAGATGGTGGCTCTGTGCTGGATTTCATGTCAGAGAAATCGTATTCTGACGTCTCTCTGGACATCTCCATGCTCAGCTCTCTGGGGAAAGTGAAGAAGGAGCTGGACCATGATGACAGCCATCTGAACTTGGACGAGATGACAAAGCTCTTACAGGACCTGCATGAAGCACAGGCAGAGCGTGGGGGCTCCCGGGCGTCATCCAACCTCAGTTCCCTGTCTAACACCTCCGACAGGGATCAGCACCACCTGGGAAGCCCTTCTCGCCTCAGTGTCGGTGAGCAGCCAGAGGTGACCCATGACCCGTATGAATTTCTTCAGTCTCCAGAACCTGCAACCTCTACAAAGAGCTAGCATTGTAGATAGTCTTTAATTGTTTTATTTTTTTAAGTTTTTATTTGCATGTACAGAGTTTTTGTCATGAGATAGACTTTCATGTTTCCTCTGGCATGCAGGAGGCAGCCTGGGGAAGTATGGTGAATTGTCTTGGATATCATGTTGGCCGCACGTTGATTCAGTGTTTCTGTAGATAGCCCCTGAACCCAGAATAGTGGAAATCCTATATAAAGGCTGTGACCAGATCATCTAACGCTGGTGTAGTCTGAGCTATGTGACATCAATAAAGCCCTTCTCTGTGGTTGGTGTGGATGCACCTGTCCCACCCCACATCCTCCACAGTGGCCCTTGGGAAGCAGACATGGTAGAGCCTGTCTGTGTACTGTTGGGGATCCTGTCTGTTCTTTCCCACCCATCCCCCACAGCCCCATATGTCCAAGGCAAGTCATAGTGGGGCCACACAGGAGCATGTGGGGAGCAGGTCACACACCCTTCTGGCCCTGGACAGGCAGGGAGTTGAGTGCAGCTTCCCCTGTTCTCTTCAGTTCACGTGTCTGAGGAAGGAATATATTCTGCTGGAAGAGTTAGATAGAGATCAACTGCCCTGCCAGTTGTGATGAAGTGTTGTGTCTATAAAACATTTTTTATTCTGGATATATTTATTGGATGTCTTTATATTGGCAAAATATAAATACGGCTCTTAATAGAATGATAAAAAAAATTTAAAAATAAATATTCTTAGGACCAAAACTTTGAGTCTGTTGACCAGGGAGATAGAGCTTTGGTCAAACCAGAGATAACATCTAGGGCCTCAGCTGTGTTTCAGCAGCCCCCAAAAAGCAGCAATACTAAATGAAGCAATGCCATTGCTGACATTAGGACCAGGTGCAATGACTAATGACCCATCAGTAGAGACCAAGACCCTGAAAGGATACACCTGGAAGGCTGATGAACAGTCTACTGACACCCTCGTTGAGTCCTCCAGATAAAAGCCCTAAGGACCCAGCTCTGGTTCTCTCTCGCCCTTTCTTCCCTCAAGGCACTTACTTTTGCTTTCTTTCTCCTAAACTCCAAGGGCCCTTCTTTTGCCTTTGTAACTTGTTTCCTGACTCCACACAGCCCATCTGGCTCAATTCTTCTACCTCTGTGACTTTCTAAATAAACTGCTTGCGTTAGAGTTCTTGGCTCTGAATTCTTTAATAGCTGAACTCACGACTGAGGTCCAACTCTGCCATTAACACAGGGACAATATTTTCAACTCTTACTAAATTACCTGGTTGCTTGGATATTCCTTTCACCTAGATGGGAGAAAGTCACTAAATAACTGTATTAATCTCAGTTCCAGAACCCAAAAATAGAATAACTGGTATACAAACTCTTTGATAACTGGCTCTGCTCTTTGGAGAGCGTTTTAACATTTCATTACCCTTTTCTTAGAAAACAAAATAAAATTAAACCTATTTCTCCTTTACCTTTTCCACCAATAAAGAATAAACAAAACTGAACAAATAAAATCCCAATAAAATATCCAACAAAATAAAATGACCAGTGAAAGTAATAAAGAATGTGGTTAATCCTTACAAAGTCTGCAACAAAGGACATGGATAAATTACAAAAGAATCCTGAAATGTTGTAATTACAATTGGATTAAAAGGAGTTGCTTCCACCTGACATGTGGTGGCACCATGAAGAAAACGGCAGACCGGCCCTGGCCGGTTGGCTCAGCGGTAGAGCGTCGGCCTGGTGTGCAGGGGACCTGGGTTCGATTCCCGGCCAGGGCACATAGGAGAAGTGCCCATTTGCTTCTCCACCCCTCCTTCCTCTCTGTCTCTCTCTTCCCCTCCTGCAGCCAAGGCTCCATTGGAGCAAAGATGGCCCAGGCGCTGGGGTGGCTCCTTGGCCTCTGCCCCAGGCGCTAGAGTGGCTCTGGTCGCGGCAGAGCGACGCCCCGGAGGGGCAGAGCATCGCCCCCTGGTGGGCAGAGCGTCACCCCTGGTGGGTGTGCCGGGTGGATCCCGGTCGGGCGCATGCGGGAGTCTGTCTGTCTCTCCCCGTTTCCAGCTTCAGAAAAATACAAAAACAAACAAACAAACAAAAAAACCGGTAGACCTGGAAAGCTGAGATCCCTGGTTTGAAATCCTGCTTGCTCTGTCAAGGCACATACAAGAAACAACTACTATGAGTTGAGGCTTCCCTCTCCTCCCCCACCAACTCTCTTTCTCTCTCTCTCTCAAATTAATAAATAAAATGTTAATGTCAGACCCAAGTGAGCAGTGGAACTTTGTACCCTGAACTGAAAGGTGTAAAGGTGACAAAGCATGTTTGAACAGTCTCATCGATTTTTCCCTTTGCTAAGGGGCAGAACCCTTTTGCAAAACCAGTTCATCTAAAATCAGGGGATTTATTTCGACTCAGTTCAGATTTCACCATACTTTATACTGAGTGTATAATTCTTTTGACACAAGTAGACAACAGGGCCCATGAACTGACTACAATTCTAGACAGCCTGTGCTGCCAGTATCAAACCAGTCTTGAATTAATCAACAGTCCAAATAATCAATAGTATTACTTTGGTAACAGGCAATCATACATTTACTATTTCATGCCTCCAGCATGAGTATACAACTAATGTTCTCAAGTTGGGCTGCAAATCAAAAACGGTAGCAGCTTTACAAAAATGCAAGTGCCTCGGCCCTGGCCGGTTGGCTCAGTGGTAGAGCGTCAGCCTGGCGTGTGGAAGTCCCGGGTTCGATTCCTGGCCGGGGCACACAGGAGAAGCACCCATCTGCTTCTCCACCCCTCCCCCTCTCCTTCCTCTCTCTTCCCCTCCCGCAGCTGAGGCTCCACTGGAGCGGGGATGGCCCGGGCGCTGGGGATGGCTCCTTAGCCGCTGCCTCAGGTGCTGGAGTGGCTCTGGTCACAACAGAGCGACGACCTGGAGGGGCAGAGCATCGACCCCTGGTGGACCCCTGGTGGGCGTGCCGGGTGGATCCCGGTCGGGCGCATGGGGGAGTCTGACTGTCTCTTCCCGTTTCCAGCTTCAGAAAAAAAAAAAAATGCAGTTGCTTAACTTAACTTGTCCTAAGACTCTGACTCAGAAGATGTGGGGTAGGGCCCAAGGAACTATATTTTTAAAAAGCTTTCTGAGTGATTTTGATGCAATGGGGATAGAGACTGTCACACAAATACTGATATTAACAATACTGCAGGATAGAGGGAATGGGGTCCATGCATCTGTCAAAAGTTCAGAACTAACAGAAAACCAAGGAATCACTCGAGTAGTAATTAGTAAATTTCATTACGAACACACCAAAAATAGTTTACAAATTGGGAGCACTCGAACCAAAGCACAGGGGTATGTTATAAAGCAGATTACATAGTGAGAAAGCAGTGACTATTCACAGTGACTGGTTATACTATTATAATTTTCAGTGGTTACTTCATATCGACTTTAGGAAACTTCAAATTTTGCTTATGATTTCCAGAGGTTAGTCTAGCAAAATAAGCTTAATTAAGCTTTGTTTGAATGATTAAACTGGTTTTATCTGCTCAGAAAAATTTCAAGGCTGGTCTCCATTTGTTTTTCCGACTTATTTATTTATTCAGTTTTAGACAAAGAGTGAGGTGGGGGGGAGAAAGCAGGAAGCATCATCTCTCATAGGTGACTTGACCAGGCAAGCCCTGGGTTTTGAACCGGCAACCTCAGCGTTCCAGGTTGACGCTTTATCCACTGCGCCACCACAGGTCAGGCTCCACTTGTTTTTTATTTTAATACTTTTCAAACAAGGACAGGAGATACTGTGCCAAGAACTATTCAAAACTACAGAAGGTTTTGCCTCTTTCTGAAATGGCCCTTTTACCTGACAGGTAAGTAATTTTAATTTTTTTAATTTTTTTTTTTTTTTGGTATTTTTCCGAAGCCGGAAACGGGGAGAGACAGACAGACTCCCGCATGCGCCCGACCGGGATCCACCCGGCACGCCCACCAGGGGGCGACGCTCTGCCCACCAGGGGGCGATGCTCTGCCCCTCCGGGGCGTCGCTCTGTTGCGACCAGAGCCACTCGAGCGCCATCTTTGCTCCAATGGAGCCTCCGCTGCGGGAGGGGAAGAGAGAGACAGAGAGGAAGGAGAGGGGCAGGGGTGGAGAAGCAGATGGGCGCTTCTCCTGTGTGCCCTGGCTGGGAATCGAACCCAGGACTTATGCACGCCAGGCCGACGCTCTACCACTGAGCCAACTGGCCAGGGTGACAGGTAAGTAGTTTTAAAATGTTGTCAAACTCATCTAACATTTAATTGTATGCTTATTTTACCTCAATAAAGAGATAATTTAATATTAAAATATGGATACATTCTGGAGTAGAATGCAAAATCTGCATTTATTTTTTAGATGAATGCTGAGACTTCCAAGAAATCTCCTTGTTAGATAGACTACCTTTAGATCAGACTGCCATTTATAGGGAGGCAACTACTTCACTGTCCTCAGCTTGGGTGGGGGTTAGGGCTTGAAATGCAGAGGGGAAGGGTCTCTCTTTAGGAAGGGCCCAGGGCTACCACATGAAAGTCTCTTGGTTTAGAAATCCCTTCACTCCCAATGCTTTCCATTCATTTCACTACCCATGACCCACTCTCCACTCTTCTTGTCTCTTTACCTTCCCTGTATTACTGGTCGTTTTGATGTCAAACACTCCAAATCCTCAAATATTTCAAATTCCACTCTTTGTGATTGGAGATTGTTACTGAGCAAATGTCTAATGACCCTGAGGCCCTAGCCTAGCCTAAGAAATCGCACATGGCAAGCAACTTTTTTCATCCAATAATGTGTTTAAAAAGGTTTATCAGCTGCAGGGCTGGGTTGTAGATAGGCAATGTATCTAAGAATTATGAAAACCCACATTTATCTTTGAAACAAGAATGGAGAGTAATGTGGGTTATTTGCAATAGGTAGAGAAAACAAATGGTCAGAAGTAACTAGATTATAAGAGGCGCTTATTAGCTCTTGTGGCCTACTGGCTGAACAGTGAATAGCGTACAAGGTTGGGAGTCTGAAGCATGGTCTGGAAGCAATGACTCTGGGCAAGTTACTTTATCGCCTGCCGGAGACTCAGGTGTCCTCAATTGTAATACTGGGGTAAAGGGGACACATTGCTTACGGGTTTAATTAACTGTGTTACTATTCTCCACGGATTGCAAAACCACAAAGTTATGAAAGCATGTATTGAAACACGTGTAATAGCTTAGAACACAGAGGACGCGAAAGCCGCACAACACGACCCAAGAACCACTTTGCCCAGCACTAAGAGCAACCCAGCGCGACCGGATCCCAATAGCCCTTGCGGCAACTGCCCACAGGCCCGAGAGCCCCCACCTACCCCGGGGCAGGGGCGGGGCCAGAGGCCTGCGCCACGCCCCCTCTGCGCCTTCTCCGGTCCTCCGGCCTGGACTACAGGGACCTGAAGTGGCTGGGCTAGTAGCCTTCGGTAAGAAGCCTCCCGAGTTTCGGTTTCTTACCTTCTCAACGGAGGCCAGGCCGCAGCGTCCCGCAACCCCGCCTCCTGGCACTCTGACCCCGCGAATGGAGGAGAAGACAAAAGGGCAAGAAAGGTTCTGATTGGAGAGAGCGCGTATTTACAAAGCACCTCACCGGAGCGTGGATTGGTTTTAGCCCCGCCCCTTCCTCTCCACTTTTAAAGCTGTTGGTTGCCCTCCTGTCAGTCAGGGGACTTGTCTCCCGGGTTCCTTTTGCGGAGCGACTTGGTGTCATCCTGCTGACGACTGCGGGATTGTGTTGAACTTGTAGGTGGGAGATGTCCACGAGTAACTTAGAATCCAACGACGAAGGCGAGGAGCAGGTGTCTGGGGCTACAGTCATCGCCCAGGCCCTGAAAACGCAGGTACAAGGGACCTGCCTGCAGGGAAAAGCTCCTGCTGACCCCAGCGGGGGCGGACGTGTGTGGAGGATGAGGATTGCGGTGGGAGTGGGAGGGCGGGAGGTTTTCTTTCTAGCGCCCTGGAGGGGACCATGTGACGGGGGCTGGGGCATTTAACCCCCTGTTCTTGCCCCCCCCCCCCCAGGATGTGAAGTACATGTTTGGCATCGTAGGTATCCCAGTGACCGAAATTGCCATTGCCGCCCAACAAGTGGGCATCAGATATGTCGGGATGAGGAATGAGCAAGCGGTAAGTATGGATGCTGGGAGCTGAACGCATTTTGTTAATGATTAATAATAATGGCACATAGTCATCGCAGACACTCGGTGTTTACTACTATTCTACTACTTTACACGCATCAATCACAACAAATTTATGAGGCAAGAACTATTCATGGTAGTTGGCACAGAGAGGTTAAGTAACTTGCCTGTGGTGACAACTGTTAAGCGGAGGAGTCAAGATTTAAACCCAGGTGTTCTCGATCTGGAGTCCATGCCCTTAACACTGTACACGATTGTGCTCTGCCAAGTGTAGAGTGTCAGAATTGGGACAGCGTTCAAGGCTGAATCTGGGTCTCCTGTCCTTCACTGTCATAACTGCCTGTTTATTTCTGTGTATCATTTGTCGGGTCTGACTTCCCTAATAGTTTGTGAGCTTCAGGAGCACAGTGATATTATTTCTTCTTGACACATGTGTTTCCCCTACATGGTTCCTGCACATGATAGGTACTCAGGGAGTACCTGTGCTATGAATAGAGGAAAGCCAAGTCTCCTGTTATATAGGAGGTGGTGGTGCACGGTGACATATCACAGGTAGTACAGCCATGATTGGAACTCAGGTGTCCTCTAAATCCCGGTCCAATTCCTGTCCCACAACATCAGGCTTCCATCTTTCTTAGAGGCTTATGTAGAAGCATGGGAAAGGAAGATAGAACGTTTTGTCAACCCAGTGTCAGTTCTTCCTCTGTCACCCTAACCCCACCCTTTTCTTAAAAATGCTGTGTTCAGGGTCAAGAATCCACTTCTGTAATGTCACATACTGTCAGTGGATCTAAAGCTCACTGTTCCTGCTTTCCACTCTCACCGTTGCCCTCCACTTCTGGCTCTTGCCCCCTCTTGCCTAGAGAGCTACCTTGATCTCCATAAGTGGTGCCCTTCCTCTGCCATCAGAAAAGAGTTCCTGGAGAGAAGGGATTGTGGTTCATTTGTTGTTCCCATGGTGCCTGGCTTGGTTAGGGGCTTCTGTATGATGTGGATGCTTACTATATTTTTATTAATTGAATAACATTCCTTATCTATAGATTTGAGAATTGTGGGTTGTTGTTTGTTTTTAATCTTAAAACTAACAGGTCTTGAGTTTGTGTTGCTTCTACCTTCTACTTTTCTTAGTTGGAACAACATTCTGTTTATCTGTGTGGAAGATGAAGCTAATGCCCATTAATGGGGTTTATATTTTACTGTTTTTCCTAGTGGTAGGATATCTGGTTTCTTCATACAGCAGATATTTATTGAGTATGTACTATATACCAATTTCTGTGTTGCATAACCTGTGGGAGATATGATGAAGCAATGAGGTTTAGTATTTTTCTGCTTTTCTTTTACAAGTGAGAGGAGAGATAGAGAGATAGACTCCCACATGCACCCAGACCAGGATCCACTTGGCAACCCCTGTCTGGGGTCGATGCTCTGCCCATCTGGGGCCATGCTCATAACTGAGCTATTTTTAGTACCTGAGGTGGAGACTCCACAAACTATCCTTGGCGCCAGGAGACTGATGCACTCGAACCAATCAAGCCATGGCTGTGGGAGAGGAAGAGAGAGAGAGACAGAGACAGAGAAGGGGAGGGGAATGGGTGGAGAAGCAGATGGTCACTTCTTCTGTGTGCCCTCACCGAGAATTGAACCCAGGACATCCACATGCAGAGCCAACAATCTACCACTGAGCCAGCTGGCCAGGGCAGGTTTAGTCTTGATCTTCAAGTTGATCACAGTCTGGGAAGGTAAGGGAAAGACACACCAAAAAAAAAAAATCTAGTATTGTAACTGAGAATAGATGTATGTATAGTGGACAGAACATATAAAGGGTGACTGGTTCTCTTTGGGTAGGAGAGAGAAGATCACCTGTAGAGGCAATGGTTGTTCATACTGTTGCATTAGGTTCACTGAGAGGTATGATGACCTGTGAGACTGGATATGTAGGTGAGGGGAGGCTGTAGAGAGTCTGTCGCTAGAAAAGGAGCGTGGAATTTTTTCAGTAGGCACGGGGTGAGACTGTAAAGGGTTTTATAGATAGGTGGGCAACATGATTAGATTTGTACTTTAGAAAGATTATTCTGGTTGCATAGAGTATGGATCAGAAAGGCAGCTTAAAGTTTTAGTTCAGTCCCCATAAGCTTAGTTGTGGGCCTCCTTAGGTCCCACATGCTTTGCTGGACACAGAGTATGGAGATGAGGGACAGTTCCTGTCCTTGAGGGGCTTAGAACCTAGCTATGGAGACACACAAACAAATAGTTTTATTATAATGTGGTAAATACTGTGCCTGAGAGAGATCCAGGGTGCTGTGGGAGACCCGAAAAAGGTTCCAGGTTCAGCCTAAGACTTCAGTTTTCCTGGGAAGATGATGCCTAAGCTGCCTTGAAGGATGAGTAGACATTAACCAGCTAGGAGATGATTCCTAGATTTGGGCTTGCGTGACTGACTAGGTGGATCATAGTGCCACTGACTCAGATGAGGAGTACAGAGAATTTGAAGAGCCAATTTGGAGAGAAAAGGTCATGAGTTCATATTTGGACATAATGAGTTGGAGATGACTGTTGGACATTCCCAGTGCAAATGCCCCTCGGTCGACCTGATTCTGCGGCAGTCAAAGGCAGACTTGATTAGAGAATGTGAGAACAGGTTCCGAAGTTATTCGAGAAGCAGAAAAGGTCTTGGCCTCCAATTGCATAGATGTACTAAAGAGAAAGGTGTAGTTGGTTGTGACTTGTCTTTCATTAGATCCTTAGAATAATCAAGACATATATTGGCCAGGAAATTTTCCAGGAAGTAGGCAGACTGTTAGGAATACCTGTTATTCAGAGCTTACAGGGTGCAGTCACTATCCTGATTATCTTGCATGTATTAACTGATTTTGTCCTTACACCAATGCTGTGAATTATGTTCATTTTATAGATGAGAAAGCCAGGGTACAGAGTTAACTTGCTAAAATGACACAGTGGAAATTAGGGGAGCTGGGATTTGAATAAAAAACAACTTGGTTCCTGTGTCTACTCTCTTAATTACTACAAACACTATTTTACCTCTGAGTGGAGGTAATTTGGTAGAGAAATAGACTTTTTTTTTCCTATTTTTCTGAAGTGAGCAGCGGGAGGGCAGGCAGACAGACTCCCTCATGTGCTTGACCGGGATCCAGCTGGCATGCCCACCAGGGGGTGATGCTCTGCCCATCTGGGGCATTGCTCTGTTGCAACCAGAGCCATTCTAGTGCCTGAGGCGGAGACCATGAAGCTGTCCTCAGTGCCCGGGCTAACTTTGCTCCAATGGAGCCTTGGCTGCAGGAGGGGAAGAGAGAGAGAAGAAGGAGAGGGGGAGGGATGGAGAAGCAGATGGGCACTTCTCCTGTGTGCCCTGACTGGGAATCAAACCTGGGACTTCCACATGCCGGGCGGATGTTCTACCACTGAGCCAGCCGGCCAGGGCCGAAAATAGACTTTTTTATGATCATAAAACCAGTCTCTCTTCACCTTTAACACTTATTATCAGAGGAATATAATTTTGTTATATATTGTTTTATAGTTTGCATTCTGCCGCAAGATTTCTTACCCTGCTTTAATAAGGGGGCAGAACTCCTCAGTGTCCAAATAAATGTTCCTATTGCAGTGAATATTTTATGCATTGATTTTTTAGGAGCTGTCTTCTTATTGTCCTATGTGAATTTGGCCTTACATGCATAAGGGAGAAGTGGTAAGGGCCAATAGAGAATAGCAACAACAGAAAAGTACAGAGACTTTGTGCAACTTCAGCCTCTTAGTGGGGCATAAGGTAGTCGTACCAGTTAAGATTATGATGCATTATAATTTTTAATTTTTAACTTATGTTTTTAATGTGGATTTATTTACATTTAGTATATCACATATAAAGTTGAATGGAAGCTAGATAATACCCGATTTATTATTATTTCAAAAAAGAAATACTGGAAAAAATTATGTCCCAGTCTAAGAAGAAGGATTTTCCCAGATTATCTTGTATTTAGTTTAGCACCCTCCTTTCTTACTATCAAGAGCTGAACTACCATTTAAAAGTAAAAACTAATCATATGCAGGCCATCAGGGAAATCTCAATAAATCTCCAAGGATTGAAAACATATAGTATACGTAACCTAACCATCTAAAAATAAACTAATTAGAAAATCCCCCAACATTTGAAAATAACTCATTAGATACTTTGTAAATATTAGAAAAGATTAATAAAATCAATAAATTTCAGATACACAGATCAAGAATAAAAGAAAAAATAAAAATTACTAATATCAGAAATGGAAAAGGAGACATCACTGTGGATCAGTGTATTGAAGAAATCACAATGAAAAGTAGAAAACATTTTGAATTGAATGATAATAAAAAAATACCAAACTCGTGATAGCTGAAGCAGTTCTTAGAAGAAATAGTTTCACCTGATCAGGTGGTGGGGCAGTGGATAGAGTGTCAGCCTGAGATGCAGAGGACCCAGGTTCAAAATACTGAGGTCACCAGCTTGAGCGCGGGGTTGTTGGCTTGAGCGTGGGATCAGAGACATGACCCCATGGTCACTGGCTTGAGCCGACAGGTTGCTGGCTTGAAAACCCAAGGTCGCTGGCTTAAGCAAGGTGTCACTGGCTTGAACAAGGGGTCACTGGCTCCACTAGAGCCCCCCCCAGTAAGGGACCATATGAGAAAGCAATCAATGAACAACTAAGGTGCTGCAAGGAAGAATTGATGCTTCTCATCTCTCTCCCTTTCTACCTGTCTGTTCCTCACTCTCTCGCAAAAAAAAAAAAAAAAAAAAAGAGAGAGAAAAAAAAATGGTCTCAAATGAATCAGTAAAGAAGATTTTTTTAAAAACCCAGTGCTCTAAGATGACATTTTCAGAAGCTAGAAAAAGAAAATCAAATTAAACCCAAATTAATGGAATAAGATACTAAACATAAGAGCAGAAATAAATGAAATAAGAAACAAATGAACAATAGAGAATAATCAAGGAAGCCAGAAGTTGCTACTTTGACAAGATTAACCCATTTGATAAAACCCTAGAAAAAAATGCAAATTACCAATATTAGGAATCAAAAAGAACACATTCCTATTGATTTTGAAGATATTTACACATTTGTAGGATATGAATAAACTATATCCTAGAGAAATTCCTGGAAAAACTAAAAACTGGATTCAGTATCTAAACCAGGGGTCCCCAAACTACGGCCCGCGGGCCACAGGCGGCCCCCTTAGGCCATTTATCCAGCCCCCACCGCACTTCTGGAAGGGCACCTCTTTCATTGGTGGTCAGTGAGCGGAGCATAGTTCCCATTGAAATATTGGTCAGTTTGTTGATTTTTTTTTTTTTTTGTATTTTTCTGAAGCTGAAAACGGGGAGAGACAGTCAGACAGACTCCCGCATGCGCCCGACCGGGATCCATCCACCCGGCACGCCCACCAGGGGCGACGCTCTGCCCACCAGGGGGCGATGCTCTGCCCCTCCAAGGGGTCGCTCTGCCGTGACCAGAGCCACTCCAGCGCCTGGGGCAGAGGCCAAGGAGCCATCCCCAGGGCCCTGGCCATCTTTGCTCCAATGGAGCCTTGGCTGCGGGAGGGGAAGAGAGAGACAGAGAGGAAGGAGGGGGGGTGGAGAAGCAAATGGGCGCTTCTCCTATGTGCCTTGGCCGGGAATTGAACCCGGGTCCCCTGCACACCAGGCCGATGCTCTACCGCTGAGCCAACCGGCCAGGGCCGGTCAGTTTGTTGATTTAAATTTACTTATTCTTTATTTTAAATATTGTATTTGTTCCCATTTTGTTTTTTTACTTTAAAATAAGATATGTGCAGTGTGCATAGGGATTTGTTCATAGTTTTTTTTTATAGTCCGGCCCTCCCAACAGTCTGAGGGACAGTGAACTGGCCCCCTGTGTAAAAAGTTTGGGGACCCCTGCTCTAAACCATTATTTGAAATTTACAGTTAGAACATTCTTGTTAAAATGGAAGATGTTTCCATTCTTCCCTTACAATTAAGTTCTAGTCTCAATAGTACATTATTATATGTGTATGTGCTGTAAGGATCCCAGTATACTTAAGTCCCAGTGTGTTTTCTTTGTAGGCTTGTTACGCTGCCTCTGCGGTTGGATATCTGACAGGCAGGTAAACTCAAGTTTATATTTTAATTCAGTTTTCTTTTAAATGCTGTCTTAAACAGAGGTTCCTAACAGAATACTTTATAAATGTAAAATGACAAACTGAATTATATGAAGATACCTTTTCTTTGGAATTTTAAGCTTAGAAAGTCATCTAGGGTTAAAGCATTCAAATCAACTTTAAAAAATTTGGACAGAATACTGCATTTCAGAATGACTTTCTGTCAAAGATTAATTGACATTATGCTTGTGAAGAAAAAATTTCAAAACACTTCTTTTTTTTCCATACAAAAATGTACTCAGCAGTCAAAACTTTGCTTCTGTATACAGTCAGCTTAATTCAGCCAAATATAATAGCAAAATATGAAGAGGTTAGTGAAGTACGAAGACTGATATCTTTCTCTTGTTTTTTTTTCTAATGCAAAAATATTTTAGTAATTGTTTTACCAATTATAGAAAAGATCTGTATGTCCTTCCTTTGAAGGCCAAGAAGGTGACCATGTTTCACCCTAAGTGAAATGAGTCAAGTATTGCATATGACCACCTTTTGTTGTTGTTTTAATTTATTAATTTTAGAGAGAGGAAAGGCGGGGAAGAGAAGGAGACATCAATTTGTTGTTTCACTTATTTATGCATTCATTGGTTGATTCTTGTATGTGACCTAACCAGGGTTCAAACCCTCAACCTTGGCATATTGGGACAACACTGTAATCAGCTGAGCTAGTTGGCCAGGGTCTGACTTACCTTTAATAAAATACATTCTGTTTTACTTTTAGGCCGGGAGTGTGCCTTGTTGTTTCTGGCCCAGGTCTCGTGCATGCCTTGGGCGGCATGGCAAATGCAAACATGAACTGTTGGTAATTAGGTTGTTTTATTGAAAACATTTTCTTAAAAATATCAGTGCATGATTTTACTTAGTGGAGCAATTGCTGATCTGGGGTGGGAAGACTTGGGAGAACAGCTTTAAAAAAATTAAGGAGAATATTAGGAAGAAAAATTCTAAACTATCAATAATTCCTTTTCCTAGAGATAAACCCTGTTAACATTTTTGGAGTGTACACACACACACACACACACACACACACACACACGGGCAAAGGTAGGTTTTCTTTGTTCGTATGGTAAAAGACATGCAGATTATCATTTTATAATAGCTTTATTAACTCAAAAGAATGTCACATTGGCAAAAATAAAAAATAATTTAAAAAACCCTACTTTTGCTGACCCTTGTATATCTAAATCTATATGTGTATGTGAATGTGTGTATAATTCTCTTCAAATGAAGAATTATTTTTTTTAAAGATTCTAGATCAGTATGCAGGAATGTATTTAATTCTTCATCTTTTTTTGGATAATTAGTAAGAAAATTGAAAATTCCTCCACTCACTGAGTTTGTTTTATAAGCTGTCTATAGTACTTATTTATTGACCTTGTCCTTAACCTCAGCTCTGCTACTTTGCCAATAAGATCCTGTTAAAGGGAGTTATCTTTTCATCAGTTCATAAACTATTTAATCGTTGTTGTTTTTTTCTTCTTGAAGGAAAAGAATGTTATTGCTAAGGAATTCCTCTCATTCTGCCAACTTAGAGCTTTAGCACCAGCATCAAAAGGGGTGGAGAGGGGCATGGAGGGAGAGCATTTACCATAAATTTCAGATGTTTCTGAAATTGAGGAAGCATTCTCTCACATTGGGTTATTTTCTCAGTCTTTAAATCTAAAAATTTTAAGGGAAAATGTAATTCTCATTTCCTCTTTAACATTCATTGATTGTTTATTATTTTTTGGCCACTTATGCTGAGTATTTTACAAGTTGATCTCATTTGTAATTCTCTTTTAAAAAATGAATTATTTCAGGCCCTTGATTGTGATTGGTGGTTCCTCTGAAAGAAGTCAGGAAACGATGGGAGCCTTCCAGGAGTTTCCTCAGGTACCCAAGTCTAAGAGTTTCCTCTCGAGTTTAGTAACATAATTATATACTGTAAGATTTATGGAGAAGAACATTGTATATCAACTGTAATTTTTAAATAAATAAATGCAAAATGATTTGTGGAGGAAAAAAATAAACAGTCCTGTCTTCAAAATAAACAATTAAAATGAAAGAGAGTTACCTGAGGTAATTTAAAGATGATATTCCTGAACTAGAAGACAATTTCTGTGTAGATATTAAGAAAGCTTAGGCTCTGCTGTGGAGAAATCTTCCAAGAAATGAACTTTTTGTCAGGCTTTTCAGCTTTAAAAAGAAGTTGTTCAAAGAGTCAAGATAGTGCAGCAATAAAAATGGTTTTGGACTATGCCCCTCAGACTCTGAGGAAGTAAAAATTTGAGAGGAAAAATCTTCTCAGAATGACTTACGAGTAGACTCAGGACAAGTTTATTTTTGTTTTGGAAAGCTAAAGAAAAATATTTGGAAATTTTTAAAAACTTGAAACAATTTGTCATTGAATGCTGCAGTTTTAAGGATAGCTGTAGAAAGCAAATAGGTGAAAGTGAATGATTAACACTTAAGATATGACTATATTTGAGCATTTACAGCGCAAAGTTAAAACCATTAGGCAAAGCATGTTGCTAAATCAGGAATCATTGTGAGAACTTCAAAATATAAACATATAATTTTATATATAATTTAAACTAGATACTGATATAGGTTAATGAAAATTTAAGATTTTTATACTCTTGAAAGGGAATTGAAGTTTTCTAACTTAAGAGTAGAGAATAACAACAGTTATTTAGAAGATGTTGATAGATGTATTTGAAAAATAAGTAGAGCCTGACCTGTGGTGGCGCAGTGGATAATGTGTCAACGTGGAATGCTGAGGTCGCCGGTTCAAAACCCTGGGCTTGCCTGGTCAAGGCACATATGGGAGTTGATGCTTCCTACTCCTCCCCCCATCACCCCCCCTCCTCTCTAAAAAATGAATAAATAAAATCTAAAAAGAAGAAAAAAATAAGTGGATTAGATAAGTTATTTAAAAGAAAATTTAAAGTTACTACAAAAACTTCATAGATGGAAAAAAGCAGAGGATAATATTTATTATAAATATTTTTCCCAAAAAGGAAAATAATAGAAGTTTATTAGATGAAATCAAAAGTTTGAAGAGAAGGATATAAATACATATCTATTTATTGTAGAAATACTTAAAACTAAAAAGCATGTTTATGAACAGACTGAAAGTTGGGGATTAATTTTAATTCTATCATGCTTATGGGAAAAAGATTACCAATTATTCCATAGATTTCATACCAAAAAGTATCTAGAGAAACAGTTTCTATATCATGCTTCAAAGTACATTAAACAGTAAAAAATTAACACTACTGATCTTACATGATTCAAACAGCATGTCAACAAAATATATAACAGGACTGGCAGAAATGTAATAGCTATATTATTATTGTAAGAAGATGTAACAGGTGAAGATGTGTATTCCTGGCTGTGGAATTTCTGGATCTAAGGATATACTTATTTAAATTTTTATAAGATATTTTCAGCTTCCCTTTCCATTTATACTCTCACCAGCAGTTTAAGAGTGTGCCTGTTTTCCTTTGTTGTGGTAAATGCAGTGTATTATCTAACTTTTTCATTACTGCCAATCTGAGAAATGAAACTGCTTCCTGAATCACACTGTGGCAGAGATTTTTTTGAGGGTGTGTGTGTGTGTGACAGAGAGAGGGACAGATAGGGACAAACAGACGGAGAGAGATGAGAAGCATGAACTCTTTGCTGTGGCACCTTCGTTGTTCATTGATTGCTCTCTCATATGTGCCTTGACCCTGGGGGGCTACAGCAGAGCAAGTGACCCCTTGCTCAAGCCAGCGGCCTTGCGCTCAAGCTGGTGAGCCTTGCTCAGACCAGATGAGCTGGCACTCAAGCTTGCGACCTCGGGGTTTTGAACCTGGGTCCTCCACATCCCAGTCCGATGCTCTATCCACTGAGCTACTGCCTGGTCAGGCTATGGCAGAGATTTGATTGAACTTTGCATAGAGTTTTAAGAAACAGTCCAGGTAATACATTGTCTTCATCTTGCCTCTGAAAGTAATTGAAAGTAATCACTTAACATTTTGTCTTTCTTCAGAAGAGTAATATGATCTGCGAACTGAATTTTAAGTGATTTTCTTTTGGCCTATAGGTTGAAGCTTGTAGATTATATAGCAAGTTCTCTGTCCGGCCAAGCAGCATAGAAGCTATTCCATCTATAATTGAAAAGGTACAATATTTAATTACAAACCCTCCAAATCAACTGGTTTTTCTCAGTTGTCATTTTTATTCTCAATTGAATGAATAACAATTTGGAACATATTCAGATTGTTAAAAACAATACTGTATACATTTTAATGTTTACTGCCATTATATTTACAGATAAAATAAGTCATTTTTGAAAATGAAAAGTTTCTCCTATACCTTAGTTTTAAAATATTTTTTAATTATGGAAAAGTAAAAAGTAAGCTATAATGGAATCCTGGGTTCCCTTTCCTTATGCTTTGCAAAAGATTATTTTTGAAAATTACTACTAATGCATATAAGACCATGTCTTAGTTGATTAAACAGCATATTATAATTTTAATTAAACAACTAAATTTATATTTGAAGTTACATGTGAGCTTTTTCAAAACCATGTGTTATAGAAATCATCTGACACATGTTACAACATCACAGTTTCTGAAAACTGCCAAGTCATTAGGGTTGGGAAGCAGGTGAAAGTGCACGTGATGAAGACTTGGCCGGCAGAACCTAGTGAATAATTTCTAAGACTAAAGTGTAATTGTAAAGCTCTAAGTGAGTATTTACTTATCTCTCTCCTTTTAAACAAAAACCTCTTTTAAAATACAGCTGACCCTTGAACAACATGGGTTTGAACTGTGCAGGTCCACTTGTATGTGGGTTTTTTCAATAAATACATATAGTCCTTCCTGTAAATGTATTTTCTTTTCCTTACAATTGTCCTAATAACATTTTTTCTAGCTTTATTGAAGAATTCAATATATAATACATGTACCATATAAAATATATGTCAGTTGACTGTTTATGTTACTGATAAGGTCAACAGTAGGCTATTTAGTAGTTAAGTTTGGGGAGAGTAAAAATTTATACTTTTTTATTGCATGTGGGATCAATGCCCCAACCCCCACATTGTTTAAGGGTCAGCTGTATCTAGAATTAATAGAGGGTACTTCAAATTTAATTAATATTTTTTACATCTCCAGCTAGGGGTGTCCAAAAAAGTTAAAACTGTTCCTTTTACAATTTTAAATGATCCTTGAGTGGAATATAATAATAAGGGTTGAGATTTTTACAACATTTTTTTCTATTTGTCATAAATTTAGGCAGTGAGAAGCAGTATTTATGGTCGTCCAGGTGCTTGCTATGTTGACATACCTGCAGATTTTGTGAACTTCCAGGTGAATGTGAATTCTATTAAGTGAGTAATAGTAATGTCATATTTTTTCTTAATTGTGTTATTATAGTGCTTACCTTTAAAAAAATTTACTTAGCAGTTTATAAGTCAGTCTTCATTTGTTTTAACTTTTTTTTTTAAGTTGAAAAGACCTAGGAAAGTCAACTACTTGCCCAAGGCCAAGTACTTGACTAGAAGTCAGTTTAATTATTAAGTCATCAAAAGTTAAAACAGCCTGACTGGGCGGTGGCACAGTGGATAGAGCGTCAGACTGGGATGCGGAGGACCCAGGTTCGAAACCCCGAGGTTGCCAGCTTGAGCACGGGCTCATCTGGTTTGAGCAAAAGCTCACCATTAATTCATGAGAGAGATGAGAAGCATCAATCATCAGTTTTTTTTCGTTGCGACACCTTAGTTCATTGACTGCCCTCTCATATGTGCCTTGCCTGTGGGCCTTCAGCAGACCGAGTAACCCCTTGCTCAAGCCAGCGACCCTGTGTCCAAGCTGGTGAGCTTTTGCTCAAACCAGATGAGCCCGTGCTCAAGCTGGTGACCTCGGGGTTTCGAACCTGGGTCTTCCGCATCCCAGTCCGATGCTCTATCCACTGCGCCACCGCCCGGTCAGGCTGTTTTAACTTTAGATGAGTTAATAATTAAACTGACTTCTAGCCAGAGGACTTCTCTTAATTAAAACGCTGTTATTTAGCAATTATTTTGAGGTGTAATTAATTGAATACTTGGACCTTCCTGAATTCATTTAAAAATATTCTTTCAGTGCCCATCATAATATAAACCAAATGATGAGAAGGCTGTTGAAAAAGAACACAACATAAAAATTTTTAGTCTGTTTTAGTGACTTAAAAATATTCCAACACCAGATGTTTACTCCTTAAATGAACCCTGAGGGAACAGTAAATGTAAGAAACATTTTCCCTGGTGTCTGAGTCACCCCTGGTAAGGATGTATACTTGGGTTAACGTATCACCCTGTGCAGCACTTGGCACATTCTTGCTGTTGTGAGCCATGTAGCTTTCTAGTGACTGCAGAGGGAAAGTGGGCATTTCTGTGCACTCAGTATACCAAGGAGTGGTTTCTGTTTGGGAGAGTCATACCAAAAGGACATCTATTCTGTGTAATACCTGAAAATGATACTCAAAATAGTATTTTTGGGCAGGGGGAGGGAGCGATGAGTCTTGGGTAAGTTAACTCTGGAAGCCTTCTTTAAAAATTCTGTAAAGAGCCTGACCTGTGGTGGCGCAGTGGGTAAATTGTCGACCTGGAATGCTGAGGTCGCTGGTTTGAAACCCTGGGCTTGCCTGGTCAGGGCACATATGGGAGTTGATGCTTCCAGCTCCTCCCCTTCTCTCTGTCTTCCTCTCTCTCTCTCTCTCTCTCTCTCTCTCTCTCTTTCTCTTCCTCTCTCTCTCTTCCTCTCTCCCCTCTTTCTCTTCTCTCTTTCTCTTTCTCTCTCCTCTCTATAAAATGAATAAACTAAAAAATAATAATAAATAGTTAAAAAAATTCTGTAAAGAGTTGAATGTTCTTTTTTTTTGTATTATAATGCCAAAGTTTTTAAATTATGGTGTTTATTAATTAGCATAAATTAAATAAAATGCTGAGGACTTGGTGTCCAGAAATACTTTACAGTTTTAATACAGTATTTCTTTTACTGATGCTTATTGTGGTACTAAAAGACTGACTTACCCAGTGAGTGAAAGTATAGTAAAGTGATTAAAGGCAGGGACTTTGGAGACAGAATGACAGTTCAGTCCAGTCTCTCATTGATTCCCTGGCCCCTGGGCATGTTACTTTTTTTTTTTTTTTTTTGTATTTTTCTGAAGCTGGAAACAGGGAGGCAGTCAGACAGACTCCTGCATGCGTTCGACCGGGATCCACCTGGCATGCCCACCAGGGGGCGATGCTCTGCCCCTCTGGGGCATCGCTCCGTTGCATCCAGAGCCATTCTAGTGCCTGAGGCAGAGGCCACAGAGCCATCCTCAGCGCCCGGGCCAACTTTGCTCCAATGGAGCCTTGGAGGGGAAGAGAGAGATAAGAGAGGGGGAGGGGTGGAGAAGTAGATGGGCACTTCTTCTGTGTGCCCTGGCCAGGAATCAAACCCGGGGCTCCTGCACACCAGGCCGATGCTCTACCACTGAGCGAATGGGCCAGGGCCGCTTTTTGAATTTTGTTTCCCCAGTGGTGAAATGGAGATAATGTTAATACCCAACCTCACTGTTTTTGAAATTTAAATGAGAATAAATGGCACATAGTAGATATTAAATATTAGTTTTTAGAATGTTTTTACTATTACTACAACAACAACTACTTCTATAACATAGAGCCATTAACTCAAATTTCCTGGCATTATTCACTTGACAATTAGATGACACTAGTGAATAATTTATAGCTTACTATTTTTATTTAAAAAAAATTTTTTTTACAAGGACAGTGAGAGAGTCAGAGAGAGGAATAGATAGGGACAGACAGACAGGAACGGAGAGAGATGAGAAGCATCAATCATCAGTTTTTCGTTGTGACACCTTAGTTGTTCATTAATTGCTTTCTCGTATATGCCTTGACCGTGGGGCTACAGCAGACCGAGTAACCCCTTGCTCGAGCCAGTGACCTTGGATCCAAGCTGGTGAGCTTTTGCTCAAATCAGATGAGCTTGAGCTCAAGCTGGCGACCTTGGGGTCTCGAACCTGGGTCCTCCGCATCCCAGTCCGACGCTCTATCCACTGCGCCACCGCCTGGTCAGGCAACTTATAGCTTACAAGATGTAATCAGGCTATTATGGTTACATAGGAGAAAGTCTATCTTTTAGAGCTGCATGGGGAAGTTTTAAATCTTGATGCCTATCATTTACTTTAAAATGGTTCAGGAAAAGAAATATTTATGCAAGTTTGTATGTGTATGTGTGAAGTAAATGTGGTAAAATGATATTGTTGAATCTACATCATATATAGGGGGGTTTATTGTACTATTGTTTTTTATATATTGTTCATATATATTTGATATTTTCACAATTAAACATTGGCAAATTGGTCTCTTCTAATTAACAGCACCCTGTTTTCCAGGTACACGGAGTGCTGCATGCCACCTCCTGTCAGCATGGCAGAGCCTTCTGCTGTACAGATAGCAGCGTCTGTTATTAGGAATGCCAAGCAGCCCCTTATTATCGTCGGGAAAGGTAGCACTGAATGGAACTCAAAGTCTTGTTAGGCTTTTGAAAGAATGCCGATTCTGTTTAGAAGTTGCCTTCATTATTAACATCTACTCTAATGTTTGAAATTGGAATAAGAGTTCTCTTCAGATAGCATTATTTTATTACTTTAAATTTTTTTGTTGATTGATTTTAGAGAGAGGAAAGAGAGAGAGAGAGAAGCATCCATTTGCTGTTCTACTTATTTCTGCATTCATTGGTTGATTTTTTTTTTTTTTCATTTTTCCAAAGCTGGAAACCGGGAGGCAATCAGACAGACTCCCGCATGTGCCTGACTGGGATCCACCTGGCATGCCCACCAGGGGGCGATGCTCTGCCCATCTGGGGCGTCACTCTGTTGCATCCAGAGCCATTCTAGCGCCTGAGGCAGAGGCCACAGAGCCATCCTCAGCGCCCAGGCAATCTTTGCTCCAATGGAGCCTCGGCTGCGGGAGGGGAAGAGAGAGACAGAGAGGAAGGAGAGGGGGAGGGGTGGAGAAGCAGATGGGCGCTTCTCCTGTGTGCCCTGGCTGGGAATCGAACCCGGGACTCCTGCACGCCAGGCCGACGCTCTACCACTGAGCCAACCGGCCAGGGCCTGGTTGATTCTTCTATGTGCCCTGACTAGGGATTGAACCTGCAACCTTATTGTATTGGGATGACAGGCTAACGAATTGAGCTACCCAGCCAGGGCCCATATGGCATTATTTATTAGTTTTGAAATAATAGAATGCCTGCCCACTCTTACCCTTTTAAGGAAATACCACGCATTACATTTCTACAGTCTTATGAGTAAATGCATTTTTTCTCATTATAAACATTTTATTTATTTATTTATTTTTAAAATGTTTCTTTTGTTTGTTTATTTTTTCAGAGACAGAGAGAGAGTCAGAGAGAGGGACAGATAGCGACAGACAGGCAGGAACGAAGAGAGATAAGACGCATCAATCATCAGTTTTTTGTTGCGACACCTTAGTTGTTCAGTGATTACTTTCTCATATGTGCCTTGACCATGGGCCTTCAGCAGACCGAGTAACCCCTTGCTCGAGCCAGTGACCTTGGCTCCAAGCTGGTAAGCTTTGCTCAAACCAGATGAGTCTGCACTCAAATTGGTGACCTTGGGGTCTCGAACCTGGGTCTTCTGCATCCCAGTCCAATGCTCTATCCACTGTGCCACCATCTGGTCAGGCTTTTTATTTTTTTTAAATTTTGGAAAATCTAGATTAGAAAGACATCCCTTCATCCAAAGACAGCCGTCTTTATTTATTATTATTATTTTTAAAGATTTTATTTATTCATTTTAGAGAGGAGAGAGAGAGAGAGAGAGAGAAGGAGGGAGGAACCAGAAATACCAACTCCCATATGTGCCTTGACCATGCAAGCCCAGGGTTTTGAACCAGCAACCTCAGTGTTTCCAGGTTGACACTTTATCCACTGTGCCACCACTGGTCAGGCAACAACCATCTTTAACAAGTAGTACTTCTCTATTGCTTTTGGCATCTATATTTTATATACATGATCATAACTACATAGACAGTTTTATAGTCTACTTAATTCATTTTAACAGTATAACTTTTTCTTCATAATCATAATTTTTTTTCTTTAAATTTATTTTTTTGTGTGTGTGTGACAGAGACAGAGAGAGGGACAGATAGGGACAGACAGGAAGAGAGAGATAAGAAGCATCAATTCTTTGTTGTGGTTCCTTAGTTGTTCATTGATTGCTTTCTCATATATGCCTTGATTGGGGGCTATAGCAGAGCAAGTGACCCCTTGCTCAAGCCAGTGACCTTGCGCTCAAGCCAGCGACCTTGGACTTCAAGCCAGTGACCATGGGGTCATGTTTATGACCCTACGCTAAAGCCAGCTACCCCGTGCTCAAGCTAGTGAGCCTGTGCTCAATCCAGATGAGCCTGCACTCAAGCTGGTGACCTCAGGGTTTCAAACCTGGGTCCTCTGCATCGCTGTCCAACGCTCTTATCTACTGTGCCACCGCCTGGTCAGGCCCTAAATTTAATGTTTAATGTCTACTCATGTATATACTAAACTGTATTGGCAAATGTTTAAATCTTTACCAGTTTCAGTTTGTTTGTTTAGAATAGCTGTGACAAACATGTTTGTGCTTAAAGCTTTTTCTTTTTTCTTTTTATGTGAGATTTTGGAATGCTTTTTAAAAAAATTTATTGGGGTGACATTAATAAAATTAATAAGTTCTAGATGTACAGTTCTATAATACATCATCCGTGTATTGTATTGTGTGTTCACTGCCGCAGCCAAGTCTCCTTCCAAAAGCTTTTTCCATACTTAATTAATTAATTTATTTATTTTAGAGAATAGAGACCGAGAGATAGAGAGAGAGAGAGAGAGAGAGAAGAGGGGGGAGGAGCAGGAAGCATCAACTCCCATATATATCTTGACCGGGCAAACCCAGGGTTTCGAACCGCAACCTCAGCCTTCCGGGTCAACGCTTTATCCACTGTGCCACCACAGGTCAGGCCAAGCTTTTTCCATATTTAGAATGGAAAAAGACAGATGAGACAGATTCCCAGAAAAAAAAAATTAAGTTAAAAGGTATTCGTATTTTAAGGCTTTTGTTGATACTTTCAAATTGCTTTCTTCCAAGATACTATACCAATTTATACTTCTTTCAGCAATTTATTATAGTATCCATTATATGTGCTAGAACTGAGGAGGCTATGAATCTTATGATCATGATAGACAATTCTAAGGAACTAACTACAAAGAAACTGAAAATTGTCTTAAAATGGTGGACAACAGGAGAAAATTGAAGTCAGAGCTGAGTTGAATGCAGTTTTATGATGTATTAGCTCTCTTATTTTGGCAAACAACTGCTTTGAGTCTCAAATTCACTTGTAAAAAAGATATTAACTACCTCTGCAGTATTGTTATAATTAAATAACGTAATAAATAGAAAGAGTTCAATGCATGCTAGTTTTCATTCTTTCTCTACCCAATATTTAATGTGTGATTATAAGGCAGGGAGTATAGAAACTGTTTTTGAGGTAGACAGAGAGATAAGGTCCTCCTAGGGAGATAGGCTTGGTAACAAACAGGTGCGGTACATCCTTAAGTGGTGTGTCTAGAGAGGTGAGGTGGATTCTCAAGGGAGCAGCAATTTGCTCATGTAGTTAGTTGGTGTGGACAGACCACCCAGAACCGGTGACACTGCAGCTACACCTTGAGACACTGTATGATAGGTCACTGAATGGACACCAAGGCAGTTTGGGAAGAGAACTGCGTGGGCAAAATATTGAAATAAGAAGAATACCAGGAAACTACTATTTACTGGGATTCGTAGAGGATCTCAGTTCTGAATACAGAGTACATTCTACTAGCTAAAAAGAAGTATAGGTGGCCTTGATGATGTTAGAAATGAAACCATCCCTATATTCAAACAGTGAATGTCATTGAAGTGGGCACACACTGTATAATCAAATGATATGTGACCCACTTGGGTTAGCCCTGTTGCATTCACAAAACTGTAGAGCCTGTGAGGAGAGCTACAGGGCTTTAGAAACATATTCCCCTTGTTAGAATTTCCATCCCTAGACTAGGAGATTGCAGTCCAGGTTAGCTGGTGGTGAGGAGCACTGCGTGAGGGCAAAGTCCTTTCTTGCCTGCCTGGGCCTACCAGTAAAGATACATAGTATGTTCAAGGAATTGTGAATAGTATTATAATTCAGTAGAAGTGTAGCATAGAACAGGTGATTGAGAACATGTGAGTTGCAACTTTTGTTTTGAGGTAGATGTCCTTTAGAATAACAGAATAGTATTAGGAGGAGAAATTAGAACTGTTGCTTTCTTAAATATTTTTAAATACCAAAGATAAAAACCATAGTCATTTGTTTTGCATATAAGCCCTATCTAAGCAGGAAAATATTTGAGAAGTTCTAGAAGCTATTTTGCATGAACTGTTTTTAGGGTCAGTGTCTGGTGCTTAACCGACTTGTCCAATGCATTTGCGTTTCTTGTAGGTGCTGCTTATGCCCATGCGGAGGAGGGACTCAGGAAATTGGTCCAGCAATGTAATCTGCCATTTTTGCCCACTCCCATGGGAAAGGGTGTCATCCCTGATAATCATCCAAATTGTGTAGGTGCTGCCAGATCCAGGTGTGTAGCTTCCCGATTCTAAACACAATGGCTTGGCAGAGTTCAGGTGCATTTACAGTATTGTGTGACTTTAGTGAACCTAGAAGTTCTGATTGGGTCATGTAACTTGAAGCACACTTGTTTTTGTTTAGACTTCAGCACTTGGAAAAGGTGACCCACTATCTCCTGACGCTCATGGTTTTTGATGAGAAATTTGCAGTCATTTGAACCATTGTTCCTTTCTATGTATTACGTTGTTTTTCTGTGGCTGCTGTCAAGATTTTTTTCTTTATCTTTGGTTTTCAGCAGTTTGATTGTGATATGTCTGGACATGATTTTCTTTTAGTTTATCCTGTTTGGTGTTTTTTCATCTTAACTCTGTAAACTGGAGCCTTTCACCAAATTTGGAAAGATTTTGTTCTTTATTTTTTCAAATATTTTTTTCTACACCAATCTCTTTTCCCTTTCTTGGAATAATACAAATGTCAGACATGTTGATAATGTCCCATAGGTCCCTGAATATGTGTTAAGTTCTTTTTAATCCTTTTATCTCTTATATTTTCTGTTTCTCTTCTGAAAACTTTTATCCCCCCATGTATTTCAAGAGTATTTTTGTTTACCTTATGGAACATACTTATAATAGCTGCTTGAACCTCCTTGTTTACTAATTCCAATACCAGGATCATCACAGAATTAGCATCTATTCATTATCTTTTCTCTCAAGAATTGGTCACATTTTCCTGGTTCACGGTATATTAATTTTGAATTGTATCCTGGAATTTTGAATATTATGTTGTGACATGCCAGCTTATGTTGAAATTTTCTTTAGAATGTTGATTTTTGTTTTTGTTTTTTTGGCAAGGGGCTAACTAACATGGTTATGTTCAGACTGCAAGTTCTGTCTTAGTGTGGGAAGTAGTTCCAAGGTCAATTCAGGTACCAAGCCTGTGCTATGCAGTTTGGGGTCTGTCTACACATACACAGCCCAGGGGTGAGCCCCAGAGATGTGCTGGTTCATATCCAGAATTAGGGATTTCTTTTCCTATGAGAAGTAGTCCCTCTCCTTTTCTGATTTCCAGGAGTTCCTTTTCCTGGCCCTTGTTGAGGCAAAGTGGCAAAAAGAAATCAATGAAAAATAAGGTGGATTGTTCCAATACTCTTTAGACAAGAGGGGATTCTTTTAGTTCTTGCCTGAAAAAATGATACTTATTTTGGAATTTTAGCTGCTTGGAAGCTACCACCATATGTTGTGCAATAGAGCTGCCTTCAGAGCATGTCTGGGAGAGAGAAAAAGAGATAAAGAAACTTCTGCCTGAGCAGGCAGTGGCACAGTGGATAGTGCATTGGACTGAGATGCTGAGGACCCAGGTTAAAGAACCCGAGGTCGCCAGCTTGAGCACGGGCTCATCTGGTTTGAGCAAAAGCTCACCAGCTTGGACCCAAGGTCGCTGGCTCAAGCAAGGGGTCACTCAGTCTGCTGAAGGCCCACGGTCAAGGCACATATGAGAAAGCAATCAATGAACAACTAAGGTGTCGCAACGAAAAACTGATGATTGATGCTTCTCATCTGTCTCTGTTCCTGTCTGTCTGTCTCTATCTATCCCTCTCTCTGTCTCTGTTAAAAAAGAAAAAGAAAGAAACTTCTGAGCTTTCACAGGGACCCTGTGTTCTCAGCCTTGCAGAAATCCCTTTTCCAGGTCCTCTGGCCAAAAAGCCAGGTTTTTGCTGCCCTCTAGTTCTGTTAACTGTGGCTACACTGAGTCAAAGCCATGAACTTCAAGAGGGGCAGAAGACCTTGGAAACTCCCCCCTAATGTGGACTACTTGTTTGACTCCCCTCCTGCAGTATTGTTTACTTTTTCAAAATCCTCTGGTAGTCACTTTTTCTATTTTTCTCAAGGGTTTTCTCTTGTAATCAGTGGGAGAACGAGGTTGTAGGGAGCTTAACCAATTTTGGCTGGCACTGGATGTCTCCTTTTTAGATTTTTTTAAACACTTTTTATTAAACTACATATATATTTTAACTTCTTGAAATTTATTATGAAATATTCCCAGTGCACAAACAAAAAGAGAGAATAAATAATGAACAATTATGTAATCACCACTGAATTTTATCAAACATAATACTAATATGTCATCACTTTACGGTTTTATTTTTTTAAGAAACAAAAAATTACAGATTTATTTATATACTTTTTTCTGATTCTGTTCCTTCCTTCCCTCTCCATAGTTTGCCACTGCTATGCATTGGTATTTTTCACATTGTCAGACATGGACTAAAATAAATTTTGAGGAATTTTAAAATGTAATGTTTGCTGTGCAACTTTTAATAGTTGCTCATTTAATGCTATCTTAATAGAGTGTGTCTTGTTTATATTAGTATACATTGTACAGAAACCAAATTTTTGCACTGTTTTTTTAAAATATACTTTAACTTGTATTGAATTGAAATTTATCTTTGTTCCAGCCGAATTTTCAGATAATATTAATGACATTAATAGTATAAAAAAGGATTGCAAGGGGCCATAATTAATTGAATCAACAATTTAAAGGGTTTTAGAGCATCTATAAGCAAGTAAGTCTGTCCTTCCACTGGTAGTTTTTAGCTGTTTGTTAATTTGCCTATAGGACCAATACAGTATCTAAAGATAGCTTTTTTGAGCATATACTTGAAATGATAATTGAATTTCTATGAAAAATAAGCTATACCACTGAAGAAGACAAAAGCAAAAGAAAACTAATTCTTGATGGCAAAAGATAGGAAAAAAGGGCAATAGCCAAGAAACAAAAAAGTAAAAAGTGAACAAAAACCTACAGCAATTATGATAATAAATTCTCATGGAAAAAGCCAGAGACATTTAGATTGGATCACTAATAATACCAATTACCACATTATGCAAACCATATCTAAAAATAAAAACAAAGAGATGTATGAGGTAAACAAAAAGATAGCAAGGGTGGCTATGTTTCCCTTATCAGTGTGGATCGCTAAATAAAGATAATTAAAAAATTAGAAGTTATAGTGGCAAAATATTAAGTTCTCTAAAATAAAACTATTAGAAATAAACTTGGTATAATGTTTTTTAAAACAGTTCAGGGATGTAAATCAGTCATCTTAAACATATATGCTTCTAGGAATCAGTATGAAATGTGTATTAAGACTCAAGCATGAAGTGTGCAACCCAGAACTATTAATAACAGAAAATATCCAGCAATCAAGAAAGGGTTTAATAAATGTATGTATTCAGCAAAACATGTAGCCTTTAATCATATTTAATAAGAACTTAATAACAAGGGAAAACATTAATGTAAGCAAAGAGCATGAGAAAGTTTTTTTGTTTTGTTTTTTGCAAGAGACAGAGAGACAGACAGGGACAGACAGGAAGGGAGAGAGATGAGAAGCATCAGTTCTTTGTTGCAGCATCTTAGTTCATTGATCGCTCCCTCATACATGCCTTGACGGGGAGCTCCAGCCAAGCCAGTGACCCCTTGTTCAAGCCAGAGACCTTGGGCTCAAGCCAGTGACCATAGGATCATAGCCATTTCTGTGATCCCACACTCAAGTCAGGGACCCTGTGTGAGCCTGTGTGCAAGCCGGATGAGCCCGTGCTCAAGCTGGCAACTTCAGGGTTTCAAACCTGGGTCCTCTGTGTCCCAGGGCGATGCTTCATCCTCTGCACCACTGCCTAGTCGGACAAGAAAGTATTAAATAAGCTCAACTGTATATAAATTTGCTTGTACAGAAAAACAGACTACGTAAAAAGAACTGCAGGATCTTAATAATACTTTATAAGTTTATGGTGTTATTGAGTGCTTTTGATTTTTTTTATACTTTTCCTGCTTTTTTCAGATGACCTACAGTGGACTTGTATTAATTTTTCTAATGATAAAAGAAGTAAATAGAGTATAAATACAGTCCTATAGTAATATCTTTCTACTTATTTCATCTTTTATAGTACTATGTAAATAGAATGGCATCATAAATTATTTTAGCTTGAAAGATCAAATTTACCATAGATGCTGATTCTGAAGACTAATGTAAGGTCCAAATAATTTAAACTTTTCCAATACTTTATAAATTTTAGAATAATTCAAGTAAGAAATATAGATATACTTGGTGTTATATCAGATTTTTGTTTTTAATAGGGCTTTGCAATTTGCTGATGTGATCGTGTTATTTGGTGCCAGATTAAATTGGATATTGCATTTTGGACGGCCTCCAAGATACCAGCCAGATGTGAAGTTTATCCAGGTACTTGGGAAATTTAAAATCAGAGCTGTCTGTAGCTTATTGTTCTCTCTCTCAGCCATTATTAGCTCTGCTTTGTTCTTGGCTTTTATAAAGAACTATTTCTCTTTTTACAAAAGTAGGATTTTATAAATTATCTAACATAATTACAGGTACCAAAGCAAGCTGCCTTTTCAAACTTGTGAAACAATGTCCCACTTTACTTTTAACCAGAAAACCTTTCAAAATCAAGTTTTAAATAATTTGAAAAGCATAATTTGCTTCTTCTTCACAGTTCAAGTGTCTTTCAGTGTAGACCAAAGAGGTTTAAAGTAGGATGGTAGATGAGAACAAAACTTTTCAGCACTATTAGGGATTGAATTTTTTTAGATACCCAAACTTTCAGACATGCTTTGGTTAGAAATCTCTATAAACAATGCTGTTTTGCCCTGGCCGGTTGGCTCAGCGGTAGAGCGTCGGCCTGGTGTGCGGGGGACCCGGGTTCTATTCCCGGCCAGGGCACACAGGAGAAGCGCCCATTTGCTTCTCCACCCCCCCCTTCCTCTCTGTCTCTCTCTTCCCCTCCCGCAGCCAAGGCTCCATTGGGGCAAAGATGGCCTGGGCGCTGGGGATGGCTCCTTGGCCGCTGCCCCAGGCGCTAGAGTGGCTCTGGTCGCGGCAGAGCATCGCCCCCTGGTGGGCAGAGCATCGCCCCTGGTGGGCTTGCCGGGTGGATCCTGGTCGGGCGCATGCGGGAGTCTGTCATGACTGTCTCTCCCCGTTTCTAGCTTCAGAAAAATACAAAAGAAAAAATAAAATAAAATAATAAAATAAAAAAAAACAATGCTGTTTTTACCTATGTCATTAGCCAGAGTATTTAGAATATACTCTGATCTCTTTTTGATGACTCTTGTATCATTATGTCCTCTTGATAAGCCAGGTTCCTTACTGGTGTGGAAAGTACTGCCCCAGAGTGGCATGCAAACCAGTTTGCCCTACATAGATTGCGTATGGTATCTGATGTTCCAGCTACAATTGCTGTCTTCTCTTTACTTAAGGAGCCAGCTTCCAATAGTCCATTTTCCCATGGACCCTTTGAGAAATAAAACCACAAATAAGCGAGACTTGGGTTGTACCTGGAAAATGCTGCAACTTCTTTGATTGCCCCTCTTGGTTACAGGATCAAGTGCCTCCCCTTCGGGGTGGCTAAACTGCACTTCTAGCAGAAACTATTGTTACTTGTCCATGATCATCCAGAAATGGAGCTTCTGAGTAAATGGAAAGCAAGCATGTCCTGCCCTAGGAGTGATTCTTAAAATATGGTTCCTGGACCAGCACCATCTGGGAGGCCTGTTAAAGATACCCATTTTGGGGCTCCACCCCAAATCTATTGAGATCAGAAACTGAGGTGGACTCTTGCAGTCTATACTTTAACAAGCCTACCAGGTGATTCTGATATATGCTAAAATTTGAGAAATGCTCTAAATAGGAATTCCAGTGTAATTAAGTAGAACCTTATTTATTTATTTATTTATTTATTTATTTATTTATTTATTTTACAAAGACAGAGAGAGGGACAGATAGGGCCAGACAGACAGGAATGGAGAGAGAGATGAGAAGCATCAGTTCTTCGTTGCGACACCTTAGTTGTTCATTGATTGCTTTCTCATATGTGCCTTGACCAGGGGGCTACAGCAGAGCGAGTGACCCCTTGCTTAAGCTAGTGACCTTGGGCTTCAAGCCAGCGACCTTTGGGCTCAAGCCAGTGACCATGGGGTCATGTCTATAATCTTACACTGAAGCCAGAAACCCTGCGCTCCAGCTGGTGAGCCCGCACACAAGCTGGATGAGCCCACGCTCAAGCTGGTGACCTTGGAGTTTCGACCCTGGATCCTCCGCATCCCAGTCTGACGCTCTATCCACTGTGCCACTGCCTGGTCAGGCAGAACCTTATTGATTCAAAATTATAATTGGTCAGGTCAAATATATTCTTGTGGGTATAATGGAACGGCACCAAAATTCTACAGTGTAGAATTAGGGGAAGATCCTGAAGTTTCTGTAATAGCTATGAAACTCATAGTTGTAAGGGTTTTTTCCTTTATTAAGGAACTTCTTGAATATCAAATCTTTATCATGTTCTATACAGGGGTTGGCAAAGTATGTTTACAGTTCATATGGAAAAGAGACATGCAGGTTGTGATTATTACAATAGCTTTACCTCAAAAGAATGTCACAGTGGCACAGTGCACTTAGGTACAATCTCGTAAGTGCTCACATTGCCAGTCTTCATTATGTATGCATTCTTGTAATCTACATGCTCTACAAAAGCACGCTTTGGCACAGAGTCCTTATCTACTTTTGCCTGCCCCTGTGTACATAGTTAATTTATTCAGCCTTACTTGACTTCTTAAAGAATTTAAGAATAAACATGGTTTCCTCTAAAGTCTCGTCTCTTTTTTAGGTTGATATCTGTGCAGAAGAATTGGGGAATAATGTAAGACCTGCTGTCACTTTGCTAGGAGACATAAATGCTGTCACTAAACAGGTAAGAGCTTTTGCCTGGGTTTTAAGTTATGTGGCTTGGTCTTTAGAGAGTTGTCAGTTCTTTAAAATGTTTCAGTCTTGATTCACTTGATGACAGGTCTGATAATAGATATTTTAAACAAAATTTATGATGGAAAGATGTTTTTTCAATCACTGTTTACATTCAGAATGATTTTGTATTAGTTTCAGGTGTACAATACAGTGGTTAAATAATCGTATACTTTACAAAGTGTTCCCCAGATATTTTCAGTACCCACCTGGCACCATACATGGTTATCACAGTATTATTGACTATATTTCCTATGCTGTGCTTTACATCCCCACAATTGTTTTGTAACTACCAGTCAGTACTTTTCAAGCCCTTTACATTTTTCACCCCTCCCCTCTTGGAACCATCAGTGTGTTCTCTGTATTTGTGTTTCTGCTTTTGTTGGTTTATATTGTTCTTTAGATTCCATATATAAGTGAAATCATAGAGTATTTGTCCTTCTCTGACTGACTTATTTCACTTAGCACAATACCCTCTAGGTTCATTTATGCTGTCATAAATGGCAAGATGTCTGTTTATAAAGCCCAGTACTATTCCATTGTATATATGTACCAGAGCTTTTTTATCCACTGGTCTATGATAGGCACTTGAGTGGCTTCCTTGTCTTGGCTATTGGCCCTGGCCAGGTAGCTCAGTTGATTAGCGCCTCCCAATATGCCATATTTTGGCTATTGTCAATAATACTGCAGTGAACGTAGGGGTACATATAGTTTTTCAAATTAGTGTTTGGGCTTCTTCAGCTATATATCCAAAAGTGGAATTGCTGTGTCATAGGCAGTTCTATTTTTAATTTTTTGAAGAACCTGATGGAAAGCTATTCTTTTTTTTTTTTTTTTTAACAGAGACAAAGTCAGAGAGAGGGATAGACAGGGACAGACAGACAGGAACAGAGAGATGAGAAGCATCAATCGTTAGTTTTTCGTTGTGCATTGTGACACCTTAGTTGTTCATTGATTGCTTTCTCATATGTGCCTTGACCACGGGCCTTCAGCAGACTGAGTAATCCCTTGCTTGAGCCAGCAACCTTGGGCTCAAGCTGGTGAGCTTTAGCTCAAACCAGATGAGCCTGCGCTCAAGCTGGTGACCTTGGGGGGGTCTCGAACCTGGGTCCTCCGCATCCCAGTCTGATGCTCTATCCACTGCACCACCGCCTGGTCAGGCTATAAAGCTATTCTTAAACATAACTTTGAAACTCAGTAAATCCAACTTCTTATATAGAGATCATTTTTATGTGAGTAAGTTAAGTAATTTTGGAAAGTGATTGAAAAGGCATTTGGTAGGCAAACAGTCATTTATTAAGTAGTATTCATCTATCTGAAAAATCATAATGCAACTTCCAGAGCCAAGAAGTGGCTTTATGTCTTGGAAAAATCTATTAATAACTTAGTATTTCTTTAGGCAATGAAGAGATATTTCTCTTTAAAACTGTAATCAGTGACTTGTTCAGATTCTTATTTGTAGATAATTTTGACAGGAGATAAAATATAGTCACATTTATCACTTAATTGTGAATACAAATTGGTATCGTTATCACGATTATACAATGTTGGGATGCAATCCCCAAACACAGTTAAACACTCTGGAGTGTCTGGGCTTTATCGTGGGAATCCCTAGGAATCTGGGGCTTTCGGCCTTCCTGTAAGGGTTCTCTGGAGGGGTGATTTTCCTTTTAGTGCCAGAGACCTGAGGAGGGTGTAATAGCCCCAGTCAGTGCTTTGAGGTGAGAGGTGGCACACTTCACTGTGCCTTTGATTGGGAATCCCAGAATCGGGCAGAAGTCTGCACTGACCCAGACAAAACATTCTTTGTCATCTATTTATCCTCTGTCAGTCATTTGGTGCCTACAGGAAAAACAAAGAGTATTGGTGATGTGACAGGCAAGATGGTGTAGCCGTATTGCTTTAAGAATAGAGTTTTGGCCTGACCAGGCGGTGGCGCAGTGGATAGAGCATTGGACTGGGAAGCAGAGGACCCAGGTTCGAGACCCCAAGGTTGCCAGCTTGAGCGTGGGCTCATCTGGTTTGAGCAAAAAGCCCACCAGCTTGGACCCAAGGTCGCTGGCTCCAACAAGAGGCTACTCGGCCTGCAGAAGGCCTGCGGTCAAGGCACATATGAAAAAGCAATCAATGAACAACTAAGGTGTTGCAACGCGCAATGAAAAACTAATGATTGATGCTTCTCATCTCTCTCCGTTTCTGTCTGTCCCTGTCTATTTCTGTCTCTGACTCACTCTTTGTCTCTGTAAAAAAAAAAGAATAGAGTTTTACCTGACCTCTGGTGGTGCAGTGGATAAAGCGTCGCCGGTTCAAAACTCTGCACTTGTCTGGTCAAGGCATATATAGGAGTTGATGCTTCCTGCTCCTCCCCACTTTCTCTCTCTCTCTCCCTCTCCCCCTCCCTCCTCTCTAAAATGAATAAATAAAAATTAATTAATTAAAAATTTTCTTTAAAAAAAAAGAATAGAGTTTTATGTTAATATAATTGAAGTTCATTTTCAAGAAGCAAAAAAAAAAAGTTTGTGGCGTTTTTTTTTAGCTTTTAGAACAATTTGATAAAACACCATGGCAGTATCCTCCAGAGAGCAACTGGTGGAAAATTCTGAGAGAAAAAATGAAGAGCAATGAAGCTACATCCAAGGTAATACTGACCCGCTCACACTCAAGAATGCTTCAGGGTCATGGTTCAGTTCTGCCATAACATGGCCTATACATTCCTAAAAATCAACATGCTATGCAAAATCATGCAGTAAGAACCACTGGGCTCGTGGGGGAAGGGTTAGGGGCATACCTCTAACACTTTGTGAAATAGTAAGATAGGAACCTAATAAAAATCGTGGCAAAGGCCCTGGCCAGTTGGCTCGGTGGTAGAGCGTCGGCCTGGCGTGCAGAAGTCCCGGGTTCGATTCCCGGCCAGGGCACACAGGAGAGGCGCCCATCTGCTTCTCCACCCCTCCCCCTTTCCTTCCTCTCTGTCTCTCTCTTCCCCTCCCGCAGCCAAGGCTCCATTGGAGCAAAGATGGCCCGGGCGCTGGGGATGGCTCCTTGGCCTCTGCCCCAGGCGCTAGAGTGGCTCTGGTCGTGACAGAGCAATGCCCCAGATGGGCAGAGCATCGCCCCCTGGTGGGCGTGCCGGGTGGATCCCAGTCGGGCGCATGCGGGAGTCTGACTGCCTCCCCGTTTCCAGCTTCAGAAGAATACAAATAAATAAATAAATAAATAAATAGAAATCATGGCAAAAGCTTTCACAGTTTATATATAAATATATATAATGTATCACAACAAATATGGCATTTTACCTTGAAAAAGACCTGAAGTTTGTTGCGGAAGTGGGCATCGGAAGGGTTACAGCTTGTGAGTTACTGTGGTGGAAGGAGGCTGCTGAGCCATTGGTCAGAAAGCTGTAAGAGCCTGTATGGACAGGTGTGGCATACTGTCCTCAGTTTGACCTTAACACCAAATTACAATGAAGGATTTTTGGAGCCTTAAATCCTGGGGCATGTTGGGGCATGTTTTTCTGCCTTTAAGATGTAAGTCCTTCAAAGCATTTATTTATTTATTTACTTATTTATTTTTGACAGAGACAGAGAGTCAGAGAGAGGGACAGATAGGGACAGGCAGGAATGGAGATGAGAAGCATCTGTTCCACATTGCGGCACCTTAGTTGTTCATTGATTGCTTTCACTTGTGTGCCTTGATGGGAGGGGTACAGCAGAGTGAGTGACCCCTTGCTCAAGCCAGCGACCTTGGGCTTCAAGCTAGCGACCTTTGGGCTCAAGCCACCAACGTTTGAGCTCAAATCAGCAACCATGGGGTCATGTCTATGATCCTACACTCAAGCCAGCAATCCTGCACTCTAGCTGGTGAGCCCGCACTCAAGCCAGATGAGCCCATGCTCAAGCTGGTGACCTCAGGGTTTGGAACCTGGGTCCTCTGCTTCCTAGTCCAATGTTCTCTCCACTATGCCACCACCTGGTCAGGCAAGGCATGCATTTATAATAGATGTTTCATCATTATTAAAATTTTGATCTAATTTTAGCTTTATTGAGGTATGCTTGACATATAAAATTGTAAGATATTTAAAGGTACTTCATGGTGATTTAATATGCATACACGTTATGAAAAGATTTCCCCCACCTAATAAACACATCGCACCCCACATTTATCTTTTTTTGTTTTCTTTTTTGAGAACCTTTATAGCCTTTACTGGAAGTTCTTTTGTGACTTCCTCATCTGTACTGTGGCTTTGCCTAATAGCTGAAAACTTTGGAAATCGGAATGTGTGAAACCATCAAAACCATCCACCACTAGCACTGACAATGGCCACTTCTGCAGGATTTGGTGTTTTCTGTTTAAGGTCTTTGTATATAGGTAGTGTTTTCTTAGCAAGAAAGGTTGTTCCTGATTTTTTCTCACCGTTTTGTTTATTTCTGTGCATCTTGGTTCAGCGGGGTGTAGTTTTCTGTGTCCGTGTACCATAGCTCACATTGTTCCCTAACATATCAGTCATTTCATCTCCAAAACAAGCAGAATTAATTATACATGATTCTATCTTTCACTTGAATTTTAATCAGTGACTGTTTTTCCTACCAAGAGCCAGTCTCACATCTATTTCCTTAATGGTATCATGATTAATTCCTTCTTTTCCTAGGAATCACTTTAGTTTAAGATGGAAGGATTTGCCTCTCTCCTCTGGTGCAGGAGTATAGGAGGGTCCCTCATCCACCGTGGGTATAATCTCCAGTGGACCACAGTAGCACAAGTGACGAGGCAGTGCTGGGACCAGAGGGGGCTGTGTTGCTCAGGCCCCGCAGGACTTGCTCTCAGCTCGGAGACTTTAGAACAGTGGGTGCAGCGTATCCCCTTTACTCTCCATTGCATGTGAGGAAGAAGCAGATTTTCTAAAATCCTGACTTCATTTTTATTTAAACTTAGGCCATGTTTTAGATGAAAATAGTCTGGAATAAAATATTCACTTTTTCTAAGGCCATATTCTCCTAAAAGTGCTCAAATAGGATTGGTTAGTTTTTAACTGTGCCTTGTGGCTGTCCAAGAAGAGTGATATTTCCTGGCTTATTTGATTGTGTCCCAAACTGGGACTGTGAGACCCATTTTTCTTAACGTGTCCACCAGACTGTTCATAGATCAATTAGATTCTCAGAGTGGCCACTGGTGGCCATTTCAGAACCTCGTAGCTTGCAGTTGTTAACCTATTTCCAAATAAGTTTGATAGTAGCTTATTGACAGTGTGTTTTCATTATATTTCAAAATATAATTCAGTTATATTTTCCTCTCATATTTTAGGAATTAGCTCTCAAAAAATCCCTGCCTATGAACTATTACACAGTATTCTACCATGTTCAAAAACAACTGCCCAGAAACTGTATTGTGGTGAGTGAAGGAGCAAATACTATGGATATTGGACGCACTGTGCTTCAAAACCACCTTCCTCGTCACAGGTAAACCTTCCAAAAAAAAATTCTAATTAATTGTAATGTGTAAAATTTGAAACTACAGTAGTGCAGAGTAATAAAACATTTGAGAATTAAACATGTCCAGTGTATAAGGACATGGTTTATGAAAGTACCCTTAAGTGAGGTCGTATTGAGTTTTTATGCTTGGGATGTCCTCAGGATCATGTGATAATTCATGTCAGTGTTCTAAGGATATATTTAGTCTTTTTTTGTGTATGTGTGACAGAGACAGAGGGACAGATAGGGACAGACAGACAGGAAGGGAGAGAGACAAGAAGCATCAATTCTTCATGTGGCACCTTAGTTGTTCATTGATTGTTTTCTCATATGTGCCTTGACTGGGGGCTACAGCAGACTGAGTGACCCCTTGCTCGAACCAGCGACCTTGGGTTCAAGCTGGTGAGCTAGCTGTGCTCAAACCAGATGAGCCCACACTCAAGCCGGTGACCTCTGGGTTTCAAACCTGGGTCCTCTGCGTCCCAGTCTGATGCTCTGTCCACTGTGCAACTTCATGGTCAGGCAGGATATATTTAGTCTTAACAAGCAATTACAAGTGGCATTCCTCTCATTCTGCTGATCTCTGACAAATTAGTTCCCCACTGTATAGAACTTTATATTAAAGAGAGTGTTTTTACTGTCCTCTATTTTTCCGTGAACCATGTGAGTATGTCTAGATTTATGCCAACCCCACCATCTGTGACATGCCCCCGAGGGTTTCATTTTAGATTTATCATCCCATAGGCTCGACGCTGGTACTTTTGGAACGATGGGAGTCGGTTTGGGATTCGCCATTGCAGCTGCTGTAGTAGCTAAAGATAGAAACCCAGGACAGCGGGTTGTCTGTGTGGAAGGAGACAGTGCGTTTGGGTTTTCTGGCATGGAGGTGGAAACCATCTGCAGGTAAAACAGCATCCTGAATCAGCATTTCTTTCTCCAGAATATGAAAAGCTATGCACAAGACCCACGTAACTAACAAATTCTTATCAAGCACTGGTTGCATGTCAGGTGCTCTGCGCACGGGCTGTGTAGACACCCGTATACATAACCCCAGGGGCTTGCTCAGCCAGGACAGCATGCTTATGACCTCTTGACGGCATGCCAAAGTGTGGGAAAACTATGGGAGTTATTCCGAGGTCACTGAAAAGAGTTCTGTTTGAGAAAACCTTGTTTTCTGCAGGGAGACAGCAGAACTTGGTGCTTAAAAGCAGGGCTTCTGGCTTGACCACTGCAGAGCTAAGTGACTGGGTTAAGTCACTTAACCAAGCTTCAGCGTCCTCTAGAATAGAGTCAGGAATAGGAATAACTCCTACTGTAAAGGCCAGTTGTGAGGAGCAAATGAGATGATCTAGGTAAAGATTGAGGTGACTGCTCAGTGACGTGAGCTGTTTAGGTTATTTTCATAGTTTTAAGGATTCCTAGAGAAACTGAAGTTGTAGATCCTACTATAGAAGTGTGTGTGTGGGGTTCTCCCTGATTATTTAAACTGGGAAGACAACCCTATTCTTATTCAGGGCTCGAAGTAGGGCTTTTGTAAATAATGTTTTGGGACTTTCAGAGTGGTGGTATATAAAACTTTCCAGATCAGAGAGAAAATATTGTGCCTGTTACATAGTATCTATATTGACAACCAAGTATATGCCCAAAAGATGATTTCTGGGGAAGTCGCCTGGTAGAGGAAGGTAAAGCCATTCCCTTTGAGCATGAGGAACATGCAGTTACCACAGTTCTGTTCACAGTATGCAGTTAGTTTTGTTTTGTTTTAGATTTCATTTATTCATTTGAGAGAGGGGGAGGGAGGGGGGAAGAGCAGAAAGCATCAACTGCTATATGTGCCTTGACCAGGCAAGCCTGGGGTTTTGAACCGGCGACCTCAGCATTCCAGGTCGATGCATTACCCACTGTGCCACCACAGGTCAGGCCAAGTTAGTTTTGTTTTTACAGCTAATCTCAGAAAGTACATCTGTAGAAAATAAAGGCCATATTTTTTCATCAGTCAGTAAAGTTTAATCAGCCTTTTTTTTTTGGTCTTTATCATACTGTTCAGCACATTGTTAAATACTCTTTTTCTCTAATTCTACCCCTTGTAATGTTTTTTAATTTACGGGTGAAGTGCTTGGAGAGGAGAGAATGTATGCTAGTCACTGTGTGCCTCCCCCAGCATCTGGAAAGTGCTGGTGGTTTACGAGGAAGCCAGTCGGTGGAAAGACACCTTTCCAACAGGGCTCCTAGGCAGCAGCCGGAAGTGGGGCTCCGTGGCATCTCGTCTGGAGGCTGTCATTCCTGCCGGCACCTGGGTCTGGGAGAACCAAGGGTCAGAAGGCTCGGTGATGAGCCCGCACTCACCTAGTGGTAGGCTCAGGTCTAACAACCCCTACTCTTGCACTCTTTCTACTACTCGTGATGTTTCTGTTAATGATTTGATGTTCGTGTATTACAATAGCAAATGCTTAATTTTTAGTTTTGCCCTAATATAAAAAAGTTTATGGAAAACTACCTATTTTTAAGGTAAAATTTCAGCTTGAAGAAAAGAAATTGCTTTAGAATGAAGACTTATTTCCTGTATATTTTGCTGTCAATTTTAGGTACAGCTTGCCAATTGTACTTTTGGTGGTGAATAATAATGGAATTTACCAAGGTGTCCCTACAGATACTTGGAAGGAAATGTTAAAGTTTGGAGATGCTACTGCCGTGTAAGTAACCCAGAACAGTGTATATTTACTTTCTCTCGCCTATTTTAATCTCTTTTAAAAGTCTGTTGTATTGGAACATGCTTCCATGGTGAGTATTTCTTGTTTATGTTGGCAGACCCCCTAAAGGGCGGGAACACTGTCTGCATGCTTCCTCTTTGCCCAGCTCTCCATTATTGGGCCCTTCAATAAATAGCTTATGATCAGGGAGCCACTGAAGACTCAGACAAATGAGTTCGATGTCTAACCCTTGTTAATGAAAGAGCCTATTGCAAAGTGCTCCCAGTGGACTGTGTACAAATATGGATCCAGAAGTTTTCCTTTTGCCACTTAGCTAAATCTTGATATCCGATGGTAGGGCCAAGCTGAGACAGTCCTATAGCTGGCTGTGGGGTGTAAGAGAGAGGCGAATTTTTCAGTCAGCCTGACAGTCACATGTGGCTATTTAAATTAAATTAAAATTTTAGTTCCAGAGAGCTCAGAAAAAAAACACCCATCACTAATTTAGTCAGTTAATCTACAACAAAGGAGGCAAGAATACACAATGGGGAAATGATAATGTCATCAATAAATGGTGTTGGGAAAACTGAACAGAAACATGCAGGAAATTAATCTGGACCACTTTCTTATACAACATACAAATATAAACTCAAAATGGATTAATGACTTAAATATACAACCTGAAACCATAAAACTCCTAGATGAAAATCTAGGTAGTAAACTCTTTTCTTTTAAAAGTTTATTTTATTGATTTTAGAGATCAAGGAAGGGAGAGAGGGAGAGAGAAACAGGAACATTGATCTCCTACCGTGTGTGTCCTGAGCAGGGACCGAACCCAGCAACCTCTGCACTTTGGGACAGCGCTCTAGCCAGCCAAGCTGTCTGGTCAGGGCTATAGTAAACTCTTTACATTGGTTTACACAATATCTTTTCCTATATGTCACCTTGGGCAAGGGCAACAAAGGTAAAAATAAACAAGTGGGACTACATCACACTAGAAAATCTTCTGCACAGCAAAGGAAAACCATCAACAAAACAAAAAGACAACCTACTGAATGGGTGGAAATATTTGCAGATGATGTATGTGAGAAGAGATTAATGTTCAAAATATATAACAATATCATACAGCTCAAATAAAACAATTTGATTAAAAAATGGTCAGAGGACCTGATTAGACATTCCTCCAAAGCAGACATACAAATGGCTAACAGATTTATGAAAAGATGCTTGCCTTACCAGGTGGTGGCGCAGTGGATAGAGCATCACACTGGGACGCAGAGGACCCAGGTTTGAAACCCTGAGGTCACCAGCTTGAGCGTGGGCTTATCTGGTTTGAGCAGGGGCTCACTAGCTTGAGCTCAAGGTTGCTGGCTTGTGCAAGGGGTCACCAGCTCTGCTGGAAGCCCCCCCCTCCCCCATCAAGGCACGTATGAGAAGCAATCAGTGAACAACTAAAGTGCTGCAACTACATGCTTCTCATCTCTCTCCCTTCCTATCTCTAAAAACGTGCCTTTCAGTTTAGTCCAAAATTTTTCATAAATTATGTCAGAGAATGATACGATTTTTTTTCTATTTACTTGTGACCTACTTCTTCAGGGTCCCTCCAATGTGTCTTCTGCCAAATGCACATTACGAGCAGGTCATGACTGCATTTGGAGGCTCAGGGTATTTTGTACAAACACCAGAAGAACTCCAAGAATCCCTGAGGAAAAGCTTGGCGGACACAACGAAACCCTCTCTTATCAACATCCTGATTGAGCCGCAAGCCATGCGGAAAGCCCAGGTAAATATGATTGCTGGAACAACCTGTTATTCAGAGAGTTCTTTCTAAACCATTTCTGAGTTTGACAGTTTCAGTGTGTTCACCAAATATTTGTTGAGATATGTAGGTGGGTGCAAAGAATAGCGCGGTGAGCAAAACCAGGCTCGCCTCACCTCATGGAGCTAACAGTACAGTAGGGGAGAGGGACAGTCCAGCCACCTCAGGACTGAATGCATTATGACCGAGTGAGGCAGTTTCTCTGAAGGAAGGGAACCTGTTCTGAATGAATGTACAACAATGGAATCTAACTTACATGATTGCTTCTCGGCCTTTTGGCTAAGATCAAGTATAGTATCTGTTCTTAACAGTTGAATTTCTATGGTGATCACAAGAAGGCTTCTCAAGGAAAATGATGTTTAATCTGAGACCCAAAGGATAAGTAGGGACAAACTCAGCAAAGAAGTGGGGGAAGAGAGGTGCAAAGGCTCTGTGGCGGGAGGGAGTACAGCAAGTCTGAGGAACTGAAGGGTCAGCCAGCTGCAGTGAAGGGAGACTGATAGGACAATTGATGCAGTTGCATTCAAAATTCGGTACTTGGGCCTCTAAGGCAGTGTGTAACATGATCCTCTTCCATACCAGACTCAGTTGCTTTTTCTACTTAATTTTGTACTCTGATCCTTGTCCTGCCACTTGCCCTCTCTTATATACCTGTCTTGCATGCTTACACATTGTATATTAGCCATTGTTTTTAGAGCAGATAATTTTTCCAAGTAGTCTTGTCTTGGTTCTTTTTTATTTTTTATTTTTTTTTTTTATTTTTATTTTTTGTATTTTTCTGAAGCTGGAAATGAGGAGAGACAGTCAGACAGACTCCCGCATGCGCCCGACCGGGATCCACCCGGCACGCCCACCAGGGGCGATGCTCTGCCCACCAGGGGGCGATGCTCTGCCTCTCCAGGGCGTCGCTCTGCTGCGACCAGAGTCACTCTAGCACCTGGGGCAGAGGCCAAGGAGCCATCCCCAGCGCCCGGGCCATCTTTGCTCCAATGGAGCCTTGGCTGCGGGAGGGGAAGAGAGAGACAGAGAGGAAGGAGGGGGCGGGGGTGGAGAAGCAAATGGGCGCTTCTCCTATGTGCCCTGGCCGGGAATCGAACCCGGGTCCCCCGCACGCCAGGCCGACGCTCTACCGCTGAGCCAACCGGCCAGGGCCTTTGTCTTGGTTCTTTATAGCTATATCTGCTGTGAGATCTTTTTATTTTTGAACAAGACAGCAGGAAAATGGACACTCGGACCATCAATGACATGTAAATAAACTAATTGAGAACTATAAAACATATATAATTCTACCGAGATTCTGTTTCTGTAAAAACATGTAACTGAGACTTTGGCAAAAGGAACATTTTGGAAATATAAAACAGACAGAAAACAGTTAATAAAGCAGCAAAAAGTACATCCCTATCAGTAATTACTTTAAATTCTAAAGTAATTGGATTAAATTTTCCAATCAAAAGACAGGGCCCTGGCCGGTTGGCTCAGCGGTAGAGCGTCGGCCTGGTGTGCGGGGGACCCGGGTTCGATTCCGGGCCAGGGCACCTAGGAGAAGCGCCCATTTGCTTCTCCACCCCCCACCCCCTCCTTCCTCTCTGTCTCTCTCTTCCCCTCCCGCAGCCAAGGCTCCATTGGAGCAAAGATGGCCTGGGCGCTGGGGATGGCTCCTTGGCCTCTGCCCCAGGCGCTAGAGTGGCTCTGGTCGAGGAGGGCAGAGCATCGCCCCCTGGTGGGCGTGCCGGGTGGATCCCGGTCGGGCGCATGCGGGAGTCTGTCTGACTGTCTCTCCCTGTTTCCAGCTTCAGAAAAGAAAAAAACAAACAAACAAACAAAAAAGACAGGGTGACTGATGGATAAACAGACAAGACACACCTGTAGACTGCCTACTTCACATGTGAGAACACACACAGGCCGAAAGCAAAGAGATCTAAAAAGATATTCCATGCAAATAGTAACCAAAATAAAGCTGGGGTGGCTATACTTATATTAGACAAAATAGAGTTTAAAACAAAGACTATAATGAAGACAAAGAAAGTCATAACATAATGACAGAGTGGTGAATCCAGCAATAGGATATATCATTTCTAAGTATGCATCCAAGATAGGAGCACCTAAATATATGAAGCAAATATTAACAAACCTAAAGGGAGAAATACACAGCAATACAATAGCAGGAGGGAACTTGAATGCCCCACTTAGATCAATGAATAGATCACCCAGACAGAAAGTTCATAAGGAGACACAGCCAGAAATGACATGTTAGGCTCGATGGACTTAACGGATACATATAGAATGTTTAATCCAAAAGCAACAAAATGTACATTCTTCCCAGTGCACATGGGACATTCTCCAGGACAGGTCATATCTTAGGTCACAAAACAAGTCTTCATAAATTTAAGAAGATTGAAATAATACCATGCATCTATTCCGACCACAGTGGTATGAAACTACAAATCAATTACAAGAAGAAAACTAGAAAATTCTCAAATATGTGGAGACTAAACAACATGCTACTGAATGAGTCAAAGAGGAAATCAAAAGAGAAATTTAAACATACCTTAAGACAAGTGAAATTGGAAACACAACATACCAAAACTTACAGCACACAGAAAAGGTAGTTCTAAGAAGAAAGTTCATAGCAATAAATGCCTACCTCAGGAAAGAAGAAAAAGCTTTGAACTAGAAAGAGCAGAACAAACCAAGCCTAATGTTAGTGCAGTACCCTACCATTAGCCAGTTTTTCTTTCCATGGTTTCAGCTACCCATGGTCCGCTGTGATCTGAATATATTAAGTTGGAAATTTCAGATAATCTATAAGTTTTAAGTTGTGTACCATCTGAGTAACATGATGAAAGCTTGTGCCTTCTTGTTATGAGCTTCGTGGAATATGAATCACCCCTTTGTCCAGCTGTATGTGCTAGTTAGTCACCTTGGTTCTCAGGTCAACCGTCATGGTATCGTGGTGCTTGTGTTCTGGTCACCCTTATCTTACTAAGTATGGTCCCAAAGCCATGCACTTAGCTTATTACAGTATGTTGTTATCGTTGTTCTATTTTGCTAGTAGTTCCCTATGAATTTTGGGGGTGTATTCCTGGATAAATGAAAGTTTTTATTTCTTCTTTTATAATTCCATGAGGATTATTCTATTTTTCACATCTGCCTCTGACATTATTTATTCTTATTCCAGTAGCATTCCACACATACTAGTTTCCAAGCTGTTGATTTTCATTGACTCACTATTTGTCACTCATTCACAGTGTAGGCTGGCTGCTTCCTGCTGTCATACCAGAGGACATACTCTCTACAGTCACCTGTTTCCAAGCCACGGGTGTAGGATGGCATTAGTCCCGGGACAGGCTTTCGGACACTGCTCTTCCTGCGCGGGTCCTTCTTAGACCTGGGAGCTTGACCCTCTTTGGATCTCCTTCATCTCCGCTCTTCTTTTGAGCGTACTTCTGTTTCCCTCAGACTCTGTCAATGGAAGAGGATTCAGAAAGTCATTGTAGGTGGTTTTATAGGACAAGACGGAAAGGTTCACTATGGATTTTTTAGCTCCTATTTGGGTAAAGCACTAGATCAAAGACAAGCCTTATTTCCCACCATTGTGGTGAGTGTGGTTATAAAGGGCCTTTCAGATTCTAGAGCAAGCAGAACACTGAGGATTAGTTTGAGACAATTATTCCTTTCAACTGAATATTTGTGATCTTTTCTTTTTCTAGGATTTTCACTGGCTGACCCGCTCTAGTATGTAAATGAAGATGCCAGTAAGTGGTCTGGAGGACTTTTCTCTTTCCTGTAAGATGGAATTTTCTTTTCCACAGCAAAATAACTATAATGTTAAAATTGATGTACCAAAAAAAATAAAAAATAAAAATTTATTTCTAAGTGACAATATATAATAAAAGGTACAGGCAGTATCCGCAGCCACCATCAAAGCCACCTGGCCAATGCAGGTTCAGGTTTGATTCGGATCAATTGCAAAGAAACAATTGCGCCAAAAACCGGTGGTTCATTTTCCTTTAATCCTAGCTTGCACTCAGCAGGCGAGAATATACACATAGCGGGGAAACACTTCCCTTTCCATTCAGGGCTCCCAAAGCCACTGACTCATCCGAGTTTCCTAGAATCAAAGGCTTCCACCTCACCAGTCTTATTCACCTCTGTTCCCCATCTCCTTCTCCTCCACGAACTGGCTTCTCCTTCCCCCATTTCGCCGTTTTTGCTGCCTCCCCCACATGGCTTCCCTGCCCTGCTACACCATGGGCTCTTCCTCTCTACAAGAACGTGCCCACTCTCCTCAAATGGCCTCCTAGATCCACCTTTTAAAATCTTTTGTCATGAAAGCCCTCCCCCAACACACATTAGCATAACCACGCTCCTTCTCAAGCAAGAAGGCAGTTAATATTATCACCTAGGTGATGGCCATCCACGTGGGCAGCGCCATCTTTAATAAAGTGAGCAAAATATATCTTTTCTGCCCAACATAAAGTAATTGATTTAAAAACAGAAAACAATTTACAGATGAAAGGAGTTTATTAGGCCCTGGCCGGTTGGCTCAGCGGTAGAGCGTTGGCCTAGCGTGCGGAGGACCTGGGTTTGATTCCCGGCCAGGGCACACAGGAGAAACGCCCATTTGCTTCTCCACCCCTCCCCCTCTCCTTCCTCTCTGTCTCTCTCTTCCCCTCCCGCAGCCAAGGCTCCATTGGAGCAAAGATGGCCCGGGCGCTGGGGATGGCTCTGTGGCCTCTGTCTCAGGCGCTAGAGTGGCTCTGGTCGCAACATGGCGATGCCCAGGATGGGCAGAGCATCGCCCCCTGGTGGGCAGAGCGTTACCCCATGGCGGGCGTACCGGGTGGATCCCGGTCGGGCGCATGCAGGAGTCTGACTGTTTCTCCCCGTTTCCAGCTTCAGAAAAATGAAAAAAAAAGAAAAAAAAAAAAGAAAGGAGTTTATTAAATAATAGCAGTCACTGAGTTAACATCAGTATGCTTTTAATAAATGAATTCTTAAAGTCACATATCTTTTAAAAACATATTTGAAGTAAAAAACTTGAAGTTTTTGTTGACCACTTCATCCCTGAATCTCCCCACTATTTAATGGTGCTTATCCCAACCAAACTTGTTGACATGGCAGTTTTGTTTCATTTATTCTGGAAAGTATTTATTGAGCCAAAGAAGTCCTACCACAACAAAACTAATAATCTAAGGGTATATTTGGATTAGCAACCTTTGTTTACATGTGTTGCATCAAGACCAACAGGATTAACATCCTTAATATCTAAGGAACTCCTATAAATTAGAAAAATATTAATGCACTAGTGGAAAAATGGGTAAAGGGTATGAATGAATAATTAACAGCAAAAATACAACAGGCCAACAAAAGTATGATTATGAATAAATATGAATATGTTAGACCGGAAAATCTTATTTTTGGCCTCTCCATTTGGCAGAGCACTTTTAAATGATCCTTCTCAGCGTGGATGAGAGGGAAATGAAACGGGCACCACAATGCTATGTGGCAGCTGAAGTCGGCACCATAGTTCACGTAGTAGTTCGAGCAATGCTTGTTATGGACTCTTAAAGATGTTCATACCCCACTACTTTGACCCTGTTTCTGGATAAGCTTCTATAAAGAATGTATCCTAAAGAAATGATAAAATACAAATACTTGGTCGAATATTTACATGTAAGGCCATCTAGCATAGTTCTATCGAGGAACCACCCAGTGTTTAATAATAAGATAGCGGTTACACACATTCTAATCTGTTCATACCATAAAATAAAAATTGTGTTCAAGAACATATATTAATAGGGAAGTAATCACAATATAATACGTGAAAGAATCAAGCTACAAAATGGATTGGTCCAGTTCAGAGATACCTGTGCTTGTGCATGCATATACCCAAAGAAAAAAAAGATGGGCACAAAATAAAGCAAAAATTTACAATAACTTAAGTGATGGAATTGTGGGTAATTTTTATTCTGTCTTCATTTTTTCCTTCTATAAAATTTTGAAATAAAAATAATTTTGTAATTTTTATTACCAGAAAGACATTGCAGGCATGCCTCGTTTTATTGTGCTTGGCTTTATTATGCTTAGCAGATAGTGCATTTTAAGGCCTTCCACCAGCAAAAAGATTACGGCTCACTGAAGGCTCAGATGATGGTTAGCATTTTTAGCAATAAAAGTTGGGTTTTTGGCAACTTCCCTGGCCTCCATCTCCTCCATCTTTCTTTCTTCGGGGCCAGGGAACCTTGCCGGGCGGGATGTGCTGTACTCAATAAAGCCTTTTGTTATTCCACACTTGGTGGCTCCGGGCTCCTTCCTTCCTTCCTTCTCGGCGGGGAAAAATACCTTACATTTTGGTGCTAAAAACCCAGGAGGAGTTAGAAGTCCGCAAGGACCGCTCCTCTTCCTCATCCCCTCCGAGAAAGAACTAGGATCTCCGACCTTCCACCCACTTTGGCGCACGGTGAAGTAAGTCCCCTGCTTCCACCCACCCTTGAGTTCTTTCCGCCGAGACTCCCTGTCCGAAACTGTAGCTACGTCAGGGAAGTCTTTTCCGTCCATCTGTCTGAGTGCGTGTGCTTGTGGAGACATCCCCAAGCACATCCACTTTACCTTTTCCGTCCGTGGCCGGACCTTGAGTTTTTAGGACGCTAACACTCAAATCTGACCACTCCGAGGACTGGGGGCGGCCGTGGGGGCACAGGAATCTCCCTTCCTAAAGAAGAAGAAACTGTTCTTCTTCTCTGCTGTGGCCAGGCCACAGAACTCACTGAATTAGCCTCCCGAAGGGACTTTTGGTGTTAACAACCTCACCAATTTAACTATCGCCAAAAAAGCTGGGAACTGATTGGAGATCCCTTACATTCACGGCTCCTAATTATTTGCGTGCCTGTCCTTAATCTCTGTGCCGCCTATTCCACCACACAGGCCTTTTTCTGGCCAGAGAAACCTCCCCTAAAACCTCCACTCCTAATCTTTCCTTCTCCGCGGACTCCCAACCCTCTCTCCCTCCTATCTGACCACTGGGGGTGCCCCTCTCTCGGGACTTTTCTCTGGTCCCTCTGTGGACCTCTTTTGTGCTCAGGTCTCTTCCCTCTGAGAGCCCCCTCTCCTCCATTCGCAAAAACCTGAATAAAAAAAGGGTTTTTTTTGTATTTTTCCGAATTGAGAAGCAGAGGGTGGCAGACAGAAAGACTGCCACATGCACCCAACTGGGATCCACCTGGCATGCCCACCAGGGAGCGATGCTCGGCCCATCTGGAGCGTTGCTCTGCTGCACCAGAGCCATTATAGTGCCTGAGGCAGAGTCCATGGAGCTGTCCTCAGCGGCAGGGCCAACTTTGCTCCCATGGAGCTTTGGCTGCAGGAGGGGAAGAGAGAGATAGAAAGGAGAGAGGGGGAAGGGTGGAGAAGCAGATGGGCGCTTCTCTGTGCCCTGGCTGGGAGTCGAACCTGGGACTTCCATATGCTGGGCTGACACTCTACTGATGAGCCAACTTACCAGGGCCAGCAATAAAAGTATTTTTATTTATTTTATTTTTATTTTTTTGTGTGACAGAGGCAGAGAGAGAGAGAGAGACAGAGGGACAGAGAGAGGGATAGAGAAACAGGAAGGGAGAGAGATGAGAAGCATCAATTATTTGTTGGGGCACCTTAGTTGTTCATTGATTGCTTTCTCATATGAGCCTGGACTGGAGGGGGGAGGTGGCTACAACAGAGTGAGTAACCCCTTGCTCAAGCCAGAGACCTTGGGCTTCAAGCCAGCGATCTTTGGGCTCAAGCCAGCAACTATGGGGTCATGTTTATGATCCCACACTCAAGCCAGCGACCCCACGCTCAAGCTGGTGAGCTCACACTCAAGCTGTATGAGCCCACGCTCAAGCCATCGACCTCAGGGTTTCGATCCTGGGTCCTCTGCATCCCAGTCCAATGCTCTATTCATTGTACCACTGCCTGGTCAGGCAATATAAGTATTTTTATTTTTTAAATATTTTTTATTTATTCATTTTAGAGAGGAGAGAGAGAGAGAGAGAGAAGGGGGAAGGAGCAGAAAGCAACAAGTCCCATATGTGCCTTGACCAGGCAAGCCCAGGTTTTTGAACTGGCGACCTCAGTGTTTCCAGGTCAACACTTTATCCACTGCACTACCACAGGCCAGGCAATATAAGTATTTTTAAATTAAGGTATATACATTGTTTTGGGTTTTTTTTAGATACTTAAGAGACTACAGTATAGTGTAAACACTATTTTTTATATACAGTGGCAAGCCAAAAAACTTGTGTGATTTACTTTATTATGATATATGCTTTATTTTGGTGGTCTGGAACCAAACTGGAACATTTCCAAGATATGCCTGTATTTTTTTTTAATTTTTATTTTTTGTATTTTTCTGAAGCTGGAAACGGGGAGAGACAGTCAGACAGACTCCCTCCCGCATGCGCCTGACCGGGATCCACCCGGCATGCCCACCAGGGGCAACGCTCTGCCCACCAGGGGGCGATGCTCTGGGGGCGATGCTCTGCCCCTCCGGGGCGTCGCTCTGCCGTGACCAGAGCCACTCTAGCGCCTGGGGCAGAGGCCAAGGAGCCATCCCCAGCGCCCGGGCCATCTTTGCTCCAGTGGAGCCTCGGCTGCAGGAGGGGAAGAGAGAGACAGAGAGGAAGGAGGGGGGGGGGGTGGAGAAGCAAATGGGCGCTTCTCCTGTGTGCCCTGGCCGGGAATCGAACCCGGGTCCCCCGCACGCCAGGCTGACGCTCTACCGCTGAGCCAACCGGCCAGGGCCTGTGCCTGTATTTTAAAAGAATATTATGCCTGGCCAGGCAGTGGCGCAGTGGATAGAGCGTCGGACTGGGATGCAGAGGATCCAGGTTCGAGACCCCAAGGTCGCCAGCTTGAGCACGGACTCATCTGGTTTGAGCAAAAGCTCACCAGCTTCATCCCAAGGTCGCTGGCTCCAGCAAGGGGTTACTCAGTCTGCTGAAGACCTGCAGTCAAGGCACATATGAGAAAGCAATCAATGAATAACTAAGGTGTTGCAACGTGCAACGAAAAACTAATGATTGATGTTTCTCATCTCTCCGTTCCTTCTGTCTGTCCCTGTCTATCCCTCTCTCTGACTCTCTGTCTCTGTAAAAAAAAAAAAAAAAAAAAAAAAAAGAATATTAGAAATGGTAAAACATAGACCCTGACCATTTGGCTCATTGGTAGAGTGTGGGCCCAGTGTGTGGAAGTCCTGGGTTTGATTTCTGATCAGGGCACACAGAAGAAGTGATCATCTGCTTCTCCACCCCTCCCGCTCCCACCTTCTCTCTCTCTCTCTCTCTCTTCCCCTCCTGCAGCAGCCTTGGCTCAAAAGGTTTGAGCCAGTTGGCCCCGGGCACTGAGGATGGCTCCATGGCCTCACGCCAGAATAACTAGGTGGCTGAACAACAGAGCAGCAGCCCCATGTAGGCAGAGCACCAGCCAGTAGGGGGCTTGACGGGTGCATCTGTCCCTCTGCCTACCTGCTTCTCACTTAATATAAAAAAAGAAAAAGAGAAAAAAAGGGGAAAAAAACAGTTATTTTCAGGGGCATTCTTGTTTATTTTCTGTGTTTTATAGGAATTGAAGGCTAGTCAGCTTGTTTGACCCTACTTGGCAGCGGATAAAGCGTGACTGAGGTCACTGGTTTGAAACCCCAGGCTTACCCAGTCAAAGCATATACAAGGAGCAAATACTATGAATTGATGCTTCCTGCTCCTCCCTCCCCTCTGTCTCTCTCTTGGTCTCTCCCCTCTTTCTGAAGCAATAAATAAAATCTCTAAAGATAAATAAATAAAATAAAGTCAGCTTGTTTGAACCATACATATCAAGACTTGTCTCCACCAGCTAGCTAGCGGCATATGTGACCTCCACAAAGTGGTGGACTGACTCTAGCTTTGTAATGTGCATCTAAGAAATACTTTCAGGGATCTGTGGTTTTACCTGACAAGACCCCCAAATCGGGCCCGTTGGCAGGGACTCTTAACCTACCTCTGAGATATACCCCAGAGAGCCCGAGCTGCCTGAGAGCATAGAGGATATCAAAAGGAGCTTTGGGCGTGGGCAGCTCCTGTAGCGCCGGGTGGTTTGCCTTTGTTAGCCTGGTGCAATACAAGGTTTTGCTGTTAGGTAGTGTGGGGGGCTTACGCAGTTGTAAAGTAAACTGTATACATCTAAATACGCAATATAATGGGAGTGGGGGGGGGGATGATCTTTCCCTAGCCATGTTACTTCCAGAGAAAAAAATATGTTGGCAGGTTAATAGACTGTCCAGCAGAGGTCAGTCTGGGCATGTAAAGATCAGATTAGTCCAGTAGCATTTTGATGACACTGTCTGTTAAATGCTTATTTTTGTAAAAGTGATCTCAAAATTAGTCTCCTTATAGGAATTTTTCTTTAGGAGGATAAGGTATTGAATAAGCCCCTCTAAAATGAATCTATTTTAAAAAGTGAGTCTATTGGTTGACAGTCAAAACACTTTGATAAAACATCTTGTACCTATTTTAATACTAAACACTCTTATGTGATCCTAGTATGTCGAATACTCAAATGCCTTTTAAAAACTGAAAGATTTTGGCTGTTTTCTTGATTTAGGAAAACTAAGAATCTAGGGCGGGAAATGACTTCTTAGGGTTAGTTTCTCTACTAATATTCTTTGTAAAATCATCATACTTCACAGGAAATATCCGGAAGCTCCTCGCCTCGTGCCTGGCATAGGGAAGGCACTCAGTAAATGCCACTGTATTTTAGGAAGATGTGACCTTAGAGAAGAGAACACAGCTGGAATTACATCCTGTTTAGCCATGTGGTTTCACTTTTCACATAAGTGGGTCTTACTTCTCCAAGTAGATTAGTCATTTCCTGGAAAATGGGTTGTGTTTTCACTTCCTAAAAGAGCCACCTGCTCTGCAGGTCTTCTCCAATAAATAATAGTTGAATGAGAATTCATGATGGTTGGAAACAGCTCAGTGGATATTTTCTATGGTTATTTTGCACATGTAACTTGGAAGTAGCTCAGCTTATGTGAAGGGAGTATATATTTTCCTTAGGAAAAAAAGTTTCAAATCTGTCACAAAGAAATAATAGGAATATTGAACTCTGAAAGAAAATGGAAATAATATTAAATCCAAAAATATTCCTGTGTCTTTACTGTTTTCTAGACACTTAAACTTGGCAGTGGGGAAGCAGTAAATGCAAATTCAGAATGACTAAGATAGACTCATATGACTGTATTAAGGAAGTTGGAAACCAGCCTGACCAGGCAGTGGTGCCGGGGATAGAGCGTTGGACTCGGATGCAGAGGACCCAGGTTTGAAACTCCGAGATTGCTGGCTTGAGCATGGGGTCGCTGGCTTGAGCATGAAATGGTATACATCACCCCATGGTGGCTAGCTTGAGCCTGAAGGTCGCTGGCTTGAAGCCCAAGGTCACTGGCTTGAGCAAGGGATCACTTGCTCTGCTATAGCCCTCTGGTCAAGGCACATATGAGAAAGCAGTCGAACATCTATGGAGCTGCAATGAAGAATTGATGCTTCTCATCTCTCTCCCTTCCTGTCTGTCGGTCCCTCTCTCTGTCTCTCTCTCTGTCACAAAAAATAAAAAGAATGAAAGTTGGAAACCAGTTCAATTCCAGATAAGAATTATGACTGAGGAATTCTGATAAAACTGACTCTTGCTTATGGCTGTGTAGAGTGAAATGTATACAGGTGAAGTCTGAATCATCTAGCGCAGGGGTCAGGAACCTTTTTGGCTGAGAGAGCCATGAACGCCATATATTTTAAAATGTAATTCCGTGAGAGCCATACAATATGTTTAACACTAAATACTAGTAAATGTGTGCATTTTATGTAAGACCAACACTTTTAAAGTACAATAAGTCTCTGAATTCTTTTTAATAACGTTGCTATACTGTTGCTAACCAATGATGAATAAAGTACTTCTTACCATTAATGCGACTTCTGGTGCTGCATGGTTTTGCTGATGATGGCTTTGTTTTTTTTTTGTTTTTTTTTTTGCATTTTTCTGAAGCTGGAAACAGGGAGAGACAGTCAGACAGACTCCCGCATGCGCCCGACCGGGATCCACCCGGCACGCCCACCAGGGGGCGACGCTCTGCCCATCCTGGGCGTCACCATGTTGCGACCCTCCTGGGTGTCGCCATGTTGCAACCAGAGCCACTCTAGCGCCTGGGGCAGAGGCCACAGAGCCATCCCCAGCGCCCAGGCCATCTTTGCTCCAATGGAGCCTTGGCTGCGGGAGGGGAAGAGAGAGACAGAGAGGAAGGCGCGGCGGAGGGGTGGAGAAGCAAATGGGCGCTTCTCCTATGTGCCCTGGCCGGGAATCGAACCCGGGTCCTCCGCACGCTAGGCCGACGCTCTACCGCTGAGCCAACCGGCCAGGGCCTTGATGATGGCTTTGTAGTCTGGTTGATACGTGGTAAGGTTAAGCTTCATGCAGGTGTTGAGACTTCCATCCGTTAAACGTGATCGTAGGTTGGCCTTACCGTTCTTTAGATGTGAGAAAGACTGCTCCCATGCATACGTAGAGCCAAACATTGTTAGTACAGCAATACTCACACGCTTCAGTGTGTGGTATGTGACGGGAAGCGCGTTCCAAGTTTGGACAATCAGCTGGTTCGCAGGTTGAAGTTTTTTCATTTCTCCCCACTTGTGTTTGCTCGCCAACTCTGCTTGCTGTTGTGCAAGTCTTTCCAAAATTTCATTCAATGACTTGAACTTATTCACCCACATGTCTGAGGCCGTCAGCTCAAAAATCTCTGACGGAGACAGCAGGAATGTAACTCAGGTCGGTGCTGTCCACTGCACACTCATGTGGATGGGTGATGAACTTAAAAAGATGAGTGCACTGGCCCTGGCCGGTTGGCTCAGCGGTAGAGCGTCGGCCTAGCGTGCGGAGGACCCGGGTTTGATTCCCGGCCAGGGCACACAGGAGAGGCGCCCATTTGCTTCTCCACCCCCACCCCCTCCTTCCTCTCTGTCTCTCTCTTCCCCTCCCGCAGCCCAGTGAGGCTCCATTGGAGCAGGGATGGCCCGGGCGCTGGGGATGGCTCTGTGGCCTCTGCCTCAGGCGCTAGAGTGGCTCTGGTCGCAACGTGGCAACACCCAGGATGGGCAGAGCTTCGCCCCATGGTGGGCGTGCCGGGTGGATCCCGGTCGGGCGCATGCGGGAGTCTGTCTGACTGTCTCTCCCCGTTTCCAGCTTTAGAAAAATGCAAAAAAAAAAAAAAAAGACGAGTGCACTCACTAAATTCTCCAAAGCGTGCTTTGAATGACTGCAGGAGATTAGATGTGAAGCCTGCTAGCTGCTGGAGATCAAGATGTTGAGCAGGGTCACTTGCTGTGCATGCATCTTTAAACTCTCCCAGTTTTTCAAAGTGTAGTAAACGACTTGTTTCAATGTCGGCGATGAAGAGTTCCAGCTTGTTTTCAAATGCAAACACTGCTTGTTGAAGGGATAAGACTGTATTTCCAATGCCTTGCATTTTCACATTGAGCTGGTTCAAATGTTCAGTCATGTTCACGAGATATTAGAACTTCAGAAGCCACTCAGTGTTCGCTAACTCAGGATGCTCGACGTTTTTCATTTCAAGAAAAGTCCGGATTTCGCTCAGACAAGCCAGGAAACGGCTGAGCACCTTCCCTCTTGACAACCAATGCACATTGCTGTGCAGAAGCAGACCAGGATAATTATTCCCAACTTCATCCAGCAGTGGTTTAAACTGGCGATCATTTAAAGCTTGGGCAACAATAAAGTTGACCACCCGAATGACCAGCAACATCACTTCACCAAGCTGCTCACCACACATCTGAGCACAAAGCGCCTCCTGATGTAGGATGCAGTGAAAACTTAGGATGGGTCTCTTTTCATATTCATGAAGAAGTGCTACGAATCCTGTTTTTCCCCACCATGCACAGAGCACAATCAGTACACACCAAAATAAGTTTATCCATCGGTAGATTTTTTTTCTTTAGTGAACTCAGTGAAAGACTTGAATAAATCCTCCCCTCTTGTTGTCTCTTTCATAGGCAAAACAGCAAGACTTTCCTCACATAGTGTGTCACCAGCAGCATACTTTGCAATCATGCTGAACTGGGATAAATGGCTTATGTCTGCTGACTCATCCAAAGCGACAGGAAAGAATGGTGCTGCATTTATGTTCTTCACTTGTGTTGCCTCAGTTTGATTTGCCATCATGACAGTACGATCGTGAACAGTTCTTTATGACAGAGGCATGTCTTTTATTCATTTGATTATCTTGTCTTTATCCGAAAAGTTGTCAAAAAGTTCATTGGCAACATCAAGCATGAATGTTTTGGCATACTCCCCACTTGTGAATGGCTTTCGATTTCTCACAATTGCTAAAGCACCAGCAAAGCTAGGCGAATTCCAGTCACCTTTTTGGGTCCAAACACGGAGTTGCTGCTGACTAGCTTGCACTCTGCACAGTAGCTCTTGACATGCTTTCTTCCTGCTGTCCCCCGCTGGATATTTCGATGCAAATGTAGTATAGCGTGTGTCGAAGTGCCACTTTATATTTGACCGTTTCATCGATGCAATTTTATCATTGCATATTGGGCACACTGCAGAACCTGCTCTCTCCACAAAGGCAAATTCCTCTGTCCATTCCTGCTGAAAGTACAATACTCATCTTTTTTCTTTTAATTTTTTTTAATTTATTCATTTTAGAGAGGAGAGGGAGAGACAGAGAGAGAGAGAGACAGACAGAGAGGAGAGACAGAGAGAGAGAAGGGGGGAGGAGCTGGAAGCATCAACTCCCATATGTACCTTGACCAGGCAAGCCCAGGGTTTTGAACCGGCGACCTCAGCATTTCCAGGTCGACGCTTTATCCACTGCACCACCACAGGTCAGGCTCATCTTTTTTCTTTTAGCCATCTTCTTTGTCAAAAGGGTTTCTGCAATTAACTAGCTGACTACTTGATTAAAAGGAGGGAAGTTTACTTCCTGACCTCACAATGACTCGTGTACATTATGCATTATCCAATAAAAATTTGGTGGTATCCCAGAGGACAGCTGTGATTGGCTCCAGCCATCCGCAACCATAAACATGAGTGGTAGGAAATGAATGGATTGTAATACATGAGAATGTTTTATATTTTTAACATTATTTTTTTTTTATTAAAGATTTGTCTGCGAGCCAGATGCAGCCATCAAAAGAGCCACATCTGGTGGCTTTAAGCCATAGGTTTCTGACCCCTGATCTAGCGTTCTCTTGTAGCATTTGCTGCTACTAATCTGAGTAATTGAATAATGTGAATAATGGAAATTGGAGATCCTATGAATTCCCCCAATAGATAAGGTACAGATAATAGTGCCCCTTGGATTTAATCTGACGGGGAGGACTGCCTGCACCTCTGGTTTTCACTGGATTATCTTGGACCTTTGTTCCCCACCCACCTTTTCCTTCCAGGAAAGAGTCTAGCTGGTCTGTGAGCCCAGGTTATATGGTCACCCCTCCAATTAGGGAGCAGAGAAAGATATATCTAGGAACCCTGGCTCTCCAGTTTCAAAGTCTCATGGGAACACATTAAATTTGGACTCAGGCCCGCAAATATCTCCTGTGATGGCACCATCCATGATTTCCCCTCTCTCCAGGAGTGGTTCATCTGCAGCCACGTTTCCAAGGTTAGTCCCAGCATGTTCCTGGGAATTGCCTCGTCATTCCACTGGTCACAGTGGGCTCAGGAAATCAGACCTGGCTTCACCCTCGCCTGAGCTTTGCTCATGCTGTTCCTCTGCAGGGCCCTGTGCACTCCCACCATTCTTCACCACGTGGAATCAGCTGCATCCTTCAAGGGCCAGCTCAAAAGTCACATCCGTGAAGCTGTCCTTCCCTCCTCCTGTGCCTGTCACTACTTATGATGTCATGTGAATTGAATTCCCATCTCCCTCCCCAACTAGACTGAGTGCTGGTTACCCAGATGTCACCCACCACTCATGTTGGTCAAATAAGTTTTTAAATATGATATATGTTTGCTCGCTTATAGTTTGTATTGGGTGTGGGGGACAGGCTGTAAGCAGGCAGGGTCATTATAGCCTAAGGCTTAGTTTTAAGACTAAGCTTTTCCCCACACCCTTGACTGATTGCATTATGTGGGGTGGTGCACTCTCATGAGGAATCCCATTATTCCTCAGATAAGTGACTTTGTATCAGACTTCTTTTGTTTGTATATTGGATTAAAGGTTTTGTTTTCTACACTATAAAATGGGGCAGAGGAGCCCATGCTAGAGGAAGCAGAGAAAGGCCACATGGAGGAGAGGAGAAGCAGCCAAGATGGTGGAGTGCTGAGAGAGAAGCCAGTTAGTGCAGAGTTTGTGCAGGGAGAAGGAGATGGAGAACAGAGGTGAATAAGACTGGTGAGCTAGAAACCTTTGATTCTAGGAAACTCGGATAAGTCAGTAGCTTTGTGAGCACTGAATGAGTGGGTTTTGGAGCCCAGTGTGTATTTCTTGCCCGCCAGGTGCAAGCTAGGATTAAAGCTAATGGCCCACCAGTTCTTGGCTCCGTTGTTTCTTTACTGACTGTCCGAATCCAATGCGAACCTGCATGGGCCAGGCAGCTGTGATGGTGGCTGTGGCTACTGGCTTTATACCTCATCTTTTAGGTCACGGGTCCCCAAACTTTTTACACAGGGGGCCAGTTCACTGTCCCTCAGACTGTTGGAGGGCCAGACTACAAAAAATCTATGAACAAATCCCTATGCACACTGCACATATCTTATTTTAAAGTAAAAAAACAATGAAAACAAATACAATATTTAAAATAAAGAACAAGTGCCTGACCGGGTGGTGGTGTAGTGGATAGAGCATCAGACTGGGATGCAGAGGATCCAGGCTCGAGACCCCGAGGTCTGGTTTGAGCAAGGCTCCCCAGCTTGGACCCAAGGTCGCTGGCTCGAGCAAAGGGTCACTCAGTCTGCTCTAGCCCCCCGTTCAAGGCACAGATGAGAAAGCAATCAACGAACAACTAAGGTACCGCAACAAAGAACTGATGCTTCTCATCTCCCTTCCTGTCTGTCCCTTGCTCTGACTCTCTGTCACAAAATAAATAATTAAATTAAAATGCTTTTTAAAAAAAGCTTAAAATAAAGAACAAGTAAATTAAATTTTTTTTTTATTTATTCATTTTTAGAGAGGAGAGAGAGACAGAGAGGGAGAGAGAGGAGAGAGAGAGACAGAGAGAGAGAAGGGGGGAGGAGCTGGAAGCATCAACTCCCATATGTGCCTTGACCAGGCAAGCCCAGGGTTTCGAACTGGCGGCCTCAGCATTTCCAGGTCAATGCTTTATCCACTGTGCCACCACAGGTCAGGCAAGAACAAGTAAATTTAAATCAACAAACTGACCAGTATTTCAATGGGAACTGTGGGCCTGCTTTTGGCTAATGAGATGGTCAATGTGCTTCTCTCACTGACCACCAATGAAAAAGGTGCCCCTTCCTGAAGTGCGGTGGGGGGGCAGATAAATGGCCTCAAGGGGCCGCATGCGGCCCGCGGGCTGTAGTTTGGGGACGCCTGTTCTAGGTCCTCTGTCCTCTTGCTCTCTTGGGCAAGCACCTCTGAGTTACATGGCATGTAACAGTATAAACATCACAGGCAGTCTGTTGCAGGGCTGGTGACTCAGGAGGGGCTTACACAGCCACACATTCTGAGAAAGGCGTTAGGTGAGCTCATGTGTGAACGTCATAGAGTGCACTGTCTAGCCTACTATAATAGTAGGTGACACTAGTACCACCTACAGTATGTGCATAATTGTAATGTAAGCCCCGTGGGCTTTTTTTTCTGTAATGCCATACATGACTTAAGCTTTGATTGCTGAGGCATCCATATGGAAGAGGCATCTGCTTCAAAGAAGCTATATAAACAGAATGCCCACCACACACTAGATAAGAGAGCCAGGCCATCTACCTGCCCCCCAACTGAGCTCCTTTTATTTATTTATTTATTTTCTGAAGTGAGAAGCAAGGAGGCAGAGAGACAGACTTCTGCATGTGCGCAACCGGGGTCCACCCAGCAAGCCCACTAGGGGGCGATGTTCTGCCCATCTGGGCCATTGCTCTGTTGCAACAGAGCCATCTAGCACCTGAGGCGGAGGCCATGAAGCCATCCTCAGCGCCCAGGTCAACTCCGCTCCAATGGAAGCCTTGGCTGCGGGCAGGGGGGAGAGAGAGAGAGAGAGAGAGAGAGAGAGAGAGAAAGGAGAGGAAAAAGGGTGGAGAAGCAGATGGGTACTTCTCCTGTGTGCCCTGACCAGGAATCAAACCTGGGACATCCACCCACCGGACTGACACTCTACCACTGAGCCAACTGACAAGGGCCTTCTTTATTTCAAATTTAATTTTTAAACATCTTTTGCAGCAAGTAAAGCAAGAATGTATTGATTGTGCAGGTGTGATAGGGTATCAAGGAATTGCAAAACTGTTGATACTGGTATTTCAAAAAGAAGAGCCAGGTTCCCCCTTACTCTTCCCTTCTGAGGAGAAAAAAACCCAAGAGAAAGAGATAAAAGGGGCAAAAGTTAGTTAGTAGTTAATCATAATTTTACTATAGTTCTCTAGAAGGACTGAGGCCACTACCTGCTAGACAGACCAAAGAAGGTAGAACTTATCTTCCCTTTCCTAAGAGCCTTTAGGAGACAATGTTTACATATCTTAATTAAAAATTCCTATAACTTTTCCTCCCATCCTGGTGTTCTGAGAGTGATGTATACCTCTAGACCAGGGGTCGAGAACCTTTTTGGCTGAGAGAGACAGAGTCAGAGAGAGGGATAGACAGGGACAGACAGACAGGAACAGAGAGATGAGAAGCATCAATCATTAGTTTTTCGTTGCGTATTGCAACACCTTAGTTGTTCATTGATTGCTTTCTCATATGTGCCTTGACCATAGGCCTTCAGCAGACCGAGTAACCCCTTGCTTGAGCCAGCGACCTTGGGTCCAAGTCGGTGAGCTTTTGCTCAAACCAGATGAGCCCGTGCTCAAGCTGGCAACCTCGGGGTCTTGAACCTGGGTCCTCCGCATCCCAGTCCGATGCTCTATCCACTGCGCCACTGCCTGGTCTGGAGAATGCCACATATTTTAAAATGTAATTCCATGAGAGCCATACAACCACCAGTGTACGTTACACATTATCCAATAAAAATTTGGTGTTGTCCCGGAGGACAGCTGATTGGCTTCAGCCACCCGCAACCATGAACATGAGCGGTAGGAAATGAATGGATTGTAATACATGAGACTGTTTTATATTTTTAACATTATTATTTTTTTATTAAAGATTTGTCTGCGAGCCAGATGCAGCCTTCAAAAGAGCCACATCCGGCTCGCGAGCCATAGGTTCCTGACCTCTGATCTAGACAATGGGATCACGAGCCCACTCCCCTTGCTTGAAAAACCTGCATTCTGTAACATTTTATATGCTAATAATCATCCCTTTTGAAATTCTTTATGTGTATAAAACTTGTAAATTAAACAAGAAAAGGTAATTTCAGTTAGCTTCTCTCCTTATCCTAAGCTAAAACATTTCATTTTCCACTGTTGTGGCAACAAGAATAAGTGTAAACCCTGGAAGATTTGGGAATGTCTTTGATATGCAAAACGACATTTATCTCTACTGTACTGAAATGTAAAACAGTGTTTACAGCTACTGTGCAGGGTGTGTGAAACATTTATCGCTACTGTGTTTTGTGGTCTTGATGTTTAAGAATGTGTTTCCTTTTAATAGAGCCCATAGATAAATGTTGTAAGCTTATCAGTAAATGATTTTTGTATCATTCTGCCCCCCCTTTTCCCCCTTCAACCAGTATGTGATCATGTCTATATAACCAACCTCAGGACTGTAATCGAGGCTGTACGATTTGGGTTAGCTATGCCTCCTGTAAGTCATTATGTAGCTGGCTTATTAATAAATCTCCTTCTAAAATTTCTTCTGTATCCTTCCTTAGTGTCTCTATGTAACCCGTGGATTAAAGTACAGTACTTTATAACACAGGAATACACTCAGAAGGGACTGAGCAGGCAAAGAAAAGGGGCCTTGGAGACAGGTTCAGGGGGCTAGCCTGGCTTGAGCCGCCACTGCCCACTGCCCACTGCTCCCCTGGTTGCAAGTCTCCTGGGGTCCCTTAATACTTAGGAGATAAAGCGTCAACCTGGAACCACTGAGGTTGCCGGTTCAAAACCCTGGCTTGCCTGGTCAAGGTATATATGGGAGTTGATGCCTGCTGCTCCTCCCCGTTCTTTCTCTCTCTCTCTCTCTCTCTCCCTCCCTCCCCCTCTCCTCTCTAAAATGAATGGATAAATAAATAAATAATTTAAAAAATATTTAGGAGATAGAGACAAGGAAATGCTCCTGGTTTGGCTGACCAACCAGTGGAGACCATGACAGCTGGAGAGCTGATGAATATTCTCTTGAGATCCTGCCCTGGGACCTCCACTAAGATCTCTGCCTTCACACTCCTTTGTTTTAGAGATCTTGGTTGATTTAGAAAACTGACCATTGTGCTTTTTTTTTTTTTCCTCTTCTTGACTTTAAATTCTCTCTCCTATATTTTAAATTCACTCATAAAAAGTTAGCCCAGGGCCTGACCAGGCGGTGGCGCAGTGGATAGAGCATCGGACTGGGATGCAGAGGCCCCAGGTTCGAGACCCCGAGGTCGCCAGCTTGAGTGCGAGCTCATCTGGTTTGAGCAAAGCTCACCAGCTTGGACCCAAGGTCGCTGGCTCGAGCAAAGGGTTACTTGGTCTGCTGAAGGCCCGCGGTCAAGGCACATATGAGAAACAATCAATGAACAACTAAGATGTTGCAACACACAATGAAAAACTAATGATTGATGCTTCTCATCTCTCTCCATTCCTGTCTGTCTGTCCCTGTCTATCCCTCTCTCTGACTCATTCTCTGTCTCTGTAAAAAAAAAAAAAAAAAAAAAAAAAAAATCCCAGGAAACTTTGGCCCCCACTCTCGACCCCAATAAAAACAGCACCCCAGGCCCCTGCACCCCTCTCTCTCCACCTTCACTGCCTCCTGGGCAGTCTTGTAGCTCCAGGACTTACAGGTAATAAACACTTTTTCTTCAGAGTTTCTCAGTGGTTATTTGTTGGGCAAACAAGTTTGTAATAAGTGTTTTTCAGGTTTGCTCGCTTATATTTTGCCTAATTGTTGCACTGGCGTGGAGCAGGGCCGTGTTTGCCTACTCTGTGGAAGGCTGCGGGTGCTTGTCCTCAGGGCCGCAGACTGCGGTTGTTTGCTATTGTTTACTGGAGAAGAGGTGTTTTTCCTCCAGCCTGTTTTGCTGGAGAATCCAGAGGGAGAGGGAGGGCTGAGGGGCGTGGGAGGCCTGCTGGGTGGGAGCTGTGAATGTGGAGGGTGAGTTTGGAGAAGTATGGGAAGCGGAGACCCAGTTGGAGGTTGCGAGCCCTGGTTTCCACCTGGCCTGTTTGGCTGGAGACTGCCGAGACTGGTGGGGGCCTGAGACGGGAGAAGGGGAAGCCGTCTTCCTTGTTTGCTCATCCGCGGTTATGAGACTTTAATAAACGGAATGCCCCACCATTTTCTGGCTCCACAGCTCCTTTACCATCTGTCCAAGTCCAATGAGAACCTGCATGGCCATGGCGGTGGCCCCTGGCCTTCCGTGGGACTACCATCATATACCAAAATACCCTTATGTGACGCATGACTATCTCAGAAGCTGCAGTGAGCAACTTCAAACCAGTGGGTAGGATGGATAGATGAGTCAATGAGGCAGCAGGCATCAGAAGCGCCCCCCTGTCTGGGTATCAGGGGAGCCCAACAGGTCTTAGATCAAGGTGGAGGTTGTGGGATAAAGGAAAACAACTTGTTGACCTCATGTTCTTTGCTTCAGCAATTCCCCAATCCCCTTCATCTGGATTCCACATACCAGGGGATGGAAGGAAAAATAACCTGTTTACTATTCCCCACCTCCTTCATCCAGCAACGACTTCCCAGCCCCCTTCATCTAGTTTCTCCAATCATTCCCCAACTCCCCCAGCCAGCTAATGATATTCCTACCTCTCCCTTCCCCCTTCGAGGACCATTTAAACTAGCCAATCAAGAAAGAGTAAGATTGTATGGTCAACACCCATCCAGTGGGAGAAGACCCAGCCTAGGGCTGTGTTAGGAACAAACACAGAACCCACACCCTTGGCCTCAGGCTTGCTGGGCGCTTTTACTAGCAGCAGCACGCCCTTCTGCAGAAGTCATTAAAGTTGACTTGCTCAGGTATTTTGTCTCCATGAGTCTTGCATAATTGCAGTTCTAACAGGGGTCACAAGGCCCTCACATTACTGAACTTAGTTTCCACCCTGGCAAGATGTAGGACAAAATTAAAATTAAGTTGAATTATGCACAAGTATTTCTTTCACACTTGATTGCTGTGGACTGAAATTTATACCTGTGTTTTCCAACTGCCTGTCCACCAGGAATTTTGTGCCATTCTGCTAAAGACTTAACCACCCTGATGTTGTATAAAGATTATAGACCCAATGTAAAGCCAGTAGCCATAGCCACCATCACAGCCGCCTGGCCCGTGCAGGTTCACATTTGATTCGGACAGATGGTAATGAAACAACGGAGCCAAGAACTGGTGGGCCATTACCTTTAATCCTAGCTTACACCCGGTAGGCAAGAAATACACAGAGTGGGAAAACACTTCCCTTTCCATCCAGGGCTCCCAAAGCCACTGACTTATTTGAGTTTCCTAGAATCAAAGGCTTCTACCTCACCAGCCTTATTCACCTCTGTTCCCCATCTCCTTCTCTCTGCACAAACTGGCTTCTCCTTCAGCACTCCACCATCTTGGCTGCTTCTCCTCTCCTCCACGTAGCCTTTCTCTGCTTTCTTACAGCATGGGCTCCTCTGCCCCATTTTATAGTGTAGAAATAAAAACCTTTAATTTAATATACAAACAAGGAAGTCTCTGATACAAAGTCACTTATCTGAGGCATAATGGGATTCCTCATGAGAGTGCATCACCCCACATCATGCAACAGTCAAGGGTGTGGGGAAAAGCTTAGTCTTAAAACTAAGCCTTAGGCTATAAGGACCCTGCCTGCTTACAGCCTGTCCCCCACACCCAATGCAAACTATAAGCGAGCAAACATATATATCATATTTACAAAGTTATTTGACCAACATTCCACCCCTTTTGCTTGCTTCACAATTTAAAGCACAGGTATTCCTGCACAAGGAAATTAGGCACATTACACAAATTACAACAACATGATAATCATACAATTTCAACAATTACAAAGATACACTTTACCAGTCTCTGAGCACTTTGCCAAAAGCGCAAAATGTCCTTGGACTTCTTTCTAGCCATGTTGTTGGGCAGATAAAATGTATTATGCTCACTTTGTTAAAGAGGCCATTGCCCAGGTGATATTAATGTGTGTTGGGGTGGGCTAAAGGCAGGGAGAATCCTTGTAGCCTGGGGCTTGGTTTTGGGATTAAGCCTTTCCTACCCTTTTTGATGTAGGGCGGTACAATCCAATCATGCCTCAGAGAAGTGACTTTGTATTAGAGACTTCCCTGTTTTGTATATTGGATTAAGAGTTTGGATTGCTACACTATAAAATGGGGACGAAGTGGGAGCTTGGGTTCTTGGTTCCTGAGATTAGAAGAGAGAGCAGAGGAGAGCAGAGAAAGGCCACGTGGAGGAGGCCAGGAGAAGCAGCCAAGATGGCGGAGTGCTGAGTGAGATGCCAGTTTGTGTAGAGTTTGTATCTGGGATAAGGAAGAAGATGGGGAACAGAGGTGAATAAGTCTGGTGAGCTAGAAACCTTTGATTCTAGGAAACTCGGATAAGTCAGTAGCTTTGTGAGCACTGAATGTGACTGGGTTTTGGAGCCCAGTGTGTATTTTTACTTGCCCGCCGGGTGCAAGCTAGATTAAAGACTATGGCCCACCAGTTTTTGGCTCCATGGTTTCTTTACCGACTGTCCGAATCCAATGCGAACCTGCATGGGCTGGGCTCCTCTGATAGTGGCCCTGGCCTTGGCTCCTGGCTTTACACATGTGTTGGGCAGATAAAATATATTATGCTCACTTTGTTAAAGATGACGTTGCCCACGTGAGGCCATCGCCCAGGTGATATTAATGTGTGTTGAGAATCCTTGTAGCCTGGGGCTTGGTTTTGGGATTAAGCCTTTCCCACCCTTTTTGATGTAGGGCGGTACAATCCAATCATGCCTCAGAGAAGTGAGTTTGTATTAGAGACTTCTGCCAGGGTCCAGCCCCGGGGGGAGGATCCAGGGGTCCCACAGGAGGAGACGGCGTCGGCGAAAATCGAGTGAGAGAGCCGAATTCTTTATTCTCTGGTTAGCATTTACTGCCAGGCATCTCCCTCAATGGCTAGTCTAACATTACTTTTTATGCACACACACTAAGTTACAATCACATGGTATTTTGAATACATCATTGTTTTAGTTTCACTATGGTTACATATTTTTAGATAACAGTTAATTCATATCTATAAGCTACAAGTCAGGTGGTAAGTTATTCAAAGTACAGTTATACAATAGTAATAATAATATTGGTACAAACTTCTAAAAGATTAGTACTAATTAATAACTCTATTTTACTCTTGTGAGTCAAGGGCACAGAAAGAGATAGCAGACGAAATCATCAAAGACTAGCAGAGGACCACCGCTTGCTCAGGGAAATAGCCTTGAGTTCATGTAGTGTCCTAATTCTTTTCTCACAAGACTACAAAAGGCTTGCTGTTAAGAAACTGACATAGTATAAAGAGTAATTTTTACTTAAAGATACATAGAGTGCACCTGCAAGATAGCTAGTAGCAACATAATATCAGAAGGCATTAGTTGCTACTACTGCTATGAATCCCACCACATACCTCTCCTATTCTTGGAAAATACAAAAATGTCATGAGAATGTTTTACTGAGAAAAGCCCAGCAACTGTCTTCAGTGACAAAACAAGTCTTTTAACAAAACATTCTTTACTAGCCAGCTTCACTCCTATCCAAGGCCACGCAACAGGCCACTCCACTACACTTTACCTAAGATTCTAATGTCTAGTTAAACTTTATTTATTTACTATATTTATATACTAGCTAAGTTCTAACTATATTCTTTCTAACATGATTAATAAGAAGAAATTCTCCTACAAACTTAACCCTTTATGAGGGATATCATGGCCAGCCTCTTATGTTTATGAGCCTAGTTCAAGGGGCTTACAGGCTTTTCTGTGCAACTTACACCTTCTGTCTCATTTCCAAAGAAATTACTACAAATCTACAGGGAAAGCACGGTACTATTATCCCTGTGCCATAAATAATAGCACACATCCAGAAAAGGGGGGAATATAAGGCCAGATTAATTCAAAAGATTAAAGGGGGAAGTGTCGTTGTGCCTTTCCTTGTGGTGACTTTGTCAACCCGCAACTGTTGGTCTTTACTGCGGTGACTCTATCTTCTTTTGCTGTGACTTTGTCAACCAGCAGTTGTGGATCTTCTTCTGCTGTGACCTAGTTAGCCAGCATTAGTGGATCGGCTCCCGACAGACTTCCCTACTTTGTATATTGGATTAGAGGTTGTGAAGCTACAGTATAAAGTGGGGGCAAAACGGGAGTTTGGGCTCTTGGTTCCTGAGATTATCATTAGAAGAGAGAGCAGAGGAGAGCAGAGAAAGGCCACGTGGAGGAGGCCAGGAGAAGCAGGCAAGATGGTGGAGTGCTGAGTGAGATGCCAGTTTGTGTAGAGTTTGTATTTGGGATAAGGAAAGAGATGGGGAACAGAGGTGAATAAATCTGGTGAGCTAGAAACCTTTGATTCTAGGAAACTCGGATAAGTCAGTGGCTTTGTGAGCACTGAATGTGACTGGGTTTTGGAGCCCAGTGTGTATTTTTACTTGCCCGCCGGGTGCAAGCTAGAATGAAAGACAATGGCCCATCAGTTTGTGGCTCCGTTGTTTCTTTACCGACTGTCTGAATCCACTGAGAACCTGCATGGACCGGGCTGCTGTGATGGTGGCCCTGGCCGTGCCTCCTGGCTTTACATTTGGCGTAGTCGGCAGGATTTGATACAGATCGGCAAGGAGCCTTTGAGCAGAGGAGTAGAGGACTGGCTAGTGTTAGGGTTCCCCATGGCTGTCCTTTTGGGGATTGTAGGCTGGCTGACTTTTACAGCCATGCGTGAGGAAACTGAGAGCTCTGTGGAAGAGGCTGCCCGGGACCTGCAAACTGAGCAGCAGAAGGAGCTGGAGCAAACATGGGAGAAACAGATGCTGAACCTGGAGCTGGAGGAAGCGCTGGAGGAGGAGGCCGACCAGGTTTGCGAGATTCGCCTGGAAATGGAGCAAACGCTGGAGGAGGATTCAGAGGTTCGTGAGTTGCAGCTTGCCCTGGATGCTGTGGAGAGCCAACAGCAGCAGGAGGCCAGGGCTGAGGCTGAGGCTGAGGCTGAGGCTGAAGCTGAGGCCGGGTTCGGAGCTGCAAGTTCTGTGGAGCAGAAGGCGGCGGCAGCCCGGGGCTTGAGTCTGGCAGCGGGAGCTGGTGTTTTCAGTTCTTCTTTGGAGGATGAGGAGAATCGGGCTGGAGTTGTGATCTGCAGTCTCCAGAAGATGGAAGCCCAGCTGGAAGGAGCACCTACTACGGCCTTGGTAGGTCTGCGATTTTGGGACATAGGGCTGGACATGCTATCCGGAGCAGAGATGGAAATGCTGACTGCCATTGCCATGTGGCCCTCTTTGGGACAGTGTAAGACCTGCCAGGATGGCAGGAATGAGGGGGGTGGCTGACGCCCCATGTATGTGGACTGATTTCCTGGACTATGACCGGAGTGGGCATTGGCATTGTTGGATGGATTTACAGATTATGGATTTTGGACAATGTGAAATAACCTGATGGGGGTGGGGGGTGGCTTTGCTGAAAGCACTCCCCCACCCCGGAAGCTTTTCCGATGGCTAGAAGGAAGGCCGAGGACATTTTGTGCTTTGGGCTAAGTGCTGAGAGACTGGTGAAGTGTACCTTTGTAATTGTTGAAACTGTATGGTTTTTGCTGTTGTAATCTGTGTAATGTTCTAATTTCCTTGCACAGGAATGCTGGTGATGTAAATTGTGGGTAGTAAAAGTGAGCATAGGGGTGGATTGTTGGGCAGATAAAAGGTATTATGCTCACTTTGTTAAAAATAGCGCTGCCCACGTGAGGCTGTTGCCCAGGTGATATTAATGTGTGTTGAGAATCCTTGTAGCCTGGGGCTTGGTTTTGGGATTAAGCCTTTCCCACTCTTTTTGATGTGGGGTGGTACAATCCAATCATGCCTCAGAGAAGTGACTTTGTATTAGAGACTTCCCTACTTTGTATATTGGATTAGAGGTTGTGAAGCTACAGTATAAAGTGGGGGCAAAACGGGAGTTTGCTCTCCCGGTTCCTGAGATTAGCATTAGAGGAGAGAGCAGAGAGGAGAGCAGAGAAAGGCCACGTGGAGGAGGCCAGGAGAAGCAGCCAAGATGGTAGAGTGATGAGTGAGAAGCCAGTTTGTGCAGAGTTTGTGCAGGGAGAAGGAAGGAGATGGGGAACAGAGGAGAATAAGTCTGGTGAGCTAGAAACCTTTGATTCTAGGAAACTCGGATAAGTCAGTAGCTTTGTGAGCACTGAATGTGACTGGGTTTTGGAGCCCAGTGTGTATTTTTACTTGCCCGCCGGGTGCAAGCTAGGATTAAAGACTATGGCCCACCAGTTTGTGGCTCCGTTGTTTCTTTACCGACTGTCCGAATCCGATGCAAACCTGCATGGGCCAGGAGGCGGCTGTGATGGTGGCCCTGGCCTTGCCTCCTGGCTTTACAGGGCTTCAGCCACGCCTCTCATCCCTGCCATCCTGACAGGTCTTACACTGTCCCAAAGAGGAGCATGTGGCAATGGCAGTCAGCATTTCCATCTCTGCTCCGGAGAGCATGATGACATCTACCCCTATGTCCCAAATTCATAGACCTACTAGGGGCATAGTAGGTACTCCTTGCTGCTGGGCTCTCACCTTCTGGAGACAGCAGATTGCAACTCCAGACTGATTCTCCTTATCCTCCAAAGAGAAACTGAAAACATCAGCTCATGCTGCTGGGCTTGAGCCTGGGGCCACCACCACCTTCTGCTCTGCTGGCCTTGCAGGCCAGGCCCCAGCTTCAGCCCTGGCCTCCAGCTGCTGCTGGCTCTCCACAACATCCAGGGCAATCTGCAACTCACAAACCTGCGATTCCTTCTCCAGCGGCTGCTCCATTTCCAGGTGAATCTCGCGAACCTGGTCGGCCTCCTCCATTGCTTGCTCCAGCTCCAGGGTCAGCAACTCTTTCTTCCACGTTTATTCCAGCTCTTTCCACTGCTCGGTTTGCAGGTCCCGGGCAGCCTCTTCCACAGAGCTCTCAGTATCCTCACGCATGGCTGTAAGAGTCAGCCAGCCTACAACCCCCAAAAGGACAGCCATGGGGAACCATAACAGCAGCCAGTCCTCTACTCCACCGCTCATAGGTGGTAGTGGCTCCATACCGATCTGTATCGAATCCTTCCACAGACTACACCAAATGTAAAGCCAGTAGACATGGCCACCACCACAGCCACCTGGCCTATGCAGATTTGCATTTGACTCAGACAGTAATGAAACAATGGAGCCAAGAACTGGCGGGCCATTACCTTTAATCCTAGCTCGCACCTGGTGGGCAAGAAATACACACAGTGAAAAAACACTTCCCTTTCCATTCAGGGCTCCCAAAGCCACTGACTTATCTGAGTTTCCTAAAATCAAAGGTTTCTACCTCACCAGCCTTATTCACTCTGTTCCCCATCTCCTTCTCTCTGCACAAACTCTGTACAAACTGGCCTCTCTTTCAGCATTCCACCATCTTGGCTGCTTCTCCTCTCCTCCACGTGGCCTTTCTCTGCTCTCCCCCAGCATGGGCTCCTCTGCCTCATTTTATAGTGTAAAAATAAAAACCTTTAATTCAATATACAAACAAGGAAGTCTGATACAAAGTCACTTATCTGAGGCATAATGGGATTCCTCATGAGAGTGTACCACCCCACATCATGCAACAGTCAAGGGTGTGTGAAAAAGCTTAGTCTTAAAACTAAGCCTTAGGCTATAAGCACCCTGCCTGCTTACAGCCTGTCCCCCACACCCAATGCAAACTATAAGCGAGCAAACATATATATTATATTTACTAAGCCTTTCCCACCCTTTTGATACTAAGATCTTCTCAACACTAAGCTTTTCCCCACACCCTTGACCAGGGGACCCCAAACTTTTTACACAGAAGGCCAGTTCACAGTCCCTCAGACCATTGGAGGGCCAGACTATAAAAAAAACTATGAACAAGTTCCTATGCACACTGCACATATCTTATTTTAAAGTAAAAAAACAAAACGGGGACAAATACAATATTTAAAATAAAGAACAAGTAAATTTAAATCAACAAACTGACCAGTATTCAGTGGGAACTATGCTCCTCTCACTGACCAGCAATGAAAGAGGTGCCCCATCTGGAGTGCGGTGGGGGCCAGATAAATGGCCTCAGGGGGCCGCATGCAGCCCACAGGCCGTAGTTTGGGGACCCCTGCCCTTGACTGTTGCATGATGTGAGGTGGTGCACTCTTATGAGGAAGTCCATTTGTGCCTCAGATAAGTGGCTTTGAATCAGAGACTTCCTTATTTGTATACTGGCTTAAAGGCTTTAATTTCTACACTATAAAATAAGGGAGACCAGGGCTCTTTCTCTGGGTTCCTGAAATTAGCATTACAGAGGAGAAGTGGCCAAGGTGGCAGAGTGCTGAAGGAGAAGCCAGTTTGTACAGAGTTTGTGCAGAGAGAAGGAGATGAGGAACAGAGGTGAATAAGGCTGGTGGGGTCTTTGATTCCAGAAATACTCAGATGAGTCAGTGGCTTTGGGAGCCCTGAATGGAAAGGGAAGTGTTTTCCCACTGTGTGTATTTCTCGCCCACTGGGTGTGAGCTAGGATTAAAGGTAATGGCCCACCAGTTCTTGGCTCCATTGTTTCTTTACCGTCTGTCCGAATCAAATGTGAACCTGCATGGGTTAGGCGGCTGTGATGGTGGCCGTGGCTACTGGCCTTAAAAGAATTCAGTGCCATCCCTGCCTCCTCACCCTCCATCAGTCACTCCATCTATCTCCTCTCTCCACCACCCTATCTACATTATTTTCCAGGATTTTAATGGTTATTTTCACTTGATTATTTTTCCATATTACCTTTAGTAGCACACACACAAAAAATCTGGTATTTTTATTGGAATATTTTTTGGGTTTTGTTTTTACAAAAGAGCAAGCGAGAGAGTGAGGGACACACAGGGACAGACGGACAGGAAGGGAGAGAGATAAGAAGCATCAATTCTTCATTGCAGCACCTTAGTTGTTCATTGATTGCTTTCTTTCACATATGTGTCTTGACCAGGAGGTTCCAGCCAAAGCAGTGACCCTTGCTCAAGCCAGCAACCTTGGGCTTCAAGCCAGTGACCTTTGGGCTCAAGCCAGCAACCATGAGGTCATGCCTATGAACCCACACTCAAGCCAGCAACTCCTCGCTCAACCTGAATGAGCCCACACTCAAGCCGGTGACCTCAGGGTTTTGAACCTGGGTCCTCTGCATGCAGACTGATGCTCTATCCACTGTGCCACCGCCTCGTCAGGCTATTGAAATGTGTTTTAAAACATAGTATACTAATAGAAGAACTTGAGGTTTAGTGAGATCAACAGATCTGGAGACAATTGCCATTGAAAAGATAGGTTTTTACGGTTCCCAGGAGGAGAATGCACAGGAGCACGGAGGTTGGTCTTTCAGAGAGAGAGAACTGGCAGAGACCTCATTGTGCTTTCTTTGGGAAGAAAGAGGAGAGGGAGGGTAAACAAATTTAGGATTTGTTTGTTTGAACAATTTCCCTGGGCTCTGGGTTGTAGGAGCCACCCTGGGTTGTGTGGTATGTGGCTCCAGGGTGGTTAGAACTGGGTGATTGTAGCCTGGAATGTGAAGAGGAAGGTTGGGATAATGGACTGGTTAGTTTGCATGTAAAAGGAGAGTTGTTTGCTGTCTCCAAGAATTAGCTAGTGTGGGAGGGGCAGTCCCTCCAGAGTCAGCAATGCCCCATGTTAGAGTATCAGAATTACAGAAAACAAAATAACGTGGTTAATACACAATGGCTCTAAGCGGGTATTTATTATATATTCATTTAAATCAGTGGTAGTCAACCTGGTCCCTACTGCCCATAGGAGGCGTTCCAGCTTTCATGGTAGGCGGTAGCAGAGCAACCAAAGTATAAATAAAAAGATAGATTTAACTATAATAAGTTGTTTTATAAAGATTTATTCTGCCAAATTTAGAGAAAATTCAACATAAAGTACTTGGTAAGTAATTTATTATTATATGCTTTAACTTGCTGTAACTCTGTGTAAAGCCAGAAGCCACGGCCAGGGACACCACTACAGCAGCCCGGCCCATGCAGGTTCGCATTGGATTCAGACAGTCGGTAAAGAAACAACAGAGCCACAAACTGATGGGCCAACATCTTTAATCCTAACTTGCACCCAGCGGGCAAGTAAAAACACACACTGGGCTCCAAAACCCACTCACATTCAGTGCTCACAAAGCTACTGACTTATCCGAGTTCTCCTAGAATCAAAGGTTTCTAGTTCACCAGACTTATTCACCTCTGTTCCCCATCTCCTTCCTTCTCCCTGCACAAACTCTGCACTAACTGGCTTCTCACTCAACACTCCACCATCTTGGCTGCTTCTCCTGGCCACATGGCCTCTTTCTGCTCTCTGCTGTGCTCCCTCTGCTCTCTCATGCTAATATTAATCTCAGGAACCAAGAGCGCATGCTCCCGTTCTGCCCCCATTTTATAGTGTAGAAATCAAAACCTTTAATCCAATATACAAAATAGCGAAGTCTCTAATACAAAGTCACTTATCTGGGGCATGGTGGGATTGTACCACCCCACATCAAAAAGGGTGGGAAAGGCTTAATCCCAAAACCAAGCCCCAGGCTACAAGGATTCTGCCTGCCCACAGCCCACAGAGACACACATTAATATCACCTGGGCAACGGCCTCCACGTGGGCAGCGCCATCTTTAACAAAGTGAGCATAATATATTTTATCTGCCCAACACTCTGCTTTATAAATTTTATAAAGTAAAGTTACTTCCCTACTTTATAAATCACCATTACTGTGGAACCAGTGGGCAGTTAGAAAATTTTACTACTGACAGAGATACAAAAGTGGGCAGTAGGTATAAAAAGGTTGACTACCCCTGATTTAAATATTAAATGGACATTTGGAGAATTGGATCTTAAGATATTGATTGCTTTTATTTGAAAATAAGGTATCTAGCCTGAGCAGGCAGTGGTACAGTGGATAGAGCATCAGACAGGGATGCAGAGGACCCAGGTTTGAAACCCCAAGGTCACCAGCTTGAGTGCAGGCTCACCAGCTTGAGCATAGGCTCACTACCTTGAGCATGGGATTGTAGACATGACCCCAAGGTCACTGGCCTGAACCCAAGGTTGCTGGCTTAAGCAAGGGGTCACTGGCTTGACTGGACCCCCCACCCCCATTTCCTGGTCAAGGCACATATGAGAAAGCAATCAATGAAAGTGCCTCAACAAAGAATTGATGCTTCTCATCTCTCTCCCTTCCTGTCTGTCTCTATCTGTCCCTCTCTCTGTCTCTCTCTCTCTCTGTCCTTCTCACACACACACACAAATAAAATAAGTTATCTAGGCTCTGGCCAGCTATCTTAATGGGTTAGAGCACCGTGTCCAAACAGCAAGGTTGTGGGTTTGATTCCCAGTCATTGTACATACAGGAAGCCACCAGTGAATGCACAACTAAGTGGAACAACAAATGAATGTTTCTCTCTCTCCCTTTCTCTCTGTCTCTAAAATCAATCAATAAAAAATAAGAAAAAAGAATAAGGTATCTGAATTTTTAAGTGTTTTTTTTTGTACTTCAATGGAGTTTTCATCATATTAGACCAGCAAAATTTCTGTTAAATATGTTTGCAGACATCAGTCCATTCTGTTGCTATATTAAACAATTTATTGTCTTCTATTATATTCCTATGTAGGTATTGTTAGCATGTTTTGTATTGCAAGAAAACAACCCCGATGGAGGAGACACTCAGACAACTTAGTTAATGAAGGAAGGAGAATTATTAGTAGCCGGCGGAGCACATGAAGATAGTAGCATCAAAGCATGAGCTCCCCAAATTAGATTTTCTTATAGGTCTTATACCTTTACAGTATCCAAGCAATAGGTGCGTGAGTGCTTTGTTTAAGGTTTCCCAGGACTCACGGAGAGGGGAGGAGGAGTTTCGGTGGGGTCAACAAAGGGGAAGGTGTTTCCAGATCACTGGTCATTGCTACATACAGATCCTGCTTTTCTTGCTTTGTGTTGCAAGCGTTCTTGAAGCAACCATTTAGAGAACTATGACATGTAGTTAATTTCTAACTGGTTGACTCAGTTATCCCTGCTGGCTCTCTTCCTTTGTATTCTTCTGGTTTCTCCCCCCTCAAGGAAGAAGGGAGGCTTGCTCCTTCCTCATTATATTAATTCCATACCTTAATGCAGTGGTTCTCAAACTTTTTGAAGTTGGGGCATATTTAAAATTCTACAAATAATTGTAGGCACACTATATACAAATTTCTGAGAAATATATCATAATAATTAAGTCAACTATTAAAGAAAAATATATAAAGTCCAAGCATGCTTTTATGACAATTAAACAAAATAAATACAACAAAATTAAATTTATTCTGACTTTAAGAAACATTTTTATGTTATAGTTTTTGAGTTATGCTTTTTAGAATTTGTAAAAAAAGAGAGGTTAAAAATAAAAAATAGCCCTGGCCAGCTGGCTCAGCGGTAGAGCGTCAGCCTGGCATGCAGGGGACCCGGGTTCGATTCCCGGCCAGGGCACATAGGAGAAGCGCCCATTTGCTTCTCCACCCTCCCCTCCTTCCTCTCTGTCTCTCTCTTCCCCTCCCGCAGCCAAGGCTCCATTGGAGCAAAGATGGCCCAGGCACTGAGGATGGCTCCTTGGCCTCTGCCCCAGGCGCTAGAGTGGTTTTGGTCGTGGCAGAGCATCGCCCCCTGGTGGGCAGAGCGTGGCCCCTGGTGGGCGTGCCGGGTGGATCCCGGTCGGGCACATGCGGGAGTCTGTCTGACTGTCTCTCCCCGTTTCCAGCTTCAGAAAAATACAAAAAAAAAAAAATAAATAAATAAATAAAAAATAAAAAATAACAAAAAGTTGCCTGACCAAGTGGTGGCGCAGTGGATAGAGTGTCGGACTGGGATGTGGAAGGACCCAGGTTCGAGACCCCAAGGTCACCAGCTTGAGCGTGGGCTCATCTGGCTTGAGCAAAGAGCTCACCAGCTTGGACCCAAGGTCGGTGGCTCCAGCAGGGGGTTACTCGGTCTGCTGAAGGCCCGCGGTCAAGGCACATGTGAGAAAGCAATCAATGAACAACTAAGAAGTCGCAACGCGCAACGAGAAACTGATGATTGATGCTTCTCATCTCTTTCCGTTCCTGTCTGTCTGTCCCTGTCTATCTCTGCCTCTGTAAAAATAAATAAATAAATAAATAAATAAATAACAAAAAATTATCTTTTTATATATCTAGGTACATTCTTAGTAAAATTTAGTAAATTTGGCAGATCCTGGCACGAATGTGTTAAGTTTATTTATGAGAAACATGAGACTGATGTGTCCTAGAGATTTCTTCAATGTTTGGGCATATATTTGAAAGGAAAACTCTCATTTCCTCTTCAATACATTGAAGAATTTCTCTCTTTTTACTTGTGTTGAGGGTAGAAAATCCTAATCCACATAATAAGAAGATGTTGAAAATTCAAAGCTTTCTTAGATATTGCCACATATTCTTCTTTTATAGAAATCCAAAAGGCTTCAAGAGACAATTCCTTATGTTTAATCATAAATCCAAAATCCCCACCATACATATCATCTTAACTTTACACCAAACAAAGGATAGAAGAAACTTGCCTCCAGTCTTTCTGGGGAACACGGTGGGTAGTGTAAACAATCCAGCACCACAGCTTAATAGCCTTTTGCAACCTAATCAGGCAAGTGAAGTGGGGGGTTGGGCAGACTGTCAGCTTACAGCTAATTCCCCACACCTCTGTCCCCTAAAAATCTAAACTCTAAAAACCTTGTTGGTTTTTTGGTCCCCAACAGGCACATATTTCTCTGGAATACCACAGGGCACACCTGGAAATCTTCTAGGGCGCAGCAGCGCGCCCTGGCACACACTTTGAGAACCACTGCCTTAATGAATACTTTAAACCAATTTTTCCTTTCTCTTACCTAGAGGCGTGGCAGGCAGTTAGGCATGAGCAGAGCAAGGATGATGGGTGAAGTACAGGAGGTCACCAGGATGGAAAATGCTAGTTCCGAGCAACAGACAAAATTGGGGAAACAAGGATCTTGCCCCTAGGGTCCTTGTTTACTTCCCTCATATCACTGATCATTAAGTCTGGACCCTCCTCTGCTTGACTTTTCCTCCCCTAGCATGTCCATGCGTCATGCGGCAGACCCCCTTAGAGATGGAACAAGGGGTCTGGAGAATAGCCTGCAAGCATTTAAGCCCCGAGGAGAATGAGGTTCTGGCCTTCATTAAATATATCTAGGCCACAATTGTGTTTGAACTCAGACCCAGAGAAGCAGCAAAACTAGACCAGCAATCCATAGCTGACCTCAGGACCAGCTGCGCTGATGAATGATGCCCCCGTCCTGGCCCTGACAAACCAGTGGAGAACATGACCCTGGAAGGACACCCTGGGAGAGATGATGACTATTCCATTGAGCTCCTCCCCTGGGGATCTCTTGTAAAATCTCCACCCTTAAAAGCCTTTAGGCCTGACCAGGTAGTGATGCAGTGGATAGAGCGTCGGACTGGGATGCGGAAGGACCCAGGTTCGAGAACCCGAGGTCGCCAGCTTGAGTGTGGGCTCATCTGGTGTGAGCAAAAAGTTCACCAGCTTGGATCCAAGGTCGCTGACTCCAGCAAAGGGTTGCTCGATCTGCTGAAGACCCACGGTCAGGGCACATGTGAGAGAGCAATCAATGAACAACTAAGGTGTCGCAACGAAAAACTGATGATTGATGCTTCTCATCTCTCTCCGTTCCTGTCTGTCTGTCCCTATCCCTCTCTCTGATTCTCGCGTTGTCTCTGAAATAAATAAATAAATAAATATTAAAAAAAAAAAAAGCCTTTAGGATGGAGGACCCACCAGGCTCTCTCATCTGGATGCGAACCCCAAGAAGGAATTTATCTGCTGAGATGGACTCCCCATGGTCAACCCAGGGCCCCAAGTTTATAAATAATAAGAATCTAGCAGCCCTTTGCCGACAGGGACTCCTCATATACTTTATATAGGGAAGAACCTCAGTCTGAACTCGTGGCTTCCTATACATGCCCTCCTGTTTAAGTCAACCACTGCAGGGGAGCCCTGATTTTGTCTTTTGACCAATGGACTGAGACCTGCCCTGTCCAGTCAGAACTGCATGATTATATCCTTATTTGCATCTATACCAACCAATCAGAACTGCTCTATAACAACCGATCAGAACTACATGATTAAGGAAAAAAAAAAGCCTGACCTGTGTGGCACAGTGGATAAAGCATCAACCTGAAACACTGACGTTGCTGGTTCAGAACCCTGGGCTTGCCTGGTCAAGGCACATATGGGAGTTGAAACTCCCTGCTCCTCCCCTCCTCCCCCCTTCTCTCTCTCTCTCTCTCTCTCTCTCTCTCTCTCTCTCTCTCTCTCCTCTTCTCTCTAAAAAATGAATAAATAAAAAAAAATCTTTAGGAAAAAATTAAAAAAAAGAGAATTGCACCCTGGCTGGTTGGCTCAGCGGTAGAGCGTCGGCCTAGCGTGCGGAGGACCCGGGTTCGATTCCCGGCCAGGGCACACAGGAGAAGCACCCATTTGCTTCTCCACCCCTCCGCCGCGCTTTCCTCTCTGTCTCTCTCTTCCCCTCTCGCAGCCAAGGCTCCGTTGGAGCAAAGATGGCCCGGGCGCTGGGGATGGCTCTGTGGCCTCTGCCCCAGGCGCTAGAGTGGCTCTGGTCGCAATATGGTGATGCCCAGGATGGGCAGAGCATCGCCCCCTGGTGGGCAGAGCGTCGCCCCTGGTGGGCATGCCAGGTGGATCCCGGTCGGGCGCATGCGGGAGTCTGTCTGACTGTCTCTCCCTGTTTCCAGCTTCAGAAAAATGAAAAAAAAAAAAAAAAAAAAAAAGAGAACTGCATAATTCAGACCAATCAGCACTGTTAGAATTTGGAAACCTGGCCCTGGCCTGTTAGCTCAGTGGTAGAGTGTCAGCCTGGTGTGCAGGAGTCCCGGGTTCGATTCCCGGCCAGGGCACACAGGAGAAGCGCCCATCTGCTTCCCCTCCCCTCCCCCTCTCCTTCCTCTCTGTCTCTCTCTTCCCCTCCCGCAGCCAAGGCTCCATTGGAGCAAAGTTGGCCCTGGTGCTGAGGATGGCTCCATGGCCTCTGCCTCAGGTGCTAGAGTGGCTCTGGTTGCAACAGAGCAATGCCCCAGATGGGCAGAGCATTGCCCCCTGGTGGGCGTGCCAGGTGGATCCCAGTAGGGCGCATGTGGGAGTCTGTCTGACTGCTTCTTCGTTTCCAACTTCAGAAAAAAAAAAAAAAAAAAGAATTTGGAAGCCTCATTTGCATAAAACTGGGCCAATCAGGAACCTGGACAGAACTTTCTCCATAAATGTCTGCCTCCCTTTTGTCTCAGTGGAGCGCACTTTTGGTTTCTTGACTATGAAACTGTTTTGCCTGAATGAAGTCTCTCCTTTTCCTTATCCTTTTTGGAAATTTTGGTTTGCACTCTCTAGTCTTCACCTTCAAAATCTCAGACCAAGCTCCCCTAGGTGAGTCAACAGAAGGTGACCTCCTCCCTACCTCCCTCTTTGATCCAACAGTAATGTGTATATGGCTAGGGCCACCAGCAGGGAGGGGCAGTGATTTACTTCAGGTCCTTTGCCTGGCGCTGGCTTCAGGAAATGCAGTATCAACAACTTTTTAAAAATAGTCTCCAGAGGGGAAGATACTGACATACCCTATGCCCTCAATTGCATACTGTAATTCTCCACATGCTGTCTGGTACATGCATTAACCCAGAGTGTTCCTTTGCTAGTGCTGCAAAAAACCAGTGTTTTTCAGCCGCCGGTTCATGGACCCATCCACTTTCCTGTGGGTCCGTGAAAAAGTTAACCACCCTGATATTGTGAAGTTTATAGACCCGGTGGTATTAGGTGAATTCATTTATGCTCAGGGTGATTTCTGCCTTAGCCGTCCCCTAAATAATTCTATTTTCTTCAGTTCCCAAGTGTTTAAAGGTTGAAAACTAGCAGCTTAAAAAACAAATTCATTTTCTCAACAGTTCTGGAGGCTAGAAGACAAAGAGCAAGGTGTCCATAGGTTTGGTTTCCTCTGAGGCCTCTCTCCTTAGCTTGCAGATGGTCACCTTCTTAGAGTGTCCTCATATGGTCCTTCCTCTGGGTACACACATTTCTGTTGTCTGTCTTTTTACAAACGACAACAGGAAGGTCCAGTACTGACAAATGACTTGTGAAATATCCATTAATTGGCTGCAGCCAATTTTCTCTGATGTGCCCTAATAGAAGGGAGCTGTGGCATGGATAATACCAAACAGTAAATAATCTAAAAATAATTTCTCTTTGGTTTGGGAAAGCAGCACGTGACTTCCCGTCCACCAACTGGCCTGGCTAATTCAATTTGGCTCAAATGAATATTCCTTTCCCTGAGTTTACAGACATCCCAGACCTGTGCTGAGGTGTGGAAGAAAGGTGGCCAAATTAAACGTTGGCCGTGGCCAGTTCCCCAGTGGGCAACAGACAAGCCGTGAAAGACACACCGTAATTATGTGGACATTGCGACAAAGCTAGCTTTTTCCTGACCCTTTACTCTGTGAGGGTCGGGGGCCAGACTGAATGGCATGCCTGATGCGGGGAGGTGTCTGGCACCTGGTACAGAGAGCCTGGGAAAGACAGTTGGGTGCCAAGGCCCTTACCCTGACACCGACTCACCAAGGGGATTCTGCGACCTCACATTTACAGGCCAGACTTTGCACAAGGTGCGTTACGTGTGTCGTTTCATTTAAAGCTAAGTAAGGCCTCTGCAGCTGCACACTGGGGGTTACCTTGCCAAGAGGCCAGTCTGCTCTGAGACTCTGCAAAGGGAATCTGAACCCAGACTGAATTACTCCTAAGGTTTTGGATACATTGCAGTGTAGTTTATCTGGTTTGCATGTACCATACAGATCAATTCGTGATCTCATTCAACACGTATTGAAGGCCTACTGGGTATCACATGTGACATTTAAAGGAATAATAAGGAGATGAAGCAGTCATGGGCCTTGTGCTCAAGGATTTAATAATCTACTCAGAGAAATAAAACACATATCTACATGACTATACTGTAAGGTTGAAAGCACAGACTAGAGATGCAGTTGTATTAGTATATGTACATTATACAAATGTAAATATTATTATTATTTTTTTTTTTTAATTATTTATTTATTTATTTATTTTTTACAGAGACAGAGAGTGAGTCAGAGAGAGGGATAGACAGGGACAGACAGGAATGGAGAGAGATGAGAAGCATCAATCATTAGTTTTTCATTGCCCGTTGCAACACCTTAGTTGTTCATTGATTGCTTTCTCATATGTGCCTTGACCACGGGCCTTCAGCAGACTGAGTAACCCCTCGCTGGAGCCAGCGACCCTGGACTCAAGCTGGTGGGCTTTTCCTTAAACCAGATGAGCCCGCGCTCAAGCTGGCGAGCTCAGGGTCTCGAACCCGGGTCCTCTGCATTGCAGTCCGATGCTCTATCCACTGCGCCACCGCCTGGTCAGGCTAAATATTATTATTTTTGAATAGTTTAGATTACTCCTACCATGTGGCTAAGCATTATATAAGGCATTTTAGAAGGGGTATATCATACATATCTATACTGTTGAACAGGAGACCTCTCTCACCACACTTCTACCCTGGGCCACCCCTTTCTAGGTCCATGTCCCCATGTCTTCCAAAAGAAAAGAAGTTATTGGTCTGATTGGCCAGAATCCAAGACATTCACAGCATCATCTTGCTTGTGGGTAGGGTCACTCTACCTTAAAGATCATATCTGTGGCCAGGGCCACCTGTCTCTCTCCTGTGTGCCTACGTGGTCAGGAGTCTTTCTAGAGGGCCACACCCCCAGGGCTGACCTCTGTCTCATCCTCCTCAACACAGAAGAAAAGCATACAAAATAGTCTGTCTTAGCTCAGCTCATTCTTCTTATTTTATTTAAAAAATTTTTATTTTATTTATTCATTTTAGAGAGGAGAGAGAGGGAGAGGGAGAGAGAGAGAGAGAGAGAGAGGGAGAGAGAAAGAGAGAGAGAGAAGGGGGGGAGGAGCAGGAAGCATCAACTCCCGTATGTGCCTTGACTAGGCAAGCCCAGGGTTTCGAACCGGTGACCTCAGCATTTCCAGGTCGACGCTTTATCCACTGCGCCACCACAGGTCAGGCCTCTTCTTTTTATTTTAAAAAATTCTTTTTTAAATATATTTTTATAGATTTTATTTATTCACTTTTAGAGAGGAAAGAGAGGGGGGAGTAAAAGAGAGAGAGAGAGAAGGGGGGGAAGAACAGAAAGCATCAACTCCCAGATATGCCTTGACCAGGCAAGCACAGGATTTCAAACCAGCAACCTCAGTGTTCCAGGTTGACGCTCTATCCACTGCGCCACCACAGGTCAGGCTAGCTCAGCTCATTCTATTCCCCTCTGAAGACTCTGGCTAAGAGGCCCTACCACTGGCCCCCGAATGACCATGCTTATGCTTACTCTGTGCCTTGGGCTGGAACTGGTTCCCTCACTTGTCTCTCCTTTCTCTGCAATGTCTGGAGCTGGGGCTGGGAAGTGTGTGAAAGACACAGGCTTTGGAGTATGTGATCAGCTTTGCACAGCAGCTCTGTGGCCTTGGGACAACTTTCTAAACTGCCTCCATGAGCATCTGCTTCTTCATCTGTAGCACAGGGATAGTAACTCCTACTTCACAGAGCTGCTGTGAGGCTTTCGAGGAATTAATATATGTACAAGCATAATAGGTGTTTAACAAATAGTGGTTGGTGTCAGTATTTTCATCCCACAAGGTCAGATTTGCCTTAGCCTCTTCCATGAATCCCCTCTGAGAACCACAGTCAAAGCTCTTTCTTCCCTTACCTCCTCCGTCTCTTACCTCTTAGCTCCCTTCAGGGAGGCTCTCCCAATTACTTATATCTCTCTATTGTTTTGCATTATGCTGACTGCCACTGAACTGGTATATATTATATATACAGTTCAGAGACCCCCTCTCTGCTCTGAGACCCCCACTAGAATGTCAATCCCCGAGGGCAAGGAAATTAGTATACTCATTTCACACTGAATCCCCAACTCTAGATTTTGCCTGGGGCCCAAAAGGAACCCAGTCAGCATTTGTTGAATGAATGAATAATGAATGAGTGAATTCTCTGACCTCTCTCTTACTTTCCTGAGTCATTCTTTTTCAGTTTCCATCTTCTCCAGGTCAACCATGCCCATCTACTTCCTGAAGACTTATGTGTGTTTAAAAACCATCACAGTTACATTCGGTAACTGAATATAACGAAACAAGTAATCACATAATCCATGATAATTGAATGGAAAATTTTTCTCTCTCTAGTTCTTAAAAAAAAAAAAAAATCACCTGTTCCTCTTATCCCAGACAGTGTGGGTATATTTTAGCCTTGCAGATAGCCCTCTCTCTGTGGCTGAGGAGTTTTAAAGTACTTTAAGACTCTAAGGAGCGGATTAGCTACGGGAGGTAGTGAGGCCCCAGGTTGGCACAGTTTGCTACACCACAGCCTGCAGGGTGGGAGAGCCTCCGGTTACAGGACTAACAGGGTCTCATTGGAACACGGCCCCAAAGCAGCACGGGGCTGCAGGGTCGGTGTATGTTCTCCGTCTCTGAGGTTACTGTTTCCTAAAATCTGTGATTCTAAAATGCTCCTCAGCAGCTTCCAAAGATCTCCCCTCTGAGGGAAAAACAACTTGTTTACCTCACGTTCTTTTCTTCAATGGGAATTTCCCCAGCCTCCTTCCTCCAGTTTCATGAAGTTAACGCTATCCCCACCTCTCCCTTTTCCCTTCATGCGGCCATTTAAACTAGCCAGTCAGGAAAGAGTGAGATTGCATGGTCACCACCCCAGCCAATGGGGCAAGACCCAGCCTAGGGTCCACATTAGGAACAAAACCAGAACCCAACCTGCCCACACACTCGCTGGCCGGCTTTCACTAGCAGCAGCACGCCCTTTTGCAGAAGTTATTAAAGTTGCCTTGCTGAGGTATTTTGTCTCTATGAGTCTTGCTTAATTGCAACTGTAACAATTCAGGGGCTCATCCAGAATTCCCGTTTCCCTCAGGAGGGATCTTGGTCTTCTGTTGAGGGAGACACATCTTGCTGCTCCATCGCAGTGGCCCTCGACTAAAGGGATGGCTCAGCCAAGGTAGTGAATGACCCCAGACTCTTGGCAATGAGGGAAAGGGGCCCTAAAAGGTGATATCACAGTGACCAGGCAAATCCTGGTCATGCATGGATGTAAAGCCAGTAGCCATGGCCACCATCACAGCTGCCTGGCCCATGCAGGTTTGCATTGGATTTGGACAGATAGTAATGAAACAACAGAGCCAAGAACTGGTGGACCATTATCTTTAATCCTAGCTTGCACCCGGCGGGCAAGTAAAAACACACACTGGGCTCCAAAACCCACTCACATTCAGTGCTCACAAAGCTACGGACTTATCTGAGTTTCCTAGAATCAAAGGTTCTAGCTCACCAGACTTATTCACCTCTGTTCCCCATCTCCTTCTCTCTGCACAAACTCTGCACAAACTGGCTTCTCCTTCAGCATTCTGCCATCTTGACTGCTTCTCCTCTTCTCCACGTGGCCTTTCTCTGCTCTCCTCCCTGCTCTCTGCCCTCCTTCTAGAACGCAAGCACTCTTCTCCCGGAACAACATGATCTCTCTTCCTTTTAAAACCTTTTGGCGCGGGCCCTGGCTGGTTGGCTCAGCGGTAGAGCGTCAGCCTGGCGTGCGGGGGACCCGGGTTCGATTCCTGGCCAGGGCACATAGGAGAAGCGCCCATTTGCTTCTCCACCCCCACCTCCTTCCTCTCTGTCTCTCTCTTCCCCTCCCGCAGTGAGGCTCCATTGGAGCAAAGATGGCCCAGGTGCTGGGGATGGCTCCTTGGCCTCTGCCCCAGGCGCTAGAGTGGCTCTGGTCGCGGCAGAGCAATGCCCTGGAGGGGCAGAGCATCGCTCCCTGGTGAGCAGAGCGTTGCCCCTGGTGGGCGTGCCGGGTGGATCCCGGTCGGGCGCATGTGGGAGTCTGACTGTCTCTCCCCGTTTCCAGCTTCAGAAAAATAAAAGAAGAAAAAAAAGAAAAAGAAAAAAAACAAAAACCTTTTGGAGCGAAAGCCCTCCCCCAACACACAATAACATAATCACGCCCATCCCAAGCAAGAAGGGCAATTAATATTATCACCTGGGCAACGGGCTTCCACGTGGGCAGCACCTTCTTTAACAAAGTGAGCATAATATATTTTATTTGCCGACAGTAAAACTTAGGGAAAAGAAAGAAAGAAAGAAAGAAAGAGAGAAAGAAAGAAAGAAACTCAGTCACTTAAATATCTTAAAGCCTTCTCCTGGAGACCTGGGAATTGTTGTGATCCTGAGAACAATAAGAACATTAAGTCTCAGGACCCTGTGCAGGCTGTGAAAATGAGAGGGGACATGCCCAGGACCTCAATGTAAAGAAAAATAAGGGGGGGGGGGAAGCACTAATGGCTCTTTTAAAATCCAAGCAGCTCAGTAGCCCATCTCCTCCCTTCTCTTCAGTCATCCCAGAGGGCTGCCAAGGACAAATAAGGAGTCTTGCCTTCTCTCCAACTATCAATAAAACTATTTATGTCTATAGTAAAATATAAAATGATTTCAAAGGTGTTTTTTTTATTTTAAAAAAGGTGTTTTATTTTTATTTTTTTATTTATTCATTTTTTTAGAGAGGAGAGAGGGAGGGAGAGAGAGAGAGAGACAGGGGGGAGGAGCTGGAAGCATCAACTCCCATATGTGCCTTGACCAGGCAAGCCCAGAGTTTCGAACCGGCGACCTCAGCATTTCCAGGTCGACGCTTTGTCCACTGCGCCACCACAGGTCAGGCTCAAAGGTGTTTTATTTTTGAACCAGGTGGTCTAGAAAAGCATTTGATATTACTATGAGTTTAATTTAATTAATGTCTTTTAAAATTCTTAACAGAAAATATGTTTGTTTTGCCTGGGTTTACAAAAGGTTCCTGTTATCTGTTACATCTTTTGAAAATATATGTTTGTTTGCCAATGAAATATCATTAGCAAATATTTTATGCTTGTTAATAAAAGTATCAATCTAAAATTGTTGATTACTAACTTAGTCCTCACTGAAAGTTAAGTTTCTTAGAAGACAGAAAAACTAAACCCAAAAGGTAGGGAAAAGAAGAAAAAAAAATATTGAGACAAACTAGATAACCAAAGCAACTAAGAGAAAAGATACAAATTTAGTAGAAAATTTAGAAGATTGAAAAGTTTAGAGCCAAAAGATTGGACAAGGTATAAGAACAAAAACAACTAAGGAGGAAATTAAATTTTTAATAATTTATAAGTTAATGAGAATTTATTATAAAAGCTCATGAGTTTAATCTCTGGTGGTGCAGAAGTTAGATTTGAGAAGACGAAGATGTTTAAATGGCTGTAGACCAGGACTAACTTAGAAGACTATCTGGAAGAAGCTAGAAAGGAAATCAGTTTAAAATCACAGCAAAAAGCTACTAAAAGGACTGACTTAATCTAAAAACTAGGATAGGGGCCCTGGCCGGTTGGCTCAGCGGTAGAGCATCGGCCTGGCGTGCGGGGGACCCGGGTTCGATTCCCGGCCAGGGCACATAGGAGAAGCGCCCATTTGCTTCTCCACCCCTCCCCTTCCTCTCTGTCTCTCTCTTCCCCTCCCGCAGCCAAGGCTCCATTGGAGCAAAGATGGCCTGGGCGCTGGGGATGGCTCCTTGGCCTCTGCCCCAGGCGCTAGAGTGGCTCTGGTCGCGGCAGAGCGACGCCCCAGAGGGGCAGAGCATCGCCCCCTGGTGGGCAGAGCATTGCCCCTGGTGGGCGTGCCAGGTGGATCCTGGTCGGGCGCATGCGGGAGTCTGTCTGACTGTCTCTCCCTGTTTCCAGCTTCAGAATAAAAAATAAATAAATAAATAAATAAATAAATAAATAAATAAAAACTAGGATAGGATGTTTTGGGAAGCATTAAAAATTAAAAGGCCTAAATACACTAGCTTAGTTTTCTTTGGAAAATGTAAAGGACTTTTATATCTGAAGTAATTCAACATCAAGAGTAATCACCAACTTAATGGTTTTGCATTAGACCGAGCTCAAATGATTTAAAATCCTGAGGGTTAGCATTAATTGGCAGCTGACCCAGGTGCTACACAGAAGTAGATTCAGTGAAGCTAGAAAATCAGCAACAGACAGGATTCCAGGAGCCAGTGCAGTGAAGGAAGCTAGCAAGAAGGAAGGAGCCCTAATGATTTGGAGATGAAGCTAGGAGAGGATTCCAGGAAGGGGGAGGCTGTGCAATGTGCTGACGCCAGCATGTGACCGGGCGACCACATGGAGGCATGGAGCATCCAGTGTGTGAGGCCACATGCAGGCAGCCAGTGGTGTGGTAAAAGTCCGGGAGGTTGGCATGTCCAGGTTTTTGGTAACTTGCGTATGATAAACTTTACTAATGTTAATGGGGAAGTTGTGTCCTTAAGTGGCAAAGGCTTTGTTACAGAATGTAGGTCAATTTCCAGAAGTTGTAGGTTTCTCCTTTTAAAATAAATTTTAATTTATTTAGTGAGAGGAGGACAGGTTCTCACAGATTCTCGCCTGCACCCTGACCGGGATCCACCTGGTAAGCCCACTAGGGGGCAATGCTCTGCCCATCTGGAGCCCTTGCTCTGTTGTGACCAGAGCCATTTTTGGCACCTGAGGCGGAGGCCATGGAGCCATCCTCAGTGCCTGGGGCCAACTTGCTCTAATTGAGCCATGGCTGCAGGAGGAGAGGAGAGAAAGAGAGAGAGAGAGAAGCTAGAAGGGGAAGGGTAGAGAAGCAGATGGTTACTTCTGTGTGCCCTGACTCGGTGTAGTGAAAGCTGACAGTTCACAGGGCTGACCAACCAATCTGCCCTTATCATCCCCAGAGTTGACATTTGGTGATATTGTGGGACAAGGATCTATGAGACTCTACTAACTCAGTCAACTGAGGCAGCATTTGCTCCTGAACATGATTTGCCATCCCTTTTACCCTGAGGTTCGCCTCCCCTGCCTCCCCTCCTAGCTCATCGTGAAACAAAGGAGTGTCATAACTCCCCATGGGTCATTCAGTACTTATATATATACACACATATATATGTATTCACACACATATATATGTATACTATATATGTATAATATATATCATTATATATTATATATTATATATTATTATATAGTATACATACACATATATATTATAATCAACAAAGATTTCTCATCAATTACACTAGGGGTACAATGAAAGGAATTGCAGAACAACTTGGTCCTACCAGCCGAATGGCCTGGGAAAATAGACGAGCTCTAGATATGCTAGGGGAGAAGGGGGGAGTATGTATTATGATTGAAACCCAGTGTTGTAACTACCTCTCCAATAACACAACCCCGGATGGCACCATTACCAAAGCCCTATCACGGACTGACCACCCTAGCAAATGAATTAGCCAAAAACTCAGGTATAGATGACCCCTTCACCAATTTAATGAAACAACAATTTGGAAAATGGAAAGGATGAATAACTTCTGTACTCTCCCCACCCCCAATAATTGTTATTGGAGTCTTAATTCTTATAGGATGCTGCATCGTCCCATGTGCTCGAGGCCTAATTCAGAGACTGATGTTGGTTATGGAACCAAGCAGAGCCCTCCTCCTTACTCTAACCAGATGCGAGTATTGAACACTGATGACCAGAGCCAACTTCTGCTTACTGAGTTTGAAGAATGAAGACCTATAAAGAATAGGGGTGACTGAAGGAAAAACAACTTGTTTACTTCATGTTCTTTTTTTCAGTGGGAATTTCTCCAACCTCCTTTATCTGGTTCTCTATCCCCATCTCTCCCTTCCCCCTTCGCGCAGCCATTTAAACTAGCCAGTCAGGAAAGAGTGAGATTGTACTGTCACCACCCCAGCCAATGGGACAAGACCCATCCTAAAGTCCACATTAGGAACAAAACCAGAACCCAACCTGCCCACACACTTGCTGGCTGGCTTTCCCTAGCAGCAGCACGCCCTTCTGCAGAAGTTATTAAAGTTGCCTTGCTGAGGTACTTTGTCTCCATGAGTCTTGCTTAATTGCAACCCTAACACTTCCCACAATGGGGCGGGAACATGCATAGTTATATGTGGCAAAGGCAGTGACACCCTCCTGCCCTTTACTTCAGAATCTTTTTTTTTTTTTTTTCATTTTTCCAAAGCTGGAAACGGGGAGGCAGTCAGACAGACTCCCGCATGCGCTCGACTGGGATCCACCCAGCACGCCCACCAGGGGGCGATGTTCTGCCCCTCTGGGGCGTCGCTCTGTTGCATCCAGAGCCATTCTAGTGCCTGAGGCAGAGGCCACAGAGCCATCCCCAGCGCCCGGGCCATCTTTGCTCCAATGGAGCCTTGGCTGCGGGAGGAAAAGAGAGAGACAGAGAGGAAGGAGAGGGGGAGGGGTGGAGAAGCAGATGGGCGCCTCTCCTATGTGCCCTGGCCGGGAATCGAACCCAGGACTCCTGCACGCCAGGCCGACGCTCTACCGCTGAGCCAACTGGCCAGGGCCTACTTCAGAATCTTGATCACCATGGGCCTATCAGTGTGTTAGGAACGGTCCTGTTCTGAAGCCTTGCCAAACTATGCAGCCGCACTACCCTGATCTCTACCTTTTGCTGAACAGGAATGAGATCCAAGCTTTGAAAATGAAGCTCTGTCTTCTACTTTGGGCTAAATCAAATAGTGGCGTGGTGTGCCTCCTCACCCCATCCAACACGTTGGAATACAAGAGGGACCCTTGTCTCAGGTGGAATGATGGTGGGGGTGATGGGATGGGGTAGTTGAATAGAGGTGGGGAGGAGTTGATGGTGATAGTGGTAGTAATGTTCTGCAATAAATATATAAAAGTAAAATTTTGCAGTGATCACGTGGTAAGTACAAACAGTAAACAGTAAACTAGGAACATGTATTTGGACTGGTTAGGAGAGAGTGAAGTCAATGTCGATTAAATTTTCTGGGGTTCACCCTAGGGGAAATCTGGAGCAAACCTATCACGCCACCTATGAGAGCGGGACTGATCATTTGTTACGCCCTTTGGTGGCTGTGGGGAAAACAGCTGTGTTAGGCTTGCTCGCAGGGTGACCGGCTGCAAGCACTTTGTGCAGTTAGTGCAGGAGCAGTGACAGCACTGTGGTGCGGATGTAAGTGCTTCCCCTCGGGGGCGATGAGATCAGATTGCACCCCGCCACTGAGAGGTGTGGTTGATTTCCTGACCCCTTGCCCTCCACTGTGAAAAGCAGGTTTTTCTTTCCCTTTGTGTTTTTGGGTTTTTTTTTCCCCTTTTCTTTCTTCTTTTGGCTTGCCTGTCTTTGTGAGCCTCCAATAAAGTGGTGTGGCTCACAGTTTCCCGGCTCCACAGTTCCTTTACCATCTGCCCAAATTCAATGGAATCTGCATGGCCACAGCCACCACCAGCCTTACAGTGGCTTAATGATTATTTTGACTTTATTTATTTCTATGATTTTTGAAATAAATAACATCAGGAAGCTGACTTTGTGCAGGATGTTTCCCTTGCTATAGATTTTAGTTCAAAACCATTGATCCTTGGTTGTCATAAACCATTTTGGGATCTCTTCTGAGGTCCCCAGACCTCCCTGATTTCCTGTCTCCCTCCCAAGAATGTGGTTTTGCATTTCGGAGCTGAATGATCCTTAGACCGGCAGCATTTCTGAGTCTGGGTTCAGGTAAAAGTTAATGTCTCTTTGGGTAGCCAGTCTAGCCTTGAGGCGTGGGAGCTGGCATATGGCTCGGTGTGTTATTTGGCCGCACAGAGGGTTCAGCTTCAGTCTTTCCAGTGATTGCTCCACCTGCCAGACAAGTTATCAATACATAAATCTCTGACTCTATCCGCAGAATCTCATGTAAGTCTCAGTTTTCTCATCTGTAAAATGAGAATTTTAAGTTGAGTCCCACTGCCTCCCTTGTGAACCCTGTACGGCAGGGGTCCCCAAACTTTTTACACAGGGGGCCAGTTCACTGTCCCTCAGACCGTTGGAGGGCCGGACTATAAAAAACACTAGGAACAAATCCCTATGCACACTGCACATATCTTATTTTAAAGTAAACAAAATGGGAACAAATACAACATTTAAAATAAAGAACAAGTAAATTTAAATCAACAAACTGACCAGTATTTCAATGGGAACTATGGGCCTGCTTTTGGCTAATGAGATGGTCAATGTCCGGTTCCATATTTGTCACTGCTAGTCATAACAAGTGATATGACGCACTTCTGGAGCCGTGACACGTGTGTCTCGCGTCACCGGAAGTAGTACTGTATGTGAGTGACGCCACGCTTTGCGTCGCTCTCTCACTGACCACCAATGAAAGAGGTGCCCCTTCTGGAAGTGCGGTGGGGGCCGGATAAATGGCCTCAGGGAGCTGCATGCGGCCCGCGGGCCGTAGTTTGGGGACCCATGCTGTACAGCCAGTAGTCATGACCGTTGTGGCCATGCACATGCAGGTTCCCATTAGATTCGGGCAGACGGTAAAGAATTAGTGGAGCCAAAAAATGGTGGGCCATGCCTTTATTCTACTCTGGTACCGGCCAAGGAGCAAACACACAGGGCTCCAAAACCCTGACACATTTTCCGGTTCCACAACCAGGAGAATCTTTTCCGGGTTTTCCTAGAATCAAAGGTGTTAATGACTTCTGGTTCCACATCTGCACACCTTCTCCCTTCTCCTCTCTGCACAAACTGGCTTCTCCTTCAACACCCTGCCATCTTGGTTTCCTTCTTCCTCACTCTACAAAAAATGGCTTCCTTCCTTCCTTCCTCCTTCTTCTTCTCTTTTTAAAACTTCTTTGGTGCCAAAAACCTCTCCTCCAGCAATATTAGCATAACAATGGCCCCTCCCAAGCAGGAAGGTAATCCACAATTTGCAATCAACTGCCATGTTCTGAGAGCAAGCACACACATGGCTGCCCAGTGCCATTTTTAACAATAAAAGTGAGCAAACTCAAAAAACACAAATTTTCCAAACTCATTTGCCCAACAAACACCAAATGAAAAAGAAATAGATTTTATAATAACTAAAGCCCTACATAATTGTAAGGTCAGTGGATAGAGGGATAGTCATGTGGGGAACTCAGACCCTCCCACTTTGGCTAGGACCACCCACAATCAAGCCTGCCAAAGGAAGCTTCCCTGGAACCATTTGGAAAGAAGCGATCGTCTGCCAGCCAGTGAAATTTCACCACGTCATAGTAGCTCCACTTCCCTAGAGGGACCCTTTAAATATCTCCCACGCGGTTTTTTTTTTTTTTTTTTTGCATTTTTTCTGAAGCTGGAAACAGGGAGAGACAGTCAGACAGACTCCCGCATGCGCCCGACCGGGATCCACCCGGCACGCCCACCAGGGGGCGACGCTCTGCCCACCAGGGGGCGATGCTCTGCCCATCCTGGGCGTCGCCATGTTGCGACCCTCCTGGGTGTCGCCATGTTGCGACCAGAGCCACTCTAGCGCCTGGGGCAGAGGCCACAGAGCCATCCCCAGCGCCCGGGCCATCTTTGCTCCAATGGAGCCTTGGCTGCGGGAGGGGAAGAGAGAGACAGAGAGGAAGGCGCGGCGGAGGGGTGGAGAAGCAAATGGGCGCTTCTCCTATGTGCCCTGGCCGGGAATCGAATCCGGGTCCTCCACACGCTAGGCCGACACTCACCGCTGAGCCAACCGGCCAGGGCCCTCCCACGCGGTTTAATCTGTGCAACTTCCCTGACCTCTGTCTTTCACTTCCATCTCTCTTTCTTTCCTCGGGGCCAGGGAACCTTGCGGGGCGGGATGTGCGCTCTGTACTCAATAAAGTCGTTTATTATTCCACACTTTGTGGCTCTGGCCCGTTCCTTCCTTCTCAGCGGGGAAAAATACCTTACAATAATAATTATTTATTTAGCATACAATTACATGTTTATTGTATAAAACATAGATAAGAGGAAAAGGAGTAGTGAATAATAGGAATTAAAAATGGTTTTAGGGGTCAAATAGTTTTAGGGATCAAAGCAAAGTAAAGGGGGATTTCTTCACTGCAGGATTTCCCAGTGGCTTTGGTATGCTAATCTTATATTGTAAATTTCCAATATAATTTGCATAAAACAGACAGCAGTTCTCACTTGAGGTAAATTCCTCTGCTTTTTAGATAAAGGAGTATCTCTTAGAATGAGTGGACCTCCAGCAGTTTGGGAGACATTATGTTAGGAAAGTTATTGTCACTATTGTGATTTCACCCAGCTGGCTCCAGGCCAGCCCAGTGCAGATCTCTTCTCTGAAAGGGTGAGGACAACCAAGATCCCTGTCCTGGAGATGGAACTTCAGGCTTAATGTTTGGGGGAGTCTGATTAGTCATTACATTAGACTGATTGGTTCTCCTGGTTCTCTGGTAAGCTCTCCTTTGTATTCGAGGCTCCGTCAGTTCTGGCTCGGATTTAAGCTTCAGTCACCAGGGCACCGGGATCTGTGAGGAGGGGCTTTCCCAGGGCTTCTCAGCTGCCCAGTCTTGTCTCCCTCCTGCGGATGCAGCTGACAGCAGGAGGTAGCCAGGCCTTCAGAGTAACAGAATCTTGGTTAATTCTGGACCAGAAAGAGCAGGCCCAGAGCTCTGTTCTATGCCAAGACCAACATCAAATGGTCTGTCTGCTCCTCTCTGCATATAAACAGGGGCTTCAGACATGCAGGAAAGACATCTTTCTCCCCTTTTCCCTTCTTCTTTATTTGCAAGGTTGCCAAGAATTTTTTTTTTCTTCTGAAGTTGGAAACGGGGAGGCAATCTGACAGACTCCCACATACGCCTGACCGGGATCCAGCCGGCATGCCCACCAGGGGGCGATGCTCTGCCCATCTGGGGCATTGCTCTGTTGCAACCAGAGCCATTCTAGCGCCTGAGGCAGAGGCCATGGAGCCATCCTCAGCGCCCGGGCCAACTTTGCTCCAATGGGGCCTTGGCTGCGGGAGGGGAAGAGATAGAGAGGAAAGATAGGGGGAGGGGTAGAGAAGCAGATGGGTGCTTCTCCTGTGTGCCCTGGCCGGGAATTGAACCCAGGACTCCTGCACACCAGGCTGATGCTCTACCACTGAGCCAACCAGCCAGGGCCCAAGAATTTGATTTTATTTTTAAAAATCCTTTTTTATTTTAAAATTACAAATGAAATAATTCTCATTGTAAAAATTCCCAGTAATACAAATTCAGATTAAGAAGGAAAGTTTTCTACTTCTCTCATTGCACATACTTTCCATCCCTAAGTGTGTAGTGTCCATCATTCTAGATCATTCTCTGTGTGCATATAAATAATAGATAAGTAGACTTGCTGTTTGTTTATATGTTTGGTTAGATGCACTGCAGCTTTGCAATTTCACTCAACAGTATTTCACAGATAACCTTTCATGTCAATACATAAATCTGAAATACCTTTTTCTTATTCTTTAAAGTCAAGTTTATTGAGGGAAGATCTACATAAAATAAAACCCTTTTTAAGAGTACAATTTGATGAGTTTTGACAAAGTAGACAACCACTCCAAACAGGATAAAAAATACTTCTGTCACCACCAAAAGTTTCACTTGCAGTCAAATCTCTTCATATAACCCTAACCCCTGGTAACTACTGATCTGTTCACCATTCCTATAGTTTTGCCTTTTCCAGAATGCCAGATAAATGGAATTATGTAGTCCAGTGGTAGTCAACCTGGTCCCTACCGCCCACTAGTGGGCATTTCAGCTTTCATGGTGGGCGGTAGCGGAGCAACCAAAGTATAAATAAAAAGGTAGATTTAACTATAGTAAGTTGTTTTATAAAGATTTATTCTGCCAAACTTAGCGAAAATTCAACATAAAGTACTTGGTAAGTAATTATTATTATATGCTTTAACTTGCTGTAACTCTACTTTATATATTTTATAAAGTTACTTCCCTACTTTATGAATCACCATTACTGTGGAACCGGTGGGCGGTTAGAAAATTTTCCTACTAACAGAGATACAAAAGTGGGTGGTAGGTATAAAAAGGTTGACTACCCCTGATGTAGTTAGTATATTGCCTTTTGTGTTGGCCTCAGCATAATGCATTGAGATCCACCTGTGTTTCTCGTTTGGGAAGTTCAGTACATTTTACTGCTGACTAGTATTGCACTGTACACAATCTGTTTATCCACTCACCAGCTGATGGCCATTTGGGTTGTTTATAGTATTAGTACTTGGAATTGTCAGGCTTTTTTATTTTAGCCAATCTAGTAGTATGAAGTAGTATTTATCATGGCTTTAATTTGCATTTTCCTAATGACTAATGGTGTTGAGGATCTTTTCATGTGCTTTTTTTCCATTCCTGTGTTTGCTTCAGTGAAATATTTATTCAAGCCTTTTGCCCATTTCTTTTAATTGGAGGTCTGTTTCATTATATTAAGTTATAAAAGTTTTTTGTATAGTGTGAATGAAAATCCTTTATTATATGTGGCTTGCAAATATTTTCTCTCAGTGTTTGGCTTGTTTATTCGATTTACCGTTGTCTTTGGAAGAACAGAAGTTATCAAATTTTGATGAAGGCCAGTTTAACATTTTTTTTTCTTTTATAATTTGTGATTTTTGTGTCCTACTTAAAAAATCCTTTTCTTTTCATAGAAGAGAGTAAAATAATGGTTACTGATAGATAAAATGGCTTCTCAGCTGCCATCTCGAGAATAATGCAGGTTTGAAGGAGAAGGACTGGCCTACTTAGTAACCCAGCCCAAACCTCTCTTGCTGATGAGGGACGGATAGTTCAGAGTACAAACAGGTTTTGAGGAGCTGTGGTGCCACTCCAATCGACAAACAAAGGAAAACTGTCTTACACCAGTGGATGCAGCAACGTTCGCCACTTTTGCATAAGGCCCTTTGATTAGTCCATATAAATCCTGCCCTATCCCCTCTTTGGGGCTGACACCCTTTGCTGGTCTCAGCCTGCTTGCACCAGGTGTTGTTGTTTTTTTTTTTACAGAGACAGAGAGAGAGTCAGCGAGAGGGATAGATAGGGACAGACAGACAGGAACGGAGAGAGATGAGAAGCATCAATCATTAGTCCTCCATTGCGACACCTTAGTTGTTCATTGACTGCATTCTCATATGTGCCTTGACCATGGGGCTACATCAGACCAAGTAACCCCTTGCTTGAGTCAGCGGCCTTGGGTCCAAGCTGGTGAGCTTTGCTCAAACCAGATGAGCCCGTGCTCAAGCTGGCGATCTTGGGTTCTCGAACCTGGGTCCTCTGCATCCCAGTCCAATGCTCTATCCACTGCGCCACCGCCTGGTCAGGCACACCAGGTGTTTTTAAAATAAGTTTTCCTTTTTGAACATACTAGCCTTGTGTTTTTGGTTCAGCCTGCAGTTTCTGCCTTTTCAGTTACCAAGGGTGGGGAGTTGGGGGAAGTGGGAAGATATTGATCAAAGGGTACAAAGTTTAAGTTACGTAAGATGAGTAAGTTCTAGAGATCTAATGTACAGCATGGTGACTATAGTTAATAATGCTGTCCTGAGTACTTGAAATTTTCTAGATTAGCTCTGTTCTCCCTAACAAAAAAAAAGGTAACTATGTGAAGTGATGGCTATGTAAATTAGCTTGATTATTACAATCATTTCACAATGTATATTTATATCAAGACATCATGTTGTACATCTTAAATATATACAATTTTTATTTAAAATGTTTTTATTTTATTTATTTATTTATTTATTTTCATTTTTCTGAAGCTGGAAACAGGGAGAGACAGTCAGACAGACTCCCGCATGCACCTGACCAGGATCCACCCGGCACGCCCACCACCAGGGGGCGATGCTCTGCCCATCCTGGGCGTCGCCATGTTGCGACCAGAGCCACTCTAGCGCCTGGGGCAGAGGCCACAGAGCCATCCCCAGCGCCCGGGCCATCTTTGCTCCAATGGAGCCTTGGCTGCGGGAGGGGAAGAGAGAGACAGAGAGGAAAGCGTGGCGGAGGGGTGGAGAAGCAAATGGGCGCTTCTCCTGTGTGCCCTGGCTGGGAATCAACCCAGGTCCTCCGCACGCTAGGCCGACGCTCTACCGCTGAGCCAACCGGCCAGGGCCTAAAATGTTTTTATTTTAAAAATAGAAAATTTTGCCTAACCCAAGGTCACTAAAATTTTCTCCTGTTTTCTTCTAGAAGTTTAATAGTTTTAGCTCTTAGGTTTATTATCTACTTTGAGCTAATTTTAATGTGTGGGGCAAGGTGAGGGTTAAGGTTCATTTTTGTTTGTTTTGCATATAGAAGACCAATTTTTCTAGCATTATTAGCTACAGAGACGACTTTATCCTTCACTTAGTCAACCAATCTCATATTCATGGAGAGTGAGGCTGTTTCCAATTTGAGACCGTCATGAACATCCTTGCACCTAAACCACTGGGCGGTTGAATGAGGGTTTATGTAGAATTTCTGAATGAAATTGCATGGGCATGTTAAGTGTTGATTGCTACCCCCACGCTGTTCTTCAGTATACATTCCCATCTACAAGGCCTGAGAAGGAAGGCTCTAACTTTGATTTCATTAATTGATGTAAGCCCTTTACAGATCTACAATGATTTTTTTCTGGAAAAATCTAATAGCCTGTGTTATTAGATTATGAAAGATTCAGAGCCCTTCCAAGAGTGTTTGAAGACAAGATAATTTCTGCCTTAGTCAGTTAGGGTAACCTCCTAAGATATAGGCTTATAAAATATGTGGTACACGGGGGCCCTGGCCGGTTGGCTCAGCGGTAGAGCGTCGGCCTGGTGTGTGTGGGGGGGCACATAGGAGTAAGCACCCATTTGCTTCTCCAACCCCCCTTCCTCTCTGTCTCTCTCTTCCCCTCCCGCAGCCAAGGCTCCATTGGAGCAAAGATGACCCGGGCGCTGGGGATGGCTCCTTGGCCTCTGCCCCAGGCGCTAGAGTGGCTCTGGTCGCGGCAGAGCGACCCCCCAGAGGGGCAGAGCATCGCCCCCTGGTGGGCAGAGCGTCTCCCCTGGTGGGCGTGCCGGGTGGATCCCGGTCGGGTGCATGCTGGAGTCTATCTGACTGTCTCTCCCCATTTCCAGCTTCAGAAAAATACAAAAAAAAAAAAAAAAAAAAAAAAAAAAATATATATATATATATATATATATATATATATGGTACATGGGAAATGGAAATTTATAAAACAAAAAACAAACCCTGTTTAATAGGTATTGGGGGCTTTTAAATACCTCTGTGATGTGGCCTCCCCAAAGGGTAGAGGTTCCTGTAGTAACCTGAATCAGCAGTGACTTGCCCCCTAGTGGCCTGAATGTGTACATTCAGCCTCCTGTATACAGGTCCTAACTCAGGGTGGCCGTCTGTCCGCAGACCCTCACTCTCTGCCTGTACTCGCCAAAGCCCTCCCATTCACCAGGCCCGTGCCAGCCAGCTGTATGTGCGAAAGCATAAAGGGATGCTGGGAATGCAAGTTGTTCAATGAGGCTGGAGCATAAAATTATGCCACAGTTCCTACTTTCTTTTTATCCTACAATGGTCTGATTTGATAACTTGAACTGACATCATTGAGAATCTGTCATTAGGTGACAGGGACTATCTTGGGACCTCACCTAAGATGGCCAGATATCTGGGGACTGGCTGCTTCCCTTTCCCTGTGGCCTTATTTAATAGTCGATACTTTTTTTTTTGTAGTAGTTGACGTCCAAGAAAAGGCAAGACCCAAGCTGTCAGGCCTGGGAAGAGCAATGTCACTTCAGCCACATTCTGCTAGTCAAAGCCAGTCACAGAGCCAGGTGAGTATCTGCAGGAGGGGAAACAGACTCTACCTCTTGTTGGGAACTGGCCTCTGTGTACAGGGATGGAAGAGGTTTCGCTGGCTGTCTTTGCACCATGGTTTCCTGGGTTTCATTTTTTGCCATCTCAGTACACAGATTTGAATTTACATATGATTCATCTCTTGTTACCTTATTTAACCTTTCCAACAAACCTTTAAAAGGAACATGCCTCCATTTTATGATGAGAAGAATGAGGCTGAGAGAGATCAAACAATGTGTTCACTGTCGCAGCTGAGCTGGAGTCAAACCCATCTGGCGCTAGAGCTGTGGAGTGCCATCTTATACTATGCCTTCACCCAACTGCACCTTCCTCCAGAGAGAGGGTCAGTTCCTGGGCCCTGTGGCCCAGTACATACCAAACCATTTCTGAATTCAGTCCCATGAAGCCCTGGGACTTACGTAAATTAATCAAAATGTAGGAAGAATAAATATAATTAAAATGGCCATATTACCCAAAGTAATATATAAATTTAATGCAATTCCCATCAAAATTCCTATGACATTTTTTAAAGAAATGGAACAAAAAATCATAAGATTTATATGGAACTATAAAAAACCCTGAATAGCTAAAGCAATCCTAAGGAAAAAGAATGAAGCTGGGGGCATTACAATACCTGACTTTAAACTATATTATAGGGCCACAATAATCAAAACTGTATGGTACTGGCAGAAAAATAGACACTCAGACCAATGGAACAGAATAGAAAGCCCAGAAATAAAACCACATATATATGGTCAAATAATCTTTGATAAGGGGGCCAACAACGCAAAATGGAGAAAAGAAAGCCTCTTCAACAAATGGTGTTGGGAAAACTGGAAAGCCACATGCAAAAGAATGAAACTCGACTACAGCCTGTCCCCGTGTACTAAAATTAATTCAAAATGGATCAAAGACCTAAATATAAGATCTGAAACAATAAAGTACATAGAAGAAGACATAGGTACTAAACTCATGGACCTGGGTTTTAAAGAACATTTTATGAACTTGACTCCAATGGCAAGAGAAGTGAAGGCAAAGATAAATGAATGGGACTACATCAGAATAAAAAGTTTTTGCTCAGCAAGAGAAACCGATACCAAAATAAACAGACAGCCAACTAAATGGGAACTGATATTTTCAAACAATAGCTCAGATAAGGGCCTAATATCCAAAATTTACAAAGAACTCATAAAACTCAACAACAAACAAACAAACAATCCAATAAAAAATGGGAAGAGGACATGAACAGACACTTCTCCCAGGAAGAAATACAAATGGCCAACAGATATATGAAAAGATGCTCAGCTTCATTAGTTATTAGAGAAATGCAAATCAAAACTACAATGAGATACCACCTCACCCCTGTTAGATTAGCTATTATCAACAAGACGGGTAATAGCAAGTGTTGGAGAGGCTGCGGAGAAAAAGGAACCCTCATACACTGTTGGTGGGAATGTAAAGTAGTACAACCATTATGGAGGAAAGTATGGTGGTTCCTCAAAAAACTGCAAATAGAACTACCTTATGACCCAGCAATCCCTCTACTGGGTATATACCCCAAAACCTCAGAATCATTGATACGTAAAGACACATGTAGCCCTATGTTCATTGCAGCACTGTTCACAGTGGCCAAGACATGGAAACAACCAAAAAGCCCTTCAATAGAAGACTGGATAAAGAAGATGTGGCACATATACACTATGGAATACTACTCAGCCATAAGAAATGATGACATCAGATCATTTACAGCAAAATGGTGGGATCTTGATAACATCATACGGAATGAAATAAGTAAATCAGAAAAAAACAAGAACTACATGATTCCATACATTGGTGGAATATAAAAACGAGACTAAGAGACATGGACAAGAGAGTGGTGGTTACCAGGGGTGGGGGGAGGGAGGACGCAGGAGGGAGGGAGGGAGAGAGTTAGGGGGAGGGGGAGGGGCACAGAGAAAACTAGACAGAGGGTGACGGAGGACAATCTGACTCTGGGTGAGGGGTATGCAACATAATTTAATGACAAGATAACCTAGACATGTTTTCTTTGAATATATGTACCCTGAAATATTAATGTCATCCCGTTAACATTAATAAAAATTTATTAAAAAAAATTAATCAAAATGAATGGACAACTCTGTGGATTATTATTTAATTATTTTAGTAATCTAAGACTCTCTGTAGCAGGCTTTATAAACTCATTTAAGGATGTAATATTTTTCATTTGAGGAATTTTTGTCTAGCCAAAGATCAAGTCAATGATGCTATTTCCCCAAATATAGATTTTTTTTTTTTACAGAGGCAGAGATAGACAGGGACAGACAGACAGGAACGGAGAAAGATGAGAAGCATCAATCATTAGTTTTTCATTGCGCGCTGCGACTTCTTACAATAGTTGTTCATTGATTGTTTTCTCATATGTGCCTTGACCGCAGGCCTTCAGCAGACTGAGTAACCCCTTGCTGGAGCCAGAAACTTTGGGTCCAAGCTGGTGAGCTTTTTGCTCAAACCAGATGGGCCCGTGCTCAAGCTGGCGACCTCGGGGTCTCGAACCTGGGTCCTTCCACATCCCAGTCCGATGCTCTATCCACTGCGCCACTGCCTGGTCAGGCCCAAATATAGATATTTTTAAAAATTAAATTTAATGAGGTAACATTGGTTAATAACATTATATAAATTTCAGCTGTACAATTCTATACTAGATCATCTGTATACATTACATTGTGGCTCACCACTCAAAGTCTAGTCTATAACTATGTGAGTTTGTTTTATTCATTTGTTGCCTTCTGTTTTATATCCAACATATGAGTGAAATCATATGGTTCTTGTCCTTTTCCATCTGGAGTATTTCATTTAACAGGTTACTCTCAGAATCCATCCATGTTATCACAAATAGCAGTATTTCATTCTTTTTTATAGCTGAGCAGAATTCTATTGTATATATGCACCACATCTTCTTTATCCAGTAATCCATTGAAGGACACTTAGGTTTTTCCATGTCTTGGGCACTGTGAATAATGTTGCAGTGAACGTATATCTCTACAAATAAATGCTGGGATTGCTAGGTCATATGGTAGTTCTATTCTTAATATTTTGAAGAAACACTCATACTATTTTCCATAATGGCTGTAATTCCCACCAGCCGTGTATGAGGGTTCCTTTTTCTCCAGATCATCTCCAATACTTATTTCTTGTCTTATTGGTAATAGCCATTCTAACAAGTGTGAGGTAGTATCTACTAGTGGCTTTCATTTGTATTTCTCTCATAGCTGGTGAAGTTGAGCATCTTTTTGTATATCTGTTGGCCATTTGTTTGTCTTCTCGAAAAAAGTATCTATTCAGCTCCTCTGCCCATTTCTAATTAGATTGTTTGTGGGGGTTTTTTGTTGTTGTTGTTGAGTTCTTTATATATTTTGGATATTAGGCCCTTATTGAGGTACCATTTGCAAATATCTTCTCCCAGTTGCTTGGTTGCCCTCCAAATATAATCATTCACTTTACAGCCCATTGACCCTTTTTATTTATTTATTTATTTATTTATTTATTTATTTATTTATTTATTTATGTATGTATGTATTTTTGTATTTTTCTGAAGCTGGAAACCAGGAGAGACAGTCAGACAGACTCCCGCATGCGCCCGACCAGGATCCACCCGGCACGCCCACCAGGGGGCGACGCTCTGCCCACCAGGGGGCGATGCTCTGCCCCTCCGGGGCGTCGCTCTGCCGCGACCAGAGCCACTCTAGCGCCTGGGGCAGAGGCCAAGGAGCCATCCCCAGCGCCCGGGGCCATCTTTCCTCCAATGGAGCCTTGGCTGCAGGAGGGGAAGAGAGAGACAGAGAGGAAGGAGAGGGGGAGGGGTGGAGAAGCAGATGGGTGCTTCTTCTGTGTGCCCTGGCCGGAAATCGAACCCGGGACCCCTTGCACACCAAGCTGACGCTCTACCACTGAGCCAACCGGCCAGGGCCACATTTATTTTGTTTTAATGCGATAAAGTTTGCAGCTTCTGGAGAGAGTAAACACTTTCCATGTTTTGGAAAATATAATACCTCCCCACCTCACCCCACTTTTTATTAGATGATTAAAGAAAAAAAAAATCCAAGGTCAGTTTTACATTTGTCACCCAGTGGGTAAAAACATCACAGACCGACAGCAGAACGGTTTGTGTCCACGGAGACTCAGCTTGAACCAGCAGGGTCAATTCTGCGATCCTGCAGGACACCACCATTCCGAGAGCTGGAGGCTGGTGGGTAATCAATGAGGACATCGATCTGCCCTTGAGGACTGCTTCTCGTGAGTGCTGAGACTCGGCTGCCTTTTCATCACCTCTTCAATAGCCTCTTACCTCAGTCTCCAAAAAAGAAAATTCTGACATCTTAATTTTAATGTGGGCATTTGATCCAGGGCTTGAGATAAATATAACCCTGAGTCGTACGGAGAAGGTTTAATGGGGAATGGTTGGCATTCTTTCTTGGTAAAGGCACAGGGCAGGGAGGGAGAGCGAGAGGCAAACAGCAGTGGGGAAGACAAAAGCAGAAGAGAAGAAGCGAGGCTTCGCGGCAGCCAGGAGGCAAGGCTGCTGAGAACGTGACCCTGTCCAGAGCCCAGCCAGCATGGTTGTTCTGAATCCAACGACTCTGGGAATTTATCTTCAGCTCTTCTTCCGCTTTGTCGTGTCCCAGCCTGCCTTCATCACCAGTGTCCTGCCCATTCCAGCAGGTAAAGGTTGAGCCCACCGTTCCTCTCTTCCGCCGGCTGGGGGCATGGGGAGGGAGGAGGCGTGTTTTGCAGCACGTTCTGATATTCTTCCCATTCTACTCCTGGGGGAGGGAGGCTGGAAGGGTGTCGACCACCCACCCCAGCGACTTTCTGTCACTTCAGCTAATCTTGGAAGCTCCTTCTGTCCTTGTTGCAAACAAGGCTGTCCCCCACCCACGGCACAAAGCCAGAGACCTTTTAAACATTGTTTGTGCCTTCCCCTACTTTTTCTCCCCATTTGCTGCGTGATTTCATTTTGCTTGGGACTTGTGGGGAGCTTAAAAGAGACGGAAAGAAGTGTAAGTGAGAGAGACAGTGAGTCCCAGGCGTTTCTATAAATACACCCCCGACCCGTTCTGAAGGGGACTCAACTCCAAGGGGAAGAACACACCCGTCCCAGCTCACAGTGTGTGCTGGTTGCCAGGACATCCCACTGAAGGGAGAGGGGGTCCCGGTGACTCTGGGAGGGGGGTGGAGGGGTGTTAGAAGCCCCCATGCAGCCTCCGGACTAGGCCTTTCCCTTCTCCAACCCTTCTGGTTTCCTGTTGTCTTTTCTCCCTGGGCGAGGCAGCTGGGAGAAGGGGACTTCCTGGGGAGAGCTGGGGGGGGGGGGGGGGACTCCAGAGTGACAGCCAGGCCGGGAGCTGGCTGTCTGCTAGGTGCAATGCTGGGAGACAAAGGCAAAAAGGCTTTCTCTGCCAGCCCGGGCCCTTGTTTTTGTTGCCCTTGTCCTGTCTGACCCAGAGCAGGGGAAGTATTGAGTTACCCGCATGGCCTATTTCCACCTTTCTGAGAAAACTCAGGTATTTTCAGAGGGCTGTAGGGAGGCACAGAGAACCCAGGCTCTGCTGCCTGTCCCCTCGCAGCCCCTGTCTGTTCACCTCAGTCACCCGCGGCTCTCCCTGGAAATGACGGTCAGTCCTGCGCTCCAACATGAATCTCATCAATAGTTTCACCGAAGCAGAAAATGTCCTCTTGCTGCCTCGGCTGGAAACGCAGGCCCTCGGAGAAGGCACAGAGCTAGAGCCCTGAAGTCAGTCCCCCACTCCTGTCCATTCATAAAAAGAGCTCACTAACACAATGTGCTGCCAATGTGTGTGGGCCCGAGGGAAGGACTCGGAGAAGGGCGTGGGATTAATTATAGAAGTGTGAGGAACTGAGGAGGTGGGTAGGGGATTTGTGAAGAAAAAAGGACCAGGGGTGGGGGTGGGGGTAGGGGGAAGGAAAAGTGGGTGTTTGTGCCACCACAGATGTGCCAACATGCTCCTCACAGTTTCTGGTTGCTAGCACCAAGCTTCTTCTGGAAGTGAGTGAGCCATTATTCCAATATTCAAGGGGGAAGCTTGATACTTAATTTGGTCTAAGTTGGTGGTTCTTCTTAACCTTGTTTGGGCCATAGATTCCTTTGAGAGTCTGCTGAAGGCTCAGGACTTAAGGAAACTCAGTCCTCTGGGTCTAGCCCTGCCTCTGGTGGGCTCTCTGATTTCTGGGAAGTAGTTGATGTTAAGTTGTAAGCACCCGTGGGCAGGGTCTGTGTCTGTCTTGTACGTTATCATCATTTCCTCAGGGTGAGAACAGTGCCTGGCACATAGTAAGTGCTCAATAAATATTTGGTGAATGAAAGAATAAAACTTTTCTTATCTGTAGATTGAGGTATGCCATCATTTTGTATCACTTAATTTTAGATAGTGCCAAAATGGCTCATGAGTTCTGAAAGCTACAGAGAAGAGAGCCTCATTTCCATGGAACTCCTTGTCCTAGAGGGATCCCCGGCACAGCTTAGACATCATTTAAGTGAGACATTGTACAGATCGTACCAGTCAGTAACACCAGGAAAAGGAAGCAACTCTAATGGTTCTGAGGAAAATACTTGAATGAAGGAACCACTTTCAGAGGTTATGGGTGGCGTTAAGAGAATCGACAGGGGATGTTGAGAAATCAGCAACCGTGGGAAGCTTTTACCATCCTTGTGCTTGAAAAGGCAAGAGGAGAAAATGGGGGCCTGGATTCCAGGAAGATTTGGGACCTTGGAGGAGGGGTCACTGAGCAGGAGTTCTGATCACGGAGGGACCACCCTAAGCTGGGAGAAAGGAGAGAAAAAATACCTGACCTCTCTTCCCTCCAGTCCAGTCATCTGTTGGTAGTGCCTCCCCCTGGCCGAAGCCAACCTGCAGCTTAGGTAGAGGAGCTCCTAAATGCAGTTGTGGGAGGTCAGCCTCTGGGTGCAGGGTGACAGGGGACAGGTGGGAACATCGACTAGCCAGCCCACACGTTTATAGGCACTTCCGCATGAATTGCTAGGTCCAGATCTTCCGGTTGGGAAGGTGGTTTTTAGACATCTGGTAAAACAATATGGCGGCACTAGGAAGAATCACTATGGTGACGGCTCAAAGGAGAAAAAAATACCTGCTTTCTCCTGGAGAATCAGTTGGCTTTGTCCCACCCTTCATTTAGTTGCAGGGCTTCCTGATCGCAGTTTAGAAATAAACTGATGCCTCGAAACAGCAACTATTCCTTGACCCAGGAGAACTTGAATTCTTTGAAAATATTATCCAACAATTTGATGTGAAGTATTCTGTATTCAGGCCTGTAGTTTTTTACTCTTCTGAAGAAGACAAGCCCCATGTACATAGAAACAGAGGCCACCAGGAAGATTTTTTTCATTTCACTCATCATCCTTTAGTGCCTCCTGTGTGCTGAGTACTGAAGGGGACATGGAGGCAAGTAGGAAGCCGCTTCTGTTCCGGGGGACACATGGTCATTGCTGTTGAAACACGGGCAGCTCAGACAGCGTGCACTAAATTCCCCAGAGAGGGGCTGTGCTGCAGGGAGAGCTCGTACAGGCATGTAGGCTGGCGCTTACCTTCACCCTCTCCAGGAAAGACTGTATTCCAACATGCCAGACCACCAGCTATCCGAATCAGAGGCTCCTTGCCTGGGAACCTGCACGGCTGGGTCCCAGAGGAGAGCTAGGAAGGGAGCAAAGGAAGCATCAGATGGGGCAAGATTGATGATAGAAATCTGTGGATTAAAGCACATGCATTTGATATGCTCAGGCCTTTACTCCAAGCCTATTAACTATGCTTTGGACACTATGCTAACAGGCTTTGATAGGTTTCTTGCAGGGTGGTGAATTCGCTGTAGCACATTAGGTTTTGGGAGCAAGGCTGCTGCTTAAGATATACACAATGACAACAACAACAACAACAAAGACAACTCATAAATTGGTTCAATTCCTGCTCAAGGCACACAGAAGAAGTGACCATCTGCTTCTCCACCCCTCTCCCTCTCCCTTCTTTCCCTCTCTCTCTCTCTCTCTCTCTCCCCCCCTCCACACACACTCCTGAAGCTATGGCTGGATTGATTGAAGCAAGTTAGGCCCGGATGCTGAGGGTGGCTCCATGGCCTCGCCTTAGGTGCTAGAATAGCTCGGTTGCTGAGCAATGGATCAGCGGCCCCAGATGGGCAGAGCATTGCCCGGGAAGGAGCTTGCCAAGTGAATCCTGGTCAAGACACATGAGGGAGTCTATCTCTCTGCCTCCCTGCCTCTCACTTAATCATAAAAAAATAAAAACAAAAGAAAGAAAGAATAGGAAAGAACCAAATAGGAATAGTTCAGAGATCAGAAAAAGAGTAGTAGGCTGACCAGGCAGTGGCACAGTGGATAGAGTGTTGGCCTGGGATGCAGAGGACCCAGGTTTGAAACCTGAGGTGTCCGGCTTGAGTGCAGGCTCATCCAGCTTGAGCGTGGGCTCACCAGCTTGAGAGTGGGGTCGCTGGCTTGAGCCCAAGGTTGCTGGCTTGAGTAAGGGGTCACTGGTTCATCTGGAGTCTCCTCCACTCCCCGGTCAAGGCATGTATGAGAAAGCAATCAATGAACAACTAGGGTGCCGTAACAAAGAATTTATGCTTCTCATCTCTCTCCTACCTGTCTGTCCCTATCTGTCTGTCTCTCTCTCTTTCTCTGTCTCTCTCTCCTCTCTCTGTCTCTCTCACAAAAAAAAAGAGTAATAGACTGAAATTATTTCTAGAGTCTCTGTTTTGTATGGAACCCCTGAGAGCATCATTAACTTAACAGCACATTTACTGGCTTTCACTATGAGCATCAATGACGCAGTGAAGATTGAATTGTTTTATTTATTTATTTACTTAATTGATTTTAGAGAGAGAAAAGGGGAAAGAGGGAGAGGCAGAAACATTGATCTGTTTGGCTGTATACCCTGACTGGGGAACACAATGGCAACCTTTGCATACCAGAATGGTATTCTAACCAGCCAAGCTATCTGATGAGGGCCTGTCCACTTTATTTTGCTTAAGAAGGCAGGTAAGTGTCAGATATATTTTAGAATAATTTCTATTGAACATGGCCCTAAAGTTTTAAATGTCAGGAACCCTAACTTTGGTATATTGTTTTAACCATTGCTGGGTAATGCACTACCCTCACACTCCGTGGCTTAAACAACAATTACTTATTATTGAAGTTCACAGATTTGTGGGCCAGCTAAGGGTCGGCTGATCTAGCTTGGGTTTGGCTGGCTCCAGCTGGGCGCACTGTGGGTCTGTGGATTGACTCAGCTCCAATAGCCATTCACAGAGGTGGCTCAGTAGTTGTACAATTTCTAGAATGCGGTGGCACAGACACAGGGACAATACTGTGTATGGACGAGCAGACCTCCCACATACTTTAATTTATGTAATTCTCACAGTACCCCTTGGATGGATGTGGCATCATCCTACTTTTCAGATGAAGAAATGGAGGTTCAGAGAGATTAAGTGACTTGCCCAAGATCACACAGCTAGTATGTGGGAAAGCTGGGTGCTAGAATTCTGCCCGCTGACTCTAAGTTCAGAGCTTTTACCAATGTAGACCAAAACTGCTTATGGCTATAGATAAATAATGATATTAGATGTTAAAGCCCTGTAGGCTACTCTTCTATCCTTTGAAAACTCAGTTCTAAATTATTATTTTTTTAAATTCTTCATTCTGCCTGACCAGGCAGTGACGCAGTGGATAAGCGCTTTGGCCTGGGATGCAGAGGACCCAGGTTTGAAACCCTTAAGTCGCTGGCTTAAATGTGGGCTCATCTGGCTTGAGCGCAGGCTCACCAGCTTGAGCGCAGGGTTGCTGGCTTGACTGTGGATCATAGACATGACTCCATGGTCACTGGCTTGAGCCCAAAGGTCACTGGCTTGAAGCCCAAGGTTGCTGGCTTGAGCAAGGGGTCACTGGCTCTGCTAGAGTCCCCCGGTCTAGGTACATACAAGATAACAATTGATGAACAACTAAGGTGCTGCAACAAAGAATTGATGCTTCTTATCTCTCTCTCTTCCTATCTATCTGTCTGTCTCTCTCAAAAAAAATTCTACATTCCTTCTTTTTATTTTTTTTCAATAACAATTGATATACAATATTATATTAGTTTCAGTTTTATAGCATAGTGATTAGACGAAGTGATCATCCTGATATGTGTAGTACCCATCTGACACCATACATAGTTATTACTAAAGTCTTTATCCTTTATTCCTTCCTACCGTCTCCTCTAGACATCAACACCCAAAGCTCTTAGCAAAAGAGCTAAAGGGTGCATGACTTGCCAGGATACAGGTGTACCTTTCCTTTGAAGGTATTTGTCTTTTAACAGGGGTTAAAGTTCTAAGCTAAAGTAAGTTCTAGTAAGATGAGCTTCAACAAGGGTGTTTTGGGGGATGGGGCCTTTCTGGAGGAGGGGAATACCACTTCACAGACATTCTCTTCAGGCCTTGTGAACCAGCCTGCCCTGTACCCATGCGGACACATGTGGCTTCCCTCTACCAATACAGGAGCTCTCAGGCAGGAACTCTCCAGATGAGGTTGAGTCAAGATCTCAGAGACAAAATGGTGAGAAGACCCAAATCCAGTTCTGTAGAGTGAGTCCTGCGGAAGAATGCGAATTCTGTTTGGGCGCTGGAATCTTCTCCAGGTGGCTGCTGAGATGTGATCCAGGCCAGAAATGTTGTGACCTATAGGACCTCCTGTCTGGCCCAGTGCTCTCTGACTGGAAGTCTGCCAGGCCCCCACTTGGGAACCAATCATTGTCTTGGCAGTAGATTATGGGCCATTTATTTATGTCTGATGCTGATCAGCTATTGTTTTAATGTTCCATAATGCACTCCTCAGCCATCTCCTCTGATTTCGCTGCCCGTATTCCCTCTAGATAATAAAATCAATGAGAGCTCTTAAATTAGAGGACTCTCCAGGGGTCCCCGCTTCCCCGCTTCTCCCCACCCCATGCCTCTGAATAAAGCAGTGGCCTCATCTCCAACCCAGATGTGAGGAGAGGTGGGCGTGAGAGGCGAGAGGCTTTCTCCTCAGCTCACCGGGCCGAGCCCCACGTTGGCATTCACCCACGCCAGCTGCGTCCCTCAGGTCCACAGCCACCGCCGCCACCGCCGCACAGAATGAAAAGGAAAAGGAAAAGAAAAAGGAAAAGAATGCCTCTCTGGCCTCAACGAGTCACCGAATCAGTTGGTGTCCCATCTTCTTAAAATGCAGTTCACTTCAGAAGTACTACTCCTATGACTCCTATCATTGGTACCAATGATCTCCAAACCTCTCGTTCTGCAAAGCCTTTCCACAGCTACCGTTGTGTTTGCTTTTCGCTGCAGGTCTTTTTGTGAGGGGCCTTGGGTTTGAATCCTGACTCTGTTGATTGTTGGCTATGTGATTGCGGGCAGGTCACATCTCAGTTGTGGTGAGCCCCAAATTCCTTACCTGTAAATGGCTTGTAATGGTCTCCATCTCACAGGATTGTTACGAGGACTTACTGATTCAACAACCACTTAAAAGTGGCAACTATAACCTGAAACAGGGATGCAGCAGAAGCCAGACAAAACTCTCTCCCCCACGTGGGGGTCCCGTCACACCCCGAGAACAACCTGTCAAGCTTGCCTGCTCGTCCCAAGAGCTGACGGAAGACCCTGCATCAGAGCTGAAGCTCACAGGCCGGCTGCCCAAGGACCGTATCCAAGCTTCATGTCCGGCTGTGTTCACCCTTCATGGTGTACTTAAAAAATAGAGAGAGAGAGAGAGAGAGAGAGAGAGATTTTAAAAATTTGCCGTAGTTGCTAACATTTAAGAATCAAGTGATTTAACATTTTTAAAAAATGTTAATTTTTTAATTTTATTTATTTATTTATTTTATTTATTTATTCATTTTAGAAAGGAGAGAGAGAGGGAGAGAAGAGAGAGACAGAGAGAGAGAAGGGGGAGGAGCAGGAAGCATCAACTCCCATATGTGCCTTGACCAGGCAAGCCCAGGGTTTTGAACCGGCGACCTCAGCATTTCCAGGTCGACGCTTTATCCACTGCACCACCACAGGTCAGGCAAAAATGTTAATTTTTTAAAAAGTATTTTTCTTGATGTCCTTAAAAACAAAACAAAACAAAAACCTCTTGAACAACCAGGAAGACCTGGCAGTCCTAACCCACATTTTGATATGGCAACAACTGTTTGGAATGGAGCAATTGGTGGTCACTCAGCTTTTGTTCCCAAGTCCCCACCACACCTTCCGGTCTACCTGCCTTCGTACATTCACCTGTCTAGCCACGTCTGGCTATGTGACTTTTTGACCTTGGGGGCAAGTAGCTCTGCCGGCTTGGATTCTGCCTGCTCCTTCTTTGCCAGCCTTGGGGCATTAGCAGACCCTGAGACAAGAATTTGGGTGCAAGTAGTTTATTTGGGAGGTGATCCCAGTATGGCAGTGGGAAAGCGAGACAGGAAAGGGAAGACAGTCAGTACCAGGGGAGCTCACGAGCGGATTCCTGGGGACCTACAGGAGACAGGGGACTGGGATATTTATCTACCAGCTCCGGGGGATGTGCTTGCCCGAAGCAGCTTCCATGGCTGGAGGAGCTCTGTGACGTGGCCTCAGGCACGTGTGGCCAGAGCTGGAAGCGCACAGGGCCTGAGGAATGCCGAGGGAGAGGGGCGGGCAGCCACAGCACCTGCCAGAGGCACTTACAGAGAGCAGCTGTGTGCTGCTGGCCCCAGCACAGCTGCCCGCCCCAGCCGCCCCCCTGGGCAGCGGCAGTTACAGCTCAGCACTCCCTGCTGGGATACAGGAGCTGGGGGCCAGTTGTTAGGGGAGTTCTCATTAACACTAATAAAGCTGCTTTGCATTGAACACTTTCTATTTGCTAGACTCTATCTGACTTCTAATCTTCACCATTTCACAAGCCATCGGTCCCCCCTCCCCACCCCATTTTACCAAAGAGGAAACTAACCTTCAGAAAGATGCAGTCACTTACCTGAGGTCACATCGTGCTAGAGCCAAAATTCCAAATTAGGGCTTTCTGATCCCTAAACCAGTGCAGAGGCAGGATAGCCTAGTGGTTAGGAGCAGGGCACCTGGTGCCACAGAGCCTGGATTCAAATCTTGTGTTTCCCTTAGCTTTGTGATGTTGAGTAGACAAATCATCCTCTCTGTGCCTCATTTTCCCCATCTATAAAATGGGCCTAAAAGTAGTATTTACCTCACAGATCACTTGTGAAGATTAAGTGGGCTAATTATGAATATAAAGTAATTTATTTATTTATCTTAGTGTTTTAACAGAATATAAAGTACTTTAAATAATGCCTGGCGTGTGAGGTATAGACCTTTTTGTCATTACTTCTAGAACCTTACAGTGCCTCTACACATGCCCAGAGATTCATGATTTCCCCTAAGATGCATTTGTGTCAAGAGGCAAACGTCCCAGGCCTGACCTGTAGTGGCGCAGTGGATAAAGCGTCAACCTGGAACGCTGAGATTGCTGGTTCAAAACTCTGCACTTGTCTAGTCAGGCACATATGAGAGTTGATGCTTCCTGCTCCTCCCCTCTCTTTCTCTCTCTCTCTCTTTCTCAGTCTCTCCCCTCTCTAAAATGAATAAATAAATTAAAAAAAAGTTCTACTTTAAAAAAAAAAGAGGTAGCCCTGGCCGGTTGGCTCAGCGGTAGAGCGTTGGCCTAGCGTGCGGAGGACCCGGGTTCGATTCCTGGCCAGGGCACACAGGAGAAGCGCCCATTTGCTTCTCCACCCCTCCGCCGCGCTTTCCTCTCTGTCTCTCTCTTCCCCTCCCGCAGCCAAGGCTCCATTGGAGCAAAGATGGCCCGGGCGCTGGGGATGGCTCTGTGGCCTCTACCTCAGGCGCTAGAGTGGCTCTGGTCGCAACATGGCGACGCCCAGGATGGGCAGAGCATCGCCCCCTGGTGGGCAGAGCATCGCCCCCTGGTGGGCGTGCCGGGTGGATCCCGGTCGGGCGCATGCGGGAGTCTGTCTGACTGTCTCTCCCCGTTTCCAGCTTCAGAAAAATGAAAAAAAAAAAAAAAAAAAAAAAAGAGGCAAACGTCCCAAATGCAACCTAAACAATAACTTTTGCTTAAACCATTCAGCCAGTTAAGGAAATCGAAGGGCTCAGCTTGCACCCGTTGCCCATTTGCGAGTCAGTCCCTAAAGTTGGGACACGTAGCCCAGAGAAGGAATCTCTTCTTGTGGTGGCCAGCTTTCCCAGATGGCTTTAAAAATACACCTGGCCCTGTTCCATCTCCCAGTCCTGGAGCACGCAGCTCCATTCAAGCTGGCACTTGTGTCTCCGTGGCGACCAACATAAGCACAAGCGTGGCTGCGTGTTGGGAGCTGGTGACAGCTGAAGGAGAGGCCTTTGGCTGCCGTGGGCTTTGGTGGGAAACTAGCTGGGGTCTGAAAAAGGAGAGGAAGGAAAAGAAAGAAGCGTGGATGAGAGTTGGACGGGCTCCGTCCCTCTCAGGCCTCCTACTCTTTTTCCTACTCCTCCTTCGGTGCCGCTCACTCGCTCTTCTCCGCATCTTCCTGAGAAGTCTGGAGAAAGTCCCAGGCAGCTGGTAGTTCTCTCCCGGGACACATGCTGCAGGAGGGAAACTCCGGGCTCTCAGACCCAGCATGGGGCTTCTGGGGGATCTAGGAGGGCAGGGGATGAGTGGACAATGGCTGTCCTACCTGTGGAGACCTATCTGCCCAACTGGAGCTTTCTTACTTTATTGCAACTTGGGGTGTGTTCAAGTGTTTGAACTTGTCCCCTATATGAGGGATCTGTGAGGTGGGTCATTATCATGGAGGTTTGAAACTGGGCTGCCCCTTTGCGCCCAAACAGAACTGGCTTAGCCTGAGATAATTCATACTGGGGTGGTGTGGGTGGAACGCAGAGCGCATTCTTAGCAGCTGTGGCTGATGCGATGCTGTGAGAACACTCCAGCCTCCAGAAGCCTCCTGGGCACAACCAGGAAGGGAACTCGCCCGCTATAAGGAAGTGACTTAGCGCCAACCAGGCAGCTCCCTGATCTTTTCAGCCATTGGCTATGAAGGACATGCTGTAACATCCTATAGGGTGAACCCATGTATATAAGCTAGCTTACTTCCTGAATAAAGTGGATCTGCGTCACTGAACCTGGTCCTCGGAGTCGGGTCTTTGTGTCTCCGTCATCCTCACCCCCGGCAGGACTTGTCCACAGGGTGGCCCTCAAAAGGCTTCTAAATTCTCTATAGTCATTAGGAGACCAAATTCTCCACCACTGAGTTAAATGCTCAGGACATAGGGGGGCTCCTCATAAGGACAACAGCATTTTTCCTTCTTGTCCATTTTTTTTTTTTTGAGAGCTTTGTTGGTCAAGGTCATGGTAGGGAAAGTGAATGGCGGAAAAGGCAAGTGTCCTCTGTGTCCAGGGAGCAGGAGGGCCCTGGGGGAACAGCGTGGGAGTGGGTGGCATGCTCCTTTACTCTCTGTGTCTGCCCGCAAAAAGAGAGGGATGGACGGCTGAGCTGGCTGTCCGGACAGTTTGGGCCATGGAAATGCTTTCTCCAAAAAGCTGAAGTAAATGGTTTCTCTTCTTTTTTATTTTTCTTTAATTATCCAAATCAACTGCCCCAGCCCACACTTTCTGTGTTGGGCAATCCTGAAAGTAAGAGTGTCCCTGCCTGACAGGCATGGACCTGGCCGCCATGGCGACTGCTGCTAAGATTTTCTTGTTCGGGTCCAGCTGGACGTGCTGTGGGGACAGAGTCAGTGGGTTTGACGATGTGCCTGTTTCCTGATGCTCTTTGAGAGGGATTGCAGCACAGAGCTTAAGGCACTGAGGTGAAATCTGGAAAACTTGGCCCTTTTCCGTGGACCTGCTGGGACCCACTAACTCCTGGGACACGTGTGTAGTGTGGGACGAGCCACTGCGCTTGGTGGGGCTCTGTTTCCTCATCTGTAAAAGGAAGGGATGAACCAGATTTCAAAGATCCTTTTAGCTGTAAACTCTCAGTCTTTGTGGCTAACAAAGTCAAATTTGCTTGCTAATTTCCACACTCGGCTCCTACCCAAAGAAGGGGCGTTGGCACGTGTATGTCTTCTGAGCACTGACACCTGAGTGCCCATGAGGTGCGGGTACCACGCGTGGGGTTCACATTCTGATAGCTCTGGACTTGCGTGACATCTTCATGATGCACTAGCTGAGTAGCTTGGCCCAGTGGCCTTGGTTTAATGTCTTAAAACCCAAGTTTCTACCTCTGTAGAATGGGGTGATAATACCGACCTCATTAGATGGCAGTGAGGGGTCAACAAGTTCATAGGTAGAGCTTTGCACTGCTCCTGGAGCAGAGGTGAGCTCTCAGGCACTGGTTGTAACATGATCACAAATGATGGTGAGAGTTTTGGAGTCCAGGACATTTGCTTCCTCTTGATATGCTTCACTTCTAATTTCACCTGCTCATGTTTGGAGAGAATAGTCCGTGGTGCTGAAGAGTCAGTGTCAGAATTCGGTCTCCATGGAAAGCCCAGGGCTGAGCAGGGGACACTGCAGGGAATGGGCTGTGGAATCGGCAGGTCTGGCTTCAGAAGCCCCGCTCCATAGGACCTTGAATGCCAGAGCCTCAGTTTCCCACACCCGGAAAGGGGGGATATAATAGAACAGGGGTCCCCAAACTACAGCCCGCGGGCCACATGCGGCCCCCTGAGGCCATTTATCCGGCCCCCGCGGCACTTCTGGAAGGGGCACCTCTTTCATTGGTGGTCAGTGAGAAGAGCATAGTTCCCATTGAAATATTGGTCACTTTGTTGATTTAAATTTACTTGTTCTTTATTTTAAATATTGTATTTGTTCTCGTTTTGTTTTTTTACTTTAAAATAAGATATGTGCAGTGTGCATAGGAATTTGTTCATAGTTTTTTTTATAGTCCGGCCCTCCAATGGTCTGAGAGACAGTGAACTGGCCCCCTGTGTAAAAAGTTTGGGGACCCCTGTAATAGAAGGTAATTAGAGGGGTTATTGTGAGGGTCAAAGGGGACAGCATCAGCGGGCCTAGTCCTGAGCTGGTAGAGTATGTACTCAGGAGTTGTTGTTTCTTGAGCAGTGACACTAGACTTTCATGGCCTGGAATGCTGGGTCTCACATCTGAGGATAATATCAGCTGAGTCCTCAGCAGAAAGGCCTGCTGATGTGCAAAGCCCACCCACAGGCCTCCTTCCCTGCAGTTGGGAGGGAGAAAGCTTCTCACTTCCCCAGACACAGGTGGGCTTACTAGGAAACCTCCCAGGCCACTACAGTCCTAAGAGTGTGCACCCTTTGGAAATTGTGTGATCCTGTGCAGAACCGAGCTGGTAAGACAAGCCACTTCCCATACCCAATTCATCCATGTCGGAGAATAAGGGCTCTCTGTCCACATAGAATCTGCCTTGTATAGAAATGACAGCTTCGTCCCCTTCAAAATAGAAAGTACATGCCAAGTCACCAAGCCTGACAGTGTGAGTCCTCCCAGGCAATCAGTGTAAGATTGTTAAATATGAAATTTTCAAGTGGAATAAAAAAATGGTGGCTGATTTGACAAATACACTCAATTTTCTGGCCATATACCCATCTATTGCCATTTTGCATTTTGCTCAATTTGTTTTTTCTAAATGAGGCAATAAAATCCATTTAATTGATTCAGGTACTCTCTTTTTCTTTTTTTAATTTTTTTTTTTTTTTTTTTTTGAGAGAGAGAGAGACAGGAAGGGAGATAGATGAGAAGCACCAACTCATAGTTGCGTCACTTGAATTGTTCACTGATGGCTTCTTATACGTGCTGTGACTAGGGGAGTTCAAGCTGAGCCAGTGACCCTTTGCTCAAGCCAGCGACCTTGGGCTCAAGCCAGCGACCTTGGGCTTTAAGTCAGCAACCTTTGGGCTCAAGCCAGCGACCATGGGTCATCTCTATGATCCCATGCTCAAGCTGGCGACCCCACGCTCAAGCTGGTGAGCCTGTGTGCAAGCCAGTGGCCTCAGGTTTTGGAACCCGGGTCCTCAGCATCCCAGACTGATGCTCTATCCATTGTGCCACTGCCTGGTCAGGCAAGAAAAAAATTAAAACATGACCAGAAACCTCATGGAAAAACGAAAAAAAGCACATGTGAAAATATCTTCAGCCTCATTCAGTATAAGAGAAATGCAAATTAAAACCTCACTGAAATACTATATTTTTCATCTATCCGATGGGCAGAATTCAAAAGGTCTGACATCTCATGTGCTGGTGAGGGTGTATGAAAACAGATATGCTCTTCCTCTGCCCTTGGGAGAGATATGGATTAATGGAGGCTTTGTGGAGAACAATTAACCAACATGTGTAAAAATTATAAATTTACACACCATTTAGCCCAGCAATTCTATTCTAGGGATTCATTCAATGAATACACTTACCAACATACACAAAGATACATACAGAAGGTTATTTTGTTGTACTGTTGTTTATATCAGCAAATTTTTCCAAATCACCTAAATGTACTTCGTCAGGGGGCAGGGTGAACAAATTATGGTTCTTCCAAGTGAAGGAATATTATGCAGTCATAGGAGGGAATATGGATGCAGTTTATGTAATTACACAGAATAATCTCTTATAAGTACTTTGGAGAAACAACGAGAGGACCATATGCATAGCATTATACTATAACCCTTTGAGTAAGAGGGGAAAATATTGTACCTACCTGTTTGTTTCTGTATGCATAAAATAATCATGGGCATATACACAGGAGACAAAACAACTGGTAATAAATAATTGGAATTGAGACAAGTGTGGAAGAGTTTTCACATATACCCATTTATCCTTTTTGAGGTTTATTTTTTTTGTATTTTTCTGAAGTTGGAAACGGGGAGGCAGTCAGACAGACTCTCTCATGCGCCCGACCGGGATCCACCCGGCATGCCCACTAGGGGGCGATGCTCTGCCCATCTGGGCCGTTGCTCTGTTGCAACCAGAGCCATTTTAGCACCTGAGGCAGAGGCCACAGAGCCACCCCTAGTGCCTGGGCCAACTTTGTTCCAATGGAGCCCTGGCTGCGGGAGGGGAAGAGAGAGACAGAGAGGAAGGAGAGGGGGAGGGGTGGAGAAGCAGATGGGCGCTTCTCCTGTGTGCCCTGGCCGGGAATCGAACCCGGGACTCCTGCACGCCAGGCCAATGCTCTACCACTGAGGCAACCAGCCAGGGCCTCCTTTTTGAGGTTTAAATCACATGAATGTATTGCCTATTCTAAACAATTGAACAAAATTCCATTTACACATGCAGAACAGAGCCTGAAATCTAGAGCACAGAATGTGATTTTTCTGTCTATGAAAGTCTGTTAGATCCAAATTAGCAACTGGACCCGAGATCTCAGAACTTCTAGAATGGTAGAATCATACAATTATAGTATGGCTGCCAAAAGCCTAAGGTTCACCTTGCCCACTTGTTCAACTGAGAAGCTCTATTGTTCAGTTGAGTCCAAGGGGCTTAGCCTGAGGTTCCCCACTTTCTAGAACTCAGTGATCTGAGTGACTCACTGGGACCAATTGGTAGAATGTCCATATGTATCAGCAGCCAGGCAGGGGCTTCCCAGGGACACTGCCCCCTCCTTTCCATCTGCTGTGAACCCTCAGACAGCACACAGTAGAGTTGTAGGGGCAGGGATGAGGGACTCTAGGGAAAGGGTTAAGTGAGCCATGTGGTTTTGAATCACAATGTCTGTAGAGCTAAGACGTCACCATGAAGAAATGAAGGCATGGAAATGGAACAGCTGGAAACACAGGGTCTTTCCACTCTGCCCCAGTTATCAGCAGGTGTTGGAAATAATCCACCCTTTGAGCCTAATGCAGCTAGGTGGTTTTGTCTCTGACCTACGGCCAGATCTCCCGTATAGCTCTAGAAAACTTGGCCTCCCCTGTCAAGCCAGAGCAGAAGATTTAATAGCTCTCGCTGATTTATGCTGGCCACGGTAATCAAATTCAGAGCCAAGGCACAGCCAGCCTTGGGGAGGCTTCTTGATGTTCCCTTGGCTCCTAATAACATTGTCTCCTCCTTCCTCTCTATTTACCCAATGCCATTTGGTCAAATTAGAACTTGAACTCAAAAAAAGCAGATGCCTTCCTTTAGATAAGGTCCAAAAAATTCCCTTGTGGGAGGAAAGAGGGATAGATTTGTCTCCTGGAATCTATGCACAATCAAAGGAGTCGTGTTTGATATATGACTGAGTATAAGATAATGACCAATATGGGATGGATTTCTTTCATCCTTGTAGCTAGGGCAGATATCCTCCATAACACATCCCTTTCAGGGGCAGAGAAGAATGTTCTTCTCATGTTTTCTGTGAAGATTCAGTTATGTGCTCCCAGTCTCCTAATGAGTGGCCATGCTGGTGTTCTACCTCTGTGCACCTCCGGGGTCCCCCAAGTATTTGCAAACAAGGGCATTGGACCCGCCTACTCCCAATCCTAACCGTTGTGAAGGCATCTTCTGATTCTCTGTTGCCTGTTTCAAATTATTTTATTATAAAAAAATTTTAAACATTCTAAAAAAAAATGTGGAAAGAATTGTCTAGGGACCACCAATAGACCCACTGTCATGGACTGAACTGTGTCCCTTCCAAAATTCATAAGTGGAAACCTTAACTCCAGTACCTTAGAAAGTGACTGTATTTGGAGAGGGGGCCTTTAAAGAGGTGATAAGTTTAAATGAGGCTGAAGGGTGGGTCCTAATCCAGTCGGACTAGCGTCTTTATAAGAAGAGGAAATTTGGACCCAGAGAGACACCAGTATGAGCAGAGGAAGGGCCATGTGAGGACACAGGTAGGAGGCAGGCATCTGCACGCCAAGGAGAGAGGCCTCAGAAAGAGCCAGACCTTCCACCTCCTTAAGCTTGGACTCTGGCTTTCAGAACTGTCAAAAATAAATGTCTGTTGCTGAAGCCCCCAGGTACTTTGGCAGTCCTAGCAAACCGATACAGCCACCACATGCATCCTGTAGTCGTTATCATTTCGCTGTATTTACTCTAGTATATATTTATCCATTCAAATTATTTTCAGATGGATTTCAAAATGAGCTGCAGATCCTTTGCCCACTTGGAAGACTAAAAACAGGGAAGGTAAACACACATCCGACTGAAGACCACCAGCATACATGATTGAACCCTCTTGGTGGCTGGGACTTTAGGGGAGGCAACTACAATCCTATAATAGGAGTTTGCAAACCAGGAAACTGGGACCTGAGGATAAGTCATTAGAAGACTTGACTAGAACATGGAGCTGAGTATTGGTAAACTCCTTCAAAACTCCAGCTGGCTGAGGCGAAGCCTGCCGTCTCTGCTGAGGTTCCTTTGGCTGGTGGGGCCATGGGGATGGGAGGTCATGCTACCTCATGCTGGTAACCAGATCTTCAGTCTTCAGGGTCAGACATCTGCCTTTATCCTGGCTTAGGACCTATTTGCTGTGTGTGACCTTAGGTATCTCCGTCTCTGAGCCTTGTCTAAAAATGATGATGATACTAATATATAGCTTTGGGGGTTGTTGTGGGGACCAGAGAAGGACATTGACTTAATCTAATAAAACGTTCTGCTTACCCAACTAGCCAATGTCCCTCTTACAGGGCTCTCCTGGTGGCGATTCTTTCTAAACGGACTTATTAGGATTCTTGCTAAAACTGGACTCTTCAAGGACAGACATGGAAGCCCAAGTTTAAAGCCTTGTTGAGAGTCTGACCAAAGTTTGGTCAATGAGAGAGTCTTTGTCAGTGAGAAGGTAAAACCCATGTCCTCCAACTTACTTCTCTGCCCAGCTAGGTTTGAGTGGGAGAGTCGACTTGAGGTGCCCTGGGGCTGCCGGGACCCCAGGCTCCGCCCACCCCTCCACGCAGGTGTCTCTGCCTCACGCTGGGAACGCTGGCTCCTTGGGAAGGGTGCTGAGTTCTGCAGGCCACCCAGTCTCTCTGTGCAGCAGGGGTGGGGGACACTGCAGGGGAGACGCAAGGCAGGTTTCGCTGCGGTGGGGCTCAGCAGGGAACAGGCCTGTGTGTGCCAACAGGGGCGACGGAAGCCTCTGAAACAGTGCCCAGGGAGGCGGTATTCCAGAAGTGGTCTTCTGGCCTGGTTGATAAATACCAGAGCTGCAATGAAGACAAAATACTGTGAATATGACACCTGCTGACAGCTGCAGGAAGGTCCCGGAAACCTTTATTATGAATTATATTTGCAGGCTAGTGAGCTGGTGCTTGGGCCAATGAACAGAAGGGAACACAGCAGGCCCACTGCCCAAAGGACAGGGGCTGCCCTCCAGGGAGAAATGGGGAGAGTGCTCCTCCCTCCCTGGCCAGGGCTGTTGTGCAGGAGCGTCGATCTCAGTCCCTGATAGGAGCCGGAACTGGAAAGGGCTTAGAGCTCATCTTGTCCAGTGCTACCATTTTACATTTTGAAAAACCAAGGCCCAGTGGAGAAGTGAGTTGTCCAAGGTCACATAGCAAGTTTCTAGCCCCATCAGGGCTGGGGACCAGGACTCCTAACCCCAGGTTGGCACGCTTGGCTGTATGGCAGTGAGCAGTCATCAAGGATTCAACTTAGGGAAATTCAACCATTAGTGCTTTGAGAGACAGAGACAGAGTCAGAGAATGAGACAAAGTTAGAGACAGGGAGACACAGAGACAAAGACTGAGACTGAGGCAGGAAAGAGCTGTGGAAGGAGAGAAACACAGAAAAGAGAGACAGAGACATTCATGAGCCTGAGTCATTAGGTTCAAAATAGAGATTTGAACACTGTAGAGTTGGATGGGACCTTAGAGACCATCTAGTTTAGTAACCTACTTTTATATAAATACAATGATGAAACAAATTAGAGTTGAGTGGTTTATTTGTATAAACATTTTTTTTGGGGGGGTTGTATTTTTCTGAAGCTGGAAACGGGGAGAGACAGTCAGACAGACTCCTGCATGCGCCCGACCGGGATCCACCCGGCACGCCCACCAGGGGTGACGCTCTGCCCACCACGGGGCGATGCTCTGCCCCTCCGGGGCGTCGCTTTGCCCCGACCAGAGCCACTCTAGCGCCTGGGGCAGAGGCCAAGGAGCCATCCCCAGCGCCCGGGGCCATCTTTGCTCCAATGGAGCCTTGGCTGCGGGAGGGGAAGGGAGAGACAGACAGAAAGGAGGGGGAGGGGTGGAGAAGCAAATGGGTGCTTCTCCTATGTGCCCTGGCTGGGAATCGAACCCGGGTCCTCCGCACGCCAGGCCGACGCTCTACCGCTGAGCCAACCGGCCAGGGCTGTATAAACCTTTTAAAGAAAAGTTTGAAAAGTTTGATGCCAAATGGTGGGGGAGGGGGAGATTTTGGTACTAAAAGTGGCAAAACTTCCATCTCCTAGGGGTTTTCTTGTTGTTGTTGTTGTTGTTGTTTTGGTGGCAGAGACAGAGTGAGTCAGAGAGAAGGACAGATAGGGACAGACAGACAGGAAAGGAGAGAGATGAGAAACATCAATTTTTCGTTGCAGCTCCTTAGTTGTTCATTGATTGCTTTCTCATATGTGCCTTGACCAGGGGCTACAGCAGACCAAGTGACCCCTTGCTCGAGCCAGCGACCTTGGTTCCAAGCTGGTGAGCGTTGCTCAAACCAGACGAGCCCGCGCTCAAGCTGGCGACATCGGGGTCTTGAACCTGGGTCCTCCACATCCCAGTCCGACACTCTATCCACTGTGCCACTGCCTGGTCATGCCTGTCTCCAAGGGTTTTTTGAAATGAACTTTGAAAAATGAAGAGCTGCAGGAATATGACCCACGCAGGGGAATCTGAGAAGACGTGATGCAGATATTTCTGCAATTGTCTGAGATTCAGAACTCTACTGCCTGTCTTCTGTGCCTCTTTCTCTGATGTCTTAGGCTCCGTGTTTCCGAGAACCGAGGGAAATGCCCAGAGAAAAATACAGAGCCTAACCCTTTCTTCCCTCCATCTTGTTATTATCAAATTTCTGCTTTCAAAGCTTAGCTCAATGCCACCTCCTCCAGGAAGCCTTTCCTGATTTCTCACTTGAATTCCCTGCCTCAACTGGTACCCATCATTTCCTCCTGTTTATCCCTCCAGACACTCCCAGCTCCAATGTTAACTGCTTTTCTTTGCCCACCTTATACAATAGTTATCTTCGAAGATATTGATGAAAGAGTCCCAGTTCTATGCCAGAAACTCCAAAAGCCTCAGCGCTAATCCTCACAACAAAGTAGCGAGGCGTGCTCCACCACACCCACTTTACAGAGAAGAGAGCTGAGGCCACCCAAGGCTCCAGCCCAAGTTTGCCTGACTGCAGGACCTGTACTTTCCCCACAACACTGAACAACACATTCCCAGGGCAGGAACTGTGTCTAGTCATTGTGTCTCAAACACATTTGGTTTGAAATGAAACAGTAAATGAATGAAGGAATACCAAGAAGTATCCTTGTGTTTTGATGGCTTTATCTCAGGGGTCAGCAAAATACAGCCTGCCAGTCCAGTCCAGCTTGCCTCCTATTGTTATAAATAAAGTTTCATTACAATACAGCCACACTCATTCCTCCACGTATTGTCTATGGCGGCTTTCCTGTACAACAGAATTACCTTGTAACAGAGGACACGGGTCCCATAGAGCCTAAACTATTTTTCATCTGGCCCTTTCCAGAAAAAGTTTGCTGACTTTTGTTATGGTCTTTAATAACTGGTTAAAACAACAGTGCTTGCTACTAAATACCAGTAATCTTGCCTTTATGATCTGGAATATTGCATGTGTATATGTTTGTGCACTGGGGATGTCTATAAAGTATCAGATTCCCACCTCTGTCTTATACATGCCACTTTATAATTTTACAGGCTGGCTTCATCTTAAAAGGTTCACCCAAGAGGCCCTTTGGGGGAAAAAAAATGTGCGTGTATACAGCTCTCTTCTCTGTAAAGTGGGTGTGGTGGAGCACGCCTCGCTACTTTGTTGTGAGGATTAGCGCTGAGGCTTTTGGAGTTTCTGGCATAGAACTGGGACTCTTTCATCAATATCTTCGAAGATAAGTATTGTACAAGGTGGGCAAAGAAAAGCAGTTAACATGGAGCTGGGAGTGTCTGGAGGGATAAACAGGAGGAAATGATGGGTACCAATTGAGGCAGGGAATTCAAGTGAAAAATCAGGAAAAGCTTCCTGGAGGAGCTAAATTGAGTTTAGCTTTGTTGACAGCACCTTGGCGTAGACAAGATGAAGGCTGAGGGACCCTGGCGACAAAGATCCTCCCTGAAGCAGAGGAGGGCAGAGTCCTCGGGCGGTTGCAGTGGGAGTGGACTTTGAGGCTTGCCAGAACGGTATTGTCAGGACAGTTTTTGAGCTGAATGAAAAGCAGCCAGCGTGATGGATCGCACTGCTTCGTCCTTGCTCGCAGTGGCAGTCATATCCCAGGCTCCCAGCTCACCTCCTCCCCTGGGCCCAGAGCAGGCTTCCTCTCCCAAGCCGCCCCCTAGTGCCGCCTCCTGAGAGGCCAGCACTCCGCTTACCCATTCCAGCTCCGGGGAGCTCGGGACTGGCCTCTGGCTGACTCCCACCCCAAGTGCCCCCAGCAGGCCAGGCACTGGGACTGCTAGGGGGCGTGCCGGTTCTCAGCCTGTCTCCAGCCTGTGCTGCCTGTTCAGTCCACCTTTGGCCTTGCCCACAATGACAGGCCCATCGCTCAGCCTCACCCATCTGCTCACCATTTCAGGACTGCTCTGTTACTCAGCTTGCTGCTTGGGTGAGTTGTATGAGTATGTGTGTGTGTGCGCGTGTGTGTATGTGCGCGCGCACGTGCACGCACATGCACGTGAACTTGCCTGTGTGTGTGCATTGTTTTGGAAAAAACGACTTGTGGAAAGCAGGCTTGTTCTAGGAGCCTTCATTTGCCTTTAAAGCTTACACTTCTCAGCCAGCGTTGGAATCGCAACACGAAGGGGTTTGACAGTGGGGTTGGTGGGGGCCTTGGCATACACACTCATGTGTGTGTGCACTTGTGTGTGCCCCTCTTGTTACCTGGGCTTCAGAGCGGCACACCGGCAGCTGCTGCTCCTTGGCTTTGGAGTAACACTGTGTCCTGGGGGCTGGGCTGCCCCCAGTGTTGGTGGCCCAGAAGCTCTCCGCGGTGCTCCAGGCTGGCTGGCTCAGGTCCTGCAGCTCACCACCGCAGAGGCAGATTCCTTGTGGGTTTTGTCCTCACCTGTTCCCCCCCCCCCCGCCCAAGCAAATTGCAAGATGGAAAATTCTAATATGATCTTTCAGAGAGGTTCAAATACCTCCAACTTTTAGGATCAGAATTTGTGTTTCAGGGTGTGTGTGGTATGTCTGGGGACAGAAGGAAAGCCGGGGGGTGAAAACTTCTCTGGAATATGTGAATTGGGGGAAACCCAGCAAACTGCAGCCAGAAAATGTAAGAACTTGAGTGGAGCTAAGCCTTCCAACTCGGGGTCCAAACGCTTAGTGATGCCATGCCCTCCCCTCCCCTGCCCTCCCTTCTCCTCTCCTCCCCCCTCCCCTCTCCTCCCCTCCCCTGCCCTCCCTTCTCCTCCCCTCCCCCCTCCCCTCTCCTCCCCTCCCCTCCCCTGCCCTCCCTTTCCCTCCTTTCCCTCCCCTGCCCTCCCTTCTCCTCCCCTCCCCCCTCCCCTCTCCTCCCCTGCCCTCCCCTGCCCTCCCTTCTCCTCCCCTCCCCTCCCCTCTCCTCCCCTCCCTTCCTCTCCTCTCCTCTCTTCTTTGTGGTGGGTTTCTTCTCAAAAAGGCAGGGAAAGGCCCAAAAGCGGAGGAGGAGAAAGTCAAACAGTCTAGCACCTGCACAAACAGGTACAGAATAGCGCATATGGCTGCACCTGTACTTTTCCCAACCTGTTAAGACAGGGTGTTTATGTCACTTCCCTTTGGTGGCTTCTAATGACACACTTGCTTGATTTGAGGGGAGCTTCTTGATATTGAAAGAAGGAGGCAGAAATGGAAAGGGCTGTCTCTAGTACCATATTAATGGGCTGGTTTTGTGAGCGGGAGATCCAGACAGATACAGTGTTGATCCTGGTGTCAGATGTGTAAAAAGGACTTGGGAGAGGGTTTGGGCCAACTTGCTGTGACACAGATGGGGAAACTGAATCTCAGATTGAAGAGGGAGTTGTGCCATGTCACACGGTCCCTTGCATCCGGGCACACTCTTTGATCCAAGTCCCTATATTTCCAAGAGTAAGTTGGAGTGAATCACTTTCCAAGAATATGCCCCAGAGTCAAGTGAGTATTAAGTCCCAAGGGCAAAGACAGCATCAACAACAGGAAAAAAAAAAGAAAAAAAAAAGTTTGCCAAAAGTCAACCTTAGACTCAGCGTTGTTTCTGTCCATGATTTGGCACTGCAGTGGCCACGTTCAACATGACTTTGGTGTCTTTAAGTCAGGGCAAGTGGTCCTGAAATTCCGCCACAGTGGGCATTTCCAAGGCAGCTGTCCGGGGCCAAGCCACCCGGCAGCCGGGCTTCTGCTCCCCTGTACACACACGCATGCTTTTTCCATTACAGCAGAGCCCGCTGGGGCTTTTCCAGCCTGGACCCTGAGCTCAGACACGATTCCACGGAGGCAGCATAGCCCAGAGAGAGACCCACAGGCCACTCAGATGTCACCAAAATAGACATGTGAAGTCCTGGCTTAGTTGTCTGAAAAGGAGAGGCCGGGGTGGGAGGGGGCAGGCTGTTCCCAAACACGTCCACCTGATGGAAATATTCTGAGTCGGAATGAGCTGTAAATAAATTAGACCGTGCTAAAAACAAACATCTCCAGGGAGTTGGGGGGGAGGGGGGGAAGAGCAGCATAGATGGTCTTCACCTGCTGAAAATGAAGGAGGGCAAGGGGGGATGGGGTGGGGAGGGGTGAATAATACAGACGCTTCCGCAGGAAAAGCAACTGATAACTTATGTTCACTGAAGAGTTCTCCCGTTTCCAGGAAGAAATGAAAGGTGATTGCTCTAAATGATGCAGGGTCTTCCATCAGCGGAAGGTCACACAGAGCGTGGGGTGAAGGGAGGCTTTGCAGGCCATGTATGGTCTGGAAAAATAAATGGCAGGCGTGCAAATGAGCCATGTCAACCTGCCAGCTTCCCAGGTGTTCCTGGATGGGGGAGGCTTGGCGGAAACCGGCATCCTCAGCCCTTCGCGGTCCGCTGAGGACAAAGAGAGGCAAAGGCAAAGGAGAAAGTGCCGCGGGGGGGGGGACCCGGACAGGGTGCCGAGTGCTGGTGCGGATTCTGCCGCCTTCTCCGCTGGCCGGCAGCCTGGAGCGGTGGAGGCAGCCCACCCCTCGTTGCAGGGGAGAAACTAGCAGAGGAGGGCCCTTGGTATTAATGCAGGTTCTCTTAACGATGTGGCTGTATTCATTTGCTGCTAAGAAAGAGAAAAGCGGTCCATGTCAGCGGGAGCTGGTGAACATAAATGATTTCACAGACCAACATCAGACGGGGTTACTCTGTGCCCGTGAAGGAGCAAGACAAAAAACAAGGCCACTCTGTCACCATGTCAGACACAGACAAAATAAGACTATCAGCCAACCACAAAAACGAGCAACCGTCCCTCTAGCCTACTCCAGGGCAGCTGCTGCCACCCTTCCAGCCAGCGTCAGTCTCCCTCCCTTCGCCTCTGCCAGGTGAGAATCAAGGCAGTCAGAGACTAGTGCCGACAGCGCCCAGTGCAGAGCAGAACCAGGCGTTGCTTCCTCCTAGTCTCCCCCCAAATCACCTGCAAAAGCGCCAATCCTAGAATAAATCCTTTCTCACACCCTGTCCTGAGTTGCCCCAGGGATCCCCCTCATGTGCGTTCTTCCTTTTTGCAATGAGTCAATAGGACCAACTATGTTCCTCTCGCAGGGGTCCCCAAACTTTTTTACACAGGGGGCCAGTTCACTGTCCCTCAGACCGTTGGAGGGCCAGACTATAAAAAAAACTATGAACAAATCCCTATGCACACTGCACATATCTTATTTTAAAGTAAAAAACAAAACGGGAACAAATACAATATTTAAAATAAAGAACAAGTAAATTTAAATCAACAAACTGACCAGTATTTCAATGGGAACTATGCTCCTCTCACTGACCACCAATGAAAGAGGTGCCTCTTCTGGAAGTGCGGTGGGGGCCGGATAAATGGCCTCAGGGGGCTGCATGCGGCCCGCGGGCCGTAGTTTGGGGACCCCTGCTCTATAGGTACATTCTCGATGGTCTTTGGTTGAAGGGCACTGATGCTGTAAACCTCAGGTGGTTGCTATGGGAACCCCTTGCCTTCTTAACTCCTGGCCTTTACTTCTACCCGCATTGCAGTCACAATGTAGAAATCTAGAGGAAGGGCTCTGGAACCAGACTCCTAGGTTCAAATCCTGGCTGTGTTCCTTATTAACTGTATGACCTTTGGCAGGTCATTTTACCTCTTTGCCTCAGTTAACTGATCTGTAAAATGGGGATGATGATGATGATAATAATAGTATTTAACTGTCAAGGTTGCCATGAAAATTAGATAAATTTATACATGGGAAGCACTTAATGGTGCCTGGCATGTCATAAGTGGTTTTATCAAACATTTGAGGAGTATCTAGTGTATGCCAGTTACTGGGCTAGACCCGAGGGATAAAAACCGACTCCTGTCCCCTGGAAAAGCACAGGTTAGTCAGAGAGGTACAAGGAAACAGATTCACCCCATGGATAAAGGTTGATACAGGGGTAAACCCAAAGAAAAGCAGAGCAGAACCCCTTAGCCTTGGCCAGGGAAGTGAAGGAAAGCTTCCTGGTGGAGGCAGTGCCTGACAATTCCTGATGTACAGTAAGAATCTCCAGGGTTAGTCTGGGGGTGGGAGGAGAAGGCGGGACAGAGCAGAAGGGCCTTGCAGCCGCTGCCGCTCTCTGGGCTTTACCATCCACAGGTCAGGGGGCACCGTTTCGGCACCTTCCTGCCTCCCCCCAAGGGCTAGTCCAGTGCTTGGCAAAACATGTACTCGAATTCACAAATGTTTTAACACCAAATTTGGCAACTTTCCATACAAACTAATGCTTCCTCCAACTTTTCCATCTCATACTCTGAGCACTGTTGCCCCGGGTCCCCTGCAACATCAGAAGTGCCTTTAATTCCCCTGGTCCTTCACTCCCACACCCCACTTAATAATGTGTGCAACCAGAGTCTCCATGAGGCCCTAAGTTCCGGGGCCCCCTCTTCATCTCCTCATGCCCCTGTTTTGAGGCATTTAACTGTAACTCTCTAGTGAGCATAGGTGACACCGAATGTGTCTGTAGAGTCTGGAGTCAAATACGTGTTGTTTTAAACTGTGGCTCCATGCTGCCTCCACCTGCCGCGGCCTCCCTCCCTGAACTACTCCTTCCAAGCACAGCGTCGAGGTTATTCACGACAGCTTCCCTCTCCCTAGCTATTGGAGGCACACTCTGACTCTATTTAAACTTGCCCTCCTTGTCCCATTTCCAAAGTTACAAGTCAATTCTCGAAGAAGGAGAAATGGACCTTATAACAGTCAGAGTTCGTGTCCTTTGCTCGTTTAGCTCGTTCATATCATCTCATGAAGGCCGAGGGAGAGCTGTGTGTGTGAAACGGCCAACACGACATCCGAGGAGGCGTGCTCACTCGAACGGGTTAGGAAGCAGATTTGGAAGTCTGGGCTGGCAGCATGGGCCTCCCCTGGGCACAGTGGCTGTGACAGCGGCCCCAGCTCTGGCCCCATGCTAACGAGCAGCAGTTTTCTCTAAACAGCCCTTCCTGGCCTGGATCAGAAGAAGCGTGGCGGCCACAAAGCATGCTGCCTGCTGACACCCCCTCCGCCCCCACTGTTCCCACCACCGTTCTTCAGAGGGGGCCGAAGTCCGGTGAGTACCTCAGGACAGTGAGGGAACAGGAATGTCGGCCCCTCCAGAAAGAGGACAAGGAAAGACAGAGAGAGGAAAAACTCCAGGACCCAGACACCAGTGTGGTGATTGTTGAGGGGAGGAAGTGGGGGGGTTGAGGAGGGGTTGGGGCGATAAATGGTGATGGCTGAACACTCAGTTTGAGGTGGTGAACGCACAATACAGTGTACAGATGTGTTACGAGATTGTGCACCTGCGACCTGCCTAATTCTGTTAACCAGCATCACCCCAATAAGATTCCATTTTAAAAAGGTGGCTCCGCAGGGCCCCACCACCACCCCACTGCATCCAACCCTCAGAGTCAGCTTCCTCCAGAACTTTCTCTGAGGGAGTCAAGCCTTCCCTCTCACACAGCAGGGTGAGCCCTGGGATGGACGTTTTCCGGCTTCGGGTACCTGTCCAGTCTCCCACTGTCCCGAACGAGTTGTGGAAGGAAATTCTTCTCGGCGGGGAATTGGCTTTGGCAAAGCGTCCCATCTTCCCCCCAAAACAGTGCAGTGAATGTATAACCCTCTGGGCTCCCATCAGCTGCTTAGATAGGGAATTTCACCTTCTGTTTTTCTTCTCCCCAAGTTATTTATGAAATCCCCTCCCACGGCCTGTATCTAACGTAGGCCTGTATCTAACATCAAAACACAGGCGCTTTTGTGAGGTGACGCAAGAAATGGTCATCCCGTAGCCACCCTGAGGTGTGAGAGGGAACAGAACTTGGAAAGAGAAGAAAAGGTGAAGAAAAGAGCAAGATTTGGGAAGTTGGCCGAAAAGACACCAGGCAGGGCACTCTAGGGACTTAAGAGTCTCAGATCCTTCCAGAAACTCTTAGACCTGTACTGTCCAATACAGCCACTAGCCATTTGGGGCTGTTGAATACTTTTAATGTAGCTAGTTTGAGTTGAGCTGTAAATATAAAATACACACTGAATTTTTTTTTTTATGATTATTATTATTTTTTTTTTTTTCTGAAGCTGGAAACGGGGAGAGACAGTCAGACAGACTTCCGCATGTGCCCGACCGGGATCCACCCGGCACGCCCACTAGGGGGCGATGCTCTGCCCACCAGGGGGCGATGCTCTGCCCCTCCGGGGTGTCGCTCTGATGCGACCAGAGCCACTCTAGCGCCTGGGGCAGAGGCCAAGGAGCCATCCCCAGCACCCAGGCCATCTTTGCTCCAATGGAGCCTTGGCTGCGGGAGGGGAAGAGAGAGACAGAGAGGAAGGAGGGGGGGGTGGAGAAGCAAATGGGCGCTTCTCCTATATGCCCTGGCCGAAATCGAACCCGGGTTCCCCGCACGCCAGGCTGACGCTCTACCGCTGAGCCAACCGGCCAGGTAAAATACACACTGAATTTTGAAGACTTTGTGTGAAAAAAAAAAAAAAGGTTGTAAAAAAGCTCAGTAAACTTTTTAATATTGGATATGTATTGAAATGATAATATTTGGGGCATACTGGGTTAAATAAACTATGTTATTAAAATTAATTCCACTTATTTTCTTTTACTTTTTAAATGTGGCTGCCAAAAAAAGTAAAACTACACATATGGCTCGCAGTGGTGACTCCCATTTTATTTCTTTTGGCCAGTGGTGTCCTAGACATTGGATAAGGCCCCTGCAGTGAGCCTCCTAACTCCATTATTATAGCTCTGTAATCCATTCAAGCCAAGTACGTCTCAAGAGCAGATGAGAGAACGGACACTGTTGGCCAGTGTCTTGGGACACACCCTTTGGGGTGTCAGAGAAGCACCGGTCTTGGAGACTGGACTACACAGAGCAGGTCCGTGTCCAGGGTGGTGACCCTCCTCCTGTCCCCCAAGTCTGACCTCTAACCCTGTATTGTTTTGCATTGAAGCTTCTCTCCCCAGACCTGAAGAACATCATCCTGGAACTGGAGACCACGCAGGCCCCGTGCAGGGAAGGATCGCTCGGCTCCCCTGGGCCTCCGGGCCCCCAGGTTGGTGCCTTCCACCAGAACCTCTCCTGCTGTCCTCCGTTCAGAGCCGCCAAGCCTCTGAGTGATGCCCGTTTTAATGTGCTCTGGGGGCTGCTCTTCCTCCACTGGCTCACCTCCAGCCCCAGAGCCACGGGACTAGAACACTGGTTCTCTGGGTGTCTTCTAGCCCCCCGGTCTTGGTTCCTTCATCCATGCAGTGGGGATAATTGCTGTCCCTGCAGTACTGGCTTTATGGTGGAGGGTCCAAATGAGATGCTGCCTAGATGGATGTGGTGATTATTATAGTTGTCATCAAACACTTGCTGACAGTGGGTTGCCCCTTGTGTGGCCATTGACCTCATCAGTGGACCTAGAGATACCTGCATTCAGTGCAGGAAAGTGGAGACAAAGAGAATTTGTTCCCTTGAGCTCACTTGGCTCAGATACAGCTACCAAGCAGCGCCCCCCCCCCCCCCCCGCCCTCAGCAAAGCTAAAGGAATAGGCTAAATACTGGAGAAAGGACTTTCTAAGCAAACAAAGAGAACTTGTCCCACGGACTCCTGACTCCCCTGGCTGCCTGGGAGAGGGACTCCAGCAAGGAAGAATGTCCCCTAGCCTGGGGCTCTGGGCTTGCCATGGGGAAGGGAAAGAGGGAGCAAGGAGCAGTTAGTGCTCCCAATGCCTTAGGCTTACCTCGCCCTCCCGGGTCACCCCGCTGTGGCTTCCCATCCTCCCACGGGTTACAGAGCCCCACACGTGGAGACCCGATCTGTGTCTCCTGTGACACCCCGTGCACCAGCACTGCCCGCTCCATGCAGCCAGGCTGCGTGTCTTGGGTCCTCAAACACACCAAGCTGGTGCCGGCCCAAGGGCCTTTATGCTTGCAGCTCCAGCTGTTTCAAGGGTCCTTTCTTCTGATTTTCCCTGCCGTGGCCAGCTGCCCGTCACTGTGAGCTCAGCTAAATGTCCCCTCCTTGGAGCTGCCGCCTTCCTCGATCGCCCAGGCCACAGTGGCCTTCCCCACCACTCTCCATCCAAAGACCTATTTTAATTCTCTGCAACACTTTCTCACGTTGCTATCGTTTCCTTACATGTTATTTTGTTCCTCATCCCTTCGGTCTCCTCTCCGTGAGATGTGAGCTCTGCGGCTGGGGTTGGCAAACTACGGCACACAGGTCACATCCAGCTTGTTCTCGTAGTTCAGGTTTTATTGTCTCTGGCTGCTGTAGCGCTACAAGGACAGAGATGAGTAGCTGCGACAGAGCTGCTGTATCAAAGGCACAACCTAAAACTTTACTATCTGGCTCTTTACGGAAAAAGCTAACCGACTGCTGTGTGCCCATCTACACCAGTGCACGGGCATAGCAGTTCTCCATAAATATGTGTTAAATGCCATAGGGAATATAAGACTGATCCCAGCATTGGCCAGAGAGGCTGGGACGTCTGCAGAAAGGCCAGGCGGGCACCCTGAGAAAGACCCTGCAGGGGGGTTTCTATTCTCCCACCCTCTGCGGACAGCTGGCAGGGCACAAGAGAACCCACAGACCGTGGGGGACAATGGGGGACTCTCTGCTGACTGGCAGCTCTCCAGTCACACGTGCTCATCTCTAAACCCAGTTCGAACTTCACCCAGTCCCATCTGAGTCACACGGAGCCTGCGCTGTCCAACTCCAGGGGACTGCAGCCACTTCCGTTCTCTTAGATGGTGGCTGTCCCCACCACATTGAGACCTGTGGACCAGCAACATTGGCATCATCTGGGAACTTGTTAGAGATGCCGAGTGTCCTCCTCTCCTCCCCGCCACACCCCCTCTGCCATTCGATCAGAATCCGCACTTTAACAAGACACCCATGAATCATGAAGGGCACAGCTAGAGCACAAGGGCCTGGTAAAAACAGGTCTAGGCCATTTTGAGAAACAGAAAAAGAATGAGACTTGGAAAAAATAAAATCCTTGAACAAAACCTCTTCATTCCCCCGGCCCTAAAACAGAAGGAGAGTAAATCAAAGATGGTGGTTTCCAAATTTATCAGCACATTAGAATCCTCTGCAAACTTCAAAAATTCCTGATGCCTGTGTCCCTTTCCCTGAGATTGTTATGTAATTGGTCTGGGGTGAATTCTTTGGGATTTTTAAAAGATTCCCAGGGATCTGTGCAAACACTGGCTGAGGGGGCTGTTTGTCATTTGAACACTGGCTGAGGGGGCTGTTTGTCATTTGAACAACTCTTATGTAATCAAATTTCAAGTAGGCTTTGTGTTAGTCGTGTTCATCTGCAGATCTTGGGGATAAAATAGTAGCTTAGTGGTGGGGGTAGTGGGGGGGTTGATTGATTTCCTCTCTGCTGTACTGAGGAGTTTAGAAACAGCCAACTGATCATTTCGTAGACGCATGAGCAACAAGCAGCTGCACTCCACTGTGGATGTGCTAAGCCGTAGTGCAGTGGATGCTAGTCTCTGAGCTGGTGTCAGCCTCACCCCTGTGGCTGGGCAGTGGGACACATTATTTACTTGACCATATTTTTAATATCTTAAAACATGTTTTGCTGCACTTGATACCCATAGATCCACCATGGTAATTCCTAAGTCAGTTCCTCCTGCGTGTAAAGTGTAACCTCCCTCTTGTCAGGGCCCAAGAAGGCTTGGGAAGAGCAACTGAAAAGATATGAGAGGCAGGAAGCCTCTTGTTTTCAGCAGACAGCATTCTCTCAAATCTCTTTAGTTGCTTTCACCAAGCACTCAGGGTGTTTCAGGCAGCCCAGGAACTCAGAGAGAAAATTGAACTCACAGAGAGTAGATGTGAACATTGCAACTTAGAACCACTGGAAACACAGCTCAGAGAAGCTGGAAGATGAGGAACACAGAGGAAAATACTAGGATGAAGGGCACAAGAGTGTCCTTCACGGGGTTCCCGAAGCCCCGAGTCTGCAGAGAGAAGAAGGCTCCTGTAGGAATGTTCCGAGAACCTGCCCCCATCCCACCTCCCTCACCACCTGTCCTGCCTTGGTCTGATGGGTACTTTCTTCGCTTCTTATCTTGATCGTGTAGGGTCCACCGGGCCTTCCAGGCAAGACAGGACCAAAGGGAGAAAAGGTACGAGCCACCCCTCTCTTCAACCCACCTCTCCTTGGTCATTCCAGCCCATTTTCTGGGGGTGCCGCTGAGAATTCTCTGGTTGAGGTTGCTAGGCATGTGCTAATTCCACCTTAGTACCTGATGATGGGCTCCCTGAGGGCTGGGACACTGCTGCAGGTGTGGATCCCACCGGCGTATTTGGGCTTGGCCCACTGACATGGCAGGGGTGCTGTGGGTGGCCAAGCAACCAAGCCCCGTGGGCATGCCCAGTCATCAGCCCTACCAAGCCCTCTGCTTCTAGAACTTCTCTTCCAAAGCAGCCTCTGCTTACCTGTCTTTTCCATCTGCAGGGGGAGCTTGGCCGACCAGGAAGGAAGGTATGGTCCATGCGTTTCTGTCAGCATTAAATGGGCAACTGTGCTCCACAGGCATATGTGAGTGTGTGTGCACCCCTTGGGGTCGGGACCCAGCGATGCACTAGCAGCCTCCAACCCACGGGACAGTGGTGGTACTGCCATCTTTCGGCCCACTCCTTCACTTGGGAGCTGGAGCCTGCTACTGCCAGGCATTTGGACTTCTTCCAGAGGCTGCCGGGCCCGGCCACATTTCCCCAGCCTCGGAGCTTCTCCTGCTGTCCATCAGAGACACCCTCCAAGGCCCCAACCAGTGGCACAAAATGACTCCCACTGTCTATTTGATTAAACTAGAATAAAGTGCCAAACAGACAGAAACAAATGGCTTTTGCTGAAATAAATGGGAGTAACTTAAGGTCACAGGGATGCTGAGGGAACCGAACACATTATCAAGACTCTCATTAGTGTCAGGAAGAAGCAAACCGGCAGCCACTCCCTGTGATCAGTGAATGCGGGCACTGAAATCGTAGGTCTCGGTGACAAATGGAGGTAGAAAACTTTGGCCAGGAAAGATGCCACTGGTTCTAAATATAAATTACTATTGGTTGTTGTTTTTTTTTTTGGTTGAATGTTTTATTCAAGTACTATCACTATCAATTAATTGAGCCTCAAACGGACCTTTGCGAGACAAAGTTGCAACACTCGAAGGCACGGATGACAACCCCAGCCGAGCACCTGGGTTGTCTGAAGTGCTAGGCTGGACCGGATTCCGGCATGTTCTTCATGCTCAGAGCTAATGAGGGTCACGGTTAACTAGTGGCGTGTGCCATGGATGTGGGAGGCAAGCGTAGAAATTGGTACACATGCCAGCATTTGTGACCCCTGGTGTAGGAACTGAACCATCCACATCGCTAGCTAGGCTAACTGAAATCACCCCGCGGGTGCCCAGGTCAAAATAGACTCTTCCCCTGGCTTCGGCTGAGTTTCCTAGAAGCAGTGACAGAGATGGCACAGGCCATGTGCAAGTGAATGAGTTATTCAAGGACCTCTCTCAAGCGAAGCCTGTGAGGGTAGAGGGGTCCAGGGGATCAGATGGGGCAGGGGACGAAGCCCCGTATAGGAGTGGTATCAGGCGATGTCCCTCAGTAGGGGAGCAATGGAGTAAGAATTGCACCACAGAGTTTGTCCTGCCTTGAGGTAAGAGCGCTGGGCTATTGGCTACAGGGAGGGAAGTACATAATTTGCTGGGCTGCTCCAATTGACCGCAGGCAAACTGCACAATCTGCAGGCTGTGGGAATGAGTTGTCACAACAAGGAGGGTAGCCCCTGGGGGCTGGGCACACTGAGCAGCTGAAGGAGATCTGGAAGGAGTACCAACAGCATTGCCTGCTGCTCCCCAAACATTACCCTGTGTCATCGCATCCCTGGGGAGAACCGATTGGAATGCAGATTTTATTTGGGTGGCTGGAAGTGATAAAGAAAAAAATCAAGACATTCAGACCTTTCATTCCTTCAGTAGAATAAGATCTTGTGTGTTGACACAATGTCACACCAAGTGCTTTAACTTATACATAAGTGATCCAACTTGTTGGCTATCAGGTTTTGGAGATGAGGGTCCCAGGGCCTTGCTTTAGAGGTTCCATACTCCTCTGGGCCCCAGAGACAAATCTTATTTCCTGGAAGGAAGGAAACAAACCCAGTTATTCTGACTTTTGTTCTTTGACTTTGAAGGGTAGACCTGGCCCCCCAGGTGTTCCTGGCATGCCTGGGCCTATTGGCTGGCCTGGCCCTGAAGGACCCAGGGTAAGTAGGGTGCACTCTCAAGGCTGGCGTGGCATCAGAACGTGAGGGAAAAGATGGCAGCTCCCCTGGCCTCTGGCACATAGTGAGTGACACTCACTTTCTCAGAAGGGAGAGGAAGAAGAGAGCACAAGGACTGCCCAGAGGTTCTCAAATATTTCTTCCTTCACTTGGACTACTAGACTGCAGGCAGTCCAACAACTCTGCTCCTCTAGGGGGTGAAAGGAGAGGCTGCTGCCTTCTCTCAGGGGGGCACTCATTCCCCTTTGTCCTGAGAGTTAGCATGCAATTCTCTGGTTTCCCGTGATGACTTAGAGGGGCTTCTGTCTGGAAAGCCGGTGGCCCATCATGCAGATCACTGGCTGGAGGTGGAGGGTTGAGGAGGTTGGTGTTGTCTGACCGAAACAAGCAAACTCCTGGACTCAAAGAGGGATCACCGAAGGCTGATGGACTCCCCTTCCTCAGACAGGTTACGGGGAGCTAGCACATCCACACCCATGCCTTTGTCTACGTTCTTCTCACTTTGGTCACAGACTGTTGGCTGTAGAGGCCATGACTTGGGCAGGTGAATGTCATGATCCACTCTGATTCACTTAACTGGAAGAATTTATAAGGAAGGGATTAGAAAACTGTTCCTAGTCTTTGTAGGAAAAGTCCCAAGGATATTTTTTAAAAAAAATATCTACTGTATAAAGCCAATCCATCCAATATGGCAGCCACTAGTTATATGTGGTATTGAGCCCTTGAAATCAGGACAGTGCAGATGAGCAACTGAATTTTTAATTAATTTAAGTTTGAACTTTAAAACTTATACTCAATTCAGTTATTTGAAAACATTTAAGTATGTGAATCACATGCTGAGTATGTGAATCAACTTTTTCAACAATAAATTTTATAAACTCTAAATACAGATTATGTATTTTGGATGAAAATTTAGCACCTGAATTGAGATCTAGTTTAAATGTAAAATATGCAACAGATTTCAAATATTTATTATGAAAAACAGAATGTAAAATACCTCATTAATAATTTTTAGCCTGACCAGGCGGTGGCACAGTGGATAGAGCGTCGGACTGGGATGTAGAGGACCCAGATTCAAGACCCTGAGGTCGCTAGCTTGAGCGTGGGCTCATCTGGTTTGAGCAAAGCTCACCAGCTTGGACCCAAGGTCGCTGGCTCGAGCAAGGGGTTACTCGGTCTGCTGAAGGCCCGTGATCAAGGCACATGTGAGAAAGCAATCAATGAACAGCTAAGGTGTTGCAACGAAAAACTGATTGATGCTTCTTATCTCTCCGTTGCTGTCTGTCTGTCCCTATCTATCCCTCTATCTGACTCTCTCTCTGTCTCTGTAAAAAATAATAATAATAATAATTTTTATATTGACATGTTGAAATGATAATTAGACTAAATTAATTACAGTAAATAAAATATTGTTAAAGTTAATTAAAATTAAGCATGTGGCTCACCTTGTATTTCTACTGTTTAGTATTGGTATAGTTTTTTTAGCACAGAGGGTGCTGAAAGTTTCAACTGCAAATGATTCTGAGGGGCAACAGAGCTCACCATGGGTTTTAGCTCTCTGCCTTCCTCATGCACACCCAGAGGCTGATGTTCACTCTACTTGGTTGTAAACCTAGGGTGAGAATATATGGAGATGCCTGAAAGATCCACCCTATGCAAAGAGCAAAGCAGGTGAAATTTCTTTGGCTGATAATATCTTGTCCTCTGGGGCCCCAGTGACCCGTGCTCTTTCCCCACCCCTTACAAACTTCTCTAAGAAAAGATCAAGAGCCCTGGCCGGTTGGCTCAGCGGTAGAGCGTCGGCCTGGCATGCAGAAGTCCCGGGTTCGATTCCCGGCCAGGACACACAGGAGAAGCGCCCATCTGCTTCTCCACCCCTCCCCCTCTCCTTCCTCTCTGTCTCTCTCTTCCCCTCCCGCAGCCGAGGCTCCATTGGGGCAAAGATGGCCCGGGCGCTGGGGATGGCTCCTTGGCCTCTGCCCCAGGTGCTAGAGTGGCTCTGGTTGCAACAGAGCGACCCCCCAGAGGGGCAGAGCATCGCCCCCTGGTGGGCAGAGCGTTGCCCCTGGTGGGCGTGCCGGGTGGATCCCGGTAGGGTGCATGCGGGAGTCTATCTGACTGTCTCTCTCTCCTGTTTCCAGCTTCAGAAAAATACAAAAAAAAAAAAAAAAAAAAGGAAAAGAAAAGATCAAGAATTATTTTGTGTGTGTTTGTGTGTGTGTGTGACAGAGACAGAGAGAGGGACAGATAGGGTTAGACAGACAGGAAGAGAGAGAGATGAGAAGCATCAATTCCTTGTTGCAGCACCTTAGTTGTTCATTGATTGCTTTTTCATATGGGCCTTGACTGGGGGGCTACAGCAGAACAAGTGACCCCTTGCTCAAGCCAGTAACCTTGGGCTCAAACCAACGACCTTGGGCTTCAAGCCAGTGACCTTGGGCTTCAGCCAGCGACCTGTGGGGTTAAGCCAGCAACCATCCATGGGGTTTTGAACCTGGGTCCTCTCTGTCCTGGTCTGATGCTCTATCCACTGCATCACTGCCTGGTCAGGCAAGCATTATTCTATTACAACATCTCAGTGAGAGTTTGGTTTGGAGATCTGCTTTGCTTTGGGCAATTTCATTTCATATTTAATCTCAAATACCAGAATGAAATATAGAGTATGGAGTCTAAAGCTCCTGGGAGTAAGCAAGTAAGCATTTGGGATCCTCAGATTCACAAGCCAGCCCCAATGTCCCCAGTTCCTTTCTGATCTTGCCTATGACTTCCTCCTTTAGTTTCTCAAGGAAATGTCACTATAGGTCTTCTTTTCTTTCTTCTGATTCCCACAGGGTGAAAAGGGTGACCTGGGTCTGATGGGCTTACCAGGGTCAAGAGGACCAATGGGCTCCAAGGTCAGTGTGTTGATGTTCCTAGATCTTCTCACTAAGGCTCTTGAGCAACTGTTATATACAAAGATGGGGACTGGGTGTGGCTGCTGTCCCAGGCCAGGCCATGTCACAGATGTTGGACAGCCTGGTGCCAGAGTGCTTGTCCTTACCAGCCTTTGGAGGACATCAAGGCTGGGATGCAGGGACATAAAAGATACCTTACCTACTGTTCTCCTGGCAGCAAGGATCAAGCTCCAGACAACAAAGCAGGTGGAAATCTTTGTTCAGGCCTCTGAGGGTGATGCTGAGAAAGGCAATGTTCTTCTTAGGCCTGGTGTAAACATACTCCTCAGGGACTTCTTTGTATTAAATGCTGCCACTCCTCAAAGCCTTGCAGTGCTGTAAGACACATCTCACCACCACATTCAGGGATTCTTTCCATTCTTGCACAAGCCCAAGGGTCTAACAATAAAGGTACCTTCTGCTTTCTTTTAGGGCTACCCTGGATCCAGAGGGGAAAAGGTTAGTGCTTGTCTCTTGCAGCTTCCTGGAGCCTGCTCTGGGCTATTGGCTCTGGGGCCAGCAAGGCAGGGCCCAGGTCTCTCTTTAGTCAGTGACTGCAGTGACCATGCCTAGGTATTCTCCCAGCTCTTATCAGTGGGCTGGGAGGGAAGTAAGGGGCTTCCAGCAGACCGAGTAACCCCCTGCTCAAGTCAGCGACCTTGGGTTCAAGCTGGTGAGCTTTGCTCAAACCAGATGAGCCCATGCTCAAACTGGCAGCCTTGGGGTCTCGAACCTGGGTCCTCCGCATTCCAGTCCACCGCTCTATCCACTGTGCTACTACCTGATCAGGCTGGGCTAGCAGCCCTGGGCGGAGCTTCCAGTGGAGCTGGAGACAGGGAGGAGCAATGCTCGCTTGTGCCAGGTGGAGAATGAGCATAGCTTGCATGGCTGTTCTGGAAGAAGATGGCCGAGCTTTTACCACACAACTTTCTCATCTGTCAAAAACAAAAAGCAAAAACCCCAGCCAGAACCTGGGGACAAATTTCCTGTAGAATGGGAGATCTGGGACCCAGAATTTTCCGTGCGTTGTCCTTTATTAATGTAGGAGGTATTTGGGTCCTAATAGAAGGAAATCACAAAGCATTTCTTCCCTGGGCAAGTCACTTAATCTCTGAGCCTGTTTCTTTTCCTGTGAAATGAGGATTCTGGCTTAGGGAGCTTTTACTTAAAAACGTTCCAATTTTTCTCCCATGGTATGAACTCATGGACTCTCTCCTGTGGTTTTCTCTTAGGGAGCCAGAGGTGAGAGGGGTGACTCCGGTCCTAAAGGAGAAAAGGTAATGGCTGTTGCATAGAAATGATCAGCTACAATGGAAGCAGTGACCCCTGTTCACCCCCATCGACTGACTGACTGGTTGTCTGGCTTGCTGACTAGCTGACCAACTGGCTGTCTGTCTTCTGTCTGACCAGCTGACCAACTGGCTGGCTGTCTTCTGTCTGACTAGCTGACCAACTGGCTGGCTGTCTTCTGTCTGACTAGCTGACCAACTGGCTGGCTGACCACTGATTGAATGACTGACTGATTGAATGACTGACTAGCTGGCTAGCTGTCTGGCTGTCTGTCTGTCTGTCTGCCTGCCTGCCTGTCTGTCTATCTGTCTGACTAGCTGGCTGGCTGACTAACTGGCTGACTGACTGATTGAATGACTGGCTGGCTGGCTGACTGGTTGACTGATTGATTGAATGACTGACTAGCTTGCTAGCTGTCTGGTTGGCTGTCTGTCTGCCTGCCTGTCTGTCTATCTGTCTGACTAGCTGGCTGGCTGAGTAACTGATTTAATGACTGACTGGTTGGTTGACTGGCTGACTAGCTGACTGACTGGCTGTCTGTCTTCTGTCTGACTAGCTGACCAACCAACTGGCTGGCTGACTAACTGGCTGACTGACTGATTGAATGACTGGCTGGCTGGCTGACTGGCTGACTGATTGAATGACTGGCTGGCTGGCTGACTGGCTGACTGATTGATTGAATGACTGGCTGGCTGGTTGGCAGCTGACAGGGCTCTACCTTGAAAATTGCTGACTAAGCTCTTCCACAGCCCTTTCAAGTATTATTTCAGAGACAATCACTATATTTGTTGTTCTCTTCACAGGGTTTCCCAGGATTTCCTGGAATGTTGGGGCAGAAAGTAAGTTACCTATGAGTAATAAAAATAGAAGTAAAAAAAGAAACAGACCATCCACATACAACAAAAAGAGGTCTGCCTCTCTCTTCATCAGGCAGGGAAAGTAGGTCTCACTCAGGAAGGTTCTGGCTCGGAAGGGGAGCAAGTTGCTGAACATATCGGTGAGAGGGTGGCACGATGGTCTGAGACCTCCCTCCTGTTCAATGGGAGGACCCCCACCAGGGCAGATAGAAGCCCTTCTTCGCACTTGATGCCGCTGAGCGTGCTGTGGTGGTGTTCAAAGGCAGAAAGCTAGCTGACAAAGGACTTGGGTCTGAGCTGTGATGGCCAAGGGCCCCATTGCAAGGCTCAGCGATCCCTGGTTCAATGCCGCTGCGGACTGCACCCAACTGCGACAGGTCGGCAGAGTTAGTTTAGCTGGGTGAGAGCAAACACTTTTTATTTGATAGTTAACTTTTTTTCATGTAAATATTTTGTAGGGTTTTGTGAATATCTTACTTGGGACAAGGCTTAATTTTTAAAAAAGGAGTTAATTCAGTTGACTTAAAGAAAAAATATTTAGTAAATAAGAATAAAGTAATGTGCAGATATGACAAAAACTATGAAGATGACAACTGACTGAGAGAATTAAAAACAAACAAACACTTTTCCTTAGGGTTGGGGTCCGGAGTAGAAGAACGGGGGTCGTGGTGAGGGGAGGTGTCAGAGAATGAGGAGAAGGGCCCCCAGGGCCCCCGAGAACGACCCCAAATCTGACCTCGTAGTGGTGGGTCCTCATGCTGTAAGGCACTGACATGGGAAATTGTCATTTCAACCTTGGCCTCATCATTTTCCTTAAGCATGCAAAGGCAATGCTGTTTTGAAATTCTGTAAGTTTTTTTTCAAATTTACCTTCAAGTTACATTTTCTAAACTTGACTTTTTTTTCTGTTTTTCTCCAGTCAGTAGAGCATATGTAAATAATTTCAATCATCTGACATTAATTTATTATAATTTATCACTGCCTTAAACTGTCAAAAAAAGTTTTCTGTTACCCTAGATAGGGTATTGGGTTAAAAATAGATTAATTAAACAAGCAAATTAAAGGAAACATTGAAAGAGAAAAATAGTTTTATTTTGAAATTATTTAGGCTAGGTTTTCCTTCAGGGCAACAGCGAACATCAGCAAATAATAAATTACTGTAAAATTAAAGATGACAGCTTCTCTGGTCTCTGCTGCACTTACTAGGCTTGCCATCAAGGCTTCTCTTCCCCTCTTGTGGCAGGCTGTTTTAAGACAGAGCTGATATGATAACCATAATTAGGTCATAGGAGAGAAATTAGATCAAGAAATTACTGGCTGCTTCCAGTTGATGAAGAGAAGGGCCACACTTCCTTCGGACAGTCTTTTTTTTTTTTTTAATTATGCTGTTTATGTTGCTGTTTTCTCCCAGCCAAACAAGGTACCCGTTGGCCCCTTCTTAAACATCCAAGGAAAATTGTGCAAACATTTCCCAGGCCATAGAACCCATCTGTCCTCTCACACTCTCACTGCCTGGCATCCTGAAGGACATGGGGTAGGGAGGACCAGGTTGGGAAGAAATCATAGGTTTAAGGACAATTCTTGGTGAGGCAAGATGTTAGTAGTTCGGGTAAGGACAAACTTACATTGGCTGAGCTGATAAATAGCTTCAGAGGTTTCTGGTTGATCCTTACTGGATGGTGGTGTTCCCTGAAATTTTCCATGGAGTATACCTCCTCTGACCTCCATGTGAAAAGGCGTCTGGGTATTTATTGTTTTCTCTGAGTGTCCAGAGAAGCTCTTCACGGACAAGGGCTGCTGACTGACAGAAACTCACAGGCTTGCTGTTGCTACACCGAGTTTGTCGGTGGTACGTTCTGGATTGTAGAGGGATTACTAGAGGTGGGAACTATGCTCTGTGGGTTCACGATCCAAAGAAATTGCAAGAGGGCCTGGAACCCTAGAATACCATGGGGAAGAAGGAGAGCTACTAAAATGGAGAAATTGGTTTTACAAAGAAAGGTTGGCCTTAAACTATAGAATTTCATAATTGGTGCATTTGGTTTTGATACTTTAAAATAGGGCTTTTTCAGTTAGGAATATTGTTTATATTGCTCTTCATGCCTTTACAAAATTTATCTTGAGTATTTGAACACATGGCTGGAACGTCTCTCCCCACAAAGAGTTTTCATCTGAGTCAAATGGAAGTGAGCCGGAACTCAAACCAGTTTTTACTGAAGAGTAGGGGAATAGCCCTGTGTAAAGGTCATTGCATTGAGCAGAGACCTTCCAAAGATGATAGTTGTCCAAACTGTGTCCAACCATTTAAAACTCCATAGACTTGAATTTATGCTAAAAACAAAAAAAGACACAATATAAAATTCCAACTAAAAGAGAAAACATTTTTCCCTGACAGCTTGTAGTATCACAGGCACATTTGTGACTGAAATGCAGGAGCCTCCCACTTTGGCCAATCCGAGGATGGTGATTTGGGACATCAAAATGTGGGCTGCCTGGCAGCTGTCTCTCTCAGAAAATAAATCACCCACCCCCAGTAACCTTCTCCTTCCCTTCCTCTTCCGTGGAAAGCCTTTTTTACCTTTCACATGCCCTCCTCATTCTTCCAATAGCCCAGAGCATCTCATTTGGAAAAGCTTTGGAATGATCAAGTCGACTGCCCTCCTGGCTATGATTGGGTAGACTGCAGAGATGCGCCTGCTTCATGTGCCTTAATTCCTCTCTTGCTTCTTATTGTTTTCTTTCCAGGGTGAAATGGGTCCAAAGGGTGAGCCTGGGATAGCAGGACACCGGGGACCCACAGGAAGACCAGGAAAACGAGGCAAACAGGTCAGGACCCCAGGGCTTGCCACACCCCTGCAGTCAGACCTCTTCACCTGGGGGGCAGTATGGAAAGGTGGGTGGGTGGGGTCAGTCAAAGATATTCCATAGACCCAGTCTTCCGCTTCCTCTGGGCTCCGGGGCAGAAGATGATGCGCCACTTTCAGGATCCCTGGCTACTCCAGGTTAGCCAGAGTTTGAGTAGATGGGCAGGATGCTGTATTCCAACTGTGTCCAAGGCAAAGAGCAAGGGGAGATCCTTTCGTAAGAACTGGTCTATCTGAACCAACGCAACTAGGAGTGGAAACCAGACCTGGTTGTTTACCCAGAAAACCTGCTCTTTATCTCAACACCCCAGACACAAAGGGAGTATAGGGGAACAGCCCAGATACTTTGCTGCTGTTGAAGGGTATTATGGGTCTCAACAGTAGGGTGTTTCCCCGCCACCCTCACTCAGGATCCCAGTTTGTAAGTGACCCTCTTTACTGACACTATTAAGGATTTAGGGGAACTTTTTATTCTTACCTTCCCCCTGGTCAGCAGTCCTGGTGTCCATCTATGTGAAATGAGAGCACAGGAAGAGGAAGGCACAGTGGCTTTGGCCAGCTCTGGAGCTGTCTCGAAGTGCCTCAGGGAAACCTCTCATCCTACCTCTAAGGACAGACATTCTTGAGAGATGTGCCCCTTTACTTTTAAGGTCATCAATTTGTTGACTTTTTTTTTTACCTCCTTCCCCATTATAAATATAATATGTGATCATCACAGGAAACTTGGAAAATTAGGAAAAATGAGGAGAAAATTCATCTAAATACCTAAGACCCAGGCATAACCATGTAACCACATTAGTATATTTTCCTTTCTGGGATTATTTCTTGCATGAACTTTCTAACTAGACAGTTTGTTTCTTTTATATCCAATATAGGTAGTGTATCCTAAATTTTTAACTTAAAATCATGCGCATTTTTACTCAGTATGGCAGATAGTCATTAAACAATTTTAACATCTGTTTTAAATGTCTACCACAGATTTTAGTAAATAAGGTTTCTTGGACAAGAGAGGCCTAACCACACTGTATATAATGTTTGAAAAGTGAAGCTCTTTGGGGGTAATTGTAGTTCCAATTCTGCCTCTCATTGTCCCCAGTGTCTAGACCAGGGGTCCCCAAACTACGGCCCGCGGGCCGCATACAGCCCCCTGAGGCCATTTATCTGCCCCCCACCCCCGCCGCACTTCCGGAAGGGGCACCTCTTTCATTGGTGGTCAGTGAGAGGAGCATAGTTCCCATTGAAATACTGGTCAGTTTGTTGATTTAAATTTACTTGTTCTTTATTTTAAATATTGGATTTGTTCCTGTTTTGTTTTTTTACTTTAAAATAAGATATGTGCAGTGTGCATAGGGATTTGTTCATAGTTTTTTTTATAGTCCGGCCCTCCAACGGTCTGAGGGACAGTGAACTGGCCCCCTGTGTAAAAAGTTTGGGGACCCTTGGTCTAGACCTTACTTCCCAAAGACTCTGATGGGAGTAACCTGACATGAGGCTTCAGCATGGATTGTTTTGTTTTTTTCTAAAGCTCGCCACGTGAGAATGAAATATACAGATGATGTGTTGTGGAATTGTGCACCTGAAACCTGTAAAATGTTATTAACCGGTGTCACTCCAATAAATTTATAAAACATTTTTTTTAACTGAAAAAGCTCTCCAGATGATTCTGATATGTAGCCAGAGTTCAGAACCATGGTAACCTCTGAAGCCAGTTCTGATCTTTTCCAAGTGAATTTAGCGATGCCACAGCCTCCATCCTGAATAATTCGGATTTCATGATAACTGTTGAAGTCACAATATTCTAGTTTAGTTTCCAAAGTTTTACAATGGGTGGCATGGTCATGCCTTCACGATGCGGTGACATTGTGATACCAACTTCCTGAAAACCAGGCTCAGAAAGAGAAAATAAAAGGGGAGATATTTCTCGTTTGTTAGGTCATTTTCTCCTTTACTGCTGACTTCCATCCAGAACTTTTTTTTTTTAAGTATTTAAAAAAATTTTTTTTTTAAATTTATTTATTTATTACAGAGACAGAGAGTGAGTCAGAGAGAGGGATAGACAGGGACGAAGAGAGATGAGAAGCATCAATCATTAGTTTTTCATTGCGCGTTGCAACACCTTAGTTGTTCATTGACTGCCCTCTCATATGTGCCTTGACCGTGGGCCTTCAGCAGACCGAGTAACCCTTTGCTGGAGCCAGGGACCTTGGGTTCAAGCTGGTGGGCTTTTGCTCAAACCAGATGAGCCCACGCTCAAGCTGGCGACCTCGGGGTCTCGAACCTGGGTCCTTCCGCATCCCAGTCCGACGCTCTATCCACTGCGCCACCGCCTGGTCAGGCCCATCCAGAACTTTTAACACTGGGCTTCAAGAAGGCTTTGGCTTTTGTCTTCTAGTTCTTCACTTGGGTAGTGTTTGTCTTTCCCTGCGGAGAACTGAAGCCGAGAAGTGGAAAATGGTTTAGTTGTAGTAATGTTTAAAAACCACGCAAGCACCGTGTCTGGAAGCTCAGAGAAGTGAGGGGAATGAGCTCATCCTTTCTACGAATGTCCTAAACAAGCTGCGTGTGCGCCAGCCCTCCAGGCCTGCCTGGTCAGCGGTTACTTGGGCGGTCAGCCCTGAGAGCCTGCCCTGGTCCTTTCCTTTTATCGTGAGTTAATTTCCGAGCATAGGGTCTTATATACCAAGCATTCATTGGACCGGTAGTGCTAATAGGTTCTGGAGGTTATTGTAAGTCGATCCAAATTCTAGATTCAGAAATCCAGAAGGGACTTTAGAAGATTAGAATTTCAGAACTGGAGGACTTTTGTGACCACCCAATTGAATTCCCTTTGTATAGTCACAAGGAAACTGAGGGCCAGAGAAATGGAGTCACCCCCCAGGACCCCTAGGCTAAGCCAGCTTGCAGTGCCCGAGTCAGAATTTAGAGCCTGGAGACCAGCTTTTCCCCACCTTACATCGTCTCTCATTACCTTCACGCTTCAGGGCTGGCCTTTGGGCAGGCCCAGGAAAGCAGCTCGAGAAGTCATTATACAAATCTTCTCATTAAGGAGACAGAACAACTTCCATGAGAGGGGTCACCAAACTTTGTGGCAGGAAAGGAATGAAGAATGCTTTTCCTGGAAAGCACTGCTCAGCGAGTCCTGCTCCTAGAGACATGGCTTGCTCTGAGAAGAGAAGCAAAATGTTCTATTGCGGCTGGTGTCAGAATCGAGGAGTGTTTCCAGCTCCTTTGAGCTGTGGAACTTCCTGTGCTCCTCGCCAACTGACATGGCTGTTAGAAAAACAAGCCTGAACTGTGGCTATATTAAGATGGTGTGACTTCCTTTGCCATTCTGGGACCCATCTTGGTTACCCCATGGAATGCTTCAGCTTGCGCTAAAACTTAAGACTCCCTCCATCAGGACGGAATTAGAAACAAACTCTGACCCCCCGAGTCCCACGTTAAGCAGCATTTGGAACTCCTTGGGCATTGTGGAGACAGCCCCCAGGGACATGTTGACAAGGAGGCGGGTTACATTGGAAAGAAATGCCCAGCATGCCTGCTTCCCAGACTTAGGAAAGATTATATTTCATCAGGGGGCAAGCCTGCCAAGGCACAAGTGTAGAGTGGGGACCCAGGCCAAAGATGTCAAGCATCAATCACTGTCCTGGTTTAGCTTGGGGCAAGAGAAGACAATTGGAAAATTGTCGGGGAAGAACCCACAGGCTTCGGTTTCGGTGTCATTCCTAAGGGCAACTCTGAGGGGAATCTTTGCTCTTGGTGCACCCAGAGCAGGCAGCAAAGAGGACCCCCATGTGGAATGACTGCCGCTGCAGGGGTGCCTCTTTCTAAAGAATCAGGATTTTGCTAACTGTCTGCCAAACCAGTTGCTATGACAACCACTTGCCCTACATAACCCTTGGTTCTATGCAAACCAGCTTTTCATCCCTGAGATCTTTGTTAGCCTCACAACAAATTTATGTAGGTGTATATCTACTGGCCCCATTTTACAGATGAGAAAACTGAGGCACAAAGCAATGACACGAGTTACCCAGGGTCTTGTGGCCAAGGTGAAAACCCTGATTTTTTTACTTACACCTGAACAAAACTACTTTGCCTTTGTGTTTCAGCTCTTACTCCTCCCTCACTTGATCTGAGGAAGGGAGGTGAATAAGACAGATTCATACCTATAGGGAGCTTCTGTCTCTTGGAGACGCATTGATGAAATGACCGTAAAAACAACTGTATAGTTATGATCTAGAATAAATGTTTTGAGTCTTTATCCTGAGATCAGTGGGTAGACATTGGGTGGGAACAGTTCTTGTAATAAAATAGAAATGGCTCTGATGAGCACGCAGATGGCCTGAGGTCTAGGCTTAATTCTGCTGCCTTGTTCTTAGGTGACTTGCACTCATCTCTGCTCTTTTCTGAGCCTCTGTTGCCTTACCTGCCTAGTGAGAGGAGTGGGTTGGCTTTTTTTTTTTTCCAGCTGTCATGTGCCTTGTTTCTAGAGCAGAGCAAAGAGTTACGTCTGCAAACCCGCATACATCACTATCTCAAGTGTCACTTGCCCTGAGTTTTTTGGGTTTTTTGTTTATTTGTTTGTTTGTTTTGAGCTTGGTGGTCAAGACTTTTGGGGCTGCATCTTCCTTTGGGCTCTTGCTCCAAAGTTCATGGTGGTCCCTGATTTAGAGATAAATGGTGAAGTCATTTGTCATGCTGTGCTCTCATAACAGGCTCTGCCTTTTTCTCTGTCAGGGGCAGAAAGGAGATAGTGGAGTTATGGGCCCACCAGGCAAGCCTGGGCCTTCTGGTCAACCTGGACGTCCGGGTCCCCCAGGCCCCCCAGGGCCCCCGTTTGCAGGTAAGAGTTACATTGCTTCCCTTGACCTATGGTGTGTCACTCCTGGCCTGCCTTCCCGGAGAGAGTACGAGGAGATGCCACAGAGGTCTGCCTTGTGTTTTGAATGAGAAACTGCTAGAAGAATGTCAGTATATTTATAATTTCTCCACCATTTGGCTTATTCAACTTTTACACAAGAAAGATAAACATTGTTCTGGCTTTGTTTTTAGCTGTTTGGAGGAAAAGAATAGAGGAGAGAGAAAAATTACATTGGTGATGTCATTTATATGTTAAGTGAAAAATAGGCATGTATTTCCATCAACTAACACCTTTGTCTACAAAGCCATTTCATGGCTCTAAGCAATTCTCTTAAACCTAGAAGCAACGATAACACTGCAAATTTTTCTTTCTTACACAGTGTTAGGAAAGAGTCCTTATTGATTTGCATCAAATATAGAAAGAAGTCATAAAAAGAAAGCAAAGTCATTTAGGAGAGCAATGGTGCGCCACCACCTGTTTTACCTTGTTTAATACGATGAGCTCAGCCCTTGGTTTAGTTTGTTTTCTTGTCAGCTCAAAGTAGGGCCTTTCGCCTGACCAGGCCGGTGGCGCAGTGGGTAGAGCGACAGACTAGGATGCCGAGGACCCAGGTTCGAGACCCCAAGGTCGCCAGCTTAAGCGCAGGCTCATCTGGTTTGAGCACAAGCTCACCAGCTTGGACCCAAGGTCGCTGGCTCCAGCAAGGGGTTACTCGGTCTGCTGAAGGCCCGCGGTCAAGGCACATATGAGAAAGCAATCAATGAACAACCAAGGTGTCGCAATGCGCAACGAAAAACTAATGATTGATGCTTCTCATCTCTTTCCGTTTCTGTCTGTCTGTCCCTGTCTATTCCTCTCTCTGACTCTCTCTCTGTCTCTGTAAAAAAAAAAAAAAAAAAAAAGAAAAGAAAAGAAAAAAAGAAGTTTAAAGTAGGGCCTTTCATAGCACAGTGCCTGTATAAACACAGCGTCTCTAGGTCCCAGAAGACCGTTTACCGATGGTGCAAGTCTTTGTCCTCAGTTATACAGAAGGAATCAAAACAACTTTTATTCCAATTTTTAAGAAAATAAAGGCAAAAGTCCACAGTACACATTCCCCCTACACCAGGGGTCTCAAACTCGCGGCCTGCCGAACAATTTTGTGCGGCCCGCAGACTGTTTTCAACTGCAGTGAGAAAAGTGTTGCGTAACAGTTGCCTTTTGTAGACCTAGTGCAGCCCGCCTAACGGCTGTGATCTTGCTCTGCAGCCCACATGCTGAGTTGAGTTTGAGACCCGTGCACACCCTGTCTTATGGAAATATATTTTGTAACCACATCATGAGATAATCAAGAAATGTCGTATTTTGTTAGATCCTTTAAACCAAGTTAAGCCTGTCTGTCTTTGATGCTCCAATCTGCCAGAATGCCAGCAAAATTCAATTTTAGGCATTATTGGGATTCTCTCCACTTCTCCAACTGCCACAAAGGAGTTTTGGGCAAAGATCCTGGGGAATTATGGCAGAAAAACAGCAAGGGAGGCCCCTCCAGCCTTTTATCTGCTCTGTTTACCTCTAAAGTGCCTGTTGTCTGAGGCCCTGGGCTCCAGGCGTGCCTGGTGACTGTTACCCTCATGCTTAGGTATTAGAACATTTCCAAAGCCGGGAAGCCTGGTCCGTGTGGTTCCACTTCCCAGGGAGTGCCCCACGTGCCTCTGAGACCCCGTCTCTGCTCTGGCCTACTGGGAGGGGAGTCCCTGTTCTCACCAGGCCTGGGGAAGCCCTCCTCTTCCCATCTCTAGCCTCCTCTCTCCTCATACTCTTCATATGCCGCCACCCCTCTTAGGAGCTTTTCTCTTCTGAGAACAGAAGGCATTAATTTTCAAATAGTACCTGTTTTTTTGCAAGGACAAGAAAGCACCAAGTCTTGCTTTCTGCTTGAAATACTGGGGGAACAAACACCAATTATCTGCCAGTAAGTTATCTTGCCATACCTATCCCTATTTTGTTAAGGGAGCTGTATTTGAGTTGCAGCGTCGGCCATGTGTCCATGCCCATAATCTGTTCCCCTGAGTTGACTAGATGATCCAGATAGAGGTCCTTCCAACCGATCATTCTTCTCCTGCCTAACGTTCCCCTCAAGCCCCATGACTATGAGCTGCCAGGGACTTGAAGTATGGCCTGAAGCCTGGATTTTGCCTTTAGAAAGAATTCTCTCGGTCCTTGGGGTATTTAGGGGCTCAGAAGGGATCATGGGTCCACGATGCAGATGCATAAAGAGATTTTTAGCAAACTGAGACCTTATATATGACATCAGACATAACCCTCACTTGAGTTGGATTCCAGTTTCCTCCTTGGGCCTGGGGCTAGCTGAGAATGGCAGGGCTGGAGACCACCAGCACCTCATGCAGATGCCCACTGTTTCGTCTTATCAGTCTCTGGTGGATAGCAACCCCATCCCTTCAGCTGGGCCAGTTCAGCCTTATTTTCTTTCCTTGGTCTCCCAGCTCCTTCTCACTCAGCCGAGATGCTCACATCCCCTTCCCCTCCACCACCTCTTCCTCTGCCAGACCCCAGCCTTACTGCCCATGGCCTCCAGCAGATGCCCTGCGCTCTGCAGAGCTGGAGAATATTTCTACAGTCTGTCTGGGTCCACAGGCCCTAACATGCCATTCCTGTCATCCTCTGGTTCACCTGAGAAAATCTCCTTCTTCCTCCAACGTCCTCTCTGCAGTAAGGCTCCCTGGTCCCCAACAGATGCATCTTCTTTCCCCAGCTCCCCATCACACATGGCCTCTCCGCAGTTGCCCCTCCACCGGTTCCCTTTTTCTTTTCTTTTATTTTGACAGAGACAGAGAGTCAAAGAGAGGGACAGATAGGGACACACAGACAGGAAGGGAGAGAGATGAGAAGCATCAATTCTTCGTTGCGGCTCCTTAGTTGTTCATTGATTGATTTCTTATATGTGCCTTGACTGGGGGTAACAACAGAGTAAGTGACCCCTTGCTCAAGCCAGCAACGTTGGGCTTCAAGCCAGAAACCTTTGGGCTCAAGCCAGCGGCCATGGGGTCACGTCTATGATCCCAGGCTCAAGCCAGTGATGCCACGCTCAAGCTAGATAAGCCCGTGCTCAAGCCGGCGACCTTATGGTTTTTTTTGTGTGGTTTTTTTTTTGTATTTTTCTGAAGCTGGAAACGGGGAGAGACAGTCAGACAGACTCCCGCATGCGCCCGACCGGGATCCACCCAGCATGCACACCAGGGGGCGATGCTCTGCCCACCAGGGGGCGATGCTCTGCCCCTCCGGGGCGTCGCTCTGTCGCGACCAGAGCCACTCTAGCGCCTGGGGCAGAGGCCAAGGAGCCATCCCTAGCGCCTGGGCCATCTTTGCTCCAATGGAGCCTCGCTGCGGGAGGGGAAGAGAGAGACAGAGAGGAAGGAGAGGGGGAGGGGTGGAGAAGCAGATGGGGGCTTCTCCTGTGTGCCCTGGCCGGGAATCGAACCCAGGACTTCTGCATGCCAGGCCGAAGCTCTACCACTGAGCCAACCGGCCAGGGCCGACCTTGCGGTTTTGAACCTGGGTTCTCTGTGTCCCAGTCCAACACTCTATCCACTGCGCCACCGCCTGGTCAGACTGGTTACTGTTTTCTGCAGCTGTGTCTCCTCGTCCTCCTAGACTGCAAGCCCTTGAGGCGGGTCTATAGCTGAGTCGGCTTCACCTCCCCGTGACACCTGGCAGACGGGATGGGTGGGGCTGGCCCCCACAGGTGCCCACTGGGCCCCATTGGCTGTCTCAGTCTGTCACACCTGAGTATTGCACAACAGGCAAGCAGGATGCTGGTCATCTCTTCGGGCTCATGTCCCCTCCCTGTGCCTTCCTTTGAGTCACTTCCTTTCTGGGAGGCTCCCAGAGTGAGGGTGCTGAATAAAATGGGGCAATATTTTGCTCTTTTGAAAAGTTTTTTGAGGGATGAGGAGAACAGGGAAGGAAGGAGTTTAAAAAAGGCTTTCCCTGTGCCTGGGACCAGTTGCATAATCATCAACAGTTGAAACAGGCCCCTACAGCAGTACCTGAGACTACATTTGATAATTTGATAAAAGTCCCAAACCCACTCTCGGGGGGGGGGGGGGGACTGTGTCTACCCAAGATTCTGCACACTACTTCCCAGAGTTCCAGAACCCTTACCCCAATCCACCTTGGGATATCCTTGGGCTCTGTGGACCACAGGCTAGACTCTCCTCGGCTAGGCTAACCCTCCCTTTATAGATGAAGACTTTGAGTCTCAAAGTGAAGCCACTTCCCCAAGGTCACAGAGTTGGGTTGTGGCCATGCCCGGTCCGGAATCAGTCTGTGGCTCCTGGGTCCGAGGAGCCACACAGCCTCTGCAGGGCCACGGTGGGAGCTGGGGGTGCTGTGGGGACTATTCTGCGGGTCCTCTGCCTTGTCCCAGACTTCTCCCTCAGACCTGCTCCCACGGCAGCAGCCATGGAGATGGGAAGTTCCCTGGGCGAAGGTCCTGTCCTCTGGCTGCAGGGGCAGAGGCCAGGCCAGGCCCACTGGACCAGCTCCAAGAAGCCAAAGTGGGGAGGTTTGGGTTGCTGTGCTCTTCAGTGCAGCCTGGCAGGAAACTGGCGTGGGGAAACAGATGCCCTCGGACAGCTAGGAGGAATCGGCAGGAAAACTGCAAGGTGGCAGGAAGCAGGCTGTCTGTCACATCCTGTTGTCTTATTGGGAGGCTACCTCTGGCCCCGGTGCCCAGTGCTCTGGGACTGGATGCTGCTGGAAGAGGTGGAGATGGTGGGTGCTTTGCATTACCTAAGTTACAGAGAAAGACCGGCTGGAGGGCGGGGAGGGAATACAGGCAAAATGCCTTTAGGATGTAATTTGCAATAACCAAATTACAAATCTGGCTGAGTCTCTCCTGCACCCAGACAGGGTATAAGTGAATCAGTGTGCTACCTGGGAATTGCTATCTTCCTGCCAGCATCAGTATTCTTAGCTGTTGGTCTTTTGGAAAGCGTAGTGTTATGTCAAACATGGACTCAAATCTCAGCCTCAGCACAAATTAACTGAATAATGGGACAGACCCTGGAATCTCTCTGGAAGCTGTAGGTCTGGAAGTGTTGTTGGGGTCACAGAGGCTGCTGCAAGGATGCCCCAATGCCACTCTCACGTCCTTGGTTACAGAGCGTTCCCACCTCAGTTTCCCCAGGTGCTTAATCACCCAGAATATGCCTGGGCTGGTGGACTCTCTGTCTTTCCGGAATCTGCTCCACAAGACTGGCGTTCCTCCCACAGGATCATATTCCCATTTCTTGTCCAAACAAACAGCCATGAGTCTGTCTAAGATACTGGAAAGCCTCTCTTCCCCTCATGCCGGCAGCTTTCTGAGCTTGCTCGTGAAGGTTCACGGTGTGGGATCTTCCCACTGAGGTCTCCTCCTCCCACTGCGCCTGCTGCCCCGGGGTCCTGACCAGACCTTTCCCCGGGGTCATTTTATTTCTTACCCTTCTGGGATCTGTAAACTGTGTCTCTGGTAGCCGGCTTCCCTGGTTGTTTTATAACCTGAGACCAACAACTGGTTGGTGCTCACATTGCCCCATTTTTCCAGGAGGAAGGGTACTTATTTCATTTGTTGGTCTCTATCATTTCCTTTCTTTCCTCTCTTCCCATTGGATGGCTCTTGCTCCAGCACTTTTCTGCCAACTGGAGTGTGATGTCTAGATTTTTCTGAAGACTTTTTCTTCCTAGTTAGTCTACATTCATTTATCTATTCACTCAGCCATCAAATGTGTGTCATGCCCCTACTGTGTGTCAAGCCCTGGTGACAGAAAACAGGCATCGGACGTGCCCTTGTGGAACTTACATTCTATGGGGGAAGATGGGATATTCTCACAATACTATATAGAATCACACACAGAGATAAGTACCGTGAAGAAAGGGCGTAGGGAACAATGAAATTGTATCTCAGGTGAAATGATCGAGTGTGAGGATTCAAAATGGCTTCCCTGGAAAGGCGATGTTAGAACTCAGATCAGGAGTAAGCTAGGAGCACATGCGAGGGACAGACAGAGGGTGATTGGGAGAGAGAACTGGCTGGGGAACGGCTTGTGCTAAGACCTCGTCCCTAGGGCAGTAGTGCTCAACCTTGGTGTGCACTGGAATCATCTTGAGAGTTTTTGAAAGTACGGTTGACCGGGTTCTGTTCTCAGCAGTCCTGATGGGCTGGGGTGTGGTCTGGGCATAGGGCCTTTGGACGTCAAAGTGAGAACCATCGTCCTAACAGGTCTCCATTACAGGGAGTAAATTTTCTGATCATATCTTTTCAGGACACTCATCTTGGTACCAGGGGAGAGTAAATAGGCTGAGCATTTTTGAACTTCCATTTTCTTCCAGAAGAAATCAAAGAAATGTACCCTCAGAAATTCCTTTGTAGCCTGACCAGGCAGTGGCACAGTGAATAGAGCGTCGGACTGGGATGCAGATGACCCAGGTTCGAGACCCCGAGGTCACCAGCTTGAGTGCAGGCTCATCTGGTTTGAGCAAAAGCTCACCGGCTTGAGCCCAAGGTAGCTGATTCGAGCAAGAGGTTACTCGGTCTGCTAAAGGCCCGCGGGCAAGGCACATATGAGAAAGCAATCAATGAACAACTAAGGTGTTGCAATGCAGAACGAAAAACTAATGATTGATGCTTCTCATCTCTCCGTTCCTGTCTGTCTGTCCTTGTCTATCCCTCTCTCTGACTCTCTCTCTGTCTCAAAAAAAAAAAAAAAAAAGAACAATATAAAATGAATTTAAAAAACAATAAAAGTTATCAGTGAGCAATTTGTTTATCAGTAAGCAGTCCCCTGTTGATAATGGTCTAAACAGATAGGATTTTTTTTCATATAATAAGGAAGTCAAGAGGTGGACAGTGGTCCACTTTGGTCCTAAGAGTCACTATCAGGCTCCAGTTCCCATGAGCCTCTGTCTTTCCCTTGTGTTGGCTTCTCTTCTCATCCTTGTTACTTCACATTTGCAGTATGGCTGCCTCAGCACCGGACATCTTGTCTGTCTTCATGGCAGGAAGAAGGGGAAGTTATGTCTCCCAGCTATGATTCTCCCTTATCAGGGTAGACTTTCCCAGATGCCTGCCCTTCTCCCACCACAAACTTTGTATTGGCCAACTCTGTGGCACATGGTCATCTCCAGATGCAAGGGAGTCTGGGAAGTAGAATGCCTATCTGTCTGGTCTCTAAAGTTTAAAGAGCGGTAAGGGAGAAGGAAGGTTGGGATAGATGTTGCTACACCCAGCATGGTTAAGGGACCCACAGAGAATATCACTGCCTCTATATCTTGGATCCAAAGCCTTCCCTGAAACAAAGGGAAGGACTTCAACCTTCTTTCTCTTGTTAAGGTTGCTCACATCAACGTTGGCTGTTCAATTTTCTCTTCCTTGGCTCACTGGTAACACAGCAGTCTGTTGCTTCCTAGGACAACTTCAAATGGGACCCAAAGGAGAAAGAGGATTTCCTGGGCCTCCAGGAAGATGTCTCTGTGGAACACCCATGAACGTGAATAACCCTTCCTATGGGGAATCCGTGTATGGGCCCAGTTCCCCACGAGTCCCTGCGGTAAGGTCTTCAGGGCGAAACCTGGGGTGTTATCCATCAGGACTTCTCACCTGCTCCTCTTGGGCCTTTGTACTAGTAAAACTGATTTTTTATGTATGTATGTATGTATGTATGTATGTATGTATGTATTTTTTTAGTAAAACTTATACTGGATATACATACTTATTATAAGAGATTGGAAAATAAAAAAAAATCAAAAGAAGAAAACCAAATTATCCATTTGGTTATGAGTCCATTTTGGAATATTTTCTCTGTCTTTTTAAACAAAAAATTCTACCAGATTTCAAATTAATACAAAAGCAAAATACTGTAATGAACCTCCATGTACCTTTTACTCAAACTCAATCATTTCAACACATGACCAATGTTGTTTCCTCTTTATGCCTACTCACTACTGCCCACCCTAATTTGGATTGTTTTGAAGTAAAGCCTGGACATCAGTTCATTATAAACATCACTTGAATTGATGCATGATCATCCGTCCATCATGCAATTGTGCTGTGATTTATTTAACCAGTTCTCTGTTGTCAGATATTTATAGGGTGTGCCCAAGCTTTTTACTAATGTATATAATACTGTAATGCAGTGGTCCCCAATCTTTTTTGGGCCACGGACTGGTTTAATGTCAGAAAATATTTTCACGGACCGGCCTTTAGGGTGGGACAGATAAATGTATCACGTGACTGAGACAAGTGTCAAGAGTGAGTCTTAGATGGATGTAACAGAGGAAATCTGGTCATTTTTTAGAAATAAAACATCGTTCAGACTTAAATATAAATAAAATGGAAATACTGTAAGTTATTTATTCTTTCTCTGCGGATCGGTACCAAATGGCCCATGGACCGGTACCGGTCCGCGGCCCAGGGGTTGGGGACCACTGCTGTAATGAACATCTTTGAGTATGAGAATTTTGTTAAGAATCATTTCTAGATGTTGAATTACTTGCTTAGATGACTTCACCTTCTTATTTAAGCCTTGGGCATATTTTTAATGTTTAAAATTTTTTAATTATGGTAGGTATTTTTACTTCAAATCCAGATATTAAGAACTGGATTGAAAAGATATGGGAAGCAAGACGTTCCTCTTTCCTTAGAAGGAATGCTGAGTGTAACATGAAACCCCCTTCCCGCTGTTAGCCAGTCCAAGGATAGCGATTCTGCGCCTCCTCTGGCTTTCCCCCCGCCCCCTACAGAAGTGTTTACTCGAAGCCTCACTAGTGTATTCTCTTGGCAGATTTTTGTGGTCAACAACCAGGAGGAGCTTGAGAGGCTGAACACCAGAAATGCCATTGCCTTCCGCAAAGACCAGAGATCGCTGTACTTCAAGGACAGCCTAGGCTGGCTCCCCATCCAGGTAGCCAACGGCGGGCGCTCAGTCCATACCTCTTCCAGGCAAGGAACACATCATTACAGGTAGAGAAGGCCAACAGTTAGACCTGCTGCAGAGCTTTTCGCAGTTTGTGTACATGGAAGGACCAGCAGTACTCTCCCGCTCTGCTTCTGAGCAGCTCTCCACGCCCTGACTCCCCAAATAGTACCTTTTCTCTGAGCCCATGTTCCAGACCCTCTCCCGTGCCTGCACTGCCAGGTCACTGCCTTGCTTGCGCCCAGCCTTCCTGCCAACCACAGCTCTAGGCAGCAGAGAAGGAGTGCTTTCCCACCAGGAGGCACTGCTGAGGAGCAGACCCCTGCACCCAGAGCCTCTGTCCCCAGTGCCGATGACCTGCCCGCCCTGCCTGCAGCTGCCTGGCGTACTGTCCTTGGTAACTGGTGTGTTTCTTTGGCCAGCTGACCCCTTTCTATCCTGTGGACTACACTGTAGACCACCGTGGCTACTGTGGGGACGGGGTCCTGCAGTCCGGGGAGGAGTGTGACGACGGGAACAATGATGTGGGTGACGACTGCATCAGTGAGTGGGGCCCAGCCTGAAGCTCGAATCGCCTTTGGTTTGGGGGTCAGGGAAAGTCCTAGACACCAGCTGTGATGGTTTGGGGGCAATTCTAGAGCCAGAGGGGATGTACCTGAGCTCTTGTGGGGTGATCGCCTCATTGAGGCCAAATGTTCTGACCAGGCGGTGGCGCAGTGGATAGAGCGTTGGACTGGGATGCCGAGGCCAAATGTTAACTCCTCCATTATCCAGGCGTGTCAGTGGGGGTTGGGGTCAAGGATATCACCCCCCAAGAAGCCAGCAGGTCCTCCCTTTTTTCCGAATCCAACTTCTTGGCAAAATCCAAATTCCAGTCCACATTCTGTATCAAAAGATAAGTATGGGGGGGAGAAAAGAAAAAACCCCAAACAAACAAGACAAGAGGTGGTGCAGGAGTGAAAGATGGGAGAAAGCCCAGAATTTGAATCAGGACTTGTTTTCACCAGACAGAGCCCTGGTAGCGAAGCCCTTTTCAGTGAGAAGGGCCCAGCCCAGGCTGGCAAGCCAATCCCGCCCCTGCCCCGCCCCCGCCCCGCCTCAGGGCTGTACTTCCTGTGTCCTCTTCAGGCTGCCACCGGGCGTACTGTGGAGACGGTCACCGGCACAAGGGCGTGGAAGACTGTGACGGCTCTGACTTTGGCCACCTGACGTGCGAGACCTATCTCCCTGGGTAGGGATGGCCTCACGTGCTACTAGGACACTCTTCCTTCCCTTCCTCCATCTTCCCTCCTCCTTTCTCTTGTTTCCATCACAAATCATTTTAAGTGCATCTTACGTTCCTGGTACTTTCTAGACCAGTGGTTCTCAACCTGTGGGTCGCGACCCCGGCGGGGTCGAACGACCAAAACACAGGGGTCGCCTAAAGCCATCGGAAAATACATATTTATTATACAATACATTTTTAAATAAAATATGTATTTCCGATGGCATTTGGCGACCCCTGTGTTTTGGTCGTTCGACCCCGCCGGGGTCGCGACCCACAGGTTGAGAACTGCTGTTCTAGACACTGAGGTACGGTAACAAATAACACAGTGCACTGTTCTTGCTCCCCTGGGGGAGACAGGCAGTAAACCCCGAGCAGCTCACACGGTGCCGGCCACATTGGAACAGACAGAGCCACCTGCTCCGTCCAGGCCCCTGGGGATCAGCAGTCTCTAAGCTGAGCTGTTGCCCTTAAATGAGCAGCTCCCATCCCGGTGGCTACCGTGACCATATTAGTTTTCAGGACCATGGGCCTGGGAGGGAAGTCCAGTAGAGGGTGGAGGTATCCGGGCATTTCAAAGGATCTAAGCACCTGTGTAACCTGAATTCTCTGGAACAACCCCCAGCCCTGGGCAGGCCGGTGGGTACAAATGAGACCACATTAACATTAATAATCTAATTTTGCTGGCTTGTGGCTCCTTCAAGAAAACCCCAGGAACTTAGCATTCCCTTCAAGAACCCTTCTAATTAGTTCTGAGACTCTCCAGCGGAGGCTTACCTTGTGCAGATGAAGTGTTCTAGTGTTCTGGCCTCCAGGGTGACATCTCCCAAGCCAGCTGAGGGCCACTGGCCCTGTGAGGCACTGATTCCATGCTCAGAATGTGGCCTCCTGGGCTCTTTTCAAGGTGTAAAATGATGTCATGCTCCCCTAATCCTCACAGAACCAGAGTGGTGCTAGGGAGAACGGGGGGGGGGGGGCTGTTTCTCCCCTCAGTCCATGCCCTGCTCCGCCCTTGGCACCTGCCCCCTCCTAAGTCTCTCAGGAGTCCAGTCTCTTCCGCCTTTGCTTCCAGCCCCGCCCCGTCCCGCTGGTGGGCTTGGACCAGGCCTGCCTCTCTACTGCCCCCTCTCTGCTCTTTCTTCAGTGGACCTTTTTAACATGCACTCCTGAATGTACATCAACATATCAATCCTGCTGGGGAAACTGTAAACCCACAGTCACCCCAAGACTCTGAGTACGTTAGGCTTGGCCAGGCCTCCACTGGAACTGTGTGTCTGTGTGCACGGCCCCTTCTTGAGTAAGGAAGGTCCCAGCAGGCACCTGCCAAGAAGTTGGCAGGAGTCAGAGCTGGGTGATGGCTCCATGGAGACGACTGAGTATAGACAGTTACCCATGGGGCCCAGGATAGCGCCGAGCCCGGGACTTGCCCGCCGGCTCGCTGTGGTTGCTTTCCTAATCCCTGGAAGCCCCGGGGGCTGCTGGTGAACAGGAGCATAAGGTACAACGCACTGCCTCTGGATTAGTACTTGGGTTTACAGAGGTATATAGACTATGCTACCCAACATGGTAGCCTCTGCTCACATGTGGCTATTTAAATTTAATTAAAACTGAATAAGGTTTAAAATCTATTTCTCCAGTCACACTAACCTTATTTTAAGAACTCAATAGCCACATGAGGCCAGTGGCTTCTATATAGGACTGAACAGCATAGAACATTTGCATCAGTACAGGATGATCTAAAGGGCAGAGCTTGAAATGTTTCAGGCTCGAGAGGGAGGCGATTCCCCCAAAGATGCTGTGTTAAGAGCAAGACTCCCAACCCTTTCCTCCTAGATCCCTCAGCTGGGCTCGAGGGGAAAAGCCAGAGTCCTGGACTCAACTCCGCCCAAACCCCTGACCTCAAATGAGAATGAGAACAGTCTCCATAGAACCCTGGGCAGCAGGGGCTGCTGTTCGATGAGGCTTGACCAAAAGTGACCAGAGGTGGCCTTTGAGAAGGTGCCTTTTCCCTGAGGGCTGGCGGGAGCTCTCCTTTCCAGTGCCCCCGTCCTCCCTGACCTGTGTCTGCCTCCGCAGGTCATATGGGGACCTGCGGTGCACCCCCTACTGCTACATCGACTCCACGCCCTGCCGCTACTTCACCTGAGGACGCCAGCAGGTGGGCTGCGGCGGCTTCTCCACCCTCATTAAAGGGGCCTCGCACCATCCTGGTCCGGTTTCTACTGCCTTCGTTTGACAAAAACAAGGACAAAACTGCTGCTAAGACGTGCTTTTAACTCAGTCCAACTGGAAGAACTCAGGACCACCGCATCCTGTCTTGATCCAAAGTACTGGCACACTTCCCACATGCCCAGCCTGGGGACGGTGACCCATCGCTCCCATCAGGCCATCAGGCTGGTAGCCAACCTACAGTGTCCTTTATCTTCCGGAGTGTTGCCGCCCCAGGCCGTGCACTGTTGGACACACATAGACCTGCGAACTGTTTGTTTTCATCCCCTTTGGGGCATCTGGGCTCCTGAGTACAGGCTTCTCTGCCCCCAACCTCTGGAAACTCAGGCATTGTCACCAGGGCAGACGGCCACCAGGTATCCCCAGGCCTGTGACCCACAGAACAGAGATGGGGGCCCATTTCTTCGGGGTCCCAGCTCTGGCCCTGCTGAAGGACTCTTCAACTAGCCAGAGCCCAGCACAGCCTCATGTGGACACGGCTCCCCCAACAAGAGACCCAACCGTGAAGAAGTACCGAGAAAGCCACTGAACCCACTCTCTGCCCCAGGTCGAGGGTGAGGCTCTGCCGCGGTGCCCACCGTGCCCGGGAGGAGAGCAGGGGCGCCCACTTCTCCATGTTTCCCAGAGGGCAGCTCTTGTGGCGTCACCATCCCAGGCTCCATCTTGACCTTGTGGCTCTCTGCAGTGTGACCTCCCTCTCACGAATGCCCCTCATGTCCGTTTCTGGGTCAGGAGATTCCCTAGCAGAGAGTCACGCGTCCGAGCCCTGGCAGGGCTGAGGAGAACCCTGCCCCGGGTTTCCTGTCTGGAAACCCACCACTTCTAGGCAGAGACAGTTTCCGTCCTGACCTCCAAGTCCTGGGTGCCTTCTGACCCCCACGAGCACCCTGTCACCACCGTGTCTCCGTAGTGCGTAGCCCGGTCCTCACGTGTGTGCCCGAGCCCCCCAGGTGTCCACGGGATCGTCGTCCTGCATGTCTGTGAGCTGCTTTCCGTCACCATTTTCCCCGAGTGGGCCTCAGCTTGGTTTTGGAAAGATATCTCCCCCACGGCAGACCTCAAATGGGATTTGGCCATTTGTTACCAGACGCAGGGACACTCCTGGGATTTTGTACAAAGCTATTTATGTGGCTAAGTCTTGTGGACTAAGTGTCATGCTGTAGTTGATGGGGTCAGCTCGAGGGTGGTGTCACCAGGGGTGGGCACACTGGTCAGCCTGCTCTCCTCGGCCTCTACTGCAAGTGCTGAGGTGATGTTGCTCCCACGTAAAGCTTCATACTGGGCTCTCCAAAATCAAGAAATAAAAGGCAGTTCTTTTCCTCGCTGTGGCTCTGTCTTCCCTGCGGGCTGGGAAAGTGTCCAGCTAGGCTGGCTGGAATGAGGGGTCTGAACTCAATCTTCTTTCCAGACTATGCAGAGGGCTCTGGGATTTGGAAGCAGTCCTACTCCCTCACGGACGAGGGAAGAAACTGTGGCCTAGAAGAGGTCACAGAGCTCAGTCGTACTGGCCAGCCCCACCCCAGCCTTGTATTAGAACCTTGTCTAGGACAGATGGAAATCCAATACTGCCTCGGGCCTGGCTGACAGGATCCCTGTCCTGGGTCTCACACCTTGGAGGGCACTAATCTGTTTAATTACCCTACACAATGTGCTTCACTTCTCTGAGTCTCTGTTTTATCATCAATAGACTGGAAATAATAGTACTTTGTTTCAGGGTGGTGTTGAATTTTAGTGACTGTACAGTTAAAATTTCTGAAACCTGGAAATTGTTTAGGAAGTGTTGTATTTTATTGGGGCCGTTATTATTTAGTGGGTTGCAGTGAATCAATCACCTCACTGGAGACCTGGGATATTTTTCTTCCCCCTTTGAAGCTGGTTATGAGTTCACTTTTGGCAGGAGCTTGGAGCCCAGCCTTTACTGCTAAGCACTGGGAGAAAGCAGTGGTTCCCCAATCCTGCTGCACAATAGCACATCTGGTGAAGACCCCCCAGGGAGATACCTGTGGACCACCAGAATTAGGTTAACTGACTTGTTGTAGGGAGAGCCAACAGCAGAGGAGCAATGGGGCATTTCATCAAACCAAGATAACAGTAGGATTCAGGGAAGGGCAGCACATAAGTCAGATGTAAATGAAGCCCAAATCCAAGCAGGCTGTGTCTGGGAAGTGGACCCAAATCCTGATTCATTAAAGCTTCAACGTTAAGAAAACCATAAAAAGCCTGACTAGGCGGTGGCACAGTGGATAGAGCATCAGACTGGGATGCAGAGGACCCAGGTTCGAGACCCCGAAGTCACCAGCTTGAGCATGGGCTCATCTGGTTTGAGCAAAAGCTCACTGGCTTGAGCCCAAGGTCGCTGGCTCGAGCAAGGGGTTACTCAGTCTGCTGAAGGCCTGCGGTCAAGGCACATATGAGAAAGCAATCAATGAACAACTAAGGTGTTGCAATGTGCAACGAAAAACTAATGATTGATGCTTTCATCTCTCCATTCCTGTCTGTCTCTGTCTATCCCTCTCTAACTCTCTGTCTCTGTAAAAAAAAAAAAAAGAAAAAATAAAACCATAAAATGTGCCTGAAAATCCCTGTCTGAGATTCTGCATTTGGCTGGAAATTCTCAGTATCACAGAAACACACACAGCTCAGGTCTTCCGAGCAAAAGCAGGACGCCCATGCTTCCTGATCGGCTTGCAAACTGCAACGTTTAGACAGCCTATGATTTCAGTCACATGTTTCACAGGGATTTCTGGTCAGGTGGCAGGAGTAACAATGGGAGGCTGGGGGTGTCATAGGAAAGAAAGCCGTAGTTCTTCAAATAAAGGAGTGATTATGATGCTTTTGAGCCGCGGCTGTGACCTTGGGAGAAAGGGCGCTTCCTGTTAACTCTGAGCTAGCTTTTCCGGTGTCTGCTCCGGCGGTCTGATGGACGGCAAGGCACAGGGCTGACTTGTACTATCAGTCTGAACTAGTTTATTTTTACTCTTTCAACTGTAACAGAGGCACAAGCTCTGCTCAACTTGATCCCAAGGAACCCACTCCCTCGCACCCCTACCCCTGTGGCTGGGAGTCTTTAAGCCTGTCCAGAAGTTCCTACTGTAAACAGGGAAGTGGGGGATGGGGTTTGGCTCCAGAGCTCTTCTCTGCCCACCTGCAGAGCTGTTTGAGAAATCTGTAAAGCAAAGTCAAGTCTTTGAAGGAAGCTTGGCAACTAGTATTAGAAACCAGCGCTTGGGGAGATGCTAGTTTCTGAGCAGCGTGAGACAGGCGCCGGTCAACCCATCACTCTAAGAGGGGCGTGGAGGGCACGTATGGGTCAGATTGCTCCAAATTTAATTATAATGAATAGTCCAACCTATGGCCCCATGACTGTTTGAGTGGTCTGCCCCAGCCTGCCCTGTAGAGGAGAGAACCAATGTAAATTTTCAGTGAAACTCAGATCTTCCATTTGTGAGGTATCAATGAGTTCAAGGACCTTGGCGATTCTCGCCGAGAAGATTGTTACTCTTGAGCAACCCACTGTGACCACTCAGAAGCTTCGAGAGTGTCTCTGTCCTCCCTCCTCTTCATCTGAACCATCCTGAAAGGGCTGCAAACCACAGAGGAGCGATGTGTTAGAAGACTCCCACCGCCCCTCATCCAACCCCCCTGAGGACTAGAGGAAAAGAACTCACATTGCTTTCAGCAGAGGGGCTTTCTCTCTGGGAGTTCCCCTGAGTTCTTTTCAGCCCGACAGCTGACTGTTAGAGTCAGACAAGTCTACGAGAAACCGCCTTACTAAAGGAAGACACTGGCTATTTCCCCTGCCCTCTGTTTCCCCTTGTCCCACTCCCTTTGTAGGAATGGGGCTCGTGTAACACCGAAATCCTGCTGCAGAAACACTAGTATCTCAATAGAATTGCACTGGTGGTTATTTGGGCCTTTGTAGTTTTTTTCAAAGTCAATGATGAATTTTCTTGTCTATGATGTTCCAATGCATGAACAGTACCACACTCTGCTGCATGCCCTGCCCCAGGTGACACTCAGGCCAGCCCCCAGATGGGAAGTTGAACCTAGTCATTGTGGTCATGGGTCATCCTTTGAGGCTTGCCAAGGGATTTTTGGCCTGAAGCAGTGGTTCTCAATCAAGATTCATCAGAATCATGCAAAGGGTTTGTTAAAACATTACTGGGTCTCACCCTAGAGCAGCAGTTCTCAACCTGTGGGTCACGACCCGGCGGGTTGCCTAAAGATATCGGAAAATACATAATGCAAATCAGGTATTTACAGTCCGAATCATAACTGTAGCAAAATTACAGTTATGAAGTAGCCACCAAAATTATTTTTTGGTTTGGGGTCACCGCAACATGAGGAACTGTATTGCGGGGTCACGGCATTAGAAAGGTTGAGAACCTCTGCCCTAGAGTTTCTGATTCAGCAGGTCTGGGTGGGGCCTGAGAATTTACATTTATTTTCCTTTTTTTAATGTTAGAAGAGGAGGATCAGAGAGACAGACTACTGCATGCACCCCAACTGGGATCCACCCGGCAAGCCCACTAGGGGGTGATGTCCTACCCATCTGGGGCTGTGCTCCGTTGCAACTGGAGCCATTTTTCAGTGCCTGAGGCGAAGGGCATAGAGCCATCCTCAGGGCCAGAGGAGCCATGGCGGGAGGAGGAGAGAGAAAGAAAAAAGGGGGAGGGGTAAAGAAGCAGATGGTTGCTTCTCCAGAGTGCCCTGACCGGGAATCGAATCCAGGACATCCATATCCCAGGCCAATGCTCTACCTCTGAGACAATGGGCCAGGGCCAGGAATTACACTTCTAACAAGGCCACAGGTGAGGCTGATGTCCCAGGGACCATATATTAAGAGCCACTGCTCTATTGATATGGCTAATGTGAAAACTGCAGAAGACGAGACCAAAAACACAGGGAGGTAAGGTGGGGACTTCAAGTAGGTGGCTTTTTAGGATACTCTTCCATTAAACAAGTGGGGTCTATGTTCCTTCCCCTTGAATCCAGGTGGGCTTTGACATACAGAATACTGTGGAGGTGATGCTGTGTGACTTCCTAGGCTAGGTCATAAAAGACCACACCGCTTCTCAGAACTCTCATTCTAGAGGAAGGGAGCCATCCTGCCGACTATCCTGACTGCCGTGCAAGGGAGACCACGTAAGCCCTTCGGTTGATGGGCCCAAATGAGCGTCCTTTCAGCCATTCCCACCAGGGTGCCAGACAGTGAGTGACGCTAGCCTGGACTTCCCAGTCCTGCCCATCTGCCAACTGAATGTCACTGCGTGACCTCGGTTGAAACCACAAAGAGCCAAAGTGCCCAGCCAACTTCTGTCCTAATTACTAAGCAACAGATTTCATGAAATAAAATGGTTGTTTTAGGCCACTAAGTTTTGGGGTAACTTGTGACTTAGCAATAGATAACCAGAACACCGCCCTAGGTTAGGAAGGGTAGGCGGGAACAAACCACATGCAATAAATAGAGGGAAGTGCCAAGCCTAGAGTAGCCATTGGCTTGGGTTTGGTGCCCTCTGCAGGAGCCATGAATAGAAACGTCTTAACTCCCCCTGGGACTTCTGCCTGGCCAGGAGAAAAGCCAGAGCTGTGTAGGTAGTAGATGGATTGCAATAATTTCCCAAATTTTCATACCTCCCCATATATCAAACCTTTGCGATGTACTTTGCAACTCTTCCCATCAATTGGTGGAATGTATTTCCCCACTCCTGGATTCTAAACTTGCCCCCATGACTTGCTTTGGCCAGTGACACGTTAGCCATTGTTTCCTTTCCCACCCTAGCACCCTTGCCGTTGCCAGGACAATATGCCCACGCTAGAGTGCTCAAGGATGAGAAACACGGAGCTGGCCAGCCTGAGTTGCCCCAGCTGTGCTGGTCAAGGCCACCCTCGATCAGCTGAACCTGCCAACTGCCAGGCGTAAGGAGCCCAATCAAGACCAGAACTGTCCAGACACACCCAGTCTAAATCACCAACCCAGACCTGCAAGCAAAATAAATGCTTATTATTTTAATCCATTGAATTTTGGGATGGTTTGTTACATGTCATTGTAGTAGCGACAGTTAACTGAGCATCAAACTGTTGGGTGACAAAGATATCCCACCACTTCCCCAGGGAGACCTGGTTCAGGTCTATTTCCACCTGAGGAAATGGGAGCCAACTACAGGGTAAGCAGCAGAGGATTCCTGGCCTATAGCTCTTGACATGTAATTGTACTCAACCCAAACTTATTGAGACCCATTAGGTGAAAGACACCACAGAATTAAGAAAGAATATGGTCAGAGCCCACCTAGGAGTTGACAGTCTATCAGGAGAGCCAAGACCACAAGACAGAGTGGGTATTGCTGAGCAGGGGTGTGGAATGGAAGCAGGTGGCACAATTACTTCCAGCCACTGAGTGTCAACTGGGATCAGAGTGGCAGGTGGCATGGCATTCCAGGTAAGGGAATCTGGTGAGCTAAAATGACTAGGATATGTCTAGGCATTCAGTTTATCCCTTGCATGGTTCTCAGACCCAAAGTTAAGCCTGCCGTTCCAGACCAAGCAATGTGGCCTCAGGTGCCATGTGGCTTACTCAAGCCATCCTTTAGAGCAGTGGTCTCCAACCCCAGAGCCACGGACTACTGGTCCGCAGAGAAAGAATAAATAACACATTATTTCCATTTTATTTATATTTAAGTCTGAACGATGTTTTATTTTTTAAAAATGACCAGATTCCCTCTGTTACATCCATCTAAGACTCACTCTTGACGCTTGCCTTGGTCACGTGATACATTTATCCGTCCCACCCTAAAGGCCAGTCCATGAAAATATTTTCTGACATTAAACCGGTCTGTGGCCCAAAAAAGGTTGGGGACCACTGCTTTAGAGTTTTGAACTTACAGACCTTTAAAAACTGAGGTGCATGCCCTAATAAGCATAACACCAAACTGAGGGATCAATTTAGATGATCAGGGTTAAGCACAAAGGAGTCTTAAAAGAATGATATACTTTTCATGATTTCTAGTAAGAAAATAAAATTCACCAAGACGGGAAGTGTATTGCTGACCTTCATTTTTACTTAAATATAGTGATCTTTCAAGAGAATAAACCAAAAAAAAACAAAACAAACTTTACACAGCAAATATTTTACATAAATGTAAACATGCACAACTACTTCATAATTAAGCAAAATAAATTTTTAAGCACAAAATTTTTTAAATCATTAAAGAATGAGACAATGAACCCGACAGAAATAACAGGAACAACAAAAACACACATTTCATAAAGCTTCAATTGGTCTTGTCTTCCAACCTACTGGTTAAGGCCTGAGTTTCAAAAATCCTACCTTCCTTGCCAAATGGACATATCCAATTTGGCTGTACCTAATATATATCCACATACCATAGTATTACTCTTTCAAAATAATGTAAATAAATACATCACACATACACACACACACACACCCTACTTAACCAGCCTCTCAAATGGGAAAGTAAGGACTTTGGAATTTTCAAGTTTCCCCACTGCTGAAGCACACACATGTTAATACCACACACAGACACAATGATCCTGCTACAGAAATAAAAACTAATGAGTGGCATCATTAAAATCTCTAGTTTGTTTGTATTAAGTTTGCCCAAATCATGTCTTTACTGTGGCTTGCCATGGCTCCTCAGACAGTTCGGACTGAAGTCTTTTACACCTTGCCTACTGACCCACAGTAAGGCAGACATACAGAACAAAGCAAAGGTAATTTCAACAATTCATTTAGAAACTTCAAAATTATGAATATCAGTATGGATAGTTTTCAGCTGTCTTCAAAGGCCTGGAATGTTTTCTCTATGTCTACCCTCTCTACCCTACTGACTGGTTCTCTCTGCCTCCTCCCCACCAGCTACAAGCATCTGAATGTCTATTCCTGTGGACATCCCAAGGGATGGAGAAGAGAGTAGCGGTCCCTGCTTTTAAGATCACACTAACAAGGGCTCAAGCAAGAAGGTATGTACACAGAGCACTCAAGCCGAGTTGAAAAGAGCAGAGCAAGAGTCCGTGAAGACAGCACCTGTGGCAGATGGCGCTCAGGAACGAGGTCTGGTGGGAAGAGGAGGAGACTGAGAAGGCACAGAGGCAGGAAGAAGAGTCAGGCTGGCATGAGGGTACTCATGAGAAGTAGTCTGTAAGGCCAAATTCTTGATTTCAAAAAAAAAAGGCCAGAAGGCTCTGGGCAGAGGACCGAACCGGAGTAACGCTGGAGGATCACCAGGCAGTGTCGGGAGGATGCACGACAGGACGAGTCTGAAGCTCAGGAAGCACAACTCGTCAAACCCAGTGCCACATGCAAGCATTTCCTACAGAAACGAACATCTCAACCCGACACACCAAAACCACAGTTCTATGTCTGTGAAGACTGGGAGGAAAAAAAAGGCTTAAATACATCTTTTTAGTTCAAGTTCCTGAAACCTGCCCCAGCCTGAGCACATTAAGGGCAGTGAAACATTCCCACATCCAGTAACAATTCATGTCTCCCAATCCTGACCTTCACCCTCCCTGAGCTATCTATCGTTACTAAAGAATTATAAAGCAATTATCAAGTCATTATAAAGAAGTTCCTCCGTGCCATTAAACCCACTGAGCCCCATGCTGAGCCGAGAGCCCACCACAAGGTTCGAGTGTGCACCTATTGCCTCTACTTGGTCGAGTGGTGTGAGCGTGCTGTTGGACAATGGCTGCTGGCCCACATCTCCAGCTCCCGGGGTCACTATGCAGGTAAAACAGGTGACTCTGTAGGGCTCAACTTCAACCAAAGCCAACACCTTGGATCATCTAATACCTTTCTAGGTCCAGACTGCGTCCCTCCACTAGCTGGGGAGAGAAGCCATCTGAGTGGAAGGACTCCAGGAAGGAAAATCACACTGAATGTTCTTGACACCCACTAAACCAAAATAGATGGAAATTCCTCAGGACATATGCATTCAAATTACAGAAACGGGACACTCCAAACTAATTATAGGACAACTTATACATTCACTCAATACGAAACATTGACTGGTAACCAGTTTCCTGCAACAGATTCATTTGGAAACTGCACACTGCAGAAGGCAATCTCGTGACTTTCTTCTAACTGTATAAAAACTACAGATCAGTCTGGGAGTCAGGCACAAACAGTGGTACAAAAGCACGAACAAAAATACCTTATCAAAAGAATGTGCTCATTTCATATTGCAGAATTCCTATTTAGACTCTGGTTTTTGAAAACCTGCTACTGGTTCACCTGTTTAGAAAGGTTTCTTTGCCACACCTCTCAGCCCCTCTGAGATCTTCCTATGGATTCACAAGGAACCAAAAGCCCCATTTAACCAAGTCCGATATGTCAGCACAGCAGCTGCTGGTTCGATCTGCTAACCCAGCCTCATGGACTTACGGACTACCTGGGTCTGAATTTCAGCGAGAAGTACCCAACATTTTTGTCTTTTGGAATCCCGTAAAAGTTCCTATGTACCTAAAAGTCTCATGTATAGGAACCACTGGTTCCAGTGAGATTCAAGGGAGGGAGCAGTGGGAAAAGCCTGGCCGGGGGGCAGGAGACCAAGCCAGCTGCAGGCTTCCCTTTCCGTATGGGAAGGAGGGCGCTCGGTGGCCTGGGCTCCAGGGCCGCCCAGCTGCATGCTTCCCTTTCCGTATGGGAAGGAGGGTGCTCAGCGGCCTGGGCCCCAGGGCCGCCCAGCTGCAGGCTTCCCTTTCCATATGGGAAGGAGGGCGCTCAGTGGCCTGGGCTCCAGGCCGCCCAGCTGGCACGCGAGGACGCCCCCTCGAAGGCCATTCCTACTCAGGCCTGTCAGGCTGGGTCAGACAGAACTTCCTTACCACTTTCTTTCCACAACTGAAAGTGGTTTGAACATACTTCTAACTGCAGCCTGAAGTTCCCCTTTCTCTGGCCCCTCAGACTGTTCCTCACTTCACTGGTGCGGACCCCTGGGCCAAACTGGTGGCTGCTGAGGTTACAACGGAATCACTGGCCCGGTGGCGGTATGGCCTGAGTCACCTGGACCAGGGCACACGTGTCGTTTTTCATTAACAATGGTAACCAAATAGATATATCATTCTGTTAGTTCTTCTATAGATCTACTTAAACTTTGAAACATGAGATTGCTCAAAAATGACATGAGAAAATCACCCATCACCAGTAAGTTAAAAGACTTGAATATCTGAGAGCTGCAGAGCCTCAAATTCCTACTACAGCCACGGATTCACAACATTTTCCTCTGGGCAATGGGCTCCGCGCAGAGCAGCCTGGTCTGGCAGCATATTTGTGCACCAAAAAGTTGATTTCAAAAGATCCAGCTCTAGTCATCGCTGTCACTCCCAGATTCACTCAATTGCAAGTCATTTCCTATAAAAGAAAACAGAATCAAACCGTTAGTACACAATTTAAAACTGCCTTCCCCGCAACTCTCTGGTTGACTGCCTTGGCTATCACACCATAGCAAAACCAGGTCAATTCAATTTACTAGGAAAGAAAATCGATCTGGCTCAGTGACAAAACTGGTACAGTCAACATTTTAAAAGAAATGTTATTTTTGGTATCTGCAAAATAATGCTGCTTACTGGGAAAGAACAGGAAAGGAGTAGGTTAGATAGCTTTTAAACGTGTGAATAGTTAAAATATAGGCATGTGCAAAAGTAGGTTTCCAGTTGTGAGTGCGCAAAACAAAATGTATTCTTGTATTATTATTATTGTCTTTTCCACATAAACTGTATATCTACTTTGCCCACCTCAGTATTTCTAAATAACTGATTCAGTGTTTAGAATTTTTCACATTAAGTTGCTTTATAAGAACTAAAATAACACCAAGTTAAGCCTTCCATTAAGGAAGCTGAGGTTTTTTTGTTTTTTGGGTTTTTTTGTATTTTTCTGAAGTTGGAAATGGGGAGACAGTCAGACAGACTCCCGCATGCGCCTGACCGGGATCCACCTGGCATACCCACCAGGGAGTGATGCTCTGCCCATCTAGGCCATTGCTCTGTTGCATCCAGAGCCATCCAAGCGCCTGAGGCAGAGGCCACAGAGCCATCCTCAGCGCCCGGGCCAACTTTGCTCTAATGGAGCCTCGGCTGTGGGAGGGGAAGAGAGAGACAGAGAGGAAGGAGGGGGGAGGGGTGGAGAAGCAGATGGGCGCTTCTCCTGTGTGCCCTGGCTGGGAATTGAACCCGGGACTCCTGCATGCCAGGCCAACACTCTACCACTGAGCCAACCAGCCAGGGGGAAGCTGAGTTTTTAATACTTATAACATGCCTATCCAATATCCCCCTCTGGCATACCTCTGCCCAGGACATTTACATTACTTTAAACCTGAAATCAAAATGAATAAGCTTTGCAAAGCCTCAAATTTTTGTTTGGTGTGCATAATTCAGGTTTTAGGAGTGAAGAATGTAAGTACTCAACATTTCCAGCTAATGTAAGAAAAACAGGCCCCCACTTGATACCAATGAGATTACAACAAAAGTGAACTTCTGTATTTCCCGATTGCTAATCTCTAAGCTAGCTCTGCTCTGTGTTCTGAGGATCCTGGGTTCCACGACACCCTTAAGGAGGGTCCAACCCTGAGGTCCTTTCATTCCTAATTACATACCTGTGTGAGGCCAGATTTTCTCCCAACACTTCAACCTAAACAACTAATGAAAACAGCCTGAATGCAGAAGACACAAAGAAGAATCCATCTTTCTACCAAGCCAGACAGTAAAGAGGTTTACAAAAGTTTAGAATAATGTTGCTCTTCTTACTAAATGTTTTTTGATTTGGAAAATTTTTCACAAAAGTTGTCACTTTTGTTAAATGATGATGGTTTATTATCATTCCTTGAGGTGCGGGACAGGAAGACTTGAAGACATGAAGAGCTAATGGGAGTATACAGCACTGGTGGACAGTGCCACAATGATACCCACTGTACCATTTTTTGCTCCTTCCTTCTAGGAGGAAAAAATAATTTAGCACTAACTGGGCAAAATGAAAAACTAAGTTAAAGCCACAGCGGCTGTCTGGCACTTTCCCCCTATGGACACCAAACTCCCACTATGAAACTTACTATACCAGCCAACTGAGAAGAGCACCAGGGTGTACGCTGATACCCGGAATCCGGGCTCACATAGTGGAGAGCAGACAATGTCCTTAACTGACATCACAGCACTGAGCTTACAGAGAAAAAGTGTAGTAGTTCTCCAGTGGGGATGGTTTTCTCTCCCGTGAGACATTTTTGGTTGACACAACTAAGGGGCCGAGGGGAGTGCTTCTAGTGGGTTGAGGGCAGGACACTCGTAACCCTCCTACAATGCCTAGGGTAGCCTCCTCAACAAAGATTTATCTGGCCCAAAATGCCTACAGTGCTGAGGCTGAGAGGATCTTTGTCTGGTTCACAGTTGGGTTCCCTAGGTTAGCTTCCCCACTACTGCCTCCAGACCTTCCAACCTCTTCAGAGCATGTCATAGCAGGGGAGGAGGGCAAGCACTAGGATTCCAGAGAGAGAAGAATGCAGAGGACTCTCCCACCTCCAACACAGAGAGGTCTGTTCTTGTTCTCCTCTGCTTTACTTCAGAATGAGCTGCACTGAGAGGCCCTCAACATTACAAGGTCCTTTCCTTCCCCTGTACCAAAGCCTAGCTGGTCTCCAAATATGTCCAACAGCACAGGTCCCAGCAGTCTGGAGACACTTGGGACTGACTGCATCAAGATCTGGCGTGAGGGGCACTCTGTGGCAGACACCACCCTGAAGCATGGCAGATGCAAAAAGAAAGAGCACAGCCATTCACGGTTCACTATTTTCTGGAATTCACAAAACCTAATCCGTGCCAGTGAGGAAAAGAGAAAACCAGATTTAAATTTTATGCTTCCTTTCCTGTTAGGTAATTTATTACTTTCTGCTCCAAATTATCTTTGTTAGGATCCTTTCTTTTCTTTTTTTAGGATCCTTTCTTATGCATTAACTATTGTCAGGTTTATAGATTCTTTTTAAATTTATTTACTTATTTTCTTTATTGATTGATTTCGGGGGTGGGGGGGGGACATGGATTTGTTGTTCCACTTACTTTGCATTCACTGGTTGACTTCTGTGTATGCCCTGACCGGGACTGAATCTGGAACCCTGGAGTACCAGGAAGACGCTCTAACCAACTGGGCTACCCAGTCAGGGAGGTTTACACTCTCATCTGAGACAAACAGGAGCTGCACCTGGGCCTGACACGCCGCCCGCCCAGCCAGGAAGAGAAAGCACACTCACTGAGGGTGTTCATGAGCTGGGTGCTTCCTTGTGGCCGGCTGGTTCCGTTGGCAATGGCCGGCCTGCTGTTGTAGGGCTGCTGGTGTGAAGGCGGCGGAGGGGACGCGGGGCCGTGGTCCTCCCCTGCGCTGCTGGAGCTGTCGTCATCGCTTCCCGAGGAGCTCTCCGAGTCTGAGGAGCTGCTCCCACTGCTGCTGCTCATCTGTTCAATAATGTCAACCTCAGCCCTCAGCTCTGGAATACAATGACACAACAGAGGTCAGCACAGCAACCGTTCTCAAGGCAGCACACTGAGCCTTCTGTAAAAAGGAAGTCAGCAGCCCTGGCCGGTTGGCTCAGTGGTAGAGCGTCAGTCTGGCGTGCAAAAGTCCCGGGTTCGATTCCCGGCCAGGGCACACAGGAGAAGCGCCCATTTGCTTCTCCACCCCTCCCTCTCTCCTTCCTCTCTGTCTCTCTCTTCCCCTCCCGCAGCAAGGCTCCACTGGAGCAAAGATGGCCCAGGCGCTGGGGATGGCTCCTTGGCCTCTGCCCCAGGCCCTAGAGTGGCTCTGGTCGCAATGGAGCGATGCCCCAGAGGGGCAGAGCATCGCCCCCTGGTGGCAGTGCCAGGTGGATCCCGGTCGGGTGCATGCGGGAGTCTGTCTCTCCCCGTTTCTAGCTTCAGAAAAAAAAAAAAAAAAAGGAAGTCAGCAAAGCCAACAGCAAAGAGAAGTAACTTAAAAGACATGCCTGCTTCTCAATTCCTCAAAAATGCAAACAAAATGACCCAAACCAACAAAAACACCTAACCTGCTTCCAGAGACAATGAAACATTAAAATCACCCTAAATATCCAAAAAGACTGCTTCAGGATAATGACTGTTCTGTGCAGGAAATGAAGTAAATCTATTTTGTTTTTATCTACTAAGAAAAAATGTGTGAATTATTGAATTAAACACCAAATAAGAGAAGAGCAACACTTCAAAGGAACGGAACCTTATCTGAGCGGCACTGGAAGGTCCGAGTGCTTGTTGGGATCCACCTCTGCCCAGCAGAGAAGCCCAGGGGAAGCCAGGGAGTTTTCCAAGAGACTGGAAAGAACGAAGGGCCAGCCAGCGTCTGGGGTGCTTTCCAGTTTTCCTGTCCCGCGAATACAGGAAGCTTGCAGGAGGAACCACAGCGGACCTACAGTCCTCCTCTGCCCTCTTGACATATTTGACTGACGGCCATGCCTGGAAGGTACTGCACTTCTTATAGATGTAAAGCAGGGAAGGAGAAACATGTTTACCTACTCATTTCAATGTCACTGACTACTAAGGATATAGAATAGATTTTCCTATCCAAACATACCATGTGGCCGTAAACAACTATGGTTCCTTTAAGTATAACTGGGAATTAACATTGGTAGTACAATTCCTATTCAACTAAAGTGCAAACTTCCATAAACGGCATTCCAATATCCATGAGGGAAAAAATATCAAGCAGCTTATCAACTGTGCACCATGTGCTACACTTCTATAAGGTGGAAAAAGCTCACTTTCAAAGGACAACTCTTTATCCTTCCCTGTTTACTACTGAGTTAGTTTTGTTTCATACAAATATTAAATACACTTCCCCTTGTAACTTCATAAGAGTCTAGACAACTAAAACCATCCATTGCAAAGAAAAAGCAAAGCAAGCTTCTTTATCTCAGATACGCACTGGAGAGAGCCTGCCCAGACATCTAAGGCTTTTGGGCCACTGTTAATTTCCACTGGCCCTCATGTATTGTCATTTCACATTTATGAACTTCGTGTTAGTGCAAGGCATTGGTCATGATATTTTAAATGTCCCTCTATTCTAGATACTGTACTAACATTGGCACACTTGACTTGCACCCACAGCACCTTAGACTTTTCTTCTTCTAGAGCCTTGAAGGTGTGCCACATGGACCTTAAGATGGCAGTTGTACCTGTTTAAACCCGGCCTCTGTGCAGAATGCTATAAAGTTAGCCACAACTCAAGTCACTATGTCTGGACTCCCCTGACACGAGAGAGGTGGGAAAAGTCCCCACCCTCATCACCTCCAGAATGGTAAACTCTGCAGAAATGTTTCAATGGCAGAGAATGCCCAGGCCATCGAGTCAACATGGCAGCCTGTGACCGTCGCAAGCACACCAACCCCATACCACTCCAAGCTGCCACTGTGCCTCCAGAAAACGCTCTCTCTACCTCTTTTGATATCATCCAGCTGAGGTTCAGGGGAAGGGTTATCTTTCAAGGGAGAAGTTTTAGATCCAACTGGAGGCTTTGTTGGAGCTCTGAACGGCATAGGTGGTGGAGGCGGTGGTGGCTGTGATGGTGGCGGCTGTGGGGGACGAGTGGGCTGCTGTTCCATTCGGGCCTGGATTTTACTGCTCCCCTCAGCCCTGTAATGAGATACAGACATTACACCAGAGGGACCAAGCCAGTGGTTCTCAAACTGGTCCAGGTGACTGACCACCTGGAAGTCTCTGCAGAACTCCATGCTTTTTAGACTGCTGTAAAATATTGATATTTATAATGTATCACATGAGCTAATCATCCTACAACCATCTGTCCTATTCCAAGACTGCATTATGCACAGAGAGATGAATACAATAGTCTCACTGCCCTCAAGGAGCTCACATTCTATAGCAAAAAGCAAAGGGAACAGATAATACAAAGCAATTATGAGAATCCATTTTACTATCAGAAAATATGACTATTTGACTTGTAAACAATATAAAACGATGATCACAAGTATATGACTTGCTAAATAAAACTAGTTCTTGAAATTTTTTAAGTCTCTTTGATACTGGCTAGTTTGCAAATTTTTCCAATATCTACTTATTACTTGCTCATTTTGTCACATACCAGCTCAAAGTGTCCCACCCCAAACTGAGAAAATTCTATCCACCAACTGTTCGTAAATAGACTAACCCGGCACTTTTCAAACTTTAGTGTGCAATCACCTGGGGAGCTTATTAACATGCAGACTCTTACTCATTAGGTTGTGAAATTCTGCACTTTCAACGAGTATCCAAGTGATAAATGCTGGCAGTCCCCAGGTGGGACTGAGCAGTAAGAGAAATGCTCACAACCATCAGGTATTGAAAGTTACAGCAGGACCTGGTTTATGGAAGCAATTAACACAAATACAACGAGCAGCAGAAAGAGGCTCTGCAGCACACCAGCAATGGACTTAGGTAAGTCAGTTTCACTTATCCTCAGTCTCTTCGTCTGTGTTTTTTTCAGGATAATAGCACCTTCCTAAGACTTACTTATACATGAGAAAAGATAATGCCATAAAACAACTAGCATAGTTCCTGGCATATAATAACCCCTTAATAAATGGTAGCTACTCTATTTTTTTGTGAAATGAGTGAAGAAAATGGCCTGAGGAAGCATAAACAGAAAAATATGCTGGAACATTCTCTTTAAAATGTAATTGCTATATTACAACAACTACTATATCATAATATAACAACAGAACCACTGGGTTACTTCTATTTATAGAATGAATTTTGACTTTAAAATAAACTCTAATTGGCTTTGTATCAGACATATAATGCCTATTGAATTAAATATTAAAGAGAGCACAATAGCTCAAAAAAATAGGCAAGCTTTATTTTTGGTATTATATAATGACCTCAAATGGATCTATTAAATTAATGTTATATTTAATTATTCTTTCATAATTATAAGTTTATAAATTTAAATCTTACCCCTTAAGTGGTACTGTTTAAAAATTTTGAGATTAATAAAATCAATTTACTTATAAAGTATAGCCCTTTCCCCAATAGCTTTCACTTTTCAGGGCTTAAAAGCTTCATTTCTTTCTACTACATTTGAGAAAAGGATATTTTATTGATTTGTCTGAAAAGATGTGAGTTATTGTGATTATGGATAGGATACTTAGAGCACCAATATGCTGACAATCTTATAAAATAACTGAATGACAGGAATACAAACATCACATTACTCTATCTGGTTCCTCACATACCTTGTTTTCTTGACCTGAATGCTGCTGCTGAGTTTTTCCAGCACGTATTCCCCAGTGTCATGATTAATAATGAGCACACAGTCTTTCTGATAAGGCCGCTTGTTCCCCTTGAACACAGTCATGGGTGGTGTGGATCCCTGCATGGCAAAGAGTGTAAGATAATCAAACCTAAGCACCAGTTATGAATATGAAAACTGAATTAACCTCAAATCTTTTATCAGAGAGACTCAAAAAGAACTCCTTTAGTTTCCCAGGCACAAATAAAGAAAAGGGAATTAATAATAGAGCGAGAACCTCAGGCTGTACAACTGGTTCTAAGTAATCAAGAAAGGTAATTTAAAATTTTTAAGTTACTACACACTGTTCTCAGGGTTCAGGAAATGCTGCAAATAATATAATGTGAACTGAGAAAAATAACTTGACCATTACCTATATTACACTGAGTAGAGCTTTCACTATGAGAAGCAGAACCAGTGAGAGATCTCTCAACTTTCCTCATAAATGCAAAGTCCAGGGCTTCCCACTCGTGCCAAGCAACTAACAAACCGTCTCGAAGGGTAGCTCATTATTCTGGTTAAATAGTAAGTATCTCATGCCACTCACCTGCCTAGGCCCTTTGATCACTACTCCAATACTCTGAGGTCAAAGAATTAAATCTTTAAAATAACCATCTAGCACATCAGCCTCACCAGCACCATTCACCACCGGCTCTATGGGCTCCAGAGCAGAAGGTGGCTGGCGTTCTCTCAAATCCTCAATCTTTTCATTCCAGGGCTTTAATGTGGCTTCTGCTTATAAACACCTGCCCCTTCCTCTTTTTCAATTACAGTGGTACCTTGAGATACAAGTTTAATTCATTCTATAACCGAGCTCGTGAGTCAGTCAACTCGTATATCAAACAAATTTCTCCCATTTAAAATAACTGAAATATTTAATCCGTTCCAGCCCTATGAAACATCCCAAAATCATCCTAAATTATGAAAAAAGACGTTTTTAATTAAGAAACACACACATATACTTTACCAATGCATAACAAAATATATGAAATAAAAGAAAAAAGTGTTATTTATTTAGTACTGTATTCTTACCTTGGAGACAGACGAGTGCGACTAACAGAGGTGAATGGAGGAGGAGGAGGGAGGGAGGAAGGGATGCAGGCACTGTAGACATGTAAACTAAAGCTGCACTTTCTTAACACTAAATGTAAACTAAAACTGCATTTTCTTTACTTTAAACAAAACTAAAACTGCCCTTTCTTTACTTAAAATGAAACCACAAAAACTTAATTGTAAAAAAAATGCACTTTCTTAACTTTAAACTTAACCTAAGCTTAACATTACATATTTTTCATTTAATCATCACCTGTTTTTGCCTTTTTGGCTGCACTTCCACTTGCAGGACTTTTGAATAAAAATCTATCCAAAGAGGTCTGCTTTTGCCTGCCTTTTAAAATGTGACAAACACGTATCATTAAAAAGTGCTGAAGCAGGACCAGTTGAAACTTTTTCTGGGTGTTTCTTTTCAATGAAACTTGAAAGCTTCTCTCACATTGCATGTCTTTAATTTCACTTGTAGAAATCACTTCCTCCCACTCTACCTCCTCCTCACTACTAATCTCTTGCAGAAGCTCCCTATGTTGCATCATCTGTAGCTCCTTCAACCCCTCAGTTGACAGTTCCTCCTCATGTTCCTCCATGAGCTCGTTTATGTCACCCTCATCTACCTCCAGACCCATCGACTTTCCAAAGGACAGTTTCCTCCAATGCTTCTACCTTGGTCTCAGTCTCTGGTTCGAATCCTTCGAAGTCCCTGTCTGCAACAACATCAGGCCATAAGTTCAACATCCATGCCGAGTTCAAGGTTCTTCTTGTAACCTCTTGCCATGCCAAGTCAATAATGCGTAAACATATCATGATGTTGTAGTGATCTTTCCAAAACTCTCAAAGGGTTAGAATTGTATTCTCAGTCACCTCAAAGCAGTGGTGGAACAAGTGCTTTGTGTAAAGCTTTTTAAAGTTGGAAATGACCTGCTGATCCATAGGTAGCAAGATTGAAGTCGTGTTGGGTGGGTGGCAGAGGACTTTCACGAATTTGAACTCATTGAGAATGTCATCTTCAAGACCAGGTGGGTGGGCTGGAGCATTTTCAAGGTTTACTAATGCTTTCATTGGGAGTTTATTTACTTGAAGATATTTCTTCACTGTAGGACCAAAGACGAGATTTACCCATTCAATAAAAAACTGCCACGTAACCCATGCCCTAGCATTGGCGCACCACATAACCTGCAGTTTTTCTTTAAGAATCTTGTGAGTCTTAAAGGCTCTAGGATTTTCGAAATGATACACTAGCAGTGGCTTTACTTTATAGTCACTGCCAGCATTTGCACACAGTGCAAGGGTCAGACGGTTCTTCATGGGTTTATGGCCTGGCAGCTTCTTCTCCTCTGCGGTGATGAAAGTCCTATGGGGCATTTTTTTCCAAAACAATCTTGTTTCTTCACAGTTGAACACTTGTTGGGGGACGTAGCCTTCCTTTGCGAAAAGCACAGCAAAATGTGTGATGTACTCCTCAGCTGCCTTAATGTCAGCACTAGCAGCTTCATCATGCCTCACCACCGAGTGCATGCCAGATCTCTTCTTGAAATTTTCAAACCAGCCGTGACTTGCCTTAAACATATCTTCTGCTGCCTCTTTTGAGGTTGATGGTTCTTTCTTCTTCAGGTCATTGTAAATAATACGTGCCTTTTCGCATATTACAGTCTCCATCATTGTATCTCCTGCCAGCTCTTTCTCTTTCACCCACACCAGCAGAAGCTTCTCCATTTCTTCATGGATATTTGTTCTTAATTGGGACAAAACTGTAGTTCCTTTAGCTGGATTTGCGCTTTTGATGGCATCCTTTTGTTTAAGGATGGTACAAATTGTTGATGCACTGCGGTCATACAGCCTTGCCAGTTCAGTCACTCGTACACCACATTCATGTTCTACTATTATTTCTTGCTTTACTTCTTTCAACATCATTCTCTTCTTCTTCTCACTACTGTCCTTTACACTCACTTTCTTCGGCCCCATGATAGCACACAAAAAAAGTTAGTAAAAAATGCAAAAATGATGCAAGAACAAGTATAGCGCACGAGATTCGACTTGATTCTCCGGGTAACACGTGAGAAAGAACAAGATGCTGGTGTTGTGCTGCCAATGCTGGACCCGTGTGCCAACGCGCCAACTAGTGGCAGCTTCCTGAATCATGACTCGTATCTCGGAATTTCGCTGGGATCTCAAACAAAAATACGAACCAAGTCGCAGCTCGTATCTTAAAAAGTTTGTATGTTGGTCTGCTCGTATCTCAAGGTACCACTGTACTCACCCTCTAAATCTACTCAAGAGGCCACGTCCTTGGGGAAGCCATCCCTGATTTTCTAAAATAAGTGATTTTTTAAAATATATATTAAAGTCCATACCATAAACTCCACAAAGGCAAGAAATGTGCTTGTTTTATTCAAGACTGTATTCTCAGTGTATAGTAATGGAATGGCACACAGTAGTTGCTCAATTAATATTTGCCAAATACAGGATTTGATTCTTTGTAGAGAATCAAAAACTGTTTAGCTCCTCACTCATATGGTAAAAATGGAGAGTAGGAAGGGACCTTAGGGACCACTTATCTAACCCCTTCATTTTACATTTGGGAAAATAAAGTCAAAAGGGAGATGATGTAACCTGCGAAAGATAACAGTAATGAAACCGCAGTTTGAACTAGCAGGTAAGTAACTTTCCCCAAACACAAAGCTTCCCAGGTCTCCTCGTCCAGAGCCTTTTCATTCTATCGCTTGTCAGCAAGAATAATTGTGTTCCAAGACAGCTCTGACATATACTGACACATATTCACCAAGAGTATTATGTCTGATCCTTTGGGCTTTGTGATCAAAGTTCTGCCTTGGGCAAGGCTTCCTTCTCTACAAGGGTTCTCAATTTAGCTTTTAACTGGGTTCCTTGTTGCTCAATTAGCTGAATGCTCCAAACTTCTGGGCATTGTCTGAAATGATCAGCCTACACTTCAACCCTTGCCAGATATATTATATAAAAGATTTAAGTCCTGCTCCTGTCCACCTTAACCCCTGGCTTCGCAGCCCCACACTCCCACACTGTTGTTGCTATATACCAGCATGGAATCTACGGCTCTTCTCTGTGGAGCTGCTTGGGGAAAAGCTACACGTGTCTCAAGGAGGGGCTAGGTGTCCAGGTAGGACCCCTGTCTTCTTAGTAGTAAATGGGAGCTTGGAGAAAAGGACGCAGAATCATTTTTAATCAAATACCTGGGCAGTATGCATTCCACTTCACTCCATAGCCCAAATTCCTTTTTTCCCTAGGCTGGTACTTCAAAATAAAGTTTTTGAACAGTAGGAAATTCAAATTATAACATAAAATATGAGGATTTTCTATGATTTTACATTAAAAAACACACACACAACAATGGGGTCAACTTACAGGGATGTGTGGCAGTGTAATTGTGACTTCATCTCCTTTGCCAACCTGAAGCTCTCCTTCACAGGAAGTATCTATAGATGCTGGCTTAAAATCATCTAAAAGGAATGAGGAAAAAATATGCATTTACCTACCAGATTGCTTATACAAAGGGTTTTCTAGGCATTCTCGTTTAAGCATTATTATTATTCAGACAAATGGAAACTAAAAACAACTTAAGAATATTTTTTTAAAAACTATCACACTGTGGAAAACTATCACGTACACAAAAGCAAAGAGAACAGTACAATAAACTCCTGGGTACCATCATTATCCAGCCTTAATAATTACCAACCCGGGACAATCTTGTTTCATCTGTACCTCTACATACTTTTCCTTCCATCCTAACTGGGTTATTTTAAAGAAAAAAAGCTAGATTTTACATATCATCTTATTAAGCAAAGATATTCCCTTCTGCCTGACCTGTGGTGGCGCAGTGGATAAAAGCATCGACCTGGAAATGCTGAGGTCGCTGGTTCGAAACCCTGGGCTTGCCTGGTCAAGGCACATATGGGAGTTGATGCTTCCAGCTCCTCCCCCCTTTCTCTCTCTCTGTCTCTCCTCTCTCTCTATATCTCCCCCTCTCCTCTCTAAAATGAATAAATAAATAAAAATAAATAAAAAAGATACTCCCTTCTCCCAAGTGAAAAATAAAAATTAATGCCCATTACCCATTATAAAGTGTTAGGGTTGTTGTGAGGATCAAAAGCAACAATTAAGATTCTGTGATTGTAAGTGAAATATGAAAGGCTACAGCATTATATAAGCTGATTTCATTTTGAATAGATCTGTCAAAACTAGGATCTGCCACACTCAAGTTCCATAGCTTTTAAAAAAATACTCCTGTAGATATTCAGAGTAGATGGCTGATTTTTATCTCTAAAGGTTAATCCTGCCCGTGTTTCTGAATTGCAATTCAAATACAACATGAATAGCCATCTTACTCCATTTTAACATACATCTGCCTCAAAATGCAGGCCAGCTGCAGGTAAGGTCTCATTTACATTCCACACTGCCCTTCACTCTACTAAAACATCAAGCTAGCAAACTGTTCAAGAAGGGAGAGTCTTATCACATTCCCAATATCCTCCTTCTGAAAGAGCTGATCTGTCCATAGTTAGCATAGTAAAGGCATGGCAAATGACCACACAAAGACGGAACTTCATTATCTAATACATCCTTTTCCAAGTTACATCTATTAGCTCCTTCAACAAAAACAAGTCGTAACCAACGTTAGCACTACCAAGACAGGAAACCAGGAGCTTGTGAATCATAGAGGGATGCTCAGTCAGCCAATTACTAAAAGCCAAATCTTTATCCAGGACGTAGAGTTGGGAGTGCCCTCCCTCAACAGAGTCTGTAATCATGTGGAAAAGGAAGCAGCAGCATGGTGACTAGTTCAACATTATTTATGTCTGCCCTCCTTCTGTTTCCAAACATAGATCAAGCTTTAATTTAGTGCAGGATCACAAATTCTATTTTTCACCTAAAAGGGATTTGGTTCTGAGATAAAGTCAGGGCAGTATAAAGTGACCTCAAACGACATCAGGGTGCCCAGAGCAACGACGGATGGGGAAAAAGGGAACAGATGAGGAGGGAGTGGATGAGGATCATGAGCAAAGAGAAAGAGTCTTTTAGAAGTGGAAAACCCGGGCAGGGTAATTAAAAGGGGGGGGGTTACGGGGAGAAGAGAAGTCTGATGTGGGGTCACAGAAAGAGGGTAGGTTTGGCATAAAGGGTTGGCTAGGGCGATGAAATGAGAAAAGGGCCAATGAACTGCGGAAGAAGCGTTTGGGGCCATGAGGCAGAATAGTTGGGAGTGTCGAAGGGTTTGGTTGGAAGACGAGGGGGAGGGAGAAGATGGGAGAAAATCGAGGGCCCGGAGGACCTAGGGTAAGACAGAGGGAGCTGGCGTAGACAGGGGGTTCTCTACTGTGGAGGGCGGAGGTTGGTAATAGGCGGCTGGAGCGGCCGAAAGGAACCATAGGCAGCGTTGACTTACAGCGAATGGTGTGGAAGGAGGCTCGCGGTCGCTTCTCGAAGCTCTCCCCCAGCCGGAGGCAGTGTTCCTCGCGGTCCAGCAGCGGGTTCGCGGTCCCGTTCATGGCCCCGCACGGGCCTCGCGCCGGGATCGGCGCTCTTCCGGCGCGTCCACGGTATAAGCTTCCGGCGCCGGCGTCCGGGAAAGCGGTGCGCCCGGGACACCAATCCGGAGCGCACCGTGAATCCAACCGGCGCCCACCCAGGGCCGGAAGCAAGTTTTCTCGGCGTCTAGGTGGAGGAAGCCTCTGAGGAAGCCTGGCCGCGCGACTTCCGGCGTCGGGGAGGTACTTCTGGGTCCGTAGCGGAAGTGGCGGAGGCGGTGCCATGGCAATAGATTTCCGCCGGGACTCTGAGGTCCCAGAGTTTGGTTCGTACTGACTTTGGGCGTTTTCGCGGCGGCTCCCAAATTCTGCTTGCGAGGACTGGGCCTGGCTGCGGGCTAAGTGCGCGCGGCCCTGACCCTCCCAGTGAAGCTGGGAATTGATGACGGTGAGCCCAGCGCGTAGCGGGCTAGATTAACGCGGGTCTCATAGCCAGTGTGACCGGCTCTGCCCACACCCTAGCGGCCGGGGCGGCCTAGTTTATCCCGCGTCTCCCGAGACGGGTGGATCCTCGCGACCCTCTGCCACGCGTCACTCGGTCTCTTCGTCCCCTTTGTGCCTTGTTGGTGGTACGAGGGTCTCTAGCTGTGGGAGAGCTTCTTGTGGGTGCGATCGGAGACTCAGACCTCGGAGGCGTAGCTCCATCTTCCCCGAAAAACAACCACCGAGTCTTGGATCTTTGGGAAACGATGACCCCACTTCTGTCTAGGAATTGACCAACCACATCCAATCTGGGCAGCTGTTGCGGTTTTTGTTGTCATCTCTTAAATCAGTTCAAGCCACCCCGAAAATTAATGAACATTTTCTCTCCAGAGTTTCTCTGCTCGTACTTGGGAGTGTCCTTTTTCTAATCTAAACCGATTTAATAGATGACGTATTCTGGTTTGAATTAGAGTTCCGTGCGTGAGAGCCCGGGCCACTGAATGTAAGCCCCCTGATGGTAGAGACTTTGTCTTGATCTTCTTTGTGACCTCTTCTATGGCAGACAGGTTTTTGTGTAAGAGTCGGCGCTAGTCAACTTTTGGTGAATTGAACTGTTTGGTGAAAGAACTGTTCTAGAACCACTAACTCAGCCTCTTGAAGAACTATTCTAGAACCACTAACCAGAATTTCGTTCTTTTTTCCTGCAAGGTAGAAATGTCTCCTGTACCTTGAACCCGACCTGAGGAACCACATTTGAGAAAACCCTGCCTGTGTATGCAGAATAAGCTTGGATTCCCCAAAGTATTCCGGGATGGCGAATTTTCAGCAGTATTAAATATATAGCCATCAACTTAGGAGATGACATCTTTGCAAAGGAAAGGGCTGCAAGCAAGGATTCTCAGCTCTGAAGAAGAGGAGAAACTGAAAAGAGACCAGGCTTTAGTGTCTGACTTTAAACAGCAAAAACTGGAACAAGAGGCCCAGAAGAACTGGGATCTTTTTTACAAAAGAAATAGTACTAATTTTTTCAAAGATAGACACTGGACCACCAGAGAGTTTGAGGAGCTCAGATCTTGTAGGGAGGTAATGTTACACCTTATTTGAGCTGCTCTTCATTTAAAATGTGTAGGAGCATTTTATTTCATTTTTTTATGGAAGTGAGGTAGAGATTTAGGAAGGCTGTCAGAATACTTTGAGAGAAATAGACTGGTCTCAAGTAGCTTTAGCAGTTCTTGGGTTGTATAATACATTTCTGTTTTCTTTTTTAAAGCTAATCTGAAAGTTGTAAATATTAAATTCATACTGAGTAACTTCAGTGACAGATTCATAATGATGATGATGATGATGGACACTTTACCATGGCCCCTTTCTATAACTTCACATCTGTAATAGCACCGTGAAGTAAGCATTGGTGTCAACCCCACTTACTGATGAAATTGAGGCACAGAGCTGTTTTAAGTGATTTGTCCAATGATGGAAAACGGGCGAGGGGAGGAGTCTGGATTGAGTGTAATCAGTGTAGCCCCAAAGCCTGTTTCTTAGCCAGTATGCTGGGTTTTCTTCACACCAAACTGCTCAATGTTGGACAACAAATTGAGATATCACTATTAACTTTTGGTTCTGTATATTTATTTATTGCCTCTGGGGGCAAAGACTTTGTCTTTCATGTTCTGGATCTTTTAGTTTGCTTTATTTCTTTTTTGTTTTGTTTTTTGGATTTTATTCATTTTTAGAGAGAGAGAGAGAAGGGGTATGAACAGGAGGCATCAACTTCCATATGCTTGACCAGGCAAGCCTGGGGTTTCAAAACAGCAACCTCAGCATTCCAGTTCGATGCTTTATCCACTGTGCCACCACAGGTCAAGCAGTTTATTTCTTCATTATGACAAAGTAGTGTACTCTAACTTTGGGTTCCCTTTCCTCAGTTTGAAGGTCAAAAATTGACTGTGCTTGAAGCTGGCTGTGGGGTTGGAAACTGTTTATTCCCACTTTTAGAAGAAGATCTGAATATCTTTGCGTATGCCTGTGATTTTTCTCCAAGAGCAGTTGAATATGTCAAGGTTGGTGCTTATGTTTCTGTTTTTTTAGATTTGTTTGGCCTGCCTTTTATATCCATTTGCCCAATTTCAGTCCTCTCTCTGAAGTATTCCGTTTACATGTAGAAAGACAAATTCGCCTGACCAGGCGGTGGCGCAGTGGATAGAGCGTCGGACTGGGATGCAGAGGACCCAGGTTCGAGACCCTGAGATCACCAGCTTCAGCGCGGGCTCATCTGGCTTGAGCAAAAAGCCCACCAGCGTGAACCCAAGGTGGCTGGCTCCAGCAAGGGGTTACTCAGTCTGCTGAAGGCCCGCGGTCAAGGCACATATGAGAAAGTAGTCAATGAACAACTAAGGTGTTGCAACACGCGATGAAAGACTGATGATTGATGCTTCTCATCTCTCTCCGTTCCTGTCTGTCTGTCCCTGTCTATCCCTCTCTCTGACTCACTCTCTGTCTCTGTAAAAAAAAAAAAAATAATAATAAATAAAAAAAGAAAAGAAAGACATATTCATTCAGAAAAATAGAAACTCTGTAATGACGCCCGTATACTTACATCAGATTTAATGACTACCAGCATTTGCCTCATTTGCTTTATAGGTCTTTTTCTTTGCTGAATTGTTTTAAAGTAAATTAAATATACTTACTTCTAAACATACCTGCATACATCTTCTATAGGATTTTCTCTATGTGACCACAAAACATATCTAACAAAGATAACTGGAATCCCTTAATGTCATTAATACCCAATCCAGATTCAGATTTCCCCAGATAGTCCTCAGTATCCTTGATAGCTATATTTAATCAAGGACTACTTCTTATACTTCATTATGTACCTTAAATCTCCTTAGCCTAAAACATTCCTGCCCTTCACATTGACCTTTTTCTGCACTGATATTTAGTTTTTGGAGAACAGGTCACTTTCTGGAATGAGGTCCCACATTTTAAATGTTTTGATTTATTTTTGTTTTGTATCATTGTTTAACTTGTTCCTCTGTCCCCTATTTTTGCGGTAAACTAAAAGTTAGATTTAAATCAGGTAAATTATTTTTGGCAAAAATAATAGGTGATGTTGTATCTTTCATATTGCATCCTGTTAGGAGGCAATAATGCCTAGTTACTAGTTTTGATCAGTGGGTTATGGTAGTAATACCCAATTCCTTCATTGTAAAAATATTTCCCTTTTGCCATGAACAAATATGTGGGGGATATTCTGGCAACCTGCAATATCTAGTTTTTCAACAGCGTTTCACAGTTTTAGCATTCATTAGACTTTTTGTTTAATAGTGGTATCCCACCATACTGTAACTTGTTTCTGTCATCTACATTATATCTTACAGAGGTTTTATCTTAATATGTATAGGTCTACTATATGTTATTTACCTGTTGTAGTATTCCATAGAAGAGATATACCGTACTTTAACAATTACTGTAAATTCTTTCTGATGTCCTATTTTGTAAGTAAGGTTAATATAATCAGTATTATACACATGCTCCCAAAATACATGTACACATTTCTCTATGATAAATAATGGAAGGAAGAGTATATACATTTAAATTTTAATATATAGATAGGCCCTGGCTGGTTGGTAGAGCGTTGGTCCGGTGTGTGGATGTCCTGGGTTTGATTCCCAGTCAGGGCACACAAGAGAAGTGACCATTTGCTCCTCTACCCTTTCCCTGCCCTCCCCTTTAATATCTCTTTCTCTCTCTCTCTCTCTCTTTCTCTTTCTTCTCTCACAGCCATGGCTCAATTGGTTCAAACACATCGGCCCCAGGCACTGAGGATGGCTCTATGGAGCCTCCACCTCAGGTGCTGAAAATGGCTTAGTTGCAAGCATGGCCCCAGATGGACAGAGCAATGACCCCAGATGGGTTGCTGGGTGGATCCCGGTCAGGGTACATGCGGGAGTCTGTCTCTCTATCTCCCCATCTCTCACTTGGAAAAAAAAATGAATGATAAAATATTAGAAACAATACCAATTTATAATTTTACTGGTGATATACATACACGTTTTCTCTATGCCTTCACCATTTGATGTCAGTCTTTTTTATATCTCCCAATCTTTTGTTTTATTTAATTTTTTGTTGTTTATTTTTTTACAGAGACAGAGAGTGAGTCAGAGAAAGGGATAGACAAGGACAGACAGACAGGAACAGAGAGAGATGAGAAGCATCAATCATTAGTTTTTCGTTGCACATTGCGACACCTTAGTTGTTCATTGATTGCTTTCTCATTCATGCCTTGACCGTGGGCCTTCAGCGGACCAAGTAACCCCTTGCTGGAGCCAGCAACCTTGGGTTCAAGCTGGTGGGCTTTTTGCTCAAACCAGATGAACCTGCGCTCAAGCTGGCGACCTTGGGGTCTTGAATCTGGGTCCTTGGCATCCCAGCGCCACCGCCTGGTCAGGCTATATCTCCCAATCTTATGGACAAAATATAATCTCTCCATATTTTAATTTGTATATTCCTTTTAATCTGTGAGATTGAAGTCTCTGTAGTAATGTGAATGAGCATTAGTTTTGTGTGTGTGAGTTCCTTTATTCCATATGTTTATTGAGAGCCTATTGTGTGTCAGTCACTGTTCTAAGCATTGGGATTAAGTAGTTAACAAAATGGGCAAAAACCCCCAATTTACACAGTTTATGTTAGAGTATGAATTGTCTGTTGATAACCTCTGCCCATTTTTCTGTCATTTTTGCTTTTATTTTTAGTATTTATTCTGGATATTCTGTTGTATGTGTTGCAAACATTTCTCCTAGTGTATTCAGTGTTGTTTTTTGATACTGTTTTATGACAAGATTTAAATTATATCAAATTTATTAATCTGTTCCTTTTGAGATGTAAGGTTTTATATCTTGTTTAGGAGTTCTATAATTACCTATCTATTCTTTTTATAATTTTGGTTGTTGTTTCTTATAATCTTGAAAATTTTTGGTCATTATATCTTCAGTTCTTTTCCCTCTTCTCCTGGGATTCCAATTACATGTCTGTATTGTACCACAGCTATTTGCTCTTGTACCACAGCTCTTGGGTTTTTTTTTAAAATTTATTTTCTCTGTGCATTTTTAGTTTGTACAATTATTGTTGTCCTTTCATCAAATTCTAGGATTACTTCCTAAGCAATAGGCATTCCTATTGAAGAGCCTGTCAAAGCATTCTTTCTTTTACTGTTTTTGGTTTTTAACATTTCCAATTGATTCTTTTTGTATTTTCTCTCTCTGCTGAAATTACCTGTCTGATCTTGCATGTTGTTCACTTTTTTCAGTAGAGCCTTTAACATATTAATCATAGTTATTTTAAATGCCCAAACTTTTAATTCCAATGTCTGCTACATTTTATCTATCTGTATATATTGATAATATACATATCTATTTATCTATCTATCTATCCATCATCTACCTACCTACCTATCTGTATTTTTTCAGAGAGAGGTACAGATAGGGACAGACAGACAGGAAGGGAGAGAGATGAAAAGCATCAATTCTTCCTTGTGGCACCTTACTTTTTCATTGATTGTTTTCTTATATGTGCCTTGACCGAGGGGCTACAGCAGAGCAAGTGACCCCTTGCTCAAGCCAGCAACCTCAGGCTTCAAGCCAGCAATCTATAGGCTCAAGCCAGAGACCACACGGTCATTTCTGTGATCCCACACTCAAGCCAGCAACCCTATGCTCAAGCTAGTGAACCCACTCTCAAGTCGGATGAGCCCGCGCTCAAGCCAGCAACCTTGGGGTTTCGAACCTAGGTCCTCTGCATCCCAGGCCGACGCTCTATCCACTGCACCACTGCCTGGTCAGGCTATATATGTATATTTTTAAGATTTTATTTATTTATTTTATATAATAGAGAGGAGAGGTGAGGGGAGCGAGAAGAATGTGACCAGGCAAACCCAGGGTTTTGAACCAGCAATCTTAGCATTTCAGGTCGACACTATATCCACTGGACTACCACAGGCCAGGCTAACATCTGTCATATTTTAGACTGGTTCTGATCATTGCTCTTCAGACTATTTTTTCTCATATTTTGGTATGCCTTGTACTTTTGTTGAGAGCCAGATATGTTATAGAGGACAGTGGTTACTAAGGTAATGAGGATTTGTAATAATCTAGACAGAAGTTGGGCTGTGTTTGAAGTCTTGCTATTGTTACCTGAGGTTTATTGTTGCTATGGGCACCACAGAATTCAAACCTCTGGTGACTGTTTTTGTCTCTCCTCTTAGCTTTGGATCCTCCCTTTGTGCTGTTCTCCATAAAGAGTCTGTCTCTTGTGGCTATTCCAGCTGTAATCCACTGTTATTATTACTGAAGACTTGTTCGTAGCGTATGGGAGAAGGGATTTTTCCTAATATTCTCATTCTCAGCCTGTGTCTCGGGTGTGGCTCTCTGCCTCTCCAGAAATCGAGCTTTTCTCTCCATCCCTTCCCTGGCTGTGGGAAGTCTTCAACACATATATAAGTGCATGGTCTTGAGGCCATTCTCTCTGCAGATTAAGACTAAACCTGGGCAGAGTAGTTCTTTCCCCCCAGTGGCAGTGCTATTCCACCAGTATCCTAAGGCTACGGACCTCAGATGATCTTTCCCCTGCAAATTAGGCCTTTCTTCCTTAAAGGAGATGAGAAAGTTCAGCACCAGAAAGCACACTGTCTTCTCTTCGGGACCCTGGTGACAATGCTGGTGGAAACCCCTGCAGAAGGGTGGGCACCATCCTTGTGGCCTCAGCCTCCAGGAGCTCACACTGTAACACCCACTCGGTGTCCAGCAATTTCTCGATTTCTAGTTTTATCTTTCCATCTGGAAGCTTCTGCTTCAGGTAAGCAAATGCTTGGGTCCTGTCTTTGCCTAAAGGCACCTCTCTCCAGATTTTGGGGAGGATGGTTGTTCTTTGACCTCTGTTCTTTGATGAGTTCACAAAAAAGTCGTTACTCTGCTCTCTTTTGAGCTTTTTTCTTGTAAGGTTGGGAGCTACTTGTTCTAACACAGTAAATTGAATGAAAAATTTATTTTTTCTCCCTGATAATTGTCATCTTTCTTACCTACCATTTTATAAATTTAACTGTCATCTTTGTCACATGTCTTCTTGTCATATCCAGTACTGAATTTCTCCGTACACATGGTTTGTTTGGGTGCTCTTCTTTCTCAGCATCTATTTGTTCCCATCTGAACCACGCTATATTAGTGCTCCATTTTGTAATTTTTTTTAATAAATAAATTTTTATTTTAATGGGGTGACATCAATAAATCAGGGTACATATATTTAAAGAAAACATGTCCAGGTTATCTTGTCTTCAATTCTGTTGCATACCCATCACCTAAAGTCAGATTGTCCTCCGTCACCTTCTATCTAGTTTTCTTTGTACCCCTCCCCCTCCCCCTCCCCCTCTCCCTCCTTCCCTCCCCCCGCCCCCCATAACCACCACACTCTTGTCCATGTCTCTTAGTCTCGTTTTTATGTCCCACCAATGTATGGAATCCTGCAGTTCTTGTTTTTTTCTGATTTACTTATTTCACTCCGTATAATGTTATCAAGATCCCACCATTTTGTTGTAAGTGATCCGATGTCATCATTTTTTATGGCTGAATAGTATACTATGGTGTATATGTGCCACATCTTCTTTATCTAGTCTTCTATTTTTTTTTTTACAGTGATTAAAGCCTTTAGCAAACTCTTGGCCAATACAGCAAGAATCCATAAAAGAGTAGTGTCATTAACATGTTCACCAAGTCCAAGTTGGCCCCATCACCATGCCAAATCCCTGAAAAATGCAACCCAACCCCAGTTCATTCTGTTAGGAGCTGTCACAGGGAGCAGGAGTCTAGTAAAAGTCCACATCCAGGAAAAGTCCGCATGGCACTGGAATTGTCACAATTCTATACTTTGCAGCTCATGTCCAAGTCCCAATGACTGCTGCTTCTAGCTGGTAATGATTCAGGTAGACCATTTTGTAATGTTTTGATGTTCAGTAGTATACCTTCTTCATTGTTCTTCATTTTTGAAAATTGACTTGACTATTCCTAAAGATTTTTGCTTCCAGGTTAACTTGTCAAGTTTTTAGAAATTTACTAGGATTCAGTTGAGATTGCACTGGACTTTTAAGTGGAACAATAAGTAGACTTGTCTTTTTAATATTGAATCTTCCCATCCAATAATTTTGTATGTCTCTCTATTTATTCAGGTCTTTATTTACATTAAAGAAAAGTTTAATATTTTTCTTTATCCTGCACTTATATATGTGTTGAAAGCCACCAACCAAAATGTACCAGGAACACACTTAGAGTAAGAAGTTAGTTTATTTAGCTTGCTGCGTCTAGGGAAAACATACCCAGAAGAACTGTTGGAGTGTCTCAATAAGAGGAGCAAGAGGACTTCTTGTAGGAGTTAGTTTTGTAGTGGGTGATTCAAAGGAGGATTAGGAAATAGGCAAATTTTGGTTACTATCCCTCTGGAATATATGCTTCTAAAATGCTCAGTTTTGAATATGTGATAGATTATGTTCTCTCCTCAGTTAAAAATGATTTGTTAAAATGAAATCTTGCCTCTCATAGATTGAATATTATAAGCTTTAATGTGCAAATGGTTCACTTTCATCCACAGTGATTTCTGTGCAATAGGACACAAGTGGAAACAGGATCTTTTGAGGCTGTATTTTTCTATATGTAGCAACATGGGTTTTGCATTAAAATTTGTTTGTTTTTCCCCTTTGCAGCAAAATCCTTTATATGACACAAGGAGATGCAAGGCATTCCAGTGTGACCTAACTAAAGATGACCTTCTGGAACACATGCCTCCAGAGTCTGTGGACGTCGCCATGTTGATATTCGTGCTCTCCGCTGTTCACCCCGATAAGATGCACCTTGCCTTGCAGAACATTCACAAGGTTGGTGGTTTGGAGCCTGCACTTGAGGGCTGGACAGCCCAGTCTTCTTACTTACCTTCCCTCTGAGGTTGGGTACTGTCTAGATTCAAGAGCTTCCATTCTCACCAGGTTGGCTATGCAGTCCAAGTATGGAAAGAGATTCTCCCCCATAAAACATCCATGATTTACTTAGTGACCTTCATTGTTCTTCAGAGCTTGTCCAGCTTTACAGCAAGGATGCTTCTTACCTGGGCTCTAGGGAATCCTGCTGTAAAGCAAGAGAAGTGTGGTGCAGTGGTCAGGAGTACACAGTTGGGAGTCAGGAGTGCCTAGTGTCAAAATCTGGCTTCCCTATTTAGGTAAGTTCCTTTACCTCTTGGAGCCTCAGTTTCATTACCTGTACAAATGTAATTATGGTGAGAATATGAAATATGTATAATGTGCTTAGCATAGTGTCTAGAACATGGTAAGTGCTCTTTAAAAGTCAGCTGCTGTAGTAGTTATTGTCATCATTGCTATTAAAATGGGGAGGACCCAAACTGCTCTGGCCACCAGGAGGCCACTATAGCACTCAGGACATAAAGCTTCTCTTATAAGTCACGTGACTCAAGATATGCTACCTCATCTCCCTTCCCTGGCCTCAGTTTCCTTGTCTATAAAATAAGGCCCCAGTTGGTTGGCTCAGTGGTAGAGCATCGGCCTGGCGTGTGGAAGTCCCGGGTTCGATTTCTGGTCAGGGCACACAGGAGAAGCGCCCATCTGCTCCACCCCTCCCCTTCCCCCTCTAGCTTCTCTCTTTCTCTCTCTCTCTCTCTCTCTCTCTCCCTCTCCCTCTCCCTCTCCCTCTCCCTCTCCCCCTCCCCAGCCAAGACTCAATTAGAGTGAGTTGGCCCCAGGCATGGAGGATGGTTCCGGTTGCAACAGAGCAAGGGCCTCAGATGGGCAGAGCATCGCCCCCTAGTGGGTATGCCGGGTGGATCCCATTCCAGGCATGTGCAGGAGTCTGTCAGTGCCTCCTCTCCTGTCACTAAAAATTAAAAAAAAGGGGGGGGGTCTCTTTCACTCAAAGTTATTATAAGATGAGGGTGCTTTGTAAACTATAGTAGAAGGTGTCTTTTTTTTGTGGCAGAGACAGAGAGTCAGAGAGGGACAGATAGGGACAAACAGGAAGGGAGAAAGATGAGAAACATCAGTTCTTCGTTGTGGTTCCTTAGTTGTTCATTGATTGATTTCTCATATGTGCCTTGACTGGGGGGCTACAGCAGACCGAATGACCCCTTGCTCAAGCCAGTGACCTTGAGCTCAAGCTAGTGAGCCTTGCTCAAACTGGATGAGCCGGCTCAAGCTGGCGACCTCGGGGTCTCAAACCTGGGACCTCCACATCACAGTCTGATGCTCTATCCACCGTGCCACCACCTGGTCAGGCAGAAGGTATCTTATCTATACAAACAATTGGTAATGATGTTGAATAATTTAAAACCAACAAAATCAAGAAATCATAAAAATGGTAAGTTCTTTTATTATAACTTAAAATATATTAATATTCACTTATCACACTTTAGGTATAGAGCCAAGGCCTTTTCTTTGAGTTTGGGGCCATTTTTCATCTTTCCTACATGAACCACACATAAATAGAGTTTTTCTTTCTTTTCTTTTCTTTTATATTATTGATTTTAGAGTGGGGCTGGTGAGAAGCATCGATTCATAGTTGTAGCACTTTAGTTCCTTGATTCTCATGTGTGCCTTGACTGGGGGGGCTCCAGCCATGCCAGTGATCTCTTACTCCAGCCAGTGACCATGGGCTCAAGCCAGTGACTGTGGGGTTGTAATCTGACGCTCATTCCAGTGACCCTGTGCTCAAGCTGGTGAGCCTGTGCTCAAGCCGGATAAACCCGCGCCCAAGCCGGCAACCTCGGGGTTTCTAACCTGGGTCCTCAGCATCTCAGCTCAATGCTCTAACCACTGTGCAACCACCTAGTCAGGCTAATTAGAAAATATTAAAAGGATTACAAAGTAGATCAAATTTGTCACCATAATTTGTCAATTTGCCTTGAAACCTCAGGCAAATCGCTTTTACTCTGAACCTTAGTTACTATACAGTGGGGATAATAGATGTAACCTACCCGCTCTCGGAGTTAGTGGGAGAATGAAAGGACCTGCATTGAGAAATGCCCGGTTAAGTGTCCAGTTCCATGATCGGGGAAGGCTTTAGTATCAGTCCAGAAAACATACAGAGGGATGACTTACTTGCTCAAGGTCGTTCAGCTGGTTATCGGAAGGACTGTGACAGGAAGCGATTTCGGAACTCCCGAGTGATGCTCTTTCCACTGTCCCATGCAGCGTGTCTTCTCGCGTGAAGTACATCTTTCTCGTGGGAGCTCAAGTTTTCAGAATTTTCCCCTCTCGGTTATTCATATTTTAAAACTTGGCATTTTTGACCAAGATAAGAATTTTGTTATCTAAGAAGCTCTTGACTGACAATATTTATAATGCATGCTAGTATTGATAAGAATTTACTCCATGAGAGAATCTGCTAGCACACTTGAAAGTATTATGGACAATATTTTCTATTCTATTCGGAAAGAAATACTTCAAACTGCATCAAATATCTATTATAGGGAGTATATGTCATATGTCTGAAAAGCTATCTTGATGTGGTGGGTCAGAATAAAAGTAAGATTAGTGCCCCTTTTGAAGTCCACTCTGATTTGGTAATGTTAATGCAGTTTGAAAGAATTTTAATATAAAAAGCAAGTGTCACAGCATGTACCACTTTCTTTTCATCCTGAAAAACATGGCTATTTGCTTTGTAAGATAGAGCAATTATACCCATGCCTGCTGATTCCACCTTCTTGAGACATCTACCTGTGACACCATCTCCTAAAGGCTTCAATGAGGGACTCCCGCTGGGCCTGACATGGGGCCAAGTGTGAGTCCTGACTCCCCCACTTAGTAGCTGATAGTGATTGTATGCAGATCACTTACCTCTTCTAATGTCAGTTTCCTCTTACATGAGGATAGTAATCACACTCCTTCCTTTCTCTCAGAATTAGAGGAAGATCCAATGAGACAGTGTCTGGGAAGCTGTACAGTGAATGTTAGGCGTAGGTCAGATACTAGCGTGGCTGGGTAAGCTCTACATAGTCATAGCACAGCGAAACCAGAGCTGAGACTCAGGATGAGGAAAGCCAGCCAGCATTGGAAAAAGCCAAAATGACATCATATTGTTATGAAAAAGATAGTTTGGCTTCAGGGTCTTGTACTAGGAGATGGCTAATAAAATGTTGGGAGAACTTGCTTTAATGAGGATAAGACTGTTTCGTTTAATATCGAACATTTTAATTGTATGACACTGGACCTCTCAGCATGCTCTTGTAAGTGCTGCAGAACTATCCCTTCATGGACATACTGCCAAGTCTGACTATTTTTGATTAACAGGCCCTTTTTTTCTTCATATTATGTGGATTTCAGTCTGACCCACTTCATAATTATCATAATAGTAAGTTAATCTCTAAATCAATCAGATTTTATGGTAAGCTTTGTTTGACTGCGTTCCCCAGAGTTATATGCAAACTGTTTTTGCTTTGTAGGTATTAAAACCAGGCAAAGGTGTCGTCTTGTTTCGTGACTATGGGCTGTATGATCACGCCATGCTTAGATTTAAAGCTGGCAGCAAACTTGGAGAAAACTTTTATGTTAGACAAGACGGAACCAGATCGTATTTTTTTACCGATGGTAAGAGGAATGGAATTGGTCTTTATTTCTGTTTACGAGATTGCTTTATCACTGTAATACTGGTCAGGGCTGGGATCGCTGCATTTGGCACACATGCACAGAACCTGGAGCAGACTCCCTAACGTGTGCCACCTGGACAGCGTAGACACAGCCCTGGCCCTGCCGAGCTCACACCTCCTGGTGAGGGGGTCTGCTTAGCCGGGGTTGACAGCAGGCTCTGAAGTGCCACGTGGCTACCCTACCGGGAACTGTGCCGGAAAGGGCGGGGGGCAACTCAGCCTCCTCCACTCTCTTCAGTCACAGAGAAAGAAAATGGGTCAGTGTTGTCTTGTGAGTACTTTCCCAGGTCACAGACATTTTTCTCTAGAAGTAATTGGATCTGTTTTTAAATGTACAAGTTTGCTATAGAGAGGTCCTTAAAAAGTCATTTTTTTATTTAAGAAATCCATACCAAACATTATTTCAGTCTTTTAGGTATTTTGAACATGAGTTTTAAGCCAAATAATTACCTTCTTAAGCTCTGGTTTTTTTCAAACATCTGTATTTCTTGAAATGAAATATTCTTTTGGATTCTAAATGAAAAGTGAGTGATTACCATTTAAACTGCAAAATCATAAAAAATGTTAAGTGAAAATTTAAAATTTGTTTTAGTGTTTCTGATTCATGAAATTTGATGATACCAGTTGTAAATAATGAGACGGTGCGTAGTATCCGTGAGGTGCTTCAGCGCACCGTCTTTGGAGTAATGCTCCTAGTAAGAGTCTGTATTTTTGCTACAGAGCCATATTCTGTTTGTTTCATTTAACATGTAGTGCTGTATCATTTGGGTGAAGTTTTCCTTAGGGTATGTCACCATCAGGTGATTTTCCCTCCACTGCTCACAAGTTTTTCTCCATGTTGGGATAGATGAGGTGCTTGGTGTAAACAAATCAGATGCAGACTTTATGTGATCCACCCAGTAGGCTTTTGTGTTTGGGGACTCGTTCCAGGGAAAGATGGGGCACAGTCCAGGTTATCCTTAAACTTTCCTGGTTACATTTTTGGCTGGGAGGTTTCTATTTGGGTGTAAGATGATGAGAAATAGGAGTGTGTTACTTTCCAAAACAGATCCTTTAAATTTTAGCATTGAAGTTTTCATTCCATTACAAACACCATCTGTCTCAGCCTGCGCTCCCCCTTCCCTGTGTACAGCAAGGGTGCTGCCGTCAGTGCTGAGCACGGCTGGCCCGCTTGTCTTCCAGAATTCCTGGCTCGGCTCTTCACGGACGCGGGCTATGAAGAAGTGGTGAACGAGTACGTGTTCCGTGAGACAGTGAATAAAAAGGAAGGCCTGTGTGTGCCGAGGGTTTTCCTTCAGAGTAAATTCCGGAAGCCTCCGAAGAACCCAACTCCTGTGACCCCGGGCCGGGATCACGAGTCATGACCTTTTACAAGGTTGGCTTTTATGCTTCCCCTTGAAGAGAAAAGTTTAGAGTCACTCCTTTAATATTGTATACTTTTATATTTTAACTTTTTAAATGAGTATATATGACTTTTGTATTAAAAAGTAGTAACTGTGTGTGTGTGTGTGTGTGTGTGTGTATTATAGAAATGCAAAAGCAAATAGAATTGCAAGGTCTGAAAAGTAAAGAAAGTTTTATGGAATAATTTAGCCATGTCGTCCGACTATAAAAGTCCCAAAGGAAAGCTTAAGGACCCTGTAGCACTTAAAGAGGTCTTTGTCATTACTCGTGTGAGTCTGGAAGTCTGATGTGTGCAGGATGTCAGACAACCCTGTAGAAAAATGAGGCCAGATAGACTAAAATAACACATCCATTGTAATTTTAGCCTGGAGGATCGTTCTCTTCTCTTTTCCAGTGTCTCATATTTGCCTATTTTTCTTTGCTTTAGTTTATATGTGTTTCAAGAACCCATTGTGGCTCCTGCTATAATTGGACTGGTTCCTGCCACACTTCCCCGAGGGAGAGAAGGGAAGGCCACCACCTGTCCCCTCCCTCTCCCCCCATCTGCCGATGCAGGTCTCCAGATATCGGTGGATGGACTGTCCTGACTCCCTGGTGGGAAATGAGGGAGCGTGGTTAGGAGGTAAACGGCTGACAGGGCCAGAATCACAGAGCTAGTATGGGGCGGAACAGGGGGAAATCCTGCAATAGGTCTGCTGACCTGCTGCCTGAACATTCTCATATGATGACTTTTACTTTATGAAATATAGTCCAAGTTCTTTTGGCCTGCTAACAAAAGGTGATCCTGTAAGCCTGTATATTTCACTTTCTGAAGAAAGCTGCTATGAGAGCGTTTGTCTTGAGTACTGAACTGCACATGTAGCAAGCTTGGACCCTTCAACCACATCTGAAGAGGGGGGCGCCCGTGGGAGGGGCTGGATAATAATCATAGCCGTTCTGCACAATTGGGATAAATCCCGGCTAGAGGAGGGAGAGGCAGGGGTCTCAGACCCTGTGCCTGCTGGGTGTCCTCACTGCAGCCTGTCCTTGACTTCCTAGGAGGGCCGAAGGAGCGGGCAGCAAGAGGGACTCCCGTCATCTGCTGCTGGGTTGTCGTATTATCTCCCCTTCTTTTGAAGGCTGGAAGATGGCTGCAGTAGGTGAGAGCAAAACTGATCATGTTACAGAGTTTGTTCTTTGCAGTTTCCTTGGGATTTTTTAATCAGCTTGTAAAGAAGGTGGACCTGCAGGGCAGGTGTTCATGGGCCTTACAGAGGAGAGTCAGACCTTGCCTCAGAGCAGTTTGCTCGGGGAGAGCCAGGAGCAGGCCAGGGCTCCCCACATCTAGTCCAGGACTCCTCCCTCTCAGCCCCGCCACTCAGTGAAGCCCCCACCCCGCTGCAGCCCCTGCACTCCCTAATGTCCCCTCCACAGAAGTCCTTTTCCTCTTCCTCCATTAGTGCTGGCCAGGGTTGCTTGGGTTTTAGTGGCTGAGCTGGTTATAAATGACAGTCGAAGTAGAAGGTGTTGAGCAGTGTGGTGGTATAGGATGAGCAGGGGCTTTTGTTACCAAGTCATTTGGAATCGTGACCTCATCACTTGTACAACAGGGATAGCTGTACTGACAAGGCCACCTCCTGGAGGTCGCCGGTCCAGGGCGGCCCACATGCCTGGGAGACAGGAGTGAAGGAAGCTGCATAGGCCGACCAGGGCCCTGGCCATGACAAGAGGCCTCTACTTGTACCAGTAGTTGAGTGAGGGGACACCTGTGAACTAGGCCAACAGTTTCCTCCAGACACAGCTTGGAGTTGTCATGATTCACAGGGGCAACTACAGCCCCAAATCCCTACCCCACAAAGGAAAGTCTGCAAAAGTTTCCCTTGGACTTTTTAAAGACACTGAGCAAGGAAACCTCTCAGTGACCCCACTTTAAAATATATTGGTTGTAAAATATACTTCTAATTAAATGAATGAGGTGACACAGTCCATCAGGGTTTTAGCTATGAGCCAATGAATTGAATTAAGAAAAAAGCCATCTGGGCCTGACCTGTGGTGGCGCAGTGGATAAAGTGTCGACCTGGAACGCTGAGGTCGCCGGTTCGAAACACTGGGCTTGCCCAGTCAAGGCATATATGGGAGTTGAAGCTTCCTGCTCCTCCCCCCTCTCTCCCCCCTTCTCTAAAATGAATAAATAAAATCTTTAAAAAAAAAAAGAAAAAGAAAAAAAGCCATCTGACCAGGCGGTGGTGCAGTGGATAGAGCGTCGGACTGGGATGCGAAGGACACAGATTCGAGACCCCGAGGTCGCCAGCTTAAGCGCAGGTTTATCTGGTTTGAGCAAAGCTCACCAGCTTGGACCCAAGGTCGCTGGCTTCAGCAAGGGGTTACTTGGTCTGCTGCAGCCCCACAGTCAAGGCACATGTGAGGAAGCAATCAATGAACAACTAAAGTGCCACACGAAAAATTGATGCTTCTCGTCTCTCCCTTTCTGTCTATCCCTATCTGTCCCTCTCTCTGACTCCTCTGTAAAAAAAAAAAAAAGAAAAAAACCCCCAAAAGCCTGAGCATTATAAAAACATGGCTTCAGCTTGACCAGGCAGTGGCTCAGTGGATAGAGCATCAACCTGGGATGCTGAGGACACAGGTTCAAAACCCCAAGGTTGCCAGCTTGAGCATGGCTCATACAGGTTGAGCAAGAGTTCACCAGCTTGAGTGCAGGGCCATTGGCTTGAGCATGGAATCATAGACATGACCCCATGGTCACTGACTTGAAGCCAAAGGTCGCTGGCTGGAGCCGCCCAGTCAAGGGACATATGGGAGAGCAACCAGTGGACAACTACAAGTTGATGCTTCTCATCTCTTGCCCTCTGTTTGTCCCTCTTTCGTGCGCAAAAAACAAAGACATGGCTTCAGTCCCACTGCCTTCCGTTCCTTGTGTCCATTCTCCCTAGGCACATGTCCGTTATTGCACCCCAGATTTAAGACAACAGAAACATATATTCTCCCACAATTTAGGTGCCCAGGGTCCTGGGAAAACAATGACAGTTTAGTAGCAAAGCTCTGTAACAGCATTTATTGAATCATAGACATAGAGTCAACCAATATTGTGTTGTCTTTACAGACAGAAACAGCCCCTGAAAAGCAGTGAGGACGGTTAGCTATATACTGTAGAAAATAGCATAAATATTATAGTACCATACAGTATGGTATGTATACCATATAATATATATTATGTGTAGTACAGGGTATGTATTCTACCACAGTATATACCCTAATACTATACTACACAGCACTATATATTTCTTTTGAGGTTTTATATACACTGCATGATATAGTACAATAATAGTAAACTATAGAGTTGTGAGTATGGACATGTGAGTTTGAGTCCAGGACTTGCCTAATTCAAGTCTCCAACTTCTGTGAGCCTCAGTCTTCACATCTCTAAAGCTGAGATCCTACTAATAGCACAAGGCTGCTGCCAAGATTAAAGCACGTGGGTGTGCTTTATTTACTAAAAGTGCCAGTCAGGTGCGAGTTATTTCTATTTGTATTCTCCAAGAAAATGACCTCTCCTATGATTGTCATTAAGTCCAAACTCCTCTAGAAGAGGGATGTCATTTTTTAATCTTGGTATCCTTGAAAGGGCCCAGGATTTGGATGTTACCACAAGGTGGCGCTAGGTGCCAGATATGCCTGTGGGCCTCAACTCCCATCTCAATTCCGGTTCCAACATGTCTGTTTTTATTGCCATTGAAGAGGAAGGAAAATACTCACAAATGTGTTTTCTAGGTCAACTTTAGCTCATAATATCAGTGTTGGCCTCACAGTGAGGATGAAGCAAGGGAGATTTTATCCAGCATTTGATCCGCTTTGCCTACTGAAGGTGGTTTGCTCTCAACAATTTGGACATTTTTAGGAGACCAGCCCTGAAGGTGTCTGCTAGGCCCCAGGCACATTGGAGGCACTAATCAAGGATCCTGTTGTTTTCTTGCAGGTAAATAAAATATCCTTTGCTCCTCCCTCATCCCTGTATGGTTCTGTGCATTTGTTTTTGCTGTTGCTCAGGATGAAGGCAAAGCAAGAGAGGGGACTACAGCATGGCTACCTGCTTCCTCACATGTTATTCATCGTTCCCTCGTCCACAGCTGTCAGCCAAGGAGGGGAAAGTTGTGAAATCAATCGTGTATGCCAACAGTGTTTTGGAGAACCGTGTTTGCTGTTGGAGATCAAATATTTAATATAAACTTAAACAGGCTCTACTACTGAAACCAGAGGTTCCATTAAAAATAAAATTAGCTTTTTTGTTTTTTTTCCTTTTTCTGCCATTCTCAAATATGTGGCGTTTCATCAGAGCAGTGGTAGTCAGCCTGGTCCCTACCGCCCACTAGTGGGCGTTCCAGCTTTCATGGGGGGCGGTAACAGAGCAACCAAAGTATAAATAAAAAGATAGATTTAACTATAGTAAGTTGTCTTATAAAGATTTATTCTGCCAAACTTAGCGAAAATCTGACATAAAGTACTTGGTAAGTAATTATTATTATATGCTTTAACTTGCTGTAACTCTGCTTTATAAATTTTATAAAGTAAAGTTACTTCCCTACTTTATAAATCACCATTACTGTGGAACCGGTGGGCGGTTAGAAAATTTTACTACTAACAGAGATACAAAAGTGGGCGGTAGGTATAAAAAGGTTGACTACCCCTGATATAGACGGTATTTGTTTTGATGGGCAACAGGCACAGGGCACTATGGGGTCACTCAGGCTCGAATACAGGGCTAGGGGCAAGGACATATGAGAGGTAGGGAGACAGCCCCAGCCACTAAAACAAAGGAAAATAGCCAGGAAGTCAAACAGTAACACTCAGCACTTCAGAGGAAAGAAAAAGAGGAAGAAAGGCTACGGAAAGCAGGAGTGTGACACCTGTCACCGTCACTTGTATTTCCACATTTTCCAGTAGAGGCATCTTATGCCCAGGTCCGGGACAAGGCCATCATGATGAGAAATGACACACAGCTCTTTTAGAATTTCTTACCAAGCATGTCAGGATCTGTAAGAAATATATCAAGACTAGCAAAATGAGAATTTGCAGGTAAATACAATTGCTAACAGAATGGACAAAATGATCAACTCTAACTAGAAATAATTATGGATTAAATTGAGACTCCCTTTTTTGCCTATCAGATAAGGCTTGAAATGATAATAAAGCTAAGGAATGAGACTGGTTATAGAAGAACAAAACCTGGTTTCCTTAAAACTGCCCTGCCTGACCAGGCAGTGGCACAGTGGATAGAGCGTCAGACTGGGATGTGGAAGGACCCAGGTTCGAGACCCCGAGGTCGCCAGCTTGAGCGTGAGCTCATCTGATTTGAGCAAAAGCTCACCAGTTTGGACCCAAGGTCGCTGGCTTGAGCAAGGGGTTACTCGGTCTGCTGAAGGCCCACGGTCAAGGAACATATGAGAAAGCAATCAAACAACTAAGGTGTCGCAATGCGCAATGAAAAACTTAATGATTGATGCTTCTCATCTCTCCGTTCCTGTCTGTCTATCCCTCTCTCTGACTCTCTGTCTCTGTTAAAAAAAAACAAACAAAAAAACCACTGCCCTTTGGCCCTGGCCAGTTGGCTCAGTGGTAGTTAGCTTAGCACATGGACGTCCTGGTTCAATTCCCGGTCAGGGCACACAGGAGAAGCCACCATCTGCTTCTCCACTTACCCCCTCCTGCAGCCATGACTCCAATGGTTCAAGCAAAGTTGGCCCTGGGCACTGAGGATGGTTCCATGGCCTTGCATCAAGCGCTAAAATAGCTTGGTTGCCAGGCAATGGAGCAGTGGCTCAGACTGGCAGAGCATCGCCTGGTAGGGTGCTTTCTGGGTGGATCCTGGTCAGGGTGCATGTGGGAGTCTGTCTCTGCCTTCCCACCTCTCCATTAAAAAAAAAAAGTACTGCCCTTTAGACCAGTGTTTTTCAACCACCAGTATACAGACCAGTCTGCAAAAGACAATCACCCTGATGTATGAAGATGATAGACCCATTGATCTTAGTTGAATTTGCTTATGCTTGGAGTGGTTACTACCTTAGCAGTCCCCAAAATAATTCTATTTTTAGCAGCCCCCAAGTGTAAAAAGTTTGAAAACCACTGTTTTCTGAAATGATGGAAATATTCTCTGTCTGCATCGTCCAGTATGGTAGCCACTAACCCCATGAGGCTGTTGTGGACTAAGACTAGTGCCCAGTGCAAGAAAGCAACTGGCTTTTTTTTTTTTTTTTTTTAATAAATTTTTATTAATGGTAATGGGATGACATTAATAAATCAGGGTACATATATTCAAAGAAAACATGTCTAGGTTATTTTGTCATCAAATTATGTTGCAAACCCCTCGCCCAAAGTCAGATTGTCCTCCGTCACCCTCTATCTAGTTCTCTGTGCCCCTCCCCCTCCCCCTAACTCTCTCCCTCCCTCCCTCCCATGTCCTCCCTCCCCCCCCCACCCTTGGTAACCACCACACTCTTGTCCATGTCTCTTAGTCTCATTTTTATGTTCCACCAATGTATGGAATCATGTAGTTCTTGTTTTTTTCTGATTTACTTATTTCACTCCTTATAATGTTATCAAGATCCCACCATTTTGCTGTAAATGATCTGATGTCATCATTTCTTATGGCTGAGTAGTATTCCATAGTGTATATGTGCCACATCTTCTTTATCCAGTCTTCTATTGAAGGGCTTTTTGGTTGTTTCCATGTCTTGGCCACTGTGAACAGTGCTGCAATGAACATGGGGCTACATGTGTCTTCACGTATCAATGTTTCTGAGGTTTTGGGGTATATACCCAGTAGAGGGATTGCTGGGTCATAAGGTAGTTCTATTTGCAGTTTTTTGAGGAACCACCATACTTTCCTCCATAATGGTTGTACTACTTTACAGTCCCACCAACAGTGAATGAGGGTTCCTTTTTCTCCACAGCCTCTCCAACATTTGCTATTACCTGTCTTGTTGATAATAGCTAATCTAACAGGAGTGAGGTGGTATCTCATTGTAGTTTTGATTTGCATTTCTCTAATAACTAATGAAGCTGAGCATCTTTTCATATATCTGTTGGCCATTTGTATCTCTTCCTGGGAGAAGTGTCTGTTCATGTCCTCTTCCCATTTTTTTATTGGATTGTTTGTTTGTTGTTGAGTTTTATGAGTTCTTTGTAAATTTTGGATATTAGGCCCTTATCTGAGCTGCCGTTTGAAAATATCAGTTCCCATATAGTTGGCTGTCTGTTTATTTTGATATCAGTTTCTCTTGCTGAGCAAAACCTTTTAATTCTGATGTAGTCCCATTCATTTATCTTTGCCTTCACTTCTCTTGCCATTGGAGTCAAGTTCATAAAATGTTCTTTAAAACCCAGGTCCATGATTTTAGTACCTATGTCTTCTTCTATGTACTTTATTGTTTCAGGTCTTATATTTAGGTCTTTGATCCATTTTGAATTAATTTTAGTACACGGGGACAGGCTGTAGTCGAGTTTCATTCTTTTGCATGTGGCTTTCCAGTTTTCCCAACACCATTTGTTGAAGAGGCTTTCTTTTCTCCATTGTGTGTTGTTGGCCCCTTTATCAAAGATTATTTGACCATATATATGTGGTTTTATTTCTGGGCTTTCTATTCTGTTCCATTGGTCTGAGTGTCTATTTTTTTGCCAATACCATGCTGTTTTGATTATCGTGGCCCTATAATAGTGTTTAAAGTCAGGTATTGTAATGCCCCCAGCTTCATTCTTTTTCCTTAGGATTGTTTTGGCTATTCGGGGTTTTTTATAGTTCCATATAAATCTTATGATTTTTTGTTCCATTTCTTTAAAAAATCTCATAGGGATTTTGATGGGAATTGCATTAAATTTGTATATTGCTTTGGGTAATATGGCCATTTTGATTATATTTATTCTTCCTATCCAGGAACAAGGAATATTTTTCCATCTCATTGTATCTTTTTCGATTTCCCTTAACAATGCTTTGTAATTTTCATTATATAGGTCCTTTACGTTCTTTGTTATGTTTATTCCTAGGTATTTTATTTTTTTTGTTGCAATCGTGAAGGGGATTATTTTTTTGAGTTCGTTTTCTAATATTTCATTGTTGGCATATAGAAAGGCTATGGACTTTTGTATGTTAATTTTGTATCCTGCGACCTTACTGTATTGGTTTATTGTTTCTAATAATCTTTTTGTGGAGTCCTTCGGGTTTTCGATGTATAGGATCATATCATCAGCAAAAGTGATAGCTTTACTTCTTCTTTTCCGATATGGATGCCTTTTATTTCTTTGTCTTGTCTGATTGCTCTGGCCAGAACTTCTAGCACCACGTTGAATAAGAGTGGAGAGAGTGGACAACCCTGTCTTGTTCCTGATTTAAGGTAGAAAGTCCTCAGTTTTATGCCGTTTAATAGGATGTTGGCTGATGGTTTATCATATATGGCCTTTATCATGTTGAGATATTTTCCTTCTATACCCATTTTGTTGAGAGTCTTAAACATAAAATTGTGTTGTATTTTATCAAAAGCCTTTTCTGCATCTATTGATAAGATCATGTGGTTTTTGTTCTTTGTTTTGTTGATATGGTGTATTACATTAACTGTTTTGCGTATGTTGAACCATCCTTGAGATTCTGGGATGAATCCCACTTGATCATGATGTATTATTTTTTTAATATGTTGTTGTATTCGGTTTGCCAGTATTTTGTTTAGTATTTTAGCATCTGTATTCATTAGAGATATTGGTCTGTAGTTTTCTTTCTTTGTGCCATCCTTGCCAGGTTTTGGTATGAGGGTTATGTTGGCCTCATAAAATGTGTTTGGAAGTATTGCTTCTTCTTCAATTTTTTGGAAGACTTTGAGTAGAATAGGAACCAAGTCTTCTTTGAATGTTTGATAGAATTCACTAGTATAACCGTCTGGGCCTGGACTTTTATTTTTGGGGAGGTTTTTAATAGTTTTTTCTATTTCCTCCCTGCTGATTGGTCTGTTTAGGCTTTCTGCTTCTTCATGACTCAGTCTAGGAAGGTTGTATTGTTCTAGGAATTTATCCATTTCTTCTAGATTGTTGTATTTGGTGGCATATAATTTTTCATAGTATTCTACAATAATTCTTTGTATTTCTATGATGTCTGTGGTGATCTCTCCTCTTTCATTTTGGATTTTATTTATTTGAGTCCTGTGTCTTTTTTCCTTGGTGAGTCTTGCTAAGGGTTTGTCAATTTTGTTGATCTTTTCAAAGAACCAGCTCCTTGTTTTATTGATTTTTTCTATAGTTTTTCTGTTCTCTATTTCATTTATTTCTGCTCTGATTTTTATTATCTCCTTTCTTCGGCTGGTTTTGGGTTGTCTTTGTTCTTCTTTTTCTAGTTCCTTAAGGTGTGAAGTTAAGTGGTTTACTTCGGCTCTCTCTTGTTTGTTCATATAGGCCTGAAGTGATATGAACTTTCCTCTTATTACTGCTTTTGCTGCATCCCAGAGATTCTGATATGTCGTATTTTCATTTTCATTTGTCTGTATATATCTTTTGATCTCTGCGCTTATTTCTTCTTTGACCCATTCATTTTTTAGAAGTATGTTGTTTAGTTTCCACATTTTTGTGGGTTTTCCCCCCTCTTTTTTGCAGTTGAGTTCTAGTTTCAAGGCTTTATGATCAGAAAATATGCTTGGTACAATTTCAATTTTTCTAAATTTGCTGATATTGTCTTTGTGGCCCAACATATGGTCAATTCTTGAGAATGTTCCATGTACACTAGAGAAAAATGTATACTCTGTCGCTTTGGGATGAAGTGTCCTGTAGATGTCTATCATATCCAGGTGTTCTAGTATTTCGTTTAAGGCCACTATATCTTTATTGATTCTCTGTTTGGATGTCCGATCTAGAGCCGTCAGCGGTGTATTGAGGTCTCCAAGTATGATTGTATTTTTGTTAGTTTTTGTTTTAAGGTCAATAAGTAGCTGTCTTATATATTTTGGTGCTCCTTGGTTTGGTGCATATATATTAAGGATTGTTATGTCTTCTTGATTCAACTTCCCCTTAATCATTATGAAATGACCATTTTTGTCTCTGAGTACTTTTTCTGTCTTGTAGTCAGCATTATTAGATATGAGTATTGCTACACCTGCTTTTTTTTGGGTGTTGTTTGCTTGGAGTATTGTTTTCCAGCCTTTCACTTTGAATTTGTTTTTATCCTTGTTGCTTAGATGTGTTTCTTGTAGGCAGCATATAGTTGGATTTTCTTTTTTAATCCATTCTGCTACTCTGTGTCTTTTTATTGGTAAGTTTAATCCATTTACATTTAGTGTAATTATTGATACTTGTGGGTTCCCTACTGCCATTTTATAAATTGCTTTCTGTTAGTTTTGTATCTAGTTTGATTCTTCTCTTTTGTTTTTCTATCATTTGTTTTTGTTTGTTTGTGTTCCATACTTCTTTCCTCTGTTGCTACCTTTTTTAAGTCAAGTGTTTTTGTGGTGGTTTTTTTAAGGGTGGTTACCATTAAGTAATGAAAAGGGTACCTACCATATTCATTGTAGTACCCTATCTTATAAGTATTTCTGCACTTCATCATCCTTTGCTACTGTTAATCTCCATCCTCTCCCCCCTTTTTTTCCTTTGTTGTCACAGTTTAAGTTTGGTTTTATTGTGTTCTTGGTGGAGCTGTTACTTGTGGTGTTGTTTTCTTTTGTTCTTTGAATCTGGTTGGAAAACCCCCCTTAGTATTTCCTGGAGTGGGGGCTTTCTGTTGACAAATTCTCTCATCTTTTCTGTATTTGTGAATGTTTTTATATCTCCTTCATACTTGAAGGATAGCTTTGATGGGTATAGTATTCTTGGCTGAAAGTTCCTCTCTTTCAGGGCTTTAAATATTGGGGTCCACTCTCTTCTAGCTTGTAGAGTTTCTGCTGAGAAATCTGATGATAATCTAATAGGCCTTCCTTTATATGTTGTACTCTTCTTTTCCCTGGCTGCCTTGAGAATTTTTTCTTTGTCATTGGTTTGTGTCATCTTTATTATGATGTGCCTTGGAGTGGGTTTGTTGGGGTTAAGAAAACTTGGTGTTCTGTTTGCTTCTTGAATTTGAGGCTTTAGTTCCTTCCACAGGCTTGGGAAGTTCTCGTCTATTATTTGTTTGAGTATATTCTCCATTCCATTTTCTTTCTCTTCTCCCTCTGATATACCTATTATTCTTATGTTATTCTTTCTGATGGAGTCAGACAATTCCTGTAGGGCTTTCTCATTTTTTATTATTTTTGAGTCTCTTTCTTCTTCTCTCTGTTGTGCCTCAAGTTGTTTGTCTTCTATTTCACTAATCCTATCTTCAATCTGGGCTGTTCTGTTAGCTAAGCTTGTTACCTCGTTTTTCAGCTCGTGAATTGAGTTTTTCATTTCTGTTTGATTTGTTTTTATAGTTTCAATTTCCTTGGTAATATATTCTTTGTGTTCATTGAGTTGTTTTCTGATCTCCCTATATTGCCTTTCTGTGTTTTCTTGTATATCTCTGAGTATTTTTAACATTTCTATTTTAAATTCTCTGTCATTTAGCTCCAAGGCTTCCAATATGTTAAGTCTTTTCTCCATAGATTTTTCCACATCTATTTGTGTTACCTCTCTTTCTTTTGTATCCATAATATTCGATTTCCTCTTTCTTATCGGCATCTGAGGGTAGTCTTATTGATAGCACACAGGCGCACTCCCTGGCGGCTTGAATGAGCGTCGCTGTGGTAGCTTCCTCCACACCCTCGTCTCTCAGATTCAAGTGATAACAGTCCTTTTGCTTTCAGTTTGTGTGGAACTCCGGAATGCTCCGAGGATAAATTTTTCTGTTTCTAGTTGATAAATTTGTTGTGATTTAGGGGAGAGCTGTCGGATGCGCTTCTCATGGCGCCATTTCCGTGACGTCACTCCAGATGAAAAATTAATAATTACTGTCTATGATTGAATATTCACTGAGAAAGAAATAATTGTGAGTCAATGATATTGTATGAGCCGTGTTGTGTTTCAGTTAAGAAGTACACAAAGCCATTGGCACGCTCGGTAGATCGCGCACTCTTTTAAGGTCTCCTGTGCAGAGCGCATGCGTCTCCTAATCGCATCTAGCCGCACTGTACCGATTCTTGAAGAATTGTCATGTCAAATACAAATACGTCACATCACATGCAATGGATCGACTCTTTGGGTGTATTGCGAAGCATCTGGAAGCTCCAAGTATAGGTTTTTCTGTTTCTGGTTGAAGATCTTGTTGAGTTTTGGGGGAGATTTATCGGTATCGCTTCCTACCCCGCCATTACTCTGACGTCATCTTGCAAATTATCATTTTTTCGCACGACCCTGGGATCCAGAAGGCAGAAGCCACTTCTCCGCGGCCTCCTCCTCCTTCCCGGCGAGCATCCCCAGCCCGCAGAGACACGTGGCGTCGGGGATCGCAACTGGCTTTCAAATTGCATTTAAATTTAAATGTGACTAGCTATATGTGGCTAAATGTCTACCATATTAGCACAGGCCTAGAACACAACTGGGCATCATGTAGCAAATTCCATAAATCTGTACATAATCTTGGATCAGTATCCGTGTTTAGGAATCCAGTTTAAGGAAATAATCAGATGTTTTCAAAGATTTTATCACAGTGCTATTAGAACAAGGAAAAGGTGGCAACAGATCAGATGTCTAAAACCAGGTTGATTATATAAATTATAATATCAATTAGAATATTGCGCAGTCATTGAAACTTTTGAAAACTTAATAAGAAAATGCTCAGTATATAAGTAAGCAGAAATGTAAAACTATACCTAAGAATGGTTTCAATTATGTTTAATATTATAAAAGGATAGGTAAAATGATACATTTTTTAAAACATCCACACAGGAAGGAACTGATCCAAAATGGTTATAGGGCTTGAGTTCAGGGTTGTCTGATTACAGCTGATACTTTTCATTCTTTAAACTTTTCTGAAATTTCCATGTTTTCTATAATGAGCATATATTGCTTTTACATTTTTTAAAAATAAAGGTGTTCTATTATCTTTAGAACACCTTTCCAAAAATCCTTGTGACAAATCCACTAGAAATGCTATTTCAGCCTTTAAGATTCTTACCCACCTGGAGCTGGAGGACACCTCCCAGGAGTAAGAAGATGGTTATCTTAGATGGTGATTCCTGTTCCAGGCTCTGGCCTCAGGGGGTGGTGTCTTAGGTGGGATGTGTTCATCTGGGCTGGGCCCGCCAAGGCTGCAATGAATTTGGAAATGCGTACCCTTCCATTTGGATAACTTTACTCAAATTAATGATTCCCCACGACTCCCGACACACACATACCCCAGATATATATTCTCTCTTTCTGGAATATTATTAAAAAGTAGAACCTCCTGACCTGACCAGGTAGTGACGCAGTAGATAGAGCATCAGCCTGGGATGCTGGGGACCCAGGTTCGAAACGCCGAGATTGCTGGCTTGAGTGTGGGCTCACCAGCTTTAGTGCAAGGTCGCTGACTTGAGCATGGGATCATAGACATGACCCCATGGTCGCTGGCTTGAGCCCACAGGTTGCTGGCTTGAAGCCCAAGATCACTGGTGTGAGCAAGGGGTCACTGGCTCAGCTGGAGCCCCCAGTCAGGGCCCATATGAGAAAGTAATCAATGACCAACTAAAGTGCTGCAACTCTGAGTTGATGCTTCTCATCTCTCTTCCTTCCTGTCTGTCTCTCTTTCTCGCTAAAAAGAAGAAAAAAGGGGGGGAAAAAACAATGTAAGGCCCTGGCCGGTTGGCTCAGTGGTAGAGCGTCGGCCTGGCGTGCAAAAGTCCTGGGTTCGATTCCCGGCCAGGGCACACAGGAGAAGCGCCCATCTGCTTCTCCACTCCTTCCCCTCTCCTTCCTCTCTGTCTCTCTCTTCCCCTCCCGCAGCCAAGGCTCCATTGGAGCAAAGATGGCCCGGGTGCTGGGGATGGTTCCTTGGCCTCTGCCCCAGGCGCTGGAGTGGCTCTGGTCAGGACAGAGCGACGCCCTGGTGGGCAGAGTGTCGCCCCCTGGTGGGCGTGCCGGGTGGATCCCGGTCGGGCGCATGCGAGAGTCTGACTGTCTCTCCCTGTTTCCAGCTTCAGAAAAATACAAAAAAAAAAAAAAGGAAAGCAACTATATATTCATACTTCTCATTCCCCCTACCTCTCCTCTCTCTGTAAAATAAATAAATAAAATCTTAAAAAACAAGCAAACAAACAAAAAAACAACAATGTAGAACCCCCTGAACTGATGCTCTCATTTTCCAATCTGTTCTCTCCTTTTCTGCTCTCTTGGTGGTTAGCTTTCTGGGAGATTTAACTCATAATTCTTTCACTGAGTTTTTTATTTCTATTTCCAGATTTTTAAATTCCTAGAACTCTCTTATTCTTTCAGTGTACGTTGGTTCTTAATTGCAACTTCTTGTTTTACGGATGCAACATTTTATCTTCTCTCTTTAAGGCATGCAGTCTCCCAAAGGGGAAAAAATTGGTTCTTAGGGGGTTAGCAAAAAATCTCAGATATTTGGCCTAGCTCTGATCAAGTGCTTTGGAGGAGGATGACAAAGATGTTACCGTCACCCCTTCATTTTTCAGCAGGCGAGCTGGCAGGGAAGTGCTGCTTCCTTACTTCGTGGACATCCTGCTCCAGTCAAGTTGGCCTTTCTCAGTCCTGAAAGGGGCGGAAGAGAGAAGGTGGGGGCCACCTTAGTGCTTTGTGGCCCTCCAAAATGCAGTGCTTTCTAACAAAAATCATTCTTTATTATTTCATTTTCTCTCCTTAGGTAAAAATAAGATTTAATTGTAATTTTTCTCCTTAGAGGTGTGATTTAGGCTTTCACCTCCCTGCATAGTCTTTGAGTATTAGTCTGGGCTGTTCGTCTGGGCTGTCCAGAGAAACACACACACACACACACACACACACACACACACACACACACACACACGAAGAGATTTACTATAAAGAATTGGCTCTCGGCCCTGGCCGGTTGGCTCAGCGGTGGAGCGTCGGCCTGGCGTGCGGGGGACCCGGGTTCGATTCCCGGCCAGGGCACATAGGAGAGGCGCCCATTTGCTTCTCCACCCCCCCCCCCCCCACTCCTTCCTCTCTGTCTCTCTCTTCCCCTCCCGCAGCCGAGGCTCCATTGGAGCGGGGATGGCCCGGGCGCTGGGGATGGCTCCTTGGCCTCTGCCCCGGGCGCTGGAGTGGCTCTGGTCGCCTCGGAGCGACGCCCCGGAGGGGCAGAGCGTTGCCCCCTGGTGGGCGTGCCGGGTGGATCCCGGTCAGGCGCATGCGGGAGTCTGTCTGACTGTCTCTCCCCGTTTCCAGCTTCGGAAAAATACAAAAAAAAAAAAAAAAAAAGAATTGGCTCACACAATTATGGAAGTAAGGGGCTGGGGAAGGAGTCAGCATATTTCTGACCCCTAATATGACTATATTTGAAGAAAAGTCCTTTAAAGAGGTAATTAAGCTTAAATGACGTAATAAATGTGGGCCCTTATCCAATAGGACTGGTGTCCTTAGGAGAAGAGACACCAGGGATGTGCATGCGGAGAAAAGGTGGCAGGTGCTTCAGGAGAAACCCAGGTTCCAGCACCTTGTTCTTGGACTTCAAGCCTCCAGACTGAGAAGATAAATATTTGTTGTTTAAGCCGTCCAATCTGGGGTACTTGGTTATGGCAGCTTGAGCAGACTAACAGCACCTCGCCTGGGAATGGAAGGGGACCTCTGTTTCTAGGCTCACTGTTTCTGCTTGAACAGAAATCTCCCAGCACTCAGAGATCTCCCTCAGGGGAGGCTCAGTGACTTGCAGCTGTCCCCCTGAGCAGGGAGCGCAGAACCCCTCTGGCCTCGGCAGTGTTTATGGGAGGACCACAGACAAAGGGCCAGCCAGGTGGAACTGGTGCTACCTTAGGGCTGCTGATTGTTACTTGGTGAGTCTGTTTGAATTCCAAGATGTGACCTTCAGGTGCCTTGTTCTTGCCTCACGGCTTCCTCTCAGCTACTCCGCCACGTGCCTTTCCCCATTCTCCTCTATCTCAGGCCGCAGCCTGGAAACTGCATTTCCCAAACTGCCTTTCGAGCTGTGTTCCTTGCCTGTTGGGTTCTGCAAAGCACTGGTGTGAGGTTGAAAGGAAAAGCCTGTGGCGTGTGTGTGTGTGTGTGTGTGACATTAGCAATGGCTGTGGTAGGTTGTAGGCTCTCCCTTAGTGGGTACTGGGTGGGGGCAGCAGTGTGGCCAGAGTAACTAAGGGCCCCAGTGGCTCAGATGGCAGTTTTAATAGCAGGAACAGGTAGACTTTGGCTTTCTGTTCAATGAGAGGCGGTGAGTTTAATGGTGGCAGCGGCAGCTGTGACTCTCCGGTGCATCAGTGGTGAACAAATGCATGCTCGAGAGCTCTGGGTAAGACTACTCTCCCCTTTTGTCTCTGTGTTGTAGCATGTCAGTATTTCCTTCCTTTTTAAGGCTGAATACTATTCCATTGTATGTATAGACCATATTTGCTCATCTGTTCATCTGTTGATGGACACGTGGGTTGCTCCCATGTTTTAGCTATGGCGAATAATGCTGTGAACATAGGTATGTATGCAAATATCTCTCTGAGACTCTGCTTTCAATTTGGAGACCTATACCCAGAAATGGAATGACTGGATCATGTGGTAATTGTCAGCTTTTTGAGGAACCCACCACAAATGGTCTTCCACAGAGGCTGTACCAGTAGCGTGAATGCCAACACCAGACCAAAAACCAACACAAGGATTCCAGTCATTGGTTCCTCAGTAACATCACTTTCCCCATGGAGAAAGCTCTGAATTTATTTATGACTGGGAACTTATTGGATATGCAGAATTTCAGGTCCCCTCCCAGACCTACTAAATGAAACCCTGAATTTTCACATGCTCCCTAAATGATTTGTGCATACATGAACGTTTAAGAAGCACTAGGCCAGGGCAGTGATTTTCAGCCTTGGCTGAACATTGGAATTATCAACAGAGTTTTTAAAAAATACTGGCATGTGAAGTCCCCCTTACCCCCTCCCCAGAGATCCTGATGATTGGTCAGGTGCATGGCCTGAGCTTCTTCATTTAAAAATACTCTTCAGATGATTGAGAATCAAAGATTTAAACTAGACCATCGAAAAATATGGAAAACTTTAAGAAATAAAGCTGATAAAGAACATACCCTTCAAAAGAATAAGAAGAGCACACTACAGACCAATCTCATTTATGATGAAAATAAAGTCCAGTAATGATAAAAAAAACACAATAAAATAAGACAAAGCAGAAATACAAGCAATAGTGTGCTGCTGGTTTAAGAAAAAAGGACTGGGCCCTGGCCAGTTGGCTCAGTGGTAGAGCGTCGGCCTGGCGTGTAGGAGTCCCTGGTTCGATTGTCGGCCAGGGCGCACAGGAGAAGCACCCATCTGCTTCTCCACCCCTCCCCCTCTCCTTCCTCTCTGTCTCTCTCTTCCCCTCCCGCAGCCAAGGCTCCATTGGAGCAAAGTTGGCCTCGGGCACTGAGGATGGCTCCATGGCCTCTGCCTCAGGTGCTAGAATGGCCCTGGTCGCAGCTGGGCAGCGCCCCAGATGGGCAGAGCATCGCCCCCTGGTGGGCATGCTGGGTGGATCCCGGTCAGGCGCATGCGGGAGTCTATCTGACTGCCTCCCCGTTTCCAACTTCAGAAAAATTAAAAAATAAGGCCCTGGCCAGTTGGCTCAGCGGTAGAGCGTCGGCCTGGCGTGCGGGGGACCCGGGTTTGATTCCCGGCCAGGGCACATAGGAGAAGCACCCATTTGCTTCTCCACCCCCCCTCCTTCCTCTCCTTCTCTCTCTTCCCCTCCCGCAGCCAAGGCTCCATTGGAGCAAAGATGGCCCGGGCGCTGGGGATGGCTCCTTGGCCTCTGCCCCAGGCGCTAGAGTGGCTCTGGTCGCGGGAGAGCGACGCCCCCGGGGGGCAGAGCATCGCCCCCTGGTGGGTGTGCCGGGTGGATCCCGGTCGGGCGCATGCGGGAGTCTGTCTGACTGTCTCTCCCCGTTTCCAGCTTCAGAAAAATACAAAAAAATAAATAAATAAATAAATAAAAAGATAAAAGGACTGACCTGTTGATTTCCTGTGGTGTAAATACTCCCACCGTGACTAATTTTAAGCATAGCTAATTTGAAGCTAAGTTTTCTTCTAGCAAAAGAACAGTGCTAATTTTAAGCTACCACATGACCTCAAACCTACTTGAAAATTTCTGAAAATTAAACACTGGCTCTCACAAGCTAAGAGCCAGCTGGCTCACCCCAGTAGAGGTTGATTCAAAGTTAAGCAACACACTGATGAATTCCTTCCCTGGATATATAAAAGAAAAGAAACCACGTTATCAAACTGCAGCTATCAATACGTTTAGGATGAGATGCCTTGCGGTCTCCACTTTGGCACCGGATCCATCCTTCCAGGTTGTCCTGCACCAGCTGGCTTCTGGCATTTCCCTGACCTGCTGTTCCCTGGAGGCATCTGTGACACTGGCTTTGCTGCCAGGTCTGGCCTAGCCCAGACTTGCTGGGGCCACTTTGCCCTTTGGTGTTGGCCTAGCTCTGATCAAGTGCTTCGGAGGAGGATGACAAAGATGTTACCATCACCTCTTCATTTTTCAGCAGGCGAGCTGGCAGGGGAAGTGCTGCTTCCTTACTTTGAGGACATCCTGCTTCAGTCAAGTTGGCCCTTTCCAGTCGGAAGAGAGAAGGTGGGGGCCGCCTTCTGTGCCTGGAAACGGAGGGCTTCCTGCCTCGGGACAGGCGTGGCTGCCCCCGCGCCCCGTTCACCTTCTCCGCCCTCAGTTCCTTACTTCCTGGGCTTAGTCATGCCAGTCCCTCCTTCTTGGAACTGGGAGCTCTGGTTGCTTTCCCATCCATTCCCGTTTCGTTTAGACATCCAGAGTCTGTTTCCATTGCTCCTGAGCGGTTCGTAAACCACCATTACTCTTAACCAAGAGGGCTGCCTGGTACAGGAACCAGAGTCTGTGTATGTCGGCTGTGATGACAGATACCAAGGACATTCATTTTCTGGGCCTTGTGCTAGGATTCTGGGGCAGTGGGTTCATCAGCAACTTCCAGATACGGCAGCTCTTCAGGGTTACCAGGTGGCTTCCAGAATTCCCCGAGAGCCACTGGGCACAACTGTGTGAGTCACCGCTTCGCAGAGGCTATGTTCCTGGGAGAACTGCGGCAGTCTGTGAGCCCCTCCCCGCTCTGCTCTCTCCACCCTGCAGGAGCAGTGCCGCCCCCTCTTCTAGCAAAAATGCTGGGAAGTTGACAGATTCTGCGACACAAGCTTATTTATTCTCAGTAAGATTTTATTTATTTACTCACCTAACAAGTAGCCATTGAGCACCTATAATTGTGGCCACTTTGTGCTGAGCCCTATATTCCATCAGGGGAAGGAAAAATGAACAAAATCAGTCCTAAAAAATAAACGAATAAGGTGCTTTGGGGTGGCCCTCAGCAACATGGAGAAAGTACGAGTGGAGAGGAACGGGATGGGAGAGAGCTTCTGCAGCTCAGAAAGTCAGGGAAGGCCATTCTGGAGAGCTAAAGGACCGGGAGCTGAGTGAGGAGGAAGAGCCAACGTGGGGAGGGCGGGGAGGGAGGGGAAGGGGGTAGCAAGGGCCAAGACTGTGCCGTGGGGATGGGCTTGGAGTGTCTGAGGAGTCAGGTGAGAGGAGGGGCAGCAGCGCAGTGGGCAGCGGCGACAGAGGCAGACGAGGGCTGGATCGGGTGGCCAGGACCACGCACAGAGGCACTGCATTTTGTGTCTAATGGAAATAGGGAGGTTCATGAGAGCTGAGTCATGGTTTGGAAAGGTCACTGTGGCGGTGGTGTGGGGACGGACTGGGATGGAGCAACCAGGGGAGCAGGAGACAGGCTGGGAGGCGGCTGCGAGGCCAGAGACAGCGCCAGCAGCGACCATCTGGTGATGCAAAGCGACCTTAGTCATCTGAAGTCACTCCTCCCAGACAGCTCTGCAGTCAGAACCTATTGCTGCAATCCAGAAACACAGCAGCTACTTGCCAGGGGGAAAATCCATGTATTTTTGTATTTATGCTGAAACAATAGTAATTACAGGGCAACTCCTCGTCTTCCCGGCTGTCTCCTGATTATCCTCACAACTCTTGCAAGTGAGTGATCCGCCTCGCCCACCTGCTCCTCGTTGTGGGACACTGGAAGTCCTCAGGGCCTCTGCGCCCTCTGTGCCCCCGGCTACATTGCCAGCCTGTCCCCTGCAGCAGCAGAGGGGTAGGGAGCAGAGACTCTTGAAGATGCTTCACATATTACCAATTATTTGATTACTTTGACATAGCTTAGTTATTCATCTCAAATCCTTCACCATTCTGGAGGAATATATTCACTCATTCCTTTGTCCATTTATTCATTCTTTCAGTCAACAGGCATTTGTGGAATCCCCACTATATGCCACACCCCATGCTGGGTAGGAGCTGGAGATACTGAGGCAACAGGCACCGATCCTACCCCCAGGAGGAGTGGCCATCTGCAGATATCACTGTGACTTGCTCTTCATTGTGCTCCAACACCAACCCAGGTTTTCCAGCCACAGAACTAGATACTCTCTCTCTACTAGAAGGAAAGAAATAAAAATTCACATATATCAAGTATTCAGACACTGTGTAAGGTCCTTTCACAGAACTAGCCTCATTTAGTTCTCACAAAATCTTGGGAAATGGGTCTGCTTGTTCCCATTTCTATTGATGAGGTAGTGAGGCCAGGGGAGGTTGTGCTATCTGCACACTATTGGATGGCCAGGTAGTAGCCACGCAGTCAGCTCTGCTTGACTGATAGAACCACGCTCTCTCCGCCCCACCACAGTTGAACTTGGCAGAAGTAGATCAAACTCAAAGAGACAGGAGGACTGGGCCACACACTGAGGACCTCCTCAGTTAAAGGAGAGCAAATGTGCCCTGTCAGGACGGGAAGGAAGTCACATGTCAGGGATGATAAAGTGTCAGCAACAACAAAAGAATCGTAGAAACAGTAACAGACACAAAAGGACATCATGGAAAAACCCAACAAGCTGTTTCACTTCACAGAAAAAATCCTTGAAAAACCTTGGAGAAAGCTTAGGGACTGGGTAGGCTGTGGAGTAATTATTCATCTGAACGGTTTACTGGGAGGCAGAATCCTGTCTGCTGGAGTGTGTGCAGCACACAGCTGCTTAGGGGACAGAGGGGGAGCGTTCTCCTGGGACTTTGAGTTCAAGTCAACCAAACGGTGTCCTCAGCTTGAGGTCAGGAAGAGGAGCCCTCCAGATCCCTGTGTCTTAACCTGGGTGCCGACGCCCATGGGACTGTTGGCAGACCAGGGGCTTAACAAGTCACAGGTGAAAGAGGACTGGTCTTTCTTTTCTTTTTTTTTTTTTAGGAATGACAATATTACTTAAAAATGTGAGCAAAATCAATAGCATTCCTTTGAGAACAAACATTAATATATTATGGGAGAGACAGCCAGTTTTATACAAAACGTTAAGATAGTGCAATTCTTCAAGGACGTTTCGTGACTTTGGTGGCTGCTTCCAGCTGCGTTCCCAGACTCTCAAAGATCTGTGACATTTGGTAGGAAATAACTGAGACGCTCCGTGCGGGCTATCTCAAACTTGTGTCAGAGGAACTACCCACTTCCCATGCTCAAATCAATCCTAGGGGTGGCTCCTGTGAGTGGGTCCCACGTGCTGCTGTGACGGGAAAATCCCTTGTGAGGGGAAAATCCCTCAGGCATCAAGACACGGGCGCCCGAGGGAGAGAGCCAGAGCGCGCAGGTGACCAGGTGAGGCACTGACCGCAGGTGACCAGGTGAGGCACTGACCGCAGGTGACCGGGTAGGGCACTGACCGCTGGAGGATGGGCAAGTTAAACACCTCTGTCCATACCTACAAAACAAAAGAGACATGAACAAATCAGTTTTGACATTATTTGATTAAAATTTTGATGGAAAGAGGTTTGACCAGCCTGAATCTTCACACTTCTCCCTCCACACCCCAACTTGCCACAGTCTGTGATTTCATGGTGGTTCCTTTAGCCACTTGTGTGTGATTTAGTCTGCAAGAGTGTGTTTGTCAGAAATTCTAACACCCACCCGCTCTTCAAAGCCCCGTGTTATAATGTGTAAACTCCTCAGTGATTTGGGAGGGGGTGTGTCAGAAAATACTCATTATTTTGGTACCCACTTATTAGCAAAAACTTGAATTCCTGGAGGGTTTTTTTTCCTTTTTCTTTTTTTTTTTTTATTCTGGTGTTGTCTGTTAATCAAACAAAAACCATGACTTTCAAAGCTTATGACCGGCCTGACCTGTGGTGGCGCTGTGGATAAAGCGTCGATCTGGGAACACTGAGGTCACTGGTTCAAAACCCTGCACTTGCGTGGTCAAGGCACATATGGGAGTTGATGCTTCCTGCTTCTCCCCTTTCTCCCTCTCTCTCTCTCTCCTCTAAAATGAATAAATAATAAATAAATAAATTTATGACCATGGGATGTTAGACTCATCTGGTTACACTTCAATATAAATAAAGCCGTTAAGACCTTGCTCTTCCCTGAGTAAATGACGTCACAGTGTTACCTTCAATGGAAAGCAGTTATATCCGCTCCATTTCCAGGTGAGAGAATGTGGATGCTGGAGAGGAAACATCATTATTTTTAAAAGTACTTAGCTGTAAAGGAAAGGAAATAGAGAATAGCACATTTTAAACTACACCGTGACATCATGAGCCCTGGCCTGATAGCTCAGTTGGTTAGAGCATCGTCCTAAAGCAGTTCGATCCCCAGTCAGGGCACATAAAGGAATAGCTCAATGTTCCTGTCTGTCTCTCTCTCTCCCTCTTCCTCTCTTGCTAAAATTAATAATAATAAAAAAATTTTAAGCTATACTGTGAGTACAATAGTGTATAAAGTATGTAAATTTATAGACAAGAACAGGAAGGTAAAATGGGGAAATGAATACTGTTTTGCCAAGACAATACATTTTCTTTTCTCTTTTTTTTTTTTTTTGACTTAAAACAACACGCATTTTTTTTTTTTTTTTTTTTACAGAGACAGAGAGTGAGTCAGAGAGAGGGATAGACAGGGACAGACAGACAGGAATGGAGAGAGATGAGAAGCATCAATCATTAGTTTTTCATTGCACGTTTCAACACCTTAGTTGTTCATTGATTGCTTTCTCATATGTGCCTTGACCGTGGGGCTACAGCAGACCGAGTAACCCCTTGCTTGAGCCAGCGACCTTGGGTCCAAGTTGGTGAGCTTTGCTCAAACCAGATGAGTCTGCACTCAAGCTGGCGACCTCGGGGTCTCGAACCTGGGTCCTTCTGCATCCCAGTCCGACGCTCTATCCACTGCGCCACCTCCTGGTCAGGCAAAACAACACGCATTTATCATTTCATAGTTCTAGAGGTCCGAAGTCCTAAAACCAAGGTGTTGGAAGGACTGTATTTCTTCTGAAGGTTCTAGGGAGAATCCATTCCCTTGCTTTTTCTAGCTTCTAGAGGCCGCCTACAGCCCTGGGCTTTGGGCCCCTTCCTTCACCTTCAAGGGCAGCAGCATAGCATCTTCAAACTTCTCTCTAATCTCTGCTCATTTTCTTTTCAAAACAGGAGGAGGCCCTGGCCGGTTGGCTCAGTGGTAGAGCATCGGCCTGGCGTGCAGAAATCCTGGGTTCGATTCCCGGCCAGGGCACATAGGAGAAACACCCATTTGCTTCTCCACCCCCCCCCCCCTTCCTCTCTGTCTCTCTCTTCCCCACCCGCTGCCGAGGCTCCACTGGAGCAAAGATGGCCCGGGCGCTGGGGATGGCTCCTTGGCCTCTGCCCCAGGTGCTAGAGTGGCTCTGGTCGTGGCAGAGCGACTCCCCGGAGGGGCAGAGCATCGCCCCCTGGTGGGCAGAGCGTCGCCCCCTGGTGTGCGTGCTGGGTGGATCCCGGTCGGGCGCATGCGGGAGTCTGTCTGTCTCTCCCCGTTTCCGGCTTCAGAAAAATACAGAAAAAAAAAAACAAAACCCAGGAGGAAGGAGAGATCAGCAGTCTCCTATAATTACATCCCAATGTGACATGAACTTTTCAGTGTGTTTTCAGTTACTGTTGGCACCTTTTCTAAGCTCAGACCCATTACTGAGGGATTTCCCCACATTTTCTACCACCCATTCTTGTTTCCTCTAAAACTAGCCAAAAATTTTGGATGGGCGGGTGGAGCACAGTGAACATGGACGGACCTCGAAAACAGTATGCCCAGCGGAAGAAGCAGGCATAAAGGCCATGTGTTGTATGATCCCTTTTAAACAATATTTCTTTTTTTTTTTTTTTTAAGGCAAAATGATAGATCTAGAAAGCAAATCAGAGGTATTTTAGTGGTTGCTGGGAACAGAGATTGAGTCTAAACAAGTACCAGGAAAATTTTCGGGAGGATGAAGTGGTCCTAAAACTGGGTGATGGTGATGGTTACACCATGATGTAAATTAATAGAGCGCATCAAACTAAGAATCTCATGATATGTAAGTGATACAACAAAGGAGAGACAGAGGAGCACGGGAAGCTTACACTTCATACCATTTCTGAAACACACGGAGATGTTAGAAAGCAACTTCCAGTTACTAGGGGATAGAAAAGCTCCCTGAGGCTGGAAGGGTTCTCGCACCTCTTGTCAGTTACCCCAGCAGCCCCCACAAATAATGCCCCCTGAAAACACACACTCTAGGGAAGAAATGCACTTGCTTCGAGAAGGAAGGAATGGCAAGACAGGCCTCCTGAGCCCCCTCACAACAGGTTACCCCCAAACCCCTTCTCTAGAAGACCAGCGACAGCAGCACTGTTCAGAAGGAACGCAGCAGGACCCACACATCTATCTGGACTTCTCAGTTTCCAGTAGACATGCTAAAGGCATTAAAGGAAGCAGGTGGAAAAAATTTTAGTAATGCGGTATATTTTCTTTAACCCAACATGTCCAAAGTATTATCATTGTGAGCATTCAACCAATATAAAAAATTACCAAGAAATGTTTTCCATTTTCTTTCACGCTAAATCCTCAAAATCTGATGTCTTACAATGGTGACACATCTCAGTTCCAACTAGCTACATTTTCAAGTGCCCAGCAGCCCCAGCTGGCTACTGCACTGGACATTGCTGGCCTGGAGGTTTTATGCTTAGTAATGGTAATCCAGAGAGAGTGGTTTTCATGCAAACATCTACTGCTAATTGAATTGTGTTCTATAAAAGCACACTCATCTCTATGATCCTCATTTTTTTTAAAAAAAATTAATTTTTCACACGGTGTTGAGAAATTTTTTAATGTGCTCCATGAGTTCCATTTTTAGGTCTCGGCAGTTAAGAACCTAGGGTCAGCACAACCAGAAGCATTTGGAATTAACACTGCAAAGGAACCACTTTGAGACTAGGAATTATGAAGCAAAGACATTAGTCAAGATTAAAGGTAAGTTCTTTATCAGGAAACTGCATCCTGTCCTGGCAAAGGAATAGCTGTGATGATCAACAGTAATAGGTCTGATTATCACGATTATTAAACTAACGCTATCAGCGGCCATCTAGAAATTATAGCGTCACAGATAAAGACCTACAGTTTGGGAGGGTCTCAGGCAAACTGTCCGGGTTTGGTTTCATTGGGGGTAGGGTAGAGGTTGTCCAGTTTTGGATTAGCACCATTTGAAGTACTGCCGAGAGTTTTTTTTTCCATTTAAGACAGGGAATACTTTGTTCAAACCCATCAGAGGAATGGACAGATTGGGTCGGTAACGAAGCGTCGCATTTTAAAACATAGGCCAGTAATTGTGTAGGAGAGTATACACTGCCACATACAAATGATCAGATCAGACCACAGCTTTTATTTATTTATTTATTTATTTATTTATTTATTTATTTATTTATTTTTTACAGGGACAGAGAGAGAGTTAGAGATAGGGACACACAGACAGGAACGGAAAGAGATGAGAAGCATCAATCATTAGTTTTTCATTTGCGACACCTTAGTTGTTCATTGATTGCTTTCTCATATGTGCCTTGACCGCGGGCCTTCAGCAGACGGAGTAACCCCTTGCTCGAGCCAGCGATCTTGGGTCCAAGCTGGTGAGCTTTTTTGCTCAAACCAGATGAGCCTGCGCTCAAGCCGGCGACCTTGGGGTCTTGAACCTGGGTCCGCTGCATCCCAGTTCAACGCTCTATCCAGTGCGCCACCACCTGGTTAGGCAGCTTTTCAATGTGTAAAACAGAATAAGCTTCCCTGTAAAAGCAGCACCATTGTGACATTTAACTCCAGTATTCCTCTCCTTCTTCCTCACCCTCTCCTTCAATAGAATCCACACCGCCCTCCTCATAAGCCTTCTCAACGGCAGCCAGGTCCTCATGGTCTCAGGAAACTCTCCTTCCTCCATGCCCTCGCCCACGCACCAGTGGACAAAGGCACGCTTGGCGGACATCAGGTCATACCTGTGGTCCAGGCGAGCGCGGCCTCAGCAACAGCTGTGTTGTTGCTCAGCATGCACACAGCTCACAGCACTCGGGCTGGGTCTCCACCAGGTACCACAGTGGGAGGCTGGCAACTAATGCCAACTTTGAAGCCAGTAGGGCACCAGTTCACAAACTGAATGGTACTCTTAGTCTTGATGGTGGCGGTAGCAGCATTGACATCTTTGGGAACCATGTCACCACAGTACAACAGGCAGCAAGCCATGTATTTACTGTGGCAAGGGTCACATTTCACCATCTGGTTGGCTGGCTCAGTGCACGCATTGGTGATCTCTGCTAGAGAAAGCTCTTCGTGGGGGGCTTCTCAGCAGAGAGGGCAGGGCATATGTGGCAGAGGGAAGGGGATGCAGGGAAGGGCACCAGGTTGGGTGCAATCAGTCAGGTCAACATTCAGGGCTCCATCAAACCTGAGGGAAGCAGTGATAGAGGACACCATCTGGCGAATGAGACAGTTAAGGTTAGTGTTGATTGGGTGCTTAATATCGAGATGTCATTGATGGCACAATCAGAGTGCTCCAGGGTGGTGCGGTGGCGAGGATGGAGTTGAAGGGTTCATCTACAGCTGGGTAAACCTGGGGGGCTGGGTAAATGGAGAACTCCAGCTTGGGCTTCTTGTCCTAATTGACAAAGAGACGTTCCATCAGCAGGAAGGTGAACCCAGGACCCATTCTTCCACCAAAGCATTGAAAATCCCGGAAACCTGGAAGACATGTGCACTGGTCAGCCAGTTTCTGAATTCGGTCCAAGGCGAGGTGAATGATCTCCTGGCCAATGGTGTAGTGTCCAGGGGCACAGTTATTGGCAGCGTATTCCTTGCCTATGATGAGCTGCTCGGGGTGGAAGAGCTGGTGGTAGATACCAGTGTGAGCTTCATCAATGGCTGTGGGTTCCAGGTCTACAAACGCTGCCCTGGGCACATGCTTGTCAGTGCCTGTCTCACTGGAGAAGGTGTTGATCTCCCCACGCAGTGGCCTTGTTTGTCACTTGGCATCTGGCCATCGGACTGAATGCCGTGTTACAGGCAGCAGAGCTCCCGGCAGGCATTGCCGATCTGGACATCAGCCTGGCCGACATGAGTGGAGATGCACTCACATGTTGTTGCTGTGCAGCTGCCAAATGGATGGCAGAGAGGAAGAGGACAATTTGTTGCTTCTTACGGCACCACCTCTAAGTGGTCGCTATAAAAGAACCTGCTCAAGATTCTTACTGTACAGATTCATTGACAGGTTCTAATCTGCTGTCTCCATTGCAGGAGAAGCTGATTTATTCTATAATACTTACTGTCCAACTCTGGCAATTGTAACTGACCACCCAAGCTCCTTGTGTAATTATACTTGCTCTGCAGCTGTGGCACCTGAAAAAATATTTCTTTCCCCAGAAATAGAATAATGGCATTTTCTCTGTAAACACACACATCCAAGTAGAATAATGCAGCCTCATAAAATCAGCAGGAAGGAAGGCAGGTGATTGCTTTGGAGGTGGCTGTTGATTGTTGGAAACCCCCTTTGCTAATGGTGGCCTTTTGTATACCTCTTCCTCTCTGCGGGTTCAAACTCTGTCCTTGGAATGCAGGTGTCCTTTCTGGGCCCCACTGCTTTGTATCCCGGTCTCCTCTTCACTTCCTTTTCTTTTCCTCCCATGCAAACAGACCCACAGCCAGGGAAGGCCTTGTTGTGAGATCTGCTGGCATGGCTGGGGGCATTGTTCCGTGGCAGGTGGCTGTCCCCTCACACAGATGTCGGGAAGGGGTAGAAGCTTTTGCCTTGGCCTTCACCCTAGCTCCCCGCAGTTCATCTAGGCCACCTCCGCTTCACAAGTCTGCCTTACCCACTTTGTTCTCGAACTCTGCACTCTCAGTTTGGCCTTCCCAGACCTCCATGATTTGCTTTGAACAGTTGCCTCTGTCTCAACCACATCCTCTTCCCATTCCACATGTTCCGCCTCCAGCTCAGACCACGGGGTCTGGGAATAAGAAATACTTCCACACCCAGAATCACTCTGGCTGTTCCAGCCCCAGCCATGAACAGATTCTAGCCCTACCAACTGTCAGCCTGAGGTCACTTTGTCACCTTGACCAGGACTGAGTTCCCACTTCTTTGGCTTCCAGGACAGCTTCTTCCCAATAGTGGCAGACTCCCCTTTGTTCTTGTTCAGCAAAGGAGCAACTTGATTTCTGAATGTTAAAAAAACACACACACACACAAAAACAACAAAAGCCCAGGCCGGTTGGCTCAGCGGTAGGGCGTCGGCCTGGTGTGTGGGGGACCCGGGTTTGATTCCTGGCCAGGGCACATAGGAGAAGCGCCCATTTGCTTCTCTACCCCCACCCCTCCTTCCTCTCTGTCTCTCTCTTCCCCTCCCGCAGCCAAGGCTCCATTGGAGCAAAGATGGCCCCGGGCGCTGGGGATGGCTCCTTGGCCTCTGCCCCAGGCGCTAGAGTGGCTCTGGTCGCGGCAGAGCGACGCCCCGGAGGGGCAGAGCATCGCCCCCTGGTGGGCAGAGCGTAGCCCCTGGTGTGCGTGCCGGGTGGATCCCGGTCGGGCACATGCGGGAGTCTGACTGTCTCTCCCCGTTTCCAGCTTCAGAAAAAAAAAACAAAAACAACCCCCCCCAAAAAAACAAAAAACAAACACAAACAAACAAGCCAAAACAACCCTCCCAGCATGCTTGTTGATGCCTGTTTTAGTTTAGGTTTTCCCTGAAAAGGAACTTCAGGTAGAGACTGGGGTCTTGGGCACGGGTAGCCTTTTTGGGAGGGGAACCAGGGATGCAGGAGTGGGGAGTGGAAGGGGAAAAGCCAGTACAAGATGTGTTAATTCACTGGTTATTGCTGTGGGCGATGGGGCTCACTCTTGCTGGGGGCTCTCTGAGGAACGGTGTAGAATGCCCTCTGAAGAACCAAAGGTTGTAAGCCTATTCCCACTGACTTTCCATTCCTCCTATGGTTGAGAGTTGTCCTGGGAGTGTTCACCTCCCCAGCCCTACTCCGTGCTTCGGGCTTCCTGTGTAAGGGCCAAGTGAACTAGCAAAGCTTCAAAAAAAAAAAAAAAAAACCCTGACGTGGAAAACTTGCGGGACTCCAAAGATACTTAAGGTAGGTGCTGCCAGTGTACATGGAGACTGTTCACCCTGGCCACGGCTAAAATCCCAGACAAGCTGTGGAAATGTGGGGTAGGACACAGATGGCATTGGCTGCTATTCACAAATGTTAATTAAAAGCTATCCTACAGTTAATCTAGACCAGAGGTCCCCAAACTTTTTACACAGGGGACCAGTTCACTGTCCCTCAGACCATTGGAGGGCTGCCACAAAAAGTGCTCCTCTCACTGACCATCAATGAAAGAGGTGCCCCTTCCGGAAGTGTGGCGGGGTCCGGATAAATGGCCTCATGGGGCCGCACGCGGCCCATGGGCTGTAGTTTGGGGATGCCTGAATTCTAGACCATGTTCAATTCACAAGTCTGCCTTACCACCTTGTTTTTAAACAAAGTGTGTTTAAACGCAGATATCCCCAAGGCCTGCTATAACTTTTGTACCTGTTTCTTCATGTCATGAAGATAGAATGTCAAAGGCAGTTGGCTTACATACCAGCAGGTCAGGGCCAATGCTGAGAACCATTCCACTAGAGTGCCTTATCTTCTAGTTCCCGTGTGTTCCTACTGGAGACGTGCTTTACTAGCTAAAGTCGGGCCAAAGAGATGAGCACATGAGCCAGCCCTGTTCTCACTCTCCATCCGAGTCTTGAAGGAAGCTGACCCAGAGGCGTGTGGGGCTTGGGGATGGAACCTTTTCCCTCATGTGCAAGCTGAGGCTTTGGAAACATCCAAAGCCAAGCTGCAAACAGGTCCAAACCAGGACTGCGGTTATTTCCACAGCGGAGCAGTTCCCATAGCGATGTTGAAACCAGAAAAGGCACAACCAAGAAATCTAGGTGACTGCTGAGAACTTGGGGAAGGGAGAGGAAAGGTTAGAGTAGGTTAGAGTGGCTTAGCAAGGAGCCCTTGGGGTGCCACTTATGGGAAATACTTAAGATCAACAGATGATCATCTAAAGCCTGTGACTCTTGAAGGTATTTGCTTAAAATGACTGCCAACTCTCGGATTCCCAGAGCAATAATACCATTCTTTTTTTTTTTTTTAATTTATTCATTATAGCGAGGGGAGAGTGAGAGAGAGAAGGGGGGGAGGAGCAGGAAGCATCAACTCCCATATGTGCCTTGACCAGGCAAGCCCAGAGTTTTGAACCGGCAACCTCAGCGTTTCCAGGTTGACGCTTTATCCACTGCGCCACCACAGGTCAGGCCAATAATATCATTCTTAAAGTAGACATACAGACAATATGGACTATGGGATAGGATTACCCAGGAGATCTGGAGCCCTTCTTAATAGTTCATGACACAGCTTGGCCCTTTCAACAAGGATTGGGTGTACAGAAAGATATTATTCTTCATGAAAGCTACCGTTTATTATACTCAGAATACATACCCAGACCTTTACTTACATTAGCTTATTTAATACATCACAGCAATTAGACCTGGTGTCACCAGGTGGCAGATGAAGCAACCATGTCTCATGGAGGCTAAGGACTCGCCCAGAGTCATGCAGCTTCGTAAGGAGCAGAGCTGGCATTCTCAGCGAGCTCCTGGGCAAAGACAGGAATATGACTACTGTTATGATGATCTCTTCACTGTTTTATAGGTTCAGGAAGACAGGCAACCTAACAGATCCGCCTGTGACTCTCTGAAGCAGGATCGTTAATGGTCCAGAGCTCAGATTCTGGAGTTGGATCAACTCTTTAAAGACCATCAGGGAGTAGAATTAGATTTAAAAATTACCTCTATGTCTTCCTTACAGCCCGTGATTAAATTGAAAAAAAAAATAACAATAAGTACTGTCTGCATGAATGTGATTACTTTGTCCTGCACGTTTAGTCAGGGGGGAACTAAATGTTTTCCAGAAAAAAACAACCAAAAAAATTGAAACAAAACTGTTACTCTGTGGCCTTCTACAAAATGCGTTTGTGTCCTGATTACAGAAATCTGCTTCTTCTTTGGGTCCCACACTTATATTTGGCAGCAGATTTCAGAAGTTTGCATGAACATGCTTCCTCGGGAAACTGGCAGGAACAGCTTGTGTGCACACCCGGCAGAAATGAAACTGCTGGCCTGACGGGTTTGCAGGGCTTCCCACAAAATGGAGGAAACCCGTTTGGACATCTACATTTGCCTCTTTGTGGCTGCAATCTTCCTTTTCCATTGTTTTTTCCCTTGAAGTTTTGAGTCTGGATTTCTGCTGTGCTCCATCCAACTTCCCAATGAGTCATCATGAAGAAATTACTACTTGTCGGCATCGCAGATAAGTAATGAGCTGGTGCATAGTAGGTGCTTCATGGAGTCAATGCTTCTCAGGATTGAAAGAGACTCGAAATACCCTGAGCCTGCAGTGGACCTATGTGTTTTTCATCTGTTCCTTTTGCAGCAAAACTACTTAAAAAAAAGTCTCTATAGATTTGCTGTCTCCACTTGCCTACAGCCAAATTTTTCCTCCAACCCCTCCAGCCTATTGTGATAAGGTGCCAAGGAACTGTAAAACTTAGCATTAGCAATGCCATTTTAAAGAGGAAAAGTTAGGCCTCTTACCCCCTCCTTTCTGTGGAGAAAGGAAAGAGAAGAATGCAGGAGCTTCCTGGCTTACAAAGGTAACTGGGTCATTTAGCTAATTCCTAGAATTCTCTGAAAGGGTGCCTGAGGCCACTTGCCACACAGAGCAAAGAAGATAGAACTTATCTGAAAACCTTAGAAAACAATGTTTATGTACCTTAATCAAGAATTCCTATACTCTTTCCAGTCTACCTGAATCATTACCAGCTAGAAGCAGTGGTCATTGGGACTTGGACATGAGCTGCAAAGTATAGAATGGTGACAACAATTCCAGTGCCATGAGGACTTTTCTTGGATGTGGACTTTTCTGAACTCCTGCTCCCTGTGACAGCTCCTAACAGACTGAACTGTGGTTGGGTCGCATTTTTCAGGAATTTGGCATGGTGATGGGGCCAACTTGGACTTGGTGAACATGTTAAGGACACTACTCTTTTATAGATTCTTGCTGTATTGGCCAAGAGTTTGCTTAAAGGCTTTAATCACTGTAAAAAAAAATAGAAGACTGGATAAAGAAGATGGGGCACATATACACCATGGTATACTATTCAGCTAGAAGAAATGATGACATCAGATCACTTACAGCAGAATGGTGGAATCTTGATAACATTATGCGGAGTGAAATAAGTGAATCAGAAAAAAACAAGAACTGCAAGATTCCATACATTGGTGGGACATAAAAACGAGACTAAGAGACATGGACAGGTGCGGGGTGGTTACGGGGGGGTGGGGGGAGGGGAGGAGGGAGAGGGGGAGGGGGAGGGGTACAAAGAAAACTGGATAGAGGGTGACGGAGGACGATCTCTCTTTGGGTGATGGGTATGCAACAGAACTAAATGACAAGATAACCTGGAAATGTTTTCTTTGAATATATGTACCCTGATTTATTGATGTCACCCCATTAAAATGAAAATTTATTTATAAAAAAAAAAAAAGAATTCCTATACTCACCATAAAGTCATGAGAGTGACTTATACCTCTGGACAAAGGGATCACAAGCTCCTCCTTACCCACCCCAACCAGTACCTGATTTTGTATAAAAGAAGATTCAGAACTGTAAGAGGGCCTACATGATTTGGGATTGTGCCCCATGTAGCTAGCTGGCTAATTAATAACTTCCTCAAAAATTCATCTGGACTTGGTGTCTTTGTGGAACTTGCAGGTTACATTACAACACTACGATCAGTCCCACCACCCACTGAAATGGCTCTGGTCAAGTTTTCAGAGAGATTTGGTACCCATGAATTTGGTGGTCACTTACCTGTGTAACATTAAGCACAGCAGACCCTCCTTCCAGCTGGAAATACTCTTTTCAGAATTTCTTGAGACCAGTTCCCCAGCTCCCTCCTGTCTTACCAGCCACTCCTTAAATTTATTTGACTGAATTCCTTCCCCTAATGGCCTCTCGTATTTGCCTGGCCAATGGGCAGCTCTCTCCTCACCGTTTCCCTGGAGATGTTTCTCCTAGGCCCCTGGCTTCGATACTATCTATTTAGTGACATGGATGAAAAAGGGGCGCTATAATAAATGTTACTGAAAGTAACCTCACAGGGTGATCTGATCATAAATTCCTAACTGGGCAGATCATGGTGGGTAGTCATGCCCCTGGCCTGTAACTTCCCTAGTAAAAGGTTACCTTTGCCTTAAGCAGATCCCGCCCATATTATGCATCTAGGTTAACATTTTTGAAATGCTGCTTTTTCTGACCTCTCTGAAGCACCCTCAAGGGAACACAGAATCTTTTTTTTTTTTTTTTTTTGTATTTTTCTGAAGCTGGAAATGGGGAGAGACAGTCAGACAGACTCCCGCATGCGCCTGACCGGGATCCACCCGGCACGCCCACCAGGGGCGACGCTCTGCCCACCAGGGGGCGATGCTCTGCCCCTCCGGGGTGTCGCTCTGCTGTGACCAGAGCCACTCTAGCGCCTGGGGCAGAGGCCAAGGAGCCATCCCCAGCACCCGGGCCATCTTTGCTCCAATGGAGCCTTGGCTGCGGGAGGGGAAGAGAGAGACAGAGAGGAAGGAGGGGGCGGGGTGGAGAAGCAAATGGGCACTTTCTCCTATGTGCCCTGGCCGGGAATTGAACCCGGGTCCCCCGCACGCCAGGCCGATGCTCTACCGCTGAGCCAACCGGCCAGGGCCGGAACACAGAATCTTAACTATCCTGTGATATAATCCCACCCTTGCTTTCTCCTACCTTCATATACTCTTCCTTCCCTTCCCTTCTTCATTCCAAAGGGAGGAAAGAAACTGCAAACTGTCATTCTGGGAAGCGTTTTTCTTGGTCTGTTGAGATCCCGCTCCCAGGCGTACCCTGTTTGGATTAAATACAGTTATAAATTTTTCCTACAGGTTGGGATTGTCTTACATAGACACTGATGATTCTCAGATCTATACCCTGAACTCCACCCAGACTCAAGGACCTAACTGCTGGCTTGACTTTGATTCTTGGACACCTGATGTAAAGCCAGTAGCCACGGCCACCATCACAGCCGCCTGGCCCATGCAGGTTCGCATTAGATTTGGACAGACGGTAATGAAACAAGGGAGCCAAGAACTGGTGGGCCATCATCTTTAATCCTAGCTTGCACCCGGCGGGCAAGTAAAAGCACACACTGGGCTCCAAAACCCACTCATTCAGTGCCCACAAAGCTAATGACTTATCTGAGTTTCCTCGAATCAAAGGTTTCTAGCTCACCAGACTTATTCACCTCTGTTCCCCATCTCCTTCCTTCTCTCTGCACAAACTGGCTTCTCCCTCAGCATTCCACCATCTTGGCTGCTTCTCCACACTCCATGTGGCCTTTCTCTGCTCTCCTCTCTAATGCTAATCTCAGGAACAGAGAGAGAGAAAGCTCCCAGTCTGCCCCACTTTATAGTGTAGAAATCAAAACCTTTAATTCAATATACAAACAAGGAAGTCTCTGATACAAAGTCACTTATCTGAGGTATAATGGGATTCCTCATGAGAGTGAACCACCCCACATCAAAAAGGGTGGGAAAGGCTTAGTCCTAAAACCAAGCCCCAGGCTACAAGGATCCTGCCTGCCCACAGCCCGCCCCCAACACACATTAATATAATCACACCCATCCCAAGCAAGAAGGGCAACTAATATCACCTGGGCGACGGGCCTCCACGTGGGCAGCGCCATCTTTAACAAAGTGAGCATAATATATTTTATCTGCCCAACACCTGGTGAACATTGCAAACTTAGTGTGTGCAAGACAGAACTGCTGCAGCTCGTTTCCCCCAGCCTGCCTCTCCCTGGGCGTTTCTCTTCTCGGTTACAGTATAACCCAGTTGCTCCAAGTCAAAATCTTAGCCGTCATCTGATTCCTCTTCCTCTCCTCTCCGTAACCATGGCCTCAGCGAGTCCTGTGAGCTTCCTCTCCTCAATACATGTGCCAAATTTATCGGCTTCTCTTAGTTTTCTTCTCTACCGTCTTTCATCTGCGTGATTGCCATAGCCTGCTGCTCTCCCAGCTTCCGCCCCGATTCTCCTACAATCCACTCCCAGAGCAGATCTTTTAAAGATGGAGCTCAGACAATGGGGCTCACTGGTTAAACACAGCCCAGTGGCTTCGCACTACATAGAATAAAATTCAGGTCCCTCAATGAGACTTAACAAGCAGCCCGTGACTTAGCCCAGGCGTCGGCGAACTTTTCTGCAAAGGGCCAGCTATAAATATTGTGTACGTACTTTGTGAATCCAGGCACCATGCTGTGAGAAAACAGAAGCCACGCAGAGGGGCCACGTGGAGAAGTAGTTCTGTGTCATAGTCTCAGATGAGCAGCCCCCCACCCCCACCCCGCAGCACGGACCACCAGGCCTGTGAGTAAGCCGTTGTGCATATTCCAGACTGGGGTCAGCGGGAATCCCGTGGAGCAGAGAGCTGCCTGAGTCATTTCAGAGAATTGTCAGACACAAGGCGCCCATTACCTTAGGCCAGTAAGTTTTGTTGTTTTGTTTACAGCAATAGGTCATTGACCTGCTGGACTTCGTTCTACCCCGAGTCGCACTCACCCAGCTCCTTCCTCTATCAGCCCCAGCCGTCTCTGCCTGGAACACGGCTCCCCCGGTCTTTTCTTGGCTGGGCGTTTCATCATTCAGGCTGACCTGTAGCCCCTCAGTGTTTTGTTTGTTTGGTTTTCTATTTGTTTTTTTTTGGGGGGGGGGAGGTAGGGGGAAAGCCACCCTTTCTTTACTTCAACTCATGTAGCTAAAGCCCCACCCCCATCCCATCCTTATCTGGGCTCCAGGATCAACTGATAATTCAGGCCAAGCTGGTCAGTAATCTCGCCCCCACTAACCTCAGTTACTGATTCAGAGATGGACGTGTGACCCAAGGCCATTCAATAAGAGTCAGTCCCAGGAATTATTGGTGGTGAGGAGAGACTCCTGACGGGGATTATTAAACTGGCTTAACCCAAGCCTGGCACCGCTGCTGCCCACCTGCTCCCCATAAGGCGCAGGCCTGTCTGGGAACTTAGCCAGCTGACATGAGGGGAGAGAGCAGGTGAGGTGGAGAGGGTGGGATAGACTCCTGGGTCTCACCATACTTGAAGCTAGAACGTCCTCATCCTTTTAGGTTGGATGAGCCAATAGACCTTCCCCTCCACTACCACTCCTTTCTTCCTTTGCTCAAACCAGTTTGAGTTGTACTTCTGTCACTCGCTCTTAAAAAAGCATCATCAATTGTTTCATCCATCCTCCACCATTTCCACCAAGTGTTAGGTTGAGCCATGTGAAACTGCATTCTTATGTCAAAAATGACTAAATAGTAGTAATTTCATATGGCTAACTAATTTGAATGCCTCCAGAGGCAGGAAAATCACTACCTATTGCAGCAGGCCAGTTAAAATTTGGACAGACTTAACAAATAGAAAGTTATGTTTCTAAATCTAAAATCTCCAGCTCTGTCCCTTCACAGTCCCAGATGCTCCCTCTGAAGGCATTTCACGTCCCAGGCGGCACTTCACTGCGACGCTCTAAGAGTGAGGCTCCCTTAGCTGGAGAAAGGGAGATCATCAGCTCTTCATTCGAGACACAGTACTTTCAGTAATGCAGCCTAAATATCTAATCTTTTTTTAAAAAAAAACGTGATTTTTTTTTTGGATTTTTCTGAAGCTGGAAACGGGGAGAGATAGTCAGACAGACTCCTGCATGCGCCCGACTGGGATCCACCCGGCATGCCCACCAGGGGGCGATGCTCTGCCCCTCCCGGGTGGGCATCGCTCTGTTGCAACCAGAGCCACTCTAGCGCCTGGGGCAGAGGCCAAGGAGCCATCCTCAGGACCCGGGCCATCTTTGCTCCAATGGAGCCTTGGCTGCGGGAGGGGAAGAGAGAGACAGAGAGGAAGGAGGGGGGGGGGTGGAGAAGCAAATGGGCGCGTCTCCTATGTGCCCTGGCCGGGAATCAAACCCGGGTCCCCTGCACGCCAGGCTGACGCTCTACCGCTGAGCCAACCGGCCAGGGCCAAAAAACGTGATGTTTTAAGCCACGCCTTCTCCATCTTGTTCTAGTTTATTTCAAACTAACTTCAGGACATTATATTTAACTTCAATGAATTTTACTATGTTCTATTTGGCCCACTGACCTTTCCTTCAAAATCAAATTTTCTTCCTCACCCACTGGGTCAAAGTCTTTGTCAATTACGGTATTTTCTCACCAGTGTCATGATACAACAACATAATGAAAATCCAATGCCAAGATCTTTGTGAATCATGATCATGGTAGTCCAGGGTACCCCTTCCAGCATCTTCTGCAAGTTTGAGAAGCATACTTTCTCTGTATTCACCTGGGTCATTATTACAAATGTTGAAAAGGACAGAGCTGAGAAGCCCAAAGTATGTGTGTGGCTAGGCAATGATTCATTAGCTTTTAGGTTTGGTTGTCCAGCCACTCACTGCTTTTCTTTTTTTTTAAATTTTTTATTTATTCATTTTAGAGAGGAGAGGGAAAGACAGAGACAGAGAGAGAGAGAGAGAGAGAGAGAGAGAGAGAGAGAGAGAGGAGAGACAGAGAGAGATAAGGGGGGAGGAGCTGGAAGCATCAACTCCCATATGTGCCTTGACCAGGCAAGCCCAGGGTTTCGAACCGGTGACCTCAGCATTTCCAGGTCGACGCTTTATCCACTGCGCCACCACAGGTCAGGCCACTCACTGCTTTTCAAACTTGGGCTAGCAACCACCCATGTTTTTCAGCTTGTCTGTAGGATGTCACAGGTTACCTACCAACTAAGTGTCTTGCTGAAATATATAGGGGACTCCTCGCTACTGGGTGTTCATTACCCTGTTCCTGAAGTTAAGTAGAGCAGTGTGTTATTTTGGATAGTCTAAACCACAGTAACAAATTGACCCAAATGTTTAATGGCTAATCATAAGGGACTTTTATTTGTAGCTTGGGTAATAACAATTCAGGATACTCAGGTTGGCAGAGGCTCTCTCCTCCACGCAGCCACTCAGGGATCCAGGTTCTCTCTGCTTCATGAATCTGCCATTCTCCAGAGCCTCACTGTCATTGGCATCCAGCCACAGAGGTGGAAAGAGTATAAAAGAGCACACATGGGAAGTTTTTGTGGGAAAGGCCTAAAAATGCTGTGTCACTGCTGCTCACTTAGTCACAGAGCCACATCTAGCCAAATGGGAGGTAGGGAAATGCTGGTTAGCTGGGTATTTAAAAAAGGGGAGACTGGTTTTGTGACCAGCTAGTGTTCTCCACTATAGGCAACTAAAATAATCATGACATAAAATTAAAATCACTAATAAACTGACCATACACACCTTCCTTTTTTTTTTTTTTTTTTTTGGCACTGACAATGCTCTTTATTTGTGGTGGCTCAGGGGCCTGGGGAGGCCCTCTGCACACGGAAGCACCAGAGGTACAGACACTTGGTTCCAGGAGTCTGGGGACCTGTGAGCATGTGTTCTGAACAGCACACCTTCTCAGGGACACCCTGACCGCTCTGGCCCACAATCAGTGGGCTCTTCCATCTGGGGCTGGGTGAGCAGCCAATCTGCCACGGTGCCGCCAACGTGTGTTCAGAGTCCCTGCCTCATGGCCTGGCTGCGACAGAGGTGGCGCCATCAATCCCAGTGGCCCTCTCATCGGGAGGGCTGAGTTGGCCAAAGAGAGACCGATACAACTCTGTCTTTGGAAAATTTACTTTTTTTTTTCTTTCTTTTTTTGTATTTTTTCTGAAGCTGGAAACGGGGAGGCAGTCAGACAGACTCCCGCATGCACCCAACCGGGATCCACCCGGCATGCCCACCAGGGGGCGATGCTCTGTTGCAACCAGAGCCATTCTAGCGCCTGAGGCAGAGGCCATGGAGCCATCCTCAGTGCCTGGGCCAACTTTGCTCCAATGGAGCCTTGGCTGCGGGAGGGGAAGAGAGAGACAGAGAGGGAGGAGAGGGGGAGAGGTGGAGAAGCAGATGGGCACTTCTCCTGTGTGCCCTGGCCAGGAATTGAACCCAGGACTCCTGCACACTAGGCTGACGCTCTACCACTGAGCCAACCGGCCAGGGCCGACACCTTCCTTTTTAAACCAAGTTTCTGCCCCTGTCTGTTGGGTCAAAGTCTTTATTCATTATTCTCACTAGAGTTGTCAGGCTGCAACAACATAATGCATATACAACACAAATAACATAAAAATTGATGGCAAAGTAAAACCATCTGTCAGTCTTGCAAAATACGCAAGATTTCAAGATTAGGAAAGCAATTTTGGTGAACTGCCCTCATCATTGGCAAAGCCATTGACAAATGAGGAAATGGCAGTGTTAGCCCAGAGAAGGTCTATGAGGAGGCGAAGCAGAAAGACACTGCCTAGGAGAAGGGTGTGGACCTCAGAGGGGTAAAGGAGACACCTGGACAAATGAACAAAAGCCTTAAATATTTTTGCCAAAGTCATACTGTTTATTATTATGCTGTGAAAGTTAAGTCATAATTGCATAATTTCTTATTATATGATCTTATAATATTATCAGAAAAATATGCCCAAAAAACCACTTGAAGCAACAGTGGATTGATCGTTTCTGTGGTGGTAGTGGTTGCCATTCTGAGAGTCAGCTGGTGGCACTGCTTACCTGACCTCTTGGCTAAGGCACAGCCTCTAAATCAGCGGTTCTCAACCTGTGGGTCGCGACCCCAGTGGGGTCGCCTAAAGCCATCAGAAAATACATAATGCATATCAGGTATTTACATTCCAAATCATAACTGTAGCAAAATTACAGTTATGAAGTAGCCACCAAAATTATTTTTTGGTTTGGGGTCACCGCAACATGAGGAACTGTATTGCGGGGTCACGGCATTAGAAAGGTTGAGAACCACTGCTCTAAATATTGGTGCCCCAGAGCTTGGTCCTGGTTCTCTTCTCTTCAGCATTTCCTCTTTCCTAAGTGATCTCATCTGGTTCCTTGGTTTTAAACATTATTTACATGCAATTGCTGCTCAAATTTACATCAGTAGACTTGATCTTCAAGTATATGTTTTTAGACTCGACCTCTCCACTTGAGTGTTTTTTATAGACACTCAGACTTAGGTGTTCAAAAACACACTTCTTGACTTCAAAGCTGTTTCTCAAGTATTCCCTACTTAGCTCACAACATGGCGGTATCAATCCAACTTAAAAAAATCTCAAGAGTTATTTTTGATGTCTGATTCCACCCACCCCCTCCTCTAATGGAATAGCAAGTTTTGTTGAGTCTATTTTCAAAATATATCCCAATCAACTGTTTCATCTGTCCCCTCCCACTTAGCCCAAGTGGCTACATCGCTTGCTGGGGCCCCTGTGGCAGCCTCGTCCCTGGTGTTCCTGCTCCCACTCTCCTTCACAGCCATCCCATGTCTACCTAGCAACAATGGCCATCTTTTAAACATGTAGATCAGATTGTGTCATTCCTCCTCTTAAATCCTCCCAATGGCTTCCCATCACCTTTATAAAAATCCCAACTCTTTCTCATGTCACCCCAGAATCAGATTTGCACCCTCGTCTCGCATCTCATTTCAACACCCTGACCCCTTGCTCACTCTCTGCCATCACATGGGCTGTCCTGCTGGCCCCATCGTCAGGGTTTCTGCTATCCAGGTCACGGCTGCCCGATTCCTTCTCATCATCAAACCTCAGCTCCAACGTCATGACACAGAGGCCTTCTCCATTGACCTTCTAAGGAAGCACCCCCGCCCTGCCCCAGCCTTCTTTATTTGGTTATCCAATTACTTTTTCTTCAGAGCAATTATCACCATCACTAGCTACAACTATTTTTGCTTATGTATGTATTTAAATTTTTGTCCAGTCTTCCTTTAGATTATAAACCCCAAAGTGAGAAAGGATTTTGTCTAATTCGTTCACTGCTATGTCTTCCTTCACAGAGGCTGTCACATAATAGATGCTCAGTAAATATTGTATTTGTCAACTAAATAGATTTAAAAATACAATAAAAATAACTTATTTTCCTAATTTTAAGTCTTGTTTTTCAGGGTAAAGTCTCCCTAAACACCCTTTTTCACTATTTTATTTGAAACTTTGGTTTCCTTTATAAGGGGATTTGTTTACATGGCCTTTTCCTGTACCAATTATCTTTGAACAATGAAGAGCTCCTGTTTTGTGTAGACTAATAAGCCTGTGGAGTAAAGAAGTGAGGGAAAGAGTGACATGATTTGTTCTTGGTTAACCCGAGCTTGGTCACAATCATGAATCATTTTTCTTCCAGGGAAAAGATGCCCTTTCCCCTTTAAAATTCATTCTAGCACCTTGTCTGCAATGTGTTATGCTCACTGGTTTGTGGCATATGGAACCTTCTTTCTTCTTTTCTTTTTTTTTTTCATTTTTCTGAAGCTGGAAACAGGGAGAGACAGTCAGACAGACTCCCGCATGCGCCCGACCAGGATCCACCCGGCACGCCCACCAGGGGCGACGCTCTGCCCACCAGGGGGCGATGCTCTGCCCATCCTAGGCGTGTCCATGTTGCGACCAGAGCCACTCTAGCGCCTGGGGCAGAGGCCAAGGAGCAATCCCCAGCGCCCGGGCCATCTTTGCTCCAATGGAGCCTTGGCTGCGGGAGGGGAAGAGAGAGACAGAGAGGGAAAGTGCGGTGGAGGGGTGGAGAAGCAAATGGGCGCTTCTCCTATGTGCCCTGGCCGGGAATCGAACCTGGGTCCTCCGCACGCTAGGCCGACGCTCTACCGCTGAGCCAACCGGCCAGGGCCTTCTTTCTTCTTTTCAATGGAACCCTTTTTTCTGTCTCTAAGATTCTAGCACCATTTTAAGTTCTGCAGGTCCTCTCAGACCCCAGATAAACATCGAAAGTCTCTTTCCTGGCCTTTAATTCATCTGGGTCCAGCGAGTTGAGTTTCATTCAATTTAGGAGACAGTTAAAGGTTCTCATTAGAGGGGAGCAGCCACAGTGCAAGACAATTTGGCAACATGCTGACGTCACTGAAGCACAGGATTAAACAGACTCCTCGTTAATGTGGAGGCCCTGATCCCTTCCTCTCAATGAGCTGGCTTCTGCCGCTCCTTGAGTTCTGAGAACCAGTCATCTGGGGCCGAAAAGCATTGTTGAAGGGTTTGAGGTCCACTTTTTAAAATTCTCTTCCATCTTGTCACATGATCCTTTGGAGTTGTTGGAAAGAGAAGGAAAAGAGAGAGGAAGGCAGAGGGAACCAATTCTCGTGGAACCTGACCACAGGGTGCTGAGGCGTGCTGGGGAATCCGCTGCGTGTGACCCTGCTCTGCCAACAGGGCTCTCAGGTTCACTTGGGAGTATGTGAACTTTCCAAAGGGCTCAGCTGCTCCTCGCTACTCCTGTGGACTTCTGCCAAGCAGAGAAGTCTGAGTTTTCATGTCTGAATGCCTGAGGTTTAACTGCTGGCTCAAAAAAAAAAAAAAAAAAAAATCTTTTTTGATTGATTTTAGAGAGAGAAACAGAAACCTTGATCTGTTCCTGTACGTGCCCTGACATCCGACTAGAATGCAAGCTCCGAACAACAGAAAGTCCATGTCTTTTGTTCACAGTGGTACCCCTGACATCTGGTACAGTATCTAAAACACGTGAAGTGCTCAGTATTTGTTAGATGAGTAGAGGACAGATGAATGAACGGCATCGCACCTTCTGTAGTCTACAGTCCAGAGTTTTTAGCCTGGCAGTCAAGGCCCTTGAGGACAAGCCCCAAATGTTAGGCTCCAACCCTGCGCCTTCCACTTTCTAGGGTCTCTTTCAAATGATTTCCCTTCTTGTTCTCGGCCTTTCCATCCCCTCCATGATTTTCTCATGTTGTTTCCCATCTGGGAAGCTCTTTCTTTCTCTTTTTGACAAAATCTTTCCTTTTTGAGGACATTCTGTTTATTATTCAAGGCCCAGTACCAACTTCTCTGTGAAACCATCCAGGCCCTTGTGTGCAGAACAGTGGGGTGGCTTGTGTGCTCTTGCCCGAGGATGACACGGCCCTTGTCAGCTGCCGGGAGAGCAACCCCTCATACCGCCCACCTCCTCATCAATGACTGGCCCTGCCCTGCTCTGCGCCCTGAACTCAGCCCAAGTGCTCTGAGGTCAGCATTGTCTCACTTCCTCTGCTTCTTCCACCCCTGGGTGTTCGCCTCTTTGGTTTCACGTTTCACAAAATAGACTGAGGACCCTTTTCGACCCAGCTGGAGATCCCCTCTGTTCACCTGAAGTTCTGAGCATGGCAGGATTTTCTGTGAGTGTTTATTAAACAAATCCAAGTTTCTCTCCACACTTACAGAAATAGAAACATCCTCAACCCCTCTCACCACTGCAATGGGGGACCAAATAAAGAGAGGGTGTCTCTTTGCTGGTGACCTGCTAGTTTTATCGTTCAGGGAGGAGGAGTCTTGGATAGTAGGTGTGTGACGTCAGGGAGGAGGTGGGCTTATGAAAGCAGAGGTTGATTTTAATCCCACAGAAGAAACCAGGGCATTTGACAAGTAAGGCTCGTTACATAGAAATATGTGAAGCCAGGCCCAGCCTGCGAGGTACCTTTCTCCTCCTGCTTCTGAATAAGCAGCCGGCTGTTTTACATGGCAACCAGGAAGGACAGAGGCTGTGATTTTTACCTAAGAAGATTCACTTACAACTTGAGGAAGTGGTGGTCAGGGAAAAAAACACAGAGTGTATTTCTCTCCAGTGTTAGGACTTAAACAAACTGCAAGGAGGAAGTAAAAATAAATCAAACAGGGAGTGTGGTTTCCAAGCAAAACAGTCCTCAAGATTTTTGTTAAGATGTCAGCCATCCCCCAACGGACCACACTGTGCGTGCACCCTGTGATCATCAGGCCCTTGCCAAGAAATTGCAGCTTTGAGACCAGTGTGTCGTGAACCACTGGGACTCGTCCAAAGCCTGGCAAGGCGGAGACTGGTGCTCCCAAATCACACACAAAGCATGGGGAAGCTAACCATTTTCTCCAAAGGGGCAACATTATAATTAGGTGATGACTTACTCATAGGAATTGACAAAAGTGTAGATGCTAGGAAATAACCAAGGAGATGCCACACAAGCAGCACCGTGTCTAACCATCTCCTCAATCGTTTAAAATTGTTCAATTATATTAAGTCTTTTCAAATGGGCAAAATTGTACGGTGCCTGTAATAATGTTCCACCAGTGGCCAGCTGGGGTCTTGGCCAACATCTTTTGAATGAAGAAGGAAGCGGAACATGTAAATGCAAATAGAAAAAGTAACAAACCTAGAGTACAGATTTCCTCTCAATCAGTGCTTCTCGAACTTTTTGGTGCCAGTACTCCTTTACATATTTTTAAATGATTGGAGATCTCAAATAACTGTTGTTTATGGGGTTATATCTACTGGTGGTTACCATATAAAAATTCAAACAGAATTTTAAAAAGCACTTTTTATTAATTTATCTAAAAATAACAGCAATAAATCCATTTGTTTGATGTTAACATAAATACTATATTTTTATGAAAAGTAGTTTTCAAAATAAAATAGATTTCAAACAAAGTAGTGAGCCCTGGCCAGGTAGCTCAGCTGGTTAGAGCTTTGTCTGAATATGCCAAGGTTGTGGGTTTGATCCTGGGTCAGGGCACATACAAGGATCAAACAATGAATGTATAAACAAGGGGAACTGCGGTAGGCAGTTAGACACGAGCAGAGCAAGGACAATAGGCCAGGCCTCAGTTATGTCTCAGCTCCAGGCTCAGAGAAGCAGCAACAGCAGCAACATCAAACAGGTGACCCCACAGCTGATCCCCAGGACCAGCTGCATTGATTGAGGACCCTGCCCTGGCGCCGACCAGTCAGTGGAGACCAAGACCCTGAAGGACACACCTGGAGAGATGGTGAATATGTTGTTGGAATCCTCCCTTGGGACCTCCCCTAAAACCTCCACCGTTAAAAGCCCTGAGGATGACCTGACCAGGCGGTGGCGCAGTGGATAGAGCGTCGGACTGGGATGCGGAGGACCCAGGTTCGAGACCCCAAGGTTGCCAGCTTGAGCGCGGGCTCATCTGGTTTGAGCAAAAGCTCACCAGCTTGGACCCAAGGTCGCTGGCTCAAGCAAGGGGTTACTCGGTCTCCTGATGGCCTGTGGTCAAGGCACATATGAGAAAGCAATCAATGAACGGCTAAGGTGTCGCAACGCGCAACGAAAAACTAATGATTGATGCTTCTCATCTCTCCGTTTCTGTCTGTCTGTCCCTGTCTATCCCTCTCTCTGTCTCTGTAAAGGAAAAAAAAAAAGCCCTGAGGATGAAGGACCCAGCACTCTCCCACCCCCCACCCCACCCGGGAGCATGGCCTCGCCTTGTCCCCCCTCAAGGCACGGTTCTCTCTTTTTTCTAAGCTCCCCTTCTTCTGCCTCTGCACAAATTCCTTCTAACTTTCAACATAAACTTTCTTTTATATTTTGAGTCTTGGCTCTGAATTCTTTCCTAGCCAGAGCTCAAGTCCTGAGATGCTGAACGAACATCTGGTTTGACCCCACCAGTCTAAAACACTTGGTGCCATTTTTGTTCCCATCGCTGCCAATGGACCAACAAATCGATGTTTTTCTTTCTCTTTCCCCTTTTATCTCTTTTAAAAAAATCAATAAGTACACTTTTTTAAAGATTAAAAAATAATGAGAAGGGTATTATTTTACATTTTTTCAAAACTCTTTGATGTGTGCCTTAATAGAAGACAGCTGGATTCTTGTATCTTCTGCATTCAATCTGTTGTGATATCATGTGCCTGTTTCTGGAAAACTAACGTACATTCATGAAAGAGTGACAGTGAAAAACGGCAAACATTGTCTAGTATTTAGTATGAATGTAGTTTTGATCTCATGAGCACCCTGATTGGTCTCAGAGACGTCCAGGGGTCTCTACCCCATACCTGTAGAGCCACTACTCCAGATCAGTATGCCAGCTAAAATAAATGTCAGGCATTCGCTTGACTGACAAGCCATTTACATGGCTTCCCTTCCTAGTATTTGCAGTAGGCAGAATTATAGACTGACACGTTTCCTGTTCCCAGGTGTACATACTCCTGTATAATTTTGTGAATATGATGGGATAGTCACTTCTATAATTAGGTTATGTATATGGCACATTTGACTTTAAAATGGGAGAATAGCCTGACCTGTGGTGGCACAGTGGATAAAGTGTCGACCTGGAATGCTGAGGTCACCGGTTCAAAACCCTGGGCTTGCCTGGTCAAGGCACATATGGGAGTTGATGCTTCCTCCTCCCTTCTCTCTCTCTCTCTCTCTCTCTCTCTCTCTCTCTCTCCTGTCTAAAATGAATAAAGTCTTTAAAAGAAAAAAAATTCAAAAATATATATATAAATAAATAAAAAATAAAATGGGAAAATAGTTGCCTGACCAGGCGGTAGCGCAGTGGATAGAGCGTTGGATTGGGATGCGGAAGACCCAAGTTTGAGACCCCGAGGTCGCAGGCTCATTTGGTTTGAGCAAAGCTCACCAGCTTGGACCCAAGGCCATTAGGGTTTGCTCGGTCTGCTGAAGGCCCGCGGTCAAGGCACATATGAGAACTCAATCAATGAACAACTAAGGTGTCGCAACAAAAAACTGATTGATGCTTCTCATCTTTCTCCCTTCCAGTCTGTCTCTGACTCTTTCTCTGTCTCTGTAAAAAGAAAATAATAATAAAAATAAATAAATTCAAAAATATTTTTTAAAAAATGGGAGAATATTCTGGGGTTAGCTGACCTAATCAAGTGAACCCTTAAAAGGAATTGGGCTCTTTCTGAGGAATAGATTGAAGTGTGCAAGTGTGCAATTTCATTCAATTGAACACAAGTGAGGTTCTCTGCTGCTGGTTCTGAAGGTGGAGGAAGCCATATGGCAAGGAGTGCCAGCAGCCTCCATAGCTGAGACCGACCCTTGGCTGATAGTGGGCAAGGGGTCAGGCACCTCAGTGCTATAACCACAAGCAACTGAATTCAGCCAATAACTTCACTGAGCCTAAAAGAATTTTTCCTTCAGAATCTCCAGAAAGGGATGCAACTTGGACCACGCCCAATTCAGCCTGGGATACCCTGAGCGGAGCGCTGAGTCACACCGTGCCTGAACTTCAGACCTACGGAACTGTGAGATAATGAAGATGGTTTTATGCTGCTAAGTTGGTGGTAATGTTACACAGCAATGGAAAACTAATACAGTATGTATTATTTTAAATTACACAAATAATTACAAATACATCTAACATGTAAAAAAATAAAAACATTAATGAGAGATTAAAAGTTCTCTTTCCTCCCCCATCCTAGCCAATCTTGAACCCCTCTATACCCCTTTTTCCTAGGGGTATGGTATAAATACCCCCTTTGTTGGGTATGAATCCTTCTTCCAGACCTTTTTCTATGTATTTATGTACACACACACACATATCTATATATACCAACAGAAAATATGTAGTACTGCTGGGGTTTATTTATTTATTTTATTTTAACTTCAGAATACTAATGGGATTAACACTACAGCTTGCTCAATTCTCCTAAAAATAAGACTACAGAAGTCTGAATTGATGTTCCCTATGTTGTATAGAAGCATTTGAACACTCTATTATTCTTAGATCTAAGTTTAAATAGATATGTATTTTGGCTCTGGCCAGATAGTTTGGTTGGTCAGAGCATCGTCTGGAAGCTCAGAGCTTGCTGGTTTTGATCCCTGGTCAGGGCACATATAGAAACAGATTGATGTTCCTGTCTCTCTCTCTCTCTCTCTCTCAAATAAAAAATAAATGTATTTTGGAACTTGTTGTTTAGAATGTTGATGATGGGTCCCACCAGCTGAGAAGCATTTAGAGTTTGGGCTGACCTCATGTTTCTGGTTTTTGACCACTGTCTTTCAGGTCATTCACAGCTAGGATAAACCTGCTCAGTTTCAGGCTCACTTACAAGGCACCAGAGAAACATTGGTGGCTCTTGTATCCCAGAGCAAACCATTATGGCCATCTGGTCCCTGCCTGCATCTAGCCCTGGAAAATCAAGGAACTTCAGAACATCTTTCAAAGAATCGCTAACTCAACCTAGTCGGTTGCTAACTCACTCACTCACTTGGTTGGAGTGTCATCCCAATACGCCAGGGTTGGGGGTTCGATCCCCAGTCAGGGCACATACAGGAATCAAGCAATAGATTCATGAATGGGTGGAGCAACAGGTCAATGTTTCTTTTCCTTTCTCTCCTCCTTCATCTCTCTGTCTCTAAAATCAATTTAAAAAATGGCTAACTCTCCATTGATTTAAAGAACAATCAATAGAAAAGAAAAGAACAATACATAGGTGTGACCTTTTCAGAAACAAAACAATGGCAAGTACCTGTATTCTGTGTAGGGGATAGGACGAATCTCCTTTGAATGTGTACCACAGTGCCAGCTGATGGAGGGTGGTACCTTGCCCAAGGAGTAACTCTCCAATGTATTGTAACTTCTGATAAGACAGCCAGAAGCAGGTTTTCCAAGGTGGCTTTAATGACAGGCTCTCATCAAGAAGCTCCTTTCCCAAGCAAGCTTGTCCTCCATATTCAGAGAGCCGCTGGGCCACAAGGCTCTGCGTGAAAAGTGTGCATGCACATTCTGCAATTTTGTAGTGAAGGAGACACTAGCTGTGGCCAGTGGCAATGTCCTTCCTGCTTTGCTACGGTCATCTCATCTTGTGCTCCCCTGACATCACAGTGGTCCTGACATTTTATAACAGCACAGATATGCCCTTTCTATCTTTGGCCTTTTGTGATGTTGAGTTTGCCAGGGAAGCTCTGGGTGGGCAGGAGAGCTTACCAGTTCATAAATCCTTGGACAGAGTGTGCCCATGAACAGAGGTTACATTTATGCCTCCTTGAAAAGGCTGTACCCATCCACCCATATCCTTGATCCATGGGTTTTCCATGCTGCCTAGCTGCTCAGGTAGGAGCAGCCCACAACTATGAAAGCACAGCTGTTTGGGTATGGAGCTCTGCCCACGGCGGGCCATAGCCTTTGGACAAGGATTCTGTGCATAGAGCAGCAGGTGATTCCCCTCTGAACTTCTGTGTCTAGGTGAGCATCCGTTTCCACTCCCTTTCCTGGTAAAAGTCTTCAAGAGGCTACAATTCCCAAGGTACTCCCAAGGAGAGAAACCTGCTTTGGGCATCTACTGACAGGGGGTTGAGTTGAGTCTTGAAACTGGTCCAGGGCCACTGGGTTCAGGCTTCTAAAGGTGACTTCAGAAATTGGAAATGCCCCCAAATTTCCTTCCATCCAGTTAATTTGCCTTAGACCAGGAGGGAGAAAGCTGCTCCGAAAGTAGGCGTCCGACATTGGGTAGTTTGTGATATATTCGGGCTGCTGAGTTCAACAAGGGTGAGGGCCCCTATTTCACCAGGGCGGAGGTTTTCAGAGGGCTGGGTTTTTGTGACTGTGAGCGGGGTAACTAGGAGGAATAGTCAGAGCAGCACGGAGGGCGGCCCAGGCGGGACGGGGGCGGAGCGGGCGGCGCTGCGCTGACAGCCGCGGCAGAAAGGGGGCGGCCGCACCCATTTCCTCCGCTACGCCTCGGCCGGAGAGAGCCGCATCGGCGAGCGGCGCCTCCCCCGGGTCTGCTGCGGCGGCTGGCCCCCCGTGCTGGGTTGTGTCGAGACGGCCCCGGGCGAGCCTGCAGCGACCGTAGCCGACGTTCCGAAGCCCGCCGCGCGGTTCGCGTTCCGGCTGCCCGCATGGACGCGGCATTGAAGCGGAGCCGTTCGGAGGAGCCGGCTGAGCTCCAGCCGTCCGCTCGGGACTTGGAGGAACAGGAGGTGGAGGAAGAGGGGATGGAGCAAGAGCTGGAGGAGGAAGAAGAGGTGGACCCCCGGATCCAGGTAGGGCGCGCGAGGGGCGCCCCGACTCCCGGCTCCGCGAGGGCCGCCGCGGAGGTCGGCATCGACACCTACACCCGCCTCGCAGTCCCCAGTGCCTGCGGTCTGTGGGCAAGAAGAGAGGGTCTGAACCCTGTTTCACTGGGCTCATGGGGAGGCTGCAGTGCCCGCGTGGGTGCAGCCTGACTGTATTGCGGGGATCCCCCCCGCAGACTTTGGGGAGGATCCTGGGGTCGCCGCAGCGTGCCCAGCGGTTCAGTGGATGTGCAACAAAGGGAAAAAGGGGGTGGGGGCGCCATGCGAGTATGGGGGTACCCTGGCCAGGCTCCCGGCGCCGTGGGCATTGCCCGGCCTTCTGCCCTGGGAGGAGGGATTGGCCGCCGGGTGGGCGTTGTCCGCCCTGCAGCGTGGGCTGGCACCGGTGCCCTGGGTTCCGAGGCTTCACCTGGCACAGGTGCCGGGCCTGAGCCATCTTCCTCCTTTGATTCATTGTTACCAAACTGAAGGGTTTATTGTCACCACTGGCTCAACCCTGCACTTGGCCTCAAACGGTTTAAAATCCAGCTTTTCCTTGTTATGAGATTGAGTGTGAACAGAAATCCGGAACAACTGATGCGCAAAGCTGACGCGGGGAGATGGCAAGGGGTTTGGCCTGGATCTCTGCGCCTCCATTTCTAAGAGAGATGATTAAAAACAATTTCCAAGCCGAGATCGAGGAGTGACAGCTTAACCTCTTAACCCTCCAAGCAAAAAAGCACAGCAAATCCCTTTTTCAAGACCTGTTTTTCTACCCTTTCCATAAATCGTTTTTTTTAAAAAAATATATATATATTGCTTTTAAGTATGTTTTGCAATTCCTGGAACCCTAATTGATTTTTCAATGTATAGATCAATTAAAAGCTCATTTAACTTAGTTGTTTTGATTTAAATGAATTGTTTTGGCAGATTAGCAAGATAAAGATTAGGAAATGTTTGCATTAGAAATTTTATTAATCATTTTGAACTACTATTGTTTTCTTGATACGGGAATTCTGTTAACAAGATCCTTTGTTTGCAGAGTAAAATGAGTTAACTTCATGCTGGGTACTTTTTACAGAATTTCATTTTGTAAATGTTTATTTAAAGGTAGTTTTTTTCCTTTTAATACCTAGAGAGAGTGAATAAATAATTGGAGGCTTGAAAAGATTATCGTCTTTATAGAAAAATACTCAACCACCAATGAGTTAAAGGCAGAATTCTGCCCTTGATTGAAACCATTTCACTGGGTTTATACTTTTGCTTGGCCTTGTTTATTTTCTTTCATTGTTTTATTCTGCAAAGTTCTTGCTGTAAAGCAGAAGGTCCTGTTTTGATTTGGCCCCTGAACCATTTGTAGCAGGTGGGTTCACCTGAAGGCACAGACCTAGAATAAATCTTTGACCTTCTATGAGAAGACAGATTCCTAGGACCTTATGACATTTAAATCAAGAAAACGTTTTCAGAAATGCTGGCATTTATTTGCTCTTCCAGCTAAAACTCAACTGTTTGCCTTGAGAATTAATGCCTGTCTCCTCCCTCGTCCCACAGATTGCTGGAGTTCCTTTTGCAGGTAATGGGCCGAGTCATACAAGAAACAAAATAACGATCCCTTAAATCTTTTTCTCCCTCTTTTCTTTGTTAGGGAGAATTGGAGAAGTTAAATCAATCCACGGATGACATCAACAGACGGGAGACTGAACTTGAGGTACAGAGAGCTGGGTCCTTGTTCTTGGAGTGGTGTCAGTCCAACTGACACCGGAATGGTTAATTTTGTTTTAGTAGCTGGAGGGTGATGGCTGGCGTCCCCTCCTCGAAGTTGAGCAACAGCCTGCTGTCTGACAGGATAAAGTACACCACTGAGCCCAGCTTGTGGGTGGAACACATGTGGATCCAATTTCACATGTGTTTCATCATGGACGCTCTGTGGGGCCAAAACCAAGAGCTGTACGCAGGCGTAAAGCCCTGAAGTTAATGTGTCTGTGGAAGAACTAAAGAGCGGAGGGGGAAAATCAGATGGACTCTTTGATGGAGAAAAGAGAAATGAACTCGCTCACAAAAACCTCTTCAGTAATTTAGGGCGGTTCCTTACATTGTGCTTGGAAATGTGTGTTTTCTCAGACTTAAACCTTTTTTTTTTTTTTTTTTTTTACTTTCCTGCTCTAATAATTCACCCACTTCTACTTCCCTGCTCATTTCTTTATTGTCTGCTTGTGTGTAGAATATAATTATCTTAATGGTAAGGAAAAGCTGTTTAGACTGGGAAAGGGCTTTCCTGCTGTGAAGAGTCTGCAGAGACTAGGACTTGATTTGCATTTCATAAACATCTCCCAACCTAGAGTGTAAACAGATTAGCATTCTTCACAGCTACCAATTAGTCCCCATCTCTTTTCAGCAGTGGTTGGTTTCACCATCCATCGGTGGGTTTGAACAACCCCCCGCCTATCGCTGAGAGCCTGTGAATGACTGTCAGAGCTGAAGGAACACGGGGAGCTGTTGGGAGGACCTATTTCTGTAGTAGGAGAAATAGGGAAGGTCTGCAGAGAGGGCAGGAAACATCTGGTCCCAAAGGTGAGTGAGGGTGAAGGAGATAGGAATGCAGTCTACCAGCAACACACTGACAACCTTGACTTCCTGCCTGCCTGCCGTGCCCAAGGCCCAGGAGGTACCAAATCTGGAGGTGGGAATGGGGGTTCAGAGCTTGTTTTCTGAGCTGTGTACGAAGGGTTAACTTCTGTATTGTGATTGTAGCTTATCTATGGACACTGGCTGCCCTCTCCCCCAAGTGGAGTCAGATCTGAGTGTGTACTTGAATTCTTTTCACTCAGGATGAATCGAGTTTCTTTGTTGGGCAACAGAAATCTCTCCGAATCTCCAATTTGTAACAATACATTTAGCAACAACAAAAGCCCTGCCATTTCTGCAGGGATTTACAAAGTGTTTCGCAACCCCTGTCTCAGTCCATCATGTCGTAACAGCCTGAAGTCGGGTTGTCCTATCTGGCCACTGTGGCTGTTTGAATTTAAATTAAATTCATTCAAGTTAAAGATGAATAATTTAGGTCCTCAGTCCCAGTCACCACATTTTAAGAGCTCAAGAACTACTGTTTTGGACAGAGTAGAGAACACTTCCACCATCGTAGAAAGTTCTAGTGGACAGCACAGGCCTGGGAAGTAGGGAGGTGGTGACAACCTCTTCAGGTGAGGACAGAGGAGCAGTGACATTGCAGAGCCTGGCCATTGCCATATCCCTTCCAGCTGTCATGTTCTACCATCCCCAGTATGAATAGACAAGTTGGAAATAGCATTTCTGTTTTTTGTGGTTTTTTTTTCCAAAGGACTGATTGATTCATTCAACAAGTGTTTGTGTGCCTATGCTATGCTGGCCACTGTTCAAGTAGTGCTTACTTACCTTCTGAGGGTAAAATTGTTTCATCTGTGAAACTCTTTTTAGCCCTGATTTCTGAATCCTTTTTCTGAATCCACGTTGGTATTTGTGTGACACAGGAAGGCGCAGGACAGGTGTTTCCTGCCTTGCTCTGGCGTGCACTTGGCAGCAGCAAAGAGGTGGTCAGAGCTGGCCTGTGTCGCTGGCTGACCTTTCCATGGTATTATTTTAACCAAGATGGACTCAGAAATATAGTACAAGTGATGTAAGCAATTAAAGCGCCCTGGTAGCCACATTAAAAAGTAAAAAGAAACAGCTGAAATTAATTTTACTCTATTGCTTTTAACACAGAACGTTCCAGATAGTATCATTTTAACATGGAATCAATATGAAAAGTCATTGAGATATTTTACAGATATTTTTATATGAACTCTTCAAAATCTGGTGCCTGTTTTATACCTAGAGCACATCATTTGGACTGGCCACTCAGCTCTGTGTGGCACTGGGCAGCCCGGGTCTCACTGGTGTTTCCAGTCAAACTCTCAGAGGAGCAGCGGTGTTCATCCTGTGTGGCTCTCTGGGCGCTTGTCTGCTCCCAGAGCCCAGAGAAGAGTGTGGTGTCGCTGTGGGTCTGTGCTGGGCTCTTCAGTCAGGCCCTGGGCGCAACTTTGTGTCAGGCACTTATTGGGGGCCACTGCAGACAGGTGGGTGAACGAGACAAAGGTCTTCCTTTCAGGGAGTTGAGATTTTTTTTTTTGTATTTTTCTGAAGCTGGAAATGGGGAGAGACAGTGAGACAGACTCCCGTATGCGCCCCACTGGGATCCACTCGGCACGCCCACCAGGGGGCGATGCTCTGCCCCTCCGGGGCATTGCTCTGTTGCGACCAGAGCCACTCTAGCGCCTGGGGCAGAGGCCAAGGAGCCATCCCCAGGGCCCGGGCCATCTTTGCTCCAATGGAGCCTTGGCTGCGGGAGGGGAAGAGAGAGACAGAGAGGAAGGAGAGGTGGAGGGGTGGAGAAGCAGATGGGTGCCCCTCCTGTGTGCCCTGGCCGGGAATCGAACCCGGGACTTCTACATGCCAGGCCGACGCTCTACCACTGAGCCAACCGGCCAGGGCCGGAGTTGAGATTTTGATTGGGGGTGAGGAGTGGAGAGGTGGCTGATAGTTACGGATTGTAGCCCCTACGGTAAAAGAGCGTTGGGGCAGGCTGTAAGAGAGGAGTCGCCGATTGCCCCTGAGCAGAAGCCTGCAGAATGGGCGTCCATGCTGCAAAGAGCAGCAGATGGCACGAGTAGCGGGGGTGGCAGAGGGGAGCGTGCCAAAGGATGTGGGACAGGAAGCAGAGCAGTTTGATACTCGGTTGATTCTCGTTACTCGTGGTCGTTGTTTTCTCTGAAGTCGCTGTGAACACTGAGTTAGTGACGACTGAAGCCTTGCTGCTGGAGGGGAGACGTGGCCAGAGGCTCGCAGGACCCTGACCCCACATCAGGATCCCGCAAGCCTCTCGGCACATTTTTGTCAAAGAATCAATACATAACCTTGTTTTTATGTGTGTTTTTGTTTAAAGACGCTTTACTGACTACGTAGTATTGATTCCCTAATGTTGAACTCATGGCAGCAGCACAAAGATTTATGCCTGAATGTAGCCTGTGCAACACACAGACGAGTTCTCTGTAAGACCTGTCACAGCCTTCTTGGGCTAAGGGACACAGGCAGCACTTGGGCACTAGGCTTGGGGGCCAATTTAACCAGCGTGATTACCAACAGAAAACATAGAAATGCAAAAACCGTGGCACTGCATGGACCATACAAGGGACAGTTTTTAGAGTATGAGAGCCAGAACCATAAGGCAGAGAGAGGGTCTTCTAGCTGGACTTAGACTGGGAACGTGCATGTTGGGTGACAGTCTTTTTGCCACTCTGTGTATGTCCACGAGTGACTGTAGAAGCACCACGAGTATTGATTGGGAGCTGTTATAAATTTTAGTGAGTATGGAGCCTGCAAATAATGAGGATTGACTGAAATAATTTTGACCCTCTAGAGCAGTGGTCGCCAACCTTTTTTGGGTCACGGACTGGTTTAATGTTCGAAAATATTTTCACGGACTGGCCTTTAGGGTGGGACGGATAAATGTATCACGTGACCAAGACAAGCGTCAAGAGTGAGTCTTAGACGGATGTAACAGAGGGAATCGGGTCATTTTTTAAAAATAAAACATCGTTCAGACTTAAATATAAATAAAACGGAAATAATGGAAGTTATTTATTTAGTTATTTTGGGTCTCCGGTCCGTGACCCAAAAAAGGTTGGGGACCACTGCTCTAGAGGAGGGTCTTGTGCTGTCCACATTTCCTTTCCCTGGTGATTATGATCTGGAGTGCCCAGCACCCCTCCTGACTCTGACTGATTAAATTGGTGACCAGGTTTGCGCTGGCTTCAGCTTCACACATAGAACGTGGCTTAGTTGTCTCTGGGCAGCGGTAGGCTGAGGTGCAGAACTGGCCTCACCTTTAGTATCCCATTCTAAGGCGCGGCTCTTTAAATCGGCAATTACCAAGAGGCCTCTGGATGCCGGCCACCTGCATGTCGCCAGTTGGCTCTCTGCCGCTTTCTGCTACCTCGCTTTGCCTCTGACCTTGTTTGAACAGTGCTGTGTCCCCTTTGCACTCTGATTGATATCGAGAGGGCCAGCCTTTTCAAGCAGCTGAAGGGAGTAACCTTTCAACCAGAGAGGCCCTTGGATAGAAGCCTGATGTTTCATATTAAGAAACTAAAGGCATATTCCCACAGACACACCCCTGATTATTGAGTACCCCTGTGCTAAGGACAGTTTTAGGTAGTGGGTAGAGAGCAGTGAAGAGAATGGACAGAACTCCCTGTCCTCCTGACACTTATGTTATGGAGAGGGAGCAAATGCAGTTGTGAACATCACAGTAGTTACCTGGCAATGTATGCTAAGGAGAAAAACAGGTCAGGAAGGGGCCTTGGCAGTGTGGGTGTGGGGGAGAGGAGGAACGAGGGGTACGGTGTTCTACAGTGTGTCTGTAAAGTCATGGTGCACTTTTGACCGGTCACAGGAAAGCCACAAAAGACGATAGAAATGTGAAATCTGCACCAAATAAAAGGAAAACTCTCCCAGTTTCATACCTATTCAGTGCAGTTCGATGTGGGCTCACGCACAGATTTTTTAGGGCTCCCTAGGTAGCTATCCCGTATAGCCTCTACAGACTCATCACTGACTGATGGCCTACCAGAACGGGGTTTCTCCACCAAACTGCTGGTTTCCTTCAACCGCTTATCCCACCGAGTAATGTTATTCCTATGTGGTGGCGCTTTGTTATAAACGTGCCGATATTGACGTTGCACTTTGGTCACAGATTCAAATTTAGCGAGCCACAGAACACACTGAACTTTCCTCTGTACCGTTTACATCTCGACTGGCATGGCCATGGGCTGCTCCGCTGTATACACGGTGTTACGTCATCATCTGCGCATGCGCACATGCTGCCACATCATCCACAGAAACTGGGAGGGTTTTCCTTTTATTTGGTGCAGATTTCACATTTCTATCATCTTTTGTTGCTTTTCTGTGACTGGTCAAAAGTGCACCATGACTTTATGGATACACTGATGGGTGAGAAAGACGTCCCTGAAAGCATGTGTGGAGAGAGTGAACCACCAGGCTAGGTAGGGGAACAGCATTTGAGAGGGAACAGCATTCCAACCGGAGGGAACAGCCAGTGCTAAGCTGAAGGTGTGGCCTGGCTGAGGACCAAGCAAGGGGGAACCAGTGCTCTGGGGATGGGGTGGGCGATGAGTAGAAGAAAAGGAGAGATTCAGAGCGAGAAGTGGTCATTCAGGTGTGGCCATGCAAGTATGCATGCTGCTGCTGAGGAAGAGGAAGGGGGGAGGAAGGACTGGGGGAGGAGTAGGAGAAGGGGGAAGAGGAAGAGGAGGAAGAGGAAGGAGACAGAGGACAGACACAGTCAGACCTAGTTACCCACATACAGCTTTTCTGGCTCCTAGTGATCAAAAGCTGCCTTTTCCAGCCTGCCCTTCCCCAGAGAGGCAAAGCAGTTGTTGGAAACTGGTCATGCCCTGTCCCTCGCTGCTGGATGGGACAGTGTCTGGGCACACTTGGAGGGCAGTTGGAAAAGCATTTGATTCTAGACATCTGTGTTCCCCAAACTGAAATGAGGCCCGTACCCAGAATCTGCCTTTTCCCCCATGCAGAAACCAGCAAACATTTCCTCTTAAGAATAAAGTTTTGAGAAAACAAACAAACAAAAAACCCCATATAATAATAAAAAAAATAAAATAAAGTTCTGAGCTTGGAAACTTGAGGGTGGGAGAGGGAAGGTCGGGTGAATTGGAAGCAGTCTGGCCTCTCTCTAATGGATTATTCACACAAGTCAGGGTAAGAGAGAGTTTCTTTCCTGAAAGGATAGTATTGTCACATCGGAGCACTTTGACACCCATGTGTGTGGGATGTGGGTGGTGCTGTGTGTTTATGTGGTGTGTGTGTGTGTGTGTGTGTGGTATGTGAGTGGCTGTGCACTGGAGGAAGGCCCTCTGACTTCAGCTGTGTTTTGAAGAAACGACAAGAGAATGTTTGAAGTGACAAATGGGTAAGGGGAAGTGAGGAAGAACCATTTCTTGAAACTGTCACCAAGCTCCGGGCCTGGTGGCAGGTTGCCCAGTGCGGGCTGGGAGGGGCCCTGACCTCTTTGGACTCAGGTGAGATCTGGTTCAAGGAAACACTGGCCTAGAGCAGGGGTCAGGATCCTATGGCTCGTGAGCCAGATGTGCTCTTTTGATGGCTGCATCTGGTTCACAGACAAATCTTTAATAATAAAAAAAATAATAATGTTAAAAATATAAAACATTCTCATGTATTACAATCCATTCATTTCCTACCGCTCATGTTCATGGTTGCGGGTGGCTGGAGCCAATCACAGCTGTCCTCCGGGACAACACCAAATTTTTATTGGATAATGCGTAATGTACACGGGTCATTGTATGGCTCTCACGGAATTACATTTTTTTTTTTTTTGTATTTTTCTGAAGCTGGAAACGGGGAGAGACAGTCAGACAGACTCCCGCATGCGCCCGACCAGGATCCACCCGGCACGCCCACCAGGGGCGACGCTCTGCCCACCAGGGGGCGATGCTCTGCCCCTCCGGGGTGTTGCTCTGCCGCGACCAGAGCCACTCTAGCGCCTGGGGCAGAGGCCAAGGAGCCATCCCCAGCGCACGGGCCATCTTTGCTCCAATGGAGCCTTGGCTACTTGGCTGCGGGAGGGGAAGAGAGAGACAGAGAGGAAGGAAGGGGGGGTGGAGAAGCAAATGGGCGCTTCTCCTATGTGCCTTGGCCGGGAATTGAACCTGGGTCCCCCGCACGCCAGGCCGATGCTCTACCGCTGAGCCAACCGGCCAGGGCCCAGAATTACATTTTAAAATATGTGGCGTTCATGGCTCTCTCACCCAAAAGGTTTCCCAACCCCTGGCCTAGAGGCATTCACGTGAATAACACAGCCCGTCCTGTGGCTGAGTCCTGTGTGGGTCCCTCAACTGGACCTCAGACACAGTCCCTGCCCCGAAGAGCTTGCCAATTCCTGGATCCGAGTACGTAGTTATGGAGTGAGAGGGATGCAGGGCCCTTCGGGAAGCCAGAGGGTCTTTGTAGAATAGGGGGCATCAGAGTTGAAGCCTGGAGACCCAGATCATTTGGGAGAGATCGTTAACATCCCGAGTAGCCTAGAAGTGGAGGAGGAAGAGGGAAGACAGTACAGCCATCCCTGCACTTGATGGCACGGGGAGGTTTAGGAGGGCTGTGACTCTGACCATGGGCTGGTGGTAAAGGTAAACAGCAGGTGCTGCTGGGGACCCAAGCTGGGGCTGCTGCCGCTGTTCCCACAGCTCAGACCTTTAGTTTGGCCACCAGAAAGGTAGGACTTAGAGCTTTCTGCTTCAGTGGCAGTCCCTGCCCCCCCTTCCCCCAAAGCCATTGCTAGGATGTCAAGGGGGTATAACTTTTGACCCAGCAATTGCACTTGTAAGAATTTATCCTAAGGGAATAACTGGGCAAGGATATAGGTTTGATAATGTTCATTGCAGCATTATTTAAAAATGGACATAGTAAATCTGAATACTATCAGTAGGGGTTGGTTAAATATGTAGATGAATATTATACATATGCAATGGTATGCATGTTCTAGGCCTGAAGATGATGACACAGCCTGTTGTTAACATAGAAAGACGTCTAAATGGGAAGAAGCAGATTCCAGAAGAGTCAGTAGTAGGGTGCTCTTCTTTAAAATATGTCTGTGTGCATAAACTGCCTGGAGAAGATTACATACCAATGACACTTTGGGAGGTGAGATGAGTGACATTTATTGTCTTTATACTTTTCTTTATTTTCTGAATTACTTGCATAAAGTTTGTACTACTTTATAGTCAGGGGAGAAATTACCCAAAGCCATGGGGAAGAGGTGGGTGGAGCATCTTGGCATTGGTGACATAGGGTGGTGTTGGGTTAAAATCTGAGGTCTGCTGACTTTTAAGGCCACTTGTCCCCCGGGAGCCTGAGTCTTGTCATCTAAGAAATGGGGACTTGTGATTCTTGCCCATGTCCCTGGGTGGCCTGGAGGACAAGAGGAGACACTTTGTGTGAAGGGTGCTCTAACAGTTGTGTAGCCTGGTGAAGGAGAGGTCTCCTGTGTGTGAGTTTGCAGGGAGTGCCCAGGCCCGCTGGGTGCCAGACACAGACAAGTGTCCGACGAGATGTCCCTTGGAGCCTGGCCTGCCATGGGGTCTGGTAATGGCTCTGCTCTCTTTCCCCAGGCCCCGCCATGATGTTTTGTCAGTGGATGGCACTGGGTCAGGGGTCAGAGAGAGGGCTTGTACAGGCTGGGATGATGGGGGCATGGTCTTGGCATTCTCTGGAGCAACAGGGCACTGCTCTGTGGATGGGTCTGCTGGGATCCGGAAATCGGTTTGTTTCTGGTTAGGCCTGCTTTGTTAGGATCTGTCTTCTCCTGGGATTCTGGCATATCATAGATGCTCAATAGATATTTAAGTGAATGAATAGTAACAGATCTCCCCTCCATGGCTGTGTGATCTTGGGCAAATTACTTCATGTCTCTGGTCCTTGGTTTCTTCATCCCAGTGATGGTGTGGAGTAAGCTATCAAATATTATCGCTGTTACTGAGCAGGGTGGTGAGGGCTGCAGTAGGGTGGGTGCTTGCAGGAAGGGTTTTGTGTCCATCCTGGAATGTCGTTCTATCTGTTTTTGTCTCCTAACTGCCCCTCGACAGTAATGATGCTAATGATGAAAATTAGCCGTGCGGCAAGCCCTTTTCATACATATGCTCACCAAATCTTTAGAACACCTTCGTGAGATAGATATTTATCAGCCCCGTTTTGCTGATAACAAAGCTTAGGCATAGAGTCCAGTCGTTTTGTTCCAGAGCAGTTGCTCAGTGTTAGCTCTCCTGACGCTGTGGAATAGACAGCTCTTTGTTCCATGGGGGCGGCCTGTGCCTTGTAGGCGCCAATAACAGCACCTCTCCTCTCCAGCTGTGACAACCAAGCATGTCTCCAGACTTGCAAGTGTCCCTGGGGGTGCAAAATGACCCTTGGTTGTGCCCCGCCGCTCTAGAGCAGTGCCATCAGAGTGTGCCCCTTGCACCGGCAGCCTCAGCGTGACAGGAACCTGGGAGAATTACAGCACCCTGGGCCCCACCAGACCTGCTGAGTCCCAATCTCTGGGGCGTGGCGCAGAGGCTGTCTTGCCCAGCCACTCCCTGTGTCGTGCACTTCCCAGCACCCTTCTCACCTAGTGCATGTTCATCAGGCTGTATTATGGTCACTGGTTTACTTGTCTGGCTCCCCCACGAGATGTGGCCCCTGCCGGGAGGGCTTGGCCTCCCCATCTCTTTGTCCACAGTGTCTCATGCAGTGTCTACACACAGGGGTGCAATGAATGTCGGAATGAATATTAGTTTTTGCTTAGAATTAAGAGCCGCCCCAAGACACAAGTGTGACATTCAGAAAGTACTACTACCTGTGTCCTTGCCTTTTCCTAAATCCCTCACTTACGGAGGTCTTAGCTCATGAAGGTCAAAGGTTCTGCCCTGCTTGGAGAGTTTGGCATTTTTTTTTTCTTTTTCTGAAGCTGGAAACGGGGAGAGACAGTCAGACAGACTCCCGCATGCGCCCGACCGGGATCCACCCGGCACGCCCACCAGGGGCCACGCTCTGCCCCTCCGGAGGTCGCTTGGCCGCGACCAGAGCCACTCTAGCGCCTGGGGCAGAGGCCAAGGAGCCATCCCCAGTGCCCGGGCCATCTTTGCTCCAATGGAGCCTTGGCTGCGGGAGGGGAAGAGAGAGACAGAGAGGAGGGAGGGGGGGAGGGGTGGAGTAGCACATGGGCGCTTCTCCTGTGTGCTCTGGCCGGGATCGAACCCGGGTCTCCCGCACGCCAGGCCGATGCTCTACCGCTGAGCCAACCGGCCAGGGCCGAGTTTGGCATTTTAAGAGTGGCCTTTCACATTAAAAAAGGATGGCGTGTGTGAATATGGACAAATGGCCATGTTCTATTTAGTGGGAGGAAGATTAGGTAATAGACTATAAAATGTATGTAAAACTATATGTAGAATATATATAAAACCATGTATACAATAAATGAATATGTGCAAATGAGAGAAACGTCTAGAACAGAGGGATTCATAGTGTGGTCTATAGATAGTGAATTGCTTGTTACTAGTTAAGGTGAAGTAAATAGAGAAATTGAGAAACTTAAAAAAAAGAAAATGACATCACCGGGCGATGAGGTAGCATTTCACTTGTCTAGTTAATTTAAATTATATTCTACAGGAGTGTTGATTCACGGTGGGTTGGAGGTTGGAAGGGCACTTATTTCCACATAGTTTGTGAAGCATGGCTCTAGAAAAATGTACCCTCAGATGTTGCTAGTGGTTATTGCTAGTTGCTAAGAATGCTGGTGATTTTTTATTTTTCATTTCTTGACATTTTTCTAAACTTCCAATGACCATATTTTATCATTTTTCATAGGCAGGGAATGGGGGTAGAATGAAGCACTATTATAAAAAAATGTCTTTATAAGTCGAATGAATTTCTAGGAAAGGAATTTTAGGAACTCTGTGAAGGCTAGAGGGAAAAATATTTCAAATGGGTAGTCCCTGCCTTGCTGGGCTTGCTCAGTGAATTACTGAATTGTTAGACTCTCATTGTGGTAATTCAGGGAGGGCTGCAAAGTGCCTTAAAGGCATGTTAGGATTGTCTACAGCTAAGAAACCCTCATTTATGAAATACAAAATAATCACCGAGATGTAATAGTGGAAAACATTTCAAATATTAAGAATATTTAGCCCTGGCCAGTTAGCTCAGCGGTAGAGTGTCGGCCTGGCGTGGGGGGGGACCCGGGTTCGATTCCTGGCTAGGGCACATAGGAGAAGTGCCCATTTGCTTCTCCACCCCACCCCCTTCCTCTCTGTCTCTCTCTTCCCCTCCCGCAGCCAAGGCTCCATTGGAGCAAAGATGGCCCGGGCGCTGGGGATGGCTCTATGTGGCCTCTGCCCCAGGTGCTAGAGTGGCTCTGGTCACGGCAGAGCGACGCCCCGGAGGGGCAGAGCATCGCCTCTGGTGGGCGTGCCGGGTGGATCCCGGTCGGGCGCATGCGGGAGTCTGTCTGACTGTCTCTCTCTGATTCCAACTTCAGAAAAAAAAAAAAAAAAAAAGAATATTTAGATATTCAAACTTAGTTACTATGTGAGTTTGAGTATTTGCCTCATCTCTAAATGAATAGACTTATGGGCACACGGGCTCTCTTGCACAATCTTATTCACTTGTAGCCACATAGCAAAATGTCATTAGTATGGGCTGTTGACTAGAACGCAGAAATAGCTCTATAATATCTAATATTGTCTCTGTTGCCTTAAAAAAAAAATCAAGGTGTCTTCTTTCTAAGCTATAAAGGCCAAGGAGATAATACACAAACTTTCCTGGCCCCTCAGCTGAAACCCATCCTAGGCATGTACAGTGACATGACTGTCCCTAGGTTATCCAGGGTGCCTCCCTCTTCCCAAGGTGTCCTCGGGTTCTGCACATCAAGAGGAGGTTGACTGTGGGGTCAGTGGATTGGTGGCTGTCCCCATGGTTGATGGAACTTGAAAATTCTCCAGGCAGCAGAGAGCCGTGGTCCCTGTGGACTGCAGCCTTTTACTATTGAGCCGTTCTTTTTCTTTTCCTTTAGTTTATTTAAAGAATTTTATTGCATTTCTTGGGGTGACGTTGGTTAATAAAATTATACAGGTGTCAGGTGTACAATTCTATAACCATCATCTGTGCACTGTGTTGTGTGTTCCCCACCCCCAGTCAGTCTCCTCCATCACCATCTACCCCCTGTACTTTCTTCTGCCCCCCTTCCCTTCCCCTCTGGTAATCACCACACTGTATCGATGAGGTGTTTTTTTTTTTTTTTTTTGGCTTAATCCCTTCACCTTTTTCACCCAGTCCCCCCTCCCCCCCCAACTCACCTCCCCTCTGACAGCTGTCAGTCTGTTTTCTGTACCTATGAGTCTGTTTCTATTTTGTTCATTAGCTTCCACATGTAAGTGAACTCAAAGGGTACTGGTCTTTCTCTGACTGGCTCATTTCACTTAGCGTAATAATCTGCAAGTCCGTCCATGCTGTTGCAAAAGGTAAGATTTCCTTCTTTTTTATAGACAAGTTGTATTTCATGGTATAAATGTACCGCAGCTTTTTTTTTTTGTATTTTTCTGAAGCTGGAAACGGGGAGGCAGTCAGATAGACTCCCGCATGCGCCCGGCCGGGTTCCACCCGGCATGCCCACCAGGGGGCGATGCTCTGCCCATCTGGCACATTGCTCTGTTGCAACCAGAGCCATTCTAGTGCCTGAGGCAGAGGCCACGGAGCCATCTTTGCTCCAATGGAGCCTTGGCTGCGGGAGGGGAAGAGAGAGACAGAGAGGAAGGAGAGGGGGAGGGGTGGAGAAGCAGATGGGTGCTTCTCCTGTGTGCCCTGGCCGGGAATCGAACCCGGGACTCCTGCACGCCAGGCTGCCGCTCTACCACTGAGCCAACCAGCTAGGGCCCCACAGCTTTTTTAAAAAAATTATTATTATTTTGTTTTTTACAGAAATGGAGCAAGAGTCAGAGAGAGAGATAGATAGGGACAGACAGACAGAAACGGAGAGAGATGAGAAGCATCAATCATCAGTTTTTCGTTGCGACACCTTAGTTGTTCATTGATTGCTTTCTCATATGTGCCTTGACCGTGGGCCCTCAGCAGACCGAGTAACCCCTTGCTCGAGCCAGCGACCTTGGGCCCAAGCTGGTGAGCTTTGCTCAAACCAGATGAGCCCGCGCTCAAGCTGGCGACCTCGGGGTCTCGAACCTGGGCCCTCTACATCCCAGTCCGACCCTCTATCCACTGTGCTAAAGCCTGGACTGGCTTTTATTTTAATCCCCTCATCTACTGATGGTCACTAGGGCTGCCCGAGCTATTATTTTTCTTTCTGAGCCTTTATTTTATTTTTTATTTTTTTAAAAATATTTTATTTATTGATTTTTAGAGAGAGAGAGAGAAGGGGGAGGAGCAGGAAGCATCAACTCCCATATGTGCCTTGACCAGGCAAGCCCAAGGTTTCGAACCGGCAACCTCAGTTTTCCAGGTTGACGCTTTATCCCACTGCGCCACTACAGGCCAGGCTCTTTCTGAGCCTTTATTGTAAGGCCCTTTAACGTCGTTGTAGTAGTCGTGTGTGTGTGTGTGTGTGTGTGTGTGTGGGGGGGGGTTGGCTGGCTGAACTGAACATTTGTAGAACCTCTTCCTTTGGTGGGTATCTCAGTTATCTTTGTCCAGCTCTCTCTTCTTCGAGAGTTCCTTACTCTGTCTTTGGCCACATAGATGTTTCAACAGTCAAGACTGTCACTTTTATGCAAAGCACCTTCACCACATGTCTTGGGATCCTTTGCAAAGCAGCTCTTCAAGAGCTCAGAGAGTCAGCCTCTTTCATTTCCTTAAAAGAAAGGGGAAAAACTGTTGTTCTGTTCCTGCCTGGTTTTTTCCTTTGCTGTGTTTTGCTGGAGTATCTGAGAGATACTATTCAGTTTACTGTGACAGAGAGAAACTGCTAGCAGAGAGACAATGAGAAGAGCATGCGTTGTTTGTTGTAACCGCAGTCAAGCCCACTTAGGATAAACTCATCGTATGGGATCAGGCTCAGCCGAACCACAATGAGGAGCACTTGGTTGTCTTCACCCACCCTCCCCTCCTGTTGTCGGCGTTGCAGAGGGATTCAGCTTCATCCCGATAGATTTGAAGTCTGCAGATTTGATGTTCACTTTTTTCTCCCTGCTTTTTGGTTTTGTTAGAAGAGACGAAATGGCTGTTTCCTTTCTCATTGTTCTGGTTCCTATGTCTACCTGCCAGATTATACCAAAACTTCATAGCTAACAGCTACTGCTTTATTTTTCCCGTGATTTGTGTGGCAGGACTTTGGAGAGGGCTCAGCTGGGCGGTTCTCAGTTGAGGAGGGTCTCTGGTGCAGTTGGGGTCAGCTGTCAGCTGGGGCGGTGGCCATCTGAAGGCTCGCCTGGACTGTGTCCGAGGAGGCCCACGTCTGGGTCTGGCAGTGGACGCTGGCTCTTGCTGGGGTGCTCAGCTGGGGTTGTCAACCGGAGTGCTTACATCTGACCTTTCCAGCACGGGGGTCTCAGGCACTCTGACCTCCTTGTGGTATCCGGTTGCCCCCACTGTGACCATCCCGAAATGACCAGTTGGCAGCACCCTGACTTTTTCTATCTGAGCCTTGGAAGTCCTGTAGTAGCACCTCTATCATAGTCTATTGTCCCAGGCATCCCTGAGCTCACTCAAATTCAAGATGAGGGTACATAGGCTTTATTTCTCGATGTCAGTAGTGCCAAAGAATTTTGAGCCACATTTGAAAACCGTCACAGGCACACTGACTGGTTTTGAGGCCTGTGGGCCATCCTTTTTCATTCACTTCATAAATGACCACATTGTACTGTGCCTTCTCAAGTGGCTTTAATGGTTAACCAGCCAGCAGAGCATGGACTTTGGTTAGGACTCCCAGTGACCCTTCAACAAACCAGCAAGAGGGAGCAGTTTCTGGCAGAGCTAGGGATCGTGTGATAGGGAACTCTTTGCTGCTTTTCCCACTTCTTAAAAGTTTTGAGAAAAAAATCATGACATGGCTTAAATGCCTGTTAGAAAAATATTAGTGGGACCTAGAGCCGAAAGTGCGGTCGTGAGGCAGACACTTTATAAATCCAGGGAGAAGGCTCTGAAACTCTTTGGGCAGTTCTTGACCTGCCGCTTTCTCCTCCTGCCACCGGTTTTGCTCTCTCTCCATGGGGGAAATAGAATCTCGGTGTTGCGTAAGCTTTCTGGAAAATGGATCTACTGCCTAGGTTGAAGCTTGTTAAAGCAAACCACGCTTTAATGTTGTGAAACGTGGGGTTAAAAAAAAAAAAGCAAGAGGACCTGTTTTGGAGCGGATAGAGACTTAAACTACATAGCATGAGATGGCAGGAAGCGTGGCTTTGGAGTTACGGAGAGCTGGACTTGAATTTTCACCTGCCTCTTAGCCGTGCGGTCAGACAAGGTGTTTAGCTTCTCTGGGGTTTGATTTCCTTCCCTCTAACACGGGGAGGGCAACACCAATCTGGCATGACTGTGGAGGATTGAATAAGTTGATGTTTGCAGAGTGCCTGGCCCGGTTCCTAACCTAGAATGTTCAACAAATGTTGGTCGTTTCCTTTCTTCCCTTTGCCTTTTGTAGTATAATGGCTCCTACAGAAAAAGCACCACTATTTATTGAAAGCTTATGCTAAGCATTGTGTGCAGAGTTCTCACAACAGCCCTTGAGGGCATTGATAACAAATGGAGGCACTGCAAGGTGGGGTCAGTTCTCCCAGGTCATTGGCCAGTGGGGCGGGGAGCCAAGGTTTAAACCCAGGGTTCTGAGTCTGGAGCCCACTAGGAGCCAAGGTTTAAACCCAGGGTTCTGAGTCTGGAGCCCACTAGGAGCCAAGGTTTAAACCCAGGGTTCTGAGTCTGGAGCCCACTAGGAGCCAAGGTTTAAACCCAGGGTTCTGAGTCTGGAGCCCACTAGGAGCCAAGGTTTAAACCCAGGATTCTGAGTCTGGAGCCCACTAGGAGCCGAGGTTTAAACCCAGGGTTCTGAGTCTGGAGCCCACTAGGAGCCAAGGTTTAAACCCAGGGTTCTGAGTCTGGAGCCCACACCCGCCGGTAGTTGGCAGGTGTGTGCACATTGAGGTCCCCGCCCGGGCTGGTGAGATGAAAGAATTCTGGTCAGGACTTGGGGGGCTAGGTTTTCAGCCTTTTTTTTTTTTTTTTTTTGTATTTTTCTGAAGCTGGAAACGGGGAGAGACAGACAGACTCCCGCATGCGCCCGACCGGCATCCACCCGGCACGCCCACCAGGGGGCGACGCTCTGCCCACCAGGGGGCGATGCTCTGCCCCTCCGGGGCGTCGCTCTGCGGCGACCAGAGCCACTCTAGCGCCTGGGGCAGCGGCCAAGGAGCCATCCCCAGCGCCCGGGCCATCTTTGCTCCAATGGAGCCTTGGCTGCGGGAGGGGAAGAGAGAGACAGAGAGGAAGGAGGGGGGGGTGGAGAAGCAAACGGGCGCTTCTCCTATGTGCCCTGGCCAGGAATCGAACCTGGGTCCCCCTCACGCCAGGCCGACGCTCTACCGCTGAGCCAACCGGCCAGGGCCGGTTTTCAGCTTTTGCCCTGACACTCCCCAGGTATCCATCCATGGGAGAGGAGTTGTACCTCCTGAAGCTTCAGTGACCTCCTCAGTGAAGTGAGAATGTTTGAGCTAAGTGAGGGACAGAGTCTATTCTAGGCCTGACGTTGTATGACTGGGATTTTGGTTTTAATCTAGCCACATGCTGAATTAATTATAAATCACCCTCAGCTTGATGATATGAAAGATATAAGAGATCTTTGGTCAGTCTATGCTACAGTTATTTAAAATGTTATTTTTAGCAAAGCAGTGCTTACACATAGGTTTTATGTTGTTGTTTAGTTGTTTGTTTTAAGCCCCAGAGAAGTTTTGATGGAGAATGTAAGTCCTCTGCCCAATTTCTTCCCACCCCCGGTTCTATTCCAGGAAGCAACCACTTTCAGTGTTTTTCTCTGTTTCTTCTGATCCTGTCCTTCATGTCTCTAAAGTTACAGCAGTGGATTTTGACTTTGGTTCTTTTGCATCCTGCGCCCTCCTTTCTTTCCATCCTGATTAGCTGCAGTCAGGAGGAAGGTTAGCCAGAAGCCAGCAGAGGCCAGCCGGCCAGCTTGCCTGGAATGCTGTGGGTGGATGTGTGCTTCAGCAGAGGCTGCACTAACTGATCTCGGGAGCTTTCCGAGGCTGGGCCACGAACTCTCCAGAGGACCAATTCTAAAACTCGTATTAGTTATAAAATGGACCTCATATTGCATAAGAGCTTGGGGAGGTGGTTGAAACACTACCCCAATAAATGCACGTATTGATTGTATAATCCATCTAATCTAACGTTTAGGAATTTTTGAAAAAAGTGGGGTTTGAAGTTGAGGAAGTATGTTATGTTTCTTGGTGTAAACATGAAAATCGTTCCCTGGTTGTTGAACTCAGTAAAAAACCCTGGTTTCAGCAATTCTGCCTTCTTTCTCTCTCTCTCTCTCTTTTTAAAATTCTGCCTTCTCTCACACAGAGAATCCGGTGGGTTTAAAAGCATGTTTGGCCATGAATGAAAAAGTATTGGGTCCTCGTTAGTCTTCCTGGCTTTGAGTGCATGCTGGAGTGTGTTGGGTTATGTAACTTTGTGTGTGTGTGTGTGTGTGTGTGTGTGAGAGAGAGAGAGAGAGAGAGTGTGTGTGTGAGAGAGAGAGAGAGTGTGAGTGTGTGTGTGAGTGAGAGAGTGTGTGAGTGTGTGTGTGTGAGAGTGTGTGTGTGTGAGAGAGTGTGAGTGTGTGTGTGAGAGAGTGTGTGTGTGAGTGAGAGAGAGTGTGAGTGTGTGTATGTGTGTGTGTGAGTGAGAGAGAGTGTGAGTGTGTGTGTGTGAGTGAGAGTGTGTGAGTGTGTGTGTGTGTGAGTGGGAGAGAGTGTGAGTGTGTGTGTGTGTGAGAGAGAGTGTGAGTGTGTGTATGTGTGTGTGTGAGAGAGTGTGTGAGTGTGTGTATGTGTGTGTATGTGTGTGTAGGGTTATGTAACTTTACCCCCTCCCCCAGGGCCTCTTAGGACTGACCCTTGTGTCCAAGTTTTAAACGGTTTATGTATTTCTTTTTCCTTTGTGGTACTTTGGATCTGTATGTATTTAAAAAATAGAAATTGGTTTAATTCCATTTTGGATGACTTGTTCCTATGTAACATCAACATCAACATCAACAGAAAAGATGAAGTGAAAAATAAATCTTTTCCAAATGGACAGACATTCTACATTGTCTGTAATTGGCTCATATTACTAAAAAAAAAAAAATATTGAGGCCATGAAAGACAAAAACTAAAGAACTGTTCCAGATGAAAGGAGACAGGAGAAAGATGGTGACCAAATACAAGGTGCAAATCCTGGGTTTGGATCCTAGACCCCTAACAATATTTTCCCCTCTTTATTAAAAAAAGACCCTAGTGGGACAGTTGATCATTTGAATAGTCGTAGATCAGATTAATGGCCTTGTATCAATGTTAGTTTTCTGATTTTGATTCTCGTACTCTGACCCATGTAAGACAATGTCCTTATCTTTAGGAAGTGTAAACTGACATATTTCAGGGTAAAGGGGCATTATGCCTGCGTCTTACCCTTACTTTTATCTAAGTCTGAAATTATTTTAAATTAAAAAAAATTTTTAAAGTCTTCCTTATTCCCAGATATGCCAACTGCCTTAACGAAGCCTCCAAATGGCAGTGCCTGCCGTTGGATATGGAATTCTTGACATTGACCAATGCTTCAAAGAGATCTGTGTGGTCCAGCGGGGCAGGACAACTGCGGCAGGCTGCGATGTTAGGAGGATGGGACTGGGTGCTCACGTGCCTGTTTGGGAATAGTCTACGGTCAAATCAGCTTCAAAACCAGAGAGCCCTTGTGCCTAGGAAGAACGCAGTTCCCCTCAGGCCTCAAAAAAGCTCCAAGACCTTTGTTAACCTCAGAAGAGGGAAACTTACAGCAGGGAATACTGTTGACTGCCATCTTTTCTTACTTTCCTTTTTTCCCTCTTGGGGGAAGGAGCCCCTGGCTGGGTTACAACCAAGACAGACAATGTGGTGCTGTGGGAAGAGGAAACAGGATCTGGCCTTGTCAGCAAGGTCTTCGAGCTGCCTGGGGCCTGCCTCTGGGTCTGCAGATGGGATGGGAACTCCCAGTACTTTGTCCCACCACCACTCAAACAGTTTAAATAAAAGGGCGGGGGTTCTGCAAGGTTAGGGGAGCCTGTCAGGTAACCCGAGGGAGGAAAGCATCAGTGAACCTTAGGCCTAGGGAGACCACACATCCCAGTTCGCCTTGACAGTCTTGGATTAAGTCTGTTCTCTCAGCATAATTTTGTTTTTTTGTCTGTCCCAGCATAATTATTGATAGGGCCCCTCCTCACTCTTGAAAGTGCCGTGGTTTGATAACTTAATGCAGCTATCTATCTAATTTCAGGATTAGAGATGGGCACCTAGATAATCTCCCATCCCTGCTGCCTCCTGATGTTCTCTCATTTGCTTCCCTCTCACTCTCCGCCATCTCTGTCGCTGTCACTCCTTCCTCTGGGTTCCTCGGTCCTGTTCCCTGAGAGCGTCTCTTGTATCAGAAATATGGGTGCAAGGTTCTGCCTGAGGTGTGGAGGACGGTCCCCACAGAAGGAAGTGAGGGCTTTGGCTAACAACCCAAGAGGCTTCTGCTACTGGACTCGGGGCTCAAAATGGGGGGAAAAGGGAGTCAGAGGGAGGGGACTTAGGCATCTGGTCTCCAATAGTGATTCTGACTTTTCCCAACATGAAGGGCCTGGTCTTTTCTTCCTCCCTTTTTTTTCCCCCTTTCCCATGAATGTTCCCAGCCCTTTGGAGCTGTTTTAACCAGGGTCTTCCGGTTGGATGAAAGTGGCAGAGGTGGAATGGGCTTGCGCAGCAGTCGGGAGTGTGGCGGCCCGTGGCGGGCTGGCTCCCGCTCCCTGGGGGCCTTCTGTCCCCCTGCTCCTCCGCCTCTGCTTCCTCCTGGCTCTGCACCTCTCTGGTTTGGCTAACTTGGCTTTAGCTCTACCCTGGTACATTCTTTCCGATTCTGCCTCGACTCAAAATTCCTGAGAATGTAATCACATCGTCCTGGCTCTTCTCACAGGCCTAGGAAAGCCACTCTGTGGGAGCTGGGATGAGGAGGAAAAAATGGGCAGAGGCAAGAGGAGAAGGCAGCCAGCCGGAGGGCCCGAGGAGCACTGGGTGGGCGATCTCAAAGGAAAGAAGCAACGTGAAGTCCTGGGTCTAGGAGCTATACTGGTGCTGTCCAATATGGCACCCACAAACCCTGTGTGGCCACTTGAATTGAATTAAATGTATTAAAATTTAATTAAAAGGTTTGTTATTTGCACTAGCCACATTTCAAATTTGCACATAACCACATGTGGTCAGTGGACTCTGTACTGGGCAAGACAGGTAGAGAACATTTCTATGATCACAGAGCGTTCCGTCAGACCGCACTAGAGACTGCTTACTCCCTTTTTACCCGGCTCTGTTTCAAGTTGTTTCTTTGTGTGTTTTAGTAGCTACCATGGGTGCTTTAGAGAATAGATTGGATGGGTGGAAAGAAAACACGATTTGTTGTAAACTTCAGAACATTGCCGGTATCTTATAACTGGTCAGTAAGTCAGAATGTTTCCAGGAGTGCCTTTTACCCTGCAATTCTAGAACGGTCCTCTGCGATCCTGACTAGTTATTCTCCTGCTGCCATCGTGATTTGTGCCTTAGCCTTGTTTTCGGTATGTGCTATTTATTCCATTTTTTCCTTTAAATTGGTTCATACTTTTTACTTCAGTTTGTGAAGGAGAATTCATACCTCTAAGTGGAAAACCATGAAAGGGAAATGCATTTTTTTTTTTAAAGCAAGAGTTTTACTGAAGGCGTATATGAATGAAAGTGCCCAACTTGTAATGGCATGGTTTAGCGACTATTGAAGCAATGCTGTTTGTTCTCAGTGGATTTATTGTTTTGCTTATCAGAGAGTGGCAGAGTCCGTTCTGTGTGCACGGCTCCAAGCCTGGGCTAGCCACCCCCTTCTTAAAAAGGAGTTTAAGCGAAGAAAATGCCAAAAAGTGCATATAAGATGCTATGAAGAAAAGGTAACACCCATGGAAGCTTTAACCCTTTGAGCAGTGAGTTTTTTTCACGCTCGCTGACCCCCGGGAGTGAGTTTCTTTTCAAACAATGAAATTAGTTGCAGTTCCAGTTTTACTAACTTAAAATCATGTTTGTTTGATAACCAATTTATGGAAACAAGAAGAATGCACATTTGCCTTTTTTTTTTAATGTTGCCTTACACATTTTTAAAATAAATTGTTTGTACTCCGGATGGTCAGGAGGCACGAGGAGGTGCATGAAGATTCGTACTACTCAGAGGGTTAAAGAAGGATTGGAGAAGGAATAATTACTTCACTGTTATTGCAAATACACCGGTGTCTCTCATGAGAAGGGTCTTTGCAGGGCGGGCCCTGGGGCCGGGTGTGGCTCGGTGCCACACAGCAGCCGAGATGATGCTTTTTGGCCTCGGGTCCCCCTTTTCCACTCTTGTAATCACGGAGTACCTCAGAGAGCTGCTCCTTTTGTAGGCAATACCTATCATACTTGCCACATTAAAAATTGAGAAGTTTTCAAAACTTGTATTGATTCACGTAAGAGAAAAGAAGATAAACCTATAACATGTTAACAGAAATAATAGGTTTTATTAAAAGCAACTATTTCCTTAAATGAAAAAGACTTATGACAAGAATGTCTCCTCCTGCGTTCCGTCTCTCGTGATGTCCTATTGTCAGATAGTCTCTGGAAAAGTCCACTGAATCGTGAGAGAATGAAGGTGGAAAAGGCAAATAAGGCTCACTTAATTATGAATGTAGACTCCCGGGAAAGTCTCAGGGACCACCCCCAGCCCGGGATCCCCTGGACCACACTTGGAGGACCATTGGTGAAGTGAAGGGTGCATTGGATGGAAAGGCTCAAGGTCTGTGCTTGTGTCTGGAGTCTGACATTTGTGTGCGGCTCCAGGCCCAGAGGCCCCCCGCCTGAGCCCCAGTTCTCCCTCCCTCGGTAGACTGGGCAGGGTCATTCTTGCCAAGCCGGTCCTACAGGCTGGTGTGAGGCTCAGACAATGCCCTTGAGATCTTTCTCCGCACACTGAAAGCCGTGCATTTATAAATGGCCTCACTAAGGATCTTTTGAAGTATGGTGTCATCTTTAATTTGTAGGACAGTTATCTTTAAAATCTTGGCATCCATCCCATCTTAATCCCGCTTGGTTCTGAGGACACTTTTGTGAAGTAGAAAGGCTGTCATTTTCAGTTTACAGGTGAGATAATTGAGGCTTCAATGAGTGGATTGGCCACAAAACAGGGACTCTGTCCCCTGTGTGGTGCTCCCTGGCCCCCTGTTTCCACGGCTCACTGGCGCGCTGGCTGGCTTGGGTTGGCTGGCATGCTTATCGGATCCAGAGCTGTATTTTTGACACACTGACACATTCACACAGGGAGACTGCCACCCTCAGCAGTTCTTTGCTTGAATAAATTGCCCTCCGTCTGAGTCATCTAATAATGGATGCGACACAGTTTTCAGAGTCGAAGATCTGAGGCCTCATCCAAGCAGAGGGAACCCTTTTAGAACTCCTTCAAGTGCTGAGCTAAAAAAGCCAGCGGTAAACAGCCCTGTAGAGTAAGCGGCTTGTTTTTCTTGACTGGTGAGATCTGCTGGTTCTGCTGGGATGAGTCTGTGCTTCTGACGCTTCCCTCCCTGGGTCATTAACCATGGGGAAAACAGCCAGCGCTCTCCTCCCTGGGCATGCCTGGGGGGAACCCCCACTCTGGTTTTGGGAGACACATTTGCCTGTAATTATAGGAGATGGAGGCCCACAGTCAAGTATTTTCTTGAACTAGGAAATAAGGCAAAAACCACAGGTACAATGGGGGCAAGCTGTCTTTAAAGGTGTGGACAAATAGCATTAAGATGGAGTCAAAGTTGTATGCGAGTTAGGTTGAATTAAGTTCCCTTTGTTCTGCTTCCTATAAACAAGGCTTTATTGTCAGAGGCAGAAGCCCCCCATCACTTTACTGTGTTTAAGTGCAGTGCTTTGCTGTGGTACAGACTGTAGATTGACCCTCCCCTCCTTCTCTCTGGAAATATGACTACCTTAAGGCTATTTTTCAATATATTTTTCAAAAAGGCTTAATTCGATTGCAAGTGACAAATCCAATTCCAGCTGGCTTAAACATAACATGAAGCAATGGTGACAGTTGGGGGTATGTGTGCTAGTTTGGCTCTGGGGAAGGTGGAGTATAGGATTAGACTGTAAAACATTATGAGGCCGAGAAGCTCAGTGTTATTGGGACTTCCATTCTCCCTCTCTCCTTTCCTCCCTCCAGGCTCTGCCCTCGTGGTGCCAAGATGGTTGCCTTGTGCTGCATGCAGGCTTTCATCCCAATCCACTCAGTTTTCTTGGGGGGGGGGGAGGGGAGTTCTTTCTAATTGTTTTAAGAAAGTTCCAGAATGACGTCTCCGTGGTACTGATGGGTCATTAATTCTTGCCTTCCCACAACAATCACTGAGGCTGGGAGTATCCACAGCTGACAGCCAGTGGGTCACATGACCACTGCTGGGTCCAGGGTGGGGTCCAAGAAACTCAGGGCTCTTGGTTTGGACAGGCAGGAAAGGTTTCCGTGTGCGGGTTCCCCAACCCCAGTTTTGTGGAGAATCGATACTCACGTGGCTCTGGTCCTCTGTGGAATATGGTGAAAGAACTGAGTCCGCTTTATGTCATCAAAGCGGGGAGGAGGCTGGCTTTGTGTTGAGCGTTGAGCGTGTCTTGGATGAATAAATAGGCTTGGGTGGTGGCTGGGCGTCAGCCAGTCTTGTATCATCACAGCATCCTGACGGCAAAAACGCTGATCTCAACTCCTGTGTTGGTAACACACCTACCTGACCAGGCTGGTATCCCTGGTTCTGCCCCCCCACGGTCACCCAAGGAGCCTTTGAGAAAACCCAGGTCCAGTCAGGTCACGGCTCTGCTTAAAGGGTATTTTGCCACAATTAAAAAAGGCAAACAGCCTGACCTGCGGTGGCACAGTGGATAGAGCGTCGACTTGGAATGCTGAGGTCACCAGTTTGAAACCCCTGGCTTGCCTGGTCAAGGCACAGATGGGAGTTGATGCTTCCTGCTCCTCCTCCACCTTCTCTCTCTCTCTCTCTCTCTCTCTTCTTTCTAAAATGAAAAAATAAAATCTAAAAAAAAATAAAAATAAAAAAGCAAACAATAAGCCCCACTGGTATTCCATCCTCCTTCCCCATCTCCATTTTTTCTCTCTTAGAGGCCGTTTAATAGATTAACACATTTTAGCTGATTATTTCGCTCTTCTATAACTAAACAGTAGGCTTTGTGTGGCTACATATTGGTTTTTCAGTTTTAAGGCTCACTGAATGATGAACGTAGACTCCCAGGAAAGTCTCAGGGCCCACCCCCAGCCCGGGGTCCCCTGGACCACACTTGGAGAACCATTGGTGAAGTGAAGGTGCATTGGACGGAAAGGCTCAAGGTCTGTGCTTGTGTCTGGAGTCTGACATTTGCGTGCGGCTCCAACAGCCCACTGTGGAGGGAGAGATGGCTTTCCTCCCTCTGTCCCCACCACACACCCACTTTCCCCATTCCCTTTACTCCCAGCAGTATCACTGGACAGTCAGTGCCCAGTGTTTACATGATTACAGCTACGTACGTGCTGTTGACAATGGGGCCAGCTACCAAACTACCATTTTTATGTCAGTCATTTCTGACAAAGGGCGCAGGGAATGTAGAGACTTAAGAAGAGTCCACTCTGCTGCCCTGTTGCGCATGGGATACAGTTCAGCTGCCCTCGTGTGGCGCCTGTGCGCTTCCTCCCCCCACCGTCCACCAGACCTCCCGCCTCTCATTCTCTGCCCGTGCTAGTCCCTCAGTCTCTAATGCCCCTCCTCCTCCATCTGGTGCAATCCCCCTTTCTTCAAGGCCTGACTTAGATGACACTTTATTTATTTATTTTTAAATTTATTTTGAAAGAGAGCAAGGGAGAGGGGAGGAGTGAGAGAGAGAAGCATCAACTCCTTGTTCCACTTAGTCATTCCATTTAGTTGTGCACTCTGCTTGCTTCTCGTACGTGCCCTGACTGGGGATTGAACCTGCAACCTTGGTGCGCTGGGACAACGCTCTATTCATTTAGCCACCCGGCCAGGGCCGATGACACTTTCTTTGGGTAGATTTCCCAGTTGTTTGTGTGTTTCATGGTGTGTATACTGAGGTCTTAGTGCTTAGGGCACCACATTGTTCTTATTTATTTAGTTCTTGAGTTTAAGTCATGGCTCTGCCATTTCCCAGCTGTGTGACTTCAGGCAACTTACCTGTTCTCTCTGTGCCTCAGTTTCCCTCTCTGTAAAATGTGTCTGACAACAATAGCATCTACCTGATAAGGTTGTTAGAGATTGCACAGATTGATGGACTTGAGCATTTATAATGATGTCTGCCACTTAGTAAACTGTCCATCTGCGCTGTGCATCCCTCTGTCTCCCGAAGGCAGAGCTGGTGGATTCTATATATTCATCAGTGACCAGAATAGCTCTTGGCAAATCACCGTTCTCTGGAAGCAGGCCGCGTGTGATTCAGGCACAAGGGCAGTCAGTCTCCATCTAAGGGAGCATCTTAGCATCTTTACTCCACTTCTAGTCAGTGGTTGCCAGGGAGGAATGGGGCCTTGTGTTGCCAGATTATCTGATTTTTTTTTTTTTTTTTGGTATGAGAAATTTGAGAATCCATATTAAAAAAAATATATATGTATTTTCCTGACATTTGGTACCCAGCATATAGGCCAAAGGCCTTTAGGCAACTGGGTTGGGGCCCAGTTTGAGTGATGATGTGGTCACATGCTGACTGCTCAGGCCCAGCACTCTCCCTTGCAGTGGGGACAGGGACAGCACTGGTGCTGACGCCCACCAGGGCGGTGACTGCGAGGGTTCGGCCAAGCACGTCAGCCCGTGTGCAAAGCAGCTGCCTGTACAGTGTGACAGGTCACTAGGTCTTCCTGTCTGCTACCCCTCCCTCAGGGAGATCCCCCTTCGTGTTTTTTAATAGGATCGTGGGTCTCTTTTCATGCCAGAGGAAAGATTGTGTACATTTATGGAACACTCGCTGTGTATCCAGGAACCGTTAGGTGTTTTACGTTTGCATTCTCCCTTATTTCTTCTAACGAGCCCGCCTTAAGACATGGAAAGTAACTATTTCATAAGGAATAAAAATGATTTGTAAAGAACTTACTTGCTTAGGGCTGCACAGAAAGTGGTTTGACAAGAATTAGATGCTTCTCTGATAAAAATACCAGGCATTAGGCAACCTGCTACCTCCAGCATACCGGTCGTCAAATCCAGCGGAAGCTCGGGGGCTTTGCTGGACCCTGGGCTGCCCAAATGCATCTGCAGCGCTTCCTCAGGAGCCTAGGCCTCCTCTTGTTCCCTGTCCTCAGAAGCTGCAGTCGGTGGCTGCAGGCTGGCCAGCTAGAGGAGAGCAGAGAAAATCGTGACGATGATACAGGACTGGTGGAGGGACCAAGGCCTGTGTCAGAAGTGTCTCGCACGATGGTGACAGAGGGGAATGAGATTGATCAAAAGCTTCCTTCACTTCCATGAGGCATCCAACTGGCACAAGAGATCCCTACCATTCAATGTTCAGAAGTAGTGTTCAGACAGTTACTCATGAAGCAGGCACTTTGCAGCCAATGGAACCTCATGTGTTTTTCCAGCATGGTGGCTGTTCGGTCTTGGGACAGCCCCATGGCTGGTCATGTGTTGTTCCTTCTTCTCTGAGTATCCATTTCCCCTTTCTCAAAGGTGCACATGCAAACACACACACACACACGCACACACACACACACACACACACACCCACCCGACCCTCCACTATGTCCCAGACATGAGACTAAATTTCTAATTCTTTTCCTTCTTGTGATGTCCACAGGTCTGGTTTCTTGACTTGTACAACGTGGTTAAGCCTGGCATGGCCCACCTGCCTGGTCGTCCCTTCTAAACTCTTGCCAAGGCCCCGGCTGGATGGTGGCTGTCTCCAGGAGGCGTGGCCACCCTATCTCTTGCCGTTCTCCACATTCCAGACTTTCAGCTTCCTTCCTTTTCTTGAAAACATCGTGTTCTCCCTCCTTCTTCTGGCTGGCTCTTCTGCTGCCTGCTCAGGGCTCAGGATTTCCTCTTTACCCTCCGCAAGTGCCCATCCATGCTTTAGGCTTCTGTGTAGTTACTCCCCCTGTGGGAGTTTGCTATGACTCTCCCAACAGAGCCCTGTCTTACCTGGCCTGTCTTACCTCCTCTGGGGGGCTCCATGGCATCTGTACCATCACCAGCCTGGCACAGACTTTCCTGGAATAGGCTATAAATGCCAGACTTACCCACCAGACTGGACATGCCCTGAAGGCAGGGACCGAGCCCAATGCCCAGCACAGGGTCTGTCCAGTGGGAAGTTTGCACTCAGTGTTTCATGTTGACCATGCCATATGGTTGAGGACTTCATGGGAGGGTGGAAAATGGTGCTATCCTTATAGACCAGCGCTGCTGGGGCAGCCCGACTGGACATCTTCCCTCGAGGATCTGGATGGAGCTTTTTAATGTAACCTGTGATGTCCAATAGAGGAGTCACTAGCCACATTTACTTTTAAAATTTAAATATATTTAATAAAAATGAAATAGAACTCATTTCCTCGGTCTCGCTATCCAATCTCCAGTGCTCGACAGCTGTGTGTGGCTAGCGGCTGCCACACCGGACAGGGCCGATGCGAGAATGTGTCCAGCCACACAGAAGGCAAGCTTTCGGGTGGTGCTGTGGTGGACACTGCCTCGTGAAGGTGTTGAGGCCCTGGTGGGTTGTGTGACGGCCAGCCTTGGTGTTTCTGGTTAGGTCAGCAGATTTTCACAGATTCCTTCTGAAGCCTGAATGTATTTTCTCTGTATCCCGTGGCTGCAGGATGCACGTCAGAAGTTCCGCTCCATTCTGGTGGAAGCCACAGTGAAACTGGACGAACTGGTGAAGAAAATCGGCAAAGCGGTGGAAGACTCGAAGCCCTACTGGGAGGCGCGGAAGGTGGCGCGGCAGGTAAGGCCGCCCTGCAGGTCGACTCCCTGCCTGTGCCCCCACCCCAGCTGGTGTTTGGGTGCACCTTCTGACCTCTGTGTCGTCCCTGAAGGTTAGAGGGGTGAGTCCCCTGTGATGGGGAACAGCCATGACTTTGCAAACAGCTGCATTTGAAGTCAGCCTCTTATTACCTCCACCCCCACAGCCTGCCTTCATTCCAGCTCTTGAGACTATTAATAGAGGGTGGGTAGCTGGCATTTGGATAGCCCTGTGAGTGGGCACTGCTTTGCCGCCAGAGTTGGTGCCCAGGTCCACGTCCCAGGCAGCTGGGCCAGCTCAGGAGGGTGAGAGGAGGTATCCAGAATGCCAGGCTTATTTCTGCGCCCTCTCCTAATGATGGCCTGTCAGGCAGCTGGAGGAGTACCCCATCCCTCTCATTCTCCCCCCTGGTGTGGGAGGAATTAGCCATTTGCTTCTCTTGAAGCATTAGTTCGTTGTCCTGAGAGCCCAAATGGGCAACCGAGGCACCCAGACCAGAAAAGGGGCAGCAGAGGGCAGCTGCGGTCAGGCGACCGCTGGGGTCCCATGGAAGTTGGTTCTGGTTTCAGTATGTGTCTTTCTTGAATGGCCACAACTGGGATGTGGTGCGTGCCTGTCACCTCTTGGCCTCTGATGGCCAGGTGTGTGAACAGGCAAAGACTTACAGCTCCTAGCCCCTCTCCCCTCTCTTTCTCCCCCCTCCCTCTCCCCCCTCCTTCTCCCCCTCCCTCTCCCCCCTCCCTCTCCCCCTCCCCTCTCCCCCCTCCCCCCTCCTCCTCCCCCTGCCCCTCCCCTCCCCTCCACCTCCACCTCCCTCCCTCTCCCCTCTCCCTCTCCCTTCTCCCCCCTCCCTCTCCCCCTCCCTCTCCCCTCTTCCTTCCCTCACTCTGCTTACCCCCCTCACCCCCCTCATCCCCCTCTCCTCCCTCTCCTCCCTCTCCTCCCTCTCCTCCCTCTCCTTGTCTTGGTTAGTGAGCACAATTTTCATGACAATTACTAAATCCCATGGACAAGCCACTGAGTCATGAGGTCTAATCAGATAATACCCAGACCCTGGGGACCCTGTGACTGACTCAGTGTCAACTGGCAGAGCTCAAGATGAATGTTGAGGGACTCCTGCCCAGCTTCGTGCCTGCAAACCCTCCCCTTAAGCTCCTGCCTTTTTGCAGGTGGGGCAGGAAGAAGGGCAGAGGAGGCTCAGAGTGACCCTTGCCCCTCAACCCCCAGGGGCCTTGTTGGCCTCTAGCTGAGGAACTGGAAGGATGCTCAAAGGCCAAGGCCCGGTGCGGATGTCACATTTCATCTCTGTGGATGGGCCTGTCTGGGCCTGGGCCAGGTGGCCGAGTCTGTCTGCGCACCAGCATCCTCTGACCTTCCGGATGGTGACAGGGTGGGACCCATGGCCAGTGGCTGCCGAGCGGGGCTTCCTGTTTTCTTCCTCTGGCCTTACTCCACCCCCTTCCTTTCTGTATTGACAACCCCTTCTACCCGCCCTCCCAGCATGTAGAGCAGGGTGGTCTCTGAGAGATACCTTCAAAACTGCTCCTTCGAGTGTGTACCGGGAGGCACTGTGTTCCCAGAGCCTGGGCGTCCTCACCCGTGGAACCGGAAGGTCCCGGACCAGCCTCGGCGCCCTCATGAGGTCGTTAGGACTTCGATGAGAGAGTGTTTGACCACGGAGTCCCTGCATGAGCTTAGGTCTGGCTTCACTGAAAAAAATAGAAAGTTGCAGGAAATATTGAAAATAGACAACAGGAAGAAAATAAGTCCCCATTCATATCTTCTGTTACTCTTTGATGTATATTTCTTGTTTAAAAAGAAAAGATGAGGCCTGACCTGTGGTGGCGCAGTGGATAAAGCGTCGACCTGGAAATGCTGAGGTCGCCAGTTCGAAACCCTGGACTTGCCTGGTCAAGGCACATATGGGAGTTGATGCTTCCAGCTCCTCCCCCCTGTCTCTCTCTCCTCTCTCTCTGTCTCTGTCTCTGTCTCTCTCTCTCCCCCTCTCTCTCCTCTCTAAAATGAATAAATAAAATAAAAAAAAATAAAAATTAAAAGAAAATTATTTTTTTAAAAAAAAGAAAGAAAGAAAAGATGATACTGTGGTGGCGGTTTTATTATACATCTAGAATGACCATGTCCGTCCATCCAGGGGCTCAAGGAAACAGTAGAGACTTAACACAGGGAACATCTTCACCTATAGCTTGGTTTTCTGTAGACTTTGCAAAGATTTGTAATTGTCTGGCCTGTAGAAATTCTATCTGCTCATCAAGATTTGCATTAGCTTTATTAGGCCTCATGTCAACTCATTTTCCTGCTAATGAGTCAGATCCAAACCTGTGATTTTGAAACCCAGTCCAAATTCTGCCAGGAGAAGGTAGAAGATGTCTGTTTTTTCCTTTTCTGGGCTGAGGTGGGGGCAGGGAACTGGCTTTGATTTATTTGAGGGTTTTTGTCCTTGAGCCAGAACTTGTTTTTAAGGTGGCTTTGACATATCTGCCAGCCCATCTGGCCTTCAGCGTGTGGCGGAGACATGCTGACGAGGGGATGGAGCCCGTCAGACTCAGGAAACCCGGCTGGTGGAGTGCTGGTTGCTTGTTTGGCTCCCTGGGTTCTCCCTGGTCTCACAGTGGTCCTGGGCCTGTTATTTAATCACAGCCAGTCGCAACACTTGCAATTGTTTTCCTTTTTTTAATTGTGGTAAACTATATGTAAGATTTACCATTCTGAAGTGTATAATTCAGTGGCATTAAGTACACTCATATTGCCTGACCAGGCGGTGGCACAGTGGATAGAGCATTGGACTGGGATGCGGAGGACCCAGGTTCAAGACCCCGAGGTCGCCAGCTTGAGCGCGGGCTCATCTGGCTTGAGCAAAGCTCACCAGCTTGGACCCAAGCTCACTGGCTCGAGCAAGGGGTTACTCGGTCTGCTGAAGGCCCGCGGTCAAGGCACATATGAGAAAGCAATCAATCAATGAACAACTAAGGTGTCGCAATGAAAAACTGATGATTGATGCTTCTCATCTCTCTCCCTTACTGTCTGTCTCCCTTACTGTCTGTCTGTCCCTGTCTATCTCTCTCTCTCTCTCTGTAAAAAAAAAAAAAAAGTACACTCATATTGTGCAGCCCTCACCACCAGCCATCCCCAGAACCTTCTCGTTTTCTCCAACTGAAACTCTGTACCCACTAAGTAACTCCCCACCCCCTCTCCCTCGGCCCTGAAAGCCACTGCTCTACTTTCTGTTTCTATGAATTTGACTACTCGAGACACCCTACTTAAGTAGAATCATACACTATATGTCTTTTAAAAAAATACTTTTCCTATTGATTTGAGAGAGAGGTAGAGGGGCAGGGAGAGAGAGAGAAGCATCAACTTGTTCCACTTAGTTCCATTTAGTTGTGTACTCATTGACTGCATCTCGTATGATGCCCTGACCAGGGATCGAACCCGCAATCTCCGTGCGGCAGGACAGTGCTTTATCCACTGAGCCACCTGGCCAGGCGGTATTGTCTTTTTGTGACTGGCTTATTTCACTTAGCCTCATGTCTTCAAAGTTTATTCATGTCGAAGCATATGTTAGAATTTCATTCTTTTTTCAGGCTGAATAATATTACACACACACACCACATTTTGCTTATTCATCTTTAAATAGACATGTGGGCAATTCTTTTTATTTTTAAATGGTTGGAATGTGTAAGAGAGCAGAGTGCCTCGCAAACCTGAAAGCAGCATACAGGCAAAATAACGAAGGTTCTTCAGTGCAGAAAATTGCCTGTTTTGGTCTTTATGGGCCATGTAAATTCATGTCCTATACTTAACCTCCTTTGGGGGAGTGAGTGGGGAAACACAGAATGACATAACTGTGGGACGACCAGCAAAGCTTAGCCTCTGGAGCCAGACTGCCTGTCTTTGAATTCTGATTCACCACTTAATAGCTTTGGGACCTCAGTGCCTCAGTTTCTTCATCTATAAAGTGGAGTTGTGTGTCAGTTCTAGCTTTTGCTATGAAACAAATCACTCCGAAACTTAGGGGCTTGAAGCACTTAGTTTGCTCATGATTTTGCTGGGCAGTTTTCCTGATCTCCTGTGTATACTGTCATTTGATAGGGCTGGCTGGAGGCTGGCTGATCTTGGATGGTTTTATCCACCAGGTAGTTGGCTGGTTGTCAGCAGAGGCGTCAGGGGTGACTAGCTTACATGTGTCTCATCCAGCAGGCTACCGTGGCTTCCTCACGTGGCGCTGGGATTCCAGGAACAGAAGAGCAGGTTCTTCCCAGGCCTCTGTTTGCATTGCATTTGTACTGTTGGGTAGAATAAGTCCCATGGCCAGTTCAAATTCAAGGGGTATGAAATGATAAGCTCCACCTGCAAAGTATTATATTATAGCCACTTTTACAACCTTACCATAGTGTTAAATTGATACATTTAAAGCATTTGGAGAAAAAAAAAAAAAAAGAATGTAAGTTATTATTATTCCAGATGTATTTTCTATCAAATGTTATGTCCCTGTGGTGAATCAGCTGCCTTAAAAAAATAGCACAATAAAAATCTATGGGTGGCCCTGGCCGGTTGGCTCAGTGGTAGAGCGTCGACCTGGCGTGCAGGAGTCCCGGGTTTGATTCCTGGCCAGGGCACACAGGAGAAGCACCCATCTGCTTCTCCACCCCTCCCCCTCTCCTTCCTCTCTGTCTCTCTCTTCCCTTCCCGCAGCCAGGGCTCCATTGGAGCAAAGATGGCCCGGGCGCTGAGGATGGCTCTATGGCCTCTGCCCCAGGTTGCAACAGAGAATGGCTCTGGTTGCAACAGAGCGATGCCACAGATGGGCAGAGCATTGCCCCCTGGTGGGCGTGCCAGGTGGATCCAGTCGGGCACATGCGGGAGTCTGTCTGACTGCCTTCCTGTTTCCAACTTCAGAAAAATACAAAAATAGAAATAAATCTATGGGTAGAAGAAACAGACCACTGATTGCTGGGAGGGGATATGGAGGATGTAGTGACTGTGAGGACAAAGGGTGACCCCAGTTATGTTGAGTGCATGCAGATTTGCTTGTGAGGATCAAATGTGTGAGAAATGAGGAGGAGGAAATAGCTGACTTACTTACCTTTTGACTGATCAAAAGCACTCTCAGCCCTCCTGTCCTGTGGTGGCACGGTGGATAAAGCGACGACCTGGAACAGAGAGCTCGCTGGTTCCAAACCCTGGGCTTGCCCAGACACGGCACATTCAGGAAGTAACTACTACGAGTTGATGCTTCCCCACTTCTCCCCCCCCGCCCCTCTCTTAAAAAACAAAACATACAAAAGCACTCTTAAGCCCAAACAGATAGGTGAGGGCCTCAAATGGATGGGGGGGTCATGTTTCCCCGTGACATGGAACGGGTCGAGTGCACCAAATAATCCCGCAAATTCTCGTGTTAATCGTAGAGGAGCAGTGCTGTAGTCTTCCTTCATTGGGAAATTGTAGACATTGGTTTTGTTTGCAGAAGACCCTCTATAAGTGGAGAATGAGAGGTCCAGCTTCTGCAAAGGTGGTTTATTCCTCTCTTGACTTGTCTAAAGCTTTTTTTCCTTCTCATTTATTATTTTCTTTCATTCAACAAATATTTACGGGGTTCCTACTACTTGTTAGTCATTGTCTTAGCCACCTGTGAAGAACAGGACAAAAGTCCCTGCTTCTGTAGAGGTGACATTCCTCTCTTAACAATATAAAAGTGTGTGTGGTGGGGTGTTTTGGGCAAAAGTAGATTCTCTGTTACCGATCTGGATGAAAAGGTGTTTTTTTCTTCTCCGTTGGAGAGATGGAGTGAGACTACAGGAGGATTAGAGCGTGCTAGGGATCGGCAAGTAGAAGGGTCTCCCAGCATATTTCCTGAGCACCTCCCCCTTGTCTTTCTTGCTGTTGTGGACATAAAATGTGGTTTGTGTCCCCCAGGAGCGACGTCTGCATACATAAACAAGGTGGTTTGAAGGCACAGGTACTCACAGTCCCTTGTCATTGTAAGTGAGAGTTCCCTAAGTCTATGCCAATGCTGAATCCCAGAGGCACTCTTCTGAGGCATTGCTCCTGGTGGGAAGGAGAGGGTCAGGTTCCTGCGCGCCTCTGGGCACATTTCCTTCTACATATCCATACATAACCTTGTTTTATGTATGTCTCTCTTTAAAGAACTCCTTATTTAATATACATTTTTTGTATATAGTATTTCTTTATAACAAAACACTAGCCAAGAAGGGTGGAACGTCTTCCTGACCCTGGGTGATGTGCCCGTAAATTTCTTTGGCTTTCAGCCTCACAAGTGTTGTCTGCTATGCTTTTTTAGTTGGTCATGACCTCTCAGGCATTGATTGCCAAAGGAGTCCACACATTTAGCCACTTTTCCATAGTTTCATCATGTACTGTAGACTTTATTTTAGCACTTTCCGGAGCGGCCTTTAGTACGGGTCTGCAAATTTCCTCTTCCTTTTTCTGGATGTACCATATTGTTGATTCATTAACATCGAATCCACAGCCAACAGCACGATGACTCATGCCTGAATGAAGTTTATCTAAAACCGTATTGTCGCTGTAAGGCACATCACGGCCTTCTTGGGCTTGGAAACACTAGACAGCACTTTAGCACTAGGCTTGGGGCCGATTTAAATATCTGAAAAAGTGTGGCAATAAATAGACTGCGAGGTGGGCAGTGGTTTGCCGTGTGTGAGAGCTGAAAGAAGGCAGGGTCACCTTGTGAGACCTCAGCTGGGGACGTCCACACTGAGCGACTCAAAGCTTTTGCTACACTGTGTGGGTCTAGAAATGATCCCGAATGTGCCATGAATATTGATTTGGAGGTAACAAATAAATTTTAGCAAGTGGGCAAATTCGCACATGTGGACTCCATTAGTAACGGGGACCAACTGTACTCACCAAGTAAATTGCCCAGTGGAGAGGCTCATTAGAGAACTGGACCATGTAGCATGGGTACAGATGGGTACAGGTGTAGATGGCATGTGGAAGAAGCCAGTGGCATGAGGTCACTGTGAGTGTGTGTGTGTGTGTGTACGTGTGTATAGAGCCTGGGGAAGAGCAGCACACCTGAGCCCCAAAAGCGCAGGCGAGTCTGGGTACAAAGGACAGCAGTCAGTATGCGTGTAACCCAGGGTAAGTACGTCAGTGTCAGGGCTGTGGAAAGGGACCCTTAGGGGCCTGAAGGACCAGATAGAGAGGGAACCATGTGTCGGATATGGGGGAACCCCTGACAGCCTCAGCCCGGCCTCCAGCTGGCCTGAGAAGCTGCAGAGCGGCCACCTGGGCTCCGGCACGTACGGCTCATGTTGTGTTTGAGAAGTCGATTGGGCACTGATGACCAGTGTCGTGTCCTTACCTTAATAGCAGCGCCATCTTTTGAGGTCTGTGGGCTAAGCACCATGAGTGCTGCTCTGTGTAGGGGATGTCACTTATCTTCCCTTTTTGTCCCCCTATTACAGATGAGGAAACTAGTCTTGGAGCCTAGAGACCATTAGTTGAGCCTGTACATGAACCTTTCTGGGGCGTAGCCTAATCTGAGAGTATGAAGACGTCAGGAGACATTGTGGTTAGCCAGCTGCCAAGAACGACTCCTAGTGAACTCCAGGCTTTTGGCCCAAAGAACCTGAGCAGCCAGGAGGAAACTGAGAGGGTGGGGATCTATCTTTGGGAGAAGGTGGTGTTTTACTTTCCTAAGTGTTAACGTGACTGGGTGCCTCAGTGGGAATTTCAGGGCAAGTTGGAGGTGGGGAGTTGGGAGTTGACAATACAGAGGTGACAGTTTACTGAGTGTGTGTGGAAAGAAGTGAGCCAGAGATTAAGGATGGAGGGGGGAAGAGGGGAAAGAGTAATTTTAACATTTTCTGTATACCATGTACTTTTCTACATGCTTTATATGCGTGAGGGAGGTACTTTTTTTTTTTTTTTTGCAGAAGAGAAAACTGAGGCTTAGAGAAGTTGAGTTATTCAAGGGACTCACCACATCCTCACTTATTGAGGCTCTACTAGGTTCCCCTGGCCTGTAATAGTGGGTCCTTACATACATTATATCAGGGGTCGGGAACCTTTTTGGCTAAGAGAGCCATGAACGCCATATATTTTAAAATGTAATTCCATGAGAGCCATACAACGACCCATGTATGTTCTGCATTATCCAATAAAAATTTGGTGTTGTCCCAGAGAACAGCTATGATTGGCTCCAGCCACCCGCAACCATGAACATGAAAGGTAGGAAATGAATGGATTGTAATACATGAGAATGTTTTATATTTTTAACGTTATAATTTTTTTTATTAAAGATTTGTCTGCGAGCCAGATGCAGCCATCAAAAGAGCCACATCTGGCTTGCGAGCCATAGGTCCCATACCCCTGCATTATGTAATCAAGTCCTCACAGCAGGGAGACAAAAGGCATTATTGTCCTCAGATGGAGGGGATCCTAACTGAGGCTCAGGCTGGTAAAATAATGTGCCCACTTCACAGACCTCACGAGGAGAGGAGCAAAGATTTGAACCTGCATCTCCCTGGTTCTGGGCATGTAGGAGGCATTTAGTGACTGTTGCAAAGCCTGAACTGTTGACACATCTTAGGGGAACCAGTAGAAGAAATAACTGACTTGTTGGGCAAACGGAAGATTTTGAGCTCATCTGTGCAGTTAGTTGCCTGCCTTTTCCACCCTGAGGTAACTGGGAGGCTCCTGTTCCAAGCAATTTGGGGCCCCTCTGTCTTAGTTCTTCGGGATGCAGCGCACCTTCGTCAGGCCTTCCTTCTTCCTGGTCACTTTCACTTTGGCTGAGCCACTTTCCTGCCTGGGTCACTGCTCTCACTGTGGGACTTGGGTCAGGAGGTTGGGTCAGTGACGTCCATCCTGGTGGCCCTGATCGTGTTCCCACTGGGTGGCCACAGGCCAGTTCCTGGGAACTGCGTCATCCCAGCTGCCCATGGTAAGGGCAGCAGCTAAGTGACGGGGCACCTGTTGCAAAACAAAAATCCTAGTGATTTACAGCAAAAAGGGAGGACAGGCTATTAACTCTCTCTACTCTGCAAGACCGCGTGCGTCCTGGCTGGCAGTCTTGGTTGGAGATTCTGGGGAAGAAGTTGCTGCATTTTGTGAACCTAGAATCTTGAATCAAGAGGGGTCAGTGTTGAGAGCGGCAGCTTCTTGAGCCAGGTTACAGGCTCCTGACATAGAGTCGGTCTAGAGGCTTCAGTCAGAAGGGCCGACCCCTCTTTGGAGTCACTGTCCCTCCTCCTTGGCTGGCTCTGCCTCTGAGTCCCCTGCTGGGGTGCGATTAGGGAGCTTGCTGATCTTGGGGTTTTCTCTTCTGGTGGTGCAACGGGGCCACCTGTATTTGACCCTTAGCTGACTGGCAGGTGGCCGACAGCTGGGAGTGGGGGGCCTGATCACATGCAGGGTCTCAGCTAGGTAGTATTAAGCTGGAGGCATTAGCTAGCCACCATTACCTTGTCAGTTGGGAGCTCCGTCAGGGACACTTTCCTTTTTCTTGTACCCTTTGCCCTTCACTGAGGCGTGGCTGATGTGCAGTAAGTGCTGCTTGGTGGGTGACATGCTGCCTGAGCTAACAGATGTGGTTTGTAACCACAGTTAAGCAGTTAGAGGCGAAGATGATGAGAAGTTCTATACTGTGTAAGAGGCCATGGAGTTCCTTGGTTGTTTCTTTTTTCTTCCCTTCCTCTCAGCTGTCTTTAGTGAAATTATTGCATTGACGTAGATCACCGCTTCCTTCCTCCCCACTTTGTGAACCACAGGCATTCCCTGGAAAGGAGTAGCAGGGTGACTGATTTCTCAGTTAATGAAAGCAGAGTAGCCCCGGCCAGATAGTTTGGTGGGTTAGAGCATCATCCCAATGTGCAAAGGTTGCCGGTTTGATCCCTGGTCCGGGCACATACAGAAGCAGATTGATGTTTCTGTCTCTCTCTCTCTCCCTCAAATAAGTAAATAAATTAAAAATAAATAAATAAAAGCAGAGTAGGGGATGTATTTTGACTACCAGGTTTGTCAACATGCATAGGGTTTTTAATGTTGCCAGGCAGCAAGATTTGGTCTTTGGCCAAATGTTGGTGTTTCTCCTGAACACTTTTGGCTTACCTTTCCACTCTCTTTCCTCACCTGGGGACCCCCTATGCCCACCCTGATTCCCTTCTTTTCTCTTCCACGTCCCCTTCCCAGCCCTCCCTGTGTGCCTCCGTATTCTGCCCCCTTCTCTTCTATGAAAATCTCCCGTTAAGAATCTAATGGTTCAAGGCCCTGGCCGGTTGGCTCAGTGGTGGAGCGTTGGCCTGGCGTACAGAGGTCCTGGGTTCGATTCCCGGCCAGGGCACACAGGAGAGGCACCCATCTGCCTCTCCACCCCTCCCCCTCTCCTTCCTCTATGTCTCTCTCTTCCCCTTCCGCAGCCAAAGCTCCATTGGAGCAAAGATGGCCCGGGCGCTGGGGATGGCTCCTTGGCCTCTGCCCCAGGCACTAGAGTGGCTCTGGTTGGGGCAGAGCGACGCCCCGGAGGGGCAGAGCATCGCCCCCTGGTGGGCAGAGCATTGCCCCCTGGTGGGCGTGCTGGGTGGATCCCGGGCGGGCGCATGCGGGAGTCTGTCTGACTGTCTCTCCCCGTTTCCAGCTTCAGAAAAATACAAAAAAAAAAAAGAAAAAAAAGAATCTAATGGTTCACCCTGAGAAATAGCTGTTATGGCTCAGAGATTTGCACTCTCTCTGGCTGTTCAAGCGCTCATGCTTTAAACACATTCCCATCCTCTGTTTCCGTCCTGGTGGGCCCACTGGTGTCCTGCTCAGGGTTTGTCCCACAGTTGGAGCTTCTTGAATTGTACGTGAAGGCGCACATCTAGTATACCAGGAGGAGATTGCCTCGAAGTCCTGGCCATAGACGGTCTTCATTTCTGTGTGGTAGGATGTCTTGTAGAGTTTAAGTTAAGTAGGGTCAGCAGATAGAGTACAGGCTAGCCAGTTAAATTTGAATTTCAGGTAATTTTTTTTTTTTAGTGTAAGTCTGTTTTACATGCAATATTTGGGACATACTTAACTAAAAAAATAAACAGAAAAAGAATAAAGAATTGTTGTGCCTTGTCCAGATAGCTCAGTTGGTTAGAACATTGTCCTGAAGCACACAGGTTGCTGGTTTGATCCCAGTCAGGGCACATACAGGAACAGATCAATGTTCCTTCTCCCTCCCTCCCTCCCTCCCTCCCTCCCTCTCTCTCTCATTAAAATCAATACATAAATTTTTTTTTAAAGAGTTGCTTATCTGAAATTTAAATTTAACTTGGAGTCCTATGTTTTTATCTGCTAAATCAGTAATCAGCCGGATGGAGAAAGTAGTTTTGGAGTCAGCAGCCCCTTCTCAGGGTCCCTGGATCCATAGCCCGTGGAGGGGAGGATTCTGGTCCCCACGTTGTCATCTTTAGCGGGTGGCCTTGGGCAGGTGCAGGTGAATGCCTGTGTGGGGGTGTTTGGTACAACTGAAGAGTACTCACTGTGCTCACACAGCTGTTGTAGCTACTCCTAAGCCTGGCTTTCCTGGGCAGCAATGGGGTTTCTAAGACAAGTGGCTGAGTCTGAGTTCTTCCTGTTCCTCCCTGGCCCTCACTAGCTTGACTGCTGAGAGCCGGTCAGCTCCAGAGAGAATTCTGGAGGGCTCCAAAGGAGGTCCCATCAACTGGGCCTTCTCTCAAGAATCATCTAGAATGTGGGTTCCTCTGCTATTTTTCCACTGATTTTCCAGACACTGCCTACAGTCTGCCTCTTTCCAACTGTCTCCTCTAACCCCATTCTTGGGTGCCTTTCTGAGTCAATGTGATCGTTGGTTTATTCATTTTTTCTGTTTAAAACTTTCCTAGGTACTAGGGAACTTACATGCTCCTAGAGGAGAGAATAGCTCTGTTTCAGCGAAGGCAACAATCAGCTTTGTTTAGGAGGCTGCCCGTTAAAGAGGAGGTTTACATGGAAGTAAAAGATACCATTTGCTCATCAATTTGCATCCGGCCTCAAGTGTATTCCCTTTGGCAAAGCATCATACTGCAGAAATGGTGTTGGGCATTTTTTTATTTCTAATCACAGTGTATTGAAGTGTTCTGAGATCATCTGATTCTTTGAATTTAAGTCTCTTGATCTCAGGCTCCACCCGACTGAGCAAAGGTTCTCTTTATACAGAGACCACTGGGAGGGCTGTTTTCACACCACCTAGGTGGTCGACGGCACCTGTAGTGGGCTCGTCTGAGAGCAGTTGTTGGCAGGAAATCATGAGGTATAAGGCACTGTGCTAGTTTATGTATGTTCCTTTTCTGTTTGCCCTGTCCCAACACCCAAGGCCATGAGAAAATATACCAATGAAGTTGTACAGCCTACAGGTCTGAAATTCACACTGCCTTGTGCACGAAACAGTGGCCTCATCTTGTAGTAACTAGGAATTACATTTAGTTGCAAGTAACAGAGGACTGACTCAAAAACAGTGGTCTAAACATAAAAGGATACCTTCTCTCACCTAAAAAAAAAACGGGGTGGGGGGGAGGCTGATTTAGGCTGTCTAGGTTGGTGCTGTGACTCCATGGTCATCTGAGACCAAGTGGCCTATTACTGCTCTGTCCTAGTATGTGATTTCCATCCTCAGAGCCCCCCGCATGGCCCAGGATAGCTAGGACCTCCAGCCATCACATCTGTATTTTAGGAAAAGAAGGGGAAGGGATGAACACTCCTTCCATTTTAAGGAGTCTGTGTGGAAGTCCCTGTTTCACGGAGAACTTCAAGGGAGGCCTTTATTTTTATTTATTTATTTTAAAGCTAGTAGTACTGTTTCTAAGGATGAAGGGAAGAATGGAGATTGGGAGTCAGCTAAACAACTCTGCTACATCTGTATGTAGTGTGATTTATCTGTCTTCTAGAGAGGCTGTGGGTGGGAAGGAGAGCTGGGCATCTGTGCCCCACAGAGCAGGCATCGGACTTCTTGGAGTAGAGAAACATAGTAAACCCCATATCTCTCTGCTACATTGCTTCCCTCTTTTTATGGATTATGGAAACTTTTTTTTCCCTTATATTGTGCTGGAGAACTAGGAGGAAAAGCTAGCGTCCCATAAAGTGTAAGAGTGTGTTTGTGTGTTTTAATCCGTTCCTACTTTCTTTTAACAAACACTTATTAAAAAGGACTCGCTTCCCATTGCCACTTCTTTGGTGCGAGCCCTCCTGTCTCGCCTGGACTGTTGCAATAGCCTTTCAGTTGGTATTCCTGTTTTCTGGTGCCTCCTCCTCATCTTTGCCTTTTGCCTCCCAGCCAAATCTTGCCAAAGTCTTATTCAAAAACTTTACCGCATGTGCTTAATTATATGGGTCACCTTGGCTGGGCCACATTGGCCAGGTATGTGGTCAGACATTATTCTGAATGTTTCTGTGAGGATGTTCATTGGATGAGATTCACATTTAAATTGGTGGATTCCAGTAAAGCAGATTGCCCTCTGTAGTGTGGGTGGGACTCGTCCAATCAGTTCAAGACCGGAATAGACCAAAAAACTGACCTCCCCTAAGTAAAAGGGAATTCTGCCATTACACAGCCTTTGGACTTGACCTGCAGCATCAGCTCTTCTCTCGGCCTTCAGCCTGATGACCATCTCTCTGCCTCGCCCCGTTGTAGACTTTGAACTTGCCAATCACAATAATCACATGAGCCGATTTCTCAAATCTCTCTCTCTCTCTATATGCATCCTGTTGGTTCTGTTTCTCTGGAGAACCCTAGTACAGCAGTTCTTCAGTCTCTGGTGTCAAGCACAGTCTGGGCAGTCCCTCTTGTCCTTTGGCATCTGCACTTCTCCGTGTTGTGCCCCAGTGTGCGCCACCCACTCCACCCCCCGCCACCGTACTCAGAATTGCTGGGTACATCGTGCTCTTGCACTCACTTCTGAGTACATCATGGGATGGTTTGCATCACTGAATATTCTGTTTGTGATATTTCCCTCTCCAGACGAACTACAGGTGGCTCCTTAAATATAAATTAATGTCATTAAATCAGATTAAAAGTTCAGTCCTTCAGGGTCACCAGCTCAGGAGCCACCTGTGGCTGATGGCTACATATTTTGGGACTGTGCACAGAGAGAGCATGTCCATCATCTCAGGGAGTTTTATTGGGCGGTGCTACTGAGCGGATTACAATGTTGGCGCGACTTCTGCACACTCTGCAGTCCCTTCCCTCATTCAGCTTTGCGTCTTTGAGAATTTGATGGACGTTATGGATGTCATCCTCGGAAAACACACCCACATGCACGTGGGTGCTTAAATTATAATCACGATTTCAAGGTATTCATCCACTCCCCTTAGAGGTCATCCTTGTCCTGTGGGTTAATAACCATGAGCTAATACTACCTAATGCCTGCTTCTATAACAGCTGACCCTTTTATCTTGCTTACGGTATGCCTGCTTTAAGCACTTGACCTGTGTTAACGTACTCCTCAAAGCAACCCCATGAGGTGGCACCTGTTATTCTCTTCATTTTACAGATGAGGAAACTGAGGCACAGAGAAGCAAAATAAAATGCGTGGGTCACTTTATTTCTGAGTGGCCTGGCCAGGATTTGACACAGACAGCCCAAGTCTGGGCTCTAGCCTCTACACCTGGGGCTAAGGAACTCTCTGTGGAGCCCCTGGAGGGCAGGAACTGCATCTGACCTTTTGCAAATCTTTGGAGGCATGGCGTGTGACAAAAGTGAAAAAATGCTTGGAGAAAGGAGGGATGCTTGGAATTGAGAGGCTTAGACATGGGTCATTATCTCAGCCCGGGGGTGTTTGGATTCTTCCATGTGGCTGTCTTCTTCCTTTTTTTTTTTCCTCGTTCTTCGTTCCATTGGCTGCAGTCTGTTCCTGACCCCTTAGCACTGGGAGTGGCCCCAAGTCCTCAGACCAACTTTGCTTGGCAACGCCAGGTGGGAAGGGGGGGTTTGCCAAGAGCTCTGGCTCACATGGAGAGCCTTTGCCAGGCCAGCCAGAGCCAACTTTGCTTCTCTAGGTCGAGTCCCAGTGGCTGCCCTGCCCCTGTCACACGGCCAGTCCGGTCCTTTTCAGAGACCCCTTGGTGGCGGGAGGGGCCTGCATGTGTGCTCTTGGGCCCTGTTACCCTCAGCGGGGCTCTGCTGGCTTCAGCCGCGTGAACATCTTCGCGCTTGCGTTGCAGTGGAGGCCGCGGCTTTTCCGTGTACTGTGCCTGGCCGGGAGGCCTGCTGTGCTCACTCTTATTTATATGGAGCCTTTATTTACATCTGCGTCCCCTGACCTTGACCTCTTTTGGAGATCTCCCTGCACGTGGTAGTTAAAATTAAGCCAAGCCATGTTGACCTAGAGACCCAAGACAGGTCGGGGGAGGGGGCCTGACGTTTCAAGGAATCATTTGCTTCTTGGCTGTGTGTACGGGTACCAGGCAGCGAGTGACCCAGGGCAGTCCGAGACCTGGGAGGATGGGAAGGAGGCAGCCAGGTCCCTGGCTGATGAAGGGCTTGGCCTGACATGTTCCCAAGTGCGTCTGGATTCCTCCCCATCCCGGCGGTAGAGACTCACAGATGAATAAAAAGTGGTCACTGCTTTTAAGGGGTTTGCAATCTTTTCGAGAAAACCAAGTGAACAGTAAAATAATTCAAGAGACGTGTTGTTAATAGGTTTGTGTGTTGGGCAATTTTCAGAATTTTCCCACGTACACTATCTTATAGCCTGGCAAACTACTGAAATAAAATGTTGGTTTTGTAAATTCAGAGAGAGTAAAATTTTACCCAGGAATGAACTTCCCAAAGACCCACTGGGACCTGTGTTAGGTATCGTTTAGCTTGGAGGAGGTAGGGGAGAGCGGCCGGGGGAATTATTCAAATCTGGACAGAGGGGCCACACTACCCACTGAATGTATGCAGGCAGCTCATTGTTCAGGTGAATTTTCACATCATGTAAATGGGCATTTCCAAGGATAAATGTGCCCAGAGAGACATTTATCTGACTCTGTGAGCCACGGAAGAAAAACAGTTGAGTTGCATTAAAATGATTGACCACAGGGAGTTGTTTGTGGCTTATCATTTGTACCCTAACTGTCTCTTAGTTAAACACATATTTCTTTGACATCTGCAGTGTACCGGCTCCGAGCCCAGGTTTGGGGAATTAAATGATCAGTAGCACAGTCCCTGCTTGTATAAGGCTCCCAAGGTCACTAGGAGTGATGCTGCCTTAAAAAGATCAGAGACACTCCCTGCCCTGTGCAGAAAGGAGGGGCTGTGGGCACCGGACCTTTTTTGCTGTAGCGCTGACACGGAGGGGCCTGGGCCTGGGGGACTGACCAGGTGTCTTGTTGTCTAGCGTGTGTTGGTGGCACTGGGTTTGAGTTGCCCTACTGTTCCTTCTCCTCCCTGATCTCTCTTCGCGCCCCCTTTGTGGGTCTCTCCCAGGCTACAGGCCACGGGTAGAAAGCCTGGAGGACCCCATTTCTAACCATCCATTCCACGTTGCGGAGCAAGGTGGTGGTCAATAGTCCTTTTGTCTAGATTGAGTGTATCCTCTGCCTATGTAATGGCAGCTTCTTGGGAGTGAGGCCAGGCAGTGGGATGAGGCGCTGGCTGGCAGGGGACCCGCCCTGGCCTAAGGAAGCTCTGTGATTGAGAAGCTGTTTGTGGATCCCAGCCTGGGAGGGAAGGGGCCATTGACAGATACTCTCTCCCAGGCTTCCCCAAACTACGGCCCGCGGGCCACATGTGGCCCCCTGAGGCCATTTAACCGGCCCCCCACCACACTTCCAGAAGGGGCACCTCTTTCATTGGTGGTCAGTGAGAGGAACACTGTATGTGGCGGCCCTCCAATGGTCTGAGGGACAGTGAGCTGGTCCCCTGTGTAAAAAGTTTGGGGACCCCTGCTCCCATCATTTCCCCTGAGCATTTCTCGTCTCAGAGGCATGAGGAACGGTAATGACTTTGAACCCATTTGTTTGAATCATGTTAGAAAGCTGTCTCCAAATGGGAACCAGCAGAGGGTTGCGTGGGATGGGATGCGGATGCGCTGGTGAAAGTTTGGCCTGGGGCATGCCCAGCTGAGCAGGGAGGTGTTGAGGTCGAAGGGGTGCTCCACTGTTCTTTCTCTGACTCCAGAGAGTTATAGCCTCCATGTGATGTGCTGCATGCTGTCTGCTGCCTCTGACTGGGGTTGTCCTCATAACTTTAGATTAGGTTCTAAATGCTCTGAATCAGATTCAAAGGCACTGGGGTCATTATTGTTTGGGGAGCGGTGGCTGGCTCATGGCTCAACCAAGCAAAATTAGTCCTGTGTCAGCAGAGTGTGATCAGGACCTTCCTTAGCAAGATGGTGTAGAGGAGCCGGGGACGGAGATAAAGTGCCCGAGAGAGCGGCTGTGGATGGGGACCTGCTGGGCGTTGTGGGCGATCAGGTAGAAACGACAGTTCCTGCCCTCAAGAAGCTTTGGTTCCGCACACACTCATGTGCCCAGCCGCCGTCAGGCAGTGTGACACGGTTTTCGATTGAGGTCTCTGTCACGTGTGGGGAATGCATTGATGGAAGTCCAGAAAAGGGAGAAACCTGTAAGTCCTGGAGGAACAGTGCTGTTCATGCCAAAGCACGGTCTGAAGGATGACAAGGATTTTTTTTGGCCTATGAAGTGTCATAAAAAAGAAGGTATGATTGTTCAACAAATGATTCCAGCGTGCTGTAGTAGAAAAAGAATGAACTGAAGATGAGGTATTTAAGATGGGTTTTCAAGGATGGGTTTCCTAGGTGGAGAGGAGGAGGAAGGGTGTGTGTTGCTGGTGGTGGGAGCTGAAGGAATGGTCAGTGGTTGGGCCTCACTGGGGGGATGGGAAGGGAAGACCTGGGCTGTGGCTCAGTTTTGTTGGGGGTGGAGGGCGTGTTAGGTAGAGGGTGACATCATCAGAGGTGCACTTGAGAAAGATTCCCAGCTATCCCAAACACAACTGTGTGGAACTGAATTTAAACCCTGTGGAGTTTAAATTGGCCATGTGCAATTGGAAGCTGGGACACCAGTTTAAAAGCTTTGAGGCCCTGGCCGGTTGGCTCAGCGGTAGAGCGTCGGCCTAGCGTGCGGAGGACCCGGGTTCGATTCCTGGCCAGGGCACACAGGAGAAGCGCCCATTTGCTTCTCCACCCCTCCGCCGCACCTTCCTCTCTGTCTCTCTCTTCCCCTCCCGCAGCCAAGGCTCCATTGGAGCAAAAAATGGCCCGGGCGCTGGGGATGGCTCTGTGGCCTCTGCCTCAGGCGCTAGAGTGGCTCTGGTCGCAACATGGCGACGCCCAGGATGGGCAGAGCATCGCCCCCTGGTGGGCAGAGCGTCGCCCCTGGTGGGCGTGCCGGGTGGATCCTGGTCGGGCGCATGCGGGAGTCTGTCTGACTGTCTCTCCCTGTTTCCAGCTTCAGAAAAATGAAAATAAAAATAAAAATAAAAGCTTTGAAAATAGTCCGGGTAAGAGCTGATGCTAGAAAAATCCGTTGAGGTTTCCTTAGAGCCCGTTTACGCCCTGGTTCAGAGTGGGGGCTGCGGGGAGGAAGGCCGGGCTGGAGTGCTCTGCAGGGAGAACATCTTGGCCAGAACTCTCGGCAGAGTGGGTGTGCGGATGGTGATATGCAGGTAGTTTATCGAACTAAGGGTCCACAGTGGGGTCTGTGGTTATCACCAGGACCTTGTGTCACCAATGGAGAAGTGGACCTTGTACTAGTTTCTTAGCCTTGTGACCTCGTACTACTTTCTTAACCTCAGTTTCTTTGGATGTCAAATGGGTACAGCGATACTTGCCAGCAGGGGGACAGACTAGCTTCCCTGGTGCGCAGTAGGGATTTAATAAACTCCCCTGCTCCAGTTCCCTTTATCCTCCCCCTCAGGGCGGTAGGAGTGGGGTGCAGGGAGGGGCAGGGCTCACCAGGTGCCTGCAGTGTGGTTCCTGCCCTTGTTGAAAGTGCTGTGCGGTGGTCCTGTGCTTCGTCATTGTGAGTGGGTGTGCTGTGTTTTCATTGTCTTTGTCAGAGAGAAAGATCTGAGGGCTTTAATTCACAGCAGAAGGGACAGATATCACAGATGGGAGCTTCTGGACGGCTGGCGTGGTTTGGCCACCAACAGGATGTTGCTGGCCATTGTCGGATCCCCGCATTTTGGATGCTCCTTGTTGAAAGATCGCAGGAGGGCAAGGTGGGCTTTGAGAGCGGAGCCCTGCCAGTCTTACAAATGCATCTGTTGCTTGGCAAATATTTAACTCTTTGTTTCCCTTTTCCTTTCCCACATGGGCAATCCTGTAGGTGTTTTTTTTTTTAGTGAGAGGTGGGGAGGCAGAGACAGACTCCTGCATGTGCCCCGACTGGGATCTACCCGGCATACCCACTAGGGGGCGATGCTCTGCCCCTCTGGGGCCCTTGCTTTGTTGCAACCGGAGCCATTTTTTAGCACCTGAGTCAGAGGCTGTGAAGCCATCCTCCGCACCCAGGGCCAACTCGCTCTAATTGAGCCATAGCTACAGGAGAGGAGAAAAGAGAGAGAGAGAGAGAAGTGGGAGGGGGAGGGGTGGAAAAGCAGATGGGCACTTTTCCTGTGTGCCCTGACCGGGAATCGAACCTGGGATATCTACATGCCAGGCCGACGCTCTACCACTGGGCCAACTGGCTAAGGCCTGCAGGTATTTTTTTTAATTTTGTTTATTTATTTATTGACCTTCAATTTTGCTTAAATTTAGTGAGGGTCACCTTTGACAGATATCTTTAGTCTCTCTAATCTTTTAGTGAGTAGCATTTTCTTGAGAGTTTTGTTGTTATATATAAATATTTTAAGATTTTATTTATTCATTTTAGAGAGGTGGGGAGGGGAGGAGCAGGAAGCATCAACTTCCTTCTGACCAGGCAAGCTAGGGGTTTCAAACTGGCGACCTCAGCATTCCAGCCCGATGCTTTATTCACTGCGCCACCACAGGTCAGGCCAGAGGGTTTTGTTGTTTCTTTGCCACTTTTTTTTTTTTTTTTGTTTCAGAGACACACAAAACTAGAGAGGATAATCAGTGAGTCCATCACCAGTATCAGCACGTGTTACCATTCTGCCAGTCATGTTTTATCTCCCACCCCTACCCCGTTTTCCCCTAATAGATAAGAACATTTAATAGGTCACATTTTTCACAACTAACAAAATTAATAATTCTTTTAATATCATCTAGTAACCAGTCCTTTTGTCAGATTTCTCCAGCTGTTCAAGAAAAAAAAAAAGTTTCCTTATGATTAGTTTAAAACATTTGATTGGAAACTGCTGTTCTAATCTGAGTTGATAAAGAGTGCAGACCTCCCCTTATCCCTCATGGTTTGCTATTGCTCAACCCAGTGACCTAGTTTTGAGTGAAGGAAACAGCTATGTGGTAAATAGCAAAGTGATAGCTGATTAAGAAGTGCAACAAGAAACAGTTTTGTAAACTTTTATTATGGAAAATTTGCAGACATCTACAGCAAAGATGACAGCAGAAGCAAAAATAGCCGGGCAGCCAGCTCACCCACTGGTGGACTGTATGCTTTGTGCATCTCGAGGCTAGACGCTGCATTCTGGGATGGGGCCTCCTAGGACCTGCTGTGATGATGTATCTTTCAGCAGGAACTGAGGCTCCCGGGGAGTTAATAGAGACCTTGACATCCCAACCTGAGAAATCCAGTGACTTGTTCAAGGTCGCAAACCCAAGACAGTGGTCATTGCTGGTGCCAGGGATATACCCAGTTCTTTGGATGCAGTGGGCTGCCTCCCAGGGGCCAGTTGTCCTGCCTAGTCGATGCCAGTTTTGTGCAGTGCATTGGAAGATCTCTCTTGTTGGCACTATGGTGTGTGAAGAGCTGGGGTCCTTGAAAGGGAGCCTGTTTGTCCACGTGGCCCTGGTGGGGCCACCTCCCTGGAAGCGTTGGCAGCTCTGCTCACAATCCCCAGGGGCCCTCTAGAGGCAGGCCCAGGGTGAGGGCCCACGGGATCGGGGCTCCACTACTGGAGAGGGGGAGGGAAGTGGAGGGTGAGAGTAGGAGGTCCCTGCTTGGCCCGGGGTATCTCATGCCTGCTGGTCCTTGACTCCCTGGCTCTGGCGGAGAGGAGAGAAACCAGCAACTCCTCATTAGCTGTGAAGGACTGTCATGGTGTATCGTTACAGGGCATGTGGATGCTTCCCTTCCTCCCCTGCCCTGCGTAAAGCCCCACTCTCTACTCCCTTAACATGTCAGGTGGTGATCGGCCACCTGTTGTGACCGGGGTCTGCATTGTGTATCTCAGGGAAGGATGAAACGGCTTCCTGGATTGGGGTTGGGGGTGGTGTGTGTGTGTGTGTGTGTGTGTGTGTGTGTGTGTGTGTGTATCTTTCTGACCTCGAGACAGGGAGACGCTGATGCTTCCTGAGTCCTGGGGAATGACTGTGGGGACTGAGATGGAGATAATAGCTTTTTTTTTTGAGAGAGAGAGAGAGAGAGAGAGAGAGGAGGAAGGGAGGGAAATAGAGAGAGAGAGAGAGAGAGAAAAGCATAGACTTGGGATGGTTGGGAGGACTGGGGATCAAGTTGGTGACCCCAGGCTTGAGCCTGTGACCCCAGATTTCCAACTGGGGACCTCTGTGCTCTGGGTCAACGCTCTATCCACTGCTCCACCACCAGTCAGGCAGATAATAGCTTTTTTTTGGTTTTTAAACAGCTTGTCTTTAACCTCCCAAACAGAGCACACCTTGTTGACCTTGACCTTGATTTTTTTCTAATGCCTTGAAGCTCTTTTGATGTTACAATGCATTAAATAACTTTGTAGCCTGACCACTAAAACACCTAAACAAAGCCCTAGATTAAAACTGCTCAGAGCCTGACCAGGCGGTGGTGCAGCGGATAGAGCCTTGGACTGGGATGCGGAAGACCCAGGTTTGAGACCTCGAGGTCGCCAGCTTGAGCACGAGCTCATCTGGGTTGAGCAAAAAAAAAAAAAAAAAAAAAGCTCACCAGCTCGGACCTAAGGCCACCCGGCCTCCTGAAGGCCCATAAGGCACATATGAGAAAGCAATCAATGAACAACTAAGGTGTCACAACGAGAAACTGATGATTGATGCTTCTCATCTCTCTCTGTTCCCTATCTATCCCTCTCTCTGACTCTCTCTCTGTCACTGTAAAAAAAACAAAAACAAACTGCTCAGAGTTTTTCATATTTCTCTAAGGAGAAATATACACCACATCTCTTTTACTTAATATTTTATATTGTTTAATATGCTTTGTATTGTAGTTTCATATTAACTGGTAATGACTCAGACTTGTACGTTGGTAACATTTGGGACTGAGTGAAAATTGATGTCCCATCTGTTCAACAGATTTTTAGATCTGCAGAAAAATTGATCCAGAAAAACTGAGTTTAACAGAAATAATGAAAAACGCCATGGCACAAGCTCTCATTAGTAAAGTTGGATGGCTCAAATTATTTGAAATAGAAAAGAACTGATCCTAATGAAAATAATTTTGGCTAATTAAAAATGAAAAAAACGAGGAGCCCTGGATATGAAAAATGACCAAGGAACTAAGTGGCTGTTGGGCAGATAAAATGTATTATGCTCACTTTGTTAAAGATGGCGCTGCCCACGTGAAGGCCGTTGCCCAGGTGATATTAATGTGTGTCTCTGTGGGCTGTGGGCAGGCAGGATCATTGTAGTCTGGGGCTTGGTTTTAGGACTAAGCCTTTCCCACCCTTTTTGATGTGGGGTGGTACAATCCAATCATGCCTCAGAGAAGTGACTTTGTATTAGAGACTTCCCTATTTTGTATATTGGATTAAAGGTTATGAATCTACAGTATAAAATGAGGGCAGAATGGGAGCTTGCTCTCTTGGTTCCTGAGATTATCATTAGAGGAGAGAGCAGAGCAGAGAGAGGCCACGTGGAGGAGGCCAGGAGAAGCAGCCAAGATGGCAGAGTGCTGAGAGAGAAGCCAGTTTGGGCATAGTTTGTGCAGGGAGAAGGAAGGAGATGGGGAACAGAGGTGAATAAGTCTGGTGAGCTAGAAACCTTTGATTCTAGGAAACTCGGATAAGTCAGTAGCTTTGTGAGCACTGAATGTGAGTGGGTTTTGGAGCCCAGTGTGTATTTTACTTGCCCGCCAGGTGCAAGCTAGAATTAAAGATAATGGCCCACCAGTTTTTGGCTCCGTTGTTTCTTTACCGACTGTCCGAATCCAATGCGAACCTGCATGAGCCAGGCAGCTGTGATGGTGGCCGTGGCTTCTGGCTTTACAGTGGCCTTAGTGGAATTCTCACTAGAAAGTGTTTCTGATGAAAATGTTTGTGTCCAAACTGTCCTCGGGGCACATGGCGAGTACCAGTCCACCCCATACAACAGTTAACCCCGTACAACAGTTAACCCCATACAGCAGTTTGGAAGGGGCGCAGGAGGAGAAGACGTTTTCAGAATTGAAGGCCTGAGACTGGCGACTGTTGATCCCTAGGGTGGTTCTGAGCACAGGCGGGAGACTGGAGCTCCAGTGTAACTGAGAACAGGGGCCCTGTGGTCCACTTTGATGTTCCTCCTGGGCATGCCCCTCACCGAGCCCAGCAGGGGGTTTTGATCGTGCTTTCAAAGGTTTTTTTTTTATTTTATTTTATTTTTAAATTTATTTTTTACAGAGACAGAGAGTGAGTCAGAGTGAAGGATAGACAGGGACAGACAGGAACAGAGAGATGAGAAGCATCAATCATTAGTTTTTCATTGCGTGTTGCAACACTTAGTTGTTCATTGATTGCTTTCTCATATGTGCCTTGACTGTGGGCCTTCAGCAGACTGAGTGACCCCTTGCTGGAGCCAGCGACCTTGGGTTCAAGCTGGCAGGTTTTTGCTCAAACCAGATGAGCCCGCACTCAAGCTGGCAACCTCGGGGTCTTGAACCTGGGTCCTCTGCATCCCAGTCTGACCCTCTGTCCACTGCGCCACCGCCTGGTCAGGCTTTCAAAGGTTTTTGATGGTCAGATGGCTTGGAGAGGAATCTGGATGGGACTTTTCTTCAAGAGCTTCTCGCTGGGATATGGGTTCTTTACAGCGGCAAGTGCAAGGTTGGCTGTAAAGAAGCAAGGACACAATTGTATCTTTTTGCTTGTTTGATTTGAAAGCGAGGACAGAGGCTTCCCACCAGTGGTTGCCCAGTGCAGCAGGAACTTGTCCTGTCCCCTGGGGTTTGGGGCCGTCCCAGCTGGAGCTCGGAGCTTCTAACCCTGCAGGAGGTCCTGCAGGAAAGGTCCTTCCCTTTCCCCAGTGCTCTGCTTGCCCCACGTGGATGTGGGTGGAAGGGCTGCTGCTGACCTCACTCGGGGTAGCTGTTGCTTCACCTCTGGCTGGTGACTTTCTGGTCCTCTGTGCAAGGGAGTGGGGTATTCTCGCCTTCCATTTCATGTCCGAGTGTGCAAGTGTTTCTGAAAGCCTCTTGTTGCTCCGTTGTTCCATCAACCACTGGGAGTTGCATGCAAATTGAACGCACTCATACCTAAGTAAGCCAGAGATTCCCTTTGGGTTTCCAGTGCTAAAGGCACTTAGAAGGGAGTGGGGAAAGCAAGCCATTGGGCATGTGCCCTGAATGGGTGTGCGGTTTAGAAAACTGGAGGGACTGCCCTCTGCTTCCCTGTGTCTCATTCAGGCTCCTCACTCCTGTGAGTGGGGTCCATTGATCCCATGAGCAACTGAGGAGACAGAGCCGGGGTGTAGGAGACAATAAGCTCAGAGAGCGTTCAGGATCAGCTTCTAGACCCCACTCTGCTCCCTGGTTCCTGACTGAATGAGCTCAGTTCTCACAGCATCCCCTTGTACTCTGTGGAGCGAATACCATGCTCTCCTTGGTGGCTGGCATCCTTTCTCCCTGCGGCCCTCCCTAGCCGTCCTGATGTATTTGGTGGTACCAGGTGGCCTTCAGTAGCTGAAGAAGTGACGGAGCACAGCTTGGCCAGTACCTCTTTGTCAGGAGTTTGTAGCCCCAGCAGGTGGGTAATTGTTGATCGGCAATTTTATGCAGAAGTTATCTCATGTCACCGACTATTTTTTTGTAATTGAGTATGAAAGTGAAACAATCTAAATAAACTTCAGTATACTTTATACATAATGAATTTAAATGAAACTTTGTACATATCTGCTACATATTATATTTTATACATAGTATACATTTTAGTAATTTTTTTTGGTGTGGTATACTGTATAGCAATCACCTACATGTAACGGTATAATACTATAATTGCGATAAAAACCTAAATATCAAGAAAAGTCATTTTTTTATAATAAACTGAACACAATTGAACACGATGAAGAAAGATTTTACAGTATCTTTGATATGTACGTTCAAACTGCAAGCGGTTAGAAGATAGTCCAAGTTTAGACGGCTCGACACTGTGGTTGTGGTTGTTTTTGTTACCGTACCTTTGATTTTGCAGTCTCACGCATGGAGGCTTGGGAAGAAAAGGTGTCCGTAAGAGACTATAGACTATGTGCTGCTTTTCAGACTTTGACCTTCAGGGCAAAGAGTCACAAATACAATAATCCTATATGACCCGGAGTTTCAAAAATTGAAATAGCTAATGCAAGTGCAAACACGAGTTAACTCGTGAGCGGTCAGCAATGCGTTAATAGACATTTCACCTGAAGGCTCTGGGTCAGGGCTTGAATTCTGGCCGCACCTTGGGTAGCTGTGTGGTCTTGGGTGGTGTACTGAATGAACCTTTCTGAGCCTTGCCCTGCATTATGAAGTAGGAATGGATAATTGGATTAACCTTATAGGGTAATTTTGAGATTTTAAAAAAATTATTTAGAGAGAAGAATGGGGGAAAGGGACAAAAAGAGGCATTGATTTTTGTTGTTTCACTTACTTATACATTCATTTCTTGATTCCTCTCTGTGCTCTGACCGGAGATTGAACCCACAACCTTGGCATAGGCATATCGGGATGATGCTCTAAGCAGCTGAGCCACCCAGCCTGGCTCATAGGGTAATTTTGAGATTTAAATGAGGCACTGTATTTAGAACACCTTATATACATTATCTGACTCAGAATAAATGCTCAAACAATAGCTGCTGTGATTTTTTTCATAATCATCGGTATCCACATTTACCCATCTGTTAGTAGTCAGGTACTAAATTTCTCTCATCCTATGGGCTCTCTCTGGGCCTTGGAGTCACCCCAGCTACAGTAGGGCTTTGGGCAGCCAAGTACAAGAGCCCTTCTCCTTTTCGGTCTCTGCAGTTGACTGAGGTGTTGGTGACACCTGTGTGAGGCTTCCGTGACACCTACATCAGCCACAGGTGGGAGGGAGGCAGCAGTCCTGCACACAATTTGAGTCTCCATCTTGTCTCTGGCCCCATAGCAGCTCATTTGCTGTGCCTGCGTAATGGGTAGACTATCCACTTGGCCACTGATTGTTATTGCCTGAGTTACCCTGGTTGGCAGATACTGCATGGTAGAGCAGAAGTAGCCCCCATAGGGGCCAGAGGCCCTGGTTTCCTGGCTCTGGCCAGCCACCAAATAGCGCTGTGACATTCAGCAAGTTGCCTTGCTTCTCCGGGCCCTCCTTCAAAAAAGATAAACAAAGGGATTGAACTAGATGGCCTGTAACCTTCCTTCTACGTAGAACCTTTGTTGCAACCAACGCAAATGTCCAGATGCTCTTGTTCCGTTCTGAGACCGATTAGGGGGAGGAGTGGAAGTTGAGTCAGATGGCCTTGACTGCATCTGCTCCCATCTGGTGGCCTGGACAAAGGCAGACCTCTCTACCCTCACTCATTCCCTTGTTGATGACACTATGGAACACCCACGAGTTTCCGAGTGTTTCCCAGTCACAGCTGGCCTGGGCCACTAATGAAAGTCACTTATCAAATTCATTCATGAGCAGCCTCTTGAAGTTCTCTCCACAGAGCTGTTCCCAATGAAAACTGTTCACGGCCATGAGTCATGGAAATATTTAAAATTTTTCCTGGGTTGCGTCTTGTAGCTCTGACCTCTTTGGTACTGATCTGAGCAGAGCCTCAGTTCTTCATTTTGCTAACTGGGCTTCTCTGCGGCGAGTGAACAAATTATTGGGGCCAGTGAGTGTAGGTAGGGCCCTAACTCAAATAATGTATTCTTGCGAGGGCCCAGGTCCTCTGTTAGAGTTTGAAGGTAAAACCTCGTTGGTTGTGCCAAAGATTTCTAGGCATCGTCTTTCACATGATGGCGAGAACCAGAGAGCCAGCTCTTTCAGGGATTGATAGGGTTAGCTTCTGAATTTTGAGGTTGTATGTCCCATTATGGCACTGGGAACCAATCGGGGAGTTAGGCGCTCCTCAGTTAGATGTGTGTGTGAACGCTTGGAGGCCACCTGGATTTCTGTGGCCGAGTGTGATGCCTGACACCTTTCCTTTGAGGAATCCCCCCTAGGACACCTTTGATGTCACGCTGTCTCCCTTACAGTCCCATAGTGCTCTACACCTGTCACCTGCCACCATCCATCACCCATCACCCATCCATCTTGTGCTGGAGTTTGTAAGAAACACGTTTGTTTCCCCAGCTAAATTGGAACCCCTGATTTTGGTGTAGGGCTCTCGCCTCCAGAGCTCAGCCTCCAGAAAGCACACCACCATCCAAGTCGAATGGACTGTGTAATGTGAGCGAGGGCGTGATAGAAGGCTCTCTCCTTGTGAGGACCTGCCCGATTCTTCCTCAGACACATAGTTTTAGAAGATATTTAATGAAATGCCTTACAAGGAGGCCATGAGCTTTGGGCTTCTTTAGGAAGCCCCCAGTTTGATTCTTTGGGCTTAACGATAGTGAAATCGGCTGTGAAGAGCCAGAAAGAACATTCAGTAGGTGAGAGAAGACTTGACTAGTAGACACTAGCTGCTGTAGTCACTTCTATCAGGTTTGCAGAATAGCCCAGCTGTGTAGGGGGAACCGATGGTATCATTTAGGCTTAGATTTGGCTGACGGTAACAGACCCCCCTCCCTTCCAGACAACATGGGCTTAGGCATGAGACTGTTTTTTTCTGTCAGGTAGAAAGCCAGGAGGAAAGCAGTCCAGGCCGGAGACCTACTGTACTATTTTCCATCTTTAAGAGAGTTACATCATGATCCAAAATAGCTGTTGAAGCGCCAGCCATTGTATCAGTATCTCAGATGAAAAGACACAGGAGCCCTCCTGGAAGTCCCACTCCATGTCCATTTATATCTCATTAGCTAAAAGTAACAGGGGCACTAGCTATAGTGACAGCTGGGAAATAGGGTCTTTAGGTGGGACATCGCCTCACCCTCAAACATAAAGGCCCTACTACCAAGGAAGGTGGCGAGAGTAGAAAGCGTTGCAGAGCAGATGCCCAGCACTTACTTGAGTGACTAAGGAAGAGATGCCATCTGGTTTCTGTGGGTTAAGGGTGGACCAAGCCCTCATATCAGGAGTAGTCAGGACATGACAAGGCGAAGCACATTTCTGACACCACCGTGCAGGAGGGAAGGCCCCTTTGGCAACTCAGCGGGAACTGGACAGAGAGCACACTCTGGCAAGGCCCATTTAGCTGGGCTTCCTCTTTTCCCTCTTTGCAGGGACCTGCTTCCCTAATTTGGAACTCAGCAGATTGACAGCAGTGGGTGAGGAGGGGCTGGCCCAGGCCTGGCAGCTACGTTTCTGAAGGTCCCCAAGAGAGCATCTCTCTTTTTATTTGAGGGGAGAAGAGCGTCCTAACTCAAGCAGGAAAACCTGGAGATGAGAGTGTACTCTTAAAATGTTGCTGAATTGGAATATTAAAAATTCCTTAAAAACACATGCAAAGCCCGTCTTAGGAAATGTTAGAACCCTGCAGGATGCATTGTTGTGGGCTGGTGTTGGTTTGAAGCCTGTAGGTATTCTGTGGTGCAGAGTGGGGGCAGCTTGTAAGTGACAGGTCCCCATGCTTCCGCTGGGACCCCGCCTCACATCTGGGTGGATGGAGAACCCCGGGAGGGCTGTCCTCACGTGGGAGCCCATGGATGTGCCCGGAGGCACTGGGTCTGGATCAGTGAGCTGTGTTGCTGAGAGCACGTGGCTGTCTCGTCACTTCTCAGTGGGTGGGTCAGTTTACAGAGGGCATGCCCCTTGTCCCCGTGTGCAGCTAAGGCACACCTGTGTGGATGTGTGGTCTCAGCACAGTTGTTCACAGCAGGCGGGTCCCTGGACCACTGGTTGAAGCTTTAGCCTGGCATGCGTTCAAGACCTTTACTCTTGATTTTGAAATCGGTCTTTGTCAAGTTTCCTACATATACGATGTTTCATAATACTGCTTCCTCCTGTCCACTCCCTGCCTGATTTTCAGGTCACCCTCATCTTTAGACCTCAGTTCAGGACCATCCTTTAAGAAGCTGTTTTCTACCAGAAGTCGTTTCTCCTTCACATCCCATTACTGTATCTGTTTCCCTCCGTCCTAGGGCTCTCTCACTACGGCTTGGTGTTACAGACTTCTGAGTGGCCACGCCGTGCCCATTTCAGCTCCCTGACCAGAAGGTTGCCCAGAGGGACGTGTGGTACCCAGGCCGTGTCCCTAAATGATGGAGAGTGGCATCCATGGGGTCAGGAAGCCTGTCCTTGCCTGGGGCTGATGGGCGCCAAAGCCTGTGTTTCCCTTGGCCATCGTCAAAAAGTGGCCTCAGCCTGTGGTTTCGGAAGACTTCCTCTTAGTCATGTGAGACTTGCTATGGGGATTTGTGGGGGTCCCCTGTTTCTCTTCCCAGTCCCAGGGACTTCCCCCTGGGCGTCCCCCAAGTTTATGTGACTGATATGAGGATCTGGCTAACCGAGGTGGGCAGCATTTGGCAGTGCCTTGCCCATCATCTGGCGGGGAATTCAAGGTGGGCCTGTGAGAGCGGTGACTGAGGGGTTGTTGATTTCTGGTGTAGTCACATGGTCCACTCCTGAGGGTGGTGTGTCTACTATACAAAAGAAATAAAATGTGAGTCATGTCATTTTACACTTTTCTAGTAGCCCCGGTAAAAAAAAAAGTAAAAAGCAGGTGAAATTAATCATAAAAATTTTTTTGTGTGTGTTAACTTTAGGGAGGGAGGGAAAGAGAGAGGGGAGAAAGAGAGGAACATGGATCTGCTCCTGTATGTGCCCTGAGTGGGGGTCAAACCAGCAACTTCTGTGCTTTGGGATAATGCTCTGACCAACAGAGCTGTCTAGCCAGGGCAGAAATTAATCTTCATAATATACTTTATTTAACTCAGGAGATCTAAAACATTGTCATTTCATCCTATAATCCATATGGAAATTATCAGGATGATAGTTTTTCTTTGGTACTAAGTCTAAAATTTGGGATGTTTTACACTCAGCTTGGTTTAATGACATTTCAGATACTTGATAGCCATGTGTGGCTGCAGAGGTCCACCATGGTCACCTGCAGTGTTTGCTGACTCTCCCACTTTGACATTCCCTGAAAGTGAATGTGAATTGAGTGGAGGCCAGTCTGGCTAAGTGACAGCTGTGGGGTGGGACTCGCAGGACCTGGAGTCTGGTCGCAGTCTGCTTCTCACCGGCTTTGTGAGTGCGGGAAAGGCCTGTGTCTCTCGGCTTCTCACCGGCTTTGTGAGTGCGGGAAAGGCCTGTGTCTCTCTGCTTCTCACCGGCTTTGTGAGTGCGGGAAAGGCCTGTGTCTCTCTGCTTCTCACCGGCTTTGTGAGTGCGGGAAAGGCCTGTGTCTCTCTGCTTCTCACCGGCTTTGTGAGTGCGGGAAAGGCCTGTGTCTCTCTGCTTCTCACCGGCTTTGTGAGTGCGGGAAAGGCCTGTGTCTCTCACATCACTGTTCCCACCGATGAAGCCGTGGGCTTGTGACAGCCCTGGGGACTTTCTGCCTCTGACGTGCTATGAATTGAGCCATGGGTCTGGGCAGGGATGGTGTTGGGAACTACTCTATGAAAGGCCACGGTTGGCCATACCTGTCACGCGAGGGGCTGGTTTGCCATCTCTGACCGAAAGTTGGCAAGTTCATCTGGTCCATGACTTCTGGGCTTTGAAAACTGTCCATTCACCTACCCATCTATTTACAAGGACCTGTGGGTGCCAGACCTGTTCCCAGAGTGGATCGGGCATGACCCGACCCTTGGGACACTCTTCTTTTGGAGGGTGTGATGAGTCAGGGGGAGCCCCTGCTATTTCCTGAGGTCTCACGGGGGGCTCGCTCTCGCACAGGCTCAGCTGGAAGCTCAGAAGGCCACGCAGGACTTCCAGAGGGCCACGGAGGTGCTCCGAGCTGCCAAGGAGACCATCTCCCTGGCCGAGCAGCGCCTGCTCGAGGATGACAAGCGGCAGTTCGACTCTGCCTGGCAGGAGATGCTGAATCATGCCACCCAGAGGGTGAGTCACAGCTGTGTGTGCACACGCGCCCGTGTCTGCAAGTGTCTGTGTGCGTGTGTGGGCGCCCCATCAGGGGTGCCTGACGCCCGTCCCTCACGTTACCCCTAGTCTGTGTGATCCAGACTGGCCGCTGCTTCTGGTGAGCCGTGTGTGGGCGCTGTGTCCCGCAAGCAGAGGAAACAGACCCCCAGGCCTGTGGCCTAGAATCACTCTCAAAGTCACAGCGCAGGAATAGAAGAGTCAGGATTAATGCCAGCAGCCTCTCCCTTCTCAGTGTCACTTGTCACTGTGGTTCAAGTCCTGGGGGGACTTGATAATTAAAGATGGCCTTGTGCTTCCTTAAATAGAAAGCCTGACGCACGAGTGATTTGACTGAGGAGTCCAGCTGGCCGTTGGCTCTGGACCGCCTCCCCTTCCCCCTGAAGCCTGAGACAGCTGGCTGGGCATGGGTGGCCCTGGGCCTCCTGCCCCCTAGGCGACACAGTGCTCAGGGAGCCAAGCACAGGCCGGAACAGCTTTCCTGGCTCAGCTGATGGAAAACCAAAGCAGAGCTTGGAAATTCTGGAAAATTACAAGAGGACGGACACGGACTCTCTCTCTCTCTCTCTCTCTCTCTCTCACACACACACACACACACACACTTATAGTAGTTCCAAGAAATTAGCTGAAGGTCTCCTTCCCTTTTAGTCTACCCTCCACCCCACACTAGCCAGTTAAGAAACTATTTCAGAAATCAATCTGCTCTTTAAAAAAGGACAGGCCCTGGCTGGTTGGTTCAGTGGTAGAGCGTTGGCCTGGTGTGCAGAAGTCCCGGGTTCGATTCCCGGCCAGGGCACACAGGAGAAGTGCCCATCTGCTTCTCCACCCCTCCCCCTCTCCTTCCTCTCTGTCTCTCTCTTCTCCTCCCGCAGCCAAGGCTCCATTGGAGCAAAGATGGCCCGGGTGCTGGGGATGGCTCCTTGGCCTCTGCCCCAGGCGCTAGAGTGGCTCTGGTCTCAGCAGAGCGACGCCCCGGAGGGGCAGAGCATCGCCCCCTGGTGGGCAGAGCGTTGCCCCTGGTGGGCGTGCCGGGTGGATCCCGGTCGGGCGCATGCGGGAGTCTGTCTGACCGTCTCTCCCCGTTTCCAGCTTCAGAAAAATACAAAAAAAAAAAAAAAAAAAAAAAAAAAGGACAAAATGTTTCTGCCCTTTCCCTCCTCTTTCTGCCTCTATCCCCCCTTAGTAAGTCTCAGGGCCTTAGTAGATGGTCGAGGAGGGGTCCCCAGGACCTCCACATGACACATCTCTTGGGAGCTCCATTCACACCATCCCCCCAGGAAGGGCGCTTCTCGGGTCATACAGTGCGCAGCTCGTGGGGCGGGACCAGCCTTCGCTGGGCCTCCTGTCTTCCGTAGGGCTCCGTAGGGTCCTGGGAGGGTCATCTGATATGTGCCCTCACCGAGACCACTGAAGTTTTCTTGGCCGTGGGCGTGACCCCTGCAGATGAGCAGGTGCTCTGCGTCCCAGGCCCGGCTTTCCATCCTGGGAAATGCTGGTCCTCTTCCCAGACGTCTTCCGAGTTGCAGAGGCCTGAAATGCTGCTCCTTGAACTCCTGAAGGAGAAGAGTTCGAACCTGACACCCCCAAGAGCTGGTGGCAGAGCTTTCCCCAGCCACATCGCTGGGTCTTAGAGAAACAACCTACCGGGCTGTGCTTCCTGAATCTGATGGACAGGGCAACCGCAGATTGGTGTGGCTGGGCCGCGAGCCTCCCTCTGGCTTAGCACTTCCCCACGTGGGGCTCATGTCGCCCACTGCCAGAGCTTTGTGAGTGGGGCACACTCGGCTTGCTGAGTAGGGGTCGGTGAAGAGAGTGAAAGATGGAGAGTACGTCCCCTGCCTTGTCTGACTTCTGATACTCCAGGAAACCTGTTCCTTTAAGAGAAGGGTGCTCCGTGCCACCCTCTTCTACAGAAAGCACTAATCAGGGGTCTAGATAGAGATCCAGAGCTCAGAAAGGCCCAGGGCTGCCTTGAGGAAGTGGCAGTGATGTGGGCTGCATCCCCACCCCAGGCACGGTAGAAGAACACCGGGGTTCCCACGTGTTCCCTGAGGCCATCAGCGTGCCCCCTGGGGACCCCTCAGACATGGTGACAGTGGGTGGCCACACTTGGAGCCATGGCAGAAGCCAGTGTGCTAGGAGACTGTGACCAGGAGCCCTGATGTTCTCTGTCAGGCCACCTGCAGTGTCACAAACTGGGACAAGGAACAGTTCTCTGCTCAGTGCAAGGGTCGAGGAGGGCTGTGGAACCGGGAATGCTGAGGTCACCAGTTTGAAACCCTAGGTTTGCCTGGTCAGGGCACATATAGGAGTTGATGCTTCCTGATCCACCCCCTTCCCTGTCTCCCCTCTCTAAAATGAATTTAAAAAAAAATATATTTTTTTAAAAGGGGGTTGTGGAAGCTGCTGGCAACATGAGGCAGAGCCTCGGAGCCTGCACTTGAGCGGCCTCCTCGGGGGCAGGGCCCGAGTCCCTGCTGCTCACTGCTTGGGGCTTTGGGCAGCAGTGGCTCCTCCAGCATTGTCTGCTTTGGCCTTGAAGTGGCCTTTATTGTGAGGTGATAGCTTTTCACACTCTGGGAGAGGAGGCCTGACATCTGGGAGGAGTTGGCTTTTCTGATGTCTGCCCAGAGAGACCGCACAGATTTGGAGAGGGTTAGCTAAAGCGTGAGGCGGAGGAGCCGTGCTGGGTGGATGTGGGCCGGTCGGTTTGGGTCATTCTGCACTGCGGACCCCGGGCGAGGAGGCCGTGCCCGGCCAGGCAGGCAGGCACACCTGTCAGTGTCCAGACGGGAAGGCCTCAGCGGTTTGAGTATCTTGTGTGTGCTGCTGTGAGCAGGGCCTCGGGGGCCGTTGGGACCCAGCTGCCTGCCTGCCCTGGGGCTTCTGGGAGTGAGCCAGGCAGGCACTCCTGGGCCCACATCTGTCCTCCCGATGGATGAGGAGAGGCAGAGGCCTGCGGCTTCCCCAGGCCAGCGTGCTTTCTTCTCCGGAGTCCGCTGCTCACTTGTCTGCTCGGGGCCTGGTGCTGTGGGTGTGCCGGAGCAGGCTCATCCAGTACTAATATTCTGGCTGCTCAGGCCCACTGGGCACTGGCGGCAGGCAGCTCTGGGACAGGCCCAGAGGGCAGGCGTGCATCTCTGCAGGTTCTGGGAACCGCGGGAATGTCTGACTTCTTCGTCCTATAGGCTGCGGCAGATGCAACCGAAGTTAACAGCCCGTGGATCACTCCGCGGACAGGGACCTGTCTGGGGAGAAAGTTCTCAACCATCGTGAGGGAGGCCAGGACTGTTCCTGTTGGGCAGTTATTTCCTTCGGGAGCCTTGCAGCTCTGGGAAAGGAGGTGGGATGCTGAGCTCTGCTTTCCCCTCTCCCGCCCCACCCTCACCCCGTGGGCCTCCAGCTCTCATTCCATGTAGATCGTAAATGGGGCAGTGGGTGTGGCTAGACGCAAGGAAGAACCATAGTTTGTGCAAAGCCCACTTCAGCCAGAGCGCTTCCTCCCTTCATCTCCACAGTCTTAGGTGGCACACACTGAAGACCCCTCTCAGGGGCAGCCCTGCTGTGGGGCCCCCTCTGGGCTGCCACGGCCATCCTGACAGTCTGGATCCCAGGCTGTCTTGAATGATGGTCTTGCTGCTGGGCATGTCTGGCTTTTTTGATGTTTGCCAGAAGAGACCGGATAGATCTGGAGAAGGTTAGCTAAAGCGTGAGGCGGAGGAGCCCCCGAGAGGCCGGCAGCCCAGGAGGTGGTCTCTGTTTAGTCAGTGCATGCAGCTCCGAACTGAATAAGGTGGTTGTGACTCGGAAGAGTGTGGTACAGAAATGGAGGCAGGTTCGCTGCCAACCTGGGCTTCAAGGAGGCAGGGTGGCCCTGGAAGGCCTGGGGCAATGGCGTGGGCAGCGTGGGTCTAAGTTGCATGGGCCCGGCTTAGTCCAGCCTGCTGCCACCTTGAGGCCTTCCAGAACTTCCGTTATCACTTCCTTCTGTGGCTCCAGTCTTCATAGCAGAGACGCCCTGTGCCACCCTCCTCCCTTAACCCCTTCTGTCCCCACCCATTGCAGCAAATACTCATGCCTGACTCCATACATAGATGGAGCGGCTCCTTGGTTGCCTAGGAGATTTGGCCCAGGTGACATACTTGGTGACTTTCTCCATGGAGGATGAGATGAGTTGGAGGTTGGAGGAGTCTCTTCCGGGATCCTAGGCTGTGTGTATGTGGGGCAAGGGAAACGGGGACAGGACATGGTTCATGTGGCCTGACCGGGGTGAAGCAGGGGACAGTGACATGCTTGCTGCCTCCGTGTGCACTGGTACTATGTCCAAGAGCTTGGAGCTTTCTGAGTGTTTAATTTTAGAAAGCTTCACTTCTTTCTGCAGACGAGGGGCTGGAATAGATGAGGGCCTGTGCGCAGCTGGCTGAGAACCCTGCTTCTTGCAGGGAACCTTTTCTGTACAGTTGTCTCAAATCACAGCCATTCTGAGTCAGTCTGTTTAAAATGCTTCCAGGCAGCTCCTCATATGGAGAAAACCAGGGGCGCTGAAATTTACAAATTGATGCAAAACTGGTCAATAATTGGTCCTTGTGAGCAGGCATCCGGTGTGGCTCTGGGTTGCTTCCTAAATCTTTTGTAGTTATGATAAATAGTATTATCTCTTAAATTAATTTCTAATTGTTGCTAGTGTATAGAAATAAAATTGACTTTTATATTGACCTCAAAAAAAAAAAAAAAGGCCTCAGTGGTAGAGCGTCGGCCTGGCATGCAGAAGTCCCAGGTTCGATTCCTGGCCAGGGCACACAGGAGAAGCGCCATGTGCTTCTCCATCCCTCCCCCTCTCCTTCCTCTCTGTCTCTCTCTTCCCCTCCTGCAGTCGAGGCTCCATTGGAGCAAAGATGGCCCGGGCGCTGGGGATGGCTCCTTGGCCTCTGCCCCAGGCGCTAGAGTGGCTCTGGTCGCGGCAGAGCGACGCCCCGGAGAGGCAGAGCATCGCCCCCTGGTGGGCAGAGCGTCGCCCCTGGTGGGCGTGCCAGGTGGATTCCGGTCGGGCGCATGTGGGAGTCTGTCTGACTGTCTCTCCCCGTTTCCAGCTTCAGAAAAATACAAAAAAACCCAACCAAACAAAAAAACCACAACCCCCCACTGGTCAATATTTACAGGGTAATTAATAATCAAATGCATCTCCACTGGGACACAGTTCATTTTCATTTCTAGGAATAAGACTCATGTATTACTGACAGTTTTCTACAACTTACAGTGTTATAAAATAGCTTCAGAACCGAAAGCCAGAGATAACCTGGGAGGACATGCTAGACAGGACACCCATTTTTTTTTAAATGCTCATTGCACTCTTTCATAATTTTTCATGACACTTTATAAAAATCCTTATGGTAAATAAGTGCATAAACAAACTACCCCATGGCCGGCGGTGGCTGTTGGCTGAAGGGGATGCTAGAGCCTCGGTGACTTCCTGCCATGGGCTTCTCTTAACCTTGACTTAAACGCATGGTGGTGCTTTCCTAAATTTGTCCTGCTGGGTTTGAGAGAGTGGACCAGAGACCTGAGAGGGCCCTCTGAGCTCCTCCCCGATGCTCTTCAGGTTAAACAAAGAACAGCCGGCTAGCCTAACCTCACTCCTGTTTCTCCAGTTCCCTCTGTAACACTTGTGTGAGTTGTAAGTAGAAGATGGGAAAGAAATTTCGAGCTGCTTGTATGGCTTGAATGACGCTTTCCTTTAGGTAAGGGAGAGAACCTGCATTGTCCACGCACCAGGGAGGGGCCTTTGAGCTGCCATGCTTCTGGCCATGGAAGGCTGTTAACTGGTTTTTTTTTTTTTTTTTTTTTTTTTTTTTAGCTTAATTTAATCAATGGGTTTAACAAAATGTTCCCACTAGCATTTCCCACCAGAATGCTGACTGGTCTCCTGGCCACAGGTTTTTGTGAACCTTGCCTGACCAGGCAGTGGTGCAGTGGACAGAGCGTCAGACTGGGACACAAGAGGACCTAGCTTTGAAACTTTGAGGTCGCCGGCTCGAGCGAGGGCTCATCCGGCTTGCCCGTGGGATCGCCGGCTTGAGTTGTGGGGTCGCTGGCTTAAGCGTGGGATCATAGACATGATCCCATGGTTGCTGGCTTGAGCCCAAAGGTCGCTGGCTTGAGCAAGGAGTCACTTGGTCTGCTGTAGCTCTTGGTCAAGGCACATATGAAAAAGCAGTCAGTGAACAACTAAGGAGCCACAGTAAAGAATTGATGTCTGTCCCTATTTGTCCCCTTCCTGCCTGCCTGTCACTATTTGTCCCTGTCTCTATGTCAGTTAAAAAAAAAAAAAATGTGAACCTCAAAATCTGATATGATTTGATATTGTTTAAATGTAAAGTTGGACCCTTTTCGATCCTAGATCCTTCTCACCAGCTAGCTAATTCAGGACATCTGGGAAAGGGCCAAACTGCTGAGGTCATGATTACCTTGTCCTGATGCTGTCATGCCTGGTTTTGCTAGGTGTCCCTGTTCCTTGATGTCTAAGTTCCCACTGGTGCTGCCCGCCCATTTGCCTGTGCATAAGTTCCTGCCCCAAGGTGGAAACGGGGCCCCCCATGGTGACTACTGAGAACTAGGCAGCCGAGCAGAAGGAAGTAGACATCCATCGAATCAGAGGATGCTTCGTATTTTCCTCTGATTTTTGTTTTTCCTTGTTTTCTTTTCTGGTTATTGCCACAGCTAATTTGGCTACGTAGTCTTACCTGACAAGCCTTTCCCAAAATAGTAATCCTACTCTAGTTGGAAGTTAGTTGAATTTTAGTCTGTCCACTAGTTTACTCAAAGGGTATTTAAAAAATAAATAAGTTCCGGGCTTGGCTGGGTTGACCTCCGCTGTTGTTTGAAGGTCATGGAGGCAGAGCAGACCAAGACAAGGAGCGAGCTGGTGCATAAGGAGACGGCAGCCAGGTACAATGCCGCCATGGGTCGCATGAGGCAGCTGGAGAAGAAACTCAAGAGAGCCATCAACAAGTCCAAGTGAGTCTGCGTGCGGGGGTCTCTGGGGCCGTGTGGTGGTTCTCTTCCAGGTCTCCTCAGCCTTTTATGTGCCTTGCACTTAGGGACCCCTGTTCCGGGTCCCTTTCCCCCCAACATTCTATGGCCCTGAGGGACAAGAAGGTGCTGAGTGGTAGGAGGGCTACTCCTGGGAAACAGAGAAAAAGGTTATTTCAGAAGCAGACCATTCCATGGCCCATTGATAGGACCTCAGTTTGTCAGTATAATGGCAATGAGCTGTGTACACAATCTGTGGACCAAGAGCTAATGAAATGGTGCAGTTTAATGCAGGGTGTTTCCAAGTCCCTTTCACTACCACTCCTCTGTATTTTTATACAATAATGACCATGGAGAAAAGCCCCCTGCTCTACTTACAGTTGCTGTGCCTCCAAACAAAAGAGATGGCTTGGGATGGCCTAGCCCTCCCTCCCCCCAAGACAGACGCTTTGTGGTGGAAGATCCAGAATGAAGCAATGGTCTACACTTAATGCTCAGACACCAAGTCCCTATAAAAAGCCAGGGTCTTCTGGCTGACCTAGATCCCACCGGACTAGCAGAATATTCACATTTCTCGGTTTTTCTTGCCCATGACCTGGCTGGGTCTGCAGACCGTCTGATACCTGTAGTGCTGGACAGAGCCCAAGAGGACGAAGCAGCCTGAGCTTGTCCTTGCGGGGGCCCTGCTGTGTGCAGTGTGGGGACTGTGCTTCCCTTCCCAGGTGACCTCAGCAGAGGAGTGTGTTGAGGCAGCCCCTTCTCCAGCCTTATTTGCGAGTCACCCCTGGGTAGCTGACCTCCTTACAAGAGATTCAGCTTGTAAGCTGAATCTTACAAGACATCAGCCATTGGGCACACTCTGTATGGCCTTGAAGAGCCTGCAGAGAGGAAAGTGAACCAAAACGCAGGGATTCCAGGATATGTGTGCACACGTGTGGGCTCTCTGTATCCTGAGTGAGCCCAGAGGCTCTGACTGGTGTCTGTGTGCATCAGGCCCCGGAGCTGGGAGCATCACCTTTAGCTCATGGCTTCATCAGTTTACTAAATCCTGGAAGGATAACCTGGCCAGCTGTAGCTAATGAATTATGTTTTTCTTTCATGTCTTTCACAGGCCTTATTTTGAACTGAAGGCAAAGTACTACGTGCAGCTTGAGGTACGTGCGGCCTTTGGCCTTGTGCTGATGGGATTATTCTGCAAAGCCCCACTTTTTGTGAAAGACTTCCAAATAGTGCATTTGCTACAAGAGGAGAGTGGAGAAACATTCTTTACTGAGTTTTCAGGCCTCAAAATGGTCTTGACTGGTCTCTGAAGTTCTCCACAACTGCTGATCATTCTCTATACCAGGGGTAGTCAACCTTTTTATACCTACCGCCCACTTTTGTATCTCTGTTAGTAAAATTTTCTAACCGCCCACCGGTTCCACAGTAATGGTGATTTATAAAGTAGGCAAGTAACTTTACTTTATAAAATTTATAAAGCAGAGTTACAGCAAGTTAAAGCATATAATAATAATTACCAAGTACTTTATGTTGGCTTTTCGCTAAGTTTGGCAGAATAAATCTTTATAAAACAACTTACTATAGTTAAATCTATCTTTTTATTTATACTTTGGTTGCTCCGCTACCGCCCACCATGAAAGCTGGAACGCCTCCTAGTGGGCGGTAGGGACCAGGCTGACTACCCCTGCTCTGTACTGTATGGGGCAGTGGCTCTCAGGGTGCTCCCAGGGCCAGCAGTGTCAGCATCACTGGGAACTTGTTAGAAGTGCAGATCCTGAGCCCCCACCCCTATGCCCACTGAATTGGAAACTGGGTGGAATCCAGCCACCTGAGCTTAACGAGCCCTCCAGGGGATGCTGATGCAAGCTCAAGTTTGAGAACCACAGTGCAGGGGACCAAATGGCTAGAATGAGGCACATGTGTGTGAGTCTGACACCCACTGTCGCTTCCCTGATGGAGTTTATTCTGCCAGTGGTAGTTTCTGGATAATAGAGCTTTCGTTGGTCACCCCTATGGATACTGGGAGTGGTGGTGGCTGCTTTCTTATCTGGTGCACGGATAGCTTGCAGAAGAATCATCAGGTCCCTCAGGCTTGTCTTGGGGAAGTCTTTGGGGCAGGGCAGTGGGTGGAAACATGCTTGAACCTGTCATTCAAAAGCACCGCAAAGTCAGGAGGGGGCAGCCTTCACTTACTGAGCTTCCTGTTCTCCTGACCAGCAACTAAAGAAGACCGTGGACGACCTGCAGGCCAAACTGGCCCTGGCCAAAGGCGAGTACAAGACGGCCCTGAAGAACCTGGAGATGATCTCTGACGAGATCCACGAGCGGCGGCGCTCCAGCGCCATGGGGCCTCGGGGCTGCGGGGTCGGGGCCGAGGGCAGCAGCACGTCCGTGGAGGACCTGTCAGGGAGCAAGCCCGAGCCCGATGCCATTTCCGGTGAGTCGGGGGCTCCTGCGCCAGCTGGGAGGTGACATGCTGTGTGACATGCTTCCAGGGCTCTGACCATCCTGGCTGGGCCTCAGCGAGTTGGGTGAGAGTTAGGACTATTTCTGGGGGGCTTCCCACATTTTATGAAACAATCTTTACCAAGGTGCTACTGAGCATTCCTCAAAATGTGGATTCTGTGGTCAAATAAGTTTGGAATATGTCTGATGTTCACCATTCTCTGAGTTTCAAAGTATGTGTTGCACATTCTGAGAGGTAGTGCAGGAAAGAAGAGTTGTCTGAGAATAGGGGCTGTAGAATTAGATTTGATTCAAATCCTGGCTGTCCCGTCATTACTAGTATATGATGCAGGCAAGGGCTTAACTTTGTTTCTTCACCTGTAAAATGGGGCGTTATGACGCTATCTACCATCTACCGTATAGTGATGGTTAGGATGAAACGAAACAACACTGGTACCCAGTAAGCACTCCACAAATGGTGGCTCTCCCTGGTGTCTCACCATGGAGACTTTTTCCAGGGCCACCTCCTGGGAGCAGAGATTGGATGTGGCCCCCTTTGTGTTAACCAGGAAAGCCCCTCCAGCACTGTCTTTGCACACCTCTTCTTCCTTCTCTGTGCAATGGTCCCCGTTGGCTCTTTCCCAAGCTCCTTTCTCAGGTGTTCTTTAATTCAGACAACAGGCCGGGGGTGAAGACCTGTATTCTGAGCAGCGGCAGTGTGAGCACAGCATCTCATAAAACCCTGTTCAGAGAGGAACGTGATGCCCTGAGGTTAACCTAAGGCTAGCTACAGCAGGTAGTGGAAACAGGAATGGAATTCAGATCTGAGCCTATGTCTTGTCCCCAACATTTCAGTCCAGTATTTCTCATTGAGGGGAGAGAAAAGCCTCTATAGCAGGGTCTTTCAACCACCAGTCCAATGATGTATAATCTTCATACATTAGGGTGGTTAGCTCACGGACTGGCACGGAATATCTGGCGGACTGGCGATTGAAAAACACTTCTGTGGGATGCTACAAGGCTGCTTTTACAGATGAGGGAGGAGGAGAGGAAAAATCTGGGCAGGATTGTGTGGGCAGAGGGGGAAACAGTTCAAGGCTGCTGGAGCGGCTTTCCTTACGAGGAGGACGTCTCGGCCTGGCTTATTCTGGTCTACAAAGGAAGTGAGGCACAAGTCCCAGAGCACTATAAAGGAAGTCCCTTTGGCAGCAAATCCGCAGACCGTCACCTGGGCAGGCTCTGAGTGTGTCTTTTGGGATAAGTCACCTGGAAGAAAACCAAGGTCCCCACAGGTGTTCCATCCAGGGCCGTTTCTTCCAGCAGCTCCTGCTTCTGTTGCTGTGGAAGGAAGCCCCAATGTGACTGGCTTTTTTGAGATCTATTACAAAGGACCAGCCCTCTTCCTGTGCACACGTGGCTCTATCTGGGGGACTGGGGTGGAGCAAAGCCCCTGATCTGCAGCTGAATTCATCTGCCTTGAGGCAGTGCCTACTGACCCAAACTTCTAGGGCGCACGGGGGCTCGAAAGGCATTGTAAGGACACTGGATGTCTGTGGGACCCAGCCTCTGGCTGCTTTCCTGAGTTGCAGCAGTCTGGTCACGCATGCACAGTAGGGTCATGGTCCTTTCACCAGGCACCTAGGGTGGCAGGGATTCTGCCGTCTCCATGCTGTGTCTCTGCCAGCACCAAACACTTCTTGAGGCGTTTAAGGAACTAGATTCTATCTGCCAGACCTTGAGTGACTGGTCTTTCTTCTCATCCTAGTGGCCTCTGAGGCCTTTGAAGATGACAACTGCAGCAACTTTGTATCTGAAGATGACTCGGAAACCCAGTCTGTGTCCAGCTTTAGCTCAGGACCAACGAGCCCATCTGAGGCAGTCGACCAATTCTCCGCAGCCGTGCGGCCCGGTAGCCTGGATCTGCCCAGCCCCGTGTCCTTGTCCGAGTTCGGGATGATGTTCCCAGTGCTGGGCCCTCGCAGCGAGTGCAGCGGGGCCTCCTCCCCGGAGTGTGAGGTGGAACGCGGTGAGTCGCAGTGCCCCCCACCTCATACAGTGCTGTCCCGGGTGACTCACTGCTCTGTGCAGCCAGACCGCTACCGGGGCTCGGACTCTCCCGGGGCTGTTACTGGGTCTGTGACTGTGCTGTTGGTGTTGATCAGAGATCGTATCAATGTCTTGTTTGGGGGCCTCCTGGCTCCATACCTTGGGTTCCGCGTCTCTCGTTACCACAGTCCTCTTAACAAGCACATGCTAGAGAGGTGTCTGTTCCCAGCTATTATATGAGCGTGACACATGACACATTTCATCTCTAACGATAATGATGTAAAATGCCTTGAGGAGTAAGAGAGTGAGCAGTTACACGGTGGAGAACCCTCTGTGATACACATGGTTGGGCGGCACTGGGAGAGCCGAGGATCGACTGGCTTGGGCCTAAAGTGACTCTTGGAATTGTCAATACTCACTTAATCTTTACATTTCTATAGGAGACAGAGCAGAAGGGGCAGAGAATAAAACAAGTGACAAAGCCAACAACAATCGAGGTCTTAGCAACAGCAGCAGTGACGGTGGCAAGAGCCAAAGCGGCATGTCCTCCGAGGGCCAGGCCTTGGCCAACAGGATGCAGCAACTCTCCCTGCAGTGCTCCAAGGGGAGGGAGGGGATTGTTGCCGACATCAAGATGGTGCAGATCGGCTGATCCACCCCCGGTCCTGGCCCCAGGGCTCATTACTATTTATACACGAAACTGTACGGAGAACATTGTGCCAATAATCATTTAATACACGCCAAATCGTAAGTGGTTACTCTAAACTGCACTAATGAAGTTTCAGTGACCTTGAGGGCTGAAGCCTTTTCTTCTGGGTAAGAGCTCTTGAGCTGGTTTGCTTTCCAGAGCGGAGCCGTTGTTGCGGGTGGACTGTGACCAGGGTCACGCCTTTGCGGAACAGTAACTAAGTGTTGTGGAAGCAATAACTAGTTCCTGCGGAAGGGCCCAAGCAGAAGGGCTGGGAAGCTGAGCCCAGCGGGGTCACCAGCTTGCTTCTCATCCCTGTCACTCTGTTTGGGAAAAGAGATGTTCTTTCCTTTATATTTTAGGGGATCTAAATGAAAACAGAATGCAAGACAAAACTCAAATATTCACAGCATACCCTTTTGACCCAGTGAAGGCTTAAAAAAGAATCCAAGAACATAATTCATTTTTATCATCTCTGGTATTCAAAAGGGGCTTTAAGAAAAGTTGGAACACCCATTAAAACCATTTTCTATGAAGGTTACTATGAACTGCACTTTTTGGGGTGGGGAAGGTGAATGCCAGTGTGGGGATGGGGGCGGGGGGATGAGGGTAGCAAGGACATACCATAGAATGGGATTTGTGGCTGTGGGAGAGAAGGTTCTATAGCGTAAACTTCATTCTACCAGCTGAGGGGACTTATTCTAAGAGAAGTGCATGTGAAGATGGTTGCCATTGTTATTCTAGATTGACAAGGTGTTAATTTCTCTGTAGGCTGCAACTTTAAAAATAATTATTTAAGGGTTATGCTACACAGTATTTCTTAGAGGAAAATGTTTTCAGAGGCTAGGACAAGGAGTAGGCATGTGTTGGCAAAGGCTGTTAAATAGACGCAGTGGAGTCTGTCATACCAATAGTAGTAAGTGTTAAGACTGCTTTTAATGTTTTCATGGTTACCCATGTTTAAGAGCACTGTATTTTACTTGTTAAGAAAACTGGCATTTCTAAAAGAAAAAAAAACAACCGCATTTCAAGCTGTCCGTTAATTCTGTCATAACTTGTATATTTCAGTCATTTGTAAATCTCTTCATACTGTAGTGTTTTCTCCTTTTTTAATACTGACACAGTATCTTAATTACAAGGTTATTTTGTACTTGTCTTAATACCTTGAGTGTAATAAAAATGGCTTAAGAAAATGTCTAACTTTCTATGACTTCAAGTGAGAAATCCTGATGTCACCAAAATGTTCTACTCTAGGCAACTTTCTTGCTATAAGAAGAGCATGGAGCCTGACCTGTGGTGGCGCAGTGGATAAAGCGTCGACCTGGAAATGCTGAGGTCGCCGGTTCGAAACTCTGGGCTTGCCTGGTCAAGGCACATATGGGAGTTGATGCTTCCAGCTCCTCCCCCCTTCTCTCTCTCTCTCTCTCTTCTCTCCCTCTCTCTCTCCTCTCTAAAAATTAATAAATAAATAAAAAAAACTAGATTGCAAGAAAAAGTTAAAAAAAAAAAAAAAGAAGAGCATGGAGTATGGTCATCTGTTCTTGTTTTCAATTCAAGTCATGGACTCCAATAGTTTAAGCCCTGATTATCAAGGTTTGAATTAGAATTCTGTTGCTGCTACAAAGCCAACCAATAAGGAGACACAAGGCAGGAAAATAAAGACAAGGTGGTTATATTGGAAAAGTGGTTCTCAGCCTCTGCTGCACATTGGGCTCTACTAGGAAGCTGAAAAAATACTGCTCTCTGGTCTGAGCCCTGGAGATTTAATCAGTTTGGGGGGGTACACTACTGGACTTTTAAATGCTCCCCAGCTGATTCTATTCTCTTTTAAATGTATTTTTCTGAAGTGAGAAGCGGGGAGGTAGAGAGATAAGACTCCTGCATGTGCCCGAATGGGATCCACCCAGCAAGCCCACTAGGGGGTATTGCTGCATTGCAACTGGAGCCATTCTAGCACCTCAGGCAGAAGCCATGGAGCCATCCTCAGCGCTTGGGCCAACTTTGCTCCAATGGAGCCTTGGCTATGGGAAGGGAAGAGAGAGATAGAAGGGAGAGGGGAAAGGGTGGAGAAGCAGATACGGGTGCTCCTCCTGTGTGCCCTGGCCAGGAATTGAACCTGGGACTTCCACACGCTGGGCCGACGCTTTACCCCTGAGCCAATCGGCCAGGGCTCTATTGTCTTTCTATATTGGTTCAGCCAAAGTAATCATTGCCCTTTTTTATACATCTGTAGCATTGTGTTTGGAGCTCTGCTACAGGATTCATTACAACACATTCAATTGCTCATATTCAAGTCTCCATTAGATTTTTGAGGGGAGAGATTAGATCTTAATTTGCATACTGTAAGATGATTTTTTAATATAAAAAATTCAATCATGTATGTGTTTATAATAAATATACCTCTTATGCTTTAGATTTTTTTCTGTAAAGGGCCATAGAAAATCTACTTAAAATTAGTATCTAAAATTGAAAGCACTAAATATTTACAAAAGTGAAATCTCATTAGTAAAACAATCGACCACTATCCTGAATGTGAAACAGATTTTTTTTGAATCATGAATTTTTAAGCAAATGAGTTCTTTTCGATGGAACATACTAGATGAAGTCCTTAATAATCAATTTGTCTAGGTTAAACTATGCAGTTTCCATAAGTATAAACATTTTATTTCAGTTAAAGGTAGCAGAAATATAAAATAAGAAGTCTTGATAATTATAAAGTAGAGATGATGAAAAATACCACCTTATTTTTAGATCTTTAAAATCTTGAGCATCATTCTGTCCTGGAAGATTTTTATGTAAACAACTGGGAATTTACACACAGCAGTAATATCTTGGCAATTTTTCTGAATGCAACTCCAATTACAATATATTAAATTCTCAATTGTATTTTCTCCAGAGTGCTGTTACCATAAAAGCACTGAACTACAGAGCAATGAAAAATATACCAACTAAACAGTGATGTATTCAGTTTCTCAGACTACTACTTTCATCAACCTAAAAGTGACTGACAGTGAATGTACACCTCAGTTCTCCTTACATGATTCAATGGGAGACAGGTATCGAACTTCAACAACCTAAAAATGACTGACAGTGAATGTACACCTCAGTTCTCCTTACATGATTCGATGGGAGACAGGTATCGAACTTCAACAACCTTCATTCTAGAGCATGAGCATCTTCATGCTAAGTTCATTAGTATTTCTTAAAGCTTTATTCTTTCACAGCACCTGGGCGACATTTAAAGTCACAATGCCGAATTTAAATCTGTTATGGTGACAAAGTTCATTTGGTAAGTGGTTGCCCAAGCTGCAGAGTCACAACACAAACAGGTTTACCTTACAACATGCTCTGCCAGAGACAATCAATGGAGAGATTTCAGAACAGTACGCCAGCCTACTATTCCACCCAGTAAGTCAACGCCCCTCATCTGGTCTCAGTCCCTCTTAGCAAAGGATATCACAGTGCTGACTGAGGATAAACTTGAATCATCGGCACTTTTTAAATACAACATGGCCTCTAAATGCAAGCTAATCCTACACATACACAAAACCATGTAAATGGTACTTCTAAAGTAATTTAGGGTAACCCTGACTATATACAATTCTTACTAAACACCCTGACTGGAGCACCAGGTTCCACTGCAACATTTGTAGAGAATTCTGTTCTGATGGCTCTGTCTAGTGTCCTGGAGGTTTGTGTCTTCATCTGAAGAGTCGCTGTTTGGTAAGTAGAACATCCTGTAATTGCTGAGATCTCCCGTCATTGAAGTTGTGTTGTCTTGATGGGGATAATACTATTAAAGTCCAAGAAAAATGGTCCTTCTTGTTTAGGCAAAAAAGTACTGGGAATGATATTATAAATCCCAGCAGGTATATTTTCTAATTCCAGGTAGCAAAACCCACACCTATATTCAGGAAAATAAAAGGAAGGTTTACAGAAGATGGTGCCACAACAAGTATAAATCAGATGTTTAATCAAAATGCCAACCTTACCTGTAGTCGCCACTAGACCTCCTCTGAAAGCCATGGGCTCCAGGGTCGCCCACCACAGACACTGTGACAACTTCAAACCCAACACTGTACTGCCTAGCAGTAAAAAGGAACAATGAAGTAGTCTCAAGTAAAAATACCTGAAAATCAGTACACCTAAAGTGCAGATGCACTATTAAAATCTAGTTTATGCTTTCTAAACCTTCAGGAGGAAGTAACACTCTGAAAGACATGCATACTATTTTTACTCTTAATTATAGAAAATATCATTTACATCTTTAAGTAGAAGCTGTAAAAATTAATGCGTTAAACTTAGAAGAGACTATTAAACTTTAGAAGAGACTATATTTTTATTACAGGCTCCCAAATAATGTTAAATTTAAATAACAAAATACTGTCTTTAGGCAGAAAAAGTGGGATAGGAAAGAAAATCTTGGGGAAAAAATCTAAATTGAAGAAAGTATTAGCATATGGCAGACATAGCATTCCAGTCAGTAGGGAAAGGAAGGATTATTTAGGGGTGGTAATGAGGTGACAAAAATTTAGAAATAAAAGTATTAAATTGTATCTTATACCAAATATAAAAATACATTTCATATGGATTAAAAAACAGAATGTAAAAATAAAACCGTAAGGGAACTAGAAGAAAGTAACAGTAAAAATTTATCACTGGGGTAAGATTTCCTGCCTCCAGCAAAATAACCCAGAAAAGACAGATTGAATACTTTAAAATGTTTTTTTTCCTATGTAAAAAAATTATCTGGGAAAAATACTTGCAAATATGTGAGGGAGTTAATATTCTTACTGACATATCTTTATTCATGTTTACAATTATGAAAAACATGACAACTCCAACAGAAAAGTGGGCAAGAAACACGAATTAAGCAATAAAGGAAAAAACATTGTCAAGTATTTTTACATGTTCAATCTACCTAAAACTTAAATACAAAAGGGCAATTAGATACCTTACATTACTTAGCAAACTGGTAAAGGTTTTTAAAATGATTGTGAAATGCAGCCTACTCAAAGGATTAGTTTCTTTTGAGTTAATTTGTAAGACAGGCACAATTCCAGTTTTATTTAGAAGTACTATTTTTTATTTGTAGTCTCTATTTCTTATAAAGTTTTTAAAATTGTGAAATACTGAATAACACAATGTACATAAAAAAAAGTGTAACATAATTTGTAAAGTAAACTATCCACTGCACCACTGCCTGGTCAGACTAAAAATCTTTTTACTACAGTGTCTTCTATATTAGGAATCCACCTAGAATTGACTTTAAGATTTGATATGAGACAGAGGTCTTAATTACCCTTTTTGATGCACGGGACACTCAATTATTCCAGCACCACTTACTGAACAAACTATCCTTTCCCCACCCCATGCAATACCATCTTTATCATAAACCAAGCATCCATATATGCCGAGGTCTGTCTCAAAACCCTATTCTGTTCCACTAAACTCATTTTTAATATTATTAAGAAAATTCACTCATCACAAACCTTGGTCCTCTGAGCTCAATCAGTAATGGGCCAGTCTTTTCTATATGGAATTGGTAAATGGGATTATTTTTATGAGTCTCTTGGAAATTTCCACATCCTCCAGCACTCGGACCACTCCACTTTCCATTAATCTAATAAAACAAATTTCTGTATTAACAAAACTTCACATTCTACAATTCTATGTTAAAGACAAAAGTCTTTTACAACCCCTCCCACCCCCCCAAAGAACGCAACTCCCCCTCTGGCTCGACCCTCTCTCCAGGCTTTATCTGCCACTGACAGTCAATGTAGCTCAGGTGACTTTGCTACTTACACTAAGCTCTATCTCCCTCTCTCAGCATACAATCAAGCTGTTCTCCCTGCCAATAATTCTCCCTCAAATCCTCTATACAGCCAGCCCACCCTGCAAAGTCAACCGCCAATTCTACTTAAGAGTTCATTCACACGGCCTTCCCTAATGACCAAGGTTTACATTAATCTTTCTCTGAATTTCTTATGTCTGCCCACAGAGTCACTTAATGTTGCGCACTGAAGATCATGTATTCTGACCCAGACTGGATGGGGGCAATTTACATTTCCCTTACTCCTTTCAAGCTCTAAAATGTTTTATTTTATTTTTTTGTATTTTTCTGAAGCTGGAAACGGGGAGAGACAGTCAGACAGACTCCCGCATGCGCCTAACCGGGATCCACCTGGCACGCCCACCAGGGGCAATGCTCTGCCCACCAGGGGGCGTCGCTTTGCCACGACCAGAGCCACTCTAGCGCCTGGGGCAGAGGCCAAGGAGCCATCCCCAGCGCCTGGGCCATCTTTGCTCCAATGGAGCCTTGGCTGCGGGAGGGGAAGAGAGAGACAGAGAGGAAGGAGGGGGGGGGGGGGTGGAGAAGCAAATGGGCGCTTCTCCTATGTGCCCTGGCCGGGAATCGAACCCGGGTCCCCCGTACACCAGGCCGAAGCTCTACCGCTGAGCCAACCGGCCAGGGTAAAATGTTTTATTTTGTAAAAAATTGTTGGCCCTGACCAGTTAGCTCAGTGGTAGAGCGTTGGCCCAGCATGTAGATGACCGGGTTTGATTCCTGGTCAGGGCACACAGGGGAAGTGCCCATCTGCTTCTCCACGCCTCCCCCCTCGCTTTTCTCTCTCTCTCTCCCCCTCCTGCAGCCCTGGCTCGATTAGAATAAATTGGCCCCATGCACTGAGGATGGCTCTATGGCCTCTGCCTCAGGTGCTAAAAAATGGTTCCAGCTGCAATGGAGCAAGGACCCCAGATGGGCAGAGCATCGCCCTCTAGTGGGCTTGCCAGGTGGATCCCGGTCGGGTGCATGCAGGAGTCTGTCTCCACTTCCCCTTCTCTCACTACATAAAAAAAATTGTTAAATGTGAATAATGAAAAGAAAAAGAGAGAAAAAGAAAAGGAAATTCTAAGATTTCTTTGAGAGCATGACCCAGAGACAAAATTAATTCTCTTACCTGTTTTGATAAGGTGTATGGTGAAGGAATCTTTGAAAAAGTAAAGCTGCATGCTGAATATACCTAGATTAAAAAAAATATTGTACCAATAAAGTTTATAAAAATAAAAATATATTAGAAAACTAAACAATTAGTTCACACATATAAAGGTCAACACTCTGTAGGCAGCTTGGGATCACGTTGGGTTTAATGAAGCTAGGGGTCTGGTCTTTGCTTTCTCTGGCACTAACTATGTGTGACAAGACGAATCACAATTTCTGGAAGCCTTGGCTTCTGCATCTGAACAGTGAGGGTGTGAAGGCGGCTCCCCAATGTCCCTTTCATCACTAAAATATCTATTTAACTTGAACTTCTTTACTGACATATGGCAAACAAATCCTTGCGGAAAAAAATTACAATGACCTTCCTAACTCATCACAGCGATGTTTACAGGCAATCAACAGTTCCCTTTCACCGAGTTCAGAGTTTTCTTTTATAAGTCAACAAAAGTATTATATAGACTAAAGGGATCTTTATTGCTTGCTCTTTGAATTTATTAGCCCAATATACCATATTACTTCAGGACTAAACTATAACTCTGAAAACAAAAATGCTCATTAAAAATATTTAAAATAAAAAATTACTTTTCAAAAGCACTTGTTGCAGGAAACATTCTAATAATTTAACATTGAATTGTTATAGAGATAAACACATACACATAAAATACATAGACAAGAATTTTCAGAAATAAACTTTTTCTGTAGATAATCCCATTGCAAAGCAGAGCACATTTTATACTTTATATTATTGTTTTGTCATTATATGTTGGTTTACTTACCCGAACTGTGTAATGGATTGTATTCTGTTTTTCATACTGAGAAACCACTAATGTAAAAGTATGGGTCCCAGGTGTGGTCAGCTTTATCTTAGTCAAATAATGAGGGCTGTTAATTCGAATCCCATCAATGTATGGGGGAGGGTCAGCTGCAAATAAACCAGTAGGTTTACAGATAAGGAGACTTTAGTTTTTAAATTTATTTAGTTTTATGGCTGATGGTAGAAGAAAATAAATAAATTAAAATCCCCTTAACAGATTCTATCTTTAAATATGATGTTACTAAATAATTACAATTTCAATTAAAACCTTTCCATTAAAAGTGTTTTAACTTGTAAAATGCAAGTTTCTAATAAGCAAAGCAATCTTTTAGAATACATTCAGTGCAACATAGGATAATCCCCGCTATGTGCCATTACTCTTTGTCTCCAGTAAATTGTCAAGTCAGGATTAGCACTTTTTTTTTCTTTTGAGGAAATTTTTAAAAAGGTATGAAAATGTAATGAAAAAATACATCAATAGTCCCACTACTCAAGATTTTCTTCTGTTGCTATATTATTAGCTTATCAAAGTCCCTTTTAGCCATCACCCTTAGTCTTAAACCCATTCCATTCTGATGGATTTGATGGACATCTTTTCAGACTTTAATGCACACACACATCCCTAAAAAAAAAAAATGAATGGATAAATGTTATTTTTGTGAGCATATATCTACAAAAGAATTGTGTATGTCTTGTTTTGTATATTTTGTTTTTCACTCAACATGTTTTTGAAATCCATGTTGTTCTAGATAGATATGGTTTATTCCTTTTGGAATTGCCTATACACTATTCTGTTGTATAAATATAACACATTTTATTTATACCCCCATCTAGTTATCCCATTTGAATATTCAGGTTATTTCCAATACTTTGCTATTGCAAATAGTGTTGCCTAATAAATACTTTTGTTAGTCTCATCCATCAAAGTCGATATAATAAAATCATTTCAGGCATGTGAGTTACCATGTAATTTTAGATCAGTATTATATCACTTGGTTTACTTAGGAACATTATTTATAATGTAATTTATCAGAAATACTGAACATTTTAGAATCTCAAACAGGTAATGAGTAATGTTCAGAGGTGTGTAATTTAGTGTGGAGAGAAAAAGAATGGGCATGTCTGTGATCTGGGACAAGGTTTTTTATTTATTTATTTTATTTTTTTCATTTTTCTGAAGCTGGAAACAGGGAGAGACAGTCAGACTCCCGCATGCGCCCGACCGGGATCCACCCGGCATGCCCACCATGGGGCGACGCTCTGCCCACCAGGGGGCGATGCTCTGCCCATCCTGGGCGTCGCCATGTTGCGACCAGAGCCACTCTAGCGCCTGGGGCAGAGGCCACAGAGCCATCCCCAGCGCCCGGGCCATCTTTGCTCCAATGGAGCCTTGGCTGCGGGAGGGGAAGAGAGAGACAGAGAGGGAAAGCGCGGCGGAGGGGTGGAGAAGCAAATGGGCGCTTCTCCTGTGTGCCCTGGCCGGGAATCGAACCCGGGTCCTCCGCACGCTAGGCCGACGCTCTACCGCTGAGCCAACCGGCCAGGGCTGGGACAAGGTTTTTAACCTTTCTATGTTTCAGTTTACTCTTCTGTCAAATGGGGAACAATAAGACCTGTTCTATTTAATCTCAGAGTGCTATAATGAAAATAAAACTACAAACCAGAAAGTATCCTGCGAAGGCAAGAATCACCATGTATTAAAGAGGAAGCATTTTTTTAAAAAAGGACCCAAATAAAAAGGGTAACATATTTGAAATTCAGAAGTTATGTAACATCTTAATGCTAGCAATATATCCACAACATTTGTGCTTTTTTTTGGTTGTATAATGACCAAATGTGAAAATGGAATATTTGGTTGAGCCTGACCAGGTGGTGGCGCAGTGGATAGAATATTGGCCTTGGACACAGAAGACCCAGGTTCAAAACCTCGAGGTCGCTGGCTTGAGTGCAAGCTCAGCAGCTTGAGAAGGCTTCAGTGTTAGATCATAGACATGACCTCATGGCGCTGGCTTGGGCCCAAAGGTCAGTGGCTTGAGCAAGGGGTCACTGGCTTGGCTGGAGTCCTCCCGGTCAAAGCCCATATGAGAAAGCAATGAACTAGGGTGCTACAACATAGAATTGATGCTTCTAATCTCTCTCTCTCTCAAAAATTGTTTTTGTTGATTTAACCAGACATTTATCGGTGGCTCCATCAACTTTCATGCCATTCCAGAATCTAGGGACACTCACTGCTAATATCAGTGCTGGTCCTCAACACATAATGGGAAAGAATGCCACGTTTTCCTATGACTAAGCAAAACAACAAAACCACTTTTGATCCCCTCTCCCAACACTGCCCATTTCTTTGCACAGCCTTCTTGAAAGAACTGTCAGTAACTGCTTCCTTACTTCACAAACCACCCCGCTGGGTTCCTAGCCTACTTCTCCTCCAATTCTGTTTCTGTCAAGATCAACAATGACTGCTGGATGCTAACTAAGTCCAATAGTCTCTAACCTAATCTTACTTGCCCTCTAAAATAGCAACTGATGCAGCTGTCTACTCTTTCCCTTGGGTTATATGAAAAGTTACTATTTCATCAGGTACTCTGTTCAAATTCTTTTGTGGTAAGTTTTCCTCTGCTTAACCTTAGGATGTCAGAGTTCAAGGGTCAGGTCCTGGGCATTCATTTCTATCCCTACAACTCTCTCTTTAGATGATTTATGCAGTGCTGTCTTCAAATACTATCTATAGGACTGTTACTCCTCAATCTGCACCTACAGTCTTAACCTTATCCCAGAACTCTACTCAAAAATCCAACTGCCTACTCAGCACGTTCAGACAGACAGAAAATCGAGTTTCATAAATTTAACAAAACCGAAAAATAACCTCTGGCTTTATTCCACAACCAATCTGATCCCTATCCACCCTACTAACACTTACCCACTTCAGTAAATGTTTCTATCATCTAAGCCAAAAAACTCATCTTTGATGACTGCACCCCCTACCATCAACTCAACAAGTTCCGACAACCCCACTGAAACCCAGTTTGTCCACTCCTCTTTCCACTCCTACCACCAAAGTTCAAAGCACAATGAAAGTTCCTGATTGTTTCTCTACTTCTGTTTTTTGCCCCCTCCAATATACTCTACAAAAAAAAAAGTTCTTAAAAAACAAACCACACGTAGAACCTTTCCTTTGGCTTACAGAACCTCATGTGATCTGAGCCTGCATACCTTTCTGACCTTCTCTAATACCACACCTCCCAGGCCTTTTCTCTGTTCAGAAGAAACACCTGTGTTTCTTGTGTTTTAGTATTAGCACTTCCTGTTCCCTTTCTCTGTAATGCTTTTTCCATTGCTTTGCATAATTGATTTAATTTTGTCATTCAGAGTTCTTGACCCTTCCCAAAGACGCCTTCTATGGCCCAGCCAAAGCAAGAAACCAGTCACTAACACATGACCCTATTTATTTCTTCACACGAATGTGAGGAGGGAAAAAGGACTTGTGTGGGCAGAGGGCAGGGAGGAGAGAGACTGTTGGCAGGAGAAGCTGTGAAGAGGGGCAACAAGGGCATCCTGTGTTCAGGAGGAGCCACCACCTCGCTGGGGTACTGTGAAACTGTGAAAAGGGGGTGGAAGATAAAGGGGGACAGGAAGGGTAAGGACAGAATTACACACCATGGTAAACAGCTGGGATTTTACCCCAAGAATCCATGGAAAACCATAGAATTTTTGATCAGAGCAAAAGATATGACTTAAGTTTTAGAAATAAAACTCTCACAGCAATGTGAACTCCCAAACTGCTGAGGACTCTATTAAAAAATCAAAACAATACAAAACACAAGTAGCATCAATACCACCCATCTGTCTGAGTAGTTTCTAATAGTCTATCTGCATAATTATTTCCTCATGTTATTTATATAAAAGCTTTCATTTTCTACTTAATCATATAAATATAATTTTAATGTTTGTTTGCCTATTAAACATACCTGGGTAATACACTTTTTTCCCATCAGTCTTGTATACAACCATTGTGATAAATTCTCGATTATTTGCAAAATCATCCTAAAAGCACAAAGAATCCAATGTTGTTAAAATGGACTCAAACTGCTTTAAGCAGAAAAACAAGAATAATTTTAATTTTGAGCATTCATTTTAGCTACTTAGTGCTATTAAAAACATTGCTTTTCTGGATTAAACTGTCACTTCAATAGATTGACCATACTGTATTAAAAAAGAACTCTGAAGCTACTAAAATTATGGTTGCCTTTTACAGAATCAGGCCTAATGATTCAAAACTTCCAACTCCCCCTTTAACATATTTTAATGTTAATATTCTTAAGACCTAAAGCATGTATAATCAATATGAAAACCCTTACTAAAAGCATAAACTCCTACATGCTTTTTTTCAGAAATGATTTTTGAATAAAACTAAATATCACAAACTATAAATTCTCTTAGAGAAAAATATTCATTTATTTAAGAAAATACCATTTTCAAGCCACCTGTATAACACAGGCTATTGATGTGTGCATCTTGTTCACAATGGTCTAATTACATTTAAAAGAATTTCTATATGGAATATCATAAGAAGAGTATCAGTACCTTGTCTGTTATGTGCCTACTAAGCAAAACCCAAACAGCAGCGCCCCCTTGTGGGCACTGCACCTCCAATTTGTACTGGGGATTGTTGGCCAGGCTATAGGCATCTTTCACAGGCCCCTGCTTAGCATCCCAAGTACTAAAAGACAAAGTCAACAAAAAAGAAATTAAATTTCTCACAGAGCTAAAATATACTAACATTTTAAAAAGGGTTGTGTTTCAGATATAATTATCAGGTCTTCTTGTTTTTACAATTTTTGGCAGGACCAAAAAGCATATAAAGAAAATAACTATTATATGAATCTGTGGGCAAGACAAAAAAGAGAATACCAGTCTTCCTACATTAATCATTTCATTTAAAATGAAAAAAGTGAAGACTACTATAAAGCATATTCTAAAATGTGCAAAAAAGTTACCTGTGAATACATGTTGATTCTTTAAAAAGACCTGGATTCCAACTCAAGTAAATCACATCATAATAATGGCAGAGATCATCCCATGAAATCCAAAATATTCCTAAAAATGAGATATCTTTATTAATCTAAAAAATATCTTAATGATAAATGACTTATGCCAGTTAAACACATTTGACATTGTTACACATGTTATTTATTGAAAGATCAAACAGTATTAAAATTACAAATAGGCCCTGGCCGGTTGGCTCAGCAGTAGAGCGTCGGCCTGGCGTGCGGAAGTCCCGGGTTCGATTCCCAGCCAGGCACACAGGAGAAGCGCCCATCTGCTTCTCCACTGCCCCCTCCTTCCTCTCTGTCTCTCTCTGCCCCTCCTGCAGCCAAGGCTCCATTGGAGCAAAGATGGCCCAGGCGCTGGGGATGGCTCCTTGGCCTCCGCCCCAGGCGCTAGAGTGGCTCTGGTTGAGGCAGAGCGACCCCCCGGAGGAGCAGAGCATCGCCCCTGGTGGGCGTGCCGGGTGGATCCTGGTCAGGCGCATGCGGGAATCTGTCTGACTGTCTCTCCCTGTTTCCAGCTTCAGAAAAAAAAAAAAAATACAAATAGATATATTTACCATTGTCTATTTTTTGAGCTGTTCGAGGATCAAAGTTTAAATATTTTTGCAACTCTGGGGTCCAGTTTTTTATATCATTTTCACTATATCTTCCTTTCCAACGTAAATGACTCCAAGGATTTTTCAACTGGATAAATCGCAGACCCTATTAAAAAAAAGAAAACAGTAGATAACAGTTATATAACATAAACAGATTTTACCATATTTTTATTAATCATATCATTCTCTAAGAAAGGATGCATTTTGAATACTTAAGCGATTCTGTTCTCTCCATATCCACTTCAAATTAATATTCTTTAACACTTTCACCATCTCACAAACCTGATCAAAAAGTAAGTGGCTATCCCTACAGCTGTGCTGTTTGTTCATATGGTAGTCCTTAACCACATGTGGATATTTTAAATCAATCAGTTCCTTAGTCACACAAGCCACATTTTACGTGTTCAAGGACCATGAATAGCTAATAGCTAGTGCAGTGCATAGCACAGATGGAGAACCTTTCTATCTCCGCAGGAAGTCCTCCTGGGCCGTGCTGCCTTAGGGCATCAGTTACTTCCTTTTCAGAGTCTATTCTACACTGGTCCCACTGTTTTCACGGCCCACATTTCTTCGGCTCTAGGATACTCTTTCCTCTCATGATCCAGTCAAAAATTCTTATTCAATTTCACCTCTAAAGGCATTTGTTCATGTTGTTTCCCTTTCCCGGAGGCCCTCTCTGATCCCTTCTAACTACCTTTCCTTTCAGATACTCTTTAGCTGCTTTCTCCATTGATTGCCTCTGTGAAGACTGAAGCAATGAAGGAAAGAGAGAACTTTGGAGTAAGAATGAAACGGGACCAAGTTCCAGCTCTACTATATTTATCAGCTTTACGGGTCCTGCTTTGGTCATTTACCCTCTTTAACACTTGTTTCCTCATATGGAGTAAAAGGAAGATAATGTCCCCTCTAAGACTGTTGCGAAGATTAAATGAAATAATCTATGCAAAATAGATGGTATTTAATTTCCTTCTTTTAATAATCACCTCTCCTTTAAACTTTATAGTGCTACCAATTTTTATTACATTAACTTAAAACAAATAATATCCTATTTTATATTATTTCCTACTGGTGCAAGTGCCAGAGTCTTGTCTTTGCGATGAGATGGTAAACTCCTTGAAATAGTAACATGATTACCTTTTTCCTAGGTCTCTCCTGACTTTACAGAGCAAAGTGTTAAGGTTATGGTAAGTGCTCAGTAAATACTGGGTGTGTCTACAGAATTGTAACACTGATTCAGAAAAACAAGAGCTTGTAAATCCAAAAGAATACCTGTCTTATTTTATGCAGTTAATTTAGGAAATCAGATTCTCTTTCTTCCTCTCCTCAAAAGGGCAGGCCCTCTCATGCACCCCAGCCGGGATCCACCCTGCACGCCCTGTCTGTCTGGGGTGATGCTCAAATCAACCAAGCCATCCTTGCGACACTGGTAGTTCCCAGCAGGCTGGAGTACTACAGGTGGTCGTTTTTCATGTGTGTCCTGACCGAGGACTGATCCTGGGACTTCCACTCGCCAGGCCAACGCTCTATCCACTGATCCAACCAACTAGGGCCATACTATTCGTTTTCAACTAAAAAGGCTGTTATTTGATATTCTTTACTGGCAATCAGCAATTTTAAATGCTTTATTTTCAAGTCAAACCACAGGTGTCTGTTTTTTCTCATAAATATGTTATTTGTCTAGTTCCTTTGATCATTCAGAACAAATAGTCTTTTTATTCAAAGTAAATGATATAATCACAGCAATTTTCCTCAAACTCAAGCTTTCACACTGCTGGTTTCATTATCTAAATTTAAAACTTTTGCTACTACCTCAATATTGTTCACCAATTTATACCTACCTTCAAAGAATGTTCTAGCAATAATATATATACAGTACTAAATATTTATAATAGTGACTTTTATTCCCAATGTTTTGATTATCACAAACTACATTCTAAAACACAAACCTCTCAGCTTATTCAATTCACATAAATTTTTATATTTTTTGCTTTAAGTAGTCAATTTTTCTGCCACTTTTAAAGGAAGACATAATTCTTCATAGTCTTGCTGGAAGTACCACAAAGACTAGCTGATTTAGAAAGCCTTAAGACTATAAATTTTTAAATGTTGCAGCACGTTCCTGCTGCCTTCTTAATTTTTTATTATTATTATTATTATTTTTTGTACTTTTCTGAAGCTGGAACCGGGGAGAGACAGTCAGACAGACTCCCGCATGCGCCCGACCGGGATTCACCCGGCACGCCCACCAGGGGGCGATGCTCTGCCCCTCCGGGGTGTTGCTCTGCCGCGACCAGAGCCACTCCAGCGCCTGGGGCAGAGGCCAAGGAGCCATCCCCAGTGCCCGGGCCATCTTTGCTCCAATGGAGCCTTGGCTGCAGGAGGGGAAGAGAGAGACAGAGAGGAAGGAGGGGGTGGGGGTGGAGAAGCAAATGGGCGCTTCTCCTATGTGCCCTGGCCGGGAATCGAACCTGGGTCCCCCGCACACCAGGCCGACGCTCTACCGCTGAGCCAAATGGCCAGGGCCTCCCTGCTGCCTTCTTAATTCATGTAAGTCCATGTGTCAATGTGTCATGTAATAAAACAGTCTAATTAATATATAGGGGTACACTGTTATTACTGATCATTACTTCTTCCTATAAATTTAAGCAGGAGACATATAAAAGACACTGCTAGTTAAACTTCCAAAGTGACTAGAGAGCTTAGGTATCCCATCATTAGAAAAAAAAAGAGCCCTTCCTTAATCTTTAAATACTCTAGCCCACAGAACAGATCCATTTTATTTCAGTTAAAAACAATCGATAACCTGAGAAGTAATGAAGTCAATCATCCCAACACCTGAGCACAGATACGGCCTGAAAGGCCTGACAGCATACACAGGCCACTAGGAAGTGAACCACTTGTAAACCCACTGATGTTTCTTATTCATAGGTATCTAACTTTTTGTGTCCTTTCACAAGTACTTACCAAAGGTCTACTATGATCTAGACCAGGGGTAGTCAACCTTTTTATACCTACCGCCCACTTTTGTATCTCTGTTAGTAGTAAAATTTTCTAACCGCTCACCAGTTCCACAGTAATGGTGATTTATAAAGTAGGAAAGTAACTTTACTTTATAAAATTTATAAAGCAGAGTTACAGCAAGGTAAAGCATATAATAATAATTACTTACCAAGTACTTTATGTTGGCTTTTCGCTAAGTTTGGCAGAATAAATCTTTATGAAACAACTTACTATAGTTAAATCTATCTTTTTATTTATACTTTGGTTGCTCTGCTACCACCCACCATGAAAGCTGGAACGCCCACTAGTGGGTGGTAGGGACCAGGTTGACTACCACTTATCTAGAGTCTAGCACTGTGACAGACCCCAACACCAACATGCTGCCCAGAACCGTGAGGGTGTGTTCTGGCCTCAACTCTGCTACTCTTATTGACAAGAGAAGGATGCTGTCACTGCCATTACATTTCTTGTCATCTTATTTCATAATTCCCAACTATCAATAGATCAAGCTGTTTAATGTAATCGGAATAATTTCAAAACTTCGCCTAAACCTTGATTTGTCAGTTTTCAAAAGTCTAATATATCATTTGGGATCCTTGTAATGTCTTATTAACAAGAAAAACAAGAGAAAAAATTTAAGGTAAAACCTTGAACTCTCTGATATCCAGAACAGCATATGCGTGTGTGGGAACCAGACCCCACTTTTCTCCTTCAGCTTCGGTCATCATTCCAGTCGACGCAGTGATGAGGACATCCCCTTTGTGAAACCTGGAATCACCCCAAAAGACAAAGAATAAAAAGAAAACACATTTATAATATCAGTTCACACCATATTTCCTTTAGTCTAATGTGGTTCAAATGAAAATTTAAAAAAAAAATTGAAATCGTTTTTAAAATAAGCTATTCCCATCATACCAGAAAGGTCTTTAACAAGAATTACTACGGCCCTGGCCTGTTGGCTCAGTGATAGAGTGTCGGCCTGGCATGCAGAAGTCCCGGGTTCAATTCCCGGCCAGGGCACACAGGAGAAGCGCCCATCTGCTTCTCCACCCCTCCCTCTCTCCTTCCTCTCTGTCTCTCTCTTCCCCTCCCGCAGCTGAGGCTCCATTGGTGCAAAGATGGCCCGGGCGCTGGGGATGGCTCCTTGGCCTCTGCCCCAGGCACTAGAGTGGCTCTGGTCTCGGCAGAGCGACGCCCCCTGGTGGGCAGAGCGTCGCCCCCTGGTGGGCGTGCTGGGTGGATCCCGGTCGGGTGCATGCGGGAGTCTGTCTGACTGTCTCTCCCCATTTCCAGCTTCAGAAAAATACAAAAAAAAAAAAAAAAGAATTACTACTTCACCGCGTATCAGATAAATGATCACATCCTCCACCCCACTCAGTTTTAGACAACTTAATTCTCAGGTAGAAACCTATCAATGAGGAAGCAAAAGCTTTAAAAAAAAAAAAAAAGCAAACGCTAAATTTTCAAATGATTAACAAATAAAAGATGAAGATATAAAATGCTAATTCACTTCCCCAAAAGTGCTATTATTTTATTTATAAAATATTTGAGTTTTCTAGTTTCATTCATGAATGTGTTATTATTGTAGAGTTTTCCAGCCCCTAAGTTAACAATACTTTCTGAAGTAAAGGGGGCTGTTTCCATCCACTGCCCTACTGTCTGTGAAATAGACTAAGAGCAACAGCTACTCCCCACCTGTATGTGAATTATCCATTTTAAGGTTTAAGTTACCTTCCTCTTTATGTTCTGTGACTTCTCTTTTCCCACCTTTCCTCAAATTGGTAAGTACTAAGGAAATACAAAAGAATTCTCCCCTATTAGGTATTCCAGATTCAAATGTTTCAGATTAGCTACTGAGGACTGGCTGACTGTAGCAAGTACATAAAGGGAAGCCTTTTAAAAACACAATTTCCCTACTAACTAAAAATGACAGCACTGTAAGAGCTATTCTAAATAGGGCATGACATGTCAACATCTCTTAAAGAGAGAGAGAGAGAGAGAGAAAGAAATGATTACCTTTGATAAAGCATTCGGAAAGAATTATCCTTACTGAAAGTCTGGCTGTCTGAATGCATAGCAATCCTTTCTGGTATCCATCCCGTCAGTGCATGGAGATCAATATTCTGCAACATAAACACAGTTCAGGACTGTTAACGTTTTCCCCGAGCTCTAACTACACCCCAGGGGAGCTGTTAAATCTCACTGGTCAGATAGGATAATGTTGATAGAATAAACAAGGTAGTAAGTTGTTTTCTATTAGTAATAACTTTTTCTTCTTTTTAGTAATAAATTTTTTATTTAACTCAAATTCCTACCTGAATTTAAGCACAAGCCTATCTTTTTTTTTAAATCTTTGCTGTTTTTCCTGAATAAAATGAGAACTCAAAACGTAACAGAAATAACGACTTTAACAACAACAATCAATCGCCATTTAGTGAGTTCTTAAAGTAGTGTGCTTACTTTTCTAATGTTTATACATTCTCATTCTCCCTCTAAGCCGCACTGAGTAAATTAACAGGCAATAGATTAGAGAGCTAAACTAAGACTATTGGAAGGATAGAGCAATTGTGCATGTAGGTGTGGAAGACATTTTAATGTCCTATTGTATTTACCTATGACTTATGTGTTCTTTGACTAGCATTGGAAGAACCAGAAGATTCTATACAGCAGTTCCTTGAATAATGTCATTCTGTTATAATGTTGATGAGATATCTTAGGAACTTAACTCTTGTTTATATCTATTAGACCAGTGGTCCCCAACCTTTTTTGGGCCACGGACCGGTTTAAAGTCAGAAAATATTTTCACGGACCGGACTTCAGGGTGGGACAGATAAATGCACAAAATAAAATTATGTGACCAGCGTAAAAACTGTGGTATTTTCAAATATAATTGTCCAACTTAATAGACAAGCGTCAAGAGTGAGTCTTAGACGGATGTAACAGAGGGAATCTGGTCATTTTTTAAAAATAAAACATCGTTCAGACTTAAATATAAATAAAACGGAAATGATGTAAGTTATTATTTTTTTATTTTATTTTATTTTTTATTTTTTATTTTTTTCATTTTTCTGAAGCTGGAAACAGGGAGAGACAGTCAGACAGACTCCCGCATGCGCCCGACCGGGATCCACCCGGCCCGCCCACCAGGGGCGGTGCTCTGCCCCCCAGAAGGCGATGCTCTGCCCATCCTGGGCGTCGCCATATTGCGACCAGAGCCACTCTAGCGCCTGAGGCAGAGGCCACAGAGCCATGCCCAGCGCCCGGGCCATCTCTGCTCCAATGGAGCCTTGGCTGCGGGAGGGGAAGAGAGAGACAGAGAGGAAAGCGCGGCGGAGGGGTGGAGAAGCAAATGGGCGCTTCTCCTGTGTGCCCTGGCCGGGAATCGAACCCGGGTCCTCCGCACGCTAGGCCGACGCTCTACCGCTGAGCCAACCGGCCAGGGCATGATGTAAGTTATTTATTCTTTCTCTGCGGACCAGTACCAAATGGCTCACGGACCGGTAACGATCTGCAGCCTTGGGGTTGGGGACCCCTGTATAGTAAAATTGGTTTCATTATACAATACTTTGCTTACAGTTGCAGAACCTATGGAAGACATTAAGTGAGGATTTACTGTACAACGTGCTAATCTTAGAAAATATATACTCCCATAATGAGGTGACTGATCAACATTATCTCAGAGGCTGATAAATCTGTTTTCATTTCCTTTTTTTTTTTTTTTTTTTAAGTGAGAGAAAGAGTGTGATAGACAATCAGGAACGGAGAGAAATAAGCATCAATTCTGCGTTCCGGCACCTTAGTTGTTCACTGACTGCTTTTTCTTATGTTCCCTGATGGGGGGTAGGGGTGGAGGGGGTGCTACAGCCTAGCCAGTAACCTTGGGCTCAAACCAGCAACCCCGAGAGCAGGCCAGTGAGCCTGTGCTCAAGCCAGCAACCTCGGGTTTTGAACCTGGGTCCTCTGCATCCCAGGCCAACACTCTACCCATTGTGCCACCACCTGGTCATGGTGTTTTCATTTCTTTTAACCCTTTGAGTAGTGAGTTTTCTTCATGCTCACTGACCACCGGGAGTGAGTATTTTTTCAAAAAATGAAATTAGTTCCAGTTCCAGTTTCATTAACTTAAAGTCATATTTGTTTGATAACCAATTTATGGACACAAGAAGAACATACATTTGCCTTTTTTTAATGTTGCATTACACATTTTTAAAATAAAAATTTTTGTTATCTGGATGGTCAGGAGGCATGAGGACGTACATGAACGTTCATACTACTCAAAGGGTTAAACAAAATAGGATCTGTAATCTTTCAAATTTAAAACACTCATATTAGGTAACTTAAGTCTGTGTCTGGATCATCCTGTTACTTACCGAATTGGATCCTGGGAAATCATATCCTCCCATTACTTTCATGTATGCTTTCTCAATGAGAGAAACCCACAATTCACTTTTGTTGTTAGAGTAAGAACAGAGCAATTCTCCCTTGTGATCAACGGGTAATTGGTCATCAATTATCACCTGAGAAAAGATAACATTAACTTCCTTAGTTGGTACAAAATATCCTAAAAATCTTTTCCATATATAAAAAAAAATCTTTCATACTGATAAAGCAAAAGCCATTATATGTCTACTATTAAGGTAATGACAGTGTCCTAGTTCTAGAACCTGATCAATTATGTTGTATATCATCTTTATTCAAGTTTACAAGCTAATCTCCCTGTCAGATAATAACCCTTTAGCCAATCAGATGTTTAATGTTATGAATCTACCATCAAAATTATTAGGGATTCTTGAAATGTACATTATATATAAAATAATAACTTTTTGGAAATTTCTATAAATTTTCCCAAAACCATTTAAAAAATAACTTTATAGTCATGATTTTTATTTTTAATTAACATTACTGATAGCAGCATGTGTGTCACAGATTCAAAATCAATGAAATGTTAAAATGTCTACATGTTTTTAAAATGTTTATGAAAATAGCATTTCTTAATGATCTTATTCAATAGTCAAAGGAAGGGAAGGAAGAGACAGAAGGGGTGGGATGGAGAGAGACATTACGCACCTTCCTTGGGACACCATTGAGGTGAAGTTTCACCATATATTTTCCACATGGGTTGTACTCTGGCTCACCATCCTTATTCTGAGGGTAAATTATGCTTTTGTAAGGGAAATAAATATTGAACATTAAAATTCAATATAACTACCATGCAGAATATATTATATTTAACGACATACTATATTGTCTTGGTAATTTTATAAAAATAAATGTAAGAATATTTTTCTACAGTAGGCCTATAAAAAAATTTCACCTTAATCACAGTGAATTTTTAATGTAAGTGAATGAATAAAGTTATGAGATCATACAGCAAGGCATAAATTTCACAATATTCTGAAAAATTCTCAGCGTTAAATTATATACTCTAATAAATTTTCTATTAAGTGAATATATTTTAAGCCAATTAAAATAATCTGGAGTGTAAAAACAAAAATCTGGTATTGCTCCCAAGAAGTAAAGAGAAGACCATTTCAATTAACCACAAATATGGCAACTCCAACTGACAGAGGTAAAAGTTAAAACAACTCTGATAAAAGTTACATTAACATTATCCAATAAGATACTGTAAAAACAATCAGTATCAATTTCCTTTCGCACACTGTGTATTATTTACTTATGTGGTGTTTATGTGAGATGGCAAATAGCTTGAAACTAAGGTCTGTGTCTCATTCACCTTTATATTGCAGGACTTAACACACAAAAACCACTCAGGAAAAGCTGTATGAAAAAATTATGAAGCTTAATTTTTAAAATGAATAAATTTCAGCTAATAAAACTTTTGAAAACTCAAAGAAAACAATGTCAGTAATATTTCTGTACATTTTAAAGCAGTTCCAGCCAAAAGAAATGTTATTTCACTTTACATACATTTTATTTTTATATTAAAAGCTAATGGTAAGTGCCCTGGCCGGTTGGCTCAGTGGTAGAGCGTCGGCCTAGCGTGCAGAGGACCCGGGTTCGATTCCCGGCCAGGGCACATAGGAGAAGCGCCCATTTGCTTCTCCACCCCTCCGTCGCGCCTTCCTCTCTGTCTCTCTCTTCCCCTCCCGCAGCCAAGGCTCCATTGGAGCAAAGATGGCCCGGGCGCTGGGGATGGCTATGTGGCCTCTGCCTCAGGCGCTAGAGTGGCTCTGGTCGCAACATGGCGACACCCAGGAGGGTCGCAACATGTCGACGCCCAGGATGGGCAGAGCGTCGCCCCCTGGTGGGCGTGCCGGGTGGATCCTGGTCGGGCGCATGCGGGAGTCTGTCTGACTGTCTCTCCCTGTTTCCAGCTTCAGAAAAATGCAAAAAAAAAAAAAAAAAAAAAAAAGCTAATGGTAAGATAAATTTTAATATATTTTATTTAACCCAACATTCCCCAATTATTATGATTTTGCAATATAAAAATTTGAGATACTTTGCTAATTTGACATTTTTTTGTGTCCCAAGTTTTCAAAATCTGTAGCATTTTACACTAATAGTCCATCTCAACTCAGACTATCCATTTCAAGTGTTCAATATCCACATGTGGCTAGTAGCTACCATACAGTATGGTGCAATTATAAACATGACATAATTTTACTTTGACCAATTGCATTTACATATTTCAAGACATTTACTCTACATATATTAACTACATATACATATGTTCTTACATTGTTTTAGCAAATCTGTTCACATTGACAAATAATCTGCTTAACACACAAGTGCCATAATTCTCTGAGTGATACATTCTCTTCACTTTCTATGCCAAAAAGGCCTAAGTTTTTTTTTTTTTTTTTTTAAATTTTTTTTTATTTTTTATTTATTCATTTTAGAGAGGAGAGATAGAGGGAGATAGAGAGACAAAGAGAGAGAAAGACAGAGGGGAGGAGCTGGAAGCATCAACTCCCATATGTGCCTTGACCAGGCAAGCCCAGGGTTTCAAACCGGCGACCTCAGCATTTCCAGGTCAACGCTTTATCCACTGCACCACCACAGGTCAGGCCAAGGCCTAAGTTTTAAATTTCTAGTTAAGAGACAATTAAACAAAAGGGCTAAAGGAACAAACATAAAATTTTACCTGGTAATCAACTTCTTATTAAATCGTCTTTCATAAGCTGCACTAATAGCCAGTGATGCAACAAAGGAACAATCTGATACTATTGTCTGTTAATAAGAATTTATTAATATATTTCAATCATTCATGTAACATCAACATTTCTACAACATTTAAGCACTGCATCTAGCACCTGACTTTTTATAATGAATATATAAATATCTTGACTACTGCTTGAGTAGGAAATAAATAGTAATGCCATATGCCAACTCACACATTTTACTCAAATAAATCCTTGAAAAACCAACAAAAGTATTTCAATAAAGATGATTTAGAATAATTAGATATGGATGATGCATTCCTTATATGAGTAAAAGCATATTTACTGAATCACGTTGTTAAGGACAAAAAGAAAAATCAAAGGCATTTTTTTTTTTCCCAAAGGCATTTTTAAGGTTGGTTTATGACCAAGAGATGAATATGCATATCAAAAGATTCTTGAATCACAGTATTTCAGAATCATTATTCTGTAATATTGTGGAAGATAACTGACTTCAATGCCAAACTTAACTAAAGTTTGCAATAAATCCATATTGTTATTTCAACACTGAAGTTTTTTTCCTTTTTTTTTAAGAGAGAGGGAAAGAGAGGGAGACAGGGAGAGAAATGAAAAGCATCAACTCCCAGTCATGGCACTTGAGCTGTTCACTGATTGCTTCTCATATGTGCCTTGACCAGCTGAGCCAGTGACCCCTTGATCAAGCCAGCTACCCTGGGCTCAAGCCAATGACCATGGGATCATGTTGATGATCCTATGCTCAAGCTGGCAACTTCAGAGTTTTGATCCTGGGTCCTTAGCATCCCAGGTCAACTCTCTGCCATCACTGGTCAGTCTTAACACGGAAGTGTTTTATATAAGCCCAATTCCTATCTTTTATATCTATTCTATTATCAAAGGTAAAATTCACATTCTCAATTATCTTATCTGCAAGTATCAGTATAAAAATCTGATTGCTCAAAACAGCTATTCATATTTTTATTATCTAAGTATGTAATTTTTCCAATTATACATCTGAATATATAATAAAAACCTAAAAAAGTCAAATCTATATTCAAATTACTTTAAAATGTTAGCTTTCGTATAAATTATACAAAATAAATGTTTACCTGCTTTATGCTGAAACTGGACACAGTATAAATCATTGTAGGATTGTTGGTGAGGTCTTCTGGGCGTACCCATTTGGAAAATGTAGCTTTTTGTTTTGGTGATAATGGTAGCTTGCCCAGTCTATCACTGAGGTAATAATAAAAATTAAAAAAGACTAGAAATCATCTTAAGTGATGACTCAAAGCCAAAATTAAATTGCCTAAATTTATTTTGGTATGGTGATTATATCTATATTTGTGTCACCCTAAACTAATTCTCTGGTCAAGTCTGGCTCTTTACACTTAACCATGAATCCAGTAAATCTGATTATCCTCCCCAATTAAAAAAGAAACACACACACATAACTGAAACCAAAAGAGCAACTTAAATTCATTTATACTTTTTTTAATGTTTAATATAGCATGGTTAATGATTAGGAAATTCAGTTTAAATAAAATGGAACCATTAACAACAATATAAGCTGATTCATTCAAAATGACCTAGGAAGCTACAGAGCTTTATGCTAGCTAGTTCTTGACAAATTCTTCTCTGCAAGGCTAATAATGAGTCGCTAATTACTGAAGAATAACCATTTAGCATTATGCTAAGTACTTTATATATATTATTCATTGAATCCTCAAAACAATTCTGTTAAAGCAAATATATATATATATAATTTAGAAAGGGGGGGGCAGGAAAGGACAGACAGGGATAGACAAGAAGGGAGAGAGATGAGAAGCATCAATTCTTTGTTGTGGCTTTTTAGTTGTTCATTGGTTGTTTTCTCAATTGTTTCTTGGAGTGGGGGGCTCCAGCAGAGCAAGTGACCTCTTGCTCAAGCCAGCGACCCTAGGCCCAAGCTAGCAACCATGGGGTCATGTCTATGATCCCATTTTCAAGCCAGTGACCTCATGCTCAAGTGGTGAGCCTGTACTCAAGTCAGCAACCTCCAGGTTTTGAACCTGGGTCCTAAGCATCCCAGGCCAACACTCTATCCACTGCCCCACTGCCGGGTTAGGCAGCAAATATTTTCTGAAAAGGCTTAAAGTGATTATACAACTTGTCATGGTCAAACAACTAAGAAGTAGCAGAACTGGTGTTTAAATTCAGGTCTCCCACCCCCCACCATTCTTATCTATTACCCTCTACTCACTGTGTGTTGGCAAAATAATCTGCGTATTATTTCTCTAAAATTGATATATACAACAAAATAAAAAAATCTACCTTTCCTCACACCTCTTCTACAGAAAAGGTAACAAATCATTGTTTCAAAAGCTTTCTAGGATAGTATAACACAGTGGTCCCAACCTTTTTGGGCCACGAACCAGTTTAATGTCAGAAAATATTTTCATGGACCGGCTTTTAGGGTGGGATGGATAAATGTATCACATGACCGAGACAAACATCAAGAGTGAGTCTTAGGTGGATGTAACAGAGGGAATCTGGTCATTTAAAAAAAAATAAAACATCATTCAGACTTAAATATAAATAAAACGGAAATAACGTAAGTTATATTCTTTCTCTGCGGACCGGTACAAATAGCCCATGGACTGTCACCGGTCCATGGCCTGGGGGTTGGGGATCACTGGTATAAGGTATATAATATACAAAATAAAACAACTGTAACATTCTTTTTTCAGATTATTCACAGATACTAGGAGAAAGAGGGTTTGTAGTCCAGTGTGATCTGCAAATTCCTGGTTAAAGTACTGTATTGCTTTTTTGTGCTGGAGAACATCTCTAAATTTTTTTTTAAATTTTTTATTTTTTACAGAGACAGAGAGTGAGTCAGAGAGAGGGATAGACAGGGACAGACAGACAGGAACGGAGAGAGATGAGAAGCATCAATTACTAGTTTTTCATTGTGTGTTGCAACACCTTAGTTGTTCATTGATTGCTTTCTCATACGTGCCTTGACTGCGGGCCTTCAGCAAACCAAGTAACCCCTTGCTGGAGCCAGCAACCTTGGGTTCAAGCTGGTGGGCTTTTGCTCAAACCAGATGAGCCTGTGCTCAAGCTGGCAACCTCGGGGTCTCGAACCTGGGTCCTCTGCATCCCAGTCTGATGCTCTATCCACTGCGCCACCGCCTGGTTAGGCCATCTCTAAATTTTTAATAAGCCAATGCTTATTCTAAATCTCTTAAGAGTAGGATATGGCATCTAACATTTCTCAAACTATTTTGATAATCATTGCAGATCTCAGAAAACCATTAGTGTTTTGGGTAAGATTTTGGTACCTTAGTACAAAAACTGACTGGAAATAAAAAGTGAGATGAGTGAAGTTAGAAGAATTTAAATGAGCCCATCACAAAGTTTTGAGGAAAAAAAATAAGGCTAAATCAAATGTATAAGCTAACTACTATATTAACCTGCCATGTGAATCATGATACAGAGTAAACTTAAGATTCCTCCATATTTTTCTCAAAAGTCACCACTAATTACCAAATTGGTTTTTCTAATAAATTTAAAGATATTAAAAATTTTATAATTTTTATTATAATACAATAACACAAAAATGTTTTTAAATCATTCTATCAAAGATTCAAAAATTGTGAAGCCTTTTCTTAGCAGTGTTATCTTTGAATTTAAAGATGTTAATGTTATTTTTCTTCTGATTATCTTCACCATAAAATAATCTAGAAAATGAGAAAGAAAAATATCTTGCCAGTTACAGCAGTTAACTTTAGAATTTATTCTTGACTTTTCCCCAAAGTTAATTAATTCATTAAGTGTTTACTGAGAACCTGTTAAATGCTAGACAGTGTGCTAGGCACTGGAGTGCAACTTAATTAAAATAGACATGTTTTTTTTGTCCTTAATGCAGTTTATAATCCAGTGTAGAGGACAAGCATTGAGCAAGAAATCACACACAAAAATGTAAATTTCCAATTGACAAGTACTATGACTAAATTAAAGAAGCTTATACGATATTATATTTTACTGTTTCAATTCTATTGTAAGCACTTCTCTGTTATTTAATTCTTGGAAACTTGACTGCTTGCAGTGGTATAATATTCTTATAAATTTTGTTGCATGAGCACTAAAGCTATGATTTACTTTAATTTACTACACAAAGATTGGCACTGTGATTTTACATCTCTACTTGGATATAACTATTTAAGAACATGCTATCCTCTACTCAGTTTCTACCTGTCATGCTTTAAGCATTCTGCTGGCCTGCCAGTGAGTGAGGCTACTAGTTACTCTGAGTGCTAGCTATAGGATTAAGCCAAGTCAGAGACAACTGACTGAGGCAGATTAAAAAATGTGTGCAATATCATATACAGCATGAAACTGAACAACTTGGCTCTGCAATGTGTGTCCTTAACATCAATGCTATAAAAACTCTCAGATTTAAAAATTTAGCATCACATGGTTGCCCGAGTAAAGAAATTTGGCTTTGAAAGATGTCTAACTTGCCTGACCAGGCGGTGGCGCAGTGGATAGAGCGTCAGGCTGGAATGCAAAGGACCCAGGTTTGAGACCCTGAGGTCGCCAGTTTGAGCGCGGGCTCATCTGGTTTGAGCAAAGCTCACCAGCTTGGACCCAAGGTCGCTGGCTCGAGCAAGGGGTTACTCGGTCTGCTGAAGGCCCACGGTCAAGGCACATATGAGAAAGCAATCAATGAGCAACTAAGGGGTTGCAACGGAAAACTGATGATTGATGCTTCTCATCTCTCTCTATTCCTGTCTGTCTGTCCCTATCTATCCCTCTCTCTGACTCTTTCTGTCTCTGTAAAAAAAAAAAAGAAAAAGATGTCAAACTTCTGCCCATCCAAGAACAGTAAAACACCAGAAATGAGAAGACAGCTCTTGTTCTTTATAGAATCTTTTATCCAGTCTTTATATAACAAGCATTCAATGCTGATGTTTTCTGATAATATAACATGTACATTGCAGAAATTTTGCAGAAAAAATATTTTTATTTTTTTCAAGATTTTACTATTTTAAATGGGGGGGGGGAGCAGGAAGCATCAACTCCCACATGTACCTTGACCAGGCAAGCCCAGGGTTTCAAACCAGAGACCTCAGTGTTCCAAGTCAGTGCTTTATGCACTGTGACACCACAGGTCAGGCCTGAAAAAAAAAAATTTTGAGCTAGACTGGTGGTGGCACAGTGGGTCGCTGGCTTGAGTGCAGGCTCCCCAGCTGAGCACAGGGTCACTGGCTTGAGTATGGGATCATAAACATGATCCCATAGTCACTGGCTTGAACCCAAGGTCGCTGGCTTGAGCCAGGGATCATTGGCTCAGCTGGAGCTCCTCAGTCAAGGCACATATGAGAAAGCAATCAATGAACAACTAAGGTGCTGCAACAATGACTTAATGCTTCTCATCTCTCTCCCTTCCTGTCTCTTTCACTAAAAAACCCACAAAACTGAACAGTCAAATCACAGAATTTCGCTACCTATAAATAAAAACAGAACATTCTGATGTTTATTGTTATATAATTTTTCTATATATCTATAGTAAAATGAAAAAAAAAATCAATGTTTTATGTATAATTTTCTATCTTTTTATTAGATTGCAAGTATTTCCCCTCCATTTTCCAAGGACTTATTATTTTATGGGAAGCATATTTAATATGATAATAACAAAGTACCAGTATTTGGTCATTACCATATTGTTAGATATTTAGTTTTTTTCAATAATTTTTTGCTAAAACATATGCTTTGATGAAAGCTCTTACTATATACACATACATCCTTGACCAAATTATTTCTTTAAGATGACTACAAGCTGGGGGTCTTGAACCATACAACATATTTAAGGCTCCTGACATAAACTGCCACTGTCCTGGAAGGCTGTGCTAACACCTTTATAATTAGCCCTTTCTTGAATTGTATCTTCTTAGCAAACAACGATACTGTCATTCTACTCCACTTTTCTAGTCAGTTTTTATTCACTTGCATTTCTTTTGTGATCAAACACCAATTCAACAATAATTTACTGAGTACTTACTTTGTGCCAGGTACTGTGCTAGACACTACGAGCATAATGTTAGGCAAAAGGAGATAAAAGAAAGAGGTCCTGTTTGCTATGCTGCCCCACTTCCCTCCCATAGCCACACTCCCAAATTCTGTATTTACAAATGTTTAATTTCAAGACTGTAAATTTAACTAGACTTCAGAGTACGGAAAAAGCACTGAGAAATTAAAATCTTGGAAGTAAAAACTGCAAGAGTACTTACTCACCAAAAAGGCATTGGATAGGCAAAACGTTCTCTCAGGTCAATACTCATGAAAGGAACATATTCTATACCATTTATTTTTGATGTTGTCCTATAAAACACAAGAAAAAGAAACTAAAGTAAATGTTCAAATTATCAAACTTATTTAAACTACTTAAAATTTAAATGACAGGTATGTGCAGTAATAAAATTGAATAAACAATTTCATATTGTTGAGATATTTGGACAAAATTTTCATAAAATAGTTGAATACCAGAAAATAACTGATTCAATTCAATTCAGTAGACTTATATTTTTATGATTAACACCCTTCATAACAAAACAACAGTCTCAAGACAGGCCCATACCAGAGGTATTGAAAGTGTCCTTGACACCATGGCACAAAGTGAATTCTGTCCTAAGTTCAAAGGGAGAAAGCAACTGCTTAGTTATGTTGAGATTAAAAAAAAATTACATTTTTATTTCTGAAAATATGTCTTCAGATTTTCTGGATATGAGAATATATAACGGGTAGTGAAAAAGGAAAGCGTTGTTGAGCAGCTATGGCCTCTTGACAAAGAAATGCTGTTAGTAGCTTTGCATACTTTTTTCTCCTTTTGTATAAATGTTTGTATATATTAACTATTTCCTCCTCCCATTTCTTCCCCTCATTTTATGTAGCAGCAATTGCAGGGTAACTTCACAATTTGGTCTCCAGGTACCAACATCCAGGGAGACCGTGATTGAATCTGAGGAACAATTAATACAGTCAGTAAGAGATGCATGTAATGTAATGACTGTGAGTATACTTTACTGTGAGTAATGACTGAGAGGATGAGAGGAGAGCGCTTTCCACTTGGAAGAACAGCTGCATTTGCTAAGCAGAAATACAGCCTTGTTTAGTTATAGTATGGTATGTCAGAAGTGTGCAAAAAGAGGGCTCTTGAATGCAGAGTAGAGAGTGTTGGACTGCTTCCAAAACAACCCTTTTTTATCCTGCTGTGTTGTGTTGGTTTATATGCAAAGAGAGCCACACTAGTAGGAGTAGAATGAAAATCTATGGCAGGAAAAGAAAGAAAAATGTCCTCAGGTGGCTGTTACATAGGAAGGAGCCCTTTCAGCTCAATTTTAGGAAATTAAAAATGAGCAGCTACCTGATTTGAACAACTCTAAGTAGGTTGGATCTTTTCCCAAGTCCAACTGAAGAACAGACACACTGACTCCAGAGATTGACCCCATCTATGCTGGCTCAGATGCACTCAAGGTTTCCACATCACTGTTCTGCATTTTAAACACCCTTGAGGCTCTTCTAGACCAGGAGCTGGCTTCCTAAACCAGGGGTTGGCAAATGTTTTCTGTAAAAGGCCAGAGAGAGAAAAGTTTTGGCTTTGCAATGAGGTCTCAGTCACACAATATTGCTTTTTTGTTTTCATTTTCACAACTCTTTAAAGAATGCAAAACCATTCATAGCTTAAGGCTTTCCTTTGCTGACCCCTGGCCTAGATTACTATTTCAAGGTAGCAATTTATATTTCCTATTAAGGTTCTGGTTACAAAGTTGCACAGATAACTGATTGGTCTGCTTTGCTATCTAACCTTTAATGCTCAATTTTGAAGAATGTTAATATTTTTAGGAAAATGTGTCTAGTAAAAATGTTAATACTAAAATATATTAGAAAATAAAAAAATAAAATATATTAGAACAAATTTTAAATTTTCAAGTTGTGACTATATGACAATTTATAATTACATAATAGCATTACACACTATAATCAAGATGTGAAATAACTCAGCAAAACTAATGAGAATAAAATTACCTGTGTTGATTACATTAACAAAATTGTTCATTACAATGAATCATAAACTAATTTACCTGAGAACTTCTATTTCTTCTGCTGTATATCTCTGGCCTTGTGCATCACACGACTGTGGACTTAAAAACGGCAGAGGTCTTTCAAGGAAGAGACTAGTTCCTAGAGGAAAATGTGCTCTTGTTGGAGGTGGCTTTGGTTTAATATTGGTTGGCTTGACTTTGCATAATGGCTTTGTTAAAGGCTCACTCAGTGCTTCTGCTCTACAAGAGAGAGAGAGGTACAGAAAAACAGTTCTAGTTTTTATTTTCACATTAAAGCTTTCCAGAAAACAAAATTTACTTCAAGAACTAGTCAAGCACTCTTAACGAATTAGTACATACTAGTCAACTGTTCATTACTTAAGCTAATCCCAAAGGTATTTTTTCAAACAATGTTCTATTGACATTGAGTACTTATTATATATCAGATACTATGCAAGAGGGATACAAGATGTATGAAACACAGTCCCTACTCTTAAGGTGCTCATAGTTTTGTTGCCAGAGACAGACAGCTGCATCATAAGTGACAGATGCCAAGATGAAGTATTACATGTGAGTGAATGCACAGCAGAAGACAGTAACTTAATGAACTGGGAAGAGAGGGTGAAGCAGGGAATGTTTTTGTTCTGAACTGACGTTTGAGCTGCAGAGAAGTCCACCTGGGTAGTGAGGAAGCATTCTAAGCAGAGAGACCGGTATATGCAATGTACGGAAGTATGAAACAGCATAGTGAGTTAAAGTAATTTCAAAAGAATGGATGTCACCCCTGTGAACAGTGTAAATGAAAGTAAGCACAAGAGACCAGTGGCTGGGGTCGGATTACAGGCCTCACATCATATTCAAGGAAACCTTGACTTTATTCTGTCAAAGAACAAACAAGCTAAAAAATAGTAAGTTCTTAACCTGAGGTCAATACATGAGCTTAAAGAGTCTTGTGAACACTAGAAAATTATAAGCCAAAAAATTTTATGTACATTTTTCTTAGAGAATGGATCCATAATTTTGAACAGATCCTCAAAGGAGCCCATGACTGACCTACCCCGCTGCACTTAGGATCCAGTCAGAGAATACTGGACGGGTTATCCACATAGGTAACAAAAATCATTTAAGATTCTGACTGGTGAAAGAAGTCAAAATAGAAACTGGAAAAGATAACTTATGTGTTAAATGTCCATATCTTCAAGAATGTGGAAAAACAAACTGAAGGTCAGGTGATGGAAATGAAAAGGAGGAATGACTGTTACACATCAATAAAAAATGAGGGTCTGGGGGTGTTAAAGCTACCTAATCAGAGCCTCAAAAGGAGGTAATTTATGAATTATAGCTATAAGAATAACTTCTACCCTTTTCTTGCCTAGAACACTCTTCAAGAGGTATAATTCTATTGTGCAAATCTAACCATCCTTTCAACAAATGCCTACATATCCAGCACTCTGTATGCACTTGGTTTCAGTATTGAACAAAAATTCCCTGTAATCATAGAGTTTGCATTGAGGTGATGAGGGTCAGAAGGGATAACATTAATAACCACTATAAACTGGTAAATTTCGTTTGCCTTAGAAAGTGGTACGAGTTATGGAAAAGAATATTAGAACTGGCCCTGGCCGGTTGGCTCAGAGGTAGAGTGTCGGCCTGGCGTGCGGGGGACCCGGGTTTGATTCCCGGCCAGGGCACATAGGAGAAGCGCCCATTTGCTTCTCCACCTCCCCCTCCTTCCTCTCTGTCTCTCTCTTCCCCTTCCGCAGCCAAGGCTCCATTGGAGCAAAGATGGCCCGGGCCCTGGGGATGGCTCCTTGGCCTCTGCCCCAGGCGCTGGAGTGGCTCTGGTCGCGGCAGAGCATCGCCCCCTGGTGGGCGTGCCGGGTGGATCCCGGTCGGGTGCATGCGGGAGTCTGTCTGACTGTCTCTCCCCATTTCCAGCTTCGGGGGGGGGGGGGGAGAATATTAGAATAGAGTAAGCAAGAAGGAGATTCAGTTTCATACTGAATGGTTAGGGCACGCCTTATTGAAAAGTTGGCATTTGAACAGAGCTGAAAGAGTTACACACATTGTATAATTTGAGGCATGTGTATGGCTGTAAGCTGGCTCATTCTCAATTTCTTTATTTTTAGTATTAGCTCTAGAAGGCTCTCTGGAAATTCTTGTCTTTGGAAATCTGATATTACAAAACAGAAGGGAAGTCTTCTATTTCAAATATAATCATTTTTGTCCTACGCATAGAAAAAGCTAAAAATTTTTTTTTCTTGATGTTATTTTTAAATTTAAAGCAGGAAACTAGAGAGGAGTAAATTCATTTAGAGAAAGAAAGTAGACTTGTTCTCGATCTCAGGTAACAGATGTACACTTGTTATGAAGAGCTCTAACACAGAGAAATCTGTCACAATTCATGGATAAGAACTTGAGTGACCAAAACTCACCTATCTAGTGCCTGCCGAGCCAACTGTTTCAGTTTATTTTGCAGAGTTTTATCAGCAGTTTCACAGGACTTAAGAGAAAGAGAGATAAACATTCTGAAGCATAATTATTTTTTAATTTCCTTGACCCATGACATTTCTAAGCAAAAGAATTAATCATGCACATTATACTTCTTGAAATTATGAGAATAAACGAAAACATTTTCTTTCCACCCTTAAGGGTATCATTTAAAATAGTGTTGAAAGCCTGTCATAGAAGTAAGCTTTAAGGCCACTTAATGCAGACAAGCGGTAACTGTAACACAACTAACTGTATGACCTTGGTGCCATGGAAGGCTGAGCGGCAGGAACTTCAGAAAACCAGTACTCACATCCAGCCTCAGGTACCCACAGAAATCAGGCAGACAGTTCTCCTTAACAAAAAACCCCAGGACAAAAAGCCCGTGCTCTGAACAATACTGAGACCACTCTTGACTGTGTATTTCACCTCACCCTCCTGTCAAATGCATTGCTCTTATGGACTAGATGCCCCTTAAAGCTAACAGTCCCACCCAAGGCTCCTCAGAGAACAATAAAAGCCACTCAGCATATAGATACAGATTTTTACACTGCAAATTAATAAAGCCCTTCCAAACCACTACCTTAGTTTTTAGTGTCTGAAGCTGAAAAAAAAAAAAAAAGGAAGTTTATTCTAAATTTGTGATGGTGGATTCTTCTTGTAGTAAGTTTTAGTTATATGTAAAAAGGTTAAAATAGTGCCTGTAATTTAGAAAACTGCCTAATGATTCAATCTTAATGCTGTCTTAACAAGATAATAAAATCCATTAATAATTTTCTACTTTTCATCTTTTAATGAGTAACTTAGTTACATTTATAACACAATAACCTTTTTCTTTAAGGAATTGTTAAGTAAAATGCACTAATAAAGGGAGAAATTTCTTAGCATAATTCCACCAAATTTCTTGTAGCTATACATACAGTTTTCAGACAGAGATCTACAGCTTCTGTATACAACTCTATAGCATCTTCAACATTTCCTTTCTCATCTTCGTCAAAAGCTTGAGTAACAAGGAAATGGGCACGCTCCAAGTCCAACTGATGTTTTGATTTCAAAGGATCAGCACTCTTTGACTGAACTGGATAGGAGAAAAGCCACATCGAAGAAATATTACTGTATATATCTACCCAGGAGACAACATAGCATTTTAATACATTTAAGACTTTCTTTACCAAACTTTATACTTTTTCCATTAAAAAAGCTTAGCAAGGTAGAGTAGTGCTTAAAAACCACTGAATTGTATACAAAAAAAGTGAATTTTATGGTATGTGAATTATATCTCCATAAAGGTGTAATTAAAAATCTTTACACATTTTGTCTCTTAAAGGTATACGGTAATTCTTTTAAAACTTTAACCCCCAATAACACCTCTGAAATATGTACTAATCCCATTAATAAAATGAAGAAACCAAAGCTCAAAAATGTTAACATATCTAGCTCAGGGTTTCTCAGCCTTGGCACTCTGATATTCTGACTGGCTAATTCTTTGATGTGGACTGTCCGTGCACTGTAGGATTTTTCACAGTATTCCTGGCCTCTATCTCTATAATTAAATAACAGAAACATACTGTCCACCTCCCTCTAGTGTAAAAATCAAAAAAAATCTCACCAGACATTGTCAAATGGCTCCCTAGGGGCAAAATCCCTTCAGCTGAGAACAACTGATATGACCTAAGGTTTCATGGCTACAAGTAAAGGGTAGGAACTAACTTGGATCTTTTATTTATTATTTTTTTAATGTTCAATGATCTGTTTTCTTTTGTTTATTTTTTTAAGAGAGAGAGAGGGAGAGACAGGAAGGGAGAGAGATGAGCAGCATTAACTTGTAGTTGCGACACTTAGTTGTTCATTGATTGTTTTTCCTACTGCCTTGATGGGCAGTGGGGGGGAACCCCCACACTCAAGCCAATGAGGCCAAACTCGAGCCTGTGACCTCAGGGTCTTGAACCCGGGCCCTCAGCATCCCAGGCTGACACTCAATCCATTGTGCCACCTCTGGCCAGGCTCAAAGTAACTTTTTATCAAATCGCATCCTGATGCACAGGCAGGCCACATTTCCAAACACACAATTTCTGGGACCTGTCTCAAACTAAACCACCTTGTCTTTAAGGGAACTGTCAGGACAAAAAATCCAACCATCAAATCTACTTTATCCGAACTACGTGCTTATAACTACTGCTCTTATCTACTCAGACTGAGTGGTGGAATATAGGACAAAGTCTATCAGGAAGTAAAGATTCCTGTAAGCAAGCGATTTTCAACTGGTGTGCCACAAGAATTCTTAAAACATGCCTGTAATAGCTGACTATTTAGTAAGGGGCACCAACCTCTTTTCCCTTAGATTGCCAAATAAAAAAATGACAACCAACACAACAATAGCTGTGTGGTGTAAATAAATCAAAATCATACCTAGGTTTTTTTCTCTTATCAGATTGGCAAAAAATATATATTTGGAGTTTTAGTAATTTGTTTATGTTTGCCATAAAATGGAAAGGATTAAAAACCACTGCTTAAACTGCTTGTGGCTTATTATACAGCCACAGGAAAGAGGGTTAAAAAAGAGTCCTTAGCAGGATGAACGCATATCTAAAACAAAATGTCAAGAGGCTATCATTTTCTTTTCTTCCCATATGAACAGCAGATTTTGACAGAAACCACTCACATCTAACAAAACTGTGACCGTTAAGCCTGTGTATACTTGTTTTACAGCATCTGCCATGTTATTTATGAACACAACTACAGGCTGCTTCAGGTATGTTTACATGTCGCTTTTCCAAGATGTGGTCTAAAAAAAGATTTTGTAAGGTCTTGAGCTTGATGATACTGGTAAAGAAGGGACTGTGAACCTACTGCTAAGTCCTGAAACATTGAAGGGTAGTCCTTTTACCTTACTCTGAGGAGAGGCCATGTGACAGATCTTTAAAAAGCAGATTTTATTAGGATACTAATCCTGACTTTGCCAATGATACAGTCAGAATGTAAATAATTCACCATTTCTATACTTCTGGGAAATTAGGAGATGGACTGTATTATCTCTAAGGTTTTTCTTCACAGATGTAGCACTTATTTACATGTTATGACTTTTACAAATGTGATTACCAAAAGAAAAATGAGCAGCAAGAGACTGAGATTCAAGATCCAAAGACGAAAAGGAGAAAGAAATACAGTGGAAAATAAGATGTGATGGAAGAAAAGAAAATAACACTGTGACATGTTTAGTAGTCTTTTACTAACCTGCTGAATGTAAAGCCTGAACTCTTTCCAGATACTCATTTATTTTTTCTTGAATGCGTTCTAGGCTTGATCCTGCCATCTCAGCATAAATTAAGGCTTGTGCAGCTTCCTAAAAATAAGAATTCAAAGGAATCTAATAGATGAATTATTGTTTGAGTTTTCTTTACCACCTTCTAATTATTGGCTTCTATGAATGCAAAACAAGAATGTCCTTAAGATATTAGTAATTTTAAAAAATAAAGTAAATGAGTTGTATAATCCTCCAATACCTTTTTTTCAGTTCTCAATGTTTTTTTTTTAAATTTAATTTATTCATTTTAGACAGGAGAAAGGAGAAGGAAGAGAGGAGAGAGGAGAAGGGAGAGAGGAGAGAGGAGAAAGGAGAGAGGAGAGAGGAGAGAGGAGAAGAGAGAGAGGATAGGTGAGAGGGGAGGGGGGAGAGGGGAAGAGAGGGAACAGGAAGCATGAACTCCCATATGTGCCTTGAACAGGCAGGACCAGGGTTTTGAACCAGCGACCTCAGGGTTCAGGTCAACACTTTATCCACTGTGCCACCACAGGTCAGGCTCAATGTTCTTAATTTTCTTGTATTGTTGAAAATTCACGAACTCAAAAAGAAGGGATTGATTATAAACTTTTTCTCAGGATAGCAATGGTTTATATTTTGTTTTCTTTAATCAATAGGTCAGTCTTAAAAGTATATACCTTAAAATGGTGAATTGAGCCTTAAAAACATTAGAATAGATAATGATAACCAATAAAATTAAATGTCAAGAAAAGATTACAAGATATTATGTAGGTTAAGTATCTCATAGTGGAAAGAAAATCTTATTCTCCATAGAAAATATTGTCAAAGGGTGACACATTTTAAAGCATATTTATTTCCGCTGTATGAAATCAATTTATTTTAATTAAAACAAACAAACAAACCTGGATTCTCCTTCCAGTTATTCAATCTATAATTTCCACAGCCAGCTATGCTGTGGGTAGTGAGGAAGAGCCTCCATCCTCCTCCATCACTACTTCAGGAAGATTATACCAATGCTACCACTGAGAAGGACCAGAGAAAGATTCCTTCAAAGAGCAATCCCTTCTCTGCAGTAACCTAAGCACGTACACACACTTCGTGAAGCTTCATGGCTAATTGTCTAGATCCGAAGAAGCTATCCCTGAATGTCACTTTTTAAATCCAGTTTTTGGAACAGAAATTGTTTCATTGACCCTAACAAAATCAATAACAAGACTATAGTTTTGATCCAAATGGAAATTCAGTCTAAAGGCTGTGGGGGTAGAAAAACTATGATTTCCTCAGATTCTGTAACTCAGATACTTCAGGGGAGGAAAATATAACTTTACATATAAACATTAAATATTGTACCATCATTATCTAACTACATTGTAGCTATAGTTCAATAAATTGATGTAATATATGTGTATAAATATACATTTTATCCCTTTAATTATCTTGCATGTAAATACCAATTTTCAAATTCTCTTGCTTTAAAGAAATAAAACCAATTTAAAAAATTGTTGGTATCAATTTTATTTTACTCATTTCATTTCTATTTGAAAGTAACTAACAATTAAGGAATCTCTTATAGAACAGTAATAAGATGATAACACTAAGTATCTCATAAAGTTTATATAAATATTGATAGTTCCCAGAAGCAGGACTTCAGACTTTCTCAAGGACAAAAAATTCTTCCTTGTGATATGCATATACAGTAATCCTATAACAAGACAAGAGGCTCTGAACAGTATTTTCCTTTGCTTTGGAAAAGATATTTTATATGGCATTATTTTAACCTATGAATACTAACCAGTTATTTCACAAAACTAAAATACACAGAATTTTACTTTTAAAGAAATACCACCTTCATGAAATTGTCCTCTGCCCCCCCCAAAAAAAGTCCAAAAGAAATGATTCTGAAACAAACCAAAAGTCTCTAAATATGCATTATAAAATGGAGATAAAATACTAATCTAAGAAAAGTAAACCACACATTACTGATGGCATATCCGTTAATTAGAAAAAAATGACTACGACTTGTATTATCTAAGTCTGACAATATTGTAAAGATATAGCCACCTCCGCAAGGAGGAAGAGGGCATGGCCAAAGCTGCAGGGGTGTGTGTGCAAATCCTCAGGACTGGAGAGCAGAGAGAGGGTGGACTGCGGAAGCTCATACTCTGATTTAATAATTCTGTCCTGAGTAATTTATACAAAAGAAATACCAAAGTAATGTGTAAAGCATTAGTTGTAAGGATATTAATCGAACCATTACGATGCTAAAAAACCAGAATGAACCTAAATGCCCAATAGAGTTTGTAAATAAATTACAGTACAACCACATAATGGAATGTTATGCTTTTTTTGGCTATGCATCTAATTAAGATATTACAGAAGTAAATTTAATGATTTTAAAAGTTCAAAGAAAAAGAACAGTATGAACAGGATACAAGTTTGTTTAAAAAAAAAAGGTGTACACAAACATGCAGAGAAAGACAAGCACAAAGATATATATCAAATGCTAGGATAAAAGACATTTTCTTTGTAAATTTACTTTTCATTTCCTTCCAAGAAACACGCATTATTTTAGTGTATACTACAGACCACTTCCCAGTAACCATAAATCTAAACCAGGTGACAGAATTAACTAGCTAACTACCACACCTGCCCACTGCCGCGATGAGCAGCTCAGCGGTGGGCACTGCCAGCAGGACTGCAACCAGAGCAGTGGTCACTCCAAATCGACGACCCCGCCCCCGGGCCGGTGGCAGAAGCCCAGGTGGGCGTGGGGGTGGCGGGCCTCCACAGCCGGGTCGCCTCTCCCCTGAGCAGGACAGCGGAAGAGAAGGAAGAGGATGAAAAGGCAAGTCGAGTGGGCCTGGTCGCCTCGGCACCGGGACCCCACCTTCTGGCCGCTCCGACGGCATCCGCGGACCCCGGCTTACCTTGTAGTAAAACACCGCCTCTGCATAGCGACCTTCATGGTCGCGCTGCACCGCCAGCCGGGCGAACTGCACGGCGTCCCGCTCCAGCGCCGACGAGTCCATGGCGCCGAGGCCCCGCACCGGGGAGGGAGCGAGGCGCTGGCAAAAAAGGCTTTTCTCGGCACGCGCGGCGCACCAGGGAGGCGGGGCAAGGACTTCGGAGAGCCGTGCAAGTACCGGCAAAGTTTACTTTCAGCAGCCTTGGAAAAAGAGCGAGCCTTCCCCAGCCGGTCAGCCGGGACGTCGCACCCCGACGGCGTAATCCCTGCACCCAGCCGGTGTGTGTGTGTGTAGGGGGGGCACACTACTGGGCCGCCGCACCTGTCGCCCCGCCCACCGGCAATACTGCGCAAGCGCAGCCTGGCCCTCGGGAAGTTTCTCTAAGGTTGGGATGGTGGAAGCCAGACTCCTCCCGCCAGTGCGCAGGCGGTGGGTGGGGCCGGGCCTGAGGCGCAAGTGCGCACGTGACCGCCATGGCTCCTAAGATTGTGCGTGTGAAAGCAGTACCACATCTGAACGGGGGATGTTCTCGGTCTGTGGGTGTTGAAGGCAAGGCGCTCGGATGGCCTTTTTAAGGTGAACAAGCATTCTCCTTTAGGGATTACAGTCCTTCTTTTGTAAGTTTCGTCCTCCCTGGAAAATTGTCTTCCTATATGTCCTCTTTTTTGATATTGGAAGACTAATCTGTAAATGTCTGTATTTGATCACTGCAGTCGATCCGTTTTGTGTGATGTGACATATTTGTATCTAGATGAGTACTTTTTTCTTACAATTATTATTAAAGATTAATAGGCATGTAAGCATAATTATAATATAAAATATTACAAATGTTTTTATTATGCATTTATCATATTATAATGTATTATTGTTGCAATGAATAAAATGTTTCTTTTATTTACTATATTGTTTTCTTTGATTTATTTTTGTCCTCTTTTTCATTGTAAAAAAGTTGGTCACCTTACCTTTTTGTGATTTTTAAAGCAAATTAAAGACTCCAAGAGCCAACTAAAAGCACTTCCCAACATTATCTGGACTGATATTTAAAAAATGAGGGATGTTCAAAGAATATATTGGATTCTTAATAAACATTTATTTTCCACAAACTCAATCATGACCCGAAAACACAGCACCCCCAGTCTATAAGTATTGATTGAATTGTCAGAAAACAATATATTTTCACTTTAATTATCCTTATATTAACTAATTGTAATAAGTAATTTGGTGGTTATCTGGTTAATGTCTTCTCCCTTATACATGTTTCAATTCAGCAATAACACATATGAACTAGTGAAAGGCGCCACAATATGACTGAAACTCAAAATTCGTGCTGAGTCAAAGAAGCAAGATACAGGAGTGCAAACTGTGTGATTCCGTTGATAAGGAGCAAGTGTAATCAATGATGCCAGAAATCAGATAAATGGGAAGAGAATGTTTGGGTTTATGGAAATATCTTGATGGTGGTGGTACTGAAATGTATACGTTTGTCAAAACCCATCACATTGTACGTTTTAAATGTGTGCTTTTAATTCTTTCTTAATAATACCTCAATAAAATTTTAGTTGATCTGTGTTTAAATGGAGTGAATTACTTAATATTTTTCACTCTTTATATTTGGAGAAGTTGATAATGTTTCAACAGTCTGCTGTAAAGAACACAGGCGAAAAGAATTTGTGCCTGGTACAGAGATGGTTCTCATCCTACGGCTTTATAGCTGAAGAAGGGATGTTTTCTGTCCTTACCAGTTTTATACCAGTGATGAGGACAAGCTTTGGTCCAGAGCAGATGCTCAATAACTCTTAAAATGTTAAACCAGTGAACTTCCTACTAAGTATATTTAATGTGCCCTCCCCAATCTTGATTCTGAAGAATGAAATATAAATTCCTTAGCACAGAATAGAAGAAGGTCTTCTAGAACATGGTCAAACTACATCGTCAAGGTGGTTTTTTTTTTAAAGGATTTTATTTATTCATTATAGAGAGGGAAGAGAGATTGAGAGAGAGAGAGAAGGGGGGAGGAGCAGGAAGCATCAACTCCCATATGTGCCTTGACCAGGCAAGCCCAGGGTTTTGAATCAGCAACCTCAGCATTTCCAGGTTGACGCTTTATTCACTGTGCCACCAAAGGTCAGGCGTCAAGGTGTTTTCAGTCACTGTCTTGAACAAATTGACCCCCAAACTATAGCAGATGAATGCAATTTTACTCACTCGAAACTGGACTTTTATGTCTGATGCTCCCTTTCTAATCACAGTTTGCAGGATTCCTAATCCATCTTGAAGGAAGCCCTTTCTAGCACTCCCAGATAATTGTGATCCCTCCTTGAACTTACTGATTCCCTATAGCAGCAAATTTCAACCCTTTTCATCTCCTACCACACATAAACTAATTACTAAAATTCTGTGGCACACCAAATTTTTTTTTTGCCAGTATGACAATAATAGGTATAATTTTGATTCATACATACTAGCTATTGTTGAGTTGGCTGTTGCCATTTTTTTATTTGATAGTAAAGGAAAAGAGGTCTGTGCCCCTGACTAAATAATTGAGTATTGCATATTTTAAAAATTCTTGGGGCACGCCGGCTGAAAATTGTTGTCCTGTACATTAATCTTTATTCCTTGTTCATTTATTCAATGAAAACTGAATGCCCATTGGATCACTTACAGCAGAATGGTGAAATCTTGATAACATTATGCGGAGTGAAATAAGTGAATCAGAAAAAAACAAGAACTGCAGGATTCCATACATTGGTGGGACATAAAAGCGAGACTAAGAGATATGGACAGGAGTGGAGTGGTTACGGGGGGGGGGGGGGAGGGAAGGAGGGAGAGGAGGAGGGGGAGGGAGTACAGGGAAAACTGGATAGAGGGTGACAGAGGACGATCTCTCTTTGGGTGATGGGTATGCAACAGAACTAAATGACAAGAAAACTGAATGCCTACTTTGCACCAGGCAAAGAGTTACATGTTAAAGGCACAAAGACAACAGGGTGAGATAAAGCAGGGTAAAAGCAAGTTGAAACTTCAAAATAATCTGTAGTCTTAAAACTGAGTCTTCCAATCCATGAGCACTGTAAATCTCTTCATTTATCTAGATCAGGGATCCCCAAACTTTTCACACAATGGGCCAGTTCACTGTCCCTCAGACCGCTGGAGGGCCGGACTATAAAATAAAACTGAACAAATCCCTATGCACACTGCACATTATCTTATTTTAAAGTAAAAAAACAAAACAGGAACAAATACAATATTTAAAATAAAGAACAAGTAAATTTAAATCAACAAACTGACTAGTATTTCAATGGGAACTATGGGCCTGCTTTTGGATAATGAGATGGTAAATGTCTGGTTCCATATTTGTCACTGCTAGCCATAACAAGTGATATGACGTGCTTCCGGAGCCATGATGCATGCATCCCGTGTCACTGGAAGTAGTACTGTACGTGAGCAACGCTGCGCTTTGCGACGCCTCCACATACAGTACTCCAGGAGTACAGGATGCATCTGCTCCTCTCACTGACCACCAATGAAAGAGGTGCCCCTTCCGGAAGTGCGGTGGGGGCCTGATAAATGGCCTCAGGGGGCCGCATGGGGCCTGCAGGCCGTAGTTTGGGGACCCCTGATCTAGGTAGGTCTTCTTTCATTTCTCTCAGCAATGTTTTACAGTACACAAGTCTTACACATCTTTAAACAATTTTATCTCTAAACATTTTATATTTTTCATGCTATTTTAAAGTGTTATTTATTTAGTTTCAAATATCAATTGTTTTTGCTAGCATATAAGAATAGAATTGATAAGTATATCTTAATCTTCTATTCTGGCCCTGGCTAGTGGCTCAGTAAATAGAGCATTGGCTCAGTGTTTGGACGTCCTGGGTTCCATTCCCAGTCAGGGCACAAAGGAGAAGCGCCCATCTGCATCTTCCCCCCTCCGTCTCCTCCTTCTCTCTCTTTTCCCTTTCCACAGCCAGTGGTTTGATTGGTTTGAGCATGGTGCCGGGTGCTGAGGATAGCTCCATTGGAGCGCATCAACCTCAGGCATTAAAAATAGGTTGATACTCGAGCATTGGTCCAGGATGGGGTTGCTGGGTGGATCCTGGTTGGGTGCATGTGGTAGTCTGTCTCACTATCTCCCCTTCACTTCAAACAAACAAACAAACAAACAAACAAACAAACAACTCATTGTATTCTGCAATTGTGAATTATCCAGAAAACCTGACTTTGGTAGTGCAACCTCATGACAGGCCACCCTATGAATATCTGCCAGGACGTCCAATAGTATCTCTACTTGAACAAGGTCTATGACATTTACCACAGTAGATAGAATTTGTCCAGTGTGAAGGATTCAATGCTGCTTGGTCACTGTGCCCTCATCCTGCAGTATGGGACTCCACCCTCAGGGAGAGCTGGGACAGACCTGAGAGAGAGGTTTGAGGAGACATTGGTCAGCACACGCGCCCAGCTCAGGGATCCCCATGCTGTTGAATGCTGATTCCTTTGTTCCTTTCTATACATAGCTTCTTTCCTTTCCTTTCCGCTTCCCTCCCCTCCCCTTGTCTCCCCTTCCTTCCCCTCCCTTCCTTCCTTCTTCCCTTATCATTTCTTCTATGACCCCTCAGGATACTTTGCTTTTGATCCTGCAGTGTCTGAACACTGCTTTTCTAGGTTCCACCACTTCACACGTCTTATAAGGACACAGAGTTTATGACTCACCTGTGTGCAGGTAGGTGATCCTGAGGTGTACACACCACACCCCCTCCAGACTCCCTCCCTGATGCCTCAGTCCCTGACAGAAACCGCCAACTTTCAGTGACTGCCTTTTCTTCCCCTGTAATGGGAAAATGAAATAATTCCCCTCGCACAAACACCACCCTGTGACTTGCCCACATGGGAAGAGCAAAAATAACTGTCAGTCCTTGGTTACATTGGTTTGTTTACTTTGATACAAGATCAATTTTCCATGTCCTTGACAGATTGAGGATGGATTATCTACATAGGCAATGATATCATCTACAACTCTGCTTGGTGACAGAGGCAGAAACGGAGAGGACAACGATGTGTCAAGTGCCCATATCTTCATGAATTTGAGGACACAAACTAAAGTGTGGTATATGATGGTGGTGAAAAGAAGGGTGTTATATCTTAATTTAAAAATGCAAAAAAGAGGAGGGCTGGTGTGGTGCAGCTACTTTGTCAGAGTCTCAAAAGGAGACAATTGTTTTAATTCATGCTATAAATGCAAATGCAACACACATTCTTTTTCTTTGTCTACAACACCTCTTAATTTCTCTAGTTTTAGCAGACCTCCCTCTCCTCTTTGGAAACACTTTAATAGTGGCTTGTCCAAATTGAGACGTGCTGTAAGTATGAAATTTATACCATATCCCAGGGGTAGTCAACCTTTTTACACCTACCGCCCACTTTTGTATCTCTGTTAGTAGTAAAATTTTCCAACCGCCCACTGGTTCCACAGTAATGGTGATTTATAAAGTAGGGAAGTAACTTTACTTCATAAAGTTTATAAAGCAGAGTTACAGCCCTGGCCGGTTGGCTCAGCGGTAGAGCGTCGGCCTAGCGTGCGGAGGACCCGGGTTCGATTCCCGGCCAGGGCACACAGGAGAAGCGCCCATTTGCTTCTCCACCCCTCCGCCGCGCTTTCCTCTCTGTCTCTCTCTTCCCCTCCCGCAGCCAAGGCTCCATTGGAGCAGAGATGGCCCGGGCGCTGGGCATGGCTCTGTGGCCTCTGCCTCAGGCGCTAGAGTGGCTCTGGTCGCAATATGGCGACGCCCAGGATGGGCAGAGCACCCCCCCCTGGGGGGGCAGAGCACCGCCCCATGGTGGGCGTGCCGGGTGGATCCCGGTCGAGCGCATGCGGGAGTCTGTCTGACTGTCTCTCCCTGTTTCCAGCTTCAGAAAAATGAAAAAAAAAAAAAAAAAAAAAAAAAAAAAAAAAAAAAAAGCAGAGTTACAGCAAGTTAAAGCATATAATAATAATTACTTACCAAGTACTTTATGTCAGAGTTTGCTAAGTTTGGCAGAATAAATCTTTAAAAAACAACTTACTATAGTTAAATCTATCTTTTTATTTATACTTTGGTTGCTCTGCTACCACCCACTAGTGGGTAGTAGGGACCAGGTTGACTACCACTGCCATATCCCAAAGACTTAGTATAAAAAAGAATGTAAGCCTGACTGGGCGGTGGTGCAGTGGATAGAGTGTCGGACTGGGATGCAGAAGACCCAAGTTCAAGACCCCAAGGTTGCCAGCTTGAGCAAGGGCTCATCTGGTTTGAACAAAAGCTCACCAGCTTGGACCCAAGGTCGCTGGCTCGAGCAAGGGGTTACTCGGTCTGCTGAAGGCCCGCAGTCAAGGCACGTATGAAAAAACAATCAATGAACAATTAAGGTGTTGCAATGCACAACGAAAAACTAATGATTGATGCTTCTCATTTTTCCGTTCCTGTCTATCCCTCTCTTTGACTCTCTCTGTCTCTGTAAAAAAAAAAAAAAAAAAAAAAAAGAATGTAAAATACGGAATTACTTTTATAGTGAATACATTATGAAATGATACTATTTTATTTATTTATTTATTATTTACTTATTTATTTATTTATTACAGGGAAAGAGAGAGAGTCAGAGAGAGTGATAGACAGGGACAGACAGAGATGAGAAGCATCAATCATTAGTTTTTTGTTGCGACACCTTAATTGTTCATTGATTGCTTTCTCATAGGTGCCTTGATCGTGGGCCTTCAGCAGACCGAGTAACCCTTTGCTCAAGCCAGTGACCCTGGGTCCAAGCTGGTGAGCTTTTTTTGCTCAAGCCAGATGAGCCCGCACTCAAGCTGGCGAGCTCGGGGTCTCGAACCCCGGTCCTTCCGCATCCCAGTCCGACGCTCTATCCACTGCGCCACCGTCTGGTCAGGCTCTGACATGATACTATTTTAAATCTATTGCAATAAGTAAAAAAAAAATTTAAAATATTTTACCTATTTTGTTTCCTTTTTTTATGTGTTTAATAAAGAATTTAGAATTACACATCCGGCTAACATTCTATTTCTTTTGTTAGCATTATTCGAAGACATTCCAGCAGGGCATTTCAGACTGTAGCATACTCTTATCAAGCGACATCTTGGTGGTGCTCCAGTCATACATCACATGTTGGTTCTCAGGGAATCAGAGGGTGAAATAGATAAAAAGGAGTCTTATTGGAAATATTTGCAAAATAAAGTGGGAGGAAAAAAGATCGGGAAGCAGAACTGTCAGCCTGCAGTGCAGACCTGGCAGAGCCTCGACTGCTCTAACGGGGAACTCCAGAGCAACGCTGTCCTTCAGAGGTGCCCTCTGGGTACAGATGTCTGGCCCATGTATGGGTATGGCTGCTTTGCTTAGTTATTGGTGTGTGGGGGGGTGCTGCTCCCCAAAAGAATATGCCTTCCATTGAAAGCTGAAGCCCATCATGATTATCAGCTAACCATACTCCTCTCAGCTGGTAAAGGAGTTCTTTCTGGAAGGGGGTTCTGGGCAGAGCAGAGCCAGTACACTTGCCAAGTTGGCTCATGGTATTATTTAGAAACAGAGTTAGTTGTTATTGAAAAATCAGAGATTTTTCATACCAACATTTGAACTTTTGGCTTCTCTTGGAGAAAAATCACTAGGCCCACATGCCTTTCTTGGAACAACTGTCTAAAGTTGAGCAGCGGCTTCCCGATTACTTGGGACATGAACTCGGCGATTCACTCCTCCACCTAGCCGGCTTCTCACATGGGCATTCTTTGCCTGGGAATGGAGTTCTAGAGAGGCTTCAGACTGGTAATCAGTGTACTCTGAATCCCTCCCAGAGCCAAGCTTATAGCAGGTGTGAAATCAATGTTTATTATAAACAAATAAATGAATGCCTCATGTACCTGCTATGACACTTGCATGTAGTTCACCAAGAAGACACAAGGTGGTGGTGTGTGCTCAGAAATCCACCTGCATCAGCGCTGCACCCACAAAGGATGAACGTTACCATCTACTTTTCTTGTCATGGGGATGTACAGCATAGAGAATATAGTCGATAATGCTGCAGTAATTGTACATGGTGTCATGTGGGTACTAGACTTACCAGGGTGATCACTTTGTAAATTATATAAATGTCTAATCACTATGTTGTACACCTGAAATGAAGATATAATATTGTGTATGTTCACGGTAATTGAAAATTTTAAAAATTGTTTTTAAAAATCATGATTTTACTTATAGATATGACTTTTAATTCAGTTGGCTGTGAATGTGTATGTGTACCTTCTAATAATATATTTAAATTTTACACATATCCTAATGTGTATAACCTTATCTACACACATAGAAAATATTTAAATTGAGAAGATACAGCCTGACCAGGTGGTGGCGCAGTGGATAGAGCGTCGGACTGGGATGCAGAGGACCCAGGTTTGAAACCCCAAGGTCAGCTTGAGCACAGGCTCATTTGGTTTGAGCAAGGCTCACCAGCTTGAGTCCAAGGTTGCTGGCTTGCGCAAGGGGTCACTCAGTCTGCTGTAGCACCTCCCCCCCCCCCCATCAAGGCACATATGATAAAGCAATCAATAAACAACTAGATGCCACAAAAAAGAATTGATGCCTCTCATCTCTCTCCCTTCCTGTCTGTCTGTCCCTATCTGCCCTCTCTCTGTCTCTGTCACACACACACACTCACACACACACACACAAGATACATAATTAGAATACAAATTAACATATGTAACTAGCGTATATACAAATGGGTAAATGAAATTACAATATATAATAGATTGTATATGTGGTTAAATACATTTAAAATTAACTACATAGGCCCTGGCCGGTTGGCTCAGCGGTAGAGCGTCGGCCTGGCGTGCGGGGGACCCGGGTTCGATTCCCGGCCAGGGCACATAGGAGAAGCGCCCATTTGCTTCTCCACCCCCCCTTCCTCTCTGCCTCTCTCTTCCCCTCCTGCAGCCGAGGCTCCATTGGAGCAAAGATGGCCCGGGTGCTGGGGATGGCTCCTTGGCCGCTGCCCCAGGCACTAGAGTGGCTCTGGTCGCAGCAGAGCGACGCCCCAGAGGGGCAGAGCATCGCCCCCTGGTGGGCAGAGCTTGGCCCCTGGTGGGCGTGCCGGGTGGATCCCGGTTGGGCGCATGCGGGAGTCTGTCTGACTCTCCCCGTTTCCAGCTTCAGAAAAATACAAAAAAAAAAAAAAATAAATAAAATAAAATTAACTACATAATTAAGGTATACATATATAATTAGCATCTATTAATATATATATAATTAGGATTTTTTTTAATTTATTCATTTTTAGAGAAGAGAGGGAGAGACAGAGAGAGAGAAGGGGGGAGAAGCTGGAAGCATCAACTCCCATATGTGCCTTGACCAGGCAAGCCCAGGGTTTCGAACCGGCGACCTCAGCATTTCCAGGTCAACGCTTTATCCACTGTGCCACAACAGGTCAGGCTATAATTAGGATTTATATAAAATTAGGATATGTAGTTCAAATATATATGTAATATTTATAAACAATTGGGATGTATATAATTACATTGAACCATATGAAATGACTGTTGTCACAAAAATACAGCAATTTTATATAATTGAACCTAATATTTCAAATGGGCCAAAATGTATACACCGGTTCAAAAATAAAGCTTATCTTGTGTTCTCTTTCACTAGAATCTTCTTTCATATTCTCATACTAATGTCCCCAATCTGTCAATGACATGAAAAACTGGTCTCAGATCAAAGTAAGTGAGCTATTCTAACCAAGAAACCAAGGACCCATGTGGGAAGTCGCAGGGTGGTGTTTGTGAGAGGGAAATTATTACATCTTTCCATTACACAGGAAGGAAAGGAGGTCACTGAAAGTTGGCAGTTTCTGTAAGAAGTCAGGGACTGAGGCATCAGAGAGAGAATCTGGAAGGGGTGTGGTGAGTATACCTTAGGATCACCCACTTGCATACAGGTGAGTCATAAACTCTTGTGTCCTTATAAGACGTATGAGGTGGTGGAGCTAGAAAAGCAATGTTCAGACACTGCAGGATCAAAAGCAAAGTGTCCTGAAGGATCACAGAAGAAATGATAAGGGAGGGAAGGAGGAAGGAAGGAAGGAAGAAAGGGAGGATGGAAGGAAGGGAAGAGGATTCGAGAACATGGACTCACACAGCAGAGATGGGACTGCAGGGAAGAAACCCACCCTGCCTTGGCATCATTGGCTCTCTTCCTGAGCACTGGGATTTCAAGGTCAGGGTGCCATGCTCAAGAGTCTTCGCTGGGAATAGACCTTGAGCGGTCCAGGCTGCCCCTTTTAAAAAAATCTTTAACAGTGGTTCCCAAAATGTGATCGCTGGACCAGCAACATAGGATCACCTGGAACCTCTCAGAATGCAATGCTAGGGCCCTGCCCAGACCTACTGAACCAGAGACCCTGGGGTGGAGCCCAGCAACCCTGCTATGAACAAGCCCAGGTGAGTCTGTTTCTGTTGAAGTGTGAGAAGCATCCTCTAAAATCTCATTTTCCATCACTTTCCCACAGCCAGAACCAGTGAATCATAGCCCTCCCAATACACTGGGCTCAGTGCTCCTGCGGCTAGTTGAGACGGAAACATCCCTGTATTCCTCCCTGCTTTGCTCTTATTCTGCCTTTGGGACTCACTTCAAGCATTCTTTTTTCTGGGACAACGTGTGAGAGTCCCCATGATGGCTTAGATGCTGCTCCTCTCGCCTACCCAGCCCCTGACTTACCCTCTCTCAGCTGTTGTTAAATAATGTTTGAACTATGGATGAGAGTCTTTCTCTTTTTACAAGGTGAATTCCTTTGTTCATTTTGTTTTAACGAATGGTGCCTGGCTTGTGAAATTTAAAACAAATTGTTGAATGAAATAATGAATAACCATTTCTTGGTTAGCAACTTTAAAAAGAGTAATCATAATAGTATGAATAAGAAGAAACATTTGCTTGATCCTTCGTATTTTTTTACAAATTAAAAAACAGCCCTATTTAGCTACAATGTACAAATCATAAAATGCATGGGTTTTTTTAAAGAACTTATTCAGTTTTAAAGAGAGAGAGGGAGAGGGAGGGAGAGAGGGAGAGAGAGAGAGAGAGAGAAGGGAGAAACAGGAAGCATCATCTCCCACATGTGCCTTGACCAGGTAAGGCCGGGGTTTTGAACTGATGACCTCAGCATTCCAGATCAGTGCTTTATCAGAGGCGGATTTAACGGCGGGTGCACTGAGCATGTGCTCCCTGGGCCCCGAATCCTGAAGGGCCCCGCAAAACCCCAACTTGACACTTTTTTCTAATGACACCAAGTTTGGTTTCACATGTGCAGTTTTAACATTAATAGTACATAATATTTTTTATTTATTTAAAAATATTATTAACATGTATTTTTATTTTCCCTCTCTCTCTCTCTCTTTTTTTTTAAGGGGCCCAATATTTTCTTCTGTGCCGGGGGCCTCAATTGACCTCAATCCCCCTCTGTGCTTATCCACTGCGCCACCACAGGTCAGGCAAAATTCATGCTTTAAGTGTGCAGTTCTTGGTGTTTTGACAAGTTTATACACCCCATGTGAATCCCATCACTCCAAAAAGTTCCCCATACCCTTCCCCAACCCATCTCCAGGCAAGCACTGACCTGCTTTCTGTCATTACGTGTTAGTTTTGTCTTTTCTAGAGTTTTAGCAATAGGGAATCACAGTTTGTGTTCTTTTGTGCCTGACTTCTTTTGCTCAGAATGATGAGCTTTGGATTCATCCATGTGATCATTTGCATCAGTAATCGATTCTATTTTTACTTCTGAGTAGCAGTCCATTGTATGGATATAGCACAATTCGTTTGTCCATTCACTTGTTTTTGGACGTTGTTTCCAGGTTTGGCTATTAAGGGTAAAGCTACTGAAACTGCTATCATGTTCTCAACTGTAATCGAAAAATAAGGTATTAAAAAAATAGAATAAAGCTGTGACCACACTTTGGATGGATATTCTTTATGCTTTTTAGGTAGTTTCATTCATATCTTTGAGTTTCACAAAACCTGGGAGATCTGTCAACTGAGTCTCAATTGTTAAAGGGATAAATATCCAAATGTATCGCTACCCACTTGAAAGATGAGAACATATTACCAATCAGTTTCGTGGCTTGTTCAAACCCCATGGTGAGTTTGTGATGGATATTCTAAGACTCGAGACTCAGCGGAGGGTGTGATAAAATGGAATGAAAGCTCTGGGCCGCGTGCTTTGGTGAGCTGGGCTGGAGAATGTCTTATTGCTGGGCTTGGGACTGTAGGGGGCAGGCACAGGATGACAGCAAGCATAGCTGGTGCAGGCAAGGCTGGAGGCCCAGATATATGTACCGTATTGTTCGCTCCATAAGACACACTTTTTTTCCCCCCAAAAGTGAAGGGGGAAATGCCCGTGCGTCTTATGGAGCGAATGTTTTTTTTTTTTTTTTTTTTCTTTTAGCTGCTGTGGGTTCCCGGTCAACTAGAAGAGTATTTGAACATTAAAGTCTCTTCTCATTTGTAAATAACAGTGCTAATGGTTGTTAATACTGCTGTTCAGTTTACATTGTTGAAATATTATTGTGGTATATTTTATTAAATATTTTAACACACCATTTGGTTCAGAATTTTTTTCTTTTCTTATTTTTCTCCTTAAATCCTTAGGTGCGTCTTATGGTCAGGTGCATCTTATGGAGGGAAAAATACGGTACCTTCCAGAGCTGTTGCCGCAGGCTCTCAGGCTGTGCACTGCCCAATTCCAGGATGCCACGCTTGTGCATGATGACCTTGCTACTTGAGATGTGGTTTCTGGGCCAGCAACACCTGAGAGCCTCTTAGAAATGCAGACTTGGTGGCCCCTCAGCCTACTGAGTCACGATCAGCATTTAACAAGATGTCCGGGTGATTCTTGTACACGTTAGAGCTCTAGAAGCCCTGTGGTATGACAGGAAATGTGCTTCGTGGAGTTGTGCAGGGTGTGGTCCTTGTCCCTAAATGCTGGGTCGATGGGCTTAGGACCGAGCTTATTTTCTTTCCTGGTCTTCCCACATCACTCCTCAGAATGAACGATGCCCTGTGTGTGCACACATGTGTGGTGTGCATGCATGTGTGTGCACACAATGTAAATTTCCCTACAGTTCATGTAACTTCCCTAATATAACATGCAGAAAATTATAAACTTTCCCAAACAACATGCAGGAAAAGCATGCCTTGGGGGCCCTGTACTCTGGTAGAGGCTGAGAGGCTGAAATTCTAAGGAAGTTGAGGAGGGGAGGAGCCTGAAGGCCTCCCCACCATTCAGGAAGGCTCCCCAGAGCAGTGGTACTTCCGTAAGCCCCTTGGGAGCCTGGATTTCAACGCTTGGTTTGGTTGCTTCCGACCCTGAAGCTGCGCGTAGAAAGGAACCCAGAAGTCAGCATTCAGCAGCATGGGGATTCCGGAGCTGGGCACGTTTGCTGATCTGTGTCTCCTCAAATCCCTCTCTCAGGTCTGTCCCAGCTCTCCGAGGGTGGAGTTCCACACTGCAGGATGAGGGCGCTGTGATCAAGCAGCACTGAGTTCTTCACACTGGATAAATTCTGTCTACTGTGGTAAATGTCACAGACTTGGCTCAGGTGGAGACACTATTGGACATCCATTCTCTGTGGCATACATTCCACAGAGGTGGCTTGCCATGAGGCGGCACCACCAAGCCCTCAGGGTTTTCTGGAGAATCCATGCACGTCTGAAACTCTTTCTTCTATGCTTGGTCAGCCTATTCAAGTACGGAATGCCTATTGTGCTTGGCTGTGCTGCAAGTGCCAGCTAACCTGCCCCCCCCCCCCGTGTGCAAATAAGTTTTGTGGTCTCCCCATATTTTATAAATTGCGTTTTTGCTTTTGTTTCTTCATTCATTTTTACCAACAGACTCGCTAACATGTGAATAAGGGACTTGCATGTGAAACAACTAAATAACATGCAGAATCACCACCTATGAGTTATTCTTTGACATACTTAAATGCCCTGGGAAGATATCCAAGATATAGTGCTACATAAAAATAAGACACTCAGAATAATGCTAGTAGTATAATTTAATATATGTAAATTAAAAAATTTGTTTATGGCTTGACCAGGCAGTGGTGCAGTGGATAGAGCATTGGACTAGGACACGGAGGACTCAGGTTCGAAACCCCGAGGTTGCTGGCTTAAGCACAGGCTCATCCAGCTTGAGCACAGTAGCTGGCTTGAGCGTGGGATCATAGACATGACTCCGTGGTAGCTGGCTTGAGCCCAAAGGTCACTGACTTGATGCCCAAAGTCTCTGGCTTGAGCAAGGAGCTACTTGCTCTGCTGTAGCCCCCCAGTTAAGGCACATATGAGAAAGCAATCAGTGAACAAGCAATCAACGAACAACTAAGATGCCGCAACAAAGAATTGATGCGTCTCGTCTCTCTCTCTTCCTGTCTGTCTGCCCCTGTCTGTCCCTCTGACTCTCCTTGTCTCTGTAAAAAAATGTTTATGTATATATACATTTATTTCTATATTTGTATATACACACGTATGCATGTATACATAGACACGCGCGTACAGAAGAGACTGGAAGGGTGTGTACAGACTATTGATATTGGTTAGCCCTGGGGAGGGACTAGGGTGTGAGGGGCAGTGCTCGGAGTGTTTATAAAGGAGGACTTTCCTATCGTGCTCAGTACACCTGAATGCTGTTTGAATGTCTTAGTCTGGGTCCCCTGAAGGCAGGCTCAAATACTGCGAGGAAGTGCAAGCCCAGAGAACAGGAGGAGTGAGGGATGATGGTTGTGAAGCAGGAAAGGAGGGGAAGATGCTCCTGAATTGGGTGTTTTGTTGAATCTCCTGGGACCCCTCCACAGGAAGCTATCAAAACTGCTCAGTCAGCCCTGGCTGGTTGGCTCAGCGGTAGAGCGTTGGCCTGGTACGCGGGGGACCCGGGTTCGATTCCCGGCCAGGGCACATAGGAGAAGTGCCCATTTGCTTCTCCACCCCCCCTCCTTCCTCTCTGTCTCTCTCTCTTTCCCTCCCGCAGCCAAGGCTCCATTGGAGCAAAGATGGCCCGGGCGCTGGGGATGGCTCCTTGGCCTCTGCCCCAGGCGCTAGAATGGCTCTGGTCGCGACAGAGTGACGCCCCGGAGGGGCAGAGCATCGCCCCCTGGTGGGCAGAGCGTCCCCCTAGTGGGTGTGCCGGGTGGATCCCGGTCGGGCGCATGCGGGAGTCTATCTGACTGTCTCTCCCCGTTTCCAGCTTCAGAAAAATACAAATAAATAAATAAATAAATAAAAATTAAAATTAAAAAAAAAAACTGCTCAGTCTCAGAACTGTCTGAAGTGGTGGAGAAAAACAGGCAAGAATTTCTAGCCCAGCTCTCCCTCGTTGATCCAGGCAGAATTCATTCTTCTGGCACTTTGGATTGCATGCATGAGGGTGCTGAGTAGGTTTCGGGGGTGGAGTCAACAGGAAGCCAGAGCAGTAGGTAAGAGGTGTGTAGCTTCCACTTGAGGAGAGGCACTGTAGGTTATGTCAGCATGAAGTGGTCCAAATCCACAAAGAATTGGTGACAGCAGCTGTAATCAAAGGCTGATGGGGCCAAGAGTGTCTGGAATGCTACTCAGGAGTTGTCTGAGACATTGCACAATCGAGGGTATGTTTGTGTATTGCTCGTATACATAAAAACACTAAAAAGTTAATTTCACAAAGGATGAAAATGTTGCAATGTTGTCTTCGGGAAATATTTAAACTTCCCACTTCTCAGATAAACACACAAACGTACCATTTGCCCTACTCTGCTGCACCTCGGTCAGACAGGATAGAGCGTCCTCCGTGTAGAATGGAGACAATGACGGTTCCTACCTCACAGGATTACAGTGACAATTAAGTTAGTATAACAAAACATAGAGAGCTGTGCTAGCATAGAGTGCACCGCACTTGTATGCAAGCCGTTATTCTCTTGACTATGCTAGATAACAAACCACCCCAAAGTTCGTGGCATAAAATGACCACCATTTTGTTATGCTCATGGACCCTGTGGTGCAGGAGTTAGGAAAGGGCACCACAGGAACAGCTTGACCATGCTGCATGGTGTCTGGGGACCTCAATTGAGGAGACGCGAGGCTGGGGGCATGGGAGCTGGGGGCTGGACTCATCTGAAGCTTGTTTTCTCATGTGGATGACGCCGGGACTGGGGGGACTTGGAGAGCAAGATCACCTAGGACAGTGCCTAGACGTGGTTTGTCCACGCGATTTGGCTTCCTTACAGTGTGGCGGCTCAGGGTAGACTTGTTCCCTGGTGGCCTAGGGCTCCACGTGCAAGTGCCCAGAGCGCAAGGCAGACGCCATGCAGCCTTTTACAGTCTAGCCATGGAAATCCCACAGTGTTGCCTCCCCCACATGCTTGGTCAGAAGTTAAAAGGGGAGGGACATTGATATCACCCTTTGATGGGGGAGTGACAAGGTAGAAGAGCATGTGATGTGGGCTGGAGATACTGCTGCAGCCATCTTTGGAAAACCAAATCTACCAAAGTTATTATTATCGTTAATTTCTACAGGGGAGCAAAGCTCATGTCTTTCAAGAAGATCAACATTTTTAATTTTTCTCTCTTTTTTCTTTTTTCGGTGACTAAATCTTCCAGGAAAATAGTTTCTAGTAAACCATTTCAGAGGTTTCATTCCAGGAAAGGATGACATATTTCACCTTGCAGAGAATTGATTTTGTGTTTGCTTTGTTTTAAAGAGTCACTTTATGAAAAGAAAAAAAGTAACTATGCTGGAATCAGGAAATCTTAGAAAAGCTCAGTTCTTTATTTTTCTGTTTCTCCCTTTCTGTTTCCTGAGAAGGATATTTTTTACTTTCTCTTCATCTTGGCCTGTTCATCTAAAGAAAAAGGAAAAGGGAAAGGTTTAGGAGAGTATTTTTTTTTAATTATTTCTTTCAGCAGATAATTCCTTAGTGGGTGGAAAAGGTTAAAATCACAGAGGTTTTTCTGTTAGCCTATACACACGGAAACATGTCATTATCAAACACAGTCATGCTGACTTTGATATACCTTGCTAGTGTGTTAAACTCAGTATATTTAACATACATTTACTGAGTGTTTACTACAAGTCGCACACTGGATTAAATATGGTGGATTCAAAGGAGAGACACCACTCCTACGTGTAAGGAGCCTCCAGTTTGGTGGCCAGTGGCACACAGGTTTGCCTTGGAGATTATGATCATTCTTGGCAATGCTGGTTGGGGTTAGTCTTAGCAGCACTGCTCTCCTCCTCATGTGGCAACAGGGTTGGAACTTTATGAGCCGGGATGTTTACCTAGCAGGCAGTAATCACTGAGGGGCTGGCTCTCTTTGGTTGGGGTGTGGGGAGGAAGAAGATTGCTAAGAAGCGTTAGACAGGTATAGCAACTTGCACATGTGCCTGCCCACGTATGAGGCTGACTTCAACGTGCGTCACCAAAAGATATGTAGGAAGTAGCAGTACAGTCCATATTAATACCCCTCAAACCTCATGCTCTCTCTTTAAAGTTTTGGTGGGAAAAATCTTCCAGCAAACCAGATGCTAATAAACATTTTCTCCCTTTGTGAAGCATTGATCTGGTTTGGGCTAGCATTGTTTGAAGGCTATCGTCTCAGGAAAAACATGTTTTCAGGGACCCCCACCTATGTAGAAAAACTGAGTCTCAATGAGTTAGTATAGCATACACTCCCTCTGTCTGATCCCAGCTTGTTTGCTTTACTCCACAACCCCCACTGCCCCTGGCACACTGTGTTACAGCCGTGGCCAGTCCTGGGAGGCCATGTATTCTGTCACCTCTAGGACTTGAGCCCTGCTGTCCCTGCTGCCGAAATGTTTGTTACTACCTCTTCCCAATTACACCTGGCTAGCTTCTCTTTCTTTAGGGTACCTCCTCCAGGAAGCCTTCCTTGAACACCCCCTATCTCTGAATGGATCACGCTCTCCTCATCTTCTCTAGTTATGGAACTGATCATCTTTCATTGTCGTTTCCTCTGGGCCTCTCAGTTGCCCCCACTGCTCGGGGAGTTTTTTGAGAGAAAGGCCTGCAATCTTATTTGCCATTATTTCCCAGTGCTTGGTAGATGGTTGCCACTTGGGAGTACTAAAGTACTTATTGTATGAAAGAAGAAAGTTATTTGTAAGGTTCTTATAGTTTATTTGTTTTTATAGTTTGTTACTAATATAATTAGGGGTAAAACCCAGTTCATCTCAGGAAAATGAGAAGACAAGCCACAGACTGAGATAACACATTTGCAAGAGGCATATTTGATAAAGGACCATTATTCAAAATATGCAAAGGATATTGAAAACTCAACAATAAGAAAACAAACAACCTGGTTAAAAAGTGGACAAAAGACCTGAACAGACATCTCAGTAAGGAAGAGGTACGAATGGCAAACAGGCACATGAAAAGATGCTTCACGTCGTACATTATTAGGGAAATGCAAATTAAACAATGAGATTCCGCTGTGCCTATGGGAATGGTGAAATTCTGCTACGGATCAGGCCCTGTGAAAGTGCTTTTTCATACAGGGTTCTATTTAATTTTCACAATATCTTTGTGAGGATATTGCAGATTGCAATAATCTCATACTGCAGCCTCGAAAACTAAGGTCCATAGTGAATAAATGAATTGCCTAAGGCTATCCTTTGTCTCAGCCTGAGTTCCCTGAGAAAACAGAGCGTGAGACAGGGTCTTGTGTGCAAGTAGTTTATTCTGGCGCGTGTCCTCAGGGGACGTGAATGAAGGGAGAGAAAACTAACACAAGGTGATTTTTCTTGAATTGGTCATCACTTTGGGCAAGGAGGGGTTTCCTAGTACTTTCTCCGGGGATCTTCTGAGAAACTGGGTAGAATGTTCCTCAGAATTGTCTGCCTGTGTAGAGAAAAGTGGAAATTTTGTTATGGTCTCTGGGTGCCTGTGGTTAAGGTTACAATCAGGGTGTGTACATATGTGTGAATGACATAGATTCCCACAGTTGTCCCAAGCATCCCTGTCTTAGAGAAGCCTCAGGGCGGACACTGAGAGGTAGTCAGTGAAGCCGAGGTAAGCTGCCCTTGCTCTATAGCTGAAGCTGGTGAGCTAGGATGAGAAGCGATGCACAAAATGTGGGCATGGCATTTAGGTGATGGAGTGGAGATTTAAACCAAGTCTGCCAAATCCCAAAGTCCCTTTTCTTTCTATTCTCTAAAGCAGTCAAGGAAGGACACAGAAAATTCTTCAGCTTTATTTGACTGAATAATCAAATTCAAACCATTAGCTGTTCCCAGAGTTCAGTTTCTTGTTTGCTGCTGTCAATAGACCGGGCTCATTCTGACAGCCACAAGTGCTAGCCAAGTCTTGGTTTGCACTTAGCAGTGCTCATATTGGCCACTAGGTGGCGCTCCACATCCTTGGCTGCTTTGAGGTGGCAAAGATGTGTGGGCTGTTAAAAGTCAGAGTGGAGGATGCGATTTGGCAACCATTAAGTTTTATATTAATAGAGCAAGTAACATTTATGAACTCTTAATAAACAGAGTTCTAAAATAACCTTTAGAACATCATGCTGAAATAAATAGCAGATTTTTACTTCCCACTGCTGCCTTTCTATAAAGATATTGTCTGCTGTTCCCTCCATTAAAATTACCTACTGCCACCAGCTTTTGCAAACAAGGTACATTTGGGAGTTTGCAAGCTGACTTGCAGGCCACTAGAGAAGTTTTTCTTGAAGAGTGGACAAAGACACAAGAATCTCTTAGTCCAGGGGTCCCCAAACTACGGCCCGCGGGCCACATGTGGCCCCCTGAGGCCATTTATCCGGCCCCCGCCGCACTTCCGGAAAGGGCACCTCTTTCATTGGTGGTCAGTGAGAGGAGCATAGTTCCCATTGAAATACTGGTCAGTTTGTTGATTTAAATTTACTTGTTCTTTATTTTAAATATTGTATTTGTTCCCATTTTGTTTTTTTACTTTAAAATAAGATATGTGCAGTGTGCATAGGGATTTGTTCATAGTTTTTTTTTTAGTCTGGCCCTCCAATGGTCTGAGGGACAGTGAACTGGCCCCCTGTGTAAAAAGTTTGGGGACCCCTGTCTTAGGGTGTCCATTGAAACACAGATGCCTGCACTTTTCCCTGACCTGCTGCGCCAGGGTCACTGGGTAATCTGCAATTGTACCCACACACCAGGGATATTATGCAGTTTAACTTCCAACTCTCGATTCTATCCCTTGTCTTACTCTGAAGGGCTAGCTCATCAGGGATCTATCCTGAGTTGTCTTGCTTGTCTAATCGGCACTGATGCCTTCTGAAATGGATCCAGGTGCTAAAAAGTACAAGGTTGCAGCGTGGAATCTGCTCCTCTTCTCCTCGCTAGGTTGACTGGCGCCTTGTCCACCTGGCTCTTCTGCTAAGACGCTCTCTGAGCTGGAGCAGGGCAGCTCACCCTCAGGCGAAGCTGACTTCTAGCCACCGAGCTGGTGTGATTTGGCTACTTGGGTGTCCTGGTGGATTTGTAGTTCCGACTCTTTGAAAGAACATTTTCCCAAGTTACCTCCCCTGCATAGTTTTCATCTAGTGTGCGCCCCATGAGACCTTCTGCGTAAAACCTGGAAGGCAGAAAGGCATCGGCGGTATATTGTCTTTAAGGAGGAGAAGCTCGGGGCAGGGCACTGGCCCTGTGGCAGCTCCCCGCTGGCTCTTCTGCAGAACGCGGGGCAGCAGAAGGCCCACAACTCTCCAACTTCTGCCAAATCTCCTCTATGGTTTCTCCAAGTCCTGAGCCAGGCGTGTGTTTACTTCCGTGACAAAGGTCACCTGCATCACTGAAGACAGAGGCTGGCAGGCGGTGAGGCCTGCCAGGGTCCCTTGCATCTTGTGCTTTTCTCCTCTGTCCCAACCTGTCCTGCTGTCTCACTTCACCTCTCTCTGACTCCTGTCAGCCAGCCCTGCTGACTCAGTCCTCAACCGCAGGGGAGGAAACGACAGCCCTACCAAGACTGTTTAACTAGCTCTCCCGATTGTGTCCTTCTAATCCCTTTAATAAAGCCTTTCCTATTTAGATTTCTCCTACTGGTTCTACTCTTTTGATCAAACTCTGACTGGCACAGGCATGAGAAAATAAAACCACAATCATGCAAATTTGATACCCACCAATTTCTTATGATTAAAATTGTTTCCTGAGTTTACCATGACCATTATATGTTGCCCCAATCTCATAACAGATAAAAAAGGACCTTTCAATAATTTTCTTACTTAATGACTTGATTAAGCCAATGGGCATTTCTTCTTCTTCTTCTTCTTCTTCTTCTTCTTTTTAAAGAGACAGAGAGAGAGTCAGAGAGAGGGATAGATAGGGACAGACAGGAATGGAGAGATGAGAAGCATCAATCATTAGTTTTTCGTTGTGCATTGCAACACCTTAGTTGTTCATTGATTACTCTTTCATATGTGCCTTGACCGCGGGCCTTCAGCAGACCGAGTAACCCCTTGCTCAAGCCAGCAACTTTGGGTTCAAGCTGGTGAGCTTTTGCTCAAACCAGATGAGCCCTCGCTCAAGCTGGCGACCTTGGGGTCTCGAACCTGGGTCTTCCTTATCCCAGCCCGACGCTCTGTCCACTGTGCCACTGTCTGGTCAGGCGGACATTTCTTGAGTACCTATCATGTCCCAGGTGCTGTGTATGAGATGCTGAGTTTAAAGAAGTGTAAGATTTTGGTGTGAAACTTGCAGGGAAACAGTGCTCCCTCCTCTGTTTCCTGGTTCCCAGGAGATTCCAGGAAAAGTCCAGGCCTGGGACTGTAGCTACCAAAGCCCGTGTGCTGGCCAGGCCCTGGCTCTGTGGAACCAGAGGACGGAGGGTCTGTAGTTCCCTGCATGATGGAAGCCAGGGGGGCAGGGGCTGACCACGCTGGACAGCAACCCCTCTGCGTCCCCATCCCTCTCTCCTGGTTAGGTTAGGCTGCACAGGAGCGCCCTCCCCCACACCCCTCCTCCCCCCCCCCCCCCCCCGCCCCTGAGTCCAGGATTCGACAAACTTGGGCGTTTGTTCTCAGATATCCTTGGCAAAAAATGTACTCAGAAACAGTTTTGTAATTGTAAATCATTTCCTAAGGTTCTTATGATTCAACTCTTTCTTTCTGGTTGCTTTGTTTTTCCTATTGAAGAACCAAGGGAATACAATTTGGGATAAACTATAAGATATTGTCACAGCTGTGAGAATTTAAAATAAAGTAAAAATAATATTTCTACAGAATAACCAGTTGGAAATACTTACTTTGAATGACAGTTGAATCAATCCCAGGTGTTTAGCTTTGAGAGGGGGCCTCATAAGCCACTCTCAGTGGGTTTACACAGCATTCTCGGGACATGCTATCCTCAACCGTTCCTTCCAGATAAAGACTTAAGGAAGTGAATGAGTGAAGATTTACGCAGCTTCCTTTCAGGCCTGGGCAGGGGATGCGGCAGCCCCACCAATAAAGCCTAGAGCCCAGAGCTTTGTTCATAGGTCATCCCCAGGAAGTTTTGTGCCCCCCCACCACTAAACATAATACCTACCATGTAGTGAGCTCTTCCTATGCACCAGGAACTGTACGAAACAGTTCATATACATTATTTCAGTTCTTTACAAGAGTCCTCTGAAGTAATGTATATGATCTCAGATGAGGAACCCGAGCCACGGAGCAGTCAAGGAACTTACCCAGGTTCAAAGAGCTAGCAAGCATCGTGCTCTTTCCTCTACGCCGGCCATCCTCCCGCTGTGGTCCCCAGACCAGCAGCGTCAGCATCACCTGCGAACTTGTTCAACACGTAAATTCTTGGACCCCAGCCCAGATCTACTGAATTTAAAACCCTGGGAATGAAGCCCAGCAATCTGTTCAAAACCTTGCAGGTGATTCCTATGCACACCAACGTTTGTGGACCACTGAATTAGAGAGTTTGCAAGGTCGTACATAGAACACCAACTGTCAAGCTGGATCCTGAAGGTCCTGAATAACACAGGCCGTTGGGGAAGGGAGAGGCAAATGGACTGGGGCTCTACCAGAAGGTTCTTGGAGGAGATGGATCTAGATGTAGGTCCAGAAGGATCGGCAGAATCAAGAAAGGTGGAGGAGAGTGAAGGAGGGAACACAAACTGTGAAGGAGGGAGAAATAGCACATAACAATCCTGGGAAAGGGGGTAGATTTGGCTAATCAGAAGTGTCAGGGCCTGGACTCAGTGAAGCAGGAAGAAAGCTGGGAAAGTGAGTGATGCTTCCTTCCTACGTTTTCCTTCCTCTTTCATTCATTCATGGAAGGGGATTGGATTTTCTACAGAGAGCAATATGAAACAATGGGGTATGTGTGAGCAGGGGAGTGATCCATTTAGCCTAAGAAACTAGGAAAAGAGTTTGTGAAGATGGAGAAGTTTCTGTGCATTTATATTATATTTCACTGCAAAAGGCAGGAGTAAACTTTGGTACAAAAAGTGTGTATGTGGCCTGACCAGGCGGTGGTGCAGTGGATAGAGCATTGGACTGGGATGTGAAGGACCCAGGTTCAAAAGCCCGAGGTCACCAGCTCGAGCGCAGGCTCATCTGGTTTGAGCAAGGCTCACTAGCTTGAGGCCCAATGTCGCTGGCTTGAACTCAAGTTTACTGGCTTGAGCAAGGAGTCACTCGCTCTGCTGTAGCCCCCTGTCAAGGCACATATAATAAATCAATCAATGAACAACTAAGGTGCTGCAACGAAGAATTGATGCTTCTCATCTTTCTCCCTTCCTGGCTGTCTGTTCCTATCTGTCCCTCTCTCTGTCTGTCTCTCTTTGTCTTTGTCACTCACACACACACACACACACACACACACACACACACAAGTGTGTGTGAAGAGTCGGGATGGGGCAGCTTCTTCCCTCGATGGCTCCTTTTAATGGCGTTTATGAGAAATCAAGGGATGGCAAGGATGTTGGCTAATTTACTAAGGCAAAAAAATTTGCTTATAATTTATGTCTACTCCTTATTTTGGGCAGTAAAAGGCAATTACTGATCCGCATTAACCTCTAGTCTTCTCAAATCGTCCAGCTGTCCCTGCACAATGTAGGCAAGAGTAGAGATGAGTGGAAACTGTGCTGAGATTCGATTTCCAGGAATTTCATAACAAGATAAGCAAACTGACACTTGCTCTACTTCCACACTGCACGAATAATTTCCATCTCTGAGCAAATGTTCAGTACAAACACTTATCTCAGAGTCTTTTTCCTTCAAAGAATTCTGTGGAATCATCTTTATGTGTTACTTCTGACAAGAAACAACTTGTAATGAAATATTCTCTTTCATGGTGCAGTGGTTTGGAAATGCAGAGAGATTAGAGATTCTCAAATAAAAGCATGTAACTTCAAGGACTGCATTATGGTTCTGTGAGCTCAGGATGTGGAATCAGGCAGAACTGGCCTGGAATTTTAGGTCCTCGACTTAACTAGCTGTGTGGCCTTGGGCAAGTCACGTTTCTCCAAACCTCCAGAGAAATAGAAACAATTAACCTTAGAGCTGTACAAAGAATTAGAAATAACGGATGTAAAGCAGGTAGCATGCTAGGCACATTGGAGTCCAAGTAATGATAGTGAGGATTATCTAATATACTTAATAATTTTGTGGTGTCCTTCAATGGAGAAAATTCTATTATTATTATTTTTTTGAGTAGAAATTCTGGCCCTGCATCTTTAACACTCCTGAAATACTGAAGGTGACTTGTACGGATTTGAGTTATCATATTTGTAAGATAAATCCCCAGAAGTGGAATCGCTCAGTTGAAGACTACATACATTTATAATTTTGATAAATACTTTTAAATTGGTTTCTGTGAGGCTTATGCCAATGTACCTTTCCACCAGTAAAGTATATGAGGTAGGCAGATGTTTTTTTGAACACACTGCCAGATGACATCTTCGTGGAAGTTTTATAACACTGCTGTAAATTCTCTGACTCACTTCCCATGGAGAGGTGGGAGGGGTCTGTGTCCCTCCCTCTCAATCTGGGTGGGCTGTGACGGTGTTGACAGACAGTTGTGGCAGAAGTGATGGTATATGATTTCTGAGGCTATGTCATAAAAGGCCATGCAGCTTCCCCCTGGCTCTCTTGGGATGTTCATCCAATGGAAAGCAACCAGGCCCTGGCCGGTTGGCTCAGCGGTAGAGCGTCGGCCTGGCGTGCGGGGGACCCGGGTTCGATTCCCGGCCAGGGCACATAGGAGAAGCGCCCATTTGCTTCTCCACCCCCCCCTCCTTCCTCTCTGTCTCTCTCTTCCCCTCCCGCAGCCAAGGCTCCATTGGAGCAAAGATGGCCTGGGCGCTGGGGATGGCTCTTTGGCCTCTGCCCCAGGCACTAGAGTGGCTCTGGTCGTGGCAGAGCGACGCCCCAGAGGGGCAGAGCATCGCCCCCGGTGGGCAGAGCATCGCCCCTGGTGGGCATGCCGGGTGGATCCCGGTCGGGCGCATGCGGGAGTCTGTCTGACCGTCTCTCCCCATTTCCAGCTTCAGAAAAATACAAAAAAAACAAAAACAAAAACAAAAAAAACAATGGAAAGCAACCACTATGGAAGAAGTCAAGTTGAAGAGGTCACGTGTAGGTACTTTGATTGACAGCCCTGTTGAACTCCCAGTCACAGGAAGGACTAACTGTTGGCTATGTGAGGGAGGGTGGCATCTTGGATCTCCAGGACAGTGGAGCTTTCAAATGACCACAGCCCCAGCTGACATCTGACTGCAACTTTATCAGAGACCCAAGAGAGAAAACTGCCATCCAAGCCCTTCCCTTCGAATTTCTGACCACAGAACTGTGAGCAGTTTAATTGTTGGGCTAGTTTGTTATTGCAGCAATAGTAATGCGGACGCTTCTCCACAGTGGTTCTTAAACTTTATGTTCAGCCTTCCCAGAAAACCTTTCCAATGAGGGTCCCTGAGGTTTTCAGGAGTAGATGCAGTGTCTAGCTGATTGGCTCAACTCCAGTCCTCTCCAGCCAGGAAAGCATGGGAGAAAATGAGTAAGAATGGCATTATTAGAGGGCCACACTTGAATCAGCACTAACTGAAATTTTAAAAAGTTATTCATGAGTTAACTGCAAAACTTTAGCTACTTTCTGGGAGGCAGTACAAAGATGCCTGAGTCCTTCTGTGGGGTCTGAGAGAGCTTGGTGTGAGAATTTGAGAAAGATATTTCATACCCTCTGAGTCTTAGTTTCTTTATTTGTATTGACAATACTTACCCATGGAGTTCTTGATACATTAAATAATACACTGTAGGAAAAATTTATAAGCGTGATTGTGTCAATACACAGTAGTTAGCTGAGGTAGGATGAAGAAGACTTTCTTACAACGCTGCCCTGTGGGGCTGTATGTCCCTCAGGGCTGGGCAGCACTAGGCTTATTTATGGGAAACCACTCCCTGCAGTAATACTCCTATAAAACTAACACAGCCTCCTGAATGGTTGCCCTGCTTTCACCTTTGCCCTCCATTAGTATATTTTCCACCTCATAGGCAGAGTGAGTCTAAGTTGGATCAGGTCACTCCTCTGCTCAGAGCCCTCTGATGGCTCCCATTTCATCCAGGGAGAAAGCCACAGTTTTTTTGTTTGTTTGTTTGTTTTTGCATTTTTCTGAAGCTGGAAACAGGGAGAGACAGTCAGACAGACTCCCGCATGCGCCGGACCGGGATCCACCCGGCACGGCACGCCCACCAGGGGGCGATGCTCTGCCCACCAGGGGGCGATGCTCTGCCCATCCTGGGCGTCGCCATGTTGCGACCAGAGCCACTCTAGCGCCTGGGGCAGAGGCCAAAGAGCCATCCCCAGCGCCCGGGCCATCTTTGCTCCAATGGAGCCTTGGCTGCGGGAGGGGAAGAGAGAGACAGAGAGGAAGGCGCGGCGGAGGGGTGGAGAAGCAAATGGGCGCTTCTCCTGTGTGCCCTGGCCGGGAATCGAACCCGGGTCCTCCGCACGCTAGGCCGACGCTCTACCGCTGAGCCAACCGGCCAGGGCCGAAAGCCACAGTTTTTACTATAACTTATAAGACACTTCACCCCCTGGGGTCTAGACACGTAGAACTCCTTGCTATTCCTTGAGTGCTCCCAGGGCCACCACAATCTGTTGGGTGGCTTGTGCTTTTTAGGAGGCACCCGGTCAAGGGGGAAAAGAGAGAGCTGAAATTTGGGGCCTAAGCTGCACTTAATCATGTTGTGCTCCTGACAGGATTGACACCAAGCTGTCTTATTGCATAGCAGCAGTCCTGAACTCCCAAGCAGTGCTCCTGCCCCAGGGCCTTTGCACTTGCTATTCTTTGCCTTAGATTCTCTTCCTTCAGAATATCTGACTTGCTCATTGACTTCCTTCAGGCCTTTCTTCAAATGCTACCTTATCAGAGAAATCTCCTCTGATCCCTTTGGGAACAGTAGCACCTTAGCTCTCCTCTGCTTTTCTCCACATCACTATGTATTTGCCACCTGATACCTATACTGTATTTCTGATCTCCCCTGTCTAGAAATGATTCTGAGGAGTAGGCCCTGGACCCAAAACATCGGCCTTCCCTGGGAACTTGTTAGGAATGTAAATTACCTGACCCCACCCAACACCTTTTGAATCAAAAGCCATGGAAGTGGGACCTATTAACCTGTATTTTAATAAGATAATTCTGATGCTCACTCAAGTTTGATAATCCCTGGTCTAGGAAACAAAAGAGAAGCTTCTCTTCTCACTTGCTGCCATATTTTCAGAACTCAGAGCAGCATTTAACATAAAGTAGGTGCTCAATAAATATACTGCTCACAAAAATTAGGAGATATTTCAAAATGAATACGAAGCAATAAAATATCCCTTAATTTTTGTGAGCAGTATATTTGTTGAATGAGTGCTGAATGAATTGGAGTGCTTTCTAAGAACAGGGCTACCTTCTAATGGCTTTACAAGTATTAATTTCTTTAATCCTTAATGAGTGCTCTGATTCAACTACTATAATTATCTCATTTTACAGCTGAGGAACCTGAGCCACAGGAAGACTAGGTAACCAGCTCAAGGTCAGATAGCTAGGAAGTGGGGAAGCCAGGAACCCAGAGGTATATAAATCACAGGTACACACACTGGCTCTCAACAGTCCTGGAGCACTCAGCACTCAGCCCAAGTGTCAGGCTACCAGCTAGGGTGTTGCAGGAGAGCAAAACCTTGGAGGACTGACACTCAGACAACTTATAAGAGGAAAAAAGAGAGTTTTATTAAGCCAGCAGAGTACGCGGGGCTATAGCTCCAAAGACACGTGCCCCCCGAAATTAGATTTCTTATAGCTTATATACCTTTTACAGAACGTAAGTGCAAATGATTCCTTTGTCCTCAATTACATGATTTCAGGATGGGAGGGGGCTTACAGGATGCCGAAGCATAATCATTTGTAAATTTCCCGTTAAGGAGAAAGAAAGGGAAAGAGGAAAGAGCTACTCAAGTTCTCTTCCCCTCCTACATTCCTGGCTGTTTTACCTTCTTTCACCCAGGTGTATAGAAGGGAGGAGGTCCAAGCCTCCTTCTTCCTTCTATATAAAACCTTCTAAATATAAAAACCTCTTTATTTACATTATAACAGCCCTTTCTAAGCAGGAATATGATTGGCCATCTTGAGATTTTATAAATTACACAAAAAGTCATATTTACAAACTCTGAATGCTTGGCCTAAATTATAAAATATCCTTGAAGCCTCTTATTGAAAGGGGGGTCTTCCTTCTCAAGGGGAAGCTCTTATAAGAAAAGAAGGAAGAGCCTGACCTGTGGTGGCGCAGTGGATAAAGCGTCGACCTGGAAATGCTGAGGTTGCCGGTTCGAAACCCTGGGCTTGCCTGGTCAAGGCACATATGGGAGTTGATGCTTCCAGCTCCTCCCCCCCTTCTCTCTCTCTGTCTCACCTCTCTCTCTCTCTGTCTCACCTCTCTCTCTCTGTGTCTCTCCCTCTCCTCTCTAAAAATGAATTAAAAAAATAATTAAAAAAAAAAAAAAAAGAAAAGAAGGAAGAGCCTGACCTGTGGTGGCGCAGTGGATAAAGTGTCGACCTGGAAATGCTGAGGTTGCCGGTTCGAAACCCTGAGCTTGCCTGGTCAAGGCACATATGGGAGTTGATGCTTCCAGCTCCTCTCCCCCTTCTCTCTCTCTGCCTCTCTTTTCTCTCTCTCTCTTTCTGTCTCTCCCTCTTCTCTTTAAAATGAATAAATAAATAAAAAAAAAAAGAAAAGAAGGAAGATCTCAGTGAACTTCTGTCTGGGGTGGGGGGTGTTGGGACTGAAGAAGCACTGTATGAGAAAGCAGAAGTTACAGGTTCAGTCTTTGACTCCCATTTCCTGGGGTTACAAAATTGGCAAGCCATTTGTAAGGCCAGTAGCCACGGCCACCATCACAGCTGCCTGGCCCATGTAGGTTTGTATTTGATTCGGATAGACGGCAAACAACGGAGCCAAGAACTGGTGGGCCATTACATTTAATCCTAGCTTGCACCTGGTGGGTGAGAAATACACACAGTGGAAAACCACTTCTCTTTCCATTCAGGGATCTCAAAGCCACTGACTCATCCAAATTTCCTAGAATCAAAGGTTTCTACCTCACCAGCCTTATTCACCTCTGTTCCCCATCCCTTCTCTCTGCACAAACTCTGCACAAACTGGCTTCTCCTTCAGCACTCCACCATCTTGGCTGCCTCTCCTTGCAATGCCAATTTCAGGAACTGAGAGAGGGACAGCAAGCCCACGGTCTGCTCCATTTTATAGTGTAGAAATCAAAACCTTTAAGCCTTACAAATAAGAAAGTCTCTGATACAAAGTCACTTATCTGAGGCATAAATGGACTTCCTCATAAGAGGAAGTGGAGCCCTGGCCAGTTGGCTCAGCGGTAGAGCGTCGGCCTGGCATGCGGGGGACCCGGGTTCGATTCCCGGCCAGGGCACATAGGAGATGCGCCCATTTGCTTCTCCACCCCCATCCCCCTCCTTCCTCTTTGTCTCTCTCTTCCCCTCCCGCAGCCAAGGCTCCATTGGAGCAAAGATGGCCCGGGCACTGGGGATGGCTCCTTGGCCTCTGCCCCAGGCGCTAGAGTGGCTCTGGTCGCGGCAGAGCGACGCCCCGGAGGGGCAGAGCATCGCCCCCTGGTGGGCAGAGCGCCCCCCCGTTGGGCGTGCCAGGTGGATCCCGGTCGGGCACATGCGGGAGTCTGTCTGACTGTCTCTCCCCGTTTCCAGCTTCAGAAAAATACAAAAAAAAAAAAAAAAAAAAAAAAAAAAAGAGTGCATGGAAAGCCAGTAGCCACGGCTATCATCACAGCCACCTGGACCGCGCAGGTTCGCATTTGATTTGGACAGACAGTAATGAAACAACAGAGCCAAGAACTGGTGGGCCATTAGCTTTAATCCTAGCTTGCACCCAGTGGGCAAGAAATATATACAGTGGGAAAATACTTCCCTTTCCATTCAGGGCTCCCAAAGCCACTGACTCATCTGAGTTTCCTAGAATCAAAGGTTCTACCTCACCAGCCTTATTTACCTCTGTTCCCCATCTCCTTCTCTCTGCACAAACTCTGCACTTAACTGACTTCTCCTTCAGCACTCCACCATCTTGGCTGCTTCTCCTCTCCTCCATGCAGTCTTTCTCTGCTCTTCTCTAGCATAGGCTTCTCTGCCCTATTTTATAGTGTAGAAATCAAAACCTTTAATCCAATATACAAACAAGGAAGTCTCTGATACAAAGTCACTTATTGAGGCATAATGGGATTCCTCATGAGAGTGCACTCCCCCACCACCACCATGCAACAGTCAAGGGTGTGGGGAAAAGCTCAGTTTTAAAACTAAGCATTAGGCTATAAGGATCCTGCCTGCTTACAGCCTGTCCCCCACATCCAATGCAAACCACAAGTGAGCAAACATATATATATTTACAAACTTATTTGACCAACAGTGTACAACCCTACATTATACAACAGTCAAGGGTGTGGGGAAAAGCTTAGTTTTGAAAAGATCTTAGTATTAAAAGGGCAGGAAAGGCTTAGTCTTAAAGCTAAGCCTTAGGCTTACAGCCTGTCTCCCACACCCAATGCAAACTATAAGCGAGCAAACATATATATTATATTTACAAACTTATTTGACCAACACCATTCAAACACTTTGAACCTCAAATTTCTATCTGTGAAATGGACCTGAAGCTGGGGGTCTGGAAATTTGGAACAGAATGGGCCTGCAGTTGGCTAATACAGTTATAAACTACAATCCATGGGTTTCATAGAGACATCAGGCAGGTTACAGAAAAAATTTGAGGAGTCTATTTATTTATTTATTTTTTAAATTTTATTTATTTATTTATTTTTTACAGAAACAGAGAGTGAGTCAGAGAGAGGGATAGACAGGGACAGACAGACAGGAATGGAGAGATGAGAAGCATCAATCATTAGTTTTTCATTGCGCGTTGCCCTTAGTTGTTCATTGATTGCTTTCTCATATGTGCCTTGACCATAGGGCTACAGCAGACCGAGTGACCCCTTGCTGGAGCCAGCGACCTTGGGCTCAAGCTGGTGGGTTTTGCTCAAACCAGATGAGCCTGTGCTCAAGCTGGCAACCTTGGGGTCTCGAACCTGGGTCCTCTGCATCCCAGTCTGATGCTCTATCCACTGCGCCACCGCCTGGTCAGGCTGAGGAGTTTATTAATTAGCTGGCTAGCTAGCTACATGGGGTACAGTCCTAAATCATGTAGAAAGTCCCTACCATTCTGTGGCTGATTTTATAGACCAAATCACATACCAGTTGGCGTGGGTAAGGAGGGAGCATGGTACCATAGTCAATTACTAACAAGCTTACAACATCTATCTATAGGATCTATTAAAAGGAAAAAGCAGCCCTGGCCGGTTGGCTCGATGGTAGAGCGTCGGCCTGGTGTGCGGAAGTCCCTGGTTCGATTCCCGGCCAGGGCACACAGGAGAAGCGCCCGTCTGCTTCTCCACCCCTCCCCCTCTCCTTCCTTTCTGTCTCTCTCTTCCCCTCCCGCAGCCAAGGCTCCATTGGAGCAAATGATGGCCCGGGTGCTGGGGATGGCTCTATGGCCTCTGCCTCAGGTGCTAGAGTGGCTCTGGTCGCAACAGAGCGATGCCCTGGATGGGCAGAGCATCGCCCCCTGGTGGGCATGCCGGGTGAATCCCGGTCGGGCGCATGCAGGAGTCTGTCTGACTGTCTCCCCGTTTCCAGCTTCAGAAAAATACAAAAAAAAAAAAAAAGGAAAAAGCATTCTTATACATCAAGACCATAAGATAATACAGTAGTGATAATTGTTTTACATACCCGGCAAAGACATTCCCAAATCTTCTAGTGTTTACCCCTATCCCTGTCACTACAAAATATTTAGCTAAGGATGAGGAGAGAAGCTAAATTAAATTACCTTTGCTAAAAGTGTTGGGCTAGCTTATTAGGAAATAAGCTAGTCCCCGCTTATTTAGTTTACAAGTTTTTATACATATAAAGGATTTCAAAAGGGATGATTATTAGAAAGCATATAAAATGTTACAGAATGCAGGTTTTTCAAGCAAGGGGAGTGGGCTCGTGATCACTTTGTCTAGAGGTGTACATCACTCTCAGGACTCCAGGAGGGGTGGAAGAGTTAGAATCAGTGTAGGAATTTTAATTAAGATATGTAAACATTGTCTCTTAAAGGATCTTAAGGATGGGGAAGAGGAAGTTTTCAGATAGGTTTTATCCTTCCAGAAAACTATGACTAGTTACTAACTAACTTTTGCCCCTTGTTAGTCAAATAAATTTGTAAATATGATATATAGGTTTGCTCACTTATAGTTTGCATTGGGTGTGGGGGACAGGCTGTAAGCAGGCAGGGTTGTTATACCCTAAGGCTAAGTTTTTTGTTTTTTTTTAAATTTATGTTATTTTATTATTTTTTTTAATCTTTTTTTTTGTTTTTTTTTTTTTGTTTTTTTTCTTCTGAAGCTGGAAACGGGAGGCAGTTAGACAGACTCCCGCATGTGCCCGACCGGGATCCACCCGGCACGCCCACCAGGGGGTGATGCTCTGCCCATCCGGGGCATCGCTCTGTCGCGACCAGAGCCACTCTAGCGCCTGGGGCAGAGGCCAAGGAGCCATCCCCAGCGCCCGGGCCATCTTTTGCTCCAATGGAGCCTCGGCTGTGGGAGGGGAAGAGAGAGACAGAGAGGAAGGAGAGGGGGAGGGGTGGAGAAGCAGATGGGCGCTTCTCCTATGTGCCCTGGCCGGGAATCGAACCCGGGACTCCTGCACGCCAGGCTGACGCTCTACCACTGAGCCAACCAGCCAGGGCCAAATTTATGTTATTATTTTACAGAGACAGAGAGAGAGTCAGAGCGGGGGATAGACAGGGACAGACAGACAGGAACAGAGAGATGAGAAGCATCAATCATTAGTTTTTTGTTGCACATTGCGACACCTTAGTTGTTCATTGATTGCTTTCTCATATGTGCCTTGACCATGGGCCTTCAGCAGACCAAGTAACCCCTTGCTTGAGCCAGCAACCTTGGGTCTAAGCTGGTGAATTTTTGCTCAAACCAGATGAGCCCGTGCTCAAGCTGGCGACCTTGGGGTCTCAAACCTGGGTCTTCCACATCCCAGTCTGACGCTCCATCCACTGCGCCACCGCCTGGTCAGTCCCTAAGGCTTAGTTTTAAGATTAAGCTTTTTCCACCCTAAGTGACTTTGTATCAGAGACTTCCTTGTTTGTATAATGGATTAAAGGTTTTGATTTCTACACTATAAAATGAGGCAGACCGGGAGCTTGCTCTCTGGTTCCTGAGATTAGCATTAGAATAGAGAGCAGAGAAAGGCCACGTGGAAGAGAAGAGAAGCAACCAAGATGGCAGAGTGCTGAAGGAGAAGCCAGTTTGTGCAGAGTTTGTGCAGAGAGAAGGAAATGGGGAACAGAGGTGAATAAGGCTGGTGAGGTAGAAATCTTTGATTCTAGGAAACTTGGATAAGTCAGTAGCTTTGGGAGCCCTGAATGGAAAGGGAAGTGTTTTCCCACTGTGTGTATTTCTTGCCCGCCAGGTGCAAGCTAGGATGAAAGCTAATGGCCCACCAGTTCTTGTCTCTCTTGTTTCATTACCATCTTTCTGAATCAAATGCAAACCTCCATGGGCCAGGTGGCTGTGATGGTGGCCATGGTTACTGGCTTTATACCCCTTTAATCTCTTTCTCTGGGTTTTTTTCTTTTCAGAGAGGAGGGGTAAGAGGGTCTCACTCTTTCTTTTAAAATACTAATGTTAACAATTTTTGCAATTCCTTGGCACCTTATCACAATACTGTTCTGAAGTAGGCACTGGTGGCACCTCAAGTCACATCCCCTAAGTCCATCTCTGACTTCAGAGGCAGCTGGGGCGCAGAGTTGTGGGAGAACCTAGAACCCCCTGACATTGCTGATGGGCCTCTCAAGTATGTCCCTATCCCTTCCTTTGTGGATGAAAAAAAGAAAGAAAGAAAGAAAGGAAATTTTTAATAAATCAAGATGTGGCCACTAACTTAACCTGACAAGCTCAAGGAAAGCCTACACAATGATCTTGTGAACTCAGGGAACTAAGAAAAACACATGATGGTCTAAATCAAGCCCTTCTAACTAAAAGCAGTTATGGTGGGTAGTCATGTCCTAGGGCAGTGGTCAGCAAACTCATTATTCAACAGAGCCAAATATCAACAGTACAATGATTGAAATTTCTTTTGAGAGCCAAATTTTTAAATTTAATTTATTTTATTTATTCATTTATTATTATTATTATTATTATTTTTGTACTTTTCTGAAGCTGGAACCAGGGAGAGACAGTCAGACAGACTCCCGCATGCGCCTGACCGGGATTCACCCGGCACGCCCACCAGGGGCGATGCTCTGCCCACCAGGGGGCGATGCTCTGCCCCTCCGGGGCATTGCTCTGCTGCGACCAGAGCCACTCTAGCGCCTGGGGCAGAGGCCAAGGAGCCATCCCCAGCGCCCGGGCCATCTTTGCTCCAATGGAGCCTTGGCTGCGGGAGGGGAAGAGAGAGACAGAGAGGAAGGAGAGGGTGGGGGTGAAGAAGCAAATGGGCGCTTTTCCTATGTGCCCTGGCCGGGAATCGAACCCGGGTCCCCTGCACGCCAGGCCGACGCTCTACCGCTGAGCCAACTGGCCAGGGCCTTATTCATTTTTTTAGAGAGGAGAGAGAGAGAGACAGAGAGAGAGAGAAAGGAGAGAGAGACAGAGAGAGAGAGAGAGAAGGGGGGAGGAGCTGGAAGCATCAACTCCCATATGTGCCTTGACCAGGCAAGCTCAGGGTTTTGAACCGGTGACCTCAGCATTTCCAGGTCGATGCTTTATCCACTGCGCCACCACAGGTCAGGCTGAGAGCCAAATTTTTAAAAATTAAACTATATAGGTAGGCACATTCCTTATCAAGTGTCAGTCAAATAAGTTTGTAAATATGATATATATGTTTGCTCACTTATAGTTTGCATTGGGTGTGGGAGACAGGCTGTATGCCAGCAAAGTCATTATAGCCTAAGGCTTAGTTTTAAGACTAAGCCTTTCCTGCCCTTTTAATACTAAGATATTTTCAAAACTTAGCTTTCCCTCACACCCTTGACTGTTGCATGATGTGGGGTGTGCACTCTTATGAGGAATTCCATTTATGCTTCAAATAAGTGACTTTGTATCAGAGACTTCCTTATTTGTATATTGGCTTAAAGGTTTTGATTTCTACACTATAAAATGAGACAGACCAGGGGTTTTCTCTCTGGGTTCCTCTGGGCCAATCTCAGCCTTGTTGGTTGCTCCGCTACTGCCCACCATGAAAGCTAGAACGCCCACTAGTGGGTGGGAGGGACCAGGTTGACTAGCACTGCAAAAATGGGAGGTTTTTATAAAAAGGTTCGCTATCACAGCTCTAAACAAAGGTCAATGTTTGCTTTTACTCAAGCCTGTCTGCTCTCTTTTGCATCTACATAATGTACCTGCTAACATGCCTTTGGAATGTAAGGGGCCAGACATCCCCCCAGAGCAGAACTCAATAGATCCCACATTGTTATTGTTATGTAAACCATTAACTGTTAACTGTCTTGCTCCCACCTGTTTAAAAAAGTTTCAGCATATACACTTTTACTTTTTACCCAATCCCAGAGATTTCCCTGCTTTGCTTTCTCCTCTCTGATCTATCACCAATCAATTTCATGTAACCCCCTTATGTCTTCCCCTTTGATTCTGATGTATAAAATAAGTGGTGAAACTGCCATTTTCCAGAGCACTTTCTCAATTTGTCGAGACTTGCTTCCTGGCAATTGTCAACAGTTTGGCTCAAATGAATTCATAAAAATTCTTACAGGTTTGGAAGTTGTTTTTTTGTTTGTTTTTTTCTTGTTTCTTTCTTTCTTTTTTTTTTTTTTACATTAATTGGCATAGTCGGCAGGATTTCAAAGAAGCTCACTGAGGACCACCCTTCAGGCTCAGACCTGTGCTTTAGTACTCTCAGGGCCTCAGGGCACATTGAGTCCCAACAGATCCTCATCTTGCTTTTGGTGAACTTGGGTGAGTTTTTTTTTTTTTTTGAATTCTGGACCTTCTTGTTTTAAGGTAAGAGATCCTGACTTTATTTGAGCTGTATTTGGAAATGTTCAAGGTGAACCTAAAGGTTAAATTTTGAAAGCCTAGGTAGGTTAAGGCAGAACATATTGTTAGTCAAATAAGTTTGTAAATATGATGTATATGTTTGCTCACTTATAGTTTGCATTGGGTATGGGAGACAGGCTGTATGCTTGCAAGGTCCTCATAGCCTAAGGCAGTGGTTCTCAAACTTTTTGAAGTTGGGGCACATTTAAAATTCTACAAATAATTGTAGGCGCACTATATACAAATTTCTGAAAAATATGTTACAATAATTAAGTCAAATATTAAAGAAAAAATATATAAAGTCCAAGCATGCTTTTATGGTAATTAAATAAAATAAATACAACAAAATTAAATTTATTCTGACATTAAAAACATTTTTATGTTACATTTTTTGAGTTATGCTTTTTAGACTTCATAAAAAAGAGAGGTTAAAAAATAAAAAAAATGACAAAAAGTTATCTTTTTATATATATAGATACATTCTTAGTAAGATTTAGTAAATTCAGCAGGTCCTGGCATGAATGTGTTAAGTTTTTTCATTCTTGTGTTTATGAGAAACATGAGCCTGATGTGTCCTAGCAATTTCTTCAATGTTTGGGCATATATTTGAAAGGCAAACTCTCATTTTCTCATTAATACATTGAAGAATTTCTCTCTTTTTACTCTTAATTGTGTTGAGTGCAGAAAACCCTCACCATACATATCATCTTTACACCAAACAAAGGATAGAAGAAAGTTGCCTCCAGTCTTTCCAGGGAACATGGAGGGTAAATGTAAACAATCCAGCACCACAGCTTAACAGCCTTTTGCAACCTAATCAGGCAAGTGAGGGGGGGCGTTGGGTAGACTGTCAGCTTACAGCCAATTTCTCACACCTCTGTCCCCCAAAAATCTAAGCTTTACAACCTTGATGGTTTTTTGGTCCCCAGAAGGCACATATTTCTCTGGAATACCATAGGGCACACCTGGAAATCTTCTAGGGCGCACTAGTGCACCCTGGTACACACTTTGAGAACCACTGGCCTAAGGCTTAGTTTTAAGACTAAGCCTTTCCCAGCTTTTTAATACTAAGATCTTTTCAACTTCCTTCTAATACTAAGATCTTCTTAATACTAAGCTTTTCCCCACACCCTTTACTATTGCATGATGTGGGATTTATGCCTCAGATAAGTGGATTTGTATCAGAGACTTTCTTATTTGTAAATTGGCTTAAAGGTTTTAATTTCTACACTATAAAATGAAGCAGATCCGGGGCTCTCTCTCTCAGATCCTGCCATCAGCTTTGCAGAGGAGAGGCAGCCAAGATGGCAGAGTGCTGAAGGAGAAGCCAGTTTGTGCAGAGTTTGTGCAGAGAGAAGGAGATGGGGAACAGAGGTGAATAAGGCTGGTGAGGTAGAAGCCTTTGATTCTAGGAAACTCAGATGAGTCAGTGGCTTTGGGAGCCCTGAATGGAAAGGGAAGTGTTTTTCCACTGTGTATTTCTCACCTGCCGGGTGCGAGCTAGGATTAAGGGTAATGGCCCACCAATTCTTGGCTCTGCTGTTTCATTACCATCTGTCAGAATCAAATGCAAACTTGCACCGGCCGGGTGGCTATGATGGTGGCCGCGGATACTGGCCTTACACAGGGGGATAAATAATGAATAGTTGGTTTTTAATTTTGGCCTTTTACAATGGGAACTACTTTACTGTGAGTCTAAACAAAGAAAACCTCTGTGGATAAATGAGAGTCTGAACTTGTTCAGCTCTGAAGATAAGGGGCATTTCCTCGCTCTAGCTTGAATCTCAGGTATTCTTAAGTGACTAAGAATCTCTATGGAGGTGTCAAGAGGGCATCCCTCATGACGTTTAGGTCACCCCATAGGGATTTACAAATTCAACTAAAATTTAATAATTGACTCATCCAGGACATGCACATAAAGCAGGGGTCCCCAAACTTTTTTCACAGGGAGCCAGTTCACTGTGCCTCAGACCGTTGGAGGGCAGGACTATAAAAAAAACTATGAACAAATCCCTATGCACACTGCACATATCTTATTTTAAAGTAAAAAGACAAAACTGAAATAAATACAATATTTAAAATAAAGAACAAGTAAATTTAAATCAACAAACTGACCAGTATTTCAATGGGAACTATGCTCCTCTCACTGACCACCAATGAAAGAGGTGCCCCTTCTGGAAGTGCGGCGGGGGCCGGATAAATGGCCTCAGGGGGCTGCATGCGGCCCGCGGGCCGTAGTTTGGGGACCCCTGACATAAAGGTTGGTTGCCTAGTGCGTTGAGTCCTCCTGGCTGTATTGGGCAGTCAGGGAGAGAAACTGAGACATGGAAGAGGATTTGAGATGACTTGGGAGGTAAAATTCCCTTGGAGCTCAGCCCACAAGCAGCACACTTGAACCCACTATACAATATCCCAGGCCCTGGCCGGTTGGCTCAGCGGTAGAGTGTCGGCCTGGTGTGTGGGGGACCCGAGTTCGATTTCCGGCCAGGGCACATAGGAGAGGCGCCCATTTGCTTCTCCACCCCCCCCTTCCTCTCTGTCTCTCTCTTCCCCTCCCGCAGCCAAGGCTCCATTGGAGCAAGGATGGCCCGGGCGCTGGGGATGGCTCCTTGGCCTCTGCCCCAGGCACTAGAGTGGCTCTGGTCACGGCGGAGCAACACCCCGAAGGGGCAGAGCATCGCCCCTTGGTGGGCAGAGGGTTGCCCCTGGTGGGCGTGCCGGGTGGATCCCGGTCGGGCGCATGCGGGAGTCTGTCTGACTGTCTCTCCCTGTTTCCAGCTTCAGAAAAATACAAAAAAAAAAAAAAAAAAAAAAAGAAAATACAAAGCCTGACCTGTGGTGGCGCAGTGGATAAAGCATCGACCTGGAAATGCTGAGGTCACTGGTTCAAAACCCTGGGCTTGCCTGGTCAAGGCACATATGGAAGTTGATGCTTCCAGCTCCAACCCCCCTTCACTGACCTAAGGGAAACTAAGAATAGGAATTTGGACAAGAGTAATTCAGGAATTCTAGCAGCTCCCTATGGAAGAAAGCTAGTCTCAGTCAGAGGGTGTTGGGCAAATGAGTTTGTAAAACATGATTTTTGAGTTTGCTCACTTTTATTGTTAAAAATGGTGTTGGGCAGTGCCAGGTATGTGATCTGTGAAATTGCTAATTACGTTCTTGTTTGGGAAGGGCCATTGTCATGCTAATGTTTGCCAAAGGAGAGGTTTTGGCACCAGAAAAGTTTTAAAAGGAGAGAAAGAGAAAGAAACCAAGATGTCAGGGAAAGAGAGTAAAGCTATTTTTGCAGAGTGAGAGCAGAGAGAAGGCAGAGTGCTGAAGGAGAAGCTGGGGAACCAGAGGTGAGGGGCTTTGGGACTGGTGAGGCCTTTGATTCTGGAAAAAACCAGAGAAGATTCTCCTGGTTGTGGGACCAGAGAATGTGTCAGTAGTTTTGTGAGCTCTGAGTGAAAGGGAAGTGTTTTCCCTGTGTGTTTGCTCTTCGGCCAGTACAAGACTTGAATAAAGGCATGGCCCACCAGTTTTTGGCTCCACTATTTCTTTACCGTCTGCCAGAATCCAATGGGAACCTGCATGTGGATGGCCACGATGGCCGCTACTACTGGCCATACAGAGAGGAACCAGCAATTGTGTATGTTTCTTAGAGCAGAACAGAATGAACCTACATGAAAGATTTCCCGATTTTTATCTAGGACCATGATGGGTTCACAAAGAACTTTAAAATTTAATTGTTAGAACATGTGATCGGGGCTGTTCTGACCTATTCCAAATAATATATTTACTGATTTCTGATAGATACATGAATTCCAAACTGCCCTTTTGCTGTTTCGCTTGGCTGCCTGACCCCACCCTTAATTACCAGATAATCGCCCCTGGGACAAAGGAATTCCAGGAAGCTGGTCAATCACCCCAAGGAGGAGCATTCCAGGAAGCTGAACAGACCAGCACACCCTTGCTCGAGGCTATCCCCAACCCTATAAAGTTTTCCCTCAGTCTGTTTTCAGCGCCCTTCTTTCGGGCAGGTCTTTCTCCTCTAATAAAGCCTGCACACCTGGAGTTCCAGGGCCGTCTCATTCTTACAGTTTCTAGGAGCAAAGGAACAGAATTACTAAACAGGGTTTGCTGAGAAACTCTTAGAGTAGTCTGTTTTCACTGTAGAAAGCCAGGTCACCTTAAAATTATAGGAAACTGGAATGGAATTTGAAAATATATGTAGCCTGACCGGGCGGTGGCGCAGTGGATAGAGCATCAGACTGGGATGCGGAAAACCCAGGTTCGAGACCCCGAGGTCGCTGGCTTGAACGAGGATTCATCTGGTTTGAGCAAAAGCTCACCAGCTTGAGCCCAAGATCGCTTGCTCGAGTAAGGGGTTACTCGGTCTGCTGAAGGCCCGCGGTCAAGGCACGTATGAGAAAGCAATCAATGAACAATTAAGGTGTTGCAACGTGCAATGAAAAACTAATGATTGATACTTCTCATCTCTCCGTTCCTGTCTGTCTGTCCCTGTCTATCCCTCTCTCTCTCTCTGTAAAAAAAATATATATATATATATGTGTGTGTGTGTGTGTGTGTGTGTGTGTGTAATAACAGAAACAGAAGTAAGCATATATTGTCCCAAGGATTATGAAAGGGCATTTTTCTTTCTCCTTACTAACAATTTAGTAAAAATAAAAATTACCCTTACAGGCCCTGGCCGGTTGGCTCAGTGGTAGAGCATCGGCCTGGCGTGCAGAAGTCCCGGGTTCGATTCCTGGCCAGGGCACACAGGAGAGGTGCCCATTTGCTTCTCCACCCTTCCCCCTCTCCTTCCTCTCTGTCTCTCTTTTCCCCTCCTGCAGCCGAGGCTCCATTGGAACAAAGATGGCCTGGGCGCTGGGGATGGCTCCCTGGCCTCTGCCCCAGGCGCTAGAGTGGCTCTGGTCACAACAGAGCAACGCCCTGGAGGGGCACAGCATCGCCCCCTGGTGGGCAGAGCGTCACCCCTGGTGGGCGTGCCAGGTGGATCCCGGTCGGGCACATGCGGGAGTCTGTCTGACTGTCTCTCCCTGTTTCCAGCTTCAGAAAAATACAAAAAAAAAAAAAAAAAAATTACCCTTACAAAGGGCGAAATTGTTAAGGCCCCTGTAAATACCAGAGGCTACATATTTGTTCTTAACCCTACCCAACTAAGTTGCCCCTACTTCAGAGTAAAACTTATGTGCAGATGGTAAGAATATCTAATCAACCAGTGATTGTTAAATCAAAGCCAGTTCCTTTCCAATCAGAGGGGGATTTATCAGCGGGCACATTGGACACATAACCTGGGCCCCGACTTCTGAAGAGCCCCGCAAAACCCCAATTTTACAATTTTTTTCTAATGACACCAAGTTTGGTTTCTGTAAAGCCAGGAGACGTGGCCAGGGCCACTATCAGAGCAGCCCAGCCCATGCAGGTTCGCATTGGATTCGGACAGTCGGTAAAGAAACAATGGAGCCAAAAACCGGTGGGTCATTTTCTTTAATCCTAGCTTGCACCGGCGGGCAAGTAAAAACAAACACACAGGGCTCCAAAACCCACTCACATTCAGTGCTCACAAAGCTACTGACTTATCCAAGTTTCCTAGAATCAAAGGTTTCTAGCTCACCAGCCTTAGTCTCCTCAGTTCCCCATCTCCTTCCTTATCCCAGATACAAACACTACACAAACTGGCATCTCACTCAGCACTCCGCCATCTTGGTTGCTTCTCCTGGCCACATGGCCTCTTTCTGCTCTGTGCTCTGCTCCCTCTGCTCTCTCATGCTAATCATCCCAGGAACCAAGAGAGCAAACTCTCGTTCTGCCCCCATTTTATAGTGTAGATTCAAAACCTTTAATCCAATATACAAAATAGGGAAGTCTCTAATACAAAGTCACTTCTGTGAGGCCTGATGGGATTGTACCACCCCACATCAAAAAGGGTGGAAAGGCTTAATCCCAAAACCAAGCCCCAGGCTACAAGGATTCTGCCTGCCTTTAGCCCACAGAGACAAACATTAATATCACCTGGGCAACGGCCTCCACGTGGGCAGCGCCACTTTAACAAAGTGAGCATAATACATTTTATCTGCCCAACAGTTTCATATGTGCCATTTTAACATTAATAGTACATAATATTTTTTATTTATTTAAAAATATGGTTAACATGTGTTTTTATTTTCCCTGTCTTTCTCTTTTTTATAAGGGGCCCAATATTTTCTTCTGTACCCGGGGCCTCAACTGTCCTTAATCCACCTGTTTCAAATGAGGGAAAATTGAGGGGCAATATATATTTTGTTAAACAAGTTTGCCCTGGTTAACTTAATGGGCTAAACATTTTCTTGGAACCAGTTATCTAGAAGTAAATCAGATACTGAACCAATTGGGAAAATAATAATTTTAAAAGAACTTCCACAAGAAAAATAATCTTGTGGCTGAATGTCTATGCAGGAAATTCCAAGGCAACTTTGGACTCTTTGCCAGTCTTGAGACTTGGCAAAATCAAGTTAGCCACTCCTATTAAAATAATTTTTTTTTTCATTTTTCTGAAGCTGGAAACAGGGAGAGACAGTCAGACAGACTCCCGCATGCGCCCGACCGGGATCCACCGGGCACGCCCACCATGGGGCGACGCTCTGCCCACCAGGGGGTGATGCTCTGCCCATCCTGGGCGTCGCCATGTTGCAACCAGAGCCACTCTAGCACCTGAGGCAGAGGCCACAGAGCCATCCCCAGTGCCCGGGCCATCTTTGCTCCAATGGAGCCTTGGCTGCGGGAGGGGAAGAGAGAGACAGAGAGGAAAGCGCGGCGGAGGGGTGGAGAAGCAAATGGGCGCTTCTCCTGTGTGCCCTGGCTGGGAATCGAACCCGGGTCCTCCGCACGCTAGGCCGACGCTCTACCGCTGAGCCAACCGGCCAGGGCCTAAAATAATTATTAATAAAAACTTACCTCTACCCAATATTCACCAATAAATATCCTTGAAGACCTGATGCCTGAACTGGAATTAAGCCCATTATACAAGATTACTTAAAAAGGGGACTTATAATGCCATGCGCAGGTCCTTGTAATTTACCTATCCTTCCAGTAAAAAAAACAAATGGAAAGGGATGGAGATTTGTACAGGATCTCAGTGCTATAAGGTGACCAATCATCCTCCTTTAGGGATCACAGTCCTTCTTTTGTAAGTTCCATCTTCCCTCGAAAAGTGTCCTCCTACATGTCCTCCTTTTTGATATTGGAAGACCAATCTGTAAATGTCCGTATTCAATTGATGCAGAGCTGATCCACTGCATGTAATGTGACATATTTGTTCTAAATGGGTACTTTTTTCTTACAACTATTATTATTATTATTATTATTATTTTTTTTTTTCATTTTTCTGAAGCTGGAAACAGGGAGAGACAGTCAGACAGACTCCCGCATGCGCCCGACCGGGATTCACCTGGCACGCCCACCAGGGGCAACGCTCTGCCCACCAGGGGGCGATGCTCTGCCCATCCTGGGCATCGCCATGTTGCAACCAGAGCCACTCTAGCACCTGAGGCAGAGGCCACAGAGCCATCCCCAGCGCCCGGGCCATCTTTGCTCCAATGGAGCCTTGGCTGCAGGAGGGGAAGAGAGAGACAGAGAGGAAGGCGCGGCGGAGGGGTGGAGAAGCAAATGGGCGCTTCTCCTGTGTGCCCTGGCCGGGAATCGAACCCGGGTCCTCTGCACGCTAGGCCGACGCTCTACCACTGAGCCAACTGGCCAGGGCCCTCTTACAATTATTATTAAAAATTAATAGGCATGGCCTGACCAGGATAGAGCGTCGGAGTGGGACACAGAGGACCCAGGTTCGAGACCCCGTGGTTGCCAGCTTGAGCACAGGCTCATCTGGATTGAGCAAGGCGTCACTGGTCTGCTGTAGCTCCCCCCCCCCCCCCGTCAAGGCACATATGAGAAAGCAATCAATGAACAACTAAAGTGCCACAAGGAAGAATTGATGCTTCTCATCTTTCTCCATTCCTGTCTGTCTGTCCCTATCTGTCTCTCTCTCTGACTCTCTCTGTCTCTGTAACAATAAAAATAAAAGAAAAAAAAAGAGCTTTTAAAAAAATAAAAAAAATTAATGGGCATGTAAGCATAATTACAACATAAAATATTACAAATATTTTTATTATGCATTTATCATATTATAGTATATTATTGTTGCAATGAATGTTTCTTTTTTTAATTAAAATTATTTATTTATTTATTTATTCATTTTTAGAGAGGAGAGAGAGAGGGAGAGAGAGAGACAGAGAGAGAAGAGAGAGACAGAAGGAGGGAGGAGCTGGAAGCATCAACTCCCATATATGCCTTAACCAGGCAAGCCCAGGGTTTTGAACCAGCGACCTCAGCATTTCAAGGTCGACGCTTTATCCACTGCACCACCACAGGTCAGGCGAATGTTTCTTTTATTGACAATATTGTTTTCTTCAATTTATTTTTGTCTTTCTTTTCATTGCAAAAAAGTTGGTCACCTTAATAAACAAGATAGTTATTTCCAGACATCCTGTTGTTCCAAATCCACATAATCTTATTACCAGCTATTCCTGTGGGTTGCCAATATTTTTCAATGATAATAAAGTTGTACAGTGCCTGTTTGAGCATGTCTGTAAAATGAAAGGATAGGAACCAAAGCCCTGACACATTCTCTGGTTCCACAACCAGAAGAATCTTTTCTGGTTCCTCCTAGAATCAAAGGCCCCACCAGTCTCAGCGGAGCTTGCAAAGCCCCTACCGTCTGTGCTTTCAACTGGGAAGGTTACAAGTTTAGTTAGAAAATAACGCCCCAGGGATATATGGAGAGTCCCACCTGTTATCTTAGATACTAAATGCTGATTTCAATAGTACTAAATTTTCCAAAGATTTCACTCTAATCCAATTCATAGATAAAATACTTTATGCTCTAGGACAAGCTCTGATTCTCTTTACCTCCAGTAAAATACTTGGGTTATCTTACATTTAAAAATGGGCTACTAATTAACCCTGGAAACACAACAGCTTAGAGGATTCCTAGGTTTAATTGGGTATTGTTGCAATTAGGCTATAAGTTTTTATTACTAAAATCAAATTTACATAAAATTTTAATTCAAGAACATGGAGATCATCATAGGACTATAAAATGTTACAGTCAGCAACTTGATTTCAATAGCAAAAGGGCTCCCTCCCTGGATAAGGGCTATCTCTGCTACAGCCATGTGATGTAAACGAGCAGAAGAGATAGTTATGGACTTTTTTTTTTTTTTGTATTTTTCTGAAGCTGGAAACGGGGAGAGACAGTCAGACAGACTCCCACATGCACCCGACCGGGATCCACCCAGCACGCCCGCCATGGGGCGACGCTCTGCCCACCAGGGGGCGACGCTCTGTCCCTCTGGGGCATCGCTTCGCTGTGACCAGAGCCACTCCAGCGCCTGGGGCAGAGGCCAAGGAGCCATCCCCAGCGCCCAGGCCATCTTTGCTCCAATGGAGCCTTGGCTGCGGGAGGGGAAGAGAGAGACAGAGAGGAAGGAGTGGGGGGGTGGAGAAGCAAATGGGCGCTTCTCCTGTGTGCCCTGGCCGGGAATTGAACCCGGGTCCCCCGCACGACAGGCCGACGCTCCACCGCTGAGCCAACCGGCCAGGGCCAGTTATGGACTCTTTATTAAACTCTTTATCACATTCAATACTTCTGTCAGTCAGTTGGCTCAACTTTGTAATCATCTTAACCCTGCAACTTTGTTAACCCTCTGTATAGGATGAAGACACCCACAATTGTATTTCGCTTACTGACTACCTTCTTTTTATTTTTTTTTAAAGAGTACTTTATTTTTTTATTTTTATATTTTTTTACAGCGACAGAGTGAGAGTCAGAAAGAGGGATAAATAGGGACAGACAGACAGGAACGCAGAGAGATGAGAAGCATCAATTATCAGTTTTTTGTTGTGGCACTTTAGTTGTTCATTGATTGCTTTCTCATATATGCCTTGACCATGGGGCTACTACAGACTGAGTAACCCCTTGTTCAAGCCAGAAACCTTGGGTCCAAGCTGGTGAGCTTTGCTCAAGCTACAATAGATGAGCCTGCGCTCAAGCTGTTGACCTTGGGGTCTTGAACCTGGGTCCTCCCCATCCCAGTCCAATGCTCTATCCATTGCGCCACCGCCTGGTCAGGCCCACCTTCTTGTTGTTAGGAATAATTTACAGAAGACTCCTACTAATAACACTGACTTAATCGTTTTACAAATAAATGTTCTTTATAATAAACAGGGACTTAACTGAGCTGGATATGCAATAACTTCCATGGAGGATTTAAATTAAATTAAATTAAATTAGTCAAGCTATCCAGACATGAGAGTGCTTCTTGCTGTTTTTTATATCAGTAAAATAGTCTCTTACAGTGCCAAGAGATGACTGCAAAGAAACAGAAAATATAGTAACAAAAAGGGGAACCTTTGTCCTAGGAAAATGATGGCTTGGACACAACCAAACCAATCTTGCTGATAGGGGTTTAATTACCTATGCTTTAACATATACATGAGCTAACACATTAGGGCAGGAGTCCCGAAACTTTTTATATTTATTTATTTATTTATTTATTTATTTATTTATTTTTGTATTTTTCTGAAGCTGGAAACGGGGAGAGACAGTCAGACAGACTCCCGCATGTGCCCGACCGGGATCCACCTGGCACACCCACCAGGGGCGACTCTCTGCCCACCAGGGGACGATGCTCTGCCCCTCCGACCCAAACTTTTTATACAGGCGGCCAGTTCACTGTCCCTCAGACCGTTGGAGGGCCGGACTATAAAAAAAATTATGAACAAATCCCTATGCACACTGCACATATCTTATTTTAAAGTAAAAAAACAAAATGGGAACAAATACAATATTTAAAATAAAGAACAAGTAAATTTAAATCAACAAACTGACCAGTATTTCAATGGGAACTATGCTCCTTTCACTGACCACCAATGAAAGAGGTGCCCCTTCTGGAAGTGCGGTGGGGGCTGGATAAATGGCCTCAGGGGGCTGCATGTGGCCCACGGGCTGTAGTTTGGGGACCCCTGCATTAGGGTCTTAAAAAGATGATTTTGTAAAGTAAATAATAATATGCTATTTTAATTCAAAGTGTATAGCAAATATTTATATCTGTCCAAAATATAGCCCTGGAAAATCATTCAATGGGTCTATTTGTAATATGGCAACTGGACTTTATCTAAATGCCGCCATTTCAGTGGTGTAAATATGTATTAATTATGATTTGTATGTTTTCTCACTGGGTTGAGGCATTCCCTTGCAGGAGAGCTATAGCCTAATGATAGAAAAATTATGGCGAGAAAAATTTAATTCTAAATTGGGTAATTCCCTCTAAGTTAGTGACTGAGAGACTCATTTTACCGAACAAATAATGCAATTTATTTGGAATATTTAGCCTATTCTAAAAGAAGCGTTTAATCTCCCTTGCCCAAAAAGCTCTCCCTACAGTGCTCTTCAACCTGAGATCTCCATTTGGTAAGTGTAAACCTTCTTGTAAAATTGTCACTGGCCGTTCTATGCAGCTGGATGAAGGGGCATACGAACAAATTCTGTGAAAGGGAGACATTCTGCATTACAGTAGAGGGCTTATTAACTTGCCTAAAGAAATTAATAAATTAGTAAGATTCATTTCACAATGTGCTCCTGGGAGACAAAGACTTCAAAAGACCATAACTTGCAACTAAGAATATTGTCCATCGAGAAGAATATTGTCCATTGAAAAAAGACATTAGTATTGGGGGTGGGCTAAAGGCAGGCAGAATCCTTGTAGCCTGGTGCTTGGTTTTGGGATTAAGCCTTTACCACCCTTTTTGATGTGAAGTGGTACAATCCCATCATGCCCCAGATAAGAGACTTTGTATTAGAGACTTCCCTATTTTGTATATTGGATTGGGGGTTTGGATTTCTACACTATAAAATGGGGGCAGAACGGGAGCTTGCTCTCTCTTGGTTCCTGGGATTGGTGTTGGAGGGCAAGGCAGAGAGAGGCCACGTGGAGGAGGCCAGGAGAGGCAGCCAAGATGGCCGGGTGCTGAGAGAGAGGCCAGTTTGGGCAGAGTTTGTGCAGGGAGAAGGAAGGAGATGGGGAACAGAGGTGAATAAGTCTGGTGAGCTGGAGACCTTTGATTCTAGGAAACTCGGATAGATCAGTGGCTTTGTGAGCATTGAATGTGAGTGGGTTTTGGAGCCCAGTGTGTGTTTTTTACTTGCCCACTGGGTGCAAGCAAGGATTAAAGACTATGGCCCACCAAAAAAAGAAAAAAAAAAAAGAAAAAAGACGTTAAAGACTCTCCAGTATTGCTAGAACAGAACTTTTCAGGTGCCTAACCATGAATGAACATCTGCTCCTGCCTGACATTTGCCTCTACCTACAGCCAAAGGACGAGAAGCAGCTGACATCAAAGACAGCTTTCCCGAGGCCTATATACCTGTTGGGCAAATAAGTTTGTAAAATGTGTTTTTTATGTTTGCTCGCTAATATTTTGCATTGGCTTGTGTAGCGCCGTGTGTATGTAGTCTGTGAAAGGTGCAGCAGATTGCAAATTGTGAATTACCTTCCTGCTTGGGAATGGTCATTGTTTTGCTAATGTTTGCTGGGGGAGGGATTTTGATTGCCCTCAGCCTGTTTTGCAGAGAAGAAGAGACAGAGAGAAGCCAGTTTTAGAGAGAGAGAAGAAAGTGTGCAGATGGGGAACTAGAGCTGAGGGGCTGTATGGCCAGTAGACACGGTCACCATCACACCTGTCTGGCCCATGCAGGTTCGCATTAGATTTGGACAGATGGTAATGAAACAATAGAGCCAAAAACTGGCGGGCAAGCAATGCACAGAGTGGGAAGATACTTTCCTTTCCATTCAGGGCTCCCAAAGCCACTGACTTATCTGAGTTTCCTAGAATCAAAGGTTTCTAGCTCGCCAGCCTTATTCACCTCTATTTCCCATCTCCTTCTCTCTGCACAAACTCTGCATAAACTGGCTTCTCCTTCAGCACTCCGCCATCTTGGCTGCCTCTCTTCTCTGGACGTGGCCTTTTTCTGCTCTCCTACAGCATGGGCTCCTCCTAGAACGTAATCACTCTTTCCCTGGAACAACGTAATCTCTCTTCCTTTTAAAACCTTTTGGCGTGAAAGCCCTCTCCCAACACATATTAACATAATCACGCCCATCCCAAGCAAGAAGGGCAACTAATATCATCACCTGGGCAATGGGCTTCCACGTGGGCAGTGCCATCTGTAACAAAATGAGCATAATATATTTTATCTGCCCAACAATCCACCCCTATGCTCACTTTATTATCCTCAAACTACACCACTGACATCCTTGTGCAAGGAAATTAGGCACATTACTCAAATTACAACAACATGACAAATCATACAATTTTAACAATTACAAAGGTACATTTCACCAGTCTCTGAGCACTTTGCAAAAAGTGCAAAATATCCTCAGACTTTTTTCTAGCCATGGGAAAAACTTCCCAGGGCAGGGGGAGGGCTTCCATCAAAGTTGCCCCCCACCCCCATCAGGCTATTTTACATTGTCCAAAATTTGTAAGTCCATCCAACAAAGGAGCTCACCTCTGTCACTCTGGTCATAGTCCAGGAATCAGTCCAAGCACATGGGGCCTCAGCTGCACCCTTCATTTCTGCCGTCCTGGCAGGTCTTACACTGTCCCAAAGAGGAGCACATGGCAATGGCAGTCAGCATTTCCATCTCTGCTCCGGAGAGCATGATGGCCTCCACCCCTATGTCCCAAAATCGCAGACCTACCAGGGGCACTCCTTGCTGCTGGGCTCTCACCTTCTGGAGACTGCAAATTGCAACTCCATTCTGATTCTCCTCATCCTCAAAAAAGGAACTGAAAACACCAGCTCTCGCTGCTGACTCAAGCCCGGGGCTGCTGCTGCCATCTGCTCTGCAGGCCCTGCAGCCCCAGCTCTGGCCTCTCGCTGCTGCTGACTCTCCACAACGTCCAGGGCAATCTGCAACTCACCAACCTGTGATTCCTTCTCCAGCAGCTGCTCCATTTCCAGGCAAATCTCGCAAACTTGGTTGGCCTCCTTCTCCAGCACTTCCTCCAGCTTCAGGGTCAGCATCTGTTTCTCCTGCGTTTGCTCCAGCTCCTTCCACTGCTCGGTTTGCAGGTCCTGGGCAGCCTCTTCCACAGAGCTCTTGGTTTCCTCACACATGGCTGTAAAAGTGAATCTGCTCATGGTCCCCAAAAGGACAGACATGGGCAACTATAACAGCAGCCAGTCCTCTACTCCACTGCTCAAAGGTGGTGGTGGCTCCATACGGAACTGTATTGAATCCTGCCACAGACTACACCAAATGTATGGCCAGTAGCCACGGCCACCATCACAGCCGCCTGGCCCATGCAGGTTCGCATTAGATTTGGACAGATGGTAATGAAACAATGGAGCCAAAAACTGGTGGGCCACCAGCTTTAATCCTAGCTTGCACCCGGCGGGCAAGCAATACGCACAGTGGGAAGATACTTTCCTTTCCATTCAGGGCTCCCAAAGTCACTGACTTATCTGAGTTTTCTAGAATCAAAGGTTTCTAGCTCACCAGCCTTATTCACCTCTGTTTCCCATCTCCTTCTCTCTACACAAACTCTGCACAAACTGGCTTCTCCTTCAGCATTCTGCCATCTTGGCTGCCTCTCTTCTCCTCCCCGTGGCCTTTCTCTGCTCTCCTACAGCATGGGCTCCTCCTAGAATGTAATCACTCTTCCCCTGGAACAGCGTGATCTCTCTTCCTTTTAAAACCTTTTGGCGTGAAAGCCCTCTCCCAACACATATTAACATAATCACGCCCATCCCAAGCAAGAAGGGCAACTAATATCATCACCTGGGCAATGGGCTTCCACGTGGGCAGTACCATCTTTAACAAAGTGAGCATAATATATTTTATCTGCCCAACAGGGGCTTTGTGAGCTCCGCTGAGACTGATGGGGCCTTTGATTCTAGGAGGAACCAGAAAAGATTCTCCTGGTTGTGGAACCGGAGAATGCGTCAGGGCTTTGGGAGCCCTGAATGAAAGGGAAGTGTTTTCCCTGCCCATTTGCTCATTGGCTGGTGCGAGATTCTAATAAGTGGAATGGCCCACCAGTATTTGGCTCCACTGTTTCTTTACTGTCTGTCTGAATTCAGTGTGAACCTGCAAGGCCATGACAATAGCAGCCACTGGCTCTACAATACCCAAAACTTAATGTGGAACTTTATTAGTTTGATTGTCTTTAACTGTCTGCTAATATTAATCATTAATAATAATAGACTTGTTAATTTGGTTTTTTCTTTCAAACCTTGTGTATATAATCCAATTGTTATTATAATTGCTAAAGGTGTATAAGATAACTTCTGTATTTTCAATAATACTCTAAAACAGTTTCTCTTTTTTAAAAAAAACTATTGGAGATGACGTCAAAGTAATGGCGGGGTAGGAAGCGATACCGATAAATCTCCCCCAAAACTCAACAAGATCTTCAACCAGAAACAGAAAAACCTATCCTTGGAGCCTCCAGATGTTTCGCAATACACTCGAAGGTATGGTCGAGCGAAAAATTGGCTAAATATATAACCAAACCCCGAAGGAAATAGGAAGTAAGAAATGCTCTGCCTTCCTCACTAATCTAAACAGGGTGGCTTTCTCTGGGATCTGTGAATATAGAAACTGAGGCAGGCAAAGGGGGTGAATAGATCCAGGCCGTGGTACAAACAGCCGAACCAGGCTGTGGCACGGAGATCGAAGCTGAGGAAAAACTGTTCCTGTGGCAACCCGGGCAATACAAGCTAACACTCGCGCCAAACCCAGACAAAGAAAGACAAGCGGGGCAGCCATTTTACCCAATCTCCTGGTCGGCACGCGCAGATAGTGGGCGAGAGATTTCTTCCAAAGCCCCAGGAGTGGGTGCCCGTGTTACCCCACAGAGAGGCAGAGTCAGAGGCCTTTGTGTGGGCCGAAAGCAGAATTTCTGGGCAGCCCCAGTGCCCTGGGAAAGCCGTGCAATGGAGGGAGCGAGAACTAATTCCAATGGTGGAACTGTTCCGTGCTGGTAGGAGATTCACTCAGAGGGAAACGCGGCCAGCCTGATATCCTGGTCTGCGCGCGCAGATAGCAAGAGATTCCTCCGAGTGCCTCGGCAGTGCGCGCCCGTGTTATCGCACAAAGGGGCAGAGTCAGGGTCCTTTGTGTGGGCCAAAGCAGAATCTCGGGCCGCCCCAGCGCCTTGCAAAAGTCGCGCATGGGGATGGAGCGAGAGCCAATTCCAACGCTGGAACTTTTCCATGCGGTTGGGGGTTTCACTCAGAGTGTGAGACTACTGGCCGGATATCCTGGTCTGCGCACGCAGATAGTGATTGAGAGTTTCCTCCAAGTGGCCCGGAAGTGGGAGCCTGCCTGTGTTACCGGACAGAGTGGCAGAGCCAGAGGTCTTTGAGTGGGCGGAAACCCCACCTGATTATGCTAGCAGCTCTGACTGACTTAGCCTTACCCAGAGCCCTGTGCTGAGTGGAAATAGAGTGGGGAGTTGCCAGGCCTTTGAGCCTCTTACTATCCAGGCAGAGGCAGCAGCAACCCCATAGGTGGATTATCAGGCTACTAATTGAGGAAGGAAAGATAGGAGAAAGGCTCCAGGAACACGGACTCTCTCACTGTCGGAGCCTATAAATGCTAATGAGCTTCGACTGCCAACGAGACTAAAGCACAGTACACGACATCGCCATAGAGACTTATCAACTGCAAACCTCTACCTGAGCGTGCCAAAGGGGCAGAACCCGGGGTACAGAGTCACCGACCAGGAAGAGAGAGAGAAAAGAAAAAGCAAGAAGATAACCTCTCAAAATCAAGAATAATCTGCAGACTTTATAACCTATCCCATTTTATTATATTTGTTCATTTGTTTCTCTTATCTTCATTCTTGATATTTTTTTTTCCTCCTCCAATTTGGCCGATTAACTCTCTGCCAGTCTTACTCTCTCCTCTCCTTGAACTACACTACCCATGAGTGTTACATCTCCCATGATCTTTTCTTTCCTCTTCCTTTCTCTCTATGAGGGTCGCACTCCAAAACCCTTAACTCTCTCTCTCTCTCCTCTTTTTTCTTTTTTCTTCTTTTAGTGGTTCCCTTTTTTTTTTCTCTCTCTCTCTTTCTTTTCTCCTCTATATTAGTTTCTTCCTTTCTCCTTTACATCTCCTCTCATTCAAACCTCAATAATAAACAAATTATCTTATCTGGGACTCAAAGTTATGTTTGTGGCATTTTGGGGGGTTTTTACTTCACCTTTTTAACTCACTAGCAGTGCTCCCATCCCTGGCTCTCCATTTTATCTAGTTCTTGTTCCCCGAAATACAATAGTAATTTTTTAATTTGTCCCCCCATTTTTCTGTTTCCTTCTTATTCCTCTCATCATAACTCTTAGTAAGACAACACCTAAAAGCAAATCATTTTATTCTTGACCCAAATTTTTTCCTTATTTGCTTTTTGTGGGTCCATACCCCCGTATTTTTTCTTTTTTTCTTTTTTCTTTTTGCTTCTTTATAACTTTTCCCCAATTCAGGCCCTCCATTACAGGCATTGTTTGTTATAATTCACAGTTCACCACAAGATTTTCTCAAGAAAGAGGAGAGAGGAGAGGAGAGGAAAAAAGGAGGGAGGGGATAATTTCCTTTTTTTTAAATTTAAATTTTATTTTATTTTTCTTTATTTCATTATTAATTTTTTAAAAAAACCAACTCTTTTCGATTTTTTATTTTTTTAACTTTTTATTCTTTATTAAATCTCATTAATAATATCAACAAAACCACCCTCAGATGCCATTAAGGAAGAGAAAATCGAATATCATGGATACAAAAGAGAGGTAACACAGCTAGATGAGGAAAAAAATCTATGGAGAAAAAAATTTAATATATTGGAAACCTTGGAGCTAAATGACAGAGAATTCAAGATAGAAATCCTAAAAATCCTCTGAGATATACAAGAAAACACAGAAAGGCAATTTAGGGAGCTCAGAAAACAACTCAATGAACACAAAGAATATATGTCCAAGGAAATTGAAACTATAAAAACAAATCAAACAGAGATGAAAAACTCAATTCACGAGCTGAAAAACAAAGTAACAAGCTTAGCTAATAGAACAGGTCAGATAGAAGAGAGGATTAGTGAAGTAGAAGACAAGCAACTTGAGGTACAACAGAGAGAAGAAGAAAGAGACTCAAAAATTAAAAAAAATGAGATAGCCCTACAAGAATTATCTGACTCCATCAAAAAGAATAACATAAGAATAATAGGTATATCAGAGGGAGAAGAGAGAGAAAATGGAATGGAGAACATACTCAAACAAATAATAGATGAGAGAACTTCCCAAGCCTGTGGAAAGAACTAAAGCCTCAAGTTCAAGAAGCATACAGAACTCTGAGTTTTCTTAATCCCAACAAACCTACTCCAAGGCATATCATAATGAAATTGACACAAACCAATAGCAAAGAAAAAATTCTCAAGGCAGCCAGGGAAAAGAAGAATACAACATATAAAGGAAGGCCCATTAGATTATCATCAGATTTCTCAGCAGAAACTCTACAAGCTAGAAGAGAGTGGACCCCAATATTTAAAGTCCTGAAAGAGAGGAACTTTCAGCCATGAATACTATACCCATCAAAGCTATCCTTCAAATATAAAGGAGAAATAAACAGATACAGAAAAGATGAGGGAATTTATCATCAGAAAACCCCCACTCCAGGAATTACTAAAGGGGGTTCTCCAATCAGATACAAAGAACAACAACAACAAAAAAAACAAAGCCACAAGTAAAAGCTCCAAGAAGAACACAATAAAACCAAATTTAAACTGTGACAACAACAAAAAGAAAGGGGGGGGGGAGAGGATGGAGATTAACAGTAGCAAAGGACGATGGAGTGCAAAAGTACTCACAAAATAGTGCACTACAATGAACAGGGTAGGAACCCTTTTCATTACTTAAAGGTAACCACCATTGAAAAAACCACCACAGAAGCACATGATTTAAAAAAGATAGCAACAGAGGAAAGATGTATGGAATACAACCAAATAAAAACAAAAGATAGAAAAACGAAAGAGAAGGATCAAACAAGACACAAAACTAACAGAAAGCAATATATAAAATGGCAATAGGGATCTCACAAGTGTCAATAATTACACTAAATGTAAATGGATTAAACTCACCAATAAAAAGGCACAGAGAAGCAGAATGGATTAAAAAAGAAAATCCAACTGTATGCTGCCTACAAGAAACTCATCTAAGTAACAAGGATAAAAACAAATTCAAAGTGAAAGGCTGGAAAACAATACTCCAAGCAAATAATATTCAAAAAAATGCAGGTGTAGCAATACTCATATCTGATAATGCTGACTACAGGACAGCAAAAGTACTCAGAGACAAAATTGGCCATTTCATAGTGGCTAAGGGGACACTGAATCAAGAAGACATAACAATTCTTAATATATATGCACCAAACCAAGGAGCACCAAAATATATAAGAAAGCTACTTATTGACCTTAAAACAAAAACTGACAAATATACAATCATACTTGGAGACCTCAATACCCCGCTGATGGCTCTAGATCGGTCATCCAAACAGAGAATCAACAAAGGTATAGTGGCCTTAAACAAAACACTAGAGCACCTGGATATGATAGACATCTACAGGACATTTCATCCCAAAGTGACTGAGTATACATTTTTCTCCAGTGTACATGGATCATTCTCAAGAATTGACCATATGTTGGGCCACAAAAACAACATCAGCAAATTCAGAAAAATCAAAGTTGTACCAAGCATATTTTCTGATCATAAAGCCTTAAAACTAGAATTCAACTGCAAAAAAGAGGGAAAAAATCCCACAAAAATGTGGAAACTAAACAACATACTTTTAAAAAATGAATAGGTCAAAGAAGAAATAAGTGCAGAGATCAAAAGATATATACAGACTAATGAAAATGACAATATGACATATCAGAATCTATGGGATGCAGCAAAAGCAGTGATAAGAGGGAAGTTCATATCACTTCTGGCCTATATGAGCAAACAAGAGAGAGCCCAAGTGAACCACTTAACTTCCCACCTTAAGGAACTAGAAAAAGTAGAACAAAGACAACCCAAAACCAGCAGAAGAAAGGAGATAATAAAAATCAGAGCAGAAATAAATGAATTAGAGAACAGAAAAACTATAGAAAAAATTAATAGAACAAGGAGCTGGTTCTTTGAAAAGATCAGCAAAATTGACAAACCGTTGGCAAGACTTACCAAGGAAAAAAGAGAAAGAACTCATATAAACAAAATCCAAAATGAAAGAGGAGAAATCACCACAAACACCGTAGATATACAAAGAATTATTGTAGAATACTATGAAAAACTTTATGCCACTAAATTCAACAACCTAGAAGAAATGGATAAATTCCTAGAACAACACAACCTTCCTAGACTGAGTCAAGAAGAAGCAGAAAGCCTAAACAGACCTATTAGTAGAGAAGAAATAGAAAAAACCATTAAAAACCTCCCCAAAAATAAAAGTCCAGGCCCTGACGGCTATACCAGCGAATTTTATCAAACATTCAAAGAAGACTTGGTTCCTATTCTACTCAAAGTCTTCCAAAAAATTGAAGAAGAAGCAATACTTCCAAACACATTTTATGAGGCCAACATAACCCTCATCCCAAAACCAGGCAAGGATGGCACAAAAAAAGAAAACTACAGACCAATATCTCTAATGAATACAGATGCTAAAATACTAAACAAAATACTAGCAAATCGAATACAACAACATATTAAAAAAATAATACATCATGATCAAGTGGGATTCATCCCAGAATCTCAAGGATGGTTTAACGTACGTAAAAGGGTTAACGTAATACACCATATCAACAAAACAAAGAACAAAAACCACATGATCTTATCAATAGATGCAGAAAAGGCTTTTGATAAAATACAACACAATTTTATATTTAAGACTCTCAACAAAATGGGTATAGAAGGAAAATATCTCAACATGATAAAGGCCATATATGATAAACCATCAGCTAACATCATATTAAATGGCACTAAACTGAAGGCTTTCCCCTTAAATCAGGAACAAGACAGGGTTGTCCACTCTCTCCACTCTTATTTAATGTGGTACTAGAGGTTCTAGCCAGAGCAATCAGACAAGACAAAGAAATAAAAGGCATCTATATCGGAAAAGAAGAAGTAAAGGTATCACTTTTTGCAGATGATATGATCCTATACATCGAAAACCCCAAAGAATCCACAAAAAGACTACTAGAAACAATAAGCCAATACAGTAAGGTTACAGGATACAAAATTAACATACAGAAGTCAATAGCCTTTCTATATGCCAACAATGAAACAATTGAGAACGAACTCAATAGAATAATCCCCTTCACGATTGCAACAACAAAAATAAAATACTTAGGAATAAACATAACAAAGAATGTAAAGGACTTATATAATGAAAACTATAAACCATTGTTAAGGGAAATCGAAAAAGATATAATGAGATGGAAGAATATACCTTGTTCTTGGCTAGGAAGAATAAATATAATCAAGATGGCTATATTACCCAAAGCAATATACAAATTTAATGCAATTTCCATCAAACTTCCAATGACATTTTTTAAAGAAATAGAGCAAAAGATCATCAGATTTATATGGAAATATAAAAAACCCCGAATAGCCAAAGCAATCCTAAAGAAAAAGAATGAAGCTGGGGGCATTACAATACCTGATTTCAAACTATATTATAGGGCCACGACAATCAAAACAGCATGGTATTGGCTGAAAAATAGACACTCAGACCAATGGAACAGAATAGAAAGTCCAGAAATAAAACCACATATATATATAGTCAAATAATTTTTGATAAAGGGGCCAAGAACACACAATGGAGAAAAGAAAGCCTCTTCAATAAATGGTGCTGGGAAAACTGGAAAGCCACATGCAAAAGAATGAAACTGGACTACAGTCTCTCCCCCTGTACAAAAATTAACTCAAAATGGATCAAAGATCTAAACGTAAGACCTGAAACAATTAAGTACATAGAAGAAGACATAGGTACTCAACTCATGGACCTGGGTTTTAAAGAGCATTTTATGAATTTGACTCCACAGGCAAGAGAAGTGAAGGCAAAAATTAATGAATGGGACTACATCAGACTAAGAAGTTTTTGCTCAGCAAGAGAAACTGATAACAAAATAAACAGAAAGCCAACTAAATGGGAAATGATATTTTCAAACAACAGCCCAGATAAGGGCCTAATATCCAAAATATACAAAGAACTCATAAAACTCAACAACAAACAAACAAACAATCCAATAAAAAAATGGGAAGAGGATATGAACAGACACTTTTTCCAGGAAGAAATACAAATGGCCAACAGATATATGAAAAGATGCTCATCTTCTTTAGCTATTAGAGAAATGCAAATCAAAACTGCAATGAGATACCACCTCGCACCTGTTTGATTAGTTATTATTAGCAAGACAGGTAATAGCAAATGTTGGAGAGGTTGTGGAGAAAAAGGAACCCTCATCCACTGTTGGTGAGAATGTAAAGTAGTACAACCATTATGGAAGAAAGTATGGTGGTTCCTCAAAAAACTGAAAATAGAACTACCTTATGACCCAGCAATCCCTCTACTGGGTATATACCCCAAAAACTCAGAAACATTGATACGTAAAGACACATGCAGCCCCATATTTATTGCAGCATTGTTCACAGTGGCCAGGACATGGAAACAACCAAAAAGCCCGTCAATAGATGACTGGATAAAGAAGATGTGGCACATATACACTATGGAATACTACTCAGCCATAAGAAATGATGACATTAGATCATTTAAAGCAAAATGGTGGGATCTTGATAACATGATATGAAGCGAAATAAGTAAATCAGAAAAAACCAGGAACTGCATTATTCCATACATAGGTGGGACATAAAAGTGAAACTAAGAGACATTGATAAGAGTGTGGTGGTTACGGGGGGAAGGGGGAAAAGGGGAAGGAAAGGGGGAGGGGGAGGGGCACAAAGAAAACTAGATAGAAGGTGACAGAGGACAATCTGACTTTGGGTGATGGGTATGCAACATAAATGAACGACAAGATAACCTGGACTTGTTATCTTTGAATATATGTATCCTGATTTATTGATGTCACCCCATTAAAAAAATAAAATTATTAAAAAAAAAGAAAAAAAAAGAAAAAAAGACTATTGCTAAAGAAAGGGAAAGATGTTTTAAGAAATTCAAAAAATGTGGGTATAAAATCACGGCCCTTTATAACTATTGCTAAGGCACAGGACATTTACTGTTCTCTTTGTGAGGTCGGTTGGCAATGGGGGAAGATCACATGAAGAACCACCCATGCCCATGACTGCCAAAAGAAATGGCCCAGGAACATTTTGAAAAAACAACTGTCAGCCAATAAAATTTTGCCGCAACCTATCACCCCACCACCACCCTACCAATGCTGTAAATTACCCCCTGGTGGGAGAAGCTGCAGATTTCCCTGGCCCCTGTCTTGCAGACCAGTGAACCTCTCCTGGGAGTGCTTTTTTTTTTTTGTATTTTTCTGAAGCTGGAAACGGGGAGAGACAGTCAGACTCCCGCATGCGCCCGACCGGAATCCACCCGGCACGCCCACCAGGAGCGACGCTCTGCCCACCAGGGGGCAATGCTCTGCCCCTCCAGGGCATTGCTCTGCCATGACCAGAGCCACTCTAGCGCCTGGGGCAGAGGCCAAGGAGCCATCCCCAGTGCCCGGGCCATCCTTGCTCCAATGGAGCCCCGGCTGCGGGAGGGGAAGAGAGAGACAGAGAGGAAGGAGGGGGTGGGGGTGGAGAAGCAAATGGGCGCTTCTCCTATGTGCCCTGGCTGGGAATCGAACCCGGGTCCCCCGCACGCCAGGCCGATGCTCTACCGCTGAGCCAACCGGCCAGGGCGCCTGGGAGTGCTCTTAATAAAGCTTTTGCTTGTCCACACTTGGTGGCTACATCCTTCTTTCTTCCTTGGTGGAAAATACTTTACATTTGGTGCCGAAACCTGGGAGGAGCTTGAGCCTGCAAGGGCCGCTCCTCTCCTCTTCCCTTCTGAGGAAGACCAGGGACCTCTGACCTCCCACCCACTTCAGTACATGGTGCAGTAAGCCTCCTGCCTCTGGCCTCCCCTCAGTTTTTTCTGACTCTGAGACTCCCTATCCGTAATTGCAGCTGCATCAGGGACCTCCTACCCTTTCCCAGTGTGTGTGTGCCCGTGAAGACGTCCCAGACACTCCCACTCTGCCTGACTCTCCGGTGACCAGAAATTGAGTTGCGGGACACCAATTCCCATCTCTGATCACCCCAAGGCTGAGGGCAGCCATGGGGGCACTGGAAACTAAACATGAATCAAAAACACCCCTAGGGTGCTTTATCTGGAATCTCTCAAACATAGATCCCTCCCTAAAGAAGAAGAAACTGATCTTCTCCACTGTGGCCAGGCCACAGTACCCACTGGATAACCAGAGCAAGTGGCCTCCTAAAGGGACTTTAGACTTTAATACCCTCACCGATTTATAGAACTATTGCCAGAGAACTGGGAAATGGTTGGAGATCCTTTACATTCAGACTTCTGATATTTGCACTCCCATCCTAATCTCTGTGCTGCCTGCTCTACAGCACAGGTCCTTTTAGGCACAGAAAGCTCAGCTAAACCCTCCGCTCCTGATCTTTCCTCCTTCACTGACTCCCTTGAGGAACTCTCTCCACCTCCTGCATGACCCCCTCCTCCCTATCAGGGTCCTTCTCTCCCTTCGCTGGATCCTGTTTCTCATTCGCCTGCAGATACCAGTCCCTCTCTCTCCTCCCCTGTCAGTGCTCACACCAGATCTCACTCCGAGCCACAAGAGGGGGACTGCGAGGTGGCCGGAGCGGAAGGAGTTGTTCGGGTTCATGTTCCTTTTTCCCTCTCTGATCTGTCTGCAATCAAAAAGTGTTTAGGCTCCTACTCTTCTACTCCTACCGCCCATATCAAGGAATTCCAATATCTCACTCAGGCATATGACCTCACTTGGCATGATCTCTATGTTGTCATGTCTTCTACCCTTACCCCTGAAGAACAGGACTGAATCCGGATGGCGGCATGGACTCATGCCGATCAGGTTCACCTTACAAATGACCAAATGCCAGTTGGGGTACAGGCAGTTCCGACACAGACCCCAACTGGGATTACCAGACAGGACAAATAGGTAGGAGGCAACGAGACCAAATGATTGAATGTGTCATAGGTGGTATGCAGAGTGAAGCCCAAAAGGTAGTTACCTATGACAAATTGAGGGAAATCACTCAAGGACCTGAGGAAACCCAGCCCTCTTTTTGAACCGCCTCACTGACGCTATGGTCCTCCATACTCATTTAGACCCTACCTCCAATGCCAGGGCCACTGTATCAGCCACCTACTTTATTTCCAATCAGCCCCGAACATTCGGAAGAAACTTAAAAAGGCGGAAGAGGGCCCTCAAACCCCTATCTGAGGCCTGATGAACATGACATTTAAAGTTTTTAATGGTCGGGAGGAAAGGCCGAGGCTGCTCACCAGGCCCGCATGCAGCAAAAGGTAACGCTCCAAACCCAGGCTCTTGTGGCAGCCCTGAGGCCAGCAGATCAACAGGGGCAAGATATAGGAGGTGCCTGACCCAAGTCCGGGCCGCAAAGAGGAACCCCGCCAGGAGCTTGCTTTAAATGTGGCAAGGAGGGTCACTCGGCCCGGCAGTGCCCCTCCCCAAGGCCACCCACTAAACCCTGCCCTGACTGCAAGCAGCCTGGCCACAGGCGAAGCGATTGCCCCCTTCCGGTAACAGGCTCTTCTTCAGTGCCTCCACGCAGAGGACAAGCCACCCAAATGAGAGGCCAAGCAGCCAGGCGGACCTATTGCTGGAACTTCTTGGTCTCATAGACGACTGATGCGGCCTGGACTCAAAGACCCCCATCACCCTTGTCGAGCCCAGGGTGATGCTGCAGGTAGCGGGTAAGTCCATCTCATTTCTTGTGGACACGGGGCTACCTTCTCTGTTTTGCCATCACACTCTAGACCACCTGTCGCGACCCACAGGTTGAGAACCGCTGCTCTAGACCTTTAGTCCCCTCACAGGTCTCTGTTATGGGAGTTGATGGGACCCCTTCTTTTCCTCTTCACACGCCACTCCTGACATGCAGTTTGGACAGAATCCCCTTTCTGCACTCCTTCTTAGTTATGGCCTCATGCCCTGTACCCCTTCTGGGTCGGGACATTCTACACAGTCTCGGAGCCACTATCCAGCTGACAACATCCCTGACAGCATCTTCCCACCTACTCCTACCACTCCTGGCTGAAGGCTCTCCCATTACTACAGATCACCCTAACCTGATCACATCCCCTATTCCACCAGATGCTGTCAACCCCCAAATTTGGGACACTTCTACTCCTGTGGTAGCAACCTACCACCCACGTGTACATATCCGCTTGAAGAATCCCTCCCAATTCCCATCTAGACCCCAATTCCCCATTTCAGCGAATCATCGACAGGGCCTTAAACCCATAATTATGCACCTCTTAAATCAAGGCCTACTCATCCCTACAGAATCCCCCTGTAATACCCTTATCCTTTCTGTTAAAAAAACCCTCAGGGGCCTACCGCCTCGCACAAGACTTACGCCTAATTAATGAGGCAGTTGTCCCCCTCCATCCAGTGGTCCCTAATCCATACACGTTACTTTCACACATTCCCCCTGACACCACTCACTTCACAGTCTTAGACCTCCAGGATGCCTTCTTTACCATTCCTCTACACCCTGACTCTTACTTTCTGTTTGCCTTCACCTGGATGGGCCCAGACACTATCGCAGCCCAACAACTTACGTGGGCTCAGCCATAGCTCAGCAGATAAAACTAGAAAGTTACACAAGCCTTTTTTCCCATCAGTTTCATCCCCAACCCTGCACGTCTATTGTTTCTTTCATGATCAAGGACACAAGAAGAGTCAGAGTCCCAGAGCTTATCAATCATAAAGAACATCTGGTTCTTGGAGGCATTCCCCCAAGAATCCTGCGTTAAGTAACCCAGGCCACTGTCTCCCCATGGCTAACACACTCCAAGATCTCTTGTCTCCAATTAACTCTTGCTCTGTAGTTAACTGCCATTTCTTTTCTTTTTTAAAACAACTTTATTTGACAAAAAACAAAAACAAAACATATTTACAGTTAACTGCCATTTCTATTGGTGCAGGGTCATCTCCTACAGTTGGAAACCCTGCCTCTGGGCCCTGGGCGTGGCCTCTGGGCACTGGGCGTGGCAGCTGAACTCACCAGGAAGGCTACTAAACTCAAACTCACCCTTTCTCAACCTATCACTGTCTTCTCCTCCCACAGGCTCACTGACCTCCTTTCGCACAAATCTCTTTCTCTACTGGGTCCTTTCTGCCTACAAAAATTTCACTTCCTGTTCATCGAAAACCCTTCCGTCACTCTTTTGCCCTCTCTCTGACTCAACCCAGCCACTCTACTGCCAGCTCCAGCGACACTTCTAGAACCCACCCACTCTTGTACGGAGCTAATAGATTTCCTCAACAGACCCTGAGATGGATTATCAGATTCTCCTTTTAAAAAATCCAGATCTAATAATACTCTTTGCAGATGGGAGCTCTGTGCAGGGACACGACAGACGATGACGGTTGGCCTATGTGGTGGTCACCACCTCCTCCACCCTAGAAGCCCAACAGCTGCCAGAGGGCACCACCTCCCAGAAAGCAGAGCTAATTGCCCTCACATGGGCACTCACTCTGGCCCAGGGAAAACGCGTAACTATATATACTGACTCTAAATATGCTTTTCTTATTACCCACAGTCACTCTGCCCTCTGGAAGGAAAGGGGCTTCCTCACTACCAAGGGCTCCCCCATAATCAATGCTACTCTCATTTCTAAACTTTTACAGGCATTACAGCTACCTGTAGGGTAGGGGCCATCAAACCTCTCAGGAACCGGTGGCCTTAGGAAATGCTCAGGCTGACGGGGCGGCTCGAAACCTCACCACGGGGACCTCCCCCACTCCTCTCATGTTTCTCTCCACTTCCTTGAAACCTTCCTACACTCCTGAGGAAGAACAGGCCCTCTTCAGAAAAGGTAGAGACGTGTGCAACCAGGAACGGATATTTCTCGGAGATAGAATTGCCTTACCAATAGGACAGGCTGAAACTCTCCTTTCTGATATCCACTGTCCCTTACACATAGGGCCAAAAGTATCGAATCTTGCAACCACTCTTTTTCTTCCCAGGCCTCCAGCAGACTATTGAAAAGGTACATGCAGCATTCACAATCTGTTCCAAAACCTCTACGCAAGGGGGTCTTCGCCCCCGCTTCCCTACTCATCAGCTGAGGGGGCACTAACTGGGCCAAGATTGGGAAATCGACTTCACTCACATGCCCCCTCACAAAAAACTTCACTATCTCCTAACTTTTGTTGATACCTTTTCAGGGTGGATAGAAGCCTTTCCCACCTCTCGAGAAACTGCAGACACCATTGCCTCCATTCTCATCGAACGTACCATTCTGCAATTTGACAGTCAGACAACTGCCCGGTCTTCACTGCCCAAATAGCCCAGCAGGTCACCATCTCTCTCAACATCACCTGGAAGCTCCACATACCCTATCACCCTCAATCGTTGGGCAGGGTGGAAAGGGCCCATGGCATCCTGAAGGGTCAACTAACTAAACTCTCCATCGAGACCAGACTTTCCTGGCCGAACCTCCTCCCCCTGCACTCACCAGAATCAGAGCAACCCTGCGAAACCTCACTGGACTCAGCCCCTTTGAGCTGGCTCACGGTAGACCATTCCTAATCAATCACAATTTACCTGTCAACTCTCCTCCTCTTGCACATTCCTCCCCTTTCTGTCTTTACTCCGTCATCTTCTTAGGGAACATGAAGACCGGACTCTCCTTCCCATAGGGGGTCCAAGTGAAGCTCATCCAGCAGTCTCCCTCCAGCCAGGGGACAAAGTTCTTCTAAGGGAGCTCCAGCCTGGCTCCCTACAGCCCAGGTAGGCTGGACCCCATACGGTAATACTGACTACTTCTACCGTAGCCAAGCTCCTAGGGCAAACACCTTGGTACCATGTTTCTTGCCTCAAACTTGCCCTCATACAGGACCACTGGCAGTCGGAACCACTGGGCCCCACCCGTCTCTGGCTCACTAAAAAGTTGGGCCCCGCAGATCCTCCTGTTACTCCTGTCCCTCCCACAGGGCATTTGCTACCATCTTCCGACCTCCCTTCCCCACAACGTCCCTAACCAGCAGGAAGTAGCTAGACAAATAGCGATGCCCCTTTCTAACATAAAAGGTCGGAATGTGAGGTCGGTTGGCAATGGGGGAAGGTCACATGAAGAATCACCCATGCCCATGACCGCCAAAAGAAATGGCCCAGGGGCATTTTGAAAAAACAACTGTCAGTCAATGAAATTTCGCCATGACCTATCACCTCACCACCACCCTACCAACGCTATAAATTACCCCCCCCCCGTGAGAGAAGCTGCGCGACTTCCCTGGCCCCTGTCTTGCAGACCAATGAACCTCGCCCGGGAGCACTCTAAATAAAACTTTTGCTTGTCCACACTTGGTGGCTACATCTTTCTTTCTTCCTCGGTGGAAAATACCTTACACTCCTGACATCTGGAAGTTTTAGATAATTGTAATTTGCAGCATTGTGCTCTTAAATCCTTGGTCCAATTCAAACTTAAAGTTAAAGCTTCCAATTATACAGTAAGTGGAAATCAGATTAATAACAGCACTTAAGTACTTCCAATAGAAAGTATATAAACCATAATAAATAGAAACCTATCTCATGGTCAAATTATTAAAACTAAAGAGGTATATAGTGTGCCCTCAAACTATAAATAAATATTATACTAGATGCAAAATATAAGAAAGCAAAACAGATAGCAAAAACTTGAGTCATAATAACTTAGAATGAAAATGATCCAAAGTGCTTTTTTATTAATAAAGGCCCATAGAACCTGACTGCCTCCCATTTACCTGCCTTTCTTTTAAATAATAATTTGGCCTTGAATGCCATCTGAGGTTATGCTTCAGTCCCGTCCCCAGTGGTCCATCCTGCTCAGCCAGAAAACTGCTGCTCTGAGACTTCCTAGGAATGAGCTTTCCTAGCACCATGGGACCATATTAGCCAACCAGAAGGTTGGTCATCAATGCATCCTTCAGATTGATTTATGACCAAAGGGGAAACTGTGGATGAAAAAAGAAAAATTTTTGTTTTAATAAATCAAGATGTGACTATTAACTTATCCTGACAAGCTCAAGAAAAGCCTACACAATGGCCTTGTGAACTCAGGGAACTAAGAAAAACACAGGATGGTCTAAATCAGAGGTTGGTAACCTATGGCCTGCGAGCCAGATGTGGCTTTTTTGATAGCTGCATCTGGCTCGCAGACAAATCTTTAATAAAAATAATAATAACGTTAAAAATATAAAACATTTATTTCCTACTGCTCATGTTCATGGTTGCGAGTGGCTGGAGCCAATCACAGCTGTCCTCCGGGACAACATCAAATTTTTATTGAATAATGCGTAACATACACGGGTATGGCTCTCACAGAATTACATTTTAAAATATGTGGCATTCATGGCTCTCTCAGCCAAAAAGTTTCCTGACCCCTGGTCTAAATTAAACCCTTCTAACTAAAAGCAGTTCATGGTGTTCTCTAAACAAAAGTCAATGTTTGCTTTTACTCAAGCCTGTCTGTTGTCTTTTGCATCTACATAATGTACCTGCTAACAAGCCTTTGGAATGTAAGGGGCCAGACATCCCCCCCAGAGCAGAACTCAATAGACCACGCATTGTTATTGTTATGTAAACCATTAACTGTTAACTGTCTTGCTCCCACCTGTTTAAAAAAGTTTCAGCATATACACTTTTACTTTTTACCCAATCCCAGAGATTTCCTTGCTTCGCTTTCTCCTGTCTCTCTGATCTATCACCAATCAATTTCATGTAACCCCCTATGTCTTCCCCTTTGATTCTGATGTATAAAATAAGTGGTGAAACTGCCATTTTCCAGAGCACTTTCTCAATTTATTGAGACTTGCTTCCTGGCAATTGTTGATAGTTTGGCTCAAATGAATTCATAAAAATCCTTACAGGTTTGGAGGTTTTTTGTTTGTTTGTTTATTTTTTTGGTTTTTTGTTAACACCCTCTTTGTGACCAGGGCTATCTCTAATGCGAAGGGAGACCACTGGGCATTCTAGTAAGCTTGGCTTGAAGCTGAGGCCCTTAGAGCAACACTCAACTAATTGGGAACAGGAGCCAGCAGATAATTGTGCCAGTCTCCCACCTTTTGGGTGATCAATTCTCAGGGGTGTTCGGTATATTTCTTGGGAGGTGGCAGCAGCATCAACGCCCCCTGCCCCTTGCTCACAGCAGCATGATCTCAATAACACAACCTCTTATCCACCTTTCCTTCCTCCCTGTCTCACTCTCCGCCTATTCCCTACTGCTGCCTGGGCTCACCTTCCAAATAAATCACCTACCTCCAAGTTGCTGGGTCTAAGGCTCTGCTTTAACTAAGAGACCTGCCTTTCTCCAGGTTAGGATAAAAGAAACTGCCCAGAGTGCACCTCTTGGCCAGGAGTGTGGCTGGATCAGTGTCCTTGGGCTTTAAATGTGCCCAGACAGCCTGGATTCTGGTCCCAGCTGTGCTCACATAGATAGGGAAACAGAATCTTTCCTTCTTCCCTCTGCAGGCAGCTCATTCATCCCTTTTTTTTTTTTTTTTTTTTTTTTTCAGAGACAGAGAATCAGAGAAAGGGATAGACAGGGACAGACAGACAGGAACGAAGAGAGATGAGAAGCATCAATCATCAGTTTTTCGTTGCGACACCTTAGTTGTTCATTGATTGCTTTCTCATAAGTGCCTTGACTGTAGGGCTACAGCTGACCGAGTAACCCCTTGCTCGAGCCAGCAACCTTGGGCTCAAGCTGGTGAGCTTTTTTGCTTAAACCAGATGAGCCTGCGCTTAAGCTGGCGACCTCAGGATCTCAAACCTGGGTCCTCTGCATCCCAGTCCGATGCTCTATCCACTGTGCCACTGCCTGGTCAGGCTCATTCACTTCATTTTTTGAATCAACCTGACATAGGGACCTAGCATTTATGATCAGAAGTTGGGACCAGAGGCTAAAAGTTGTTGAAAACTCAGCTTTTGTTCTTTGGATTCAAAAGAGACCTGCTAAGAAAACTCTACCTCACACCTGCCCCATGCAAATCAGAGTGGGAGCTCAGAGACTGGTCACATGGTCAGCATACCCTTCATCCCTGCTCACTGGGTAGGACTTCTTTTTCTTTCTCCCAAAGACACCCAGCTCATTCCACACCACTTCCAAACACTGTAAGAGGGTAAACACCTTTCAAAGAGCAAAGCAAGGTATGCTTTCTTTCTCAAAAGGGACCTCTGAGGTTATTTCTGGGTGGTGGGTTATGGTTATGGGGGGTGTTTCTTTTTCTTTTAAGGCTAACTTGTATTTTTAAAATCTTCCATTCATACCCTGGAACATTTTTTTTTTCAACATAAAAGATTAAAAAATAAATTCAGCCCTGGCCGGTTGGCTCAGCGGTAGAGTGTCGGCCTAGCGTGCGGAGGACCCGGGTTCGATTCCCGGCCAGGGCACACAGGAGAAGCGCCCATTTGCTTCTCCACCCCTCCGCCGCGCCTTCCTCTCTGTCTCTCTCTTCCCCTCCCACAGCCAAGGCTCCATTGGAGCAAAGATGGCCCGGGCGCTGGGGATGGCTCTGTGGCCTCTGCCTCAGGTGCTAGAGTGGCTCTGGTCGCAACATGGCGACACCCAGGATGGGCAGAGCATCGCCCCCTGGTGGGCAGAGCATCGGCCCTGGTGGGCGTGCCGGGTGGATCCTGGTCGGGCGCATGCGGGAGTCTGTCTGACTGTCTCTCCCTGTTTCCAGCTTCAGAAAAATGCAAATATATATATATATATATATATATATATATATTCAACTGCACAGGTAATCTGTGTAACAAGTAAATCACCAAAACAGCTGGATGTAGAGAGGAATTTTATAGATTATTTATATTCTTTTTTCATTCCTTAGTTCTTAAGTCAAATTCCTGCATACTTGGTCCAAATCTCTCTACCAACACCAACCCCCACCATTGACGTTTCAAGCAGCTTTACAGGCACAAGCTTCAATCTTAGGAACTCATCTTTCTGCTGAAGGACAGAGAAACAGAAGGGAAATACTTTTGCCATAACTAGCACTGTTCTTAAAAACAGTCATCATTGTGCCTGTAAATGAATCAGTTGTGATGTTTAGTCTACAGCGTTTGAGTTTTAGAACAACATTAACAGAAAACACATATGTAGCACTTACTGTGTGCCAGACACAGGTCTAATGCTTCACTTGTGTTAACTTCTTCAAACTTCTCAGTGACCTTATGAGATCGGGACTATTTACTAATTCCATTTTAGAGATGAGAAAACTGAGGTACAGATAGATTAAGTAACTATTCCAAAGTCACACAGCTAGTAAGAGGTAGGGCCAGAATTTATTTATTTTATTTACAGAGACAGAGAGAGGGATAGATAGGGACAGACAGACAGGAACGGAGAGATGAGAAGCATCAATCATTAATTTTTCGTTGGGCGTTGCAACACCTTAGTTGTTCATTGATTGCTTTCTCATATGTGCGTTGACTGTGGGCCTTCAGCAGACTGAGTAACCCCTTGCTCGAGCCAGCAACCTTGGGCTCAAATTGGTGAGCTTTTTTGCTCAAACCAAATGAGCCCGTGCTCAAGCTGGCAACCTTGGGGTCTCGAACCTGGGTCCTCCAAAACTCAGTCCGACGCTCTATCCACTACGCCACTGCCTGGTCAGGCGAGGCAGGGTCAGAATTTAAACCCAGAACTGTTCTGGCCCCAGAGTCCCTCCTCTCAATATTACACTAAATTTCCTTTCTGTATTTTTTTTATCTTGATGGGATGATCTCTTCCAAAGATCTCTGGTGGGCAGGTAGGAAATTCTATTTCAGATATTATTGGGGTTCTCTTCTGATCTCCACAGTGTCAATAAGAATCCTCAGCTTGGAGAAAAGAGGGGGTTGGGAGTCCAACATGCACTCATTTTTGGCTTCCTGGTTCCCCATTGGGGGCACCCCTCAGGGCTGGCTCTCCCAGCTGGCTCCCGGCAAACGAGATCAACACAGGACTGTACAGTGCTAAAGATTTGTCCTCATCAGGACTCGCCTCGTCCCTTCCCGCACCTCAGGCCCCCATCTACCGGGGCTCAGTGGGCATTCAGGGCCCAGACTCTGAACTGTGTGGAAACCTCAAGCCCCATTCAAGAGTATAGTCTCAGGACCTTTCTGCCTCCTTCTCCGCCCAAGTAATGGCCTCTGTCACCTCTTTCTCTGAACACCCTGCTGAATCTTCATTTGTGGTGAAGCAAAGGATTTTTACTTAGGAGGGGGCAAAGGTAGCCTAGTGCTGATCCCTCCTACCAGGGTGGGAAGTGGGGAAGGACAGACGAATTGTGTGTCTATGTTGGTAAACCATTTATCCTGTTGCAAGTTCCCATGAGCCAACACGTGAAGCGGTGAAATCAGGAGTACAGGGAAGCGGAGGTGGGAGAACTCAGGGACTAGAAGGTGGAAAGGCAAAAGTCGCTTGAGGATGGCTGTTCAAAACCCCACTCCAAGTTTATGGTATCAACATTCCCCGGAGGATTTTAGGAATACTAAAAGCTGGGGATCCTTTGGTCTGCACGTTCTGGAAAATTTTTGCTTCACCCATTGACTGGGATCCTACTGCTGACCAAAGGAAGTTAGAAAATATTTAAGTCCAGGCTGAGGCTGGGAGTAGCAGCAAGAAGGAAAGAGAAAAAGAAAACAAAAGAAAAGAAAACAAAAAGGAAGAAGTAAAAAGAAAATATGTAAGTCTATTAGGACAGTCAGAACAAACCTCTTGGAGGCGCCCAGCTGTAAGGGGCGGCAATGACGTGTGTGTGCGTTTCTGGTTTTTTTCACAGCAACACAGTCACAGGGAAAGCAGGGTACTTGGTTGAGGTTAGAAAAAAAGAAAATGTTTAGGGGAATTATCTGAAACTTGGGAATAAAGTAAAAAGATGATTGCCTGACATTTTAATGTCTTGCTGGAGCATTTTCTGATAAGCCTGCCTCAGGGTCATCTGAGTCTCTGGGAATATGACTTTGCTTGGCTTGCTGTTTGCAGTTGGATCCCATTTGTTTTACAGCTCTGACAAGTTAGAGGGAAGTTGAATTACAGTAAGAAGGTGCTTTTTTTTTTCTTCCTTGTAGGACATTGCTCAGTATTGTAGCTGACTTAGCACTCTTATTCCAGCATTCCCTTTTCCCACAGACCATGTACAACCCCTTCTCATATCCTCGTGGAACTGGCTTTGTCTCTCTGCTAGCTCCCGCATGAATGAGCTGAACAAAACTTTAAATGTGCTTATTATCTGTTCATATGGAACTGTGATTACCTTCAAAGTAGGCTTTCACAAAGCATACTGAGTATTTTCAGGCCTGAGGAGTAAGTGGAGGCAGTAAATAGGAAACCCGTCAAAGGGATAAGAATTAAATTCATTAACAGCAGCAGGTGGAGAGAGAGAGTTCTAGAAAAGTTAAGGTGAGCAGTTCAGGATGAAGGTCATAGAGATGACAAGGTTGTCAGTATTCTGTTTCTGTGTGGCCCACTGGCGTAGACCAGGATTGTTCTAAGGAAACATTCTGGACCAGTCAGACCATTCTTGCCCTGTTAGGAGGCTCAAAGCTGAGATCTACACTCAGTTGCTCTTCCTTCCTTCAGAGAGCAGTTTTCTGTTTATTCTTCTCCTTTCTTGCCTTTATATCACTTGGTCTCTCTCTTTCGGTCCTGTTTATTATTTGACACACCTTCTTGCACAAGCTATTAAATTCCTGTTATAACTACAGAAGAACAAATTCATCAATAAAATAAAGGTAGATGTCTCAGTATTGCACCCAGACTTAAGTTGATGTGGTTGTTCACAATTATTAGGTCCACTGGGGAGTGGGAGAAGCCTATTGTCAGTCTCCCTTGGCAACTGGCAGGTCTGTATAAACCCCCTACTAGGCCAGACCTGGCGAGAACTCGAGCTGGACTGCTTTATCCCGTATGAGACAGCTGACAGGCTAAACCCCTTCCCGGATCTATGGGTGGGCACCGGGGAGAGCTGAACTGAGAACACGAGGCTGGTCTGTTCTAAAAGGAAAATTTATTTAATACGTCCGAGTCCAAGTGAGCCAAGACAGAACAAAGCCATGTCGGCATCAGGGAGGGTAGGAGTATGATTTTTATAGTTTCGTCAGGGGTCTTGGAAAAAGCGGCTGACGGCACTGCCTCTGTAGGTACAGGGTAATATTTTTCCTATGTGGATTGGAGCAGCACCACAGCTTCTTCAAATTGTTTATCTCTCGGTTGACTGCTAAAGGAGGCCTGGTTCAAAAGGTTCTAGTTTCAAGGAAGCGAGCCCCCCTTTCTCCCATGGGTTGTCTCTGGGCCTGTGGGGAGGCTTTTACAAACACTATTGTGATTTTTTTTTAAATTTTATTTATTCATTTTAAAGAGGAGAGAGAGGGGGGGAGAGAGAGAGAGAGAGAGAGAAAGAGAAAGGGGGGAGGAGCTGGAAGCATCAACTCCCATATGTGCTTTGACCAGGCAAGCCCAGGGTTTCGAACCAGTGACCTCAGCATTTCCAGGTCGACGCTTTATCCACTGCGCCACCACAGGTCAGGCCAACACTATTGTGATTTAAACTCCCCTAATTGTCAGGTCCCTTCCCAATGCAAACTTTCCCTGACATTTTTGCAAAGGTAAACTTTTTGCTACGTTTCAAAGTGAAGGCCAAGAAGCCATTAATTCTTTGAGTAGTGAGCTTTTTTATGCCTAACTGACTCCTGGGAGTGAGGTTTTTTTTTTCAAAAAATGAAATTAGTTTAGTAACAGTTTTATTAACTTAAAATCATGTTTATTTGATAACCAATTTATGGAAACAAGAGGAACATACATTTGTCTTTTTTAAAATGTTGCCTTACACATTTTTAAAATAAAAGTGTTTGTACGATCGTACTCTGGATGGTCAGGAGGCATGAGGACGTACATGAACGTTTGTACTACTCAAAGGGTTAAGTGAAAGAATAGCAAGCAAATTAATTATAACCTCATAGTGGGGGATGAGAATGTTCTGTTTTGAGCCCAGGTGAAAAGTTGAGTGAGGGGAAGAATTTGAGATTTAAAGGGGCCTAAACCTAACATTAAGTTTTATTTTATTTAATTTTTGGTTAATATCTGTGGTGTCCATGTTAGAAGAGCTGTAAGTTTAGATGTAGGTATTTGCTATTATGTTAGAAAACAGCAAGATTCAAGAAGGATTTATTCAGTTAGACATTTATATTGAAGTGGGCAGGAACAGTCAGAGCAGGGTTACGTTTAGAATTCATTTCCATACCATCTGTTTGGCAAGATCAAGAACGTGCTACTTCTTTGTCTTTGATAGCACCTTACACGAAAGACAGGCTCTTTAGAGGCAATGTGACAGTGTTTAGGGGCAGGCTTGCCTCACCATTGAGGCGAGTGAGGGGACCAAAAATCCTTCCAAATCAGGGGTTGGATACAGACCTTTGAGAATCAAGCCTCAGGAGACATTTCCAAAGTACACAAAGATTTTTAAATTCTTTTTTGAAAAAATTTTATTTATTGATTTTTAAAGAGAGAGGAAGGGGGAGAGAAAGAGAGAAAGAGAAAGACAGGCACACTGATCTGTTCCTGTGTGTGCCCTGACCAGGGATAAGACCAGCAACCGCTGCACTTTGGGACGATGCTGTAACCAACTGAGCTATCCAGCCAGGCCAGCTTTTTAAATTCATACACCCTGTTCATACAAAGATAGGAGTGTCTCTAGTATTTCTGGCAAAGCTACATATTTAGAACATCACAGATTTCACCAAACAACTCTATTTCCAATGGTCATTATGCTAATTAACAAAACATATGGTGTTGGTTGGAGATAAAGCTAGATGAAACATTAGCCATCTTTGGTGCGTGACTTTTTTTTTTTTTTTTTTTTTTACAGAGACAGAGAGAGAATCAGAGAGAGGGATAGATAGGGACAGACAGGCAGGAACGGAGAAAGATGAGAAGCATCAATCAGTTTTTTGGTGCAACACCTTAGTTGTTCATTGATTGCTTTCTCATATATGCCTTGACCGTGGGGCTACAGCAGACCGAGTAACCCCTTGCTCGAGCCAGCGACCTTGGGTCCAAGCTGGTGAGCTTTGCTCAAACCAGATGAGCCTGCGTTCAAGCTGGCAACCTTGGGGTCTCAAACCTAGGTTCTCTGCATCCCAGTCCGACGCTCTATCCACTGCGCCACCGCCTAGTCAGGCGATGCATGATCTTTTGATTAAATGCTACTTGACCATTCAGGGTAGGGTCACCCTCTTTTAGGATAGAGTTGAAAACTAAAACCCACATGACACTCTGTGGGAAAATGTTTTAAAGAATTTCCCAACCAAATCGCTGTGGGAAAATCCACTGTGCTTTATCTGTCTGCTATAGGAATTAAATTATAAGACACAATATCTTTGAATCAGCCTTGTAATAATTTCATAGTAATAAACTTGAAAGGACAGTAAGTTGTCAATGCAAGGGCTCTTGAGAAGGCAAAATACTGCTTTCCATAGATTAGGAAGATTAGAGAACATTTACATACCAGTTGCAAAAAAAAAAAAACCCAAGGTGAAACTTATTTTTAACCTTTATCTTGTTCTCATAAAGTTTATTTTCAGGCTAAGTTAGTTTTTTAGAAAGGTAGTTTTTTGTAATAATCAAGAAGTTTATGTTATGTAAACCTTGGAAAGATTATCAACAAGTAACTTTGAGACCATTAGTTTGTGTTATAAGGAGCTACATTTCTTAGAATATTTATTATAGAGGGCAATGTTTATCACTTACGGTTGTAAACTTATTTGTCACTGGAGATTGAATTTATGGCCAACTTTGGAATCACTGAGTTCCAATTGTAAGACCTTTGGTCTTATAATTAACTAGTCATTGTATGAAAATCAAGCATTCTTTTTTTTGAGGGAGGAATGGTATTTCCTTTGCACAAGTTCTATCCAAGTAAATGTTAAATATGTGATTTTAGCAGTAAAGACACAAAGCAAATTCTCTTTCTCCATGGTGGGTTTAGACCTGTTTCTCTGTAGCCTGTGGAAGATGTGCAGCAGAATTACTGAATATTCTGGATAGAGTTTTAAAAATGATGCTATCATATGAATGACCAAAGAGCCCAGGCTCTGACTGCAAAAAGGTTAGCTATCTTTTTGTTTGTTTGTTTGGTTTCTCAGTCCCTTCTTTTTTTTTTTTTTTCATTTTTCTGAAGCTGGAAATGGGGAGAGACAGTCAGACAGACTCCCGCATGCGCCCGACCGGGATCCACCCGGCACGCCCACCAGGGGGCGACGCGCTGCCCACCAGGGGGCGATGCTCTGCCCATCCTGGGCGTCGCCACATTGCGACCAGAGCCACTCTAGCGCCTGAGGCAGAGGCCACAGAGCCATCCCCAGCGCCCGGGCCATCTTTGCTCCAATGGAGCCTTGGCTGCGGGAGGGGAAGAGAGAGACAGAGAGGAAGGCGCGGCGGAGGGGTGGAGAAGCAAATGGGCGCTTCTCCTGTGTGCCCTGGCCGGGAATCAAACCCGGGTCCTCCGCACGCTAGGCCGACGCTCTACCGCTGAGCCAACCGGCCAGGGCCTCAGTCCCTTCTTGTCATCTGCTTTTTGTCACTGGCACAGAAGTCTTGTCTGTTCAGAGAACACAGCTTTGGGGATTAGTCTTGGATTCCAGGAGGCCTGTGAAGTGCCACTCCCACTGTGAGTACACAGCATTTGTGGATGATAACTGCAACTCTTCATCTCTTCAAAGATACAGTCTGGGTGTGAGGGTAGAGGGGCATCGTGAAAAGTCTTTGATGCCTTCCTCTCTGAGCCAAAAGAAGGCAGTCCTTTATGTTTCTGTGTTTATAGGGGATGAGGCTAGGGAATAAGACTGTAGTTCTAAATATCTTTTCCAGCTTCTAGATCAAGAAAAAAATTTTTTTTATATAATTTTATTTTTTTAATGGGGCGACATCAATAGATCAAGAAAAATTTGAGAGATGAGGCTGTTACCACTGGAATCTAGCTTGTGCACTAATACGCATGTATGCTTCGGATGGGGTCTCATATTGGCTCATGGAGTTGACAATCGTCCTTCTTCATGGGTGCTAGCATCTTATCTCCCAAAGACCCCACAAAGATATTCTGAATCACAGATTACAGTTATTGCACCATTTTTCTTCTTACTATCTTTCACCCAACAAGGGTATGTGAAGAGTGGCTTACATCTGAGATTCTGCCACAGCTTGCTTTTTTTTTTTAGTGAGAGACAGAGACAGACAGAAGGACAGGAAGGCAGGAAGGGAGAGAGATGAGAAGCATCAACTCATAGCTGTGTCACTTAGTTGTTCATTGATTGCTTCTCATATGTACCTTGACTTGGGGGTTCTAGCCAGGCCAGTGACATCTTGCTCAAACCAGCGACCTTGGTCTCAAGCTAGCGACCTTAGGCTTTAAACCAGTGACCTTTGAGCTCAAGCCAGTGACCATGGGATCATGTCAATTATTGTACGCTCAGGCTGGTGACCCTGCACTCAAGTTGGTGAGCCCACTCTTAAGCTGGCGACCCTGGGGTTTCAAACCTGAGTCCTCAGCGTCCCAGGTTGATTCTCTATCACTGCACTACCACCGGTTAGGCCACAGCCTGGTTTTTATATAGATCTGATTAAATACACTGAGTTACTATTCATTCTATTAGCTATAAGTAAATATCTTTAAGTTTTTAAAGTGCTGTCACTGGAACCATGATTTAGGAATTCCTGAGTTTAGCACCGAGTTCTTTCACCAACCTTAAAATTCCCCATCCCTGACTCCTCAATAATTTTTTTTTCTTTTCCAAAATCACTGTGAACTCCATCTTTTATGTAAACGTTAGAGCTTTGCAGGGTTTGAATAGTATTACTTTCTTGGTTAAATCCCATTATCTCTGCCTCTGTTTCTCCCAGCTTTCCTGGGATCATCCTTTCATTTTCCACATCTGCCCTCCCACTAATAAAGATACAAATGTAGACACTCTTACTTGAAGCACTTTCCAAATGAAAGAACAGAGAAAGTAAAGAAAGTAGAGTAGATATTGTCAGTTACACCTGAAAATGGCTATCAATTGCATATGTGTCCTTTTTGAACCTCAAGTTTTCTTGGCAAAATGAGGTTTGGCTAGAAGATGATCCATAAGATTCTTTCTAGGGCTAAATTGTCTTAATGAACAAACATTGACTGCAGCTGCATGTTGTATTTGACTTTAGGATTTATGGTAGTTAAGGAAACTAGGAAAAGATGTTGAATTATATGGTGTTCATTGTCTGAAAAAAGTTTAAGTGTGGGCTTGCACCTGCAGAGATAGAATGACTCAAGTATGGAAGCATATTTTGGGACCCTGGAAAAAATTTTAAGTTGTGTCTGTGCAAAAGTCACAGTGATGATTCTAAGTTCCAAGTGACCAAAAGTTAAACTGAGCTGGCTTAAGCAAAGAAGATAATGTACTGACTTACACACACACACACAGTGGAAGGGTAGATACAGGGGGTCCTCAGGTTATGACACAGTTCCGTTCCTACGACAGTGACGTAATCCAAATTTTGGTGTAAGTCGAAACAAACCCTAGCCTAAGTCACTTACCTGTCCTAACACAGTTGTAAAATCATAATCCAGAACATAAAAACACAAACTAAGCCACAGAAAAAGGAAAAGGACATAAATATACTGCACTGTACACTGTAATGTAGTAACAGAAAAATGACAAAAATAAGTGTAAAAAAAATCTTTTACCTTTATTTCTGTGGTTGGCTTGCACACAGGAAGGGGCATTGCAAGGTGGGAGAGAGTGACCTATTGGGAGGAGGAAGCTGGAGAGACAGGAGAACTTGCAGAAGGTGCTGGAGATACTGGGCCAGTGAATCAGGATTGCCTAAGGCAGTCAGTGGTCCCCAACCTTTTTTGGGCCATGGACCGGTTTAATGTCAGAAAATATTTTCACGGACCTGTCTTTAGGGTGGGATGAATAAATGTATCACGTGACTGAGACAAGCGTCAAGAGTGAGTCTTAGATGGATGTAACAGAGGGAATCTGGTCATTTTTAAAAAATAAAACATCGTTCAGACTTAAATATAAATAAAACGGAAATAATGTAAGTTATTTATTCTTTCTCTGCAGACCGGTACCAAATGGCCCACAGACCGGTACCAGTCCGCGGCCCAGGGGTTGGGGACCACTGGCCTAAGGAACACCCAGGAAACTTTGGAGATGATTCTACCTGTACTACAGGTGTTTCATCTCGAGAAGCAGCTGATGTAGAAGGTACAAGATCTGTTGCAGGCCTCTCTACCTTCTTAAAGAATTGTTCCAGGCTAGTCTGGAAGGTTGATAACTTCTTCTCTTCCAAAATCTGCCTATGACATTGCAAGGCATCCATAACAGCTCTGTAGACCTGACTGAATCTCATTGCTGGGGTCCTCAGCCTGAAATTTTGCCAACCCTTTCTCTACCATAGAAAAACCTTCTGCCAAAACCTTGGTAGTAAATCTCTTGGGTTCTGAGATTTCTACCTCTTCCTCTTCAATCAGTGGCTTCTCCAGCTGAATGAGGTCCTCAGCAAACAGCTCCTCACCAAACAAAGCAACACAAACAGAATATTTCTGCTTTTAACAGTCCAAACTGGCATAGGTAAGTGTAATGGGTGACACCAACTCCCTCACTCATATGCAGTGTTACTGCATATTCTTCCGCCGTGCGCAACCAAACTAGTTCGCCTATGTAGTCTGTAAGTATGACACTAATGGCGTAAGCCTAAACACTCATGTCTCAATTTTTTAAAGTTTTTATGAGAGTGAGCATTGTAAACTTGAAATATCATATGTCAAGACTGTTGTAACCCGAGGACCCCCCTGTAGTTAAATGTCCTCAGAATTGCATCTCATCTTTCTCTCATATTTTGGGATTAGTCAGGCTGATTTTTTTTTTTTTTTGTATTTTTCTGAAGCTGGAAACGGGGAGAGACAGTCAGACTCCCGCATGCGCCCAACCGGGATCCACCCGGCATGCCCACCAGGGGCAACGCTCTGCCCACCAGAGGGCGATGCTCTTTTGCGACCAGAGCCACTCTAGCGCCTGGGGCAGAGGCCAAGGAGCCATCCCCAGCGCCCGGGCCATCTTTGCTCCAATGGAGCCTTGGCTGTGGGAGGGGAAGAGAGAGACAGAGAGGAAGGAGGGGGGGTGGAGAAGCAAATGGGCGCTTCTCCTATGTGCCCTGGCCAGGAATCGAACCCGGGTCCCCCGCAGGCCAGGCCGACGCTCTACCGCTGAGCCTACTGGCCAGGGCCAGTCAGGCTGGTTTTATAAAGCTGAAACCATGACAACAGGCAAATTCAGCATTGTATCTTTAAACCTTCATAACTTCATAACCAGAGATGTTAGAGGGTAAAAAAAAAGAAAATCTAAGGAATGGTTTTGATTGGCTGGGCTTGGGTCACATGCTGATTCCTGGATCAATCATGGTGTTTCCTCCCAATGGAGCTGAGGGTGAAATGGAATTTTCCCATAAGGGGATGTGGTTACCATTTCAGGTGAGCGAAAAGGACATGACTGTTTCACCATGTTGTGGTTACTCCCTTTACCCCTTCTACTCTAGGGTCAGGTCTGCCATATAAATTTGCCCTTCTCAAAAGTCTACTATACCCTCCAAGCTCCTATGTCCTTTAAAAAATTGTGACTTAACACCTGACTGAAGTTTACCTGCCTGGTCTCCTCAGTGTCTTTCTCTAAGTGCTTTTCATGGCAGTAATTAGTGACGTTGATAAATTAATCTGTGCTGCAAACAAATTGGCTAGAGGTGATAAAGACCACCAAGGATACACTTGCCATCCAATCAAGTTAGATTAACTTATTGAGCAAGGGGACCACACACCAGAGAGACGATGGGGCACTTCACCAGTAAAGGGAAGACATACTTGCTAAAGCAACTTGGGAAAAGGGTGGGGTTTTGGTAAAATTTCAACAAAACAGTGTTGTGCTTGCTTAAAGCAAAGCGAAGCCATATAAGAAGGCCTGGGCTGAGATGAGAAAATGGGATTCTGTTTCCTTGGAAACTAAACAAGTTAAGATAAGTGTGGACTGTTGTGTGCAAAATCTTTATCTGAAGCTCTGCACCTAGGTTGGAAATTGAGACTCTTTCTGTTAAAATGACTTAGCTCCTTCAGGCAAGAATGAAGTGTTTCATTCTCACCAAATGTGGTTTCAAACAGCCAAGTGGCTGACAGTGTATGGTTTTTGAGAACAAGTTTTCTCGTGTTCTTTTGTTAATTAATGAAACGTGTGTTTTTTCCCCAAAGTTTCACAGAAGAAATTCTTCCCTCTTCACCTGTCATACAGGGTGGGGCAGAAGTAGGTTTACAGTTGTGAGTACACAAAAGTTTATTTTTATGTTTTTGTTTTATTAACTGTTGTATTATTTTCCATAAGACCAACTGGAAATCTGCTTTTGCCCTACCCTGTATATACACTTGATCAGGGTCTCTTCTGAAATAACAGCATGGCTTTAAGGTGGAAATGCTATGTCATTTACAAGGAGAGGTTGGAGAAAGTCTTTTGGAGTTTAGGTATGTTATAGAGGCCATTATTCACCATTTATTCTCTCTGAAAATATTTCTTGAGTTCCTACTATGTGCCAATCATTGCAAAGGAGACTTGAATTTCTATCCTTGAGCTATCACAAAAATATTTAGTGAGGGAAATATGGTGGAAGGATACAAACTCAGAACTCCACGATAAGGACAATACCGGATTTTGGCATAAACGTTTGCAAGAACAAAGAGGAAGGAATTGCGATCTCTGTTCTGAAGAATTTTGTCCCTGTCATGGAAGTAATAATCAGTGGGAGGAAGAATCTGAGTTTTTTAGGTGAGGAGATTCCGTTTTGAAGACATTGGAAAGCGCGGCAGACACTTGATTTGTGCCCCAGATCTGCTCAGCGCAGCTCTGAGCTCACCTGCAGCAAGTGGACAGTTCCTGAGCATGAGCACAGCCCCCCACCACGTCCTGAGCGTCTTCTAGCCTATCCCCACGGAGGTGGGGGTGGGGCTTTCCTCATTGCTAAGGTAGCTCACTCAGCCTGCTTGCAGGGCAGCTTGGAACTGTCCAGGGTTTAATCCTTTCTCTTCTCTAGGGGCAATCCTCAATCATTGAGGAGTGACATTCAGTGACGAAATCCCAGCTGTCTTTCACTGGGACGTTTCTGAGGATCAGTCTTAGTTTCGCAGAGGATGCCCAGTGGGATTGAACCTCTCAGTTGCCGATAGAGGTGACACACTCATTAAGGCACACTGTTTGGCTTTTATTCCTTCAGGTCTTACTTTCTGTATTCCTTCTCTTGCTTCCCTGGATTGCTTTCTGAATAAATTGCCTGCACCCAAGTCCTTGTCACAGGTTCTGCTTTTGGGGGATGCAAACTAAGACAGCAAACCTGTCCCCTGTAGGAGAACAGCACACAAGGAGGAGTGAGAAGATGGCTTGAAGGTCAAGGAGAGTAGAGAAAAGTGGTGAATGCTCTGGGGTGACAGAAGAAATAAGGTCTTACTGCATATTTAGGATCAGTGTTAGTGTTCAATACCATGAGCCAAAAGTCATCTTGGGGTCAAGCTAACTGCCTTGGGGAATGAAGGGGAGGCTAGAGGAGAGGAATGCTATTGAGGGGTGAGTCAGAGGGAGAGCATGGCTTTTTGAGCAGAAGGAGGGAACGGAAGACTGAAAGCACTGGTTGGCATTAACTATTTGAGCTTAACTGTTTTTTTGCTGAAGAATTTTATATGTGATAGCTTAATCATTTCCCTGAGAGAACCAGAACATTTAGGGAGCATTTACTGCCTCGGCTATCGGTGAAGTGACTCTATTTCTGAGTAGACCAAACTTTCTTCTGTGGTAATAGGTTGAGCTGGACACATGGCTGTCTAGTTGGAAATCAAATCTCAAGTCTTCCCTGCTCCTGGGTGTGGCTGTGTGACTAAATTTGGAACAATGGAAAGTGGTGGTAGGAATGGGACCAACTTCTGTTTTGCTGACTTAGTCGGTTTAGTCTCTAGGGTTAGCTCTTTCTCCCTTCCCACTGGCTACCCTGGTGGTACTTGAAGAAACTTCAGATAGAACATGTTGAATATTAACCTGGGTCCCTGAGTGACTATGTGGAGGAAAGCTTCTTGCTGACCCTAAATACCCAACTGGGACTGAATTAGGTGAGAGGGAAATGACCTTCCTTGTTCTTTAAGCCATATTATTATCTCTTGTTACAGCAGGTTAACTCTTACCCAAACTCACGTATACACACATGTAAATACTTATATATCTCCTTTGATTCCATCCTAATCCATACTCTGGATTTGGTGTGAGTTAGTTTGAGAATCCAAGGAAAATATAGACACTTGATTTTTACCCTGTCTGTTAAAGGTTATCAATGCAGGAAGTGGTTGTCATTGTTTAGTTCATTAATTTATCCATCCATTCACCTGTCCATCTACACATCCATCCAAACATCCGTTACACATGCATTTTGAGACCTAATATGTACAAGAATCTTTGCTAGGGGATATCCAGGAGATTAGGAGTGATACAAAGATGAATGATACTCTGTCCCTGGTCTCAATGAGTTTATAGGCAAGAGACTTCAGCTAGAGACTAAATCATTAAAATAGGGACAATTAGAGTCCATTTTTATTCTAGGATATCTTAATTAAATTTGAAAAAGGCTAGCTTAATTTATTATTATTTTTGAGAGTGCTCTCTCTGCTAAGGTTTTGTGTTTATTTCCAAGACCAGTGTTTACAGAGTTTAATGGCAATAAGCATGCATGAGCACAAGCAATATGTCACTCACCATAAACAGAGTTCTTACTCCTCCTCTTGCCCCTCCTCCTGTCTTCCCCAGGAGAGTATTAACCACTGGAAAAGCTGATGTATATCCTTGAGCCTTTCTGTACTGTAGGCTCAAACAGATTCTTAAGGAATGAAGACAAGAAGAAGAAATCAAAAGGACCAGCTCATCTACAGCCATACCACCCTGAACGCGCTCGATCTCATCTGATCTCGAAAGCTAAGCAGGGTCGGGCCTGGTTAGTACTTGGATGGGAAAGTACCAGCTCAGAAGGCTTTGCCAGGTAGGAGGACATTCCTTTTCCCAGGGATAGCTTTCTGATTGGAAACTCTGGGGCTTTTTTTTCCACTTATTTTTTGCAAATATACTGTTTCTTTTTCATTTCTAGGCAGTGAGAGACAGAGACCTATAGACAGCTAGAGGAGAGAAAGGTAGAAACTGAGGGAGAGATGTTGAATAGCAAAGAGATGGAGAACAACTGAGAAATGGAGGAAGACACACAGAAAAAAACAAACCTAAAGAATATGTTGGGTATACAGAGAAGGAGGAACCTTTAGATGAATACTATGACAAAAAGGGATCGGCACCTCTCTGAACTGTTCTTGAATAGGAAGACGTGAAATATTTTGAGATTACACCTAGCATTTATCATCTGTGTGGAATAGCAAAACTGATTTAGGGGACTCACACATGTGGCATGAATGATGTATTTCATTGATGCAGATCTTTGGGAGACTTTAAAAATGGAGATTAGAGTTAGGATGTAAGGACAAAGAAAGAAGAACACACTAAAATTGAATGAATAAACAGACTTAATAAAGAAATAAAACTCAGGTTAAAATGATTCTCCTTCTCAGAGCATTCTCAGGGCCAATAGGGGCAATTCTGAGTTAGAAATGAAAGTCTTTGTACATTTAGTTTGCTGGGTTCCATACAATTTGACTACCATACCACATACAATCTTAATAAATAAGTTAAATGGTTATTTACATTTTTATGAAAAATTTCAAACATACAACAAAATTTTAAAAATTTAGAGACTACATGTATACTCAACATTGACATCCATCATTAACATTTTAATATAGTTGTTTTTCACATAACTATTCCTCTATTCATCCCTTTATCCATTTTATTACTTTATGCATTTAAAGTAAATTGTACACTGTGCTGGCATGCCAGCCCATGCTGGGGAGGACCCCTGACCTAATTTAGCTTATAGCTACAGCTAAAGTAGAATATTCTCATGGCCTCAGCATTCCGAATCTTACTAACAGAGGCGGGATGCATTCCTTGTGCGTCAGCCCTGCAGATATTGCAGAAAAGCGTTTTATTATCTCAGAACAGTGTGTACTTTTGCAAAGATATTGTACAAATGTGCTGAAGTATCTGTAACCTTGTGGTTTTTGTCTATATATACCCTTCTTCCCCCGAGCTCATTGCTGTTCATTGCTTTCCCACTTGGCGGACAGACCACTGGCTGGTGAATAAAAGCTCTCCAAATTCCTAATCAATTTGGGCTCTGGTTCTGTTACTTATGGGTTAACCACAACATTTGGGGGCTCATCCGGGATTCACCAGACTTTTCTGGTGATTGGGCCCATTTGGAACTTTGGGTGCCCTGCCTAGGGGGAGATCTCTGAGAGATGTTCCTCAGCCCCAGGCACAAGGTGGCTGGAGAAATCAAACGAGCATTTGCCTAGGGGGTGAGCTCTGAGAGATGTTCCTCAGCCGCAGGCACCGAGGAACCAGAGGAGCACCTGCCTAGGGGGAGAGCTCTGAGAGATGTTCCTCAGCCCCAGGCGGATCTTACCGGTAAGTAACTGGGTCCGGACAGGTAGGGACGCCCCTAGGGGGGTCGGCGGTAGGGCTGGACACAGCATAACCTCTGTGACTCGATCCTGGCACATGATGGTGGCCAGTGATCTCAGATTTAGGGTGGCCAACGATCTCAGGTTTGGGATCAGGTTCAGTTTGTTGGCCAATCAGGTTTCAGGTTTGGTTTTGTCTGGTTTGTTTTTTGTCTGTCTATACATTCTTGGGGGAGTGTTTGTCTTTCTCAGCCTAGACCTTGTCAAGTCTGTCAATATGGGTCAGTCTGCTTCTTGTGCTAAGTGTATGCCACTTCAATGATTTTTGAATAATTTCCAGGACTTCAAGAAACGAGCTACTGACTATGGAGCTACTGTTAGCTCTGGGAGACTACATTTTCTGTGCGAGTTAGAGTGGCCAGTGCCCCCCCACCCCCACCCCAGGGAACTGGCCTTCTGAGGGATCTACTAATATCTCTCTTGCTTATTGGGTTCAATCAGTCATCTTCAGGTGTGCTAGACACCCGGACCGGTCGGCCTCTCCGGGGGTTGCCTGACCCCACTAGATCTCTAGGAGGGGTGCCCCTGAGACGTTCCAGGGCTCCAGTTTTCCTGTGGGTCTCAGACAACTTCCCGGCAGTCACCCCTGGTCCCCAGATTTGACAAAATTAAAGAGTGTAAATTCTGACCTCCAGAGGTAAGTAAGGCAAATCTTTTGCTTTACAGAGTTCTAGCTTTTCTGTTTGTGACTAGTCAATTTAAGACTGTAGGACCAAGACGTTAGTAGAGAGTTAAGTCCTGTCTCGGGTTTCCTAGGACACCTCTGTGCTGTCTGTTCATCTGCTCATGTCGAGATCTCATTCTTTGCTTTTATTGTTTCTGTCTGAGAACCCCTGAGTGATTAGTGTGTAAGTAGGGATCGATCTCTGGTGCCTGCCCCTGAGTTTCAGTTTCCAGTCTGTAGCTGCTGTGAGAGACACAGCCAGGCGAGCACCTGAGAGGCCCCTGACAGGGAGCCCCCTTCCTTTGTCTGTTGAACTGTGCCTAAAAGTCAAGTGTCAATGTACATAGTATATTGTCTGTTCTGAAGTTTCTCTTTGTTCGTCAGAGAAATCTCTCGTGACATTTTCTGGTTTGAAGCCACCTTCTCCTGACCCACTAGATCTCTTTTCTTAGATCCAAGACCTCTAGTTTCAAGGCTCTCTGTCCAACTTCTCCCTTGAGGAAAGTGCTTTTTCTGTTAGCTCCAATCTTTCCTCTTGTGTGAGGTACTTAGCCTTGAAGAGGCGATTTCAATTGGAAATTTCTGGCGTAAAACCAGAGGGCAAAAGTAAAGGGAAATTCGTAAACAAGCCCACAAATGATAAGAACTAACTAAAGACCTAAGAGAGTGCTAGAGAAAGTATAGAGTAGAAACTAGTTTTAGATATTCAGATATCCACCTACTGACCCAAAGAAGTTTCACCCATTTGGAAAATACCGGGTAGGAATTAATATTAAGAAGATACATGGAAAACTCTCTGTAAATTAAAATAGCCAACTTTAGAGCAGAATGGCCAAATCAAGGATTGCTAGACTCAGAGAAAGCACAGGCAGTCAGTCTAGCCTACTACTAGCGGGTACCTACCCGCAAGCAGGTGGCATAGCCAGGATGCGGCTGAGTACGGCAGCAGAGGCAGCAGGAGTAAGGAAAGGCAGCCAGGCTGCAGCTGGCTGCATGAGAAGCAGCGGAGAGAAGGAAAAAATAGAAGCGGCCGTTTCCCTTTACGGCTCTAAGCACCTGCCCCTCCCCCTCAGGCACCGGGAATCCCAGGCACCCTGACCAATTCCCTAATGTTGTATAACAAAGAAACCTCTTTCTTAGCTCAAGGGCTGCAGCACTGCTTAGTCAGGCAAAAGATAACAGCGCAGTAAGCTAGAGGCAGGCTACTACCCCTTGCTACAACCCTCCTCCCTCCCCTGCTCTGGCTTCAGGGAACCCCCGCCTCCTACCTAGAGCCAGACCCGAGAAGAAGATTTAGGGAATAGGTACTGCCCCTTCTAAAGCCACCGCTTTAGCCATAATAGTCAAGAGTTGTAAGAAAGAGTCCTCAGGGTTACTATGTCCCTGAGGAAATTGAGGACCTTATGTAAACTAGAATACCCCACTCTTAGGAAAATGAGTTTATAAAATTTGTGTTCTTTGAGTTTGCTACCCTGACTACTATATTGACTTAATGTTATAAAGCACTGTAGGTCAAGAAGAGGGCAGGAACAACCTAAGACAGGCACAGTCGAAGAGGGGCCATCAGGAGAAGGTTTAAAAACTAACAAAGGTGAAGCTCAAACCCTCACCCCAGAGAATACAGGAGACTGCTCTCCTGAAATAGTGGCCATCATCCACTGTCCAGGGCACCAAAAGAGAAGGACTCTGTAGAAATTCGAGAAAAACCAAGCAGCTGATGATACTACCAATAAGGTAGCCCTAAAACCAGCGGGGTTTTAGGAAATTTTAGTAACTTTACTAGAACCCTTGTTGCCTAAGGTTTTTTGCAACCAATTAGAAAAGTCAGACTTAGAATCTATTATAGAAGGCATAATGTCTGAGTGTTTAGTCTATGCCCAAATAGATTTTACTAAAGTAATTAACAGGTAAGAAAGGCACTCAATTTTAATTAGAAATTACATTGTGCCTGCAGGCCCCAAAGTTCAGGACAGGTAGAATGCATAAATCAGATCTTAAAGGAAACTTTAACCAAATTTATTTTAAAACCGGTGAAACGTAGCCCACCTTATTCCCCTTAGTCCTCCTTAGGGCGAAGTACACCCCCTACAGGGAAGAATTCACTCCTTTTAAGATAATGTTGGGGGGGGGGAAACCCCCTCCCTTCCTACTGAAACTCAGAGAAGAAATAAAAGCTGTGTTAAGTAACCACTCCTTCCTTAAGTACTTACAGGGTCTACAGATACTCAGTAGGCTGCCCAAAAGACTGTCCGAGAGGCGCCTCCAGCACTGCCAGGGATCTGGTACATCCCTTCCAGCCTGTAGACTCAGTCTAGGTAAAGAAGTACACCACCCAAGGACTAACTTCTACGTGGACGGGTCCACCACAGCCGGTTGGAGCCTGCAGTCCCAGCAAAGACACCCTCGCTCGTAGACAGCGGAGACTGACCTCACCAATCCTTGTAAATTGACCCTGAGATGGACAGCATGCCCTGCTCCAGCCATAGACCAGAGCTGGCTGGTCTACGCATGGCTAATACCTGAAGAAACTCACTGAGGACCTCCTTTTAATTAGACTTAAAGAGGGAGGGAAACTGAAGTCCAAGGAAAGCCAGAACAAGTTGTCTTAAGAGTTGATACATGGCCTGACCTGTGGTGGCGCAGTGGATAAAGCGTCGACCTGGAAATGCTGAGGTCGCTGGTTCGAAACCCTGGGCTTGCCTGATCAAGGCACATATGGGAGTTGATGCTTCCAGCTCCCCCCCCTCTGTCTCTCCTCTCTGTCTCTCTCTCTCTCTCTCTCTCTCTCTCTCTCTCTCTCCCCCCCTCTCCTCTCTAAAATGAATAAATAAAAAATTAAAAAAAAAAGAGTTGATACATGTACTGCTATGAGTCATACAGAAAGGAGACATAAGTCCCTTTGCTAGAAGGGAAGCTACAAGGTATAAGATATAGAAATACTCTTAAAACGAAAAAGGAAGAAAGGAAGTTATTATAAAAGCCAGTTACTTCTGAATAGTTAAGAAGGTTTATAAAACTGAAAAGTTTATGTAAGTTGCAGAAGGTTTTTACAGGTTGTAGGAGGTTTGTACAGAGAAGAAAAACGCAAGGCAGAAAGAAATTAGTATAAAATTTATTCTCTTCATCTCCTTAGCTCACTATGTTACTTACTGCTCTACCGGACCCCTCATTTTACTTATAGTAGAGGCCACCATTGATCTGTGTATTATGCAGTATGTACAAAAAAGAATTCAAGCCATAAAGCTTCTAGTATTAGGGGCACATTATCAACCCGTTCATACTGATAAGGAAACAATGATTTGTTTCCCCGATAAAACCAGTGGTGAATGTGCTGGCGTACCAGCCCATGCTGGGGAGGACCCCTGACCCAATTTAGCTTATAGCTACAGCTAAAGTAGAAAATTCTCATGGCCTCAGCATTCCGAATCTTACTAACAGAGGCGGGATGCGTTCCTTGTGCGTCAGCCCTGCAGATATTGCAGGAAGGCAGTTTATTGTCTTAGAACAGTGTGTACTTTTGCAAAGATATTGTACAAACGTGCTGAAGTAACTGTAACCTTGTGGTTTTTGTCTATATATACCCTTCTCCCCTCGAGCTCATTGCTGTTCATTGCTTCCCCGCGCAGCGGACAGACCACTGGCTGGTGAATAAAAGCTCTCCAAATTCCTAATCAATTTGGGCTCTGGTTCTGTTACTTATGGGTTAACCACAACATAGACATCAGTACACTTATTCCTAAATACTTCAACATGCACATAATTTACTAGAGCTCAAGGGAGTAATTACTTTGTAAAGAATTGCAAGAAAAGTTAAGGTGAAATCGATCAGTTTTAGTTTTTTGTACGTGATTTTTAGATAACTCGGGCTAATATTTTTACTTTTAAATTCACTGGACAGACGTAGGGATGATGATGATTATTAGGGATGACTTCTTTGGGGTGAAAGAATAAAAACCATTAGTTAAAAATTATTCCCCAGGATCTACAGGAGAAAAATTTATCACCTCTTTTGTACTGATCTTCTAAAACTAAGAAATAGGTCCAAGGCATACCAAAAATGGAAGGGTGCTTCTTTATTTCAGGCCCTGAGGGTTTAACCCACAAGCTTTGAAAAGCGTCTGCCATCACATGATTCTGTCTGGTAGTTTCTGACTCACAGGAATGGGCTGTAAAAGGTCTAAAGATGTGTTTATCTTGACTTGAAGAGTAATGAAGCCCTGTCTATATTTTTTGCAGAAACAGAAAATCTGGTGTGCTACACAGTCACTAGGAAGTGAAATGAGAGATATTATCTCCCTGATATTTTCGCCTGAAATATTCCCAACCTAAAAACACAATGACTCTTTTAAGAAAGATCATACAAGAAATTGTTTTGCTCAAACATTCCATCTTTTTCTTGTGTCTTATGTTTGAGCAACTCACTATCTAAGTGAATTTTTGTGGCCATGAGTTTTAGAAGATTCACTTTTCTGCCGCATCTCTCCCTGCCCCTTGGATGTGGGTTGCAGTCACTAAAAGGCTTCATTTTAGGTTTCTCAGAGATCTTAAACCAAGTCCCTTCCAATACTACGCCCATGAACTGGTTTTACCAATTCTGCAAACTTGCCAAATGTTTAGATTTATACTGTTTGTTATGATTATATAAATATTTTGAATATAAATGAAAAAATAACTACAATTAAAATGTCAAAGCAATACCAGTTGGCTGGGAGTCCTTCATTTCTCCCAAAATAATGGCCTAAGGAGCACCAATTTTTCCTAGAGTGCCTCTGAATCTTTTCTTTAAAAGGATTTTATTTGTTGATTTTAGAGAGGTGGGGGAGGAGTGGGAAGTAGTTGCTTCTCCTATGTGCCTTGACCAGGCAAACCTGGGATTTCCAACTGGCGACCTCAGCATTCCAGGTCTATACTTTATCCACTGCGCCACCAAAGGTCAGGCTAAATTTTTGTTTAGAGCATTCTATCTTAAGGACAGGAAGTTATTTATTTTTTTCTGAGTAAAATAATTTATGCAACAAATATATGTTGAGCACCTACTATGTGTGAGGCCCTGGGGGATACATCATAGAAACAAAAAGATTCCTCGTAGTGCTTATAGTCTATTTAAAGGTGGGGTGTAACAACAGATAATTAATAAAAAACCATGATGAACATTGTATAGCAGGTTAGGAGGTGATAAGAACTATGGGAAAGAGGAAAAGCAGAGCAGGGTAAGGGAGGTTGGGTGTGCTGGGAAAGCAAGGGTGGGAAGCAATTTTAAGAAAAATGGCTAGGGTGGAGCTAACTGTGAAGGTGAGTGACATTAGAGCACAGGCTTGCGGGAGGTGAGGGAATTAGCCATGTGTGTATGTGGATATATGGGGAAGAGTGTTAGAGGTGGAGGAAACAGCATATGCACAGACCCTAGCAGGGAATGTACAATAACTGGCTATTTAAAGAACATCCAGTGGGCCAAGATGATCAGAGTATAGTGAGCCAGAGTGAGAGATGAGACAGAGAGAAGCTGGGGCCAGATCACAGAGGGCCTTGTAACCCATCTTGTCTTTTTACTATGAGCAAAACAGGGAGCCATTGAAAGGCTCTGAGCCAGCCAAGGTGACTTAGACTTTGAAAGGATTTCCCTAGATATATTGAGAGGAGACTTAAGGGAAAAAGGTTAGCAGCAGGGAGACCCATAGAGGTCGCTGTGGTAATCAAGTAGGAGAGGGGATGATGGCTCAACACAGGCTGTTTGCAGTAGGAATGGTGGGAGAGGATCCGTTTCTGGGTCTGTGGCTCTAATGAGGAGCCAACAGAATTTCCTGCCAGATTAAATATAGGGCGTGTGTGTGAGAAAGAGGAGGAAATGGATTTGGGTTCATGCTAGGAGAAGGTTGCCCTTGACATGAATATGAGAAATGAAGGGAGGGGGGAGATAAAGAGGAAAGAGCAAAGAAGGGAACTGTTCTAGGTGCTGAGCGTATACAAATGATGAAGACAGTCTTTCCAAAGCCTAGTTATTCACTGAAATAAGTGAACAAGTTTCAGAGGAAGAACAGAACATGAAGTGATTGGCCATCAGGCTTGGATTAGGGAGGTGATGTTTAGCTGGGTTTTGAAAGGGGCCTGCTGGGTGTGTGTTGCATGAGTGTGTGTGTGTGTGTGTGCACCTGTGCATCTGTGTTGGAGCCAAGGAGTGGAGTGCATCCTTTTAGGTAGAGGGAAGGAATAGTGTCATGTTGGGAATCTGCGAAGTCTGTATGAACTTGGCAAAACACATTATCCTATAATTATGTTGCCTTCAGAAAGTTAGCCTAGTCAATGTGTGTTAATATCTATAAAGAAATGTTTATTTTTCTGAGGGCCAAATAGGTTTGTGTTGATGCATTTGATGGGTATTTTTGAAGTTTGTCTTTAAAATTTTATTATACACTATTTAGATTTTTTAAAAATGGTACCAAAAATAACTCAATGGCAATTTGTTATTTCAAGCTGAAGTTCTAGAGACAAAAGTGAAAGATTCATCTCAAAGAACCTACCTAGGCAGCTAGTTTCAAAGAGCTTGTGTCATCCGAATGACGACAGTGACAAGAGTTGGTGTTACACCAGATACCCTACTCCTTTGATTCAGGGAGTCTTCTCTCACTGCTGTAAAGGGTCTATTATCACCCCAAATTTTACTTTCATCATAGCATGGTTATTTCCTACACACAAGGAAGCAAAAATGTCATCACTGCTTTTTGATTCAAGCAAAGCATTTCTCTTGGAATAAAAAATGCTGGATCTTGGCTTTGTTATTGAGAAAGGACTAAATTTTGGGACATTGTCCAATAATTTTTTGCTTGACAAAGGTAAGAATAACCTCTCAAGTTTTATAGCTTTTTACAAAGTCCTTGCTCCCCCATTAGCTCATGCCACCCTGCTAAGTATGAGGACAAGGTGTCATTGTATTTGAGGCTGACAGAACCGAGGATTAGAGAGTTCAAGAGACTTCCAAGAATTCACATAAAAAGAATGTGGCAGTGGTGACACTTGAAGCAGAAAACTCAAAGTCAGGTTCTGTGCAAACCTTATTGCTCCAAACTATACTTTCTCTCCAGCGTCTGGAGCAACCTTCGTCTTAAAGGACATAGAAGAAATAAAAGACCATGTATGTGACACCAGACCTGATAATTGCAGAGGGCCATCTTGCCCTTATTCACTAACATGACCTGCTCTTTCTGTGTTTCTTGGTGACAGGAAGTAAGGAGTGACAGAGTGCCCTGACCTACCCAGGTCCTTTGGAAAGAGGCCTGATATGTTTAGTGGATTGTAGGCTTCCTTTCTGAATGAAACATCTCAGAAAGATCACGAGCTTGATCTCACCCATTTCTATGGCTGGGGTGATGAAGTTCTGAGCCACACATAAGTTGAAAGAGTTTGAGTAAATATTTTTTTTCATTGGATCAAATCATTCAGCAGTTTGTCCAACCATTTATATAATGATCATAAAAGGAAAGATTTATTAGTTGGATTCAATGTAGCCAGCCCTACAATAATTTCTCAGACCAAGTCTCCACCCTCGATGTGTTCACAGCCCAGAGAGGGAGATGGGCATTAAACAGAGAATAACAATGCGATCTGGCAAATGGCATCATTGATCTATGAGCCAGTAGTTATGGAAAACTAGATAAATCAGGATATGAAGAGGGCCTAGGATAGTTAAGAAATTTCCAACAGCTGTGATTTTGTTCAGTTACAAAATTTTAAACTTCTTCTTTTAAATACAAATTAACTGTATGCTGATCTTGTAATTAGCACAGCTGACAGGATTCACATGGCCATCAGCACCCATTTATTGCTTTGCTGAACTCTGGCGTAGTCATCTTTCTCTTTCCCTGGAGGAATGCTCCAAGACTCTGCATCTTGTTATATTTTTCTTTTGGAGCCTAATGACACATTAATTGTCATTGAAATGTTTGACACAGCCTCCCTCAAATATTTTGCAACAAAGTTGTATATATATCCAAGCAGTCATAAGATTTGTGAATGGGCACAAGAAGCAAATGTTAATATTTATACAATAGGTTAAGGCTAACCTTCAGTTTCTTTTAACTGTCACACATGGGTGTGGTTTTTAACGTGTTATATACAAAAAAATCTGTTTATGTCCCCCAATTGTTTGCCTCCTGGAGTTTTCTATTGCCCAGATGTGGTATGCTACAAGTCTGTTGTGTAGGAAAGCCAAATCTGTGATGTTTAAATGACCCCAAGTGACCAGAAGAGAGAGAGAGAGAGAGAGAGAACATAGCTCTGGATTTCAGAGTAAAGTATAATTAGAAAGAAAAAAAAAATGTGTTAAATTAATTTTGCCTATTTGCATTGGGCCTTCCATCCAAATATATTGCAGTGTCTGCTTACCTCTCAGTCATGTAAATATAAAGAAAACATTTTTTAATTGATAATCTCTTCCCTTTCTCCACTTAGCTGATGACAGACATGATTTTCTCTATATGGAACTAGAGATGTCATTGAAATGAAGCAGACATCTGCCTGGGCAGGAGCCATTGCATGCTAAGTGCATAGAAGAATGGTGTAGTCCCTTGGACCAGCTCAGCATATAAATTCTCACACCTTACCCCAGACCTACTGCATCAAAAACTCTTGAGGTGGGGTTCAAGAGGCTGGGTTTTAACTGTACCTCTGGGTGATTCTGATGAAATGGTCAAGTTTGAGAGCCACCGTCACAGAACATTAGGGATGCATCTTTACTTTTATGGTTAAGGGGCCCACAGGGAGAGAACAGAAACCCTAAATGAGACTGGTTTATAAAGCACTGCTGATTGAATTAAATGAAATTAAGGTGGTTTATGGTTGAAGAGTAAGAAACTCTGCCCAGTTCTCCTCCTCCATCCTACCTTCTCATTTTGGGTATTCTAGAAAACCAAAGGTCTTCTTAAAACTTACACAGTCTTAAGAGCTCATACAGCACAGGAGCCCCAATGAGGCTCACCCGAGTTCCCAGCATTCCAAAAGCTTAGCTCCCGAAGCCTTGGGTGACCTCCACTTGGGATGTCTAAAGTCTCCTGTGTCTTTGTATATGCTGTGCTTCTGTCTGAACTTGCAACTTTCTACTCATCCTTTAAGTCTTAGCTCTAGTGACATCTGCTCTGAAGCCTTCACCCAAGTGAAGGGAGGTGCTCACTCACTGTGTTCCTCAGCACCTGGTTTGGATTTCTGTAGGATTTTGCTCACCCCCTGTTATTGAAATCTCTCTCTTTCTCTAGTAGAGTTCCAAGTCCTCTTAGAAAAATAACTATTTCTTTAATTTGTTATTTCTAGTGCCAGTGTCTGAAGCAAACTTCTTCTTAAAAGACATAAAAGAAATAAAAAAAACCAAGTATGTGACATCAGACTAGATCATTACAGAGGGCCATCTTGCCCTTATTCATTAGCATGACCTGCTTTTTCTATGTTTGTTGGTGACAGGAATTAAGGAGGGGTGGAGTGCCCTGACCTACCCAGGTCCTTTGGAGAAAGGCCTGATATGTTTAGTGGATTGTAGCCATTCTTCCTGAATGAAACATTTCAGAAAGATAGGGTAGTTATTTTCACTTCCCTGGTGAGAACAAGCTCATAAAATGCTTGGGTGATAGAGTTTATAAGCCTCAATAAAAACGTTCCCAAGAGCATTGCATGCTTTATTTCTCTCTCTCTCTTTCTCTCTCAATTAGTATAATCTGCTGAGCATTTGAGAGTAAATAATTGATCTCTAATCTTAAGATCCTTTGCTCCATAACATATTGTGTACATTTCTTAATAACAAGAACAGTCTTGTACATGACTGCAACACAATAATCAAAACCAGGAAATTTAACATTAAAAAAGAATTATTCTAAATATTCAATCCACATTAAAATTTTACCCACTATCTCACTTAATGTCCCTTATAACAATTTCTTTTTTTGCAATTCAAGATCATGTACAGTATTGCCTTTAGCTGTCATGCCTGTTTAGACTGTTTCAATCTCAGTTGGCTCTTCAGCTTTTCTTTGTCTTTCATGCCATTCTTAATTGTGAGGAGAACAGGCCAGTTTCTTTTTAGACTGTCCCCAAGTTTAGGTTTATAGGCTGTTTCCTCATTATTAGATTTAGGTCATGGATTTTGAAGAGGGCTGCCATATAAATGATGTTGAGTTTTCTCATGCATAGCATCAAGAGGTACTTGATATTGGTTTATCCTATTATTCTTGGTATTAATTTTGATTACTTGTTTAAGTCATGCTCACAATGTTTGTTCATTGTAGATACTCTATTTTTGCCTTTTGTATTTATAAGTAATTTGTGAGGGGATACTTTGAGACTGTGTTAATATCCCATTTTCTAATACATGTTTACCCAATGGTTTTAGCATCTCTCTCTCTCTCTCTCTCTCTCTTTTAGCAAGGTGGAGGATAAACAGGAAGAGAGAGAGATTAGAAGCATTAGCTCTTCATTGTGGCACCTTAGTTGTTCATTGGTTGCGTTCTCATATGTGCCTTGACCAGGGAGCTCCAGTAGAGCAAATGACTCCTTGCTTAAGCTAGTGACCTTGGACTCAAGCCAGTAACCTTGGTCTTCAAGCCAGCAACCATGGGGTCATGTCTATGATCCCACATTCAAGCCAGAGACCCCACAATCAAGCTGGTGAACCCGAGCTCAAACCGGCGACCTTAGGGCTTCGAACCTGGGTCCTCAGCACCACAGGCTGACACTCTATCCACTGCACCGCCACCTGGTCAGGTGGTTATAGCATCTCTTAATCATTCTTCCCTGAATTAATTGTTACTATGGTAGGTGAAAAGTAATTGTTTTAATTGAACAAATTAATCTTTAAAAATAAATTGTCCTAATGGATGAGTTATTTAAGCAGCATTCTTTGAGAGGAGTCTCTCTCTACCCCAAACCCATTAGAATTATTTCCAGAAAGAATTGGTATTGTATGCCATCCCTACCTAACTACACTTTATTTAATGGCTTCATTTTTTTCCCTCCATGATGGTCCCTATGTGTTCAAATGCAAAATCCCTTCGGCAGCTTAAAGTCAATATAAAAATCTTTATGAAATAGTATATATAATATAGATAGTAAGTCCTTAAAATATATACATTTTTCTCTTTGTTGATATAACACACACAAATGCACAGCTGTAAAATGTTTATAAGCTTTTGACTTTCCCACCAGATTTCCATAAACGGCTCTGGTGCTTTATTTACAACTAACTATAAATACTTCTCATTTCTTATAACTGATTGCATTATATAAGAATGTAGATCGTCTACTTTTATATTTCATCTACCTTTATTAACCCAAGGGTTTAAAAAGTTGAAGGATAGTGTTTTATTGTAATAATAGTAATAATTATAATCAGAATGTATGAATTTATTTTGGATTAGTCTTTCTAGAACTGTCAAAATCTCAAGCTCTTTCCTCTTATAATGTCCTTAATCCATTAGAACAGTCTATTCTTTATGATTCATGCATTCATTTACCTGTATTTAGATGAAAGTTTATTTGAAAGTAGAATATTTATCATCTTAAATTATCTTTCCTCAAATTACTTATGTGCCCCCTTGAAGAGGCATTAATGGGAAGTTGATATAGAAACTGAGAAATAGAAAAATCCAATTATACCAGGGATGTGTTTTGGAAAATCACTGTTTGTAATATAGTGGACAGTATAGTCGGTGTCATAAAATAAAATAGAGGTGCATGCTTTAGTCACTCTTAACTATTAAATTAAGCATGCACAGTAGAAATGTATCCTTGGGGATGCAGGGTGACTACACTTAAATAATCTGGAAAGAGGATCTTTTTTTTTCTTCTTTATTTTCTTAATTAGCTGGAAACGGGGAGAGACAGTCAGACTCCTGTATGCGCCCGACTGGGATCCACCCGGCACGCCCACCAGGGGCAAGGATCTGCCCACCAGGGGGCTTCGCTCTGCCCACCAGGGGGCGATGCTCTGCCCCTCCGGGGCGTCACTCTGCCGCGACCAGAGCCACTCTAGCGCCTGGGGCAGAGGCCAAGGAGCCATCCCCAGCGCCCGGGCCATCTTTGCTCCAATGGAGCCTTGGCTGCGGGAGGGGAAGAGAGAGACAGAGAGGAAGGAGGGGGGGGGGTGGAGAAGCAAATGGGCGCTTCTCCTATGTGCCCTGGCCGGGAATCGAACCTGGGTCCCCCGCATGCCAGGCCGACGCTCTACCGCTAAGCCAACAGGCTAGGGCGGAAAGAGGATCTTAATGGTTGGGTGGCTGCTATTTCTGGGTATCATGATATCATTTCCACACAGTATTCTGTTTAAAAGGACCAAGACTGAAAAATGATTTAGACACTGAGATTTTTGAGAATGATCCTTAAAGTTTACTGATTCTTATCATTTCTGGTATGTAAAATTTCTCTCCCCAAATAGATTGTTCAGTTCAGATCACCAGACACAAAAGCAGAGTTTGTAATTCCATTCTCTGAAGTACCAAATACAGTTTTCGAGACACAAAACTGCTCTTTGAAGAGCCAGTTGGTGAATAAAGGAACTTAGGCCTTGAGCTCACATTTTTACCCCAAGGTAAAATGTTCACAGGTCTTCATTTTACATGAGGCGGACTCTGAACAGGTGAATGACAGTCTGGACTTTAAGATTATCATTGAAGCCGAAATTTGAGATCCAAGCATGCACCATGGAGCTGGAATCAGGTTATGCCAACAGAAAATACTGGGAGCAGTCATGACTTCAGAGGAAGCCCATAGGCTTTGACTCTGGTTTCAGCCTGACCATTTGCTCCACGTGGACTTGATCAAGCCGGTTGACCTTTCGTGGTATGTGTGCTGGCCCGAGGGCTTGATACTGATTTGAGATGCCTACTATATTGTCCACTCTATTGCAAACAGTGACTTTCTAAAACACAGATGTGATATAACCGGATTTTTCCATTCCTCAGTTTCTACATCGACTTCCCATTAATGCCTCCTCAAGGAGGCATTAAGTAATTTAAGGAAAGATGATACACATTTCACTTCCCAATAAACTTGCATCTAAATGCAGCTAAATAAATACATGAATATTAAAGAATAGACTGTTCTAATGGACTTTCACAGTGCCAGAAAGACTAATCAAAAATCAATTCATACATTATGATTGTGATTATTACTATTATTGCAATAAAATGTTATACTGACAATGCATGGCTATGTAACTCTGGTATGCTACTCAACTTTTGGGACCTGATTTCTTCATTTCCATCAATGAAATGAACAGAGTAAAGTTTGCTCTACTGGCCTTTTGCAGGTTTGAGGTGAGGAACATGGAGGTGTTAGCACAGTAACTTACAAAGCAGCGATCAATTAAAAGTGAAAATTAAATGAATTAAATAAAAAATATAAATCAAGATACATAAAACAAAATAACTTCTTTATTCATACACAGCACAAAGTGTTAGTGTTCCTCTACTTCTGCAGATTCTGAGTTTCAGATGAGTGGGAATCCTTTTTTACTTTTACGTGGTAGGTTTTTCCAAGAAGATGTTTTCTATTTAACAAACACTTTAAGAGCCCTTTTTATGTGCCAGGCCTGGGGAAAGTGTTTTACAATAATGAACTCACTTAATTCTGATTGCAGGGTTATGGGGAAGATGCCATTTTACAAGTGGGGAAACTGAGACACAGAGAAGTGAAGCAACTTGCTCAAGATGTATTATTAAGTAGTGGGTCTTGGAATCAAACCTGGGCAGTTGACCTCCAGGAATACTTACTTTTACATTTGCACTCTGCTGAGTATTGCTGCGAGGACACGCGGCTATGAAGATAAAGATGAGGTGCCCCCTGTTCCAGTTGAAGCATCTCATTCAATGTGATCGTGGGGTGTTGTTCTCCTTTTTAAGCACATATATATTATACTTCCTTAGCATCCAAAAATGGAAATGGAATCGGGAGTGGTTAATTTCCATGGGGGCCTTTGGAAGTGGATCCAAGTTTAGGAGAGGGAAGTGTGTTCTGCTTCTTCTGGGAATGTAGGAAATATTTTCAGGCTAGCTAGATTTTTATCAGGCAGATGTGCTCCAGAGAGATTTGAATATCTCTTCATGCCACAAATGTTTATCAGCTCATCCAATGTTTGTATAAAAATACCAGCAAAATCATCCAGGAATGTTTATGTTCTAGCGAATAAATTCACTGTGGGAAACAGAAGTTCTACCCGGGCCTTATATGCTTTCTCCTTTTATAGCCATATCTAGACAACTTTAAATAGGGAAACCTGAGGTATACACTCTGGGTGCTTACAAAATTCTTCCTGAGTTGAGTCAGCAAGACCATTTTCTTTGATAATATGGCAACATGTTCTTTACTTTTATAAAGCTTCCATCTAGGGGATGACATAGTTAAGTTTTCTAAAAAACCAACTTTATTGGCATATAATTAACATACACTATGATGGCCCAATTTTAAGTGTGTGAAGACATAATTTTAATTATGAAGTTTCTTTTTCTCTCTAGATACATATCTAGAATGGAGACTTGGAAGACGTTTTGGGGGATCATCTTCCTTGCAGCTAGTTTTGGCTTCATCAGGTCACAGAGAATTGGTAATGTATCATTTTTTTTTTTTTGACAGAGAGAGAGAGGGAGGGAGGGGGAGAAAGAGAGAGAAGCATCAACTAGAAGTTTCATTTAGTTGTGTCATTGATAGTGTACCCTGACCCTGAGGTGCTTGGGAATGAGCTGGCAACCCCAGGACTCTGGATCGGTGACCCCAGGCTTGAGCCGGCAACCCTGGGATCGAACTGGTGACCTTAGCATGCCAGGACAATTCTCTATCCACTGCGCCAAAAGCCAGGGCTACATCTGATTCTTAAGCCAAAAATGATAACCTTGTCAAGAACATAGTGGTAGTGACAATCTTAAAAGAAAATATTACAGAAGCTTCATAATTAATAGAAGGGAAATGATTCTTTAAAAAGAACTTAGAATCTGGATGCTTTTAATGAACAATAGGACCTTGGTTTGTTTGTTTGTTCAAAATTTAACCTCAAATGACAAAAGATAGATATTAAAAATACTATACTTCTGAATGTGTTAGCAGGCTCTCAAATGCTTTTGAAAGTATGGGCCTACTCTTTCGGGTCTGCATTTTGCTTTGTTTCTTTTGGCAGAGCTATTCCTAGGGCTCATTATTATAAGATGGATAACTTCCTTCACCAAATGCTAGCAACCCCTCTGAAATTTTTTGCAGTCATTTGAACAGATTGTTGGAACTTTTCAAGATGAACTTGTCAAGAAAAGAACGCTTGAGTAGCCTGAAGCCCCACTGAGACAATATTGAGATTTAAATATTCAAATATAATTACACAGGCTGTTATTTGTTGGAAAAAAAAAAAAGACATGAAGTTCTTCCAATTCTCCCTTCAGCTCTGACTCCCCTCACCTGTGAACAGAATCTGTGACAGTCAGTCTTTTCATGTTTGAAGGTGTTAAGAAATAACACTGTATGAAAATGTAATATATTTTTCAACTTGCTCATAGTGGAAGGAATACTTATTTGCCTGAAAAATATTCTACTTTTGTGAGGTTTCTCCTGATTGGGAAGATTAAAAAAACACTTAATGGTCTGTGTTTGATCTCTTCTGAAAGAGATGTTAAGGGGACAAACCAGTTAGTTATCTCGAGGACTCTGAATTCTCTCCGCCTAATAGGATTGCATTGTGGAGGGCCAAAGGGAAATAAAGCTTAAAGGATTTTTAGCTCATATATTATTTGCCTTTTTAATAATTATGATTCCACTAAGCTTTATTACCAAGATTAGGCAAAATTCCAAGAGGTAGTGGTACTCGGGCCTCTATAAGTGACAAATGAATTTAGTATCTATGGGGTATAGCAACCTTTCCACTCCTTCTCTATCTGGTCTTTGCCTTTCTGTAATGTGGACTTAATTTCATCTTCCTTATGGCAGTCCAATGTGTGGACTAGTTTCCAATACAGGCTCTTTCAATGGATATACATGAGTCACTTTGCCTTTCTTTCTAGGTCTTCTTTTTCTTATCTGTGAGATGGATGAGTTGGATTCATTATTCTGTACCTACACTGTTCAATACAGTGACTACTAGTATTGTTCACATGTGACTATTTAAATAAAAATAAATTAAAATTCAATAATAAAATTTTAAATATAATTTCTCAGTTGTACTACCTACATTTCCAGTGCTCAATAGGCACATGTATTGCCTGATCAGGCAATGGTGCAGTGGATAGAGTGTCAGACTGGGATGCAGAGGACCCAGGTTCGAAACCTCGAGGTCGCAGGCTTGAGTGTGGGCTCATCCAGCTTGAGCAAGGTCGCTGGCTTGAGTGTGGGATCATAGACATGACTCCATGGTTGCTAGCTTGAGCCCAAAGATTGCTGTCTTGAAGCCCAATGTCGCTGGCTTGAGCCCAAGGTTGATGGCTTGAGCAAGATCTGCTGTAGCCCCCTGGTATTGCATTGCATAGTCTCATAGAATTATTTCTAGCTCTAAAATGTTCTGATTCTTTTAGTTGGTTTCATTAATGTTCAGTATGTCTTATCCTTTCCTCTTGCTCTCTCTCCCTTTCTTTTTCGCAAATGTTTCCTTCCTCAATTATTCTTTTGGGTGACTATCCTATGCTAGACACTTGAGTGGTAGACAAACAAAAAATATAGTGTCTGTTTCCATGGAGCTCACAGTCTAGTTGGTGAGATTACCATTAATTGAATAAGCACACTAATGAATGTTTGTATTACAAACCAAGATAAAAGGACATGATTCTGTGGAAAATTGCCAGGAGGAAAACAGAAAGAAAAGAGGAAAGGAAGAAAGGATGAAAGAAAGATAGAAGAGAAAGTCGTCAGGGGCAAGTGGGAGTGTAGAAACTTTGAGAATCTGGACTAAGGAGCCTGGAACACAGAGAGCAAAGTGGAGAGGGTAGAGAGATAAAGCTGGAGAGATAGGGCAGGGACAGCCCAAGCTAGGATTTTTACCCTCCTGTTACAAAACCAAGTGCAAGATGTGTTGGACCACTCCGAGATAATTATCCCTTGGTTTTTCAGCCACTTAAAACTAAAACCATCTTTGGCTGGTTTCTGCTTTTGTTTCTCCTGTTATCATTAGTTTATGTGTTCTTCTCCCAGCATCACAGATAATGAAATTGTGACGTATTAGAGGGAGGGGGAGAAGTCGTGGTGGTTACTGAGAAGTAGATAGATCATAATCACCTCTCTCTCTTTTTTTTTTGTCTACACAAACACTGTGCTTAATCCACCTTTCACTTCTTGTCACAGATAAGCAAAGTTTAAGTTGAAAGAGACCGGGTCATCTGGTCAATCACTTATTCTAGAGAAACACAGTCTGAAAGAGAGAGATTAGCTATTTGCTTAAATCCTGCAGCCACCTGGTGGCGTCTGATACCTTTCATGCTGGAGGCCAGATGGGCCCAGCTGGAGTACCACTTGGTTTGATCACTGTTGGGATTGTGTCTCCCAGGATTAGAGCTGGGTTTGGGAGGAATAATTGTACAATGTGGCCTTGAGTTCAGGGAGCCAGAGGACAAATGTGAGCCATTTATCATAATGCCACGAGCCACACTAAAAGGCTGGTGGTGGTAGCCAGGGAGTGCCAGAGGTCAAAGATGGAAAACTGATGTCTTAGGCCAAGTGCTCTAGAAACAGAGCCCAGAACAGGGATTTGGTGAATGTGTGACTTGGAGTGGGTATTTTTTAGGACAAATCTGTAAGGGAGTGAGAGAAGGGGATATAGGGTAGTGGGGGGAAGAAATGAAGCAAGGATGTAGCCTCGGGTAAAATCAAGCCTTGACCCGAGTCATGGGAGATGCTGAAGCATAAATAGCACCGTGAATTGTTTCAGTTAAGACACGGGGGCCAGGTGTTTGTATCACGAGGTGTTCAATCGTTGGCCACACAGGGTGTATCTTCCCAGGTGTTTCCAGATAAGGCTGCTCAGTTCAGTCAGTGGCAGGTCTCCAAAGTCCCAGACAGGATCGGTTAACTGTTAGGCTTTAAGCAACTGGGGCATAAGTGTGCTAGCCGGCAAAGGAGATTTAGGTGGGGTATCAATGGCATTCTCTACTAATAGGAAGCTGTTTTCTTTTTCTTTTTAAAATTATAAAATAATAACAATAAAATTAATTAATTAAAAATTATCTATCTACCCATCAATTTATTTATTATTATAGTTGACTTACAATATTATAGTAGCTTCAGGTGTGCAACACAGTGATTAGACATTTATATAACTGATAAAGTGATTATCCTGATAATCAGTGCCCATCTGACACCATCCCTAGTTATTACAATATTCTTGATTACATTCCCTATGACTTACATCCCCATGACTGTTTTTATAACTGGCAATTTGAACATCTTAATCTCTTCCCTTCTTTTCCCCACTCCTCCAACCTCTCTCCTATCTGGCAACCATCAATTTGTTCTCTGTATTTGTGAGTGTGTTTCTGTTTTGCTTGTTATTATGTATTTATTTTTTAGATTCTCTATATAAGTAAAATGATATGATATCTGTCTTTTTCTGTCCAACTTATTTCCCTTAGTACAATACCCTCTAGGTTGTCCATTTTGTTGCAAATGGTAAGATTTCATTTTTTTTAAGTGAGGAGGGGAGATAAACGGACAGACTCCTCATGTGCCTTGACCAGGATCCACCTGGCAACCACCATCTGGGGTTGATGCTCTAATCAACTGAGCCACTGGCTGCGAGAGGGGGAGAAAGAGATAAGAGGGAGAAGGTGAGGGAAAGAAGGATATGGTCACTTCTCCTGTGTGCCCTGACTGGGGATTAAACCCAGGACATCTGCATGCTGAGCTGATGTTCTATCCACTGAACCAACTGGCCAGGGCAGATTTCATTTTTATGGTTGAGTAATATTTCATTGAATATATGTACCACATCTTCTTTATTCATTTGTCAATCAATAGATACTTAGGTTGCTTCTATAGCTTGGCTATTATAAATAATACTGTAATAAACATAGACATGCATATGTCTTTTTGAATTAATATTTTGGATTTCTTCAGATAAATACCTAGAAGTGGAATTACTGGGTCATGTGGCAGTTCTAATTTTAATTTTTTGAGGAACCTCCATACTGGGATTGTACCAATTTACAATCCTACCAACAGTGCATGAAGGTTCCCTTTTCACCACACTCTCGCCAATACTTGTTTGTTGATTATTGACACTAGCCATTCTGGCAGGTGTGAGGCAATATCTCATTGCGGTTTTAATTTGCATTTCCCTGTTGATTAGTAATGCTGAGCATTTTTTCATATGTCTGTTGATCTTCTCTATGTCCTCTTTAGAGAAATATCTGTTCAAATCCTCTAATTTTTTAGTCAGATTTTTTTTGTGTGTGTCAAGTTGTATGAATTCCTTACATATATTTGGATAATACCACTTATTGGATGTATCATTGGTGAATATCTTCTTCCATTCAGCAGGTTGTCTTTCTTTTTTTTTTTTTATCGTTTCCTTTGCTGTGCAAAAACTATTTGGTTTGATAGTCCCATTTGTTTACTTATTCTTTTGATTCCCTTGTTTCTTTTATTAAGTTTAAAGGATGAATGGAGGACCATGGTCAGGGATCTAATTGAAGGGTTAAATGTTTGTTGGAACTGAACAGAGGGTGGCAGGTGAACAAGGGTAGCTGGTGGCCATGAGGAAGCAGAGAAAGATGATTATGTGTTTAGGCTGCATGCATATTAGCTGTCATCAAAGAGCTTGCAGGCAGACCTGTGGGTTGTAAAGGTATTGCTTTGGGAGAGATATATTTACAGCCAGTCGCTGTTGATTTTATAATGTTTTATCTTTAATTGACTCTGTTCCTCAGTCTGCAGCCAGGCCTTTGTAGGAGATGTCGTGTTTCTAGTGGACAGCAACATCAACCCCCAATATACACGCAATATGCGGAACTTCTTGTACACCGTGGTGAATGGCTTCAATGTCAGCAGACAGACCATCCACGTGGGGCTGGCCCAGTACAGTGATGTGCCCCACAGTGAGTTTCTACTTTCCACATACTACCGCAAAAGTGATATGTTGAGACACATTCGGAGATTTCAATGGAATCCTAGAGGCCTTGGGGGCAACAAGATGGGCCTGGCCCTGCAATTCCTTCTAGATCACCACTTCCAGGAAAAATCAGGGAGCCGGGCAAGCCAGGGAGTGCCTCAAATCGCCGTGGTGATCAGCAGCAACCCAGCTGAGGACCCTGTGCAGAAACCTGCTGAGGCGTTTAGAAGGGCAGGCATCCTGCTTTATGCCATTGGTGTTGGAGGTGCAACTTTGGCAGAGCTCAGGGAGATTGCGAGCAGTCCAGTGGAAAAGTTTACCTCCTTTGCCTCCAACTTCTCTGGTCTGGGCAGCCTCACCCAGAAGCTGCAGAAGGAGCTCTGTGCTACTTTGGCCAAGGCAGCCCAACTCGTTGACCACGTCTTTCCAGGTATGAAAGCTTTTCCTTATTATTTCTGATCTAGAAATCACAGAACTCAAGATTTATCTCTTATTTATCCACTGTCTTTCTTATTTTCCATATGTGTACATGCTTGATTTTAATATTAAAATTCCATTAAACCATCTGTATGCTCTTCTCTTCTCTAATTGACCCAAAGTTATCAACTCTTGTTTCTTTTTTTAATCCTGTGGGCTATGATGGTTCTATACAGGCATGTAGTATAAGTCCATTTTTGATGAAAGAAATATTTGTTCCTATGGTATTATTATTCCTAGATTAATTTAACTGTATTGCCTGGATGGGGGAGGGCAGAAAAGGGGAGAAGGGCTTAGATCCCCCAGGAGGCTGGCTTATTTTACTGCTAGTGTATTGTTGTAATGTACCAGGTAAGAGGATGGATTTAGGGAAAAGAAAAATCTGGTTTCAAATCCCAATTCTCCTCTTTCTAACTGCGTCATCTTGAACATGGTACTGTATCTCTCTGAATCTATAAATTTTTTTCTAAGATGATAGTGCCTGCTTTAGAGAGTTGCTGGAAAGTTTGAATAGAATTATGCAAGTAAACTGCTTATCACAGTTCCTAGCCCATTAGAGATGCACATAAGCATTTATAGTCATTGCCTGTGATGACACGCTTGTCATCAGCTTTGTGCCTCTGTCGGTGGTGATGGGGCATAAACTGGTGAAAATTCTTCACACATTAATTCTAAATTCTATAAGAAAGCATGGAACTTTGAACAAGGAAAGGGAAGGAGAGTCTTCATGACTTATTCCTTATTTTGATATTTCTACATAGGGTAGATGAATTGAAAGAAGTGCTAAAACCTCTGAACCATTTGATGCCACAGGCATGTGGTGGTAATATTGCATCTGTACAACCAAATTATATATCTTATTTTTATAGAGTGCTTCCAGGTATACAAAGAGGTTTTATATATACAATAATAACTAATTTGCTTGGTGTTATGTAGGTTTCTTTTTTTTTCTTTCTTTTTTTTATTTAGTGAGAGGAAGGAAGACAGAGAGACAGACTCCTGCATGTGCCCAATAAAGACCCACCTGGCATGCCCACTAGGGAGTGATGCTTTGCCCATCTGGGGCCTGTGCTCCATTGCTTGGCAATGGAGGCAATTTTTAGTGCCTGAGGAGGAGGCCATGGAGTCATCCTCAGTGCCTGAGGCCAACTTGCTTGAACCAATTGAGCCATGGCTGCAGGAGGAAAAGAAAGAAAGAGAGAGAGAGAGAGAGAGAGAAGGGGGGAAGGATGGAGAAGCAGATGGTCACTTCTCCTGTAGGCACTGACTGGGAATAGAACCCAGGACATCTACGTGCTGGACCAATGCTCTACCACTGAGCCAACCAGCCAGGGCCCTTATGTAGTTTTCAAATCTTGTTTGCATTGCCCATCTGACTGATAGATAATGGATACATAATGCTTTTGTTTTGGGTTAGATATATAGGGCAATTAGCATTTGTTTTTACATAGATACATAAGGCACTTAGTATTATTTGCGTTCTTCATGTGAGGAACCTGACACCAAAGGTAATATAACTGGATGGCAGAGCTGGGCCTTGGTCCCAAGTCTTTTAGAACAGATTCATTTCAATAGAAAGATGTCTTAGATTGTGTTTCCCAGGAACAGATCCCAAGGCAAGGATTTGAATACACACTATTTGGTATGAAATAGCTCCCATAGGAGGTTGGTAAGCATGTAGAGGATGCAGGACTGAGAAGTAGAAGAAAGACAGGAAAGGTGTGACCTTAAGCAAAAGTTCCACAGAGGGTGATTTTGGCTTGATCTCCAGGAGAACTCAGGATTGTCTTGACCCAAGAAAAAGGAGCTAGGCTTTCATATATTGTAGGCAACATAGCTCCATAAGCTGGTGTACAGAAATAGTAAAAAAGGAACCCAAAGCACCTGGCACAGCACTGATACTGTCTGCTACAGATCATCTCACTTAGCCTCAAGCAACCCCGTGAGACTGTGAGGGCTGGGATAAAGATTTCAGCGCTGCAGAGGGAGAATTGAGTCCCATAGAGGTGAGTGACACATAGGTCACAAGGCTACTAAGTGGTAGAGCTGCAATGAAATGTGCGGCAGAACCTGGGATACATCCCAGCTTTCTGACTCATTGGTGTCAGCACACTCCTAGAGATGAAGTGTATTCCCACCAGAAAGAGGACAGCCCCTTTCTCAGCATGCGAATACATTTATAAAAGTGTTTTTCTGTTAATAAGAGTGAAGGGATTGTCCAGGTGGATTTCAATGTTAGAAGTATCAGCAGAGCATGGCAGAAGTCTCAGAAGGTGACGAAGTGGAGGGAAGGAAAGGCATGAGGGATGTTGTTACTTTTCTGAGCACAGCATCAGCTGGGGAGTGTGAGGACCACTGAGTGTAGGTTGCCTGGCATTGCTCTCCCTTTCTGTACAGCATTTGGCTCCATTGGTTTCTACGCACTTTGAGTGAAGGTCCACGGACTATCCCTTCTATGCTCTCTGTTGCAGCTTGCAGAGAAGCAGTCCTGGCAGATATCGTCTTTCTAGTAGACAGCTCAACCAGCATCGGACCCCAGAACTTCCAGAAAGTCAAGAACTTCCTTCACACTGTCGTCTTGGGGCTTGACATCAGGAGCGACCAGGTCCGAGTGGGACTCGCTCAGTATAATGACAACACCCACCCAGCCTTTCAGCTGAACCAGTACCAGCTGAAGAGTGTGGTCCTGGAGCATATCCAGAACCTGCCCTACCGTCCAGGGGGCACAAACACAGGGACCGCCCTGGAGTTTATTAGGACCAACTACTTGACCGAGGTGGCTGGCAGCCGGGCCAGAGACGGGGTTCCTCAGATAGTCATCCTGGTGACCGACGGGGAGTCAAATGATGAAGTCCAGCAGGCAGCTGACAGGTTGAAAGGAGATGGTGTTGTTGTGTATGTGGTAGGCATCAATGTCCAGGATGTCCAGGAGTTGCAAAAAATAGCCAGTGAGCCATTTGAGAAGTTTCTCTTTAACACTGAAAACTTCAACAGCCTACAGGATGTCTCAGGAGGCATTCTTCAGACACTGTGCTCAGCAGTGAAGGCTAAGATAAAAGGTAAGAAGCTGTGTCAAACCCAACATTCTAACCAGGACGCCCCACTATGACTATGAGTCAGGGTACAATGAGTACAGTGGAAGGTAGGAGAAGAAGCTGTTCGCCACCCTGGGGGAACCTGAGAAGACTTCCTAGATGAAGTTCTCACGGGGAGAGAAGTTCACGCTGCCATGCTGGTAAGAAATAGCATGGGTTTTGAAGTCCAGAAGACATTTTTATTTTTTAAAAATCCTGCCTTTGCTACTGTCTAGTTTTGTGAGCATGGACAAGCAGTTAAACTTGGCTTCAGTTTTCCCATATACACAATGAAGATGATAATATTTGCCTAGCAGGATGGTTTGTGAGGATTAAATCAGCTAAAGTATATAAAAATCTTTGGAACAAAGTAACTGCTCAGTATATGTTCACTTCCCTTGTCTCCTCCATTGGCAGAAGAAGAAAAATTGAAAGGTACTTTAGTCTAACGAAGCAGGCAACATAGGCAGCGAGGTGTAAGAGGGAGAGAGCCTTGTGACAGTCTCCCATCGAGGAGGTGGAAGTACAATATGTACAGTGTTATATAAACAGAGTGCCTCTCTCTCTTGTGTCTCCTGACAAACTATTCTTGTATTCAATTTCCACCAGAGTTTGACTTGATTTACTTTCTTCTGGGTGTCTTTTCTTCCCTCTTTCTCTCTTCAATTCCAGAATCCCCCCGGGGCCATGCAGATGTGGTCTTTCTTGCCGATACCTCACAGAACACATCACAGGCCAGTTTCCAGCGGATGCGGAATTTCATCTCCAGGGTGGTTGGCACTCTAGATGTTGGCAGGAACAAGTACCAGATTGGGCTGGCTCAGTATGGTGGTCAAGGTCACACTGAATTTTTGCTCAGTACCTACCAGAGCCAGGATGAGATGATTGCTCACATCCATCAATATTTTGTGCTTCGGGGAGGCTCCAGGAAGACAGGCAAAGCTCTGCGATACCTTCAGCAGACCTTCTTCCAGGAAGCGGCGGGAAGTCGGTTTCTCCAGGGCATTCCCCAGTATGCAGTGGTCATTACCTCGGGCAAATCTGAGGATGAGGTCTGGGAAGCCGCACAGACATTGAGGAGGAAAGGCGTGAAAGTCATATCTGTGGGTGTGCAGGACTTTGACAGAAGAGAACTGGAGGGGATGGGGACTCCACCGCTTGTGTATGAGATGCAGGGACAAGATGAAGTCAGACAGGTGATGCGAGATGTGAGTGTGGCGATCCAAGGGACCGGGCAGTCCGAATTCAGGACAGAGGCTGCGAAGGAGACTGCAGGAGGTATGGTTTGCTCTTCAGGTGTGTGAGCCACTGGGAAGTCTCAGTATAACAGGAAAGTCTGGGGAAAGAGCCGAGAAGGGGGCATTCTGGATTCCTCACTGCTGGGACACTAGTGCTGGTGGACGGGGAAAAGGAGGGGGCATGGAGCTGCCTCGGGCACAAACCTTGTATTAGTCAACTATAGTCACAATGATGCTGTATAAAAAATCATCCATAAAGGTAGTGACTGAAAATAATTATTTATTTTTACAGGTCTGCCAGGGGGTCAGCTGATCTTCTTTGGGTTCAACTAAATGGCTTTGCTAGTCTTGCCTGAGCTTATTCACAGATTTGGGATTTGGCTGAAGATTGGCTGATCTCCATTTGCCTATGTTTTGTAGCTTTCTCTCATTTTCTTCCTGGGATCATTAGGCTAGTCTAGGCATATTCTTCCCATGGTAATTGTAGATGTTTAAGAGAGAAACCCAATTGCATAAGCTCTTTTCACACCTCTGCTTCAATATCTGCTAATATCCGATTGGCCAAAAACAACACAGGGCCGTGTCATCACTAATGGAGCAGGAAAGTATACTTCTACCATGGAAATGAGTTGTAGGGAGTAAATATTTCTGAACAGTAATCTATGTTACCATATGCCTTTTCCAGAAGGCCTTTCCCTACAGATTAAATAAAGTTCTTCCTTAGGTTGGTATTCAAAATGCTCAAGGGAGATGCTATTCGTGTTTTGGGTGGGACATTTACATTGTATAGTGTAGGATTGTCCTTCGTATTGCTAGAGGTTTAATAGCAAGGTTTAATAGCCTTGGTCCCTGACAGTAACATTCTTGAATCTTAGCTCTGCCTAAACCTCTCAACATTTAGAGCAGGCGTCCCCAAACTACAGCCCACGGGCCACAATGCGGCCCCCTGATGCCATTTATCTGCCCCTGCTGCACTTCCAGAAGGGGCACCTCTTTCATTGGTGGTCAGTGAGAGGAGCACTGTATGTGGCGGCCCTCCAACGGTCTGGGGGACAATGAACTGGCCCCCTGTGTAAAAAGTTTGGGGACTTCTGAATGAAGGTCCTTGGAAAGACAGAGAAGACAAACAGAGTGAGATAAGAAGAAAAACATCCAAGTAGAAATATTAAAGATCTAAGGAACAATTTATGGATATGATATTAAGTAGAAGTAGAAGAAAAGGAAGGCATAGTGGAGGACCTTAGAAGAATTATTGGTCCCTTAGTAATGGGTATGATTTTAATATATAAGAAAAAGGGAAATAATTAGTCTTGGTGAAGGGAAAGGCATAAGTAAGGCGTGGAAGTGGGAATGGGTGGGATAAATGTGGAAGAAGGTGAAAAAAATGGAGCCAACTGGGATTGAGGGTAGGATTTAGAAGTAGTGAGGGATGAGATTAGATTAGGTAGGATGAACCCTGATTATGGGGTCCCAAAGGCACTGGGAAGTAACAGTAGGCTTTTAAGCAGGAAAATGACACCAGAATTGTTTTTAAGGAAGCCTTCTGTGTGCAGGCTGGATTTCGCATGTCACCTCTGACTCAGAAGGACTTTCAAGCTAAACTGTCATATAGGGAGGACGCCTGGGTCTAGGAATGGTGGCCCTGACAAAGAGGAAAGGGGATTTATCCTGATGACAACTTGAAAGGAGAGTAATATCTCCTGGTACCAGCAGGAGAAGAAAAGGAGAAGTAAAATGTGCTTGGAGTTTCTAGAGAAGGTGTTTTAAACTTGGCAAAATCGGAGACAACACCCTTCTTTAAACTCTAAGATTGATTTTTGTTTCTTTTTAAAAAAGGGCCAAAAGGGCCCTGGCCGGTTGGCTCAGCGGTAGAGCGTCTGCCTGGCGTGCGGGGGACCCGGGTTCGATTCCCGGCCAGGGCACATAGGAGAAGCACCCATCTGCTTCTCCACCCCCCCCCCCTTCCTCTCTGTCTCTCTCTTCCCCTCCCACAGCCAAGGCTCCATTGGAGCAAAGATGGCCCGGGCGCTGGGGATGGCTCCTTGGCCTCTGCCCCAGGCACTAGAGTGGCTCTGGTCGCGGCAGAGCGACGCCCCAGAGGGGCAGAGCATCGCCGCCTGGTGGGTAGAGCATCGCCCCTGGTGGGCGTGCCGGGTGGATCCCGGTCGGGCGCATGCGGGAGTCTGTCTGACTGTCTCTCCCTGTTTCCAGCTTCAGTAAAAGAAAAAAAAAAAAAAAAAAAAAAAAAAAAGGACCAAAAGGGAAATTTTAGGATACTAAAAGACCAGAGATAAGTCAAAAAGATTATCCTGTTGTTCCTATATTCTCTTCTCCATACTCCCCTCCTCCCCACAATATTCAATTGTCTGCATCCTGGTGTCAGCCCCCTGCGGATGTGGTTCTGGCTCTGTGCTAGGGAGATCTTGACTTTTACTTACATCAAAGCAGACTTAGATCATTTTGGTGTGTGAGCACAGTTGTTTTTAATGTGTTTTTTATATTTTTAATTTTTTACAGTAAGCATGGCCTAAAATTGCGAGAGAGGTGTTGGACTCCTCTTAGAAGGGAGTTCAATGCAGTCATAACTTTAATACCACACTTAAGGCAGGTTAAAGGGAAGATTCTTTTATAACAAAATAAGACAGCCCATGTTTTGGGTAAAGATTTTTGATGGGAATTTGCAACATTTCATGTTGCCTCTGTTGAAATAATATGAAATTGATAGAGAAAGGTGTACAATATAGTAGTCACAATTTACTATTTCCATCTTTTGCCAGGATGGAAAATTTATTAAATTCAGTAGGTTTCAGGCCTATAAAAGAGAATTTGACCCAGGGTTTCCTGAAACTAGAACAATGAAGAAAAAACTAGTCAAGCAAGACTCAGATGCTCATCATAATGGACGTAGATGAATTGAAAAATGACTTTCTCATGGAAATGCATATGTTTATATATACTGCTCTAAAAAATTAGGGGATGTATGAAGTGATAAAGTACCCCTAATTTTTGTGAGCAGTGCATTTTGCAAGTGATGTGAATACTCTTTCATGTGAAAATATTTGGGATAGGCACGAACCCTGTGATGCATGCCAAATGATGGTCATAAAGACTTCCACTGAATTCTAGAATGTATTAATATAAGTTAGTATCATTACTGTATATTATTATAATTTTAATACTAAATATTACAGTATAAAAATAAATAAATACATAAATATTACAGTATATAAAATATAGCATAATATAACATATACAAGATGAATGTTGTCTTTATTCTGTTCTCATGCTAAAGCCCTTCTTTTTGTTTTTGTTTGTTTATAGCCTGTCCAACTGCTATCCCTGCTGACTTAGTATTCCTCATTGAGGAATTTAGCAGGGTTAGACAATTGAATTTCCAACAAGTTGTCAGTTTCTTAAAGACCACCGTCAGCTCTCTAACCATTCATCCCAATCTTGTGAGACTTGGCTTGGTCTTTTACGGTGAGGAACCACGACTTGAGTTCTCACTGGGTACATTTCAGACTCCTGCCCAAATCTTGGAGCATTTGGACAAATTAACTTACCAAGGAAAAAAAGGAAGGACCAAGACTGGTGCAGCTTTGGATTTCCTAAGAAATGAAGTTTTTATTCAGGAGAAGGGCAGTCGATCCAAACAAGGTGTGACCCAGATAGCTGTGGTCATCACGGAAGGCTTCTCCCAAGACAATGTGTCTAGACCGGCTTCTCTCCTCCGCAGGGTGGGGGTTACCATTTATGCAGTGGGCACCCAGCTTGCCTCAGAGAGTGAGGACCTGCAGAAGATAGCATCATATCCTCCTTGGAAACACATCATCCTTCTGGAATCCTTTCTGCAGCTCTCTATTGTGGAGAGCAAGATTAAGAACCAGCTCTGCCCTGAGATTGTGGTTAAAGCTACTTCCACTAGTAGGATGGACTACGCCCCACCAGAAGGTAGGAGAAATATTTCAAAATTTGCTAATTTTTAAATGCTTTACTGCGCTTGCTCCATACATCAACTCTCCTCTACCTTCCTTCCCTTACCCTGCCCCATCCAAGAAAATATTTTGGAGTCAATTTATTAAACTGCAACTCAACATTTAAAAAAAAAATTTATTTTGTCTTGATTCCAAACAGTGCAGAAGAATATGAAATAAAAAAATGAACATTCTTCCCTTTTTCTTATTTTACCCCTCATCCATTTTACCAGGTAGATGAAAATATATGTATGTTTACAGTAGAAGCCATTGGGATCTGAGTATGATTGATCAGATCTTAAGTCACATAAAACAGGAAATTATTTCTAAAAAGATACAAACATTCTGGAAATTTAACTTAAAAAATAAATGAATATCAATTCTCCAATCTTTTTGTGTGGAGCCAATGCTTCTTTGAATATGAGTCCTGCTGATTAGAATTCTGTGTATTTTCTCTGTCAGTTACTGAATAACGTATTTTCTATAAGTTTCCAATTTCTTTAAAGTGGAGAGATAACTTAGTCACTTTTGGAACAGTCTGGGTACAGAAGTCCTTATTGATTTTTATGATCTCAAAAATTCAATCTATTTTAGTGCTATCTCGTAACACCAACGATTTCTTTCATAACAACCTGCCTTTATTGGTTTTTCTAAGCAGTTAACCTGGTTTTCATAGATGCAATAAACCTCTTTTAGTCACATTCATATCCTGTTGATTTGCACAATATTAGATTTGTTGTGTATTTATAATAACAAAACTGCCATAAACAGGCTGGGGACAAACCCACATTATTCTTGGTAGGGTTACTCTTCCACTGAGCAAAGCAGAACTGTCTGATGTTCAACTGGGGAGCCCTCCGGGGGAGGGCACACTATGGATCATGGGAGTATTGCTCATGTGTTACAGAGGAGAAGAAAGACCTCAGTTATATGGGAAACCACTTAAGAGGAGGTAGGTTAGGAGACCTCCTACTGTATATGAGTTAAAAAACAAACAAACAAACAAACAAACAAACAAAACCCCAGAAAAAAAGCAGCAGTAAAATAAGTATGCCTTTGGGTCAATTTGCCTGAATTTTAAATCCCAAGTTTGCCACCTACTGGCTGTTCTAAATATCTTTGTGTCTGTCTGCCTACTTGTCTATTTTTGTCCATCTGTGCTAATACGTCAAATCAGAATTATAGAAAGAGTGTGACAATTTGAAATATAAATAATTAACTTAATAATTCAAGGCTGGGATTATATCTTCAGGGGAAAATGACTGAGTGGCTGAGCTTCTTCTTTTTTTTTTTTTAATCAATTACTATATGACCTTGTAGTTTTTTGATTACTTGTGCTGAGTAAATTTAAAATAAAAATTTATTTAAAATAAAAAAAATTCCCATGATTTTCTTAGTCCCTTTCTCTGTCCTGGGAATGAGGAACAAAACTGTTAAATACAAATTGCATTTCCTTGTGCGCCTCTTGCCTCAAATCCGTAGAGAAGGAGAGAAGCCTCCTTTTCTCTCCTTCTATTACAAACTGTATCAAGACTTGAGAATTGATCTCTTTCCCAGAATGCATAGCAGCTAAAAGAAACCTGGAATCAGGAAAATCAACCCAAAGTATAGAGGAGTTGGGATTGGGGGTAGCTTAAAGGTAAATAAAAATTGGGAGATTTTTTTTAAAAATAATTTTATTTTTTTAATGGGGTAACATCAATAAATCAGGATACATATATTCAAAGATAACAAGTCCAGGTTATCTTGTCGTTCAATTATGTTGCATACCCACCACCCAAAGTCAGATTGTCCTCTGTCACCTTCTATCTTGTTTTCTTTGTGCCCCTCAAAAATTGGGAGATTTTTTACCAGAATTCTGCCCTAGCAGATTATAATTTTTACAATATCTACCATTTATTGGTCGTTTGCTAAGTATTAGCCACTCTGCTAAGCACTTTGTGTATGTAACAGATGTGGAGGCTGAGCAGCAGCCAGACTCCCCACCCCCAAGCCCCCCTGATGTGTAGTACCAGGCAGTATTCAGGGCTCCTCACGCCTCTGGACAGTGCAAAGGCCCTGGGCTGCCTGGGGCTGCCTGTGGCAATGCCCCTTCCTGTACAGTGGTGCTTTTCTCAAACTCAGACTAACTATCTACCTGTCTCCACTGGGTGCTGGATTCTAGTGAGGTCCAAGGTTTCACTTTCTTTTTTCATAATTTTTCCTTCATTCTTCAAGCATTTGACTAACATCACAGGGGTTGATCACTCCTCTCTACACCCTTCTGAGCCATGTGCCCTTACAATGCCTGCTCCTCTAGGGTAGGGATGCCCAGTTAAATTTGAAGTTCATTCAGATAAACAAGCTTTCTTTTTTTCCTGTATGCCTTACATATTGGCTGGACCAAGGTCATCCCAAATGAAGGCATGAGCAGTGGAACCCAGCTCCCACCGCAGACCATTTCCCTTTCAGCCAGAAAATGTGAAAGGGTTCTTAATTCATCCCTGGGTCAAGGGAATCCAGACATTAATAACACAAGGCTGGGTCACTCTTACTGCAAGGAGATAGGAGAAAGTTATGGTTCATACTTTTTGAGGAACCTGCGAAGTGCCAAAAATAAAACATTGGGTGATCTTAACCATGAAGTTTTAAAACTCAGCTCTGCTATCTTTCCATGATCGTAATTACCCCTCACAACAAACGCACTGAGTGGGTGTTAAGATTCTTGTTTGACAGATTAGGAAATTGAGATGCAAAGGGGTAAGCCTGCTCACGAGTGGTGGAGACAGCATCTAAAACAGAAAGTTAAATGCACTTAAATGTCAGAGAAGAGCCCCTGAATGTAAAAAGGGTGACTTGCATGGGAAGCAGGAATATGGGATACTGAGACAATTCACAGCTTCAAATATGCTCTGATATTTTACCTTTAGCTTGTTCTCAACTTACTCATTTGAGAAATGCCAAGTAGTATTCACTTCATGTCTTAAGCAGGGTTCACTAGAAATAGACCCTGAGACAAGCAAGGATCTGGTAGCAAGTGATTTATCTGGGAGGTGACTTCAGGGCACCTGGGTGGGGGAGTGGAGATGAGGGAGAGAGCAAGGGAAGGCAGCCAGTCCGGGTTGAGCCAGTGAGCAGGTTATAGCCGTCGGCAGCTGGGGCTCAGTCTAGCTGGGGACCACACCTTCTCACCTCCGTTCTAATGTAATGGGTTGCTGCCTCTTCCTATTGCCTAGGCTGTGTGCACATCGAGAAGGCGGACATTTACTTCCTCATGGATGGGTCTGGCAGCATCCAGCCAGACGATTTTCTTGAGATGAAGGCGTTCATGAACGAAGTGGTAAAGATGTTCCCTATCGGGCCCGACAGAGTACAGTTTGGAGTCGTTCAGTACTCAGATGGAGTTAACAGTCACTTTATCCTCAGCCAGTACCCCAGTGTGGCAAGACTGACGGTAGCCATTGATGGCATCCAGCAGAGGGGAGGTGGCACTAGGACGGGCCAGGCCTTGAGACACATGGCTCAGGTCTTTGCAGCCACGGCCCGCAGCAATGTGCCTCAGTATCTCATAGTCATCACTGACGGCCGGTCGGCGGACCGGGTGGCTGAGGCTGCAGAGGCACTGAGGAGAAGCAGGATACTCATTTATGCTATTGGGGTCAGAGAAGCGAACACTGCTGAGCTTCAGGAGATAGCTAAAGACAACATGTTCTTCGTGTACGAGTTTGATCTATTGAAGGCCATCCAACAAGAAGTGGTGCAAGACATCTGTTCCTCAGAGAGTAAGAATTCTTTCTTTAATCTCTCTCTTTCTCTTCAGATATATATGTAATCTATATATGAATAGGATTAATTCTTGAAGTGTGGACTCACTATGTGAGTATAGGACACAGAGTGACCATGACCTAAAATGAAGCATGCTGGTCAAATTTTATATCTTTATCATACAGCTATGTCTATTTTGAGACTGGTTTGTGCTGGGTCATAGAAAATTTATTTCATTGACTTCTTCTACCCTCTTTAAAAATATTTTTATGTTGGGTATTTTTGCCACCTCAGACTGTCTCTGAGGACTTGTAATTAATTGGTTTTAGGCTCTGAGTAATTTTCTGTTCTGTTTTCCCTCCCTCTTTTCTCCACAGCCTGTAAGAGTAAGAAAGCTGACATTATCTTTCTGATAGATGGTTCAGAATCCATCTCCTCAAAAGACTTTGAAAAGATGAAGGGATTCATGATGAGAATGGTGAGGCGATCTAATATCAGTGCTGATGAAATTCAATTCGGCCTTTTGCAGTTCAGCTCAGACCCCCAGGAAGAATTCAGGCTCAACCAATACTCCTCACAGGTGGACATCCACAGAGCCATCTCCAATGTTCAGCAGATGAATGCTGGCACGTGCACTGGGAAAGCCCTGGATTTCACTCTGCCTTTTTTTGACAGTTCAAGAGGAGGGAGACCCAGTGTTCACCAGTATTTGATTGTGATCACTGATGGGGTTGCCCAGGACAGTGTAACCAAACCAGCGAAGGCCCTCAGGGACAGAGACATAATTATTTTTGCCATTGGGGTGGGAGAAGCCCCAAGAGCTCACCTTTTGGAGATTACTAATGATGAGGACAGATTGTACCAAGAGGACAATTTTGAGTCCCTGCAGAATCTGGAGAAGGAAATTCTTTATAAAGTCTGCTTTCCAGAGATCATAGGTGAGTGACAAAGGGTTTGTTATTTGATCCACAAGACCATTAGAGGTGCCAGGGACCCTGTTGGCTCTCTTAATAAAATAAAGCTGATCCTTCCAGCTTTGGGAGGAAGGGAAGTTCAACCTGTGGGTAGGAGAACTGGACTGAACTCCTAACGCTGTGGTTTACCTTCCCCTGGGGAGTCTTTTATTATCTTTTTTTTTTTTTTTACAGAGACAGAGAGAGTCAGAGAGAGGGATAGATAGGGACAGACAGACAGTAACGGAGAGAGATGAGAAGCATCAGTCATTAGTTTTTTGTTGTGACACCTTAGTTGTTTATTGATTGCTTTCTCATATGTGCCTTGACTATGGGGCTCCAGCAGACCGAGTAACCCCTTGCTCGAGCCAGCGACCTTGGGTCCACGCTGGTGAGCTTTGCTCAAACCAGATGAGCCCGCGCTCAAACTGGTGACCTCGGGGTCTTGAACCTGGGTCCTTCCACATCCCAGTCCGACGCTCTATCCACCGCACCACCGCCTGGTCAGGCCCCCCTGGGGAATCTTTTAATCATCCTCTGACTGTTACCACTCTGGCCTCCAGAGCCTGAACTTTCTCGGAATTCTCTCTAGAAACCCCCATGACTCTTCCCTTTAGTCCTTGTAGATAGATGGAAGCAGACTGGAACAAGTAAACAGTTTACTGAAGATTTGGGCATATGGAAAGGGAAATAGAAGCAGGGAGCACTATCAGTTAGATTGTAGTTCATATGAAAGAGAACACACCTTTTTTTCTATGTGGCTCTGTACAGGGGTCTCTCTACTTTGTTGCTAATCTGCCTCCATGTGGCTGAGGTCTTCCTCAATCTCATTCTATCCCCTCAAGCTTTTATCCAGAACAGCAAGCTCCAGAGACAAAGGTTCCTCTTCCCAACAGTCAGGGCTGTACTGCTGATCTTTTCTCAAGACTTTCTTTTTAGCAGGTGCTTGACTCAGAGAATGTCTTCATGGATGACTCTACCTCCTTCCCACAGGGAGTGAGATTCTACAGTACGACCACATTATCGTCAGGATAACTAACCTTCAGATGGTGCTTCATTTTTGTGCCAGGGGCTGTTGTTCCAAGGGCTTCTATATATTCAAACATTAAATCTTCACACAACCCTATTGAATAGATACTATTTTACAGATAAGGAAACCAAGGCACAGAAAAATCAGGTTATTTGGCCCCAGTAAATAGTAAAGCTGAAATTTGAACTTGGGGAAGTCTGGTTCTAGAGTTTGTATACTAAATTCTGTTCTATATCACCTTTTGGTATATGCAATAGGGCATAACAGGGCCTCTCAAACTTTAACATGCATTTGAATCACCTGGGGATTTTTTATAATCAGATTATGATTCAGTAGTTCTGGGTAGGATTCTGTCTTACTAAATACAGGTGGTACTGATCTTGTTGGTTCTCAAATCACACTTTGAGTAGGAGGCTAGTATAGTATGGCATAATGAAGCATAGTATGGCATAATGAAGCATAGTATAATATAGAAGAGTATTATATAATATAATACACAGTCGTGTGTCACTTAACAATGAGCACACCATCTTTTTTGCAAATCATTTTTTATTTTTTAATTACAGTTGACATACATTATTATATTAGTTTCAGGTGTACACACCAGAGATTAGACATTATATAACTTACTAGTGATCATCCTGATAAATCTAGTACCCATCTGACACCATACATAGTTATTAGAATATTATTGACTGTATCCCCTATGCTATACCTTACATCCCCATGACTATTCTGTAACTGCCAATTTGTACAGTGAGTATACCTTTTGATAAATGTGTCCTTAGGCGATCTCATTGTTCTGTGGACATCAGAGAGTGCACTTACACAGACCTAGATGATACAGTCTACCACTGTAATTGTAGGTGGCATACTTTTATGGGACTGGTAGCACAGTAAGTTTGTTTATACCAGTATCACCACAAACAAGTGAGTAATTGTAGCATACGCCCTGGCTGTGGGCTTTTCTTTTTGTAATGCAAGTGCCTGATTTAAGCTTCCATTGCCAAGGCCTCTACTTCAAAGAGGCACCTGCTTCAATGAAGGTTATCTGGAATAAACACATTGCCTGGCTCACTAGATAAAAGAGTCAGGCCACCTCCTCTCCTGAAACTCCTTCGTGTTAGAGATCTTGATTAATTTTGATAACATTTGGGGTGCTTTTTCCCCTTGTGCTTTAAACTCACCTTCTTATGTTTTAGATCAACCAATAATGAGTGAATTGCAAAATCTTAGCCCCTCCTCCCCTCCCTCACACTTGACCCCCATAAATGCAGAACCCCAGGCCTCTGCTCTCTCTCTAGTTGTGATCTTGTGTTCCTCCCTGTGTGCCTTGTACACCATGTGTGAGGGCCTGTATGTAATAAACTCTATATTTTTTGCAAAGTTTTCTAATGGTTATTGCTGAAGGGTACCTGGCGCCTTGCAACGTAATAAGAACCAAAGGTTTGGTGTAGTTGTAACACTGGTTTAGAAAGAGGAGATGTCTGTAGGAGGCTCACTAGGACCCAGGTGAGTGCCCCTCGGCACATCTAGTGATCACATTGCTACCCATAGATGGAGATTGGCACAAAACAGTAATACTTTGCACTTTGACCTTATCATGGCTCCATCACTAAGCAATGGGAATTTTTGGCTCCACTGTAATCTTCTTGGACCATAGATTGTATACGTGTGGTCTGTTGTTGACTAAAACATCATTATGAGACTCATGATAGTCGTATAGTATAGAATAGCATCGAATGTCATTGAATGGTATAAAATGGCAAAGTAATGTAGAGTAGGTATAGTGAAGTACAGTATTGTATGGAATAGAAGAGTATATAATAAAATCCATAAGTTTAATAATATTCCTATGTCTGTCCCACAGGAAGCAGATGCTATTTTTAAAATACTGAGTTTTCATTATCAACATGAGAAAAATAAGAGAGGTTAAGAGAGACAGATGGGAAACAACGGAGGCAGGGTTTGACATCCCAGCAGTTGGTGTAAAAAACTGGAGCCAATTTTCTAGAATACTAAATGAATAGTTTCGTTTATAGTGTCTAAAGAATGTCATTACTTTGCAGTGTCCTTGGTGAACTCAGAAACAATTGAAAAAAGTGCATGTTTAACATGTCTTGAGTAAGCATAGATTATGGGATGTGCTGCATTAAGCAGTTCAGAGTCTTCAGATATTAAAGTCCTGTTTTTGTGTTCGTATGCACCTGGGCATTATCCAGGAGAGGAAAAGAAATAAAGGATGCCAGCTTCTCTTCTCAGTTCATTTGCACCATGCAGTACATTGGGTTTATATTTATCTTCAGCTTTGTCTTTTTTGGATAAAATTAACTGGATACTTGAAAAATAGCTAGAACCTAATTAATTTTAGAATTGTAGACTCATAAAGCTGGATCGTAAAGACCTTAGAGATCACCTGGCAAGGTTTATCCCTCCATTAACAGGGAAAGAAGATGCTCCTTGCATTACACAATAAAGACAGCTGGAAATGTCCCTGAGGAAAATGTAAATCAAAAATGGTGGAATGGCCTGACCTGTGGTGGCGCAGTGGATAAAACGTCGACCTGGAAATGCTGAGGTCACCGGTTCAAAACCCTGGGCTTGCCTGGTTAAGGCATATATGGGAGTTGATGCTTCCAGCTCCTCCCCCCCTTCTCTCTTTCTCTGTCTCTCTCTCTACCTCTCTCTCTCTGTCTCTCCCCCTCCTCTCTAAAATGAATTAAAAAAAAAAAAGAAAAAAAATGGTGGAATGATGTACCACATTGCAAATGAAAACTCCTTCTCCCCACCCCTGAAATCAAATCTGATATAAAAATGGGATTTACATTCGTTGAAACCCCTTTTGGTGAATTTCAATCAGAGATTTAAAAGTCAAAACAAAACCAAGATGTTTTCTATGAAAGGAGCAGAGAAAGGTATTTTCTATACTGGTGACTCTAGAAACATATTCATATAGCTTGCCCAGAGTTTGATATTTAGAAGATGGAGAACTTGTGGCTCACTCCTGCATCTCAGGCCCCTGAGAAACTTTAAGCCACTGTTTATAACCCTTTTTAGTGGTGCAGGGTCAGTATTATTTATTTTCCTCAAAATTGCCCACCCCCTCCAAATGTGAAGTTCTGTTTTTATTGATTCCAAGCCAAATATTCCAATGTGTGCTGGTCTAAGGAGAAAATGTTCAAATGTCCTAGCATGCCCTAGACCAGGGGTCCCCAAACTACGGCCCGCAGGCCACATGCGGCCCCCTGAGGCCATTTATCCAGCCCCCGCTGCACCTCCAATAGGGGCACCTCTTTCATTGGTGGTCAGTGAGAGGAGCACAGGATCCATCTTCATCCTTTGCTCCGGGAGTACTGTATGTGGCGGCACCACAAAGCGCAGCATGGCTCACGTACAGTACTACTTCTGGTGATGTGGGATGCACGCATTATGGCTCCGGAAGCACGTCATATCACCTGTTATGGCTAGCAGTGACAAATATGGAACCGGACATTGACCATCTCATTAGCCAAAAGCAGGCCCATAGTTCACATTGAAATACTGGTCAGTTTGTTGATTTAAATTTACTTGTTCTTTATTTTAAATATTGTATTTGTTCCCTTTTTTTTTTTTTTACTTTAAAATAAGATATGTGCAGTGTGCGTAGGGATTTGTTCATAGTTTTTTTTATAGTCCGGCCCTCCATTGGTCTGAGGGACAGTGAACTGGCCCCCTGTGTAAAAAGTTTGGGGACCCCTGCCCTAGACAGTCCCAAGTTATGTTCACTGTCCAGAAGTAATTAATAGACACTTTATGGTCAATAAGTTATATTTTAAATCATTCATTCAGATTCTAACCCAGATTAGAATCTGATGATCTTTGACTTTTTGTCTTAAGTGAATTTTGAGAATGGTCTTATATACCTGTGAGTAGGTTGCTATAAAATGAAAGATCAATGGACCTTCAAAATCTACCTACACTGTTCCAGGAGGGCTTAAAACTTTTCAGGTAGAAGTAGCAGAAACTGGGGAGTGGTTATCGGTCCTGATATTTTTTAGTATGCTCCCCTGAAACATGGTACATGCAAGGTATTGAATGAGGAAGAAAACTTGCAGGGGAAAAGAAAATAGTATTGCTCACGCTGAAAGTGACTCAAGGCTCATCATTTATATTCCCTTCTTCATTCACTTGTCAAACATTTAATGAGCATCTATCTGCATTAGGCACTGGAAAAGTAAGATGACATAGTCCTACTATCAAATAATTCTTGTTTAGTGGTAGAGAAGGTCAAGTAAAGTAAATCAGGGGCATTTGATAATTCAACTTGAGGAGCTGGGAACATGAATCAGAAAGCTTTAGGGAGGGGGTACTTAAACTTCTACTTGAAAGATATATATGAGTGAACCAGGCTGGGGTTGAGGGGATGGGAAAAGATACTTCAGCTAGAGGGAATAGGATTTGTGGAGGTGTAGAGGTATGAAACAGTATATATTGTACCAGTTAGCTTTTGCTATGTAACAAACCATTCCCTAAATTAAACAACAACCGTTACTGAGTTTATAGTTCTGTGGGTAGACTAGGGTTCTTCTTCAGGGCAATCTTGGCTGATATCTGCTGGGCTTGGTCCTGCATCTATAGATGACTAATTTGTTTTTTTTTTCCTCCTCCACCTTCAAAGAATGCAACATAGATTTGTCTGTAGGAATTGCTATCTCCACTCCAACAAGGCAAGATCAGAAGAAGCTTCAAGAGATACTGCCAGGGCTGATGGGACATATGGCCTTGCTTTCTAACATCAGCTGTAACGCGTCTGGTCAGATCAACACAATGTTTCGCTACTTGATTCCTGGCTCAAATGGCCAGATTATCTTCGACTCAGGCTTTGGGAAGTACAGTGATGAAACTATTCAGAAGTTCTTGGTTAGCCAGGCTGCAAAGAGCAACCGTATGAATGTGGATTTTTTGCAGTCCCTGGGAGATAATGCTCTCCACCTCTCTTCTGCTAACGTGAAGGTAATAAATGCTGAGAACACATGTTATGGAGCCTCTAGGCATGGTTGAGGGGAGCTGGGAATAAAGCTTTTGTGACTGAGGCCAGCTAAACTGTTCTTCACTGGAGATCCTACATAGAAGAAAACCATAGTCTTACCCAGTAAAGACCAACAAGAAACGTACTTTCATTCAGTCAATGCATATTTACTAAGCCCTAGAGGCTCTATGTTGGATAATGCCAGTAGGGATGAAAGGTATGCTCTCAAGGTATCCACGGTTTAGTGACCTGGATTCTTCCATGGAATAATCTATTCCAAAGATCACTGGAAGATATTTTGAGACTCCCTAGATCTTTGCGGTTATTGATTGCCACATAGAGTAGGGCCTATTATTTTTCTACTCTTCACCTTGAATGAACTGTCTTTTTGGGGAAGAGTACAGCCTACTCTTCCCTTTTTTATTTTTATTTTTATTTATTTATTTATTTTTTTACTTTTTAAAATTTAAATTTTTTTTTTTGTATTTTTCTGAAGCTGGAAACGGAGAGAGACAGTCAGACAGACTCCCGCATGTGCCCGACCGGGATCCACCCGGCACGCCCACCAGGGGCGAAGCTCTGCCCACCAGGGGGCGATGCTCTGCCCCTCCAGGGCATCGCTCTGTTGTGACCAGAGCCACTCTAGCGCCTGGGGCAGTGGCCAAGGAGCCATCCCCAGCGCCTGGGCCATCTTTGCTCCAATGGAGCCTCTGTTGCGGGAGGGGAAGAGAGAGACAGAGAGGAAGGAGAGGGGGAGGGGTGGAGAAGCAGATGGGTGCTTCTCCTGTGTGCCCTGGCCGGGAATCGAACCCGGGTCCCCCGCACGCCAGGCCGATGCTCTACCACTGAGCCAACCGGCCAGGGCCCCTTTTTAATTTTTTTTAAAAAAAATTTATTTATTGCTTTGAGAGAGAGAAGAAAGGAGAAAGAGAGACAGGAACATTGATCTGTTTCTATATGTGCCCTGATGGGGGATCAAACTGGCAACCTCTGTAGTTCGAGACAAATCTCTAACCAGCCAAGCTATTCAGCCCATGGTCACCTCTTTCCTTTTTAGTGCCCCAAAACTTTACACCCACAAACATCTCGAGAGATTGCTAGATCTTATTGGCATTTATTAAGAAATGACATCCCCAAGCTTTAAACATGACATTTATTTTTTTCCTTCAGTCATGTATCTAATGAATTTATTTCTTCACTAGTATAATTCATTGTTTAAAATTAAAATTTTTTATAAGTAAAGGTAGAACATTTTAATTGTAGAAAATGTGACAATTTCTTGGTGTTTTTTTACATTACTGAAGGTGCATATTGTAAGACAATTTTTAGAAGGTATTTTTAAGTGAACGTGTTAAGCTGGTCCAATTTTTTTTTGTGTGTGTGGGGTGGGGAGGAACAGGGGAAGTTGAAGTAGAGATGAATGTACTATAATAAAATGAATAATCAGTGGGTAAAAGAGAACAGCGTGGAAAGCTGCAGACAACCAGAAAAGCTAACCATATCCTTGCATTTTAAAGAAATGTGCAATTTATAGCATCTGTCTTCTCCATTCCCTTCCTCCTTCCCCTCTCTTCCCCTTTCTCTGCTTCTGCACTTCTCCCATTCCCTTCCACCCTCCAAACAACATCCCCCCCACCCCCGCCCCCGCCCTCCAAACCACAGGTCCTTCTCGTGTTTACAGACGGACTGGATGATGATTTAGAGAGAATGAAGAGAACATCTGAGCGTCTCCGGGGCAAAGGTAAGTTCACAGAGCCGCCCTGCGTGGGCCTCATTCCTCTCGCAGGGGCTGAGACACTTGCTTTCAGATTTGCAGATGGCGCTGGACTCGATTATGCCTCCCCTACGTTAACCTTGGTGATAGGAGCTCAGTGCCCTCTAGGCGGATACTCAGCCTCCCTCTTTGTATATGAATCGGGGGGCTGTTCAAGGCTGAGACCCTGTGGGTGCATCCCCCTGACACTGACCAGGGGCCTCACAGAGGCTGGACTGACCAGTTACCAGCCTGGCATCTACTTTTGAGGGTGAGGAGAGGGGTGAAGGTGCAACTCCTACTCCGCGGTGGGTGGGTGCTGTTTGCTTCTTTAGGCTACCCTGGGGTCCGCATGTCTCTTTTCCTTAAAATCTGGAATCAGCCTGAATCTGGGTCTTGCTCTTTCCATTGCCTGTCCTCCCTTGTTTGCTCCCTTATCTGCCCCCTCTTCATCTCCAAGGGCTGCTACTAGTCTTTATAGCGTCTGTGAAGTTAGAGAAAGATGCCCAGTGCTCTGGGTGGGCGCAGTCCTGTGCCTGGGCCCCTGGCCTGGTGCGCGGTGTGCTGGCTGCATTTCAGTGCCCACCACCTCAGCTGGGTGTCCTTAGGCACAACTGTGCCTGCTTACTTTGGCCTTCCCTGTGTGTGCCACATAAAGCCTCTAAAGCAGGGGTCCCCAAACTTTTTACACAGGGGGCCAGTTCACTGTCCCTCAGACCATTGGAGGGCCGAACTATAAAAAAAACTATGAACAAATCCCTATGCACACTGCACATATCTTATTTTAAAGTAAAAAAACAAAACGGGAACAAATATAACATTTAAAATAAAGAACAAGTAAATTTAAATCAACAAACTGACCAGTATTTCAATGGGAACTATGCTCCTCTCACTGACCACCAATGAAAGAGGTGCCCCTTCTGGAAGTGCAGTGGGGGCCGGATAAATGGCCTCAGGGGGCCGCATGTGGCCCGCGGGCCGTAGTTTGGGGACCCCTGCTCTAAAGCCAACTCAGGGTGAACAACCAGCAACATGCCTTGTTCAAGCTGAGTATGTTCAACATGTTCTGGGAATGATGTTTTCCCTTGTTTAACCCTTTGAGTAGTGAGTTTTTTTTCATGCTTGCTGACCCCAGAGAGTGAGGTTTTTTTTTTCTTCAAAAAATGAAATTAGTTCCAGTTCCAGTTTTATTAACTTAAAATCATGTTTGTTTGATAACCAATTTATGGAAACAAGAAGAACATACATTTGCCTTTTTTAAATGTTGCCTTACACATTTTTAAAATAAAAATTTTTGTTATCTCATGCGATTCTCGTGTACTTCCCATCTGTAAATAAAGAAGTATTGTTATTAGCAGAATCTCAAATATTTACATGCATATGATGATATTCTTAGGACAATTTATAGGTATTTTTTTTACTTAATCCTTACATTTAAAAAATTTTCAAACTGTGGTATTCCTCGAAACATGGATGCAGGCAAAGTGGTTTGTTACATTCAATGCACATCACCCTGTGTTCCTCTGTTTATGCTCCCTTCTGTAGTGTGCTGACATACGAAGCCCTTTCCTTGTGGTTTATCCTTTGAGGCTGTGGCAGGGACTGGCTTTGGGAAGTGATGCTCTGAAAGACGAAGGCTGTCTCCTACTGAAACGGTCGGCCTCTTCTGGGTGATTTCCTCTCTTTCACAAACTCCTCCAAAAGCTGATCAATGAATGAGCTTCCGTCTGAAGTCAGATAGCTGTGGTCTTCCTCCAGTCTTCATCCGATACACAATATATGAGTTCAAAACAGCAATGTCAATTTCATGAAAAAAGTTTTATATACCATTTCATGGTTTTTCTGACATTTCCTGTGATACTTATTTGCCTATCAGCTTTATCAATCAAACCCATATTCTCATTATACCTAACCACCCTTAATGGTTTGGTAATGCTTTGCCCAGTAGTATAATCACTTTGGCCAGTTTCAATCAAATCCTCATGAATTGTAGTTAGCATGTTGACCTCTCTTTTGTCACGCCATCTCGGAGCTAACATGAGTGTAGTATGTCTTGAGACGCATTGCCCTTTTTTATGTTCTCCAGCTCAAAGTTTAAAGACGTACATGTACGATTGTACTCTGGATGGTCAAGAGGCAGGAGGACATACGTGAACGTCCGTGCTACTCAAAGGGTTAACAATGTGTTGGAAGATCTTCTTATGACAATTCTCTCCCAGTTAAATTCACTGAACAGATTACTAACTGGGAGTTTAAGTTGTTGCCACTTTTCTGGAAGAGATTTGGGAGTGTATGATAAAAGACTGAAAACTGTGTGTGTGCTAGATCAGCAATTCCATTCCCCTTCCAGGAAATAGTAAGAATATTTATAACGACTTTTAACCACAAGATTGTTAAACAGCTTTTCAAGGTTTTGTTTTGTTTTTTGCACTAGCAAATAGCTGATATGTATGTATGAACTTACTGTTCAAAATATTAACACTAATATTTGTTCTGAAATTCTACAAACAAGTGATTCTTAGACAAATTTGAAAAGTGTCCTTGTGCCCTGGCTGGTTAGCTCAGTGGTAGGGTGTCGGTCCAGCGTGTGGATGTCCTGGGTTCGATTCCCGGTCAGGGCACACAGAAGAAGCACCCATCTGCTTCTCCACCCCTCCCCCCTCATTCCTCTCTCTCTCTCTCTCTCTCTCTCTCTCCCCACCCCCCCCTCTTGCAGCCATGGCTTGATTGGGGTGAGTTGGCCCAGGGCATTGAGGATGGCTCCATGGCCTCTATGGCCTCCACCTCAGACACTAAAAAATGGCTCCGGTTGCAACAGAACAAGGGTCCCAGACGGACAGAGCATCACACCTTGGTGGGCTTGATGGGTAGATTCCAGTTGGGGTACATGTTGGAGTCAGTCTCTGCCTCCCTTCCTCTCACTAAAAAAAAGAGAAAAATGTCCTTGTTCATTTGTTCTCTGTTACATGGGCAAATCCAGATGATCTGTTTTAGTGCCTGATTCAGTAGAATAGGCTAGGCCAGCAGTTGGCAAACCGCAGCTCGCGAGCCACATGCGACTCTGTGGCCCTTTGAGTGCGGCTCTTTGACCAGCTTAGGAGCACCCTAATTAAGTTAATAACAATGTTCCTACCTATATAGTTTCAGTTTAAAACATCTGGCTCTCAAATGAAATTTCAATCGTTATACTGTTGATATTTGGCTCTGTTGACTAATGAGTTTGCCGACCACTGGGCTACAATACCAAACCTCCAAATCTCAGTGGCTTAAAATAGCAAGACTGTTCATTTTATGCCCATGATCACTCATGTATGTTGCATGCTCATCACTCACAGATACAGGCTGAAGCAAGTCCTGTGGCGGGGGAAAGGAAACGAGGCAAATTGTTCCCTATTCTTAAAGTTTCTCCTAGGGCAGGGGTCTCAAACTCAACTCAGCATGTGGGCCGCAGAGCAAGATCACAGCGGTTCGGCGGGCCGCACTAGGTCTACAAAAGGCAACTGTTACGCAACACTTTTCTCACTGCAGTTGAAAACAGTCTGTGGGCCGCACAAAATTGTTCGGCGGGCCATGAGTTTGAGATCCCTGTGGGAGTGGCACATATCTCTTCTGTATACATTTAACTGGTCAGAGCAAGCCATATGGGCAGTTTTAACTTATATGAAATAATATTTTTATAGATAAGAAATTGGGAATTCATGAGAGTTTATAACTTTCCCAAAGAAGTAGAATCCTGTAATGTGCCCTTAAGAAGAGAAACCAGAATATTTGTGAACGGTTCCAATGATGCCATAGTTTCTAAGAGCAAACCACAAATCTACATCACGAATGGGTTTAAAAGAATATAACATAATAATGGGTGAAAACCCTCTACGAAATAAAAAGTAGGGACTGTAGGAAAATTAGGAGTCCTTTGTGATTCCACCTAACTGCTTAACCCTCAGCTGGTGGGGCTGAAAGGTATCAGACCAATTCTTCAAGAAAGAATGCCGTGAGCTAGTATTTTTTTCTCTTTTTTTTCTATATTCACAGTTACCAGAGAAAGCCGCCCTGTTTAGGTTAGTGAGGAAGGCGGAGCATTTCTTACTCCCTATTTCCTTCAGGGTTTGGTTATATATTTAGCCAATTTTTCACTCGACCATACCTTCGGGTGTATTGTGAAGCATCTGGAGGCTCCAAGTATACGTTTTTCTGTTTCTGGTTGAAGATCTTGTTGAGTTTTGGGGGAGATTTATCGGTATCGCTTCCTACTCCGCCATTACTCTGACGTCATCTTCTCTCTTTTTTTTCTGAAGCTGGAAATGGGGAGAGACAGACAGACTCCCGCATGCGCCCGACCGGGATCCACCCAGCACGCCCACCAGGGGCAACGCTCTGCCCACCAGGGGGCGATGCTCTGCCCCTCCTGGGGCGTCGCTCTGCCGCGACCAGAGCCACTCTAGCACCTGGGGCAGAGGCCAAGGAGCCATCCCCAGAGCCCAGGCCATCTTTGCTCCAATGGAGCCTTGGCTGCGGGAGGGGAAGAGAGAGACAGAGAGAAAGGAGGGGGGCGGGGTGGAGAAGCAAATGGGCGCTTCTCCTGCGTGCCCTAGCCGGGAATCGAACCCGGGTCCCCCGCACACCAGGCCGACGCTCTACCACTGAGCCAACCGGCCAGGGCCCTAGTTTTTATTTTAACAAAAATAGGAAAGGAGGGGTGATGGATCAATATCTGGGGCCAAGACAAAGACAGACCATTCAGAAGACATATAAGTAAATTACCCACCTGCTGGTATCTTGAAGGATTCTCTGGACTCCTCATTATTGGCCTGGAAGGTGTACAGAAATTGGAAGAACTCCAGGAGCTAGAATTTGGCAGAGGATTTGCATATACTCAACCTTTGAGTATCACATTACAATCCCTCCCAAGCATCTTACTAAAAAATCTTGTAAGTATTTTTTTTTAAAAAAATACCATCCACAGGGTTTTAAAAGCCCTGAAAGAGTTTTGTCTTTTTAGTGTGTAATGTGATGTAGGTTAACAGATGAAAAAACTCATATGTGATATCGGCTCTGTCTTTCAGGACACAGTTGTAGAAAGAACATGCTGCAATCTATATGCAAAGTGTTTTGGAGAAGAAGGGGACAGAGGCCAGAGAGGGAGCCCTGGGAGGAAGGTAAGAATTTGTTGGGTGTGGATGGGGGAAGGAGTGAGATTACATTTCAGGTAGATGACTGTAGATGACTACATAGTAGACTCTGTTATGTCCTTAACACAGTTATTGTAATTCTACCCTCTTAACAAACCTTTGAGGTAAATGCTATTTAATAGACTTGAAATTGAGGCTCAGAGAGGGACTATTATTTTCCCAAAGTTGGACAGTTATGAAGAAGCATTTTTGAATGTAAGCCCCTGTCTACCTGACTCACATTCTTTCTACTCTATAATGCTGCCCACTTACATTTATTTGACAAAGACTTTTGTAGATTCTCTCACTGCACAGATGTTTTGACTTGTCTTCTAAATTTTCACTTGTCCATCGTCTGCTTTCTTTACAGTAGTCAATGCCTCTTTTCCTTCTATCTCACCTCCTAATCTATAGCATTAAACTCCGAGGAAGGATACAATCACTGGTTTACTAGTGGGTAATTGGCATCTCTTTGTTAACTCTGAGTTAAGTTATAGGAAAATTACTACTTCACTTTTAAGGGAGAATATCTCATTAGAAATGGTCCTTAGACATCCAGGGAAATAAGGTTCCATTCTCATAGGAACTCTAGCTCCAGGATGGGGGGGATAGTGACAAATCCGCATATAAGGTTGAATCAAACCTCCTGTCTTTGTTCATCTTTCATGTTTTTACACACTCTCTTTGTAAGGTTTTCCATGAGGTTGTTGGAATGAGCTGTTCCTTACTTTGGGGGTCAATTTTAATATAGAATGGTATAAAGTGTATAATTATTTTTTGAAAAATAAGTTGTATAAGTTGTAGTTTTGCATTAGGACTAGATTATTTCCCTCCTCATATTGTTCCTAAACATCAGACTGGAGAATCAGAAAATCAAGCTTGGGAACCTCTTGACGTTTTTTTTTAACTTAAGGACTATGCCTCAGAGGTCAAAGACGAGTGTTTTAGAATTTTGACTTCTCTGCTCTTTCTGTTTGTTAAATTTCAGTGGTCGGTTGTATTGACTTTCCTATCTTTGTTGATCATAAATAGACTGTGGTTCCCATGTATTATGGATGGATGAGTTTTTAGACTAAATAAACACATCTGGCTATAAAATGGCAAGCCAAACTCTCTTGAGAAGGAATGGTATGTGTTTTTAGGTATCAAGAGAAGTTAAAAAAAAACAAAACCCAGGAAACAAAAAGAGAGAGACTAAATAGTTGAGTCTCAACTATTTATAGAAATAAGTAATATGGCTGGTTATTGATACCAATACCTTTGCTTATTGATGTTTTGTAAAACAAAGTCAAAGCCCTCTTTAAGAAAACAGTTTTCCTTAAACATTTGGCTGGAAACTAGTTTTGGTTTGGATTTTCACAACAGAGTGGCTTAAAAAGGTATTTTAGAAAAATAAAAATAGGTGATGTATCAATTATTAAGATAAATGGATATTCAAATTTTCACTGTAAGATAGACCATGAATACTTGTTTCTTTGTCTTTGCACATTGTGCTCAACATTTAATAGATTCTCAAGAAAATGCCATCTCAATGACACAAGGTTATCTAATGGTAACAATTGTCATTTCATGTAGATTTGAGAAATGAAGAATTTAGAGTCCAAGTTTTTTATTTTGATTTCTTTCTTCAGGGAGAAAGGGGGCTTGACGGATTACTTGGTCATCCGGGTGAAGAAGGTGGACATGTAAGTGTTGAATCTTATTTTTTCTTTGTTGGGACATTGTAAAATGGGCCAAATATTAGCAATACTTAATTGCACTTAAGTCGTGAAAGTTTTTCTCATCAATGCCATTTAAAATTGGTTTAAAGAATAAAATGGGTTTAAAATACCTGTACCTATGTAAAAACTATCATTTATTATAACAAATGTCAGGTGAACAAATTGTGTAAAGATACAAAGTCTTTAGAAGGTGTTTAATGAGGAGGTATGGCTTTTTTTTTTTTTTAATGAGTGAATTTGTGATAACTGAAAATGAGGCCTGTGTCTATTGTACTTGCATGTAATTAGTAGTTGTTAAGTGTGAGCAAAATTGTGGGTCATTTGTTACTATTAATGCCATAGCCATGTTTGTAAATGGTTTAACTAAATGAAGAGAATCAAGGCCTTTCTTGTAACATGACCATTCAGATGCCTTCCTGAGTGGCTGATAAGGTGGTGGAATTATAGTTACCCACTGCTGGTTTGCATAGAACCTCAGATACATTCCTGGACAAGTGAACGTTATCTATCATGTGATTGGCTGTGGAGAAAAATGTATGTTATAGAGAGAATTGTTAGCGAGGAGACTGGAGTGTGGTAGGGATAATCTTTATTTCATCATATAAATACCAAAAGGATTAAAAAACCCCATTGCTTTCAGTTAATTTTATTTTTTAAATTATTTTATTTAAAACTTTTTTAAATGAGAGAGACAGATAGGAAGAGAGAGAGAGAGGGAGGAGAGAGATGAAAAGCATCAACTCATAGTTGCTTTCTTTAGTTATTCATTGATTGTTTCTCATATGTGCCTTGACTGCAGGCTCAAGCCAAACCAGTGACCCCTTGCTCAAGCCAGGGACCTTAGGCTCAGGACAGTGACCTTGGGCTTCAAGCCAGCGATTTGGGCTCAAGCCAGTGACCTTGGGTTCATGTTGATGATCCGATCCTGTCAAGCCAGGAATTCTGTATTCTATTTGGCAAGCATATACCCAAGCCCATGAGCCTGTGCTCAAGCCGGTGACCTCAGGGTTTTGAACTGGGGAACTTAGCATCCCAGGTTGATGTTCTATCCACTGTGCCACCACCGTTCAGGCATGTTTTCAGTTAATTTTAAATGATGGAAAACCATATTGCCATGGGGGTTTATTTTAAAGTTGATTTGTGTATACCACTGGTTCTCAAGCTTTTTGGTCCCCAGATGTACCCTTATACTCTCAAAGATTACTAAGAACCTCGAAGAGCTTTTGTTAATGTGGTTTCTACCTATTGTTATTTACCACATTTGAAATTAAAACAAATTTTAAATAATCTATTTTATTTCAAAATGACAAAGATAAACCCTTAACATAAATGATGCATTTCTTTATGGAAAATAATGATATTTTCCAAAACAAAATATAGTTGTGAAAAGAGTGGCATTTTAAAAAATGTTTATTTTATTGATTTTGTAGAGAGAAGAAGGGAGAGCATAAGAGAGAGAGACAGGAACATTAATCTGTTTCTGTTTGTGCCCTGACTGGGGGATTGTGCCCAACCTGTGCACTTCTGGATGGCATTTTTTTAATATATATATTTAAGTCTGAACGATGTTTTATTTTTTAAAAATGACCAGATTCCCTCTGTTCCATCCATCTAAGACTCACTCTTTTTTTAAAAATAATTTTATTTTTTTAATGGGGTGACATAAATAAATCAGGGTACATATATTCAAAGAAAACATGTCCAGGTTATCTTGTCATTCAAGTATGTTGCATACCCATCACTCAAAGTCAGATTGTCCTCTGTCACCTTCTATCTAGTTTTCTTTGTGCCCCTCCTTAAAAACATATTTTCAAATATCTTTAAGGTCTAGCTTATTCAGTTAGATTCATATGTCTGCTTTTGTATTTGGTCTGCTGTGATATCACTTGCTATGTGGCCCCTTAAAAACTCTATTGTATACTTGGGAGAGCATTAGAGTAAAAAAACATTTGACTGTAGTTGGGAAAATAGTTTTAATTTTGTGAGCACCTCCCTCCGAAACTTTTCAAACTGCTGGTGTATATAAGCATGAAAGTCCCCATTCTACATCATTTTATTATTGAACATTTAGGCTGCTTGAACTTGGAAAATAAGAGGAAACTAGAGAAAAATGCAGCTGCTGAAACCTCTGTAAGCTGATCCATTTCTGTGATTACATTTATGGGAGAATTGCTCAACTCCTATTTTGCCTCAGTACAGTCTTAGGTGTTAGAAATACATTCCAATAGACACTCAGACCAATGGAACAGAATAGAAAGCCCAGAAATAAAACCACATATATATGGTCAAATAATCTTTGATAAAGGGGCCAACAACACACAATGGAGAAAAGAAAGCCTCTTCAACAAATGGTGTTGGGAAAACTGGAAAGCCACATGCAAAAGAATGAAACTCGACTACAGCCTGTCCCCGTGTACTAAAATTAACTCAAAATGGATCAAAGACCTAAATATAAGACCTGAAACAATAAAGTACATAGAAGAAGACATAGGTACTAAAATCATGGACCTGGGTTGTAAAGAACATTTTATGAACTTGACTCCAATGGCAAGAGAAGTGAAGGCAAAGATAAATGAATGGGACTACATCAGAATTAAAAGTTTTTGCTCAGCAAGAGAAACTGATATCAAAATAAACAGAAAGCCAACTAAATGGGAAATTATATTTTCAAACAACAGCTCAGATAAGGGCCTAATATCCAAAATTTACAAAGAACTCATAAAACTCAACAACAAACAAACAAACAATCCAATAAAAAAATGGGAAGAGGACATGAACAGACACTTCTCCCAGGAAGAGATACAAATGGCCAACAGATATATGAAAAGATGCTCAGCTTCATTAGTTATTAGAGAAATGCAAATCAAAACTACAATGAGATACCACCTCACCCCTGTTAGATTAGCTATTATCAACAAGACAGGTAATAGCAAATGTTGGAGAGGCTGCGGAGAAAAGGGAACTCTCATCCACTGTTGGTGGGACTGTAAAGTAGTGCAACCATTATGGAGGAAAGTATGGTGGTTCCTCAAAAAACTGAAAATAGAACTACCTTATGACCCAGCAATCCCTCTACTGGGTATATACGCCAAAACCTCAGAAACATTGATACGTAAAGACACATGTAGCCCCATGTTCATTGCAGCACTGTTCACAGTGGCCAAGACATGGAAACTACCACAAAGCCCTTCAATAGAAGACTGGATAAAGAAGATGTGGCACATATACACTATGGAATACTACTCAGCCATAAGAAATGATGACATCAGATCATTTACAGCAAAATGGTGGGAACTTGATAACATTATACGGAGTGAAATAAGTAAATCAGAAAAAAACAAGAACTACATGATTCCATACGTTGGTGGAACATAAAAATGAGACTAAGAGACATGGACAAGAGAGTGGTGGTTACCAGGGGTGGGGGGAGGGAGGACATGGGAGGGAGGGAGGGAGGGAGAGAGTTAGGGGGAGGGGGAGGGGCACAGAGAACTAGATAGAGGGTGACGGAGGACAATCTGACTTTGGGCGAGGGGTATGCAACATAATTTAATGACAAAATAACCTAGACATGTTTTCTTTGAATATATGTACCCTGATTTATTAATGTCATCCCATTACCATTAATAAAAATTTATTAAAAAAAGAAAAAAAAAGAAATACATTCCAGAAATGGGGATTGTGGACTTGCACTATTTTGTTTAGGAGTTGTGATAATATTCTTCCCATTTTTATGAAGTTTTAAAATGTCCTTTAGGTGTTATTTTTTTCCTGCTTGGCCAGTGGTTCAATGAGCCTCATCAAAGTTAAGAGAGTATGTTGAGGTTTGACCAGCCCATTAGGTTCACTGACACCAATTTCAGACAAACAGGATAAACCCAAGCCCTTGTCTGTCTAGGGTGAGAGGTGATTTTTGTCTCTTTTCTCTTCTGTCTTAATATCCTAAAACCAAGTTATTGTGTAAAGACCCTCTAGTACAGGGCTAGAAATATAATGAGTGACATACAATAGCCCCTTTTTATCTGATATGTCCTTTCTGAAATTTCAGTTACCTGAAATAAACAATTGATCCCGACTGGGATCCACTTGGCAACCCCATCTAGGGCTGATGTTCGAGTGTCCAGCTATTTTTAGTGCCTGAGGCTAATGCTCTCCAGTGGAGCTATCCTCAGTGCCTGGGGCCATACTTGAACCAGCTGAGCCACTGGCTGCAGGAGGAGAAGAGGGAGAGAAGGGGCGGGGAGAAACAGATGGTTTCTTCTCCTGTGTGCCCTGACCAGGAATCAAACCTGGGACATCCATATGCTGGGCTGATGCTCTATCTACTGAGCCACCAACCAGGACCCATTTTAAATTCTATGTGGTTCTGAGTAACATAATGAAATCTTTTGCTGTCTGTTGCGGGAGGTGAATCATCCCGTTGGCCAGTGTCTTCCCATTGTAGATGCTCCCCGCCAGTTAGTCACTTAGTAGCCACCTTGGTTATCTGACAGACTGTCTCAGTTTTGTAGGGCTTGTGTTCTGGTAACCCTTATTTTCCTTGAAAATGACCCCAAAGTGCAAGAGTCATGATGCATGATGCTGGCAATTCAGATCTACCCAAGACAAGCCATAAAGTGCTTCCTTTAAGTGAAAAAGTGGAAGTTTTTGACTTACTAAGGAATGAAAAAAGTCATGCTGAAGTTGCTCAGATCTATGTTAAAAACAAATCTTCTGTCTAAAATAATGTGAAGAAAAAATAACTGAATCTCATCAGGTGGGTACTTGAATCATCTCATATCATGGCAAGAAGACAGGTGAGTACAGTATAATAAGATATTTTGAGAGAGACCACTCACATTTACCTAACTTTCATTACAGTGTATTGTTATAATTGTTCTATTTTATTATTATTAATCTCTTGTGCCTAATTTATAAGTTAGACATTATCATAGGTCTGTACGTATAGGTAATAACAATATGTATAGGGTTCATTGCTATCTGTGGTTCCAGGTATCCAATGAGGATCTTGGAATATATCCCCTGGGGGATAAAGGGGGAGAGCTAGTGTATATAATTTTATATAATTTAAAAAAATTTTATAGTGGCACTCTAAAGAACATTACAAAAAAACATTGATGTTGATTTTAATAATACCTGTATATTTTATTTAACCCAGTATATCCAAAATATAATTAATTCCACATGTGATTAATATAAAAAAATAATGAGATATCTTACCTTTGAAACACCTTGTCTTTGAAACCCAGCGTGTATTTTACCCTTACAGGACATCTCAGCTTGGACTAGCCATGTGTGGCTGGTGGCTACTGTATCTGACAGCGCACCTCTGGTCGGTCTTGTTTGCTTTTTACTGCATTTCTCACAGGAGAAGTTGACTTCAAAATCCATTGTCTACTGAATGGCTTTTAATGTCATTTCCCCGCAGAGCAGGTCAGGTTGGTCTGCTCCATGGCAGAGACGTCTCTGCAGAGGGACAGGTGTCAGAGTGGGGCTCTTAATTTGTAGGTTCAAGTGGAAAGTTTATAAAGTACAAATAATTACTGCCCTCTTATAAAAAAAAATTTTTTTTAAATAAAAAGGCCCAACCAAAAAACCCTTAGTGGTATAAAACGACAGACAACCGTTTTTATTAAGTCCTTGGACTCTGTGGGTGGGGAAGGTGAAGAGAGAACAGCAGATGGTGGGTCCCTTCACTGGTGTCCGAGGTCTCAGCAGAGCAGGTGAGGCTGTCGGGCTGGAGGACCCCCTGCAGACCGGCTTCCTCTCTGGCACTCTGCGCTCTGTTGGGATGGCTGGTCTGGCTGCATGGGGAAGGCTGAGGTTGAAGGGCATAGCACCTGGGTCTAGAAGGGCACATCCAACAGGGAGAGTCTGTCCTGAGAGTGAGCATTCCGGGAGACTAAGGCTGAAGCTGCAAGGCGTCTGAGCAAGCCTCAGAAGTTAGGTGGTAACTTGTCTGGAACATTCTTTTGGGTATAAGCGAGCCACTAAACCCAGACCAGGTTCAAGGGTCCGGTGAGGGAATTAAGCTCATCCTCTCGATGGAAGTGTGACAGGGTCACAGGGCAGAAGAACACAGACATGCTGTTGTGGTCATCTTTGGAAAATACAGTCTGCTAGACGCATGAATTCTATATATGTATATTTCCAAAATTTACCTATCATGATGAAATGGAGGTTTAGATATGGATTGGTTAGGCATCAAAGAGTTAGTTATATATCAAATTAGTCAGATTATCTAAGGTCACACAGATAGTTACATAACTTCAGTAGTAACAAAAATAGTTAATATTTGTTCGCACCTTCCATGTGCCAGATACACAGCTAAACATTTTATATATATATTTCTTCATTTCATCTAGAAAGTAAGATGTTATTATTATTATTCTCATTTCTTATGAAGTGACTTGAACCACCCCAGCATTTGAAAAGCTGTTGGTGAGGTTATTCTTTCCATTCAATTATGGCTATAATTGATAGGCTTAAGCAACTTGTGAGCAATGGGAGACCAGTTTTTAAACATAATAGAGCTTGATATCTAAAGAGAAACATAGTGAGTCCAAATCCTGTTCTCAAAACAATTTAACATATGTGCTCATTATAAGGCAATTCCCCTTTTCTTATGAAAACATCCACAAAATGCTTTTGCCCAGTTAGAATACATGGACTTTTAGGGATGTAGGTGAACTAGACAAATGTCTACTTATAATATTTAACTTATTTAATGACACATAACATATAAAAGTCTTTCATTGTGAAAAATGACATATTAAATGAGAAATTCTGCTTTTTTTCCTAGCTAATATTTTATCAACCGTTTTATTAAAAATTCTTCCCACGGTGTTTCTATCTCAATGTTTTCAGTCTGACTGGAGCCACTTTTTGGAAACATCTCACACACATTTTTTTTTTAGAGTATATTGTGTTCACTTCTAAGTTGTTTAAGATAAACCATTTTTAAGTCTGTTTATAAAGTCTGTCATTGCAAATTTTATTTCCAATTTCAAAACTCAGTACCTCATTTTTCATGTGAGAATATTTTTATGGTCTCCACAATAAAATCACAAATTCCAGTGTTTATAAAAGTGATTTTTAAAAGTCTTGCTTGCATAACATCTAACATTTGAAACTGTGAGGTCTCATCCTCAAATAAAATAAATAAATACGTAATTTGTTAGATTTCTTTTCCTTTTTTTCCCCTTTATTTGCTGATCTGGTAGGTGACCTCTGTAAGCATCCCTAAAATATCTCAAATAAATACTGATTGTGTATCAATATTATGTTGTTTAAAGTTAAGTAAAAACAGCAGGTAGAGAGAACACCCTGAAATATAAGCAACTTTGTGAAGATTCAAATTTAAAAATACTCTTTTGTTCTGTGGACTAATTTGGGGAAACACACCCCCAATTATTTATGTATAGCAACTGAAACTTTAGGAATTGGTAATAGAAGTCATAAGAGTGGGATTTGTTCCCTACAAATTTCTTTTTCTTTTTAAGTAAAAAAACATTTTAAATTGTGGAGGAATACACGTAACAAAATTTACCATCTTAACCATTTTTAAGTATATAGTTCAGTGGTACTAGTACATTCTCACTGTTGTGCAACTATCACCATCATCCATCTCCAGAACATCTTTTCATCTTGAAAAACTGAAACTGTCCCCATTAAACACTAACTCCCCATCCCCTCTCCCACCACCTTCTGGCAACCACCATTCTACTATATGTCTCTGTGATCTTTACTATTCTAGGTGCTTCATTAAACCGAATCAAACAGTATGTGTGTTTTGGGTTATTTCACTTAGCATAATGTCCTCAGGTTTACCCATGTTACAGCACGTCAGAATTTCGTCCCTTTTTAAGGCTGAATAAATTCATTGTGTGGATATGCCACACAAACATTGTCTATTGCAAATAATGCTGCTGTAAATGACTGCACAAATATCTCTTTAAGACCTAGCTTCCAGTTCCTCGGGGTATACATCCAGAAGTGGATTGTTGGGTCATATGGTAATTCCATTTTTACTTTTCCGAGAGCCAACTGTACTGTTTTCAGTCACAGCTATACTCTTTTATTGTCTCACTAAAAGTGCAGAAGAATCCCAATTTCTTTACATCCTCGCCAACACTCTTTTTTTGTTTTTTGGTGATAGGTATTCTAAAAGTGGGCTTATTTTTAACGTTTTGTTAAAAATAAAACTGTGAGAAATTTTTTCTTGATGTCTCTGCTTTATTTGGGACATTTGTTATAGATACAACAACTGTTTTCTAAAAAAGGCAACGACCAATTATTCATGATTGATAACACTGCATCATACAGTAAATATGTTTGAATTAAATTTTCTAGATGAAGCTTAAACATTACACATCGAACCTAAAAATGCATATCGACTAGGAAGAAGGGGGAAAGCAGACATTTACTTGACATCTACTATATAAGCCCTGCATTAGACATTTTGTATACATTATGACATTTAGTCTTCATCACAACCCTACTGATACATGTGAATACTTTTATAGATGTGGAAATAGAAACTCAGAGAAAGGAAGTGACTGTTATGGTCAGATAGAGATGGTTGGAGATGTGCTCAAACCCACGTCTCTCTGATGCCAGACCCTGTGCTTTTCTCATTATCTCTTGCTGTCTGATAAGTAGAAAACCCCTAATTTGTCCAAGCCATATGATTTCAATACAGTATCTCATGCATTCAATACAACACTCTCTGAATGGCTAAAATCAGTATCCAGATCCATATTTTATAAATGGAGAAAATTGTAATTCATAAACTCATATGCTTGTCCAAGCTGACAAAACAAGTCAGAACCAGAATGGACTTAAACCCAACTCCTTCATCCAGAGCGCTTCTCACTTTATCATGCTCCTTTTTATTATCCAGGGCTGCTTACATAGGGAAGTTATCCAACTTTATTAAGTAGAAACTAGAAAGGTCATGGGGTATATAGTACTTTCTAATTTATATTTGATCCATTTGGCAAAAGGCATGATCTCTACCATTTCCTTCCTATCCAATATCTAGATGAAACGGTTATATTCACTAATATAATTTAGGAAGTAATTCTTCAAGTCCTGATTGGACATCAACTGTGTGCCAGACAGTGTGCTTAGGGTTGGAAACCCAGAGATAAATAAATGAGACATTGTCCTTGTCACCAAGGAGTTCACAACATGGCAAGAAACAATAGAACACAAAAACAATAATAATACATGATATAACAGAAAAGGCTTCTCAGAAGAAGAGGTGTCAAATGATCTATATCTTAGGAATGGGCAGGATTTCAACCTAGAAGAGAAAAGAGTTAAGTAGTGGTTTATTCTCTGTGGGACCACAAGGCAACCATCTAGTTTTAGCTGCCTCAGGAAATGTTCAGTCACACCTCTGTTTTGTCCATATGGCTTGACTGAATAGATCAAAAGTTCAGATAATTTGGATTTGTATGATTTTGGATCGTCAGTCTGGGTAACTGATGGATGAACATTCTAATTGCAGGTGATCCAATGAGGTCTCTGAAGATATAAAAGTCATTCTAAGAACTGTGTCATATTTTAGTTTCTTGTGGTCATTATTGCTGATTTGAATCTGTGGGTGCTGACAGAGGTATTTGCTTGATTGTCTTCACATGTATCCTTATTTCACAGGGAGAAAGAGGTCCCCGAGGTTTCCCTGGACCCCCAGGTGAGGAAGGATGTCCAGGTATGAGAGGACCTAAGGTGAGTGTGACCTCCTACTGTGGAGTTCTTCCTCATCTTTATTTCATCCCTTGAATTTGAGGAAATCCTTAAGTCCTCAGTGTAGGCATGGTATCTGGGCTCCTGCTGAGATGGTGGGTTTCACAGAAGTATAGCCTCAGACAAGGGATCAAGTGTGGCCAGTTTACTGGGAGGCGATCTCAGTAAACACACATAGGGAGCAGAGAAGTTAGACAGGGAGGGCAGATGACCTAAAAAGGGTGCCTTATCAATCAGATTACCACCAAAGGTAGATAGAACTTAATCCTGGTGAGAAACTCTGGAAGTCAGTGTTGAACACACACCTCAATGTTCTCCTGCTCAAGGGGCGAGGGAGCTGGGCATTCAGACACCGACTCCTGTCGGGCATTATTGAGGGCTGCTCCTAGAAGGCAGTATTTTCCTAGCGTTTTGGGTCTGTTCTGCACATATACAGGCTCTCATACCAGAAAAATTCTCTGGGAAAGAGTCACAGTGCTGGCAGTTGGAAGGTGGGCTTGAAAGCACTGAAATTTTCAATGCTAAACGGATAACTGGTGGACACCCTTTTTGAGTGGTTGTGTTCAATGTCTCCTAACATTCCATCCAGGTTTAGAGAATCTCCTTTAATAAGGCCAGAGAAAAATTTCTACAACCTCAGAGTCCCATGGAGAGTTTTTCTGACCACAATGACCATATTCTGTGTATTTTAATACGTTACTCTGTCAACTACTTTGTCCTGTTGTTCCTAGGAGCCCTCTCATGCTTGTTAGCCAGTGTATTGTCATTTTTGTCTGAAAGATGATTGTTATAATAATAAATGTTAGGTCACTGCTGTTTCTTGCTCACCCCTACTAAGTGAAGAGCTACAAGGTGCCATTTTTCCCTAAGTCCCACGCACAGGAAGCGGTAGTAATCAGAGGGCTGTGATGGCCATTACAGTCGCTGGAGAAGCAGTCTTTTGTTTTGGTCTAATAAATGCAGTTTCTTGAAACCAGGGAACGTATGATTTCTTAAAGGAAACAATGTTTTAAAAATCTAATTCAAATTCAATTGTTTTTCTTCCTAACTTTAGGGAGCACGAGGATTTTTAGGAGAGAAGGTAGGTAACTTTCCTTACTCTTCCTAAGCCGGAGTGCAGTTTCTCTGGGAAAGAAAACACTGAGTCCAGTTGTTTTTCCTTTGCTTGAATGAGGTAGGGCTTAAAACTTGAAGGTGAGGGTATGTGGCAGATGGTGTCAGGAGCCAAACTGCCATGCTAATGAATGACTATTCATAAGACATGTATTATCAAGGGAGCGGTTGCAAAGTGAAGAATGAGAGACATGGGCTGATAAAATCTCTTTATTTCATGTGTCTGGTACCACAGTTTCACCCCTATGGCCTGTAGCAAATATATCATGTCATTTTAACCTGAGAGTTTGCTACACTTATTTTCACTCACTAACTTGGCTGTACTTTGGTTTTAAAAAATATGCCTGAAACTTGATTTCCTCATGTGGACAGTATGAGTAAGTCAACTATTCCACATGTATAAAATGCACTGTATTCTGCTTGCAAAACTCTGAATTTTCTTTGAAAAGATACCTTAAAACAAATGCGTTAACTGTCATTTTGAGATAGTTGGCAAAATGAAGGCCCATAATTTGAAAGTGATGACATATTTGATCAGATGTCACTATGCAACTGCCAGTTGTTACTCTTATCTACTTTGCCTCATGTTTCGTTTCCTCTCTTAAGAACATTTTTAATTGTAAACCTCCCAAAATTGCACACACGGATACATTCCCACTTGGTTCCTCCTTAATCTGACATCATCCAAGTATCTCTTATGCAGATTAATCCAGGTATATTTGTCAATGTTTTTAAGTTAAAAAAGATGAATGACACAAGGACCATATTTAACATACAGACAACCAGTGAGAGATATTTCATTCAGTATTTTGAAAGTAACTTTTGCCCAGTGCAAAAGTTTAAAAGGAAGTCCTTCTATCTATTCAAAATTTGAGTTTCTTTTTTTTTTCCTTATCATTTTTTTTGGCTCCTGAAACTGCCAGGAAAAACAGTATATAACACTAATTACTATTTCAGAAAAAAAAAAGAGTCATTGCTTTTTAATAATTGAATGCAGTATATAACTGTTGTTTTGGAAGGTCTAGGTTCTTCTAACTAAAAAAAAAATATTAGTATGAAAATTAACATCAAAGCAATAGCTATGTACCCCTGGTCCTTTTGTGTCTAACCTTATTTTTTGCTCCACAGGGCAACACTGGGGAGGATGGTATTGATGGCTTGGATGGAGAACAGGTGCAGAAAGTTTCTTGTTCTATGCTCCCCCCTGTATGAGCAGAACACTTATACCCTCTATTTATATATACATTTCACAATTAGTCTAGAATTTAAAAAAAAATTTTTTACAGAGACAGAGAGAGAGTCAGAGAGAGGGATAGACAGACAGGAACGAAGAGAGATGAGAAGCATCAATCATTAGTTTTTTGTTGTGACACCTTAGTTCATTGATTGCTTTCTCATATGTGCCTTGACCATGGGGCTACAGCAGACTGAGTAACCCCTTGCTCAAGCCAGCGACCTTGGGTCCAAGCTGGTGAGCTTTGCTCAAACCAGATGAGCCTGCGCTCAAGCTGGTGACCTTGGGGTCTCAAACCTGGGTCTTCCGCATCCCAGTCCGATGCTCTATCCACTGCACCACCGCCTGGTCAGGCTAGTCTAGAAATTTTAACATGAATGTGCAACAATGTCTAAAGTTAATTTATATATTTTTCCTTATCTTCAAAATAGAAGTACCCCAGAAACTTAGTTCTAACCTACTGCCTCCTATATTACATATTATTGTTCAGTATTTTATTTCCATTTAAAAAAATTCTACCAGTTTGACACTGTTATTATTGTGTTCTTTAGTCAGTGCTTATCTAGCTTTACCCTCATATTTATTACTATTACTGATACTTTCAAAATAATATGAAAAGTCATTTTTTTTCTTATAGTAGGACTTTTGGAATTTCCTTTAATGAGGTTCATACTCTCTTAGTTTTGTTTTTCTGAAAATCCCTTTATTTTACCCTTTTTCTTGAAAAATAGCTCTTGGGTAATCATTTTATTTCAGCACTTTGAAATGTAATTTCATAGTGTCCTGGCTTCTATCATCTCTGTCTTTCATTATTGCTGTTAAGAATAATGGTGGGTAACATCAACCTAATTGTTGTTCTTAGTCAATAATCTTAAATATATATATATATATGATATATATATATATACACACATATATATGTATACATATATACACACATATATATATCAACTCCTTTAAAATTTTCCCTTTGTATCTTGTTTTTAGCAGTTTTAATATGATATGTCCAGGTGTGAATTTTTTTGTGTATCCTGCTTGGGACTTATTTGGCTATTGAATCTGAGCATTTGTGCCTTCTATAAGCTTTAGAAAATCCATAGCAAATTTTCATTTTGAAATTTTTATTTTTAAGATTTTCTCTGTTATCTGTTCGTGGAAGTCTAATTAAAAATTTGTGAGACTTTCTCATTCTATACTCAATGTCTCTTAACCTCTTTTCATATTTTCTGTTTCTTTGTGTTTCTGTGCTACATTCTTTTTTTTACAGACACAGAGATAGAGTCATAGAGAATGACAGACAGGGACAGATAGATAGGAACGGAGAGATGAGAAGCATCAATCATTAGTTTTTCGTTGCGCATTGCGACACCTTAGTTGTTCATTGATTGCTTTCTCATATGTGCCTTGACCGTGGGCCTTCAGCAGACCGAGTAACCCCTTGCTCGAGCCAGCAACCTGGTGAGCTTGTGCTCAAACCACATGAGCCCATGCTCAAGCTGGCAACTTCGGGGTCTCAAACCTGGGTCCTCGGCATCCCAGTCCGACGCTCTATCCACTGCGCCACCGCCTGGTCAGGCTCTGTGCTACATTCTGAATAATTTCTTCAGTTTCTAATTATGTCACTTTGTTTAATATACCTTTTCACCTGTTTAGATTTTTAATTTCAATTATTCTAATTTTCACTTTAAAAAGTTCAATTCGATTCTTTCTCAAATCTGCTTGGTCTTTTTTTTGTAATTGCTTTTTTTAAAAGAAATTATTTTCTTATTTAAATTGATTAAATATATATGTTATATTCTGCATATAATAATTTCAATATCTATTATCATTGTAAATCTGATTTTGTTGTCTGTTGTTGCTGCTGGTTCCCTAGCTTGGTGTCTCACTCATGTGTGTTGTGATTTTTGATTTAAACTCAATTTTTATTGAAATTCATCTGTGAGAAGTCATTAAAGCCCGAGTTGAAGGTTGTTTGCTTCTGCCATGTAGTTGGTGGCATTGCCTCCTAGGACCACTTTAAAATAAATGATCAGCTTGGGATTTTTCACACCTCACCCACACTGAGTGATCTGATGTCATTAGGACGGCCAATGGCTAATACTTCTGTTGATTCTTGCTTTTTCTTTATTCTGAACCCCAAGGTTTTTCCCTTTTCTCTATCAGCTCATTAATGGATGTAAAATATTTTTAGATTTGTTATCTAGAATTTTAAATTGTTTTTCAAAGGGAGAGTTGTCCAGGGCCCTCTGGTCTGTTACATACTCAGAAATAGGTAAAGAAACTCTGCTGTTGGCTAGAATGTGAAACTATGTGAAAAAAATTTCTGGTATGACTAATCTAACAAAGATCCTTTGTGTGTTTGTTTATTTTTTAGGGTAATCGTGGAATCCCAGGATCATCTGGAGAAAAAGGAGATAGGGGAAATCGGGTAAAATATCAGGAGATTTTGCTCTTATATTTCTACTGGTTAAACTGACCTTGACAGTTTATTTTTAACTTTCAGGAAAGAGTCATGTAGTAGTTTATTAGATAGGGAGTTAAGGGCCAATAACAATTAGATGACTATTTGGAACTTATAACTTACAGCCTGGCTCTGCTGACAGTAAAATGAGTAATGTAAACCAAGTTATTCAGTTTTTTTTACTTCAGAACAGTAATTATCATTCTCTAGCTCACAAAATGTCTTTAATGTCTCCCTGTTGACAGTGATTTAATCTTAAATCCAAGGCCTTTCAACCACATTCTTCACTCATCTTGGTCAAGAAATGTCCTTTCTAGTATTAAGAAGTACAAATTGACAGTTATAAAATAGTCACAGGAATGTAAAGTACAGTATAGGCCTATACTATAGGGAATAATATTGTAATAATGATATATAGTGTCAGGTGGATATTGGATTTATCAGGATAATCACTTTGTAAGTTATGTAAATGTCTAATCACTATGTTGTACACCTGAAACTAATATAATATTGTATGTCAATTTTAATCGAAAAATAATTTAGCCTGACCAGGTGGTGGTGCAGTGGATAGAGCGTCAGACTGGTATGTGGAGGATCCAGGTTGAAACCCTGAGGTCGCCAGCTTGAGTGCAGGCTCATCTGGCTTGAGTGCGGGCTCATCTGGCTTGAGTGCAAGCTCACCAGCTTGAGCGTGGGCTTGCTAGCTTGAGCATGGGATCATAGAGATGACCCCATGGTCACTGGCTAGACCCCAAAGGTCACTGGCTTCAGCCCAAGATCACAGGCTCGAGCAAGGGGTCACTTGTTCTGCTATAGCCCCCAGGTCAAGGCTCATATGAGAAAGCAGTCAATGAACAACTAAGGAGACAAAGGAGCCACAATGAAGAATTGATGTTTTTTATCTCTCTTCCTTCCTGTCTGTCTGTCCCTATCTGCCCCTCTCTCTGCTCCTCTCTCTGTCTCTGTCACAAAAAAAGGAAAAATAAAAAAGCCTCCTTCCCAGTCAAATTATACTGCTAAGTGTCTCCTGAAGATTCCTTATCAGGCCCACCTCTGTGTTTTGGTTCATCTAGGTACCCCATCCTGTAATGACTTTTCCCTGCCTTCATCTTTAGTGCTTATTTGAATATCACTTTTGGTTCAATTTTAAGCTCTTGTATTTTCTCCTCATGAGGCTGTAGACCTCACTGACCATGTTAGTTTTTAGAGATCTCCCCCTTCTCTATACCCTTCCAATATACGTTATTTTTACTATCTGCTTGATAGTGACTGTACATTGCCTCATGCTAGGACTTATATTTCTATATGAGAGAAGGCATATGTACTCAGTTCTCCCATTCTGTGCCCATTGCAGACATTACTAATCAATTATAGAATATAGCCTGAAGGATCATCTCAACAAAGTAGTATATTTAGCTTCTGTTGATTGATTGAATTAGATAAGGGGAATGACATTTATTTATTTATGCTCTTTTGTACCTCACATAGAATTAGAATAATTCTTTACAGCAAGGTGTGGATTGATTTCCTGATAATTGAAACATAAAGTCACAAGAAATGGGTCTTTGTTGAGGTTTCATTTGTGAATAAGTTTGTAAATCAGATTTTGGAGAAGGTGAAGGACACCACACTTCCTTCAAGACTGGAAGGCATTTAGTTGCTACTGAATTAAATGAAATTCAGTAAACTCCTGTCCAGTGTTTCCTACCTATAGGGCATTTTTCTAGATATAAAATAGAGTTCAAAGATATACAAGTCATGGTTATGCCCAAGAAAATGCTTATTTTGGTGCAGGAGATAATATTTGTCTAGGAGAAACTATAATACAAGATAGGATAATATAAGGGCTGTAAAAATGGTGCAATAATGAATGAATGGGAGCATTGTGACAGAGAGAAGTTTAAAATAGAGTAATGAGTCTTCATCTGATCAGTCATCAAGATTTATTGAGCACCTGTTGTAACTCAGGCATGACTATAGAATAGGGAGCAAAACAGGCATGGGTTCTGCATCTCAGAACTGGCCTCTGTGGGGGAGAGAGAGTGTCAATGAAATAATCATAGAAGTAGATGTAACATTATTGGTGAGATGAGTGCATGGAGAGGAGGTAGAGGTCAGGGGGATCTGATCCAGCCTGTGCAGTCAGGAAGGCTTCATCGAGGGAGTAGAGGTGGAGTGAACTTTAAAGGAGGAGTAACAACCAGGTGATGAGGGAGGAAAGAAGGAGGCCAGAGACCAACCTTGCATAGTAAGGTCTGTGGCATTTGAGAATGGTGCCGAAGAGTGGAGAGGACCCTGGCATTCCAGGGCACACAGGAAATCAGGACTTTTTTTTTTTACCCATACCTCTGAGAGAGAGACACACAGTGTACTGTATTTCAGATGAAGAAAAAGGAAAGGCTTAGAGATAGAAGAACTCAGAGTGGGTTTGGACAGACAAGTATTCCAATTCAAGAGAAGCGCAAGGTGAGATAAAAAGTTTTAAGAGGCTGGAGTCAATCTGCTGCCATGTTTAGGGTTTTCCTTTTTTACTGCATAATCAGGTGCTATTGAAAGTTTTTAAAGCTATAGGTTTGGAAGATCAGTGTCTAGTCAGACACTGAAGCCAGTGTCTTGGTCAGAAAAATGAGGGACTAGAAGTCAGACAAATCATAATAGGAACCATATACCAGGCTCTTTACTCAGCATTTTAATTTTTCATTCCACTTAATCCCTGTAAGAATCCTATAAGATAGGTATATCTGTTTCACAAATGAGAAAATTGTCTTAGAGAAGTCGAAGAAATTTGCCTACCTAGTAGATTAAGCAGCAGAATTGGAATTTAGAATCAACTAACTTCCTTTTGCCATTATAATCAGACCAGGAAAAAGGTAAGAAGTCTCAAGTCATTATGAGGTAGCTTCTTTTGGAGGCTGGAGACTAATTCTGTTCCTTGTGTGTCTGAGAGCCAGATCTCAAAGAAGGGTCCTACTTCATTATTTTCAGAGTGCGGTGTATAACCTCCAGAACCAGGCAGGTAACAGCATCCAAGGAAGGCTTTGTGGTGCTGTGGAAACTACTAAACAGATGTGGTACCACTAGGGCAGTGGTTCTCAAAGTGTGCACCAGGGCGCACTGGTGTGCCCTAGAAGATTTCCAGGTGTTTCTTATGGTATCCCAGAGAAATATGTGCCTGTTGGGGACCAAAAAACCAATAGGGTTTTTGGAGTTTAGATTTTTGGGGGACAGAGGTGTGGGGAATTGGCTGTAAGCTGACAGTCTGCCCAACCCCCCACCTCACTTGCCTGATTAGGTTGCAAAAGGCTGTTAAGCTGTGGTGCAAACTTTTTTGTGGTGATAACTTTTTACATTTTTTAACTTCTCCTTTTTACGAATTCTAAAAAGTGTAACTCAAAAATGTAACATAAAAATGTTTTTTTAATGTCAGAATAAATTTAATTTTGTCATATTTATTTCATTTAATTACCATAAAAGCATGCTTGGACTTTTTTTTTTTCTTTAATATTTGTGTTTACACTACCCCCCATGTTCCCTGGAAAGACTGGAGGCAACTTTTCTTCTATCCTTTGTTTGGTGTGAAGTTAAGATTTGCTAATGGTCTCACTTTGCCCTATAAATAAAGCAAGATGAGGTTTTTGGGAGCACTTTGTTCTTGCCAGCAGCAATAACAGGGCCCTCCTGACCCTGTATTTTCTTAATTCTGCGTATTTTCTTAATTCCACGCAGTTCCCATTCGGGACCTGAAATTACTAACAGCGCTGGTTTGCAGCATGTGCCCAGATATAAAAATAAATATAGTTACTCTATTATACCATTTCATTACAAAAATACCACTCTTTTTGTTAATACATCATTATTATATTTATTAATACATCATTATATTATTTTTAGATAAATGCACCCAAATAAAATGGATAGATTTCTCAAAAAGAAGTGTGATATTGAAGAATCTAATTCTGGAAGTGAACAAAAGTTAAGTGTAAATAAAATAAGACTTGAAGGCTGATGGACAGAATTTAATTTACAGCATTTCCTATCACTTAATACTGAACGATACGATTGGATTAGAAATCCATTTATGGAAGCTTCAAGTGATTTTGGTTTAACATTAACAGAAGAAGAGGAACTGGCAGCTATATCCACGGACTGTGGATTGATGATTAAACATAAGGAGTTGTCTCTTGAAGCCTTTTGGATTTCTATAAAAGAAGAATATGTGGGAATATCTTAAAAAACTTTGAACATTTTACTAAAATTTTCAACATCCTATTTATGTGAATTAGGATTTTCTACCCTCAACACAATTAAGAGTAAAAAGAGAGGAATTCTTCAATATAGTGATGAGGAAATGAGAGTTTGCCTTTCAAATATATGCCCAAACATTGAAGAAATTGCTAGGACACACCAGGCTCATGTTTCTCATAAACACAAGAATGAAAAACTTAACATATTCATGCCGGGACCTGCCAAATTAACTAAATCTTACTAAGAATGTATCTATATATATAAAAAGATAACTTTTTTGTTGTCTTTTAATTTTTTAACTTCTCCTTTTTATGAATTCTAAAAAGCGGAACTCAAAAAATGTAACATAAAAATGTTTTCTTAATGTCAAAATAAATTTAATTTTATCATATTTATTTCATTTAATTACCATAAAAGCATGCTTGAACTTTTATTTTTTTTTTAATATTTGATTTAATTATTATAACATATTTCTCAGAAATTTGTATATAGTGTGCCTACAATTATTTGTAGGATTTTAAATGCACCCCGACTTCAAAAAGTTTGAGAACCACTGCGCTAGGGGCAGGTTTTAAGAGATGCAATCATTTCCTTATCATGTCATAGTCTTATGGCAAGTTACTTCACCCCTCCGAGTCTCTGTCTAGAGCAGTCAGGAGCTCTGGAAACAGTTTCCTCTGTTTTTCCTCCCTGTTTTTTTTATGAGCTCTTGCTCTGCTAATTCTTTTTTTTGTTGTTGTTATTTTGACAGAGAGAAGTGGTGGGGGCAGATAGGGACAGACAGACAGGAAAGGAGAGAGAAACGAGAAACATCAATTCTTCATTGTGGCATCTTAGTTGTTCATTGATTGCTTTCTGATATGTGCCTTGACCAGGGGCCTATAGCAGAGCGAGTGACCCCTTGCTCAAGCCAGTGACCATGGGGTCACATCTATAATCCCACGCTCAAGCCAGTGACCCTGTGCTCAAACTGGTGAGCCTGTGCTCAAGCTGGATGAGCCTGCACTCAAGTTGGTGACCTCAGGGTTTCGAACCTGGGTCCTCACATCCCAGTCCGATGCTCTATTCACTGTGCCACTGCCTGGTCAGGCTGCTTTGCTAAGTCTGTCCATGTTGATGATGGAGAAAATCTTACATGTGTTTTATGTGGGAGCATGAGGGAGGAGTGGAAAGATCCAGGGATTTGGTGGTAGAGAGAGCTGGGTTCCACTTCCGGAGCCTCGATTCCTGAGTTGTGAAGGTTAAATAGAAAATGCACACTTAGGGTCAAGCATATCATAGCTCTCCAATAAAAATAGATTCTTTTCTATGTCTCAACCTCACCTCTTTGGCAGTGAATGCTTTAAAGTTCAAGTACTACATTGCTTTTTTAATTTAACTCTATTTTTCTTTTCTTTCGGTAATAGATGACTTTAAAAAATAACACACTTTTTTCTTTGTGATTTAAGGGCTTGACAGGACCACCTGGCCACTGGGGAGAGCCTGGAGAGCCTGGGCTAAGGGGAGATCCTGTGAGTGGTGGAGGAGGGGGTTCTGCTGCTTTAATCCGGGGATTTATAAACCGTTTGTGTGAGCACAAAGGCAGAGAGCAAGTAATTATTCATGGATGAGAAATCATTCAGCCTATCTTGGTATTATAATAACAAATAAGAGATCTGAGAGGAAACCCATCTTGTATAGAAATTTTGGTTTCTCAAAGAGTTTGGAATTTTAATTACATCTCATATTTGGGATTATAGAGTAGGTCTAGACAATTAAGAAGGTCTATTTTGGTGCCTTTTTTTTTTTTTTTTTTTAAGATCATGCTTCCTGTATATATTTTTTCCTGTCTTTCTTATCCATCCATTTGAAGTAAACACCATTTTATTTTCTCAGGGTGATCCTGGAATTGATAGTTACACCCAAGGCCCTAAGGGAGAAAAAGGAAGGCATGGGCATCAGGTAAGATGGTCTGTTTGCTTGGGGATGCTGGTACACATCGGAAAGGGTACTAGCTGGTACAGAACACTTGGCATTCTGGTTGGATCAGCATAGAAAACTAGAGAGAAAACATGTGAACTCTAGTTCATGGATAGAAGCTCTAAATGTTAATCACCAATTATGCCCTCGTCCTTGCATCCTTGCATCCCTGTCTCATAGGTGTTTTTTGTTTGTTTGTTTGTTTGTTTGTTTTTAGAACTCTTATCTCCCACAACACTAGTAATACATATTACTTTTCCTCTTTTGTTTTTGGTTTCTTCATATTCTTTTTTTTATTTTTTATTTTTTTAAATTCATTTTTAGAGAGGAGAGAGAGGGAGAGAGAGGAGAGAGAGAGACAGAGAGAGAGAAGGGGAGAGGAGCTGGAAGCACCAACTCCCATGTGTGCCTTGATCAGGCAAGCCCAGGGTTTCGAACCGGCGACCTCAGCATTTCCAGGTCGACGCTTTATCCACTGTGCCACCACAGGTCAGGCCGGTTTCTTCATATTCAAAATGAAAATATCAGATTCAGTGATACTTAAAATCTTTACACTTTTAAAATTGTCCAATTTTATGATGATGTCTTGATTTAAAAGATGCTCAGGGTCATGGCTGGTTGGCTCAGTGGATAGAGCATCAGCTTGGTGTGTGGATGTACTGGGTTTGATCCCAGATCAAGGCACACATTGAAAGCCACCATCTGCATTTCTTTCCCTTCCTCTCCCTCTTCTCTCCCTCTACTCCTCTCACAACCAGTGGATCAGTTGGTTCGAGCATAGGCCCTGGGTGCTGAGAATGGCTCAGTTGGTCTGAGCATCGACCCCAGACAGAGGTTGCTGGGTGGATCCCAGTCTTGGTGCACGCAGGAGTCTGCCTCACTATCTCTTCTCCTCTCACTTAAAAAATAAAGTTGCTCAGGGTCATTACACTGTGGGCTTGCTTTCCATCACTGCCAATGTTCATTGACCTGAATTGGGTACTAGCCATTTTTAAAGATAAAATCTTTGTTTAGTTCTGAAGATTAGCAGCATTGTGACAGAAGACATCATGGAAGGAAAAAGATTTCTTACGTTGACAGTTGCTAACTTATTGGAAGCCATTTTAAGATTTTCATGTCCTAGACATTAAAATGCATGATTCTGAAAAGTGACTAAAATAACCCAGTGTCTCAGTCATTACACCTCATCATTGCCAATTTCCAAGAATGAGATCTGCATACCAACATGTTCACAATGATAGAGCAACCTCTGTTTTCTTTGAACTTCAATTTGTATTCTTTGACAAACCTTAGGACATTGGTTCTCTTCCCTGGATTGTGGCTAGTTTACACCCATTTTATATATGTCCAGCTGGATTTTATGTTGGACAAACTCCACTCAAGGGTTCCCTTTGGTGAGCTGAGAGAATATCCACTCAATATGATAACCCATACAGGTATGGGATGGAGCTAAGAGAACAGCAGAGCAACAACCCTTTAAATCATCTGGACCTCAGTTTCATTATTTGCGAGGTGGGCAGATTAGAGAAACTATTTCAAAGTTTCTATCAGTTAGTGTTTATCATGGGAAGAAAGGTCAGGGTCCTTCTATAAATTGACCGTTGGTTCCATGACTTGCTCATGGCTTTATAGCTGGGAAGGAACTCAGTCTAAACAACCTTGGGAAGAGTCTCATGCTCATAGCTTGCAGAGGTCTCCACCATTGACTTTAGCTAAGGGTTAATCGTGAACTTTGTTAGATTCAGGGAGTACTGATATGCTGGGGCTGCCAAGAGTGTACAAGGTCCCTGTGACGCTGAGAACAAAGAGTTCAGCAACATCCTGCATTGAGTCAGAGACCCTTATCAGAAGTTTATGTTTGAAATTCTCCACTGAGCAATACCCCCCCCCATAACTGCGCACGACCTCCCTAGCCAATGACTAACAGCCACATCAGCTTCTGTATGATGCTTGCTCATCCTAGATAGCCACCCTATAAAAAGGAGCCATTTTAGAAGCTCGTGGCTGCAGTGCTCCAGTCTCTTCGGAGGCGTGGGTTGCCTGCAGTCCCTGCGCAGGTTTGGGGGCTGCAGTGTTCCCCTGTGTGGGTTACCTGCAGTCCCTGCGCAGGTTTGGGGGGCTGCAGTGCTCCAGTCTCTTCGGAGACGTGGGTTGCCTGCAGTCCCTGCACAGGTTTGGGGGGCTGCAGTGCTCCCTTGCATGGGTTGCCTGCAGTCCCTGTGCAGGTCTGCAATAAAACTTATAAAATTCACTTTGTGTCTGCTGTGGCCTGTCTCCTAGGATGTAACAAACTTCAGATCCCTGAATCGTGCATGCAAACAAAAATTGTAACCTTCCGAGGCAGTGCCATGTCATTTTGCGTTTGCCTTCTCCCCATGGTTTCTATTCCCATGATGAGATTAAAAATGGGTGCTCTATGAATTTAAAATATAGCCCTCTGGGGGCACTCTTTCATTATTACAGTATTAGTTTTGAATTGAACCAAAGAGTTCAGTTTGTATTGCAGTTTGTATGGAGAAGGTGTTGCAGTTTGTATGGAGAAGGTGCCCTGATGAAGCAGCCTTTCAAACCAAATTGAGAAACCTAGTATTGGGGAAGAAATGAAAAACCAGTCATGCCTTAGCGCTTCTGGGGAGGATGAAAACCAATACAACCTTTTAGGAAGGCAGTCAGGCCACATACATCATCAGGACTGCTGAGTTTTATGTTTTTTGATATACAAATGACAGAAAACCTGACTGACGGTGTTTAGCTAATAAACATGTTTGCTAATCTGGGGATAGGCAATTCCAGGTTTGGTGTACTAGCTTAGTGATGCCATCAAAGCCCAGCGTTTTCATCAGGGACTCCGGCCCTTTCTTTCCACGGTGCCATCCTCATGTGGCCCTTGGGCAGGGCAGCCGGAGAAGTTTACCTTCACTTTCACATAAAATGCTAGAAGGAAGGGGTTTTCCTTTTATCAGGGCACTCCCAGCAATATTCTCGCACTTTTTTCTTTTTCTAAATGAGAGGAGGGGAGATAGACAAGACTCCCTCATGTGCCCTGACCGGGATCCACCTGGAAACCCCTGTCTGGGGTCAATAATCTGCCCATCTTGGGTCATGCTTGCAACTGAGCTATTTTTAGTGCCTGAGGTGGAGGTTCCACAGAGCAATCATCAGTGCCAGGGGCCAAAGTACTTGAACCAATTGAGCCATGGCTGCAGGAGGAGAAGAGAGAGAGAGAAAGAAGGGTAGATGGTGGGAGGTAGAAGCATATGGTTGCTTCTCCTGTGTGCCCTGGCGAGGAATTGAACCAAACATCCACATACTGGGCCAATGTGCTACCAGTGAGCCAACTGGCCAGGGCCAGCAATACTCTCTTTATAGCTCATTTAGCTCATTAATGGGTCCTGTGCTCCCTACTTGCCCTTGCCCTATTTTAAGAGAGTCAGAGAAAGCCAGTCTCTGACAAAGGAAATGAGATTGCCATGAGTGATTTAAACCTGTCATAATTCATCCCTTGGAGCTGAGCATATTGGTGCCATAAATAAAACTGGCATTTTCTTAGCAAGGGGGCAAAGGGAGGGGAGTGTCATGTAGCCACCAACTGTGTCTGCCATGGCTTAAGATGTGTATGTCCTCTGAGCCAGTCTTTCCAGTTTCTAGAAGTTTACCCAGATGTTAGTCATAAACCAATATAAAGATTCAGCTCCATGGATGATAAATGTAGTAGTTTGTTGTTGTTTTTTTTTGGTCTTTTTTGTTTGTTATTTTTACAGAGACAAAGGGAGAGTCAGAGAGAGGGATAGATAGGCAGGAACGGAGAGAGATGAGAAGCATCAATCATCAGTTTTTCGTTGCAACACCTTACTTGTTGATTGATTGCTTTCTCATATGTGCCTTGACCGTGGGCCTTCAGCAGACCGAGTAACCCCTTGGTTGAGCCAGCGACCTTGGGTCCAAGCTGGTGAACTTTGCTCAAAGCAGATGAGCCCCCGCTCAAACCGGTGACTTTGGGGTCTCGAACCTGGGTCTTCCACATCCCAGTCCAACGCTCCATCCACTTCACCACCACATGGTCAGGCTAAATGTAGTAGTTTTTAATCACTACAATGCTTAAATGTCCAATGATAAGGGATATTTTATATCAACAATGACATCTGATAGATTATTATTAAACCATGAAAAATAATTTAGATAACTATTTCATAACAAGTAAAACATTCATGATGTGATGTAAGTGAAAAAAACCCCCACAAAAAACCAGATTACAAAACTCTGTATTCAACAAAAGTACTAATTGGTTAAGTATATTTGTATCTATTTATCCTAGTGGGATAAACACCCCAAAATTATTCATTTCTTTTTCTTAACCTTATTATCTGAATTGTTGAAAGTTTCTTTGTTGAGCCTTTTACCCCAATTTTTATTTTGAAAAAATTTAAACCTATAGAAAAAGTTGTAGTTACAAGTATAATAGCACAATGAACACCAATTCTTATCATATAGCCATATTTGCTTTTTTTTTTTTTGTATTTTTCTGAAGCTGGAAACGGGGAGAGACAGTCAGACAGACTCCCGCATGTGCCAAACCGGGATCCACCCGGCACGCCCACCAGGGGGCGACGCTCTACCCACCAGGGAGCAATGCTCTGCCCCTCCGGGGTGTCGCTCTGCCGCGACCAGAGCCACTCTAGCACCTGGGGCAGAGGCCAAGGAGCCATCCCCAGAGCCCGGGCCATCTTTGCTCCAATGGAGCCTCGCTGCGGGAGGGGAAGAGAGAGACAGAGAGGAAGGAGGGGGGGTGGAGAAGCAAATGGACACTTCTCCTATGTGCCCTGGCCGGGAATCGAACCCGGGTTCCCCGCACGCCAGGCCGACGCTCTACCGCTGAGCCAACCGGCCAGGGCTAGCCATATTTGCTTTTTATCTCTCCATACAAATGCATAAATACTATATGTATATATTTTGCTGAGCCATTTGAGGATTAATTGATTATATGGTGACATTTTGTTTTTAAATATTCAATAAATATCTTTCAAAAACAAGGAAATTCTCTTATAGAAGCACAATGCAAAAAGAAACTTAATATTGTTTCAAAATTATTTCTATTATACAGTCCATATTCAGATTTCCACACTTGTACCAATAGTGCCCTTTATGGCTATTTTTATCGTTGTCGTTGTTCTGGGTTCCAGTCAAGGATTATGTAGTGCATTTAGTTGTCTTGCTTTTGTTGTGTTATTTAATCACAACTGTTGTCCAGTTATTTGTTTGTTTACATGACATTGACATTCCAGACCAGTTATTTTGCAAAACATCTCAGAATTAGGATTTGTTTGATTGTTTCCTCCTGAGTGGATTCAGGTTAAACGTTTTTGGCAGGAGATTAAGAAACGCTGTACCCTCTTCAGTCACCAGGAGGACACTATATCAGTCTGTCTCATTATTGATACATTAATTTGGTCACTTGATTATGATTGTGTTTATCAGGGTAATAATCTATTGTGAGCATACTTTCCACCCTTTCTAATGATGAAGTAATCTGGGCAATAATAGTCTGAGACTGCAAAATGTTAATTTCCCAACATTCTTTTACACAGTGGTCCCCACATTGGCCCAAATAATTTCTTTCTTATGTTGGCTGCAAACAAATAAACAAACAAACAACAAACCAACAGATATTTCAAAACAAAAACTGTTTAGTATTGAAATGAGGAGATGATAAACATTTTAAGAAATAATCTTTATTATATCTAGACCAATTTTGAAAGTGCTATATCTAATGCCTTCTCTCTGATAAGAATTACTTAATAAATAAAAAAGTTCCCATTATAAAAGTAACTCAGCAGATATTTGGGAATACAGAAAAATACTAGCTAGTATTTTTCAAATACTAGCACATTTGAGGAGTTGTCAAATGAATAATCTTTGGGGAAAAGATGCCTACAACATGAATATTTTAAAACTCTGGGATTAAATCAGCACTCTAAGGCAATGCTGAGGTCATGGAAATACTCTATATCTGTGATGTCCAATATGGTAGCCACTAGCTACATGGAGTTACTTAACACTTGAAAATATGCCTAGTGCAGTGGTATTCAACCTGGTCCCTACCGCCCACTAGTGGGCGTTCCAGCTTTCATGGTGGGAGGTAGCGGAGCAACCAAAGTATAAATAAAAATATAGATTTAACTATAGTAAGTTGTTTTATAAAGATTTATTCTGCCAAACTTAGTGAAAATCCGACATAAAGTACTTGGTAAGTAATTGTTATCATATGCTTTAACTTGCTGTAACTCTGCTTTATAAATTTTATAAAGTAAAGTTACTTCCCTATTTTATAAATCACCATTACTGTGGAACCAGTGGGCCATTAGAAAATTTTACTACTAACAGAGATACAAAAGTGGGTGGTAGGTATAAAAAGGTTGACTACCCCTGGCCTAGTGTAAATGAGGAACTAAATTTCAAATTTAATTTGACTTAATTAATTTAACAATTAATTTAACCATGACTACTAACTTCTGTATCGGACAGCCCATTATTCTAGAGAATAAATGCAGAAGTTCATAAATATCTAAACTGATTTTCCCTTTCCCTTTTACTTTTCAGGGAAGTTCTGGTTATGATGGACCTCAGGGGGAAACCGGAAATGTTGGCCCTCGGGTAGGCATAAGTGCTTTTGGGGATACAGTGGTACCTTGATGAGATACGAACAGACCAACATACAAATTTTTTTTTTAAAGATACGAGCTGCAACTCAGTTTCTATTTTTGTTTGAGATCCGAGCAAAATTCTGAGATATGAGTCGTGATTCGGGAAGCTGCCGCTAGTTGGCGCGTTGGCACACGGGTTCAGTATGGGCAGTTTGATATATGAGTTAACTGACTTAAGAGCTCAGTTACAGAACGAATTAAATTCGTATCTCAAGGTGCCACTGTATATTTCACCTGCTTATGAGGAAGAGAGAGGTTGGCTGGGGTGAAAATTGGCTGTTTTCTTCTCTAAGATGTTCATTTCCCTTCCATTCTTAGGGGTCAAGAGGAAGACAGGGTCTGCCAGGATCGAAGGTCAGTGCTTTCTGGAAGGGTTGCTTTTGATTCCACATCTATGGCACTTTGAGTAGTTCTGTCTGAGGTCAAGGGGAGGGCTGGTTGGGCTGTCTGAGGTTGCATGAGGGTCACTGGGAAATTTTCATAAGGACATTTTCTGTGAAGAAGGGAAAGTTTATATAATTCCCTTCTTCTCCCTCATCGGCCTGCTAAAATATTTCATTTGGATTGAAAAGAAGCTAATCCCTTAGAAAATAGCTTTTACCTCTGAAATAATGATTTTTCCATTTAGAGAAGCTTCCTATGAGTGCGTAAGGGAATCTCATAGTGATTAACTGAAGATAACAGATCAAGTTTTACTATTTCAAAAGGGAGAGTGGTGTGATTTGAGGGTGGGATGGGGGTATCTGTGGCAGAAACCATATTTTATTAAGGATTTATCTAGCACCAGTCACTGTGTTAGGTCTTTATTTATATAAATATTATTTCGTGTAAACCTTATTACGGCTTTAGGAGTTGTGAGCACCATTGGTTACTTTTTATGAATAAGAGAAGAAATATAGGTTTAGCAAAGTGAAATTACTTGTCAGAGGCCACATAGCTAATAATTGGTGGAGATAGGATTCAAATCCAAAGACCAGAATGCTCTTGGAAATGAGTGAAGTTGATTGTGTAGAATTATTTCTAACATAGTCAGGTCATACTTTGCTGGTATGACCTGATTTTATTTTTTTCTGGTATTCTCATGATTTAAGGATGGAGAAGCCAGAGATTGACTTATTTTATTTCTGAGCCTGGGCGTGGGTGAATCTGAGTGTGTGTGTGTGTGTGTGTGTGTGTGTGTGTGTGTGTTAGGCAAGGACCTAGATACAAAAATATAATGGACTCATGTCTTCAAAATTATTAAAAAAGCACGGGTATGGAGAAATCTTAAGTCTCAAAAATCTAAACAAGTTTTAGTGACACCTAACAAAATATTATTTCTTTTTAAAAAAATATATCTTAAACAATGTTTAGATTTGATTGAAATAAATTCTTTGATAATTTTTGTACCATTAATTAAATGGTAACACTTATAAAAGAAATAATGTCTTGAAATATCATTTTATCTCATTGTTTTTGTTCCCCCAAGGCAGAAATAAATTACAATCGACCAAGCTAAGCTTTAGAGAAATTCAGTGGCTCTAATAGGTTTCCTATTCTTGAACTATTTAATTCTTTTGTGGTAGTTTACCTAAATATCTGTTAGCAGTGGGTCCTCTGCTCAATTGAATCTTGGTTATTTTTGATTCCCTAGGTCATTCTATCTCTTATGTCTTTTTTATTTTTTTTTAAATCAGAGCCAACACTGTGCATAAATTTATTTATTTATTTATTTAAAAAAAATTTTTTTTAAATTTTATTCATTTTAGAGAGGAGAGAGAAAGGGAGAGAGAGAGACAGAGAAGGAGAGAGAGAGGAGAGAGAGACAGAGAGAGAAGGTGGGGAGGAGCTGGAAGCATCAACTCCCATATGTGCCTTGACCAGGCAAGCCCAGGGTTTCGAACCGGCGACCTCAGCATTTCCAGGTCAATGCTTTATCCACTGCGCCACCACAGGTCAGGCAAGACTGTGCATAAATTTAAACTTGCACTCTCAAGCTTATAATGAAAAATATTTCCCTGCCCATTCTTCCCCCTGTTTCTGACTTCCAGGTCTTCAGGCACTCTTACTTTCATGCCTTTGGCTTTTCCTTCCAGTGTTACTGCCCCTCCCCTTTTTCTCTAAATGATGTGTTTACTTTGCTATTTCTTGGTTTTTCAGTTTTGGATGTTTTTCTGTCGATCTCATTCTTTTTTTCCTCTGTTGATGATGGAAGTTTAGACCTTGATTCACCCGGAATGTTCCTGAATCAGAATATGTCCCCCTGCAGGCTCTTACTATGTATAAACTACATGGCTTTGTTTTCCTGAGTCACCCTTTCTCCCCACTGGCTTTGTGTTCTGTGAGCATATTACTAGTTAATCGTAAAGTTCTTTCACAAAATTGATAACCTCCCAATATATTCAAACATGCAAGGTTTATTTTTCATGGATTGCTCCTTCCTGGGCACTCTGTCCTCCTGCTCTAATCCAGATTGATTGCTCTCTGGGCCTCTGAACTATTGCCTTATTGGAACAGATTTTAGAACAACAATGTCTCATTTTGGAAGCAGAGAAAAACGTATGCAAACTGCTGTCTTTAATAGGGAGTCTTTCCCTTTAATACACTGTAATCTTGATGAATCCCCACAGATGTTTTCTTTTTTTCCTATTGAAGTTCTGATTTGTTTTTTTTAAAAATAAGAGATACTTGTAGACTCCATGGTGAACTGGGTTTATTCATGTCAATAGTTTGCTAGATAACCCGCTTGTTGGAGCATTGGTCAGGTAAACCCATTTATGTTTTTGAGACTGTAACTTGCTAAAGGTCAGCCAATGCTGTTAGAAGAATATAGTTTACAAAGGTGCTGAACTCTAAATTACAATATTCCTTGAGCCTTAGGAAAATATGGCTCATTACTGTCTATAAACTTAGATGTTCTGGCTTTTGCAAGCTGTTTGATAAAGTGGAATTCTAAATGGGATTTTATTTATGGAAAATATTGTATTATAGCAAACAAATCAGTGCGTAGATAATTTTGGTAATAAGGGAAAACCATTTGTTAATTTTGATAAAATTAAGAATATCACTACGGTAATTTTTTAAATGTTCAAAAATCTACCACCATTCTGCAACTTTTTTCACGTTTGTGTTTTCTTTAATTGCATAAAAAATAAGTGATTATCATAATGTATGTACTATTTTATATTCTGCTTTTCTATGTGTTCAAATCTTATTATATCATTTTAATACATTATACCTTAAATGATTTACTAAACTACTACATAATGTCTGTTTTGTTATAAATCATGTCAGTGATGTAAAGAAAAACTGTATTTTAGGTTTCTGTTTTATTTTTGCTTTTGTTTTGCTGAAAAGATTCCCTAATATAATGTATAGGCATAGAATTATAATAAAAGAGTTCGAGCTTCGCTATAGAGAGCCACACTGTTTTCAGAAGGGTTGCATTATGAATGTCACTAATGTAATGTGCAAATCAAGCAACATTTTACAACCTGTTCCAACTTCTCTAGCTTTTAAAACTTGGTTCATGGCTTGTAAAGCTTGGTTCATTCATATTTATAAATCTGAAAATCAACTCTTGAAGAGTAGAGTAATATAATAGTAATGATTAATAGAAGTGCTTCCAATTTATTTGAATAGTTTTAAAAACTTAAGCACATTTGATCCACATATTGATTAATTCTGAATTTCAGATATTTTTTTCTCTTTGCACATCTATGAATAATCAATTAATAGCCTAGTCAATATGAGAAAGAAGGCAGAATCATTCACAAAATAGGCATTGTCCTCAATATTGGAAAATGTGTCTTCTTTGTAGAACTGAAAATACTAATTTGAGGGAGAGATTAAATTAGTTATTAGAGGAATAATTTTAACAGCTCACTTTTTGCCTAGAGAACTAGCTTAATGCTCTAAGAACCTATAGGGTTTTTTTATTTTTATTTTTAAAATTTTTTTCTGACGTGAGAAGTGGGGAGGCAGAAAGACAGACTCACACATGCGCCCAACCAGGATCCTCTGGCAAGCCCGCCAGGGAGTGATGCTCTGCCCATCTAGGGCATTGCTCCATTGCAACTGGAGCCATTCTAGTACCTGAGGCAGAGGCCAGCACCCGGGCCAACTTTGCTTCAATGGAGCCTTAGCTGAATGAGAGGAAGAGAGAGATATAGAGAAAGGAGAGGGGGAAGGGTGGAGAAGCAGATGGGTCCTTCTCCTGTGTGCCCTGACCGGGAATCGAACTTGGATATCCACACGCCAGGCCAATGCTCTACCACTGAGCCTACTGGCCAGGGCCAGAACCTATAGGGTTTTAAGCCAGTTTTCTGCTATTTCTGCATGTGCTTTATGGGCCTTTGTCTCAGAATGTTGCACCTATTACAATGTTCAACATCCTGAGTTCTCTCACATGGAATAAGGGTCCTTAACACCAGTCAGCATTTAGCCTGTATTCCTTAAAAGGAATAGATGAGCTTTTAGTGACCAGATATTATGTTAAAAAGGAGTTTGATTAATTTAAACAAAATATTTTTGCTTTTAACAATAGCTGAGACATTGACAGGAATTGTCCAAAGACTGGGAAAGACAGTGAGAATCTGGTCTTAACATTTTCCCAACATAAATGGAACTCCCACCCCCAATTCTTTCCAACTCCACACCCTAACAGTACTGAGCACAGATAGTGAAATCATTTCTGTCTGTCTCTATGGCTTTCAGGTGACATCTTGCAGGGGAGGCTGCCTTCAATAAAAACACTAACGATCCCAGGGAACTCACTAAGTCTTATTCATTTGACAGGGTGTGCGTGGAGAATCCGGTGAACGCGGTTACCAAGGAGAACTTGGGTATCCAGGCTCACAGGTTGTATCAGTGAACTTGTTTCTAGTGCTAAAGGATATTTGTTAACATTTTAAACTTAGATTCTTTCATAGGGATTTAGCATATATCAGAATGGCCTTGGATAACTCCCTTCTGGGGCCTCCCAAAGCAAATTATATATAGCCCTTCTTCTGCAAAGGTTAAAGATCAATAGCCAATATTCATTGAGCTCTTACTATGTCCTAGATACAGCCTAAGTACTTGTATTAGCTCATTAAATCCTTCAGTGGGGGGTTTATTATCCCAGTTTTACAGGGAAGAAATGGTAGGGGATAGAGAAGTTAGGTACATTTGCCAAGCTCATGCAGCTGGTAAGTGATTAAGATGGGATTCAGACTCTGGCTGTATAATGATAAATCTATGCTTTTATTTATTTATTTAAAAAATTTTATTAAATGAGAGGTGGGGAGGCAAAGAGACTCCCACATGCTCCCCGACCGGGATCCACCTGGTGAGCCCACTAGGGGGCGATACTCTGCCTGTCTGGGATTGCTGCTCATTGCTCAGTAACTGAGCTACTTTAGCAACTGAGGTGAGGCCATGGAGCCATCCTCAGTGCCTGGAGCCAACTTGCTCGAACCCATTTAAGCCATGGCTGCGGGAGGGAAAGAGAGAGAGAGGTGAGAGAGAGAAAATGAGGAGGGGGAAGGGTGGAGAAGCAGATGTTCACTTCTCTGTGCCCTGACTGGGAATCAAACCTGGGACTTCCACATGCCAGGCTGATGCTCTACCGCTGAGCCAACCAGCCAGGGCCATAAATCTATGCTTTTAATTATGCACATTCAAATTATTCAAATCATATTTAATTCACTAAAATTGTATTCAATTTAGCAGGAATAAATGAGCAATGTGTTTATGGAGTATCTTTTATACACAGGGCAGTTTGCTAATAGGCCTGGGCCATTTAGATCATTAAGGCAAGAATTTTGCCTTCAATTTCAGTCCAGTAAGGCATTGCAGATTATTCTGTGATAACTGCAAATTTAAACTTGCAATCAGTTCTCTTGGAATCTTCTAAGGGTAACCCAAGTCTGCCATTCTGTAAACACTTCTGGAGTATTTTCTACATCTTTCTTTTTAAAGCCAAATGGTTCCAAAGTATGAGAAAACTTTAAAACAACAAATTTTACTCACACATTGAATCATTCTTCTTAACTTTAAAGATCCTATGAGTGTCACAAGATAATTTAAGAAGGTTTCTGCTTTTTTTCTGGTTGACAAAGATACTAAAGAAATGAATAATCAATGTGTAATTACAGATTGTATATACTTTATGATAGAAAATAGTATCTGAACATAGGGGGAAGCCACTGAGAGATGTATTTTTGCCTTTTCTTTTGCTCACTGGCTTAATTCAAATTTGGACCTCCCACTAATATTATGTCCTGGCAGTCTCCTTTATATATTCACTTTATTATACTGCTGAGCACAAGGGGAGCAGGTGGTCTGCTGAGCCATGAGCAAGATAATCAATAAAACCTCTCCTTAATTCTCACTTCCCACTGGCATGTGGGTATGATTCAATACCCACAGAGATGATTCAATATCTCATGCAGGAGTATAGAAGCCATGATCAATGCTTCTGATAGGGAAACATTTCTCAGAAAAGCTAGACAAAATTAAAGTGTCAGAAATCAGTAAAGTAAAATAGAGTGGGGAAAAAATAGCAACTCGACAGCAATGTGCCCAGTGAGATGAGGCCGCTTAAGTGTACTTTGGTTCTTGATAAAGTCAGAATGTGATTTCTTATTTAGCCATATATATATATTATATATATGGTAAAGGTTGGCTTTTCAAAGGAGAACACTATCTTTACAGCTTCTCTCATTCCCATTTTAAGATTTAAAATAAGTTGGGTGAATTAAAATGTAAAAGCATGTTCTCAAACTTTAGTACTCATCAGATTCGCCTGGAGAGATGGTTAAAAATACAGACGCCGAGGACTCAGAGCCTGTGCTTCCAATGGGATGAGTTTGGACTGAATGGCGCTGGGGGCGCTGCAGACTGCGGATGCTGATTGATTAAAGCGGAATAAACAAGATGGTGATGGGTGCCTTAATTGTGCCTCCATCAGCATCCAAGATGATTTTGTGGTTACATGGAAAAGAATTCTGTAGCTCTGTAAAAATTGGTTGAATTTTCACTTTCTCTATGGACCAGGGACCAAGAGGAAGGCAAGGACCACCAGGAACTTCTGGACAGAAGGGCTCCCTGGGTGCTCGGGTAGGTTTGGAAAACTAAAAGTTGCAACACAGCTGCTCATTAACAATGGCCAGTGCTCACACCTGAGTGTTCCTGGACAAATAACATAAAACCACACTGTTTGTTCTGGGATCTGTGGGTATCAGGAATTTCTAGAAATGGCTAATTTGATGCAGTAGACATTGATCATCAAGTGTGTGCCCCCTTCTTCTCTAAGTATAATGTGGGGATATTGTGATCAATGAAATTGGGTTTGAGCCTCAGGGGTGTGTAACACAAGCTCATGCTTAATCTATGGTGCAAGAAAAAAGTAGTATAAAGGGGGAATAAGTGGTTAAGCATTACTAGTAATAAGTGGTAATAAGCATTACTATCTTAATTTTATAGATGAAGATTAAATTATTTGTCATCTGGGTAGTAAGAGGCTGAACTGGTTCCTAACTTCGGTCTTTCTAGTGCTTGTTCGACAACCTATCTAATATCCTGGTGGTTCGTAGAAGGTTCAGACCAGATTGAGGCAGATGATTGAAGTGGTTTCCTAAGGAAGAGAGCATTTGAGATAACCTAAACCTAAGCAGTGTGATATAAGTCAGGGATAAGAGTATCTAGAGGTTCAAAATAGCAGCTCCAGGATACCTAAGCCCTAGTTCTGTCCTTGTTCTCGCTCTTGATCAGGAAAATTCTAATCCCCTAACTGATTATATTATTTTCATCCTCATTTGATAATATTTTCTATTTGGTAAAGGTAAAAGTTTAAGCATTTGTCTTTCTGATCTTTTAATCAAATGGTGTTCTGTCCTCTAGCAGTCAGATAATTCCTTCAGTTTTTGGTATGTAGTAGATGCGGCCTCTTGAACAGAACACCTTGCTCCCCCAAACCACCCCCCAAGCCAGCGGTTAAATGTGTGTATTATGTATTTTCTATGTTGGAGAATAAAATTATTGTATTAAAGGTGATTTATGATCATATTACCAGTTCCAGACCATATCAATAATAATAAGAGTATCAAGTAGTTAACTTTGTTGCTGTTAGGTGACTTTGGTCATGGTCTTGTTACAGGGGAATCCTGGGCTTCTGGGACCAAGGGGTTCAAAAGGAAAACCCGGACCAAGAGGAATGAAGGTAAATGTCAGAGACTATGCTCTTCCTTGATTGCAACTTGAGTTTTCCAATCTGAATCATTTCCAGCATGAGTTTCTGATGTGGTAGATACCTTAGAGATGGATAGATGGATACAGAGAAAAAAAGACATATAGACAGACAAATAGAAAGATGAATAAATGGTCATATGTATCAGTAGACAAAGACATTAATAGATAAAAATATGCATTCATCATAAACACATATTCACACACTCATACCTAGAAAAAACCATAGCAATGTAAAATTCCGTAACTGATGTTGCATACCTGGTTTTTCTAATTTTCAATACCAAAATTTAAAATATATTTTTAGTTTTTTATATTTAACAAAAGTCTAGAGGAAGATATTTACCTTAGACTGTAGGATGATGTCAGCAGGGCTAGAAAAGAATAAATTTCTAAGAAAAATTATATGAAATTGTATGGACTCATGGGACAAAATTAATTTCATCTTTATCTTTTATTATAAAAGGGAGAGCATGGTGTTATAGGAGAAAGAGGCCCACGGGGTCAACAAGGACCAAGAGGGCAACCTGTAAGTCTAGTTTCTCTGTTTTAGACTCTTCATTGAATTTCTTGCTTATTATTTGCTCTTATTTCACATAAAATTCTAATATTCATGATGACTATTTGGAGTAACAAATATGACATAATCACTAAAGCTATTGTAATTCTAAAGAGTCAAAGATCCTTAAACTCCTCATATAAATAAAAAATCTAAAGATATCTCAAGCTTGATTTTGTCTTTTCACATGTTGTTCATGAGGGAAATGCTTGTTTCTCTTTTGTTTGACAAAGATGTTTCATAAGCACTTAAGTCTTTTAAGGAATACTGAGATGCTCAATGGAACATTTTTTCAGGGAAATAATCAGAGATGCAAACTTTTAAGGGCATAGATTACCCAAAACATAGAAATAATCTTTGAAGACCAAAGATCAGAAAAGGTTTACTTTAACAGATAGTGCTTCTAAAGACAGGGCTAGGCTTAGTCATTGCTCTGAACGTAAGAGCAAGTTAGTTATTTTATGGTTCTTTTCAATTCAGCGCCTTATTGAAATGAGCTTTATGATGCAGAGTAATGTTGTCTTTCCTGCAAATCTCATATTTCTGAGATTTCTCTCATTAGCAGTAGGAAAGACCTGCTTCTGTTTTACACAGAAATTGCATTTGTTAGCAAGGAAAGAAAATAAAAGACAGTCTAAGAGACTTAAACTTAAATGTGACAAAGGGGAAAAAGAGAACAAGATTACTATCAAATGAAATGTAGGGCAAATCATGTTTTACCTTGACACACAATTCAGATGATGAAGTTAACACTGTTTGACTTTATTAACCTGTCTTGATTTGAAATAATGCAAAACTTGTTCCGATTGACCTCTTTGGAACAGACAAAGCTGGGATCAATGCCTTTCTTGAAGTTGTCATTTCAGGAATGTCGGAGGGTTTTGGATATCTCCAAAAATACACAGTTTGGGTCTTTGGGGTTGCAGATGCTGTAGAAAAAACCATAGCAATGTAAAATTCCATAACTGATGTTGCATATCTGGTTTTGCTAATTTTCAATACCAAAATTTAAAATGTATTTTTAGTTTTTTATATTTAACAAAAGTCTAGAGGAAGATATAAATATTTACCTTAGACTGTAAGATGATGTCAGCGGGACTAGAAAATATAATTAATAAATTTATTTTCTGATGTGGTAGATACTTTATAGATGGATAGATGGATACAGAGATACAGATGGATAGATGGATACAGAGATATAGATGGATAGTTGGATACATGCTCTGCATGTCCTTCAGAAGCTGGAGTAACACCCTTGCCCATCAGATAATTCATTTTTGACAATATTCTTTATCTTATTTTCTAATATTTCAAATTTTTCTTCTTAGTTATAAGAGTGATCGTTGTGGCTTAAAATTTTTCTTCTTAGTCATGTACTTGATTTAGGTGCAGTCTTTGTCCATTCAGCACAAAGTGCCTAAAAGATTCTAAATTCACTCTGTATTCTAGGAAGCTCATTGTCTATATGTACAGATGCTAAGACCCCAGTAATATCATCAATATTCTTATAATTATTATCATCAGCACTGCCTCTACTTCCACCAACACTATATCTAACATCATCACCATCATCAACATCACAACCATCACAACTCCCTTGCCAACATCATCACTATCACTGCCACCATCAGCAGCAGAAGAATAACTACTTGCAAAGTACTTTCTCTGTGCCTGGCATCGTGCTAAGGGCTTTCTATTAATAATCTCACTTAATCTTCTAATCATACTAGATAGATGGTATTATTGTCCCCACTTAACAGATGAGGAAACTGAAGCTTAGAGAGGTTGAATAACTTTCCTAAGGCCACTAATACAACCAGTGTTGGAAGTGGAATAAAAGTTCAGGTTTGTCTGTGTTTATACCCTATAAGCTTATTTACTAAGCTACATTGCCTCTATTCCTACCCTCCTCCTTCAAATTCTGTCTTTATCCCTAGAGATATACCAAATCTGGAACTTGTTCCATTGTTCCTTTAGCCTACAAGAAAGTGAGTTTGCCCAAGGAGAATATTGGGCTTCCTACACCCATAGTATCATCTTGCTGAGGTACAGAATCTTGCTGAAGAAAAGGGTGAAAAATGAAAAAGAATACAAAAAATTTATATCATGGTCCTTAAAACCTTTAAGACCTGTTGTTTTCTTATCCTTTAAAGATAATCTAGTGTTTATCCTATAAAGCTGGGATAAACATCCATCAAGTCCCTTCTGCCTTCCCCACCTACTTGCACTGCTGATTTTTCCAAGGGTTCAGATAATATCGGCAACCAAGTGTTGAACTGGATCACTCTACAATTCACTTTGTGTCATTTTCTTAGGGTTTTTTTGGCCCCGATGGATATGGACCTCCAGGAAGAAAAGGAACAAAGGTGAGAGTTACCTTACAGAGTATTCTGAACTAAAGACTGTAGCTCTTGTTTTATTTCACTAGAATAAGAGTTATTACCCAAGTGGCATGCCAGGAATGGTTTCTGCATGCTGTTTATGACATGTTGTAGCTGCCTTGCCAGAGAACCCTCCTTAAAACATAACAGCTGATTTTGTCATCCTCTTATTTAGAAATCAAACCCCTGACCTCATCAGAGGTAGGTATTCTACCTACAGCGGATAGTCCTACTCCAGTTCTGTACACGCCAGGCTCTTTCCCAACTCCTTGCCTTTGCACATACTCTTGCCTCTTTTTGGGGTATCCTTCCTCATCTCCCTTCTTTGGACATTTTTAAGTCATTTTCTAAAACCAGCACAGATATCAACTTCTCCCTGTGGAAGACAGAATTTGATGTCCTGTATGCTATGTTCCCAAAGCACATTGTTCATATTTCTACAGTAGCCCCTTTCCATTGAGGTTATAATGTATTCCTGCATATTGGCCTACCTCCCAGTTTGTGAACGTGATAGCAGGATTGCATCTTACTCACTTTTGTATTGCTGGCACAGAACCTGGCACAGCATAGGCGCTCAATAAGTATATTTAAATATATCCACTCCCATAAGGAGCTGGTATTTTAATATGTAGTCAGTTAATGGGTTATTGACAGAGGTTTTGAAGCATGGAAGTCACATGAATCTTGTTGAGCAAATCGAATGTCAATAGCTGCAGCTATTCTTCATGCTTAGTTTGCAAGTTACATTTATTGCTTCATGAAATAAGAAATCACTGGGATGTTTAGCGATGCTCAGGTACTTAACAATGTCAGGACGTTGGGCTGGCTTCTCTGTAATTCTCTTATTTATCTTGTGGCTGCTGGATTACACCTCCGCCATTTTACTGAGCCCCAAACATAGTGATTGCTTAGTAAATATCTATGGAATGATAGACAGTGTGGGATCTCAGTGATTATCTAGTTTAGCCTTGTTGGTTTACAAAGGAAACTCAGGAAAGTGCAGTAACTTGCCTGTGGCCATGTAGCTAGTTAGAGACAGAGCTGAACGTGGAAGCTAGTTCATTGGAGCCCCATCCTGGCCAGTAACTCTTTCTTCTCCAGGGGAGAGTTTGCCTTGCAGAGAATTAAAATGTTCATGTTTTGAGCCATGTACCAACCCTAAGCTGAGCACACTTACTGTGGTACACTTAACAACGTGGATTATGCAGGTTCAGCCCACATTTGCATGAAATTTTCCTTTCCTGAGTCGTAATGGTCTCACTGTAAACAACCTACTGCCTCTTGGCCAGCAGAATACATTTTCCTAGTCTGTTCACTTTCCTCTTCTCTGGGTGATCTGTTTCATACCTTCTTCTCTTCGTATCATTCCTGAGACAAAAAGAGGTGAAGCTATCTCTTATCTAAAAACCCTTCAAACTAAAAACTCTTACTTAAGTACATACTTTTATTGCCCTATTTCTCTCTGGCAACTCCTTGAAGGAATAGGTCTAGCCCATGGCTCCCACTCAGGGGTGGTTTAACCCTCCAGGGGACATTTGGCAATGTCTGCAGGTATTTTAGTTGTCCCAGCTGGGGGAGGGAATGCTATAGGCATCTAGGTAGTAGAGACTAGAGATACTGTTTTTCATTCTGCAATCCACAGGACAGCTCCCCACAACAAAGAACCATTAGGTGTCACATGTCAGTTGTTCCAGAGTTGAGAGGCTCCACTTTCTTTCCTCTGGTTCCCTCTAACTCATGACGGCTGAGCCTCCACCCCTCGCTCTCGCATTCAACTACATCCGCTTTAGTTGAGGTGCTACCAGTGGTGGGACTCAAATAACTTAACAACAGGTTCTCGGCCCTAATGATCATTTTAAGTGTAAAAAAATGGTATAATTCTGAAAGGTAGTTTATTTCAGCATTTAATACATACTTAAATAACAATAATAAAAGAGGTATACAAAACTAGATTATGCTATGAGTTTTAAAATATTAATGAAAAAATGTTAAATCATACCTGACGAAAAAACAATAAAACTGTTATTTAAGATATTTCCATATTGCTTCTTGATTGGCATCTTTACTTGGAATTATTTTTCACCTATGGACAGAATGAATATCACTACAGGTGCTTAGAATACGCTGTTGCACAAATGAACGTTAAAAAACAGTAAGGAATGTAAATTTGTGATTTTTATATTGGGCAAATATAAAAATCTCAGATATAATATATATATATATATATATATTTTTTTTTTTTTTTTCTTTTCTTTTCTGAAGCTGGAGACGGAGAGAGACAGTCAGACAGACTCCCGCATGCGCCCGACCGGGATCCACCCGGCACGCCCACCAGGGGCAACGCTCTGCCCACCAGGGGGCAATGCTCTGCCCCTCTGGGGCGTCGCTCTGCCGCAACCAGAGCCACTCTAGCGCCTGGGGCAGAGGCCAAGGAGCCATCCCCAGCGCCCGGGCCATCGTTGCTCCAATGGAGCCTTGGCTGCGGGAGGGGAAGAGAGAGACAAAGAGGAAGGAGGGGGAGGGATGGAGAAGCAAATGGGCGCTTCTCCTATGTGCACTGGCCGGGAATCGAACCTGGGTCCCCCGCACGCCAGGCCGACGCTCTACCGCTGAGCCAACCGGCCAGGGCTCAGATATAATATATTTTATGCATAAATATTTCAAGTTCCATCTCTAAAATACTCTTTAAAAATATGGTTCCCATAATACTGTGATCACATCTAAGAATCAACAATAATTCTTTAATATCATCAAATAGCCAAGGAGTCACAGCTTACTCTGCAGACATCCTGCTCCTCCTCCAACCTTCCCCATCTCAGAAGAGGAGACTCTGTCCTGCCAGTTGCTTAAGACAGACACTTGTACCATCTTTAATAAGTTTTTTTTTCCTAACCCCCTACATTTAAATCCAGCAACAAATAATGGTGAAGTCTACCTTCAAAATATATCCAGCATTTCATCACTTCTCACCACAACCACTGCCCGTCTCTGGGCCAAGCCAACATGATTATCCCCTTGAATTACTGCAATAGCCATCTAGCTGGTCCGTCAGCTCCTGCCACTGCCTCATTTAGTTAGTTCTTTATGCGGCAGCGAGAGCCTTCCTTTAAACACACAGTCAGACCATGTCACTCCTTTACACAAAGCCCAGCTGTGGCTCCTGATACCATTCAGAATTAACCCCACCGTTCACATGGGCTATAAGAGGCTACACAATCTAGCTCCTCTGTGAACTCTCAGCCTTTATCTCCTCCTGCACCCCCCACCCCAACCTCATTCTGCTTCAGTGTTCTTCAAACACGACACACATTTATACTCCTGCCTCAGGGATTTTACATGTTCTTCCCTCTGCCTGGAATGCTCTTCTCCCAGATGTCTGCTTGGGTTGTTTCTTCAGGTCAGGCTAGTCTTTGCTCAAATGCTCCTTTACCAAAAGGCTTTGTCTGACCACCTAATATAAAATAGTTACCTCTTACTCTCATCCACCCATGTCATTCTTCACTCTGTAAGCCCTTTTCTGCAATAACATTTATCTCTCCCTGAAGCATTATATATTTCTTTCTCACTAGCAGGTAAGTCCATGATAGTAATGGTCTTTGTTCTGTTCACTGCTGAATTCCCAGTGCTTAGAGAAGTGCCTGGCACATAGTAAGTGCTAAATAACTATTTGTTGAATGAATAATTGCTTGTACTGTGCCTATAATCTGACAATAAAAACCTGCTTCCCAATAGTCAACTTGATGCCCTTTCCTTTGGTTTCCATTGCATCACACCTCTGGTTATTTAAACTGATAGGCAAGAATGCTTAAAAAAATGATTTCATTACACAATATATAAAGGAGGGGAAAGAATTTGTAAAAATTATCTGCAAGTTGTTTTACAATAAATTATGGAAATAAAATATGGCCACTTGGAAGTAGTTCAAGATAACTTTTGATATTATTGTTTTTTCCTGGCACCTGATTTGTTTCTTTTCTCTCAAAATTATAGTTTCTTCTTTTTTCCTGAAGAATGCTAAAAAAAAAAACCTAATTACATGACATTAAACAAGACCTTGCCTCATTTCTGATACTAGGGTGAACCTGGATTTCCTGGCTATCCTGGAGCAAAGGTAAGAGGGCCTGGCAACTGGTATGTAGCACGTGTCATTTGTTTAAAGTCATTTCTCTTTACACCCAAGGTTTTGCTTTTGATTCTATTAAGGGAGAAGATGGTGACCAGGGCCACCGAGGAGAGAAAGGGACAAAGGGAATCAGAGGGAAGAGGGTAAGAATCAAAGGAATTTCCCAAGATCTATAAAGGCCTACATCACAACACTCCACTCGTAGGGGCATATTTCCATTGGATTAGTGGACTTCTTAGCAGGAAGCCCGTGTCCTCCTCAGACAGGCACATTTCACACCTCCCTAGGGGCTACCTCACTCCCCACTTAATCCCATTCTCTTTTATCTTCTGAATGCAAATGTAGCTCCCCAAACCATAACCACAGAAAATCCAAGTTGGAGTTTTGGTTATGCAATATTAACCTTGTCAGAGATAAGTTTGGAGGGACCTCTGTCTTTGGTAACTCTAGATATCATTTGGGAGGGTATTGTTTGAGCTGCAGAGCAAACATTGTCATTTTACTGAGATTCTTCCAAGCCTTACCTTTCTCTTAGCTTTTTTAGGACTACACTCTCAAGAATGTAGCTGCCATCTTGGTAGACTTTGAGTTATATTTTCACTGAGCTTTATAGACTCTGCTATTAAAAGACTATTCCTTCAGGTTCTGAAGATTCAATCTTGAAGAGCCATAATCACTGGCAGTTGTTTTTTGGAAAGACCAACCTTGTGGTTATCTATCTTGGTAGTGTTTAGCTGATAGACAATAGAGGGCAAGGCCTTCTGGGAAAAGAACATGGACCAGTGTTCAGTGAAAAGGAAGAGGGAGAGAAAGAGAATGGGTGTGTGTATATATATATTAATTTTTTATTTATTGATTTTTAGAGAGAGAGGAGTGGAGAGAGAGAGAGAGACAGGAACACTGATCTGTTCCTGTATGTGCCCTGACCAGAAATTGAACTGTCAACCTTTGTGCTTCGGGACAATTCTCTAAACAACTAAGTTATCTGGCCAGGGCTAGAATGTATATTTTCTAGGAACTCAATAACTGATATTTTCATACACTGGCAGAACATAAAGAAAAATTTGGTCTATGCCTAACTTGGCTTGCTGCTGTGGCCAACACTGCCCTGCTAAGTTACACTTTTCTCTTTGTTTAAAAAAAAAAAGGTAAAACATCAATGACATGCAGATAAGGTTGTGTCAGTTCAAATCCCTGCAAGATAAGCAGTGAATTCATGATTAGCATATACCTTTTCTTCTACACTGAAGACCAGAAGGTGATGGAGAAGCTTTTCTTTTCTCTTGATGACAGCCCCCTCAATGAATACTTTATGCATTCTTTTAATTATATGACTTGGAGGCTCAACTGAATATGATGTCCTTTAAGGCTGTTGGAAGTGTGTGTTTGTGTGTATGTATACATGTTGGCTGGAATTAGGTACGTAGGAGGGAATTTAGATAGTTCCCATAAAGAGACCCCTTCTCTTTCTACTATCTGTGTCTCACTCCACTGATCACGGTTCATAAACTAACTGGCCTATAGCAGACTCATTCTACCTTAGATATAATGACAACTTGATGTCTCAAAGTGATGGCTTTAATCAAGCTATATTCAAGGTGTGGGGGTGGAGCTTACTCCTTCGGTTTGGTCATTTTTAGGGTAATGCTGGCTTTCCAGGATTTGTTGGAACTCCAGGTGACCAAGGCCCTCCAGGACCATGGGTAATATAAACTCTTCTCCTTTCTCTTATTTTCAACCTTTGTGTAAAAATGAATAAAGATTTGCTAAGAGGTATCTCTAAGAAGAAATGAACATTTGGGACAGACAAGAGGATCTATGTAGGGAATAGGCCAGATTTGCTTTCCATTCACTTCAAGTCCTTACACAGTATTTTAATTCTATATAAGTGTTTTACTTGAAGATGGGGAAGATATTAGAGTGGCTGGAGATATATGAATCTGTCTAAATACATAAAACGATACATGATACACACTGGAGAATGAGTTTATAAATGTAAATAAGATGAGCAACAACATTTATGTCAAAACTAGAAGGAAATACTGAAAAAAATATGACATTCATATGTATGTTCTGAAGGACCCAGGGAGGTTTTGTTCAGTTTTAGAGCAGCGATAGGGTGGTGATAGGTGGCTGGAGGGAAAAGATGGGGGAGGACTGGGTTCTACTTTAGAACCGCCTATGAATGGTCCTGAGATCTGAATGGCCCTTTTCCTGAATTTTATACTAACCTGTGGCTTCATCTCAAAGTGACCCGATCTTCTAAAAGTTATGTACCATCTAACTGGGCATCCTGGACTCCAAGGTCTGGGACATATCTCCCAGGCACTCTGACCTCCTTCCTTAAGGGGTCAGACGGAACTCCAAGGCCAGGAGTGAAGGGCCGAAGGTGGCCCATGTACTGTGGTAAACGTTATCAGAATCTCTTGCCAACTCAGGATGATAATATATTAGACCTGACAATACTGCATTTTAAATCTGTTTCTGTTCTTTCCAGGGCATCAAGGGCCCCAAAGGCTTGGCAGATATGATGGTAGGTGAAGATTTTATATTTATTTATTTATTTTTTTTATTTATTCATTTTTAGAGAGCAGAGGGAGAGACAGAGAGAGGAGAGACAGAGAGAGAGAAGGGGGGAGGAGCTGGAAGCATCAACTCCCATATGTGCCTTGACCAGGCAAGCCCAGGGTTTTGAACCGGCAACCTCAGCATTTCCAGGTCGATGCTTTATTCACTGCGCCACCACAGGTCAGGCGGTGAAGATTTTAATGCTTAAACTTCATTCTTTTCATAACACAAAGCTTTCCACTTTGATAAAACAGAAATCTATAAAGATTCTTTAGTTTTGCCTCTTACAAATTCTGTTAGTGCTTTAAGTTTACAGACTTTACTTGGAAATGTTTGAACTAAATCAAATAAAAAAAACTAGAATAATATTTTAAATCCTGGAGGGATATGGATGTTTTTGAGTAACGTACTAGTTGACGTGAAAGGAAAGACTGAGGCCACTCTCCTAGGCAGTCTGCCTCTTTTTCTTTTTTTTTTTTTTTTTAATTTTTTTTTTTTTTTTTCTTTCATTTTTCTGAAGCTGGAAACAGGGAAAGACAGTCAGACAGACTCCCGCATGCGCCCGACCGGGATCCACCCGGCACGCCCACCAGGGGCGGTGCTCTGCCCCCCAGGGGGCGATGCTCTGCCCATCCTGGGCGTCGCCATATTGCGACCAGAGCCACTCTAGCGCCTGAGGCAGAGGCCACAGAGCCATCCCCAGCGCCCGGGCCATCTTTGCTCCATTGGAGCCTTGGCTGCGGGAGGGGAAGAGAGAGACAGAGAGGAAAGCGCGGCGGAGGGGTGGAGAAGCAAATGGGCGCTTCTCCTATGTGCCCTGGCCGGGAATCGAACCCGGGTCCTCCGCACGCTAGGCCGACGCTCTACCGCTGAGCCAACCGGCCAGGGCACTCTGCCTCTTTTTCAAGGTCAAAAATTGCTTATAAAGTGTTTATTAAGCCAACACACAGCACAGTGCAGGCCTTTGTGTCTCATGGCACACCTTATCTCGAAAGTTAGGAGAGTTTTTCATCTTTCAAGTACAAAAGTACTGTTGTGGTGGGGGGGGGGGGAAAGTGGGGACAACTGCGGAGTAGGAAGTGATGGGGTGAAGGGAAGAAGAGAACAGAGAGGAAGGATCACAGGAACAGAGCAGAATTCTAGGGGAAGTGTCAGGAGTATCTGTCTTGGCAGTCATTGGAATCTAAAGCAGTGTCCCGGGAATCGCTAATAAAGAGATCCAAAAAGTGAAGACATTTCTCTGCCTTCTGTGCTGAGATTCTTGGATTTGAACTTCTCCAAAATCAGATTTGATTCCATTCTTTTGTGAGGCAGATAAAAAAAAAGAATTCTCCTTATCTACCTATCTCTAATAATAAGGGCACTATATTGTGAGAACATTATACTATGTGAAATAAGTAAATCAGAAAAAGCTAAGAACTGTATGATTTCACACATAGGTGGGACATAAAACTGAGACTCATGGACACAGATAAAAGTGATGTGGTTACCAGGGGAGGGAACTGGGGGTGGAGGGGATTAAAGAGGGACATATATACGGTGACGGAAAGACTTGACTTTGGGTGATGGGCACACAATGTAATCAACAATTCAAATGCTATAGAGATGTTTACCTGAAACCTATGCATTCTTATTTATCAACGTTACCCCATTAAATTTAATTTCTAAATAAAAAAAATCCACTGGATTCAAAAATAGAACTGCTGGATAGTTTTATATGCTATAACAATTTTTGGGTTTTCTGTTGTAGCTTAAAAAGCTTCAGACAGGCACTGATAATATCCATATGACATTTCTAAGTCCCTAGGGTGAGGAAGAAATAGACTGCAAATTAAATAGTTTTTCCCTTTTTCTGTCTTTCTCCATCTTTCTAAACAGCCTTGTGAAATCATCAATTTCACACGAGAAAACTGCCGTAAGTGGTTTGGAAAAAGCTCAAAAGGAGCCAGTGGTGTGAAATAGAGATGAATCATGGGTTGGGGACATAAGCCACTGTAGATTCAACTGAGGTTTGGGAGGTGCCACTGTCCATCATGAAAAGCTCCTGTAAATGAACATATTTAGCTCAGTCCCCCCTTGGGTAAGTAAGCTTCTTCAATGTGGTCTTAGAAATGAAGCGGTCAAAAGGCATGTCATCTCAATGGTGGAGAAAAGTCCCACTGTACAGTATGGAACCCCATGAGATGCCATGGTAATTGCTCTCCTGCATGTCTGCTTCTTGGTGCTACTTATCCCAAAACAGGCCAAGAGCAGCTTGGTTCTTTTAATCTCATCCATTTAAACAGGACGGGGCAACGGTGAGCTTTTAATAAGAAATGTGACCTACTTTATTTACCTTTATGTTCTAAAAAGTGGAATTATAAATCATCAGATCATAAATCATTACATTCTCCGACTATAATTGCTCTATTGTCTTCAGTGTATTCCGGGATATTTGCATACTATAATAAATACATCTCTCCGCTTACTGGAGATAGGGAGAGAACACTGACTTGGCAAATTGTTTAGTCTGGGAGCTTGGGTTTTCTCCGCTATCATTTTGCCCCTTTTGCTCTGTGTAATTCTTCCATGTTCTGTTCATTCCCAGCCAGTTGCTGCTCAGGGAGATTATAGAACTCTTATTTCCTAGAAATCATAAAGAATAATACCGTAATGTTGACCACAAAGGAAAAGAGTTTCAGAGTTGATTATAATAAAAGTGAAAACTCCTCTATATTGAAAAGCAAACAAAAAATAGGGGGAAAAATGCAATATAAACAATGGACCCAAACAAAGAACCTAAGTTCCTTACTCTATCGTGTTAAAATATGTAAAATCGTGACTCAATCATCTTCATCAGATGATTCATCCAAATATAACTATTTCAGACTTGCTAAATATAAACATAAAGAAAACTCTTTTGGATTGAAAATGGGCAAAAGCTTTGAAGGGAGGATTCAGAGAAGAAAACACACACATGAACAACGAACCTGTGAGAATGTTGGACCTCACGAGACGTGAAAGAATACAGATCCAAACGAGGTGCTATTTTTGTTGCCCAAATTAGAAAACATTTTTTAAATGACCAAAACACCACAATCCAAATTTGAGAAATGTAGAAAAGTACTCATTGCTGGGAGAACTGTCAATCAGTACAGACTTTCTGAAGTGCAGTTAGACAAGACATATCAAACGCCGTAATGGTAAGGATTTATAAGGGCTACAGCTGGGCAAATATACACAGAGACATGCACAAGTATGCTCATCACAAAGGGATGTTGGTGGAGAACACCATGAGACATCTACATCGTAGGACAGATGATATTACTCTAAAAAATAGATGTCCATCATATACTAAGTGAAAAACGATCCAGATGAAGGACATATCTTAAGCTCCAAGTTATGGAATTTAGGATGAATTAAGGGTAATTAATTTTTTTTTTCTAACATTTTCCATACAAATACATCACTTGCACATATATTTACTTATACATAATATATATGTATATTTATTATTATATATATGGCTTCAGAATAGCTCGGTGTATTTAATTAGATTTCAGTTCAGTACTTGTGACTTCAGTGCTCAATAGCAGTGACGTGAGCGTATTTCTCAGATCAAAGCCAGGGAGCAGCCAGTCTAGGTTAATACGGAGCTCCATGGGGTTCAGGGATGCAGGCTCTTTGTATTTTCTTGCCCTGTGATTGTTTCCCAAATCACATCATGGTCTGAGAGTCTATGAAGCTTCAGTTGGCAAGAAGAAAAGAAAAAAGAAAAGAAAATTCTTTTATGAAGTTGTACCTACCATCTTTCTTATTCTGTTATCTGAAACTTATAAGAGGGCTACTCCACTGGGAAAGGTGGTGTGTTCCAGGCAGCCATATGCCCAGCCAGCGATTGGGGTTCTCTTACTATAGAAAAATGGAGAATGAACATAGGAGAGCAGTTAGCATGGCAAGTCTCTGCCATGCTCAGGCAGGACTTGGAGGAGGCCACTGCTTGAATTTCGCAGAAGAGATGGGTTTTCATTTTAAAGCACTCACATGGAAAACATATTACTGACTGTGTAAACTAACAATGTCTTCTTTTCTTTCCAAAATAATTTCTGGTCCAGCTTGTTCAACAGGTAAATAACATTTCTTCTTACTCACTCAAATCCTTACTTGTTAGAGGCGTTGCAGAAAATCTTAAATCTGTGTATCCATGTGTCAAGGTGTTTCAAAATGCCCATTGTTCCCGACTGAAGTAGTCTTGGCCTTGGACATGTCAAATGACGTCTCTGAGTTGAATTTTGAGAGGATGAGGGACATTTTATTGTCTCTGTTAATGAAGATGGAAATAAGTAACAGTAACTGCCCAACGGGTGCCCGAGTGGCCGTCGTTTCGTACAACAACAAAGTGGACTACCTGATTCGTTTCTCAGACTACAGGGGGAAGGCCGCGCTCCTGCAGGCCATCAGGAAAATCCCCCTAGAAAGGTCATCAGGCGGCAGGAAACTTGGGGACGCCATGAGGTTTGTGGCAAGACATGTATTCAAACGTGTGCGCTCGGGCCTTCTCGTGAGGAAAGTAGCTGTGTTCTTCCAGGCCAGGTGGGCCCGTGATCCCGATGCCATCAGCACTGCCACCCTGGAGCTCAGCGCACTGGACATCATCCCTGCAGTCATCACCTTCACAGTGGAGCACAACCTCCCAGACGCCCTGGTGGTATGTGGGGAGACCTGTTGGGGGACTGGGGAAATGGGGTATTAGTGCAAAGTCCTTACTTCTCCATTGAGGACTACATGAGGTATGAGAGCTGTCAGGGGAAGAATTTCCCAGATATTGATGAGTATGCATGGGGGGGTGGGGTGACTCATGATGGACTTTACTACTAGTGCTGACTGGTCATTCTTGAGCCCTGACCATATTTCCCCATGTATAAGACACCAATTTTTGGGAAAATTTTGGGGGTCTAAAAACTGGGTGTGTCTTATACAGTGGTTGTAGATATTTTTACTTGCATTTCCTGCTTTTTCTCGCATGTTTTTGCACTCATTGTTGAAGACAGTGATTCGTCATCAGACACAGATGAGGACAAGCTAATGGATGGGAGTTTTGACAGTGATGAGGGGTTGTATGAATTTTATGATGAATAAAACTTGAGTTTTTTAACTTTATGTAATACATTTTTCCCCAAAAATTTCAGACCCCCAAATTAAGGTGTGTCTTATACATGGGAGCATCTTATACATGGAGAAATATAGTATTCTGTACTATGTGCCTCATAAATGTTACCTTATTTAATAATCCCCCAAACTCTGTAAGGCAGGTATACTGTATATCTCCAGTTCAGAAATAAGAAAACTGAGGCTTAGGGAGGTGAAGTCAATCATTGAAAGTCAAGTATCTAGTTAGTGACAGATTGATATTGTTTGCCTTCAGAGCCTATGTGTAGCCACTATTCTTAATTGTATCATGGTGGTGGTGGGGGGTCCATAGCATGTAATTATTTTTTTCATTTAGGGTATAACATACCTATCTATATAGGAAAATGGATAAGGTGCACCAATTTTAAGTGTACAGATGGATGGGTTTTTATATAGAGAGATGGTTTAAACCTCCAAGACATGTTTTGAGATACTGAACATTTTCAGCATCCTATAAGTTTTTTTCATGTCTCTTCCCATACTGTACACTCCCTAAAGTCACTGCTCTTCTGGCTTCTATTATAATCAACTAGTCTGACCTGTTCTGGACCTTCAAATAAATGGAATCCTATAGTATTGCTCCTTTGTCTCTGGCTTGTTTCACTCAACATCGTGTCTGTTCTTTTTGTTCATCCATGTATTCATGGTGTATATATAGGTAACCTGGCTTTTTTATTTTAACTGCTATTCTGAAGTATTCTCGTATGTATATATTACACAATTTATTTACCAGTTTCAAGGCTTTACTCTTCTAACCAAAACCCATGTAACACATTCTTTTTTTTTCTGTATTTTTTCCAAACTTAGAAGTGGGGAGGCAGTCAGACAGACCCTTGCATGTACCTGATCGGGATCTACCCTGCATGCCTACCAGGGGGCAATGCCCTGCCCATCTGGGGCATTGCTCCATTGCTGCTGGAGCCATTTTAATGCCTGAGGTGGAGGCCATGGAGACATCCTCAGTGCCTGGGCCAACTTTGCTTCAATGGAGCCTTGGCTGCAGGAGAGGAAGAGAGAGATAGAGAGAAAGGAGAGGGGGAATGGTGGAGAAGCAGATGGGCTCTTCTCCTGTGTGCCCTGTCTGGGAATTGAACCCGGGACTTCCATACAATGGGCTGACGCTCTACACTGAGCCAACCAGCCAGGGCCCATGTAACACATTCTTATGAAATATCTGTTATGATTTATCAAAATGAAGAGCTATGCTCTCTTTTTTGCTTTTATTTATTTTTATTTTATTTATTTTTTTTACTGACTTTATTGGGATGACACTGGTTAATAAAATTATACAGGTTTCAAGCATACAATTCTATAATACATCATCTGTATGTTGCATTGTGTGTCTACCACCCCAAGTCAAGTCTCTATCACCATCTATCCCCCCTTAACGTTCTTTTATGCCCCCTCACCCCCTTTCCCTCTGGTAATCACCACATAGTTTTCTGTGTCTGAGTTTGCTTGCTTGTTTGTTTGCTTAATCTCTTCACCTTTCTTATCCAGCAACCAACCCCCTACCTCTCTGACAGCTTCAGTCTGTTCTCTGTATCTATGAGTCTGTTTATATTTCATTGGTTAGTTTATTTTGTTTATTAGATTCCACATACACTTGAAATCATATGGTACTTGTCTTTCTCTGACTGGCTTATTTCACTTAGCACAATACTCTCCAGGTCCATCCATGCTTTCACAAAAGGTAATATTTCCTTTTTTTGTGGCCGAGTCGTATTCCACTGTGTAAATGTACCACAGATTTTTAATCCACTCATCTACTAATGGGCACTTGGCCTACTTCTAAATCTTGGCTATTGTCAATAATGCTGCAATGAACATAGGGGTGCACATTCTTTCAAATTAGTGTGCTGAGTTTCTTTGGATATATTCCCAGAAGTGAAATTGTTGGGTCATAAGGCAGTTCCATTTTTAATTTTTTTGCTGGTCAGAGTTAGGGAAATGGCTCCTGCTTCAGTGCCAAACAACTCAGTCAGTCCTAGATTCTGCCCAGACCTCAGCAGTGTGGACCCACCAGGAGTTGGAAGGTTCAGCCTTGTGACATTGACAATATTCAACTTTTTCTGATTGGCAATATGGAAACGTCATATCGTTCAACCTAATCGCTAATGAGTTTAGCTGGGCTAGACCACTTAATTTTTTTTTGAAGATTGAGGGTGCAGCAGAGGTGGTAGCTGTAAGATTTTTGTTGGTACAGCTATGAATATGCTTCTAAGACTCAAAAGATAAAAAATTGTGACAGCTTGCAAACTGTTGGGAAGGATGGACAAAATATTTTGGGCTTTGAAAAACAAAGTTAAAATGCAGAGGGTGAATTTGTTGTTGAGGTGACATCCCTCTGCCTAGCAGAATGTCTGGACAAGGATAGATTACTGGAGGTGGGAGTAGCGCTCAATCACCTCCTGAATGGATTAATAAAGGCAGAATATAAACAACTGATGGTTTAAATGAGAGACGTAGCTTTTGTCTTTGGCTCTTACATCAATAACTGGGTGCCTTTGGAAAAGTCTCTTCATCTTTCTTAGCTCTAAAATAGTCACAACTAGCCATTATCTAGGCTTCCTGCCAGGCGTAATTATCTATTTTCAGGAAGGCGTTTTCCTAACAATTGGAGAATGATACTCAGGATAAAGTTATATCTCCCAAATGTTCATCAGTGTTGCTCTCTGAGAGGGGGTCCTGGGAAGACCGTGTTTGGATCCAATGTAGAGATGATCCTTTGCCAAGATGTTCTTGCTGCCTTTGTTGCCTTGGGTTCTGAGGAAAAGGATGTAATGCTATGTGAAAAGAACTCGCCAGCTTAAATATACTTGAACTTCAGTTCTGTCCTTGCTATCTGCTCTCCTCTCCATTTCTTGGACCTATTCTTGTACCAGGCTGCTGGGAGATAACACTGTTCTTAAATTTAACAATTTAGAAAGGATGTTACGTGGCGCTTGCCAGCTCAAATGGAATACATGGCCTCATTTCTGGTAAGATTAGCAAGGAGAGAATCCATAAATATGACAATCCCCTTTCGGAGTCTTACAGAAAAAAATCTTCATTTCTTCACAACTGGGCATATTGTAGCCCTTATCTAACCTCCTCTATCTTTAGGGAAATCCAGTTAGGAGAGTGTGAATAACCTGTGATTTTTCTTCTGAATTATCTGCCTGGGGACTTTCTTCAACTATCTGTGGCGATTTTTGTTTTCACCTCTATGTTATTTTATTTTTTCAGAACAATACCCAAATGCTTGTGGGAAAATGATGGTTATTCAGTTTGAAACAATTATATAAACAGATGCCCTGTCTTCTCAGTTCATTTAAACATGCTTGGAGGCTATGAGAATATTGAAAAGATTTTTTAAACCATCTATTAAGTCCTCTCAGTCCTAAATAAAACCATATTATAGCATTGGACTATTTGTGCCTAATCCTATTGTCTAGAACTGTCCAAATGCCTTGTGTCTCAAAACATGACTTTATTCACCCAATTTTTTAAGTTATAAACCAGAGGATGCCAAATCAGTGACTTTGGGCTCAAGCCAGCAACCTTGGGCTTCAAGCCAGTGGCTATGGAGTCATGTCTATGATCCCACACTCAAACCAGTGATCCCACGGTCAAGCTGGATGAGCCCACACTCAAGCCTGCAACCTCTGGGTTTCAAACCTGGGTCCTTAGCATCCCAGGCTGACATGCCTGGTCAGGCTTATTTTTCTTTATAAAAAATCTAGCATATGTTACCTTAAAATAATACCTATGAAAACGTTTATGAGCCAGGCTCTGTTCTAAGGTCTGACCGCTTATTGATTTACTCAATTCTTACAACCACCCAATGAGATAACTCTTTTATTTATTTTTTAAATAAATTTTTATTAATGTTAATGGGATGACATTAATAAATCAGGGTACATATATTCAAAGAAAACATGTCTAGGTTATCTTGTCATTAAATTATGTTGTATACCCCTCGCCCAGAGTCAGATTGTCCTCTGTCACCCTCTATCTAGCTTTCTCTGTGCCCCTTCCCCTCCCCCTAACTCTCTCCCTCCTTCCTTCCTGCATCCTCCCTCCCCCACCCCTGGTAACCACCACACTCTTGTCCATGTCTCTTAGTCTCGTTTTTATGTTCCACCAATGTATGGAATCATGTAGTTCTTGTTTTTTTCTGATTTACTTATTTCACTCCGTATAATGTTATCAAGATCCCACCATTTTGCTGTAAATGATCTGATGTCATCATTTCTTATGGCTGAGTAGTATTCCATAGTGTATATGTGCCACATCTTCTTTATCCAGTCTTCTATTGAAGGGCTTTTTGGTTGTTTCCATGTCTTGGCCACTGTGAACAGTGCTACAATGAACATGGGGCTACATGTGTCTTTACGTATCAATGTTTCTGAGTTTTGGGGGTATATTCTCAGTAGAGGGATTGCTGGGTCATAAGGTAGTTCTATTTTCAGTTTTTTGAGGAACCACCATCCTTTCCTCCATAATGGTTGTACTACTTTACAGTCCCACCAACAGTGGATGAGAGTTCCCCTTTCTCCGCAGCCTCTCCAACATTTGCTATTACCCGTCTTGTTGATAATAGCTAATCTAACAGGGGTGAGGTGGTATCTCATTGTAGTTTTGATTTGCATTTCTCTAATAACTAATGAAGATGAGCATCTTTTCATATATCTATTGGCCATTTGTATTTCTTCCTGGGAGAAGTGTCTGTTCAAGTCCTCTTCCCATTTTTTTATTGGATTGTTTGTTTGTTTGTTGTTGAGTTTTATGAGTTCTTTGTAAATTTTGGATATTAGGCCCTTATCTGAGCTGTCGTTTGAAAATATCATTTCCCATTTAGTTGGCTGTCTGTTTATTTTGTTATCAGTTTCTCTTGCTGAGCAAAAACTTTTTATTCTGATGTAGTCCCATTCATTTATCTTTGTCTTCACTTCTCTTGCCATTGGAGTCAAGTTCATAAAATGTTCTTTAAAACCCAGGTCCATGAGTTTAGTACCTATGTCTTCTTCTATGTACTTTATTGTTTCAGGTCTTATATTTAGGTCTTTGATCCATTTTGAATTAATTTTAGTACACGGGGACAAGCTGTATTCGAGTTTCATTCTTTTGCATGTGGCTTTCCAGTTTTCCCAACACCATTTGTTGAAGAGGCTTTCTTTTCTCCATTGTGTGTTGTTGGCCCCTTTATCAAAGATCATTTGACCATATATATGTGGTTTTATTTCTGGGCTTTCTATTCTGTTCCATTGGTCTGAGTGTCTATTTTTCTGCCAATACCATGCTGTTTTGATTATCGTGGTCCTATAATATAGTTTAAAGTCAGGTATTGTTATGCCCCCAGCTTCATTCTTTTTCCTTAGGATTGCTTTGGCTATTCAGTACTTTTTATAATTCCATATAAATCTGATGATTTTTTGTTCCATTTTTAAAAAAATGTCATAGGAATTTTGATGGGAATTGCATTAAATTTATATATTGCTTTGGGTAATATGGCCATTTTAATTATATTTATTTTTCCTATCCAAGAACAAGGAATATTTTTCCATCTCATTGTGTCTTTTTCTATTTCTCTTAACAATGCCTTGTAGTTTTCATTATATAGGTCCTTTACATTCTTTGTTATGTTTATTCCTAGGTATTTTATTTTTTTGTTGCAATCGTGAAGGGGATTATTTTTTTGAGTTCGTTTTCTAATATTTCATTGTTGGCATATAGAAAGGCTATAGACTTTTGTATGTTAATTTTGTATCCTGCGACCTTACTGTGTTGGTTTATTGTTTCTAGTAATCTTTTTGTGGAGTCCTTCGGGTTTTCGATATATAGGATCATATCGTCAGCAAAAAGTGATACTTTTACTTCTTCTTTTCCGATATGGATGCCTTTTATTTCTTTGTCTTGTCTGATTGCTCTGGCCAGAACTTCTAGCACCACGTTAAATAAGAGTGGAGAGAGTGGACAACCCTGTCTTGTTCCTGATTTAAGGTGGAAAGTCCTCAGTTTTATGCCATTTAATATGATGTTGGCTGATGGTTTATCATATATGGCCTTTATCATGTTGAGATATTTTCCTTCTATACCCATTTTGTTGAGAGTCTTAAACATAAAGTTGTGTTGTATTTTATCCAAAGCCTTTTCTGCATCTATTGATAAGATCATGTGGTTTTTGTTCTTTGTTTTGTTGATATGGTGTATTACGTTAACCATTTTGCGTATGTTGAACCATCCTTGAGATTCTGGGATGAATCCCACTTGATCATGATGTATTATTTTTTTAATATGTTGTTGTATTCGATTTGCCAGTATTTTGTTTAGTATTTTAGCATCTGTATTCATTAGAGATATTGGTCTATAGTTTTCTTTCTTTGTGCCATCCTTGCCAGGTTTCAGTATGAGGGTTATGTTGACCTCATAAAATGTGTTTGGAAGTATTGCTTCTTCTTCAATTTTTTGGAAGACTTTGAGTAGAATAGGAACCAAGTCTTCTTTGAATGTTTGATAGAATTCACTAGTATAACCGTCTGGGCCTGGACTTTTATTTTTGGGGAGGTTTTTAATAGTTTTTCTATTTCCTCCCTGCTGATTGGTCTGTTTAGGCTTTATGCTTCTTCATGACTCAGTCTAGGAAGGTTGTATTGTTCTAGGAATTTATCCATTTCTTCTAAATTGTTGTATTTGGTGGCATATAGTTTTTCATAGTATTCTACAATAATTCTTTGTATATCTATGATGTCTGTGGTGATTTCTCCTCTTTCATTTTGGATTTTATTTATTTGAGTCCTGTGCCTTTTTTCCTTGGTGAGTCTTGCCAAGGGTTTGTCAATTTTGTTGATCTTTTCAAAGAACCAGCTCCTTGTTTCATTGATTTTTTCTATAGTTTTTCTGTTTTCTATTTTGTTTATTTCTGCTCTGATTTTTTTTATCTACTTTCTTCGGCTGGTTTTGGGTTGTCTTTGTTCTTCTTTTTCTAGTTCCTTAAGGTGTGAAGTTAAGTGGTTTACTTGGGCTCTCTCTTGTTTGTTCATATAGGCCTGAAATGATATGAACTTTCCTCTTATTACAGCTTTTGCTGCATCCCAGAGATTCTGATATGTCGTATTGTCATTTTCATTTGTCTGTATATATCTTTTGATCTCTGCGCTTATTTCTTCTTTGACCCATTCATTTTTTAGAAGTATGTTGTTTAGTTTCCACATTTTTGTGGGGTTTCCCCCCTCTTTTTTGCAATTGAATTCTATTTTCAAGGCTTTATGATCAGAGAATATGCTTGGTACAATTTCAATTTTTCTAAATTTGCTGATATTGTCTTTGTGGCCCAACATATGGTCAATTCTTGAGAATGTTCCATGTACACTGGAGAAAAATGTATACTCTGTCGCTTTGGGATGAAGTGTCCTGTAGATGTCTATCATATCCAGGTGTTCTAGTATTTTGTTTAATGCCAATATATCTTTATTGATTCTCTGTTTGGATGATCGATCTAGAGCCGTCAGCGGTGTATTGAGGTCTCCAAGTATGATTGTATTTTTGTCAGTTTTTGTTTTAAGGTCAATAAGTAGCTATCTTATATATTTTGGTGCTCCTTGGTTTGGTGCATATATATTAAGGATTGTTATGTCTTCTTGATTCAATGTCCCCTTAATCATTATGAAATGACCATTTTTGTCTCTGAGTACTTTTTCTGTCTTGTAGTCAGCATTATTAGATATGAGTATTGCTACACCTGCTTTTTTTTGGGTGTTGTTTGCTTGGAGTATTGTTTTCCAGCCTTTAACTTTGAATTTGTTTTTATCCCTCTTGCTTAGAAGTGTTTCTTGTAGGCAGCATACAGTTGGATTTTCTTTTTTAATCCATTCTGCTACTCTGTGTCTTTTTATTGGTAAGTTTAATCCATTTACATTTAGTGTAATTATTGACACTTGTGGGTTCCCTACTGCCATTTTATAAATTGCTTTCTGTTAGTTTTGTATCTTGTTTGATTCTTCTCTTTTGTTTTTCTATCATTTGTTTTTGTTTGTTCGTATTCCATATTTCTTTCCTCTGTTGCTACCTTTTTTAAGTCAAGTGTTTTTGTGGTGGTTTTTTTCAAGGGTGGTTACCATTAAGTAATGAAAAGGGTACCTACCATATTCATTGTAGTACCCTATCTTATAAGTATTTCTGCACTTCGTTGTCCTTTGCTACTGTTAATCTCCATCCTCTCCCCCCTTTTTTTCTTTTGTTGTCACAGTATAAATTTGGTTTTATTGTGTTCTTGGTGGAGCTGTTACTTGTGGTTTTGTTTTGTTTTGAGATAACTCTTAACATGACTCACTTTTCAGGTGATGAAACCAAGACAGAGAAGTTAAATAACTTGCTTAAGGTTGAAATTCCCATTAGCAATAGGATTTTAATTCAGAAGTCAGAAAGAGGAAGAGAATTTAGAAGCTCCAAGTTCTTTCCAATAATTAATTCATTTTATCTTTACAATAATACTATGAGATAGACTTTTGAACTGGCCACATTTCTATTTCTATATATTTTCTTTTAAAAAACAACAAAGACCTGGGTTCAATTCCCAGCCAGGGCACACAGGAGAGGTGCCCATTTGACTCTCCACCCCTCCCCCTCTCCTTCCTCTCTGTCTCTCTCTTCCCCTCCCGCAGTGAGGCTCCATTGGAGCAAAGATGGCCTGGGCACTGGGGATGGCTCCATGGCCTCTGTCTCAGGCGCTGGAGTGGCTCTGGTCACAACAGAGCGATGCCCCGGATGGGCAGAGCATCGCCCCCTGGTGGGCGTGCTGGGTGGATCCCGGTCGGGCGCATGCGGGAGTCTGTCTGACTGCCTCCCCGTTTCCAGCTTCGGAAAAATGAAAAACACACACACACACACACACAAAAACAACAACAACAAAGTGGATTTTGATTTCTGACTGTTAAGAAGACAAAAATAAAATCAACTTTAGAAGATGAAAATACAGTGGTGGCCAAAGTAGGTTTACAGTTGTGACTACATGAAACAACTTATATTTGTATTATTATTTATTAATTATTGTACTATTTATTTGTATTGCAACTGTAAACCTACTTTTGCTCACCCCTGTATTAAGAGGAAGACCAAAGAGATTTAAAAAAATTTTTTTGTTATAATTTCAGAATTCAGAAAAATTGCAGGACATTCTTCTTTTTTTTTTTTTTAAAGAAAGTATTGGGTTGTCCAGAGAGGCCCATTTATAGGCTGTGGATGCCACCTTGCTGAGGCTTTGGGGGCTGCTGTTTTCTGTTGGATGGTTACTGCCCTAAAGCCAGGATCAGCAACCAAGGGAGGAATTAGGTAATGAGGTTTCAAACTCGGGCTTTGTCCCTTATGTTATCTGGACATGTTATTTGGTCCTGGGACCTCAACGTATTCACCAATAAAGCAGAGATAAACTCACAGGTTTGTTGTGGGAATTGGATGAGATAGTACCTACCGGGACATCTGACACTTTCTATGTGCATACCCCAGGTGAGTCAGTATTAGTACCATCTTCTCAAGGTCCTGAAGAGTGTACCTTTTCCCAGTAACTTTATTAAATTGGGTAGATTCCATTTGGTGAATGCCAATTAAGTGCCAACCATCATGCTACATGCTTTTCATGGCTTGTCATCTTAACCCCTCACCGCTCAAAATGTGGTCCTTGGACCAGCTGTACCAGCATGACCCAGATTTGTGAGAAATGCCAGATCTCCAGCTTCACCCCCGATCTAATCAACTGGGCTCTGCATTTTTAACAAGATCCCCAGATGGTTTCCATGAATGTTAAAATTTGCAAGTGTTGGTTAAGATCTCAACTATCCTACAAGTCAATAACGATAATCTATCAATACATTTACGGAGGAGGTAAAGGAAGGTCAGAGGTGAAGCGACTTGTTTTAACCCTCTGAGTAGTACTCACATTCATGTACGTCCTCGTGCCTCCTGACCATCCAGAGTATGATCGTACATCTGTAAGCGACATTAAAAAAAAGGTAAATGTATGTTCTTCTCATTTCCATAAATTGGTTTTCAAACAAACATGATTTTAAGTTAGTAAAACTGTAATTGGAACTGATTTCATTTTTTGAAGAAAAAAAAAAAAACTTACTCCCAGGGGTCAGCGAGCATGAAAAAAACTCACTACTCTAAGAGTTAAACGACATAGTCCTGGCCTTGGTTTTCCTTTATGTCTGGTTCCCTAGTCCCACTCTGCCAACCAACATTCTCAATACAATTCTGACCCCTCGTATTTGCTGGGGAGTTCAGGAAGACTCAACCTCTTCGTGGCAGTCTTGGTGGGACCGTGCCAAATGGCAGGAGCCAAAACTGGACTCGGGCTCTTGGGGTTAGTCACAGGTTACATGACTGTACTCTTCTGTGTCCTTCCCAGTTTTTCCTCCCTGTTCCCTGAGCCCTTACCTCAACTGCATGGCAAATTGTATCTAACTCTCCCTCCTGAGGGTTCATTTAGCTCTTCCTCTGTCAGGGGCAAATTCTCCTCCCCAGCACTCATTTCCTATCTCCTCCTTCCATCTGTCTAAGTCAAGAGGCTCCCTCCACTTGGTCCTTGGAATAAACATTGCCCCATGTTCTCTGGCAGCTTAATACAGCAGCTGAGACCCTGTAGGTCTCTCTAGCTCAGGGCCCATGGGGAGTTTTCTAATAGTGAGGGCTGAGGTTTGAGGGTTGTCCATATCCTTTCAGGAAATGTCTTTCTGCATATTAAATAAAAGAGTGTGATGATGTAAATCCCTGTGCTGCACCCTCCCTCCCTCCCCTTCAAACTTGCCGTATAGACCACAACTGGACACTGAAGTTGGTTGAGAGAATTACCAATGGCGCTGATTCAAGCTATATAGCAAAGCTTTGAACCTCAAGCAGATCACTTGGTTTGTGTTTAAGGTATTTTGTTTTTGAGATTTCCTTGTCTTGTGCTCATGGGAGTTTACAGAAGGAATTGTAAAGCCATTTTCTCTTCTCACACTGGGATTTTCTCCCAACACTATCTCTCCGCTTGAACTTTCTCAGAAATTATCTTGTCTACTGTATCAGTGACTAGGACCATACTGGAGAGTTCAAAGTCCAAATAATTTAATGTTAATTAATAACAAATAAATACAGATAGATCTTTACTGAATTATAGTTCCCTGTGGACTTCCATTATTATTATTTTTTTTTTGTATACTTGTTCCCACAATGTTTTTTTTTTCAGAAACAGGAAAAATTTTAAGCATGATCAATAAATTATTCTTTCTAAACAAAGTTTTAAAAAAAGATATGGGCTTTTTAGCTATTCCAATTCATTTGAATTTGGTCATTTCCCAACAAAGAAAAACAGATGGACAAATGCATCTGTTTAATCTGGACATGCAGTTAATCAGCTGCTCAGATTAGAAAAGTTAACACAGTGTCCTGAACATGAGGCAAATACAGAAAACAGCCTTAATCCCTAGCCTTAAACTCTGTTGCTGAGAAAACTGAGGCCAGAGGCTTGTTCAAGGTCAGATAGCCAATTATGGTAGACCTGGGTTCATGATGCCTAATCCATTTGTGCTGCATAAGCTTTTCCCATGAACCTTTTTCCATTGTACAAACTTGGGGAAATATTCGAATTTGTTTGAAGTTTTTCACACTATCATAAAAATTTGCACAAATTCTGCATATTAAAACACACTTCACCTATGTGTTTCCTCGGATTTAAATCCTAGCGTGGCATTTCCCCTCAATCTTTGGGGTAAAAATGGATGCTCTTAGAGTTAGTCTAGTCCCCTCATATCCTGCAATCCTGCCAGAGATACTGACTTCAGAAGCCTTCCAAATTTCCTTTCGTGTGATTTCCAGTAAAGCTATCAATGTGTCACATGCGTGCCCCAATGTTTTCTCTAATCCTTGGAGATGAATTAGGTCCATTTGGCTTGGTAAATACTCATATCTGATAACCATGAGGAGTAGATGTGAATGAATGTTGAATGTTGGCAACTCTGCACTCATACTTCATGTCAGCCTCCTCCATCTGGCAAGGAGTTTCAGGCTTTCAGATGTGCTGTGTAGCTGCACACTGGTGGTGGGTGTTTTCTGATCTCTGGAGAGTGGGAGCCTTGAGAAAATTCTATGGATAACCTGCCTACCTCTGGGCCTTTGTACATGCCGTTCCTTCATACTGTAGTGCTTCTTCCTGCTTCTTTGCCAGGTAAATGTCCTCCTCGTTCTTGTAGAAGTGCCAGATGCTATTATCTTCGTCAGGTTCCCTCTACCCCTTCTCCTGGAAATTAGTTTCCCCTTTCTGTGTTCCTAAAACATATTATTGGACCTCTTTCTTGAAACTGGTTCTGTCTATATTTCACTTAAGCTCTTTGAAGGTGTGGCTCTGTCAATTTTGTGTGTCCACATGGCTTGTTAACACTTTTATAGAGAAGCTGCTTAATCAGTCTTGGTTGATTTGAATTTCTAAGTCAGGAAAAAGCACAACGTAGGTTGCTTTTGCCATGTGAAGAACAAGAAAGGGCATTTTGCCTTTATCCTTAGGAGACTTAGGAAAGTTCCCATGTTTTTGTCTTCTTCTTTCTTTGGTATTCTATTAGCATAAACAAAAGTTCAACTCTTTATATTTCTTTCCCCACAAGGGTCTTTCCTTTAAGTAAGCTCACTCGGAGAGAATGTTGGGGAGACGCTGCAGTCCTGAACAGAAAAAGTAAAGGGCTCTGTATGGAGTATATGTTAGAGAAAGTTCTTTTTCAAGGTCACCCTTGCCTGTCTATCTATCTGAGGGCCAGTATGACATTTTATGTGCTTTATTATGTGCAGGGTCCAGAGCTTGCTTGGTCTGGGCCACAGAGATGAAGGAGGAGGAAGTGACCTTTAGTGGGGCTATGTTTTATGTGATTTGACACAGTTGACAGAGGTTGGACATGACTAGGCTTAGATAACCACCTCTTTGCAAACCACACCTCAATTCCTGAGGGAAATAATCTGAAGGCATTTCTAATTTCATCATGAGGTAGAAATTCTGCAAAGAGTCTATTAGTCAGGGAAGGTCAACTATATATAAAACGATTTATCACAAGTGCATGTGGGACATTGTGTGTGGAGGGGAGGCAAGGGGTTTGCTGCATGCAGCCATTTCAGGACCTGTTTTTTTTCTATCAGTGGCTCTCATCATACCCTTTAGTCTCAAAGCCTTTTTCTGAATCCTCTACATTTAGCTGGCAGATGAGGGCCAAGGGAGCAATGGAGTGTAGTGCATGCATTGGAAATGGCATTCATCAACATGCCATTGGTTAGAGCAGTGGTAGTCAACCTGGTCCCTTCCTCCCACTAGTGGGCATTCCAGCTTTCATGGTGGGTGGTAGCGGTGCAACCAATGTATAAATAAAAAGATAGATTTAACTATAGTAAGTTGTTTTATAAAGATTTATTCTGCCAAACTTAGCGAAAATCTGACATAAAGTACTTGGTAATTATTATTATATGCTTTAACTTGCTGTAACTTTGCTTTATAAATTTTATAAAGTAAAGTTACTTCCCTACTTTATAAATCACCATTATTGTGGAACCGATGGGCGGTTAGAAAATTTTACAACTAACAGATACAAAAGTGGGCGGTAGGTATAAAAAGGTTGACTTACCCCTGATCTAACCACTTGTCACATGGACCTTGTTGGATTTATTATTGTTACTATTAGTATTTTACTTTTAAACCTTGATATCAGTTATTACATAATGCTAACTGAAAAGGTTAAGTGAAGATGATAAACATATTTGCCATTCTTATAAAATGTTCCCTGATTCCTCCTCACTCCTGCTTTCTGGTTTTGATATGTCTCAAGTCTGAATACCAGAAATTCTCTGGAAAGGACTCCCTTGGGTATCTGCCTCTTTCCAATCTAATGGTATATGACTTATATGAGTCCCTCCTTAAGAGGAGGTGTTGTTCATGTTTATAACTCTACCACATTGCATCTTGCATACTGTGAACAATTACTAAAGATTTATGGAATTTATAAGTGATCAAACCCTCAACTTCCCTACCCTCATTTCAACACAACATGACATTGGTTGAGTTTTACACACATTGGGAGTCTAAAGACCCAAAGCTCATGTAACCATACCAATGACAGACCAACCTCCAGGTTAGAACAAGAGAAACTAAATGCTTATACATGACTATAATAGATAATGCCAAATTATATAAATATATATCCATAATTCATATATTTATATAGTCTTTAAAAATCATATTAATGTTTTTCTCATCTGAATTGGAAAGCACCGTGGCACAAAATTTAATTCAGTAAATGACAGACTTGTGTATGTGTTTGGATTAGATGGATGGAACCAACAGATTTTACCTCTTTATCTGGGAGACAAAGAACCAGGAGGACATGGAGCGCATGGCCCGCTGCATTATTTGCTATGGTAAGCCTGGACAGCATTTCTGATCAGATCCATGTCTTTAGAATATGATGAGTTGATTGGTGTCCGCAGACCAGATGTGTATTTCCTTGGTTTGTGTGGTTTTAGAATCTGGAAATTTCTTACTAATTCTGGATTACTAGTTCTTAGGAAGTCAGAATAGTCCGGAGAATCACAGATGTTGGGTTCCCATGTGGCCACAGTCAGCCAACGCTGAGTTGCGTCTCCCCCCCCCCCACTTGATGAGGCGGGTGTCTGCTGGTGTCCCATGTTTTCTTCCCCTCCTTATTGTCTTTCCTCTGTCCTGCTCTGCTTACTTTCCTGTCCTGCCAGACTCCTATAGATGGCTGAGCTTGTGTTCCTTCCTTAGTGGGTGAAGGGCAGAGCGTTGAACTAAGAGCCAACAGTCCTGGGTTGAAGCCTGGGTTACCATTGACTACCAGTGGGGTAATGTCAGGTCAATCAATATCTTTGTGTCTGCAGCCTCCATTACTCTATCCCACACCTCTCACTAGCCTGTGCCAGAGCGAATTTTCCATCAAAACCCATGCATACCCATGTGTGGAGGGTTCTCATCCATCCCCATGTCACCTAGGGCTACAGTGAGTCCTATTAGTTAAATCAAGAGAGGATTTAATTGTTTTCTCTTCTTGATCCACACCAAGATCTAACACTGCCATAGGAGATTTGGTCCTGAGAACTTGGTCAAGTCAAATGCAGTAATTGCCATTTTCAGAGTATGTTCCAATTGAACTGCTTTTACATCACATTTCATCTCTCTCTCTCTCTCTCTCTCTCTCTCTCTCTCTCTCTCTCTCTCTCTCTCTTTCTTAGGTGAGAGGAGGGGAGATAGTGAGGCAGACTCCTGCATGTGCCCCAACTGGGATCCACCTGGCAACTCCATCTTGGGCTGATGCTCTAGTACCAAGCTGTTTTAACACCTGACCAACTGAGCTATCCTCAGCACTCAAGGCCATGCTTAAACCAGTAGAGCCACTGGCTACAGGAGGGGAAGAAGGAGAGAAGGGGAAGAGGGAGGCGGAGAGAAACACATAGTCTCTTCTCCTGTGTGCCCTGACTGGGAATCGAATCTGGGATGTCCATATGCTGGGCTGATGCTCTATCCACTGAGCCACTGGCCAGGGCCACATGTCCTCCCACTTGACATGTTGTTTCTCTTGGCCTCAGTTCCTTATCCTGTAGAAGCATAGACCTCGCTGGTATTGACTGAGTTTGAGCTCTTACTTCCCAGTCATTGTTCTGAGCAGTTACATATATTAAGTCGTTTATTAATTTAAACCTCACAAGGTAGGCACTATTATTATCATCATTGTCTCTGTCTGACCTGTGAGGAAACTGGGTCAGTGGGAAGACTGAGGAATTGGCTCAAGGTTACACACTCATGAGAGGTAGGACCTGGACTGACCAGGCAGATGTCGGTGAACCTAAAAATGAAGAAGCCATATGGCCTAGTGGTTAAACACGTTAAATATAGAATCAGATCATCTCAATTCTTTCTCCTGAATGATGAGCATTTCCTTACTGTGCCCACCTGCTGGCCTGGTCAACACAACGCAATGAGTGCTCAGCAGCGGTATTATTACCGAGAGTCTAGAAGTATGTTTGCACGGGAAAGAAGGAAATGCATGGTAACTCTGGCTTCTCCCACCCTTCCTTCCCAGACAAGTGCCAACCAGCCCCGGAGTGCAGGTCAGGCACACCCGAACCCCTGGTGGTAGATGCAGACTTGGCATTCGTGGTTGACAGCTCCCGCAGCGTGGGTGCCGACGTGTATCGTACCGCATTGAATCTGGTGGACGCCATGCTGGACAACCTGGAGGTGGCTGCTCAGCCGACCACATCCCTCCACGGGGCGCGTGTGGCTCTGGTGACGCACACGACTCCAGGCTTCCAGCCGGGAATGGGACGACCCCCTGTGTTCCAGGATTTCCTTCTGACCACCTATGGCCACCGGACACAAATGCAGAGGCACATCCGTGAAGTAGCGGGCCGGCCCCTGCAGGGAGCTCCAGCCCTGGGCCACGCCCTGGAGTGGACAGTAGAGGAGGTGCTCCTGGCAGCCCCGCTGCCCAGGAAGCCACAGGTTCTCTTTGCCATCGTGGCCAGTGAGACCAGCAGCTGGGACCGGGAGAAGCTAAGGACTCTGTCACTGGAGGCTAAGTGCAAGGGCATCGCTCTGTTTGTGCTAGCCTTGGGCCCTGGCGTGGGAGCCCAGGAGCTGGCTGAGCTGGCTCAAGTGGCCAGCATCCCCTCTGAACAGCACCTGCTGCGCCTAGAGGGGATCTCAGACCAAGAGGTGGCCTATGCCCGGGGCTTCACGCAGGCCTTCCTGAACCTCCTAAAAAGTGAGCAGTCCTTGAGCACTACGGTTGCCCTGGGTGGGCTGGGGTGGGAAGAAACGCTTATATAGCCTGGCCTTTGGGCAAGCAAGTGCCCACTGAACCTTCATCCTTGCGGAGGAGCGTGCAACCCCACGTCCTCTGGGGAGCTCCTAGATAATACCCCATTGTCCTGAAAAAACCAGAGCTACCGTTGCCCTGACACTGTGCCAAGCCTAATGCCAGTTTCTTGTTTGCAACCTTTCAGCTGGTAGTTGGGAGGTCTCAGGTCTCTACCTAACCTCGATATTCTCATTTATTTGTGATCCCACATTTAAATATGCATGAAAGCGCCAGAGCTATACAAATATAAGGCGTAGTTATTGCTATCATTTTCCGTAAGTCAGACTCTAGAATTCAGTGGCTCATGACAGTGTTTCTCAAATTTTAACATGCACATGCATCTCCTGGGATCTTGTTAAAATGTGGATTCCGATTAGTAGGTCTGAGCTGGGGCTTGAGTTGCTGCATGTTTGAGCAGAAGTGATGTGTAAACTCCCAGGTGATGCTGCTGCTGCTGTCCATGGACCGCACACTTTGAGTCACAAGAGTATATGATATTTCAGGGACTTGCCAGGAAGTCCAGGGTCTCCTACCTCAGGTGGAGTGGATGAAGCCAAGAGAAGGTTAAGGGGAACACTGATAGCGGATCTTGGCAGGAATCCTTCCCCACCTCCTGTTCTAGTGTCCTCATCTCCAACCAGAACTGTTGAACCAAATTTGTGAGCAGTCACTACCAAGGCTGTATCCCTATTCGGGGGTGGGTATTATCTGGTCATATATCCAGGAGTTTGTCTTAGGCTTTGTCCACCAGTGTGTAATTCAAAACAAGTCATGTGCCTGGTGCCTTGTGATACGTGAGGTCTTCTGGCCCTCCTTACTGGAAGATATGAGTTTCTCAGTTTATAAGTGGGTGTGGGTGTGGCATCGTGTTAGGAGCCTTGAAGGCCATCCGCCCCTTAACACTGAAGGAATAAAAGGGAGTCTGCTAGACATCTTAGAAATACTGCCGCAGCATTTGACTCTAGTCCTAGTTTTACCACTACTGAGCTGTATATTCTTAGAAAGGTCAGTGAACCACTCTGAACTTTAGATTTCTTTTTGATGTAGGAGATGGAGACATTTGTAATATGCAGCTGATTGCTTAGTGAATCTTTGAGGGAGAAGAACACTGAATGAGTCACATTTCCAGTCTATTTTAATTTCATTTACTGTATTTATTTTTATTTTTATTTTTATTTCTTTTTGTATTTTTCTGAAGCTGGAAACGGGGAGAGACAGTCAGACAGACTCCCGCATGCGCCCGACCGGGATCCACCCGGCACGCCCACCAGGGGGCAATGCTCTGCCCCTCCAGGGCGTCACTCTGTTGCGACCAGAGCCACTCTAGCGCCTCGGGCAGAGGCCAAGGAGCCATCCCCAGTGCCCAGGCCATCTTTGCTCCAATGGAGCCTTGGCTGAGGGAGGGGAAGAGAGAGACAGAGAGGAAGGAGAGGGGGAGGGGTGGAGAAGCAGATGGGTGCTTCTCCTGTGTGCCCTGGCCGGGAATCGAACCTGGGACTTCTGCATGCCAGGCCGACACTCTACCACTGAGCCAATCGGCCAGGGCCATTTACTTTATTTTTTATGTTTTATTATGTCAGGTTGCATTTTAGGTTTTTATTTTGTTTGTTTTCTATTGGCTTTTATTTTTTAAATTTATGCTTTGCTTGAATATATTTTACATCTTTTTTACTTTATCTCAATGTATTTTTTTTGGTTTTTATGTTTTACTTAATTTCATTTTTATTTTTTGTTTTTTATTTTGCTTTATGGTATGTTTTACTTTATGCTTTATTTGATTTTATGTCTTAAATTTTTGTGTTAATGGATAATATTTTGTTTTTATGCTTTATTTTACTTTATGTTTACTTAATTTTAAATTTTATATTCTTTTATGCTTTATTTGATATGGTTTGATTTTTAAAATTTTATTTTTAGGTGGGACAAACCAGTACCCACCCCCAGAGCTCACTGAAGAATGTGGGGGCCCGAGCCGAGGGGACACTGTGCTGCAGTCACTTAAGCTTCTCCAGAGGTAGGCTGAGGGCAGAGCTGAGGTAGTCCCACAGCTCTGTCCCCTGTAGGAAACTGTCTCTCTAAAGAAAGGTCACAGGCAGTGTCAGTCCGTGACCTGATCGAAAACGACTGGGGCTAGGATGCTCCTGTGTTTGACAACTCTGATATGGTTTGGTTTCTCTCTCCTTAAGAGTAATAATACCTGATCAATATAAAACATTCTGCGAGCACGTAAGTGTATAAAAACAAAATATAAAAATTTTTAATCCCACTCCGCCCCCCTATCTTCTAATCCCATGTCCCAGAGGTAAAATTAACAATGCTAAAACGATTATTACTACTTTTGTCTGAAGACCCCTGCAAACCTAACAAGGTAGCTAATGTGATAGCGGAGTCATTAGGAAATGCCCAGACCTTAAGCTTATTGAGCCCAGTAATATCAGCTGGAAATTGACCCTCTCAGTTCTTGTGGTTAGGTTATGCAGTTTGGCATCAACTGTTTCTTTACAGGTTGCCCAAGCACCAGAGTGACATCTCTGGCTTTGCTGATGATTTGGAAGCACGGGAAGCAACAGACTTTTTCCTAGAGGAGACTACAACAGCCACAATGACATCCATAACTCAGCAAGAAGCACTTGAAAACTATGAAAGGAATGGATATGCCACCGAAAAAAATGAACAAGAAACAGCTGCCAAACAAAAGAAAAATGGAAAAGAAATGAATTCAGGTAAAATTATGGTAAAAACCAACTATTCCTTGTTCCTTGGGTTGCATTCACTCTTTAAAATCTTTATCTTTAAAAACAATTCCTGTGTACTGGGTTAGCATACAAATTTGGCTTTTATAGACTTTCCTTCCAAATGCACAAAGTCATATATACCTCTAACGAAATGAATTGGTGAACACATACAAATGAATTTGTGAACACATACCTATAAAGAAATGAATTTGTGAACACATACAAAGGCCAGCTTTCACCTGACTGTAAAACTGGAGCTGAGTAGAAGCCATTTCAGGGAGTATGATGGGGGCACACCCTGTGAAGTGTCTGTACTTCGTTGTGGAGAAACAGTCATGTGCAGAGGTGGCAAACATACTTTTGACTTTGAGGAAAAAGGTACTGGTTTCTAGAAGGCTCCTTCATCTATGAGCGGTCACATAGGTTCTGACCAAGTTTCAAAAACATTTGGGGCCTGGCCTGTGGTGGCGCAGTGGATAAAGTGTCGACCTGGAGATGCTGAGGTCGCCGGTTCAAAACCCTGGGCTTGCCTGGTCAAGGCACATATGGGAGTTGATGCTTCCAGCTTCTCTCTCTCTGTCTCTTCTCTCTCTCTCTTTCTCTCTCTCTCTCTCTCTCTCTCTCTCTCTCTCTCTCCCTCTCCGCTCTAAAATGAATAAATAAAAAAAAATTAAAAAAACATTTGGGTCCATCTAAAACAACTGTAGCATTGATTTATGATTACAGCGTGTAGTAACACAGATGCCATGTGGCCTCTTAAACGAGCTCCACAGTGTGAGCAAAACGATGGCCACATTAGAAAGAGATTTCAAGGTATTTGACTCTGAAGGTTTTTTTTTTTTTTTTTTTTTTTGTATTTTTCTGAAGTTGGAAACAGGGAGGCAGTCAGACAGACTCCCGCCTGCGCCCGACCGGGATCCACCCGGCACGCCCACCAGGGGGCAATGCTCTGCCCATCTGGGGCGTCACTCTGTTGCAACCAGAGCCATTCTAGCGCCTGAGGCAGAGGCCATGGAGCCATCCTCAGCACCCAGGCCAACTTTTGCTCCAATGGAGCCTTGGCTGAGGGAGGGGAAGAGAGAGACAGAGAGGAGAGGGGGAGGGGTGGAGAAGCAGATGGGCGTTTCTCCTGTGTGCCCTCGCCGGGAATCGAACCCAGGACTCCGGCATTCCAGGCCAATGCTCTACCACTGAGCCAACCAGCCAGGGCTGACTCTGAAGTTTTTTTAAATGCAGGGAAAAGAAGGCTGGAAGAGTTTCTAGTGAGTGGTGTGGTCAGTCCTGCTTTTGATTAAATGAGAGACAACTGGCCAGAGGTTTTGAGTGTGTCTTAGATAGTTCTCCATCTGGGACCACTAGCTAAGTGGCCATGGGAAAATTATTTAACATCTCTGTGACTCTCTAAAGTGAGGATTGTGTAACTACACATCTCTTAGGGTTGTTTTGAGAATAAAACTTGTTAATTTATGTTTGCCACATAGGAAATGTGCAAGGCAAGGTAGATATTAAGATGCTGATATGTTCTACCTCTTAGATTCCAAAGCAAACAAATGTCCAAAGGAAATAACGAAACCAGATAGACAGAGGAATGGACACTCCCGGCAAGGACAGTAACATTTTACCCCCTTAGGCTGAAAACTAAGCATAGAGGAACTTACCTTGTTAATTCTTCTATTTTCAGTACAGGATAGGCCAAGGTAATCTTACTAAGGCAGTGATTATCAGTCTTGACTGTAAATTAGGATCTCCTACAAATCCTTAAAAATTCTCCATGCCTAGATCTCATCCCAGACCAGCTCAATCAGAATCACTGGGTGAGGGCACTTCTCCAGTAATTTCACAGAGCGGCCAAGAGTGAGAACCACAGCTCTGAGGCATCCTTTTCCACAAATTCAATGTGAGACAGATGGAGGAGAGCTTACTGGTCATCTAATCTGATTCTATCCACAGACAAAAACTGAGGCCTGAAGATCCCCCAAATTTCTCTCCCACTCTGCGACTAGGCTCTGGCCAGTCCCTCTCCATTGCATTCCAAAGCTACTCTCCACCTTCACCGCCTCCTCCAACTTCTTCCCCTGTGTCTCTTTCCCTAGCGGGTGCCCTTATTATTATTATTATTATTATTTTTGTATTTTTCTGAAGCTAGAAATGGGGAGAGACAGTCAGACAGACTCCCGCATGCGCCCGACCGGGATCCACCTGGCACGCCCACCAGGGGTGACGCTCTGCCCACCAGGGGGCGATGCTCTGCCCCTCCGGGGCGTCGCTCTGCCGCGACCAGAGCCACTCCAGCGCCTGGGGCAGAGGCCAAGGAGCCATCCCCAACGCCCGGGCCATCTTTGCTCCAATGGAGCCTTGGCTGCGGGAGGGGAAGAGAGAGACAGAGAGAAAGGAGTAGGGCGTGGAGAAGCAAATGGGCGCTTCTCCTATGTGCCCTGGCCGGGAATTGAACCCGGTCCCCCACACGCCAGGCCGATGCTCTACCGCTGAGCCAACCGGCCAGGGCCTTTTTTTTTTTGCTTTCAAAAGAAACAAATGTGGCAAAGTACAACCTCCTACAACTTCATGTATTGCTGCACACCGTCTTCCTGCCCTCCAGTCCAAGAAAAGAGCTGTCCCTCGTCTTCAATTGTTCCAAAGTGTCAAAAATAAAAAACCCCAAAGGGCTCCTTCAGCCCTCAGTGACTTGAGCTCCTTGGGATGTGGCCGCTTTGGGCTGTTCCCTTCCTCTTCAAACTCTCGGCTTCGGAGATATTCTTACTTTGCTCTACTTCCGAGCAGTCCATCTTTGTGGGCTCCTCTCCCCAGCCCCCCCCCCCCACAGAGAGATCCAGGTTTCATGGAACCCGAAATTTATACAATTTAGAGTTCCTCTTTAAGAAAAGAATATGAACTTAGTAACATTCAATTCAAAAGTGAATATTTATTTAGAAGAGGTTTATGCAAATGAGGGCCCCTGAAGCTCAGGCTTCATTAATTTCATGGTAAACCCGCAATGCTTCCCCCAATGTCCTATCTTCAGTCCTCTGAGGACTCTACCTACTACCGGGGCGAGCTTTCCTGCTGTGACTCCAGCTGGCCCCCTGGACTGATGACTTCAAATCCATAGCTTCCATCTTGAACTGTATCCTTGGCTGCAGACTAGTGTATTCAATGAGCCACCCACCAGATGGCACCATTGCACATGCCCACTGTCATCTCAGACAAAGTCACTTCAACAAGCTGGATTCATCTTTCCCACTCACACCTTCTCCTCCTTTATTCCTTTACTGAAATAAACCGCCGTTGGCCCAAGAATGGAAAGCCAAAACCCGAACCTCACTAGCAGTCTCCCCTCGTCGCCTCCTGCCTCCAGCTGGTGACCACACCTTGGTGTGACTTTCACTTCCGCAGCTCTCAGCTCCATCTCTTTTCCACACTCTTCCCTCTCAATACCTTGCCTTTCACCTTGACTGTAACGGCAGTGTCATCTAATGGGTCTCATTCCTTCCAGTTTGTCTTCTTTCCAGTTCCATTCTGAACGCCAAATTACTATCTCTAAGATGGAAATCTGGTCATGTCATTTCTCTTCTTTATTTCCCAGTGGTTTATAAGCTAATGTTTAGATGCCTGGATAAGGCACACAGGCCTCAGTGATTAGACTCTGCACTGTCCTGTGGGGCTTACTGGTTGCCACTTTCTTACACATGTCTTTTGTACTATTTGCAGCTGCCCTTTCTGCCCTGTTACTGATTCCAAGTCTCCGTGCCCTTGCTTGTGCTCACCTGTCTATTTGCATCCTCTCCACAGTGTCCACTTGGGTCACATCTGCTCATCTTTTTTTTTTTTTTTTAATTTTTTTTTTTAAATTTTATTCATTTTAGAGAAGAGAGAGGAAGGGAGAGAGAGAGACAGAGAGGGAGAGGAGAGAGAGACAGAGAAGGTGGGGAGGAGCTGGAAGCATCAACTCCCATATGTGCCTTGACCAGGCAAGCCCAGGGTTTCGAACCGGCGACCTCAGCATTTCCAGGTCGACGCTTTATCCACTGCGCCACCACAGGTCAGGCCACATCTGCTCATCTTTTAATACTCAGGTCAAGTTTCACTTCTACCTAGCGTCTGGCCCCCACACAGTCCTCATTTTTACAGCCTCCATTGCGCCCCTATCTCTTAAGCCAAATTCTGCCACAGTACCTGCAACTTTTCATTGCACCAACTTGTGAAGAATTAAATGTCATCTCTTGTCATAGAAGCCAGCCTGATCTTGGTTTAATTTTCAGTTTCAGTGTTCTCTCTCAAACACACGGAGCTATATTTTGGTTTTCTCCTCCAAGCAGGGCTACATCCTGAGACATATATACCAAGAAAGTGAACCAGCCCAAGCAAAAAGCAGTTCCATTGTAGCTGTTTTTCATTCCCATCCAGCTCTTTTCTTTCTCTCCCCCTTTTCTTCATTCCTCGATTCCATGGACTTGAGTAAAACCGACTGCTGCTGCAGAATTCTTCCAAGAAGGCAAAATGTAACAAACGCTCATGGTAAAAATAATGCAAATGTAAAATTAGGGGCCAGCAATAATTGGTTGGGTGAAAACTTGTTTGCCCCTCAATGTCATATCACACCCATAAAAGGAAACCGAAGACTGAGGCCTCTTTAGGGTGCACAGAATACCTTTGCGATAAGTAGTTTAAAGCATTGAGGATTTCCTTACCTACAGCTGTGCTGACCAACTACTAGCCACAACAGCTATTTAAATTTAAAATGAAATAAAACTGAAAATCCCATTCCTTGGTTGCAGTAGCCATATATATATATATATATATATATATTTTTTTTACAGAGACAGAGAGTGAGTCAGAGAGAGGGATAGACAGGGACAGACAGACAGGAACGGAGAGAGACGAGAAGCATCAATCATTAGTTTTTCATTGCGTGTTGTAACACCTTAGTTGTTCATTGATTGCTTTCTCATATGTGCCTTGACCGCGGGCCTTCAGCAGACTGAGTAGCCCCTTGTTGGAGCCAGCGACCTTGGGTTCAAGCTGGTGGGCTTTTGCTCAAACCAGATCAGCCTGTGCTCAAGCTGGCAACCTCAGGGTCTCGAACCTGGGTCCTCGGCATCCCAGTCCGACGCTCTATCCACTGCGCCACCACCTGGTCAGGCAGTAGCCATATTTTAAACACCCAGTAGCCACTTAGGCAATGGCTACTGTGTTGGACAGTGTGGATATAGCACATTTCCCCCCATTGCAAGAAGTTCTATTTAACAGAGCTGCTCCAGAAAAATAATGTAGGAGAAGCAGCCCTGTTTCATTGTCTCCCAGATTAAAGGCAAGGGTGGGGCTTCTAAACACAAATGCCACCAAGTGTCACTGGGAAAAGTAATGATCTATTCAAACAGGTCCTTGGCTCATCAGTTTGGAATGGTAGCGGTTGGTGCAGCTGATTGTTGAACCCCAAATCTATTTGTTGAACCTACAGAAGACAGTCAAAAGTTCACCACCAGAGTGTTCTTCTGTTGACTCGGATACATCTTTGGAGGCACATTTACCCTGGCTCCTTCTTCCGGGCGCTCAGTGCCTGCATTCTCACACCCTCCCACAGTCAGTCATGCAGCAGGCCAATTCCCATGTGCCTGTTCAAGGTGGAGGACCAGCCTTTGCCCCGCTGAGAGTGTATCTCATCCCCTTGGGTCCAGTGCATCTGGTCACTCCTTCAAAAAACTAGTCAATGCCAACCATACTCAGGGGAGGTGAGTAGGCAGCTTGCTGCGAACAGAGCACAAACTTGAACTCTTGCTGTCTGAAGACAATGTCTTCTTTTTTTTTAAAAGAGTGATTGCAAGGCGCAGAGGAAACGGGAGGTAACCAGTGTTCTGTGTTGTGGGGCTGACCTGAAGCAAGGACACCTGGAGAAACTAACGTCTGCTTTAAAATTCAGTGTATCCAGATCGTACTCCATTGTAACTTGTTGACTCCCAATGCTTTTTGCTTTTCCAGGAACATCGTGTTTTTATTTTAATAAATATAGTAACTTCTCGGACAAGTGTCAAGGTACAAGAAATAATAAATAAACTGGATTTACTTAGGCTTTTAAAAGGCTTTGGGATTAAGCAAGGGATTGAGACGGTTTGTAAAAAGAGTGAAGTGAATATATTAAAGCAAGTAGAGAGTTGTCAGTATCAGAGAGATCCGTAACCTCCCTCATTTATACACTGTCTGGCGCGTCTGCCCCGTGGGAGGTACTGTGCAAAATAATCGCTGTAACTCTGTCACACCTTTCACACGTGTTAGGTGATGCCTTACAACAAACTTTTGATGAAGGTTATTTTCTAAAGAAAAGATTGCTTTTATGCTTTAGGCACCTGCGGCTAAGAAAGGTTAAGTTACTAGCTCAAGGTCAGTTGGTAGTGAGGCTAGGATTCCTTTCCAGGTCTATGACCCAAACCATTGCTCCTTGCCTGTTATACTCAGACTGGACATTCAACTCTCTGCATGTGTTCTGTGGCAGGTCCTTGTTCCATGGATCCACTGAAAGGCGAATGCCAGGATTACACCCTGAAATGGTACTATAACAAGGAGGAGCGGGTTTGCCAACCATTCTGGTATGGCAGCTGTGGGGGCAATGCCAACCGCTTTGAAACCAAGGAAGAATGTGAGGCTTGGTGCGTCCCATCACCACTGTAGAGCCAGGCAGAGCCTCATTACCGTCACCACTGTGTTAACTGCCCATGAAACTGAGATTACCTTTCCTGAGACAGGGCCACGCAGCTCATGAGGGATGACGCGCACTCTACAGTCTCAGCGGTCGATTCCGAACCCCCTGAATTTTTTCCTGCCAGCTGGGACTTAGCTGAAATGATTTGTGATTTGAGAAGGACTGCATTCTAGTAGCTAAAACAAAGTAACTGAAACTTTCCTGAAAGTTATTTAAGTGATATAGAACTGAATGAAAAAAAACAACAACTTGAACTTGCAAAGAAAAAAAAAACAGCTTATAGACACAAACAACAGTGTAGGGACTGCAGGAAGGAGAGAGGGAGAGGGAGGTGGGAGAGGGTACAGGGGGTATAGATGGTGGTGGAGGGAGATGACTGGGGGTGGTGAACTACAGGTGATGTGTTATAGAATGGTACCCCTGAAACTTGTGTCATTTTATTAACCAGTGTCACCCCAATAAATTCAGTAAAGTTTTTTTTTTTTTTAAAAAAACACAGTTTATTTGGCTATGTAGCAAAAGAAAAATCAATGTGAGCAGTGAATAAAAACTAATTTGCAAGGGAGTTGAAATTTGATACCTTAAAAAAATTTTTTTTTTACTACTAGAAAACCTGGAAGTATTAGTTAAAGCAGGAGGTTGCAAAAAGGGACATCTAATGTGAAATTTTATCCTGACTGTCCAGTGTGAAAATAAAGGCATTTCTGATGAACTCATTTGGCTGTGACGTGTGTGATACCTGCTCGCTGCGATCTGCGCTATACTTCGTGACATAGTACGTGATGGAGGGCAAACAGAAGTGACCTGGCAATGGGACCAGTCCTTTGTTATCAATGACAGGGACTCTTGCCCTGTGAACCTTGATGACTCAACAGTTAGGGCTGCCATTGTCAAGCCAAATATGAGGGGCTCGGTTCACCCTGAGTGAAACATTATGCAGTATGGCTTTTGAGGATCATTTGTGATTTTGTGAGATCTTCCTCTGGTTCACAGCTCAGTTCTCGAGGCCTTTGAACGTGGGTCCAGCTTCAGGACAGAACACGGTACCGCATGGAATGCCAGAGGTGCTGGGTACTGAGGGGGCCTGGCACAGGACCTCTGGAGGGTCAGGAGCTAGTCTGCTCTGGCTGCCATAACCAAACACTACACACTGGGGGGCTTAGACAACAAATATTTGTTTCTCACAGTCCTGGAACTGGGAGTCCAAGATCAACGTGCCAGCTGATTTGGTTTCTTTTTTTTTTTTTTTGTATTTTTCTGAAGCTGGAAACAGGGAGAGACAGTCAGACAGACTCCCGCATGTGCCTGACCGGGATCCACCCGGCACCCACCAGGGGCAAAGCTCTGCCCACCAGGGGGCGATGCTCTGCCCCTCTGGGGGGTCGCTCTGCTGCGACCAGAGCCACTCTAGCGCCTGGGGCAGAGGCCAAGGAGCCATCCCCAGCGCCCGGGCCATCTTTGCCCCAATGGAGCCTTGGCTGCGGGAGGGAAGAGAGAGACAGAGAGGAAGGAGGGGGGGTGGAGAAGCAAATGGGCGCTTCTCCTATGTGTCCTGGCCGGGAATCGAACCCAGGTCCCCCGCACGCCAGGCCGACGCTCTACCGCTGAGCCAACCGGCCAGGGCTGATTTGGTTTCTGGTGAGAGCTCTCTTTCTGGCTTGTGGACAGCTATCTTCTTGTTATGTTTTCAAATAGCTTTTTCTTTGTGGAGAGAGAGAGAAAATAGAGAGGGAGGGAGAGTGAGTGAGAGAAAGAGGGGGCGGGAGAAAGATAAAGAAAGAGAGGGTTCGCTGGTGTCTCTTCTTATAAGGACACTAATCCTATAGGAGTAGGACCCCATCCTTATGACCTTATTTAACCTTGATTACCTCCTAATAGTCACACCTCCAAATTCAGTTGCATTGGGGGTTAGGGCTTCCATTTATGAATTGGAGGCATAAAATATTCGGTCTCTAACAGATTACAAGCAGCTGGTGGTTGCCTCCAGGGACTCAGAGTGGCACTTCCTCCCCAAAAAGTTCCTGTTCAATAATGAAAGTTGGATTTTTAGAATTCTTTTTCTCTTTCCTCTCAAGCCCAGTGATGCTGCAGATCAGATGAGAAGGCAGCTTTGTGTAAAATCTTAGAAAAGTTAAAATTTTCATTTAATTTTATGACAGTTATTTGTATCTGATCACAAAAGGATAATTGTGTTCTTGGTAGTCAATTTGTAATTTAACTTTATAAATTTTCAGAAATGCACATAGAAGAAATAAAACTCGCTTATCTTTTCTTCCAAAGGTAATGATTTTGGTATAAATCATTTTTTTTCTAATGCCTGAAATATTTTTTTTTTCTCCCTTAACACACTACATTGTAACCGATTTTGGCTAAAGTGTGTTCATGATGGGAATGAAATGGCGATGCTCCACCTTGCTTGGTGGAGCTGCTCATTGGACAAGCATGGATATGCATATCTTTTTTAGACATAACCTCAGTTGCCTGGGCATATGGGGGCCAAGATGATCTATCCTGAGAATGATATATGATTTGAGTTGTGATCTGTTTGCCACTTTTCCCCCCACCCTTACCTTCCCATGCTCAGGCGCTGGGAACACAAAAGCAAAGACAAAGTGGTAGGATAACACTTCCATGGAGCAACTCTGACCTTGGCAGAAAGTTTACTTAAAAAACCCTGAGGGGCCCTGGCCGGTGGCTCAGTGAATAGAGTGTTGGTCTGGCATATGGACGTTCTGGGCTCAATTCCTGGTTACAGCGCACAGGAGAGGCAACCATCTGCTTCTCTCCTCCTTCCTCTCCCCTCCTCTCCCTTTTCTTCTCCCATAGCCTGTAGCTCAATTGGTTTGAATGTGGCCCTGGGCGCTGAGGATAGCTTCATTGGAGTGCATCAGAGCATCGGCCCCAGATGGGGTTACTGGGTGGATCCAGTCGGGGTGCATGCGGGAGCCTGCCTCGCTATCTCCCCTCTTCTCACCTACAAAACAGCAACAACAAAATACCCTGAGGTACAGAGACAATCTGACCAGAGGGCAGTAACAATTCTCTATTGTTTTAGATCAATGGTCCCCAACCCCCGGGCCGCGGACGCGGACCGGTACTGGTCCATAGGCCATTTGGTACCGGTCTGCAGAGAAAGCATAAATAACTAACATTATTTCTGTTTTATTTATATTTAAGTCTGAACGATGTTTTATTGTTATTTTATTTTATTTTTTTAATTTTTCTTTTTTATTTTATTTTATTTTTTAGAGAGGAGAGGGAGAGGGAGAGAGAGAGACAGAGAGGGAGAGAAAGGAGAGACAGAGATAGAGAAGGGGGAGGAGCTGGAAGTATCAACTCCCATATGTGCCTTGACCAGGCAAGCCCAGGGTTGTTTTATTTTTTAAAAATGACCAGATTCCCTCTCTTACATCCGTCTAAGACTCACTCTTTTTTTTTTTTTTTTTTTTTTGTATTTTTCTGAAGCTGGAAACAGGGAGAGACAGTCAGACAGACTCCCGCATGCGCCCGACTGGGATCCACCCGGCACGCCCACCAGGGGCAACGCTCTGCCCACCAGGGGGCGATGCTCTGCCCCTCCTGCCCCTCCGGGGCGTCGCTCTGTCATGACCAGAGCCACTCTAGCGCCTCGGGCAGAGGCCAAGGAGCCATCCCCAGTGCCCGGGCCATCTTTGCTCCAATGGAGCCTCGGCTGCGGGAGGGGAAGAGAGAGACAGAGAGGAAGGAGAGGGGGAGGGGTGGAGAAGCAGATGGGCGCTTCTCCTATGTGCCCTGGCCGGGAATCGAACCTGGGACTTCTGCACGCCAGGCCGACGCTCTACCACTGAGCCAACCGGCCAAGGCCAAGACTCACTCTTGACGCTTGTCTCGGTCACGTGATACATTTATCCGTCTCACCCTAAAGGCCGGTCCGTGAAAATATTTTCTGACATTAAACTGGTCCGTGGCCCAAAAAAGGTTGGGGACCACTGTTTTAGATAGCATTCATCCCCACTTCTATATACGTAATTTATGAAGCACTGTCCCACATTATCTCCTGTGTTTACCCATTCCCCCTACTAAATCTTAGATGATGGCGTTGTCCTTCCCAGTTTTTCCCATGGCTCTTCCCATTCTCAGAGAAGTGAAGTGGCAGGACCCAAACACATAACAGAAACAGGCCTTGAACTCCTTCTGAACCCAACTCTCAGACTCTTTTTGCTCTACTCCACTGGTACTCCTTCCGTCAAACATGAGCTATCCCTGGAGGGGAAGAGTGTGCTACGACAGAAGAAAGGAATTTTCGAACTGTAAATAAACTTGACCTTGCTGTCTGTGTCAGATGCTTCCCTCCTCCTGCAAACCCCCCACCCCCACTCTGGGATGTGGTGCTGGTCTGGCCCTAGGTCTGGGAAAAAGTAGAAATGAACTGACAGAGAAGTTGAAATGTGACACAGGACAATTCTAAAGACCACCTTGGCCAACCTCACAGGGAGCTTTGGAACTGACAGGGCTTATCTAATTTTCTCCAGGGTGGCTGGGCCTGTATCCCCTGCCTTCGTTGGCCACTGAACGTGGGCAGGGCTTGCTCTGGGCGAGGCAGCTCTCCAGCTCTGGCAGACCCCGAGGGGCCCAGCAGAAGGCTGTCTATCAACAGTGCTCCTAGCAGCCGGGGCAGTAAGTTCTTCAGCAAGGGAGCTGTGGACCTGGGGAGCTCACCTCCCTGTCCATTGCAGTGCCTCTATCTGGATGCCCTTTTGCATCGTTTCCAAACACCCATAGCTTCCTGAATCCAACAGACACCCTCAACAGCATTACCATGGCATAGGAGGCCTCAGAGATCTGGTCTTTGCACCCATCTCTAGCTTCACCATCGTGGTAGTTGTTCTGTCCCTCCAAATTTTTACTGGAGCAGTACTAAACTCATCACTTGTAGTTTTCTGGAAATTCCATATTCCATCTACTCGTGCTGTTGTCCTTGGTGATACTTCTGGGGTAATGCCTTTTTAATTCATTTGTTTGAAAACTACTTAATAGGCATCTGCTACCTACCAGATCTATCTGTCAAAATCCAGCTTAGCTCTCATTGCCTCCATGACAACTTCTCTGATTATCTATCCCCTTTCAAAGGAGAATTGGGTATTGTCTCCTAGAGGCTGCCTGACGATTACACTTCACTTTTTGCCCTTTTCCCATCATACAGGGTGGGGCGGAAGTGGGTTTCCAGTTGTGAGTACATAAAACACAAGGTTTATTCTTGTATTCTTATTTATTAATTGTTGCATTATTTTCATACGAACATCTGTTCAATCTACTTTTGCCTACCCCTGTGTGTACACCAATTGCCCTTGAGTTTCCTTCGACTATGAGTCTTTTTACCTTGGCATTGCTTGCCCCACACAGGGCTTGGCACATTTTTTTTTTGGTCTTGATATATATATTTTTTAACTCTGCCTGTTTTCAAAGACTTAGAAATGACACTCCCAAATGGCTGACATGTTTCCTTTTTCCTACCATATCTCTTGCTCTAGAAAAACTTGGCTTTGTAATGCTCTATATTTGTTTTAGACACCAGGGTATCATCAGTCAAGTGAAAAAGGTTTGTGTGTTTTTATTTGTTGATTTTTAAATCTACTTACACATTTAGTTTTATTGTAACAAAGCAACTTGTACGCTTTTAATGTTTAAAAATGAGCATCTTCATTCCTTTCCCAGTGAAACAAAAAGAAAATTTAAAAATTAACAGGAACAAAATTACAATAAGAAATGTTAATTCCAAATAAGATCCTACAGGTTCTGCTGATTGTCCCATTGAGTGGCAGGGCTCTTTAATTTCATTCTTAGATCTGTTGTCTCGTTATTATCACCATCCATTACTCTGGGGAATATTAATTTTGCTGATGAAGGAATTAAGATGCAGAAAAGTCAAGTGACATCAAATCTCACTCAGTAAATCAGTTGGTAGCCTACGACTGGAATTAAAATGTATTTGGAATGGATTTGGCATTTGCTTAATTCACCCTGCAGAATATAAGGGTTTTAATTATTGTGTGAAATGACTATTTTGTACTTTTAAACATATAGCAGGTTTCATTGATTCTAGAAAATTGGAGGAGTTAGAATTGCTAGGCTCAGAATTTGACTCCTAGCCATCTATCGAAGTGTATAAATAAATCAATCCAAGGATTTGTCCTGACCTCTCCTAAGTGGAGCTCATGCTGATTGGACACTTTCCCAGGGTTTCTCTTTTGTTTAATATAGCTGAGGGTTCATTGTTGGACTTCCGGTGTTATGGGAAACACCAAGCCTTGGGTACCTAAATTCAGAATCTGGTTTCTTCCTTGACTGCCTTGGTGACCTTACGTTAATGTCATTCCTTTTGTGTCTTAGTTTTATTTTGCTGAGGAGTGAAACATCTCTTGCCTGTCTATATTCTGTTTAAATTCTGCATGCAAACTAAACAGTTCTTTCTTTAGCTTATCTTTTACGTTAGGCTGCTAAAATAAGCAAGCCAGCTAGGACAATAGAACCACCCAGCTGAGCCCAACACAAATTGCTGACCCAGGGAATAACGAACTAAACAGTGGCTGTTTTAAACACTAAGCTTCAGGGTGATTATTACTTGACAAAGTTGTGGCTGGGCTGGCACACGTATCCATAGTCAGCTATCAGCCTGTTGGTCAGTTGGCTGGCTGAGGGTCACTTTCTAATGATAAAAAAATTATATATACACCAATGCATAGATTAGAGAGCACATTGAGAAGTAGAAGAATTGGAAAGAGGAAATAACACAATCTGTTTGTAGATGGCATGAATATATATCTGGAAAAACAAAAAGTTCTAAGAGAACAGTAGTGTTTCAGACAAAGCCTGCTCCATCGGCCTGGATCCTGCAGTGATCAGGAAATAGCTTACTGTGGTGAATATGAAATCTGATTGAGAAATAGCCCTTATTTGCAAGTCACTGAGATTTGGGGGTCTTTATTGCAGCATTACTAAGCCTGTCTATCTCTGATAATTCAAACAGAGAGCAATGAAGACTCTCAAAAGTTGCGATTTGAAAAGAAGACATCTTGGCATTTTCTATTGAAATTGAAAATACAAATGCCCTGAACCAGCAGTTTCACTTCTAAGCAGATGCCCTGGAAACTCGTGTGTGATGACCAGGATATATATGCACTTATGGGCAATGTTCACAGCAGTGTTTTTTTGTTTTGTTTTAAGATTTGTTTCTTTGTTTATTTATTTATTTAAGAGAGAGATGGGAGGCAGAGAGACAGACTCCCACATGTGGCCCTGACCAGGATCCATCCGCAAGCCCCCTACTGGTGATGCTCTGCCCATCCAGGGCATTGCTCCATTGCAACCAGAGCCATCCTAGCGCCTGGGGTGAGACCATGGAACCATTCTCAGCACCAGGAGCCAATTTTGCTCAAACCATTCGAGCCATGGCTGCAGGAGAGTTGGGGGAAGAGAGAGAAAGAGAGATAGAGATAGATAGATAGAGAGAAAGACAGAGAGAGAGAGAGAGAGAAAGGGATGGGAGAGGGGTGGAGAAGCAGATGGTCACTTCTCCTGTGTGCCCTGACCGGGAATTGAATCTAGGACCTCCACATGCAGAGCTGATACTCTACTACTGAGCCAACTGAACAGGGTTTTATTTATTTATTTTATTTATTTATTTCAGAGACAGGAGAGAGAGAAAGAAGGGGGGAGAAGCAGGAAGCATCAACTGATAAGTAGTTGTTTCTCTCTCACATGTGCCTTGACTGGGCAAACCCAGGGTTTCCAACTAGCAATCTAAGTGTTGGGGTTGTTGGTTTATCCACTGCACCCCCACAGGGCAGGCCACAGCAGTGTTTTTAAAACCCCCAAGTCATGAACACCCTATATGCCCATTAATCTTGAAAAAGAAGAATATGCTGTGGGCTATTAATAAGGAAGTGCCCTGTGGTACATTAAAACAGGGTGTGCAACAATGGAAATGAGTGAATTGAGTTGAATTAAGATTCAGAGATATGGCAGAATCTTAAAAATATTTTTGAGAGAAAGACAGACATGGAAACATGCATACATACAGTAGGATTCCATTAATCTAAGTTTAAAAAACAGGCAACAATAAATTATATCGTTATCCCTTATGTGGTAAAACTAGAAAATAACCCCCCAAAGATGCAGTTATTATCTTTGTCAAGATGGCAATGTGGTGGGCACTGGGCTGAGTCATCCACACCTGCCTGGGGAATGAACTTCCTCCTCCAGCTGCTGGGAGTGCTGCAGGAAGAGGACCCTCAGAGGTCAGCCTTCATCGGAGAGTTCCTCAGTCGAAGAAAAATTCACATTCCTCCGTGGGCAGACGTATCCAGTCACTGACTGATAAAGAGTTATAAATGCCTGGCCTTACAATTTGGGACAACTCTTCAAGGAACCAGATAGAGAGCTGCCTATCGAGTTAGCTGAGATCTTGATTGGAACTTCTCTCTTCGCTGAATTCGACTTTCTTCCCTTCCTTTTCGCAGGTCTTGACCTTAAGGGCACTCCCTTATAAATAGCCCACGTGCTAACCTCCATTTCAAAGAGTGCTTCTTGGGGTCCCTGGCCTGGAATTCTGTTGCAGACAGAGGTGCTTGGAACTGGGAAGCAGAACATGGATACTGATAACATTCTCTTCTTCTATCAGTTCTATTTTCACAGGTATTTACTTTGTATGCATCCATGAAAGTGTATGAGTGTGTTTTATGAGGTTGGTTTATGTTTTGTGCCCCATAGTAATCCAGAAATTCCTTAAGAACACAAATCCAGGACATGCGCTGATGTTACCTTCATATGACCCTTGATTCAGAAGAGTGGAACATTCTATGTTGGTCCGATTAACCACCTTCTTTGGAAGTGGCAGCAGATTCTTCATTATGTGTTTATGTGTGGACACATGTTAAAAGCATGGTTTTTCTCCCCATTCATTGAAACACAACAACTGAATCAGAATTTCTTCTGTTAGGATAAAAAATACAAACCACTCAGACTGGGTCCTGGTCTTGATTTTTTAATCACTTTCTTCATGGAAACTAAAGAGTCAAGCGAGAACGTTTAGTCTTATTTGAATCTCCTGGTCCTTTAGAAATACCTTAGTTTTTTTTAAAAAATATTTTATTTATTGATTTTTTAGAGAGAGAGGAGTGAGAGAGAGAGAGACAGAGAGAGAGAGAGAGAAGGGGGAGAAGCAGGAAGTTTCGACTCCCATATGTGCCTTGACCGGGCAAGCCCAAGGTTTCGAACCGGCGACCTCAGTGTTCCAGGTCGACGCTTTATCCCACTGCGCCATCACAGGTCAGGCCAGAAATACCTTAGTTTTGATTTTTAGAACTAGATAGGGGCTTAGAGAGAAACTTACAAAGGTAGATGTAAGAAGTTATATCTATTTATTCAAAAATATAAGAATTTATTCTTATATGCTAATAGCTCTTCTATTTGCTTGGGATATGTCAATGGAGAGTAAAGAAAAAAAAAAAGTCCTCACTCTCATCTGCTCACATAATTTCCATTTTTTGGTGTCTGATGAAAGGACCTGAAATCTATCCTCTTAGCAAATTTCTAGTATACAGTATTATTAACTATAGTCATCATGCTGTACATTATATCTCCATAGTTATCCATATCCTACATAATTGCAGCTTTGTGCTTTTTGATCAATATCTCCCCATTTTCTCCACCTCCCTTCTCTGGTAACCACCCTTCTACTCTATGTTTTCAAGTATTTGACTTTTTTAGATATTACATATAAGTGAGATCATGCAGTTTTTTCTTTCCGTGTCAGGCTTATTTCCCTAGTGTAGTGTCCTCCAGTTTCATCCATGTTGATGAACATGGCAGGGTATTAAGTAAGGCCAAATTATATAATAAGTTTAATTCTTTGGAATATACACCCGGAAATGGGATTGCTGGATCATACGGTAGTTCTATTTCTAATTTTTTGAGGAAGCTCCATATTATTTTCTATAATGACTGTGTACAAGAGTTCCCTTTTCTCCACATCCTCAAAAACATTTGTTATCTCTTGCCTTTTTGATAACAGCCACCCTAACAGGTGTGAGGTGGTATATCATTGTGGTTTTGAATTCCCTGATGATTAGTGATGCTCAACACCTTTTCGTCTAGTTGTTGGCCATTTGTATGTCTTCTTTGGAAAAATGCCTATTTGGGTCCTTTCCTTGGTTTTCAATCTTTTTTTTTTTTTTGGCTATTGAGTTGTATGAGACCCTTATACATTTTAGATATAAACCCCTTACTGGATATATGGTTTACAAATATATTCTCCCCTTTATTTTGATGACTATTTCCTTTGCTGTGCAGAAGTTTTTCAGTTTAATGGAATTCCTCTTGTTTATAATTGCTTTGCTTTTGTTACCTGGGGTTTTTGGTGTCATGTTCAAAAAACCATTGAAAGTCAGCAGGATGGCAGAGTAAGAGATACCAGCCTTCATCTCCTGCTAACAAATAACAATTAGCCAGCTATCTATGAATGAAAATAATCCTTGGAGGGCTTAAGAGCATTGAAAGAGGTAATTGAGAAGATGTGACCAATGTGACCACCAGTTGACCTCCTAAAAACTCGACTTGGGCAATTAATCCTCACCCCCACTCCTGTGCTTGGGAGTCATTTTCAAGGACATAGCCCTGAGAGAGCCATGTGCTGTTGAGACATCTGGACACTATACATGATGGAACCCAGTTACAGTCTCTATATAAACGTTTAAGATTAGGCAGGCAGGTGTGGAGATCTACTCATCTTGTGGCTGCCTGAGACAATCCTTGTAAGTAAGTTTCCTGGCTTGTTACAACCGCCATCTACCAGCCTGGGATGGTCTGCCTCTTTCTTCAGTCTCTCCTTGCCCTCCAGGCTCAGGTGCCAGTGTGCGAACCAACAGATTCCAGTAACACAGTGGAGTAGAAAATGGAGACCAGCTGCACAGAAAAGGTCATGAGGGATTGCCTTAGTTGAAACATCTGGGCACTAGAAACAAACAAGAAGGGCAGGGACTACCAGGATCAGCTGTGCAGCAGGTGCCATCTGCTGCCATCTCCCTCGTGGCGACTCTGCAGAGGTCCCTGGCAGCCTTTGCCACTGAGGACCTCACATTCCCAGTGATGGCTGCAGATGGCTCACAGCTTTCACAGCAAAAAACCTTCTAATGTTCGTAGGCATGGACCCAGCAGCCTGCTCTATAGAGGTTCCAGGCGTCCCCAAACTACGGCCCGCAGGCCGCAATGCGGCCCCCTGAGGCCATTTATCCAGCCCCCACTGCACTTCTGGAAGGGGCACCTCTTTCATTGGTGGTCAGTGAGAGGACCACTGTATTTGGAAGCCCTCCAATGGTCTGAGGGACAGTGAACTGGCCCCCTGTGTAAAAAGTTTGGAGACCCCTGGAGCCTTAAGCCATGGAGGAACCAGCAGCCACAGCCACCATGGACCCCCAGAAGGGAGATGCTGCTTCCCATCCCTCGGAGAGAACTGTCATGCTGCCCTGGGAATAGGGCTCCCAATCTCCCTAACCCCATGCATGCCCCAGACCCCAGAGCTTTGTCTTTTCCACATGTACTTGCACTTCAGACCCTGGCTCTTTGTACCCGTGTTACAGATCCTGGCCCCATAGTTGTCCTGAATCATGAAGAAATAAAATATCTGAACACACTAATAATGATTAAGGAGATTGAATTAGTAATCAAAAATCTCTTAACAAGGCACAGGCCATGTTTTGTGTTGGTCTCAGTTTATTGACTGTGATGCATTCCATCTAGAAAGGCCTTGGGGTCCCGCCTGGGCCAGCACTACTGTGGCAGGCCCCACAGACATTTCTCTGATTGGATCCGATGTTATGGCTAGACTGGCCCTTGAGGTTCTTGTAATGATTGCTAGACACACTTAAGCAACAACTATCTGGGAACTTTGGGAACAAACAAACAAACAAACAAACAAACAAACAAAGGTGTTGCTCACAAGCCCTGGAGGCACGTAGTGTGCCTGGACCACATAGTGAGGTTCTGTGGATAGCGAGAGCGAAGAGAACCTGCCTTTACTGGGGCTCAAAGTGGGTCTAGGGTTTTGCAGGTTCCTTCTGTGTTGGTGGATTTAAAACACTAGAGTGAGTTTTAAAGCACAAGATGGGAAGTACAGGGTCACTCAAATGGTCTGTTATCTAGGTCACCCAGGCTTTTTCAAAATATTTAGTTGTATAGCTGGCAATGTGTTTGTTTGAGATGGATGCCATTGATGTGACTGCCTCAGAAACCAAAATCTTAAAGTCAAGCAGTTATATTATAATAAAAAAACTAATAGTCATTACCTATACTATAGCCCAGAACCAGATGGCTTCAGTGATGAATTCTACCGAACATTTAAATGTAATTCTTCTCAAACTCTTCCAAAAAATTTATGAGAAAGGAACACTTCCAAACACAAATCATTTTATGAGGCCAGCATTACCCTGTTATAAAACGACAATAAAGGAAAAGAAAACTATAAGCCAATATTACTGATAAAAATAGGAGCAAAAATTTTCAACACAATGTTGGTAAACCAAGTTCAATAGCATGATCAAGTGGGATTTATCCCTGGGATAGAAGGATGATTCAACATATGCAAATCAATCTACATGACAGACCACATTAACAGAGTGAAGGATACAAATCATATAATCATCTCAATAGATGCAGAAAGCATTTGATAAAATTTAACATCCTTTCATGATAAAAACTCTTAACAGAGTGGGTACAGAAGGAATGTACCTCAACAAGTGAAAGGCTGAGAGCTTTCCTGCTAAGACCAGAAAAAAGACAAGGGTGCCCACTCTCCTCATTCCTTTACAACTGGAAATTCTAGCTAGAACAATTAGACCAAAAAATTACATAAATTAAACTAAAATTAAATTTAAAAGGTATCCACATCAGAAAAGAAGATGTAAAATTGCCACTGTTTACAGAAAACAAAATCTTATCTATAGAAAACCTTCAAGACACCACCCCAAAACTGTTAAAACTAATAAATTCAGTAAAGAAGTTGCAGGATTCAAAGTCAACATACAAGAATTAACTGCATTTTACTCACTAACAACAAGCTATCTGAAAGAGAAATTTAGAAAGCAGTCACATTCACAGCAGCATCAAAAAGAATAAAATGCTTTGGAATAAATTTAACCAAGGAGGTGAAAGACCCGTGTATGCACTGAAGACTGTAAGACATTGATGAAAGACATTGAAGATGACATGAATACATAGAAAGATATCACATAGTCTTGGATTGTAAAACCTTAATAATCTACTTAACTAGTCCTCTGTGGACAGATGAATTGGCAATTTCCAGTTTTTAGTCAGCACATAAAAGTTTAAGACTGATATTAGAGATACTATTAAATTGGCACTTACCAAACAGATAGATACCATCAGAGGGTCATACCAGTGCACAGAGGTTGAATATCAGCCTTGATTGCATTATGTCTTGTCAGATGTTGATAAATAAGTTTACTACTAGCAATGAGATTATCGCAGCATTTTAAATTTTGAAAGCTCTTGCCAAATAGCCCTTCAAATGCTGTCACTAATTTAAACTCCAACTTGTCGTATGAGGGTACTCTCTTTCTAATATGTTTAGTAACACTGGTTTCATCAAATTTCAAAATTTTGACAAATCTTATATATTAAAACTTGTTTTTTATGGGTTTTTTTTGGTAATTCTTTGACTATAAATATAAATATGATGATCATCTTTGGGGAGAGCTATTTTGGTTTCCTTTTTTCTTTTTTCTTTTGGAAACTGCCTATTTATACCCTTTCTGCTCCAAATCATGTGAGAATCTACTTTCTTAAGGAAAAAGAACAGAAGAAATCTCAAACCATTTGCCATAAGTTAACTAAAGCTTAAGGGGACTGGCAAGAGTTATGTAAGCCGCAATTTGGTTTTGAGAACAAAGTTGCATTCAGGAGAACAAAAGAGGTATTGGATTTTAAGAGTTTCTCTCCATCATTGAAATATACAGAATGAAACCAAAGTAGACAGAAAGGGATGCTTCACTATAAATTAATCATAATTTGTGAAATAAGTAGATTTATGCAAAAGAAGATGGTAAAAGACTACCAGTCAAGATTAGCAGAATTGAGATAAACCAACCTTGCTTTTTTTCACTGTATCAAAAACAAAACAAAAAACAGATAAGAGTCTAGGAGAGAAAAGCATCCCAAACCAGGATCAACTAAGAATAGTTGTTAAATGCAGCAAAATATAGATATTTCTATTTTAAATTGCCACCTGTTGATCCCTTACCACTCCTGATGTAGATTTGGAAGTCAATCAATTGTACTAAGGTAATGACAAAGAACAGAATTTTCTTGTCTTTTACCTCCTTAGTTCAGGCTCTCCAAAGACAATCACATTCAACGTTTTCTTTTTTACATATTATTTTTACACAAGATTTTTCAGTTTTAGATATTCTCTATTAAATTTCTACAACGGGCTTTCTTTTTTTTTTTTTTTTTTTTTTTTTTTTTCTGAAGCTGGAAACGAGGAGGCAGTCAGACAGACCCAGCACGCCCGCCAGGGGCGATGCTCTGCCCCTCCGGGGCGTCCCTCTGCCGTGACCAGAGCCACTCTAGCGCCTGGGGCAGAGGCCAAAGAGCCATCCCCAGCATACAACGGGCTTTCTTAATCCCATATCCTTTTTCCTTTTCCTCATTCTTCAAATAATTATATCTATTTAAATGAGGTCCTTGTTCAGTATTTATATTACTATGATTACGTAAATATTTCTCTTAGAGCCATGTCTTGTAAATTTCATGTAAGTTATTATTTCCTTTGAGAATAGTAGCCACTTCTATTTTTCTTTTGCTTCATTTTGATAGTCATTTATATGTGCTTCACTATTTCATTGCCAAATACTGTGAGAAGTGTAAACTTTCCTTCCTATCCTGGGTTGTGGGGTTTGTGTTTTCATGCTCAGAGATAAAGCCGTAAGAATGGAGGAGCCTGCAGCGGATGTGGAGCAGAAGGTTAAGGATTAGACTTCTGTTTGATATGAGTACGGGGAGGAGGCTGGAAGAGCACACAGAATCAAAGTGTCATGAACTGGAGGAAGAACACCTAGCGTGTTGAGGTCTACAGAACCTAAGACAGCAATAAACACTCAGGAGAGTAAAGCCTGAGAGTTAGCAATCGAAGTAAAGCAAGCAGCAAAGTCATTGTTTTTGGTTAGGATGGTCTCCGCAGCCAGCTATAGAAAACTCTGACCCAGCTGGCTGATTCAATAAGGATATTTACATATGTTCTCAGAGAACAAAAAGTCCTGGAAAGGGCAGCCACAGGCTACAATCGACAGCTGCTCAGTGACATCATCAAAATCCCAGGTTCTTTCCATCACTCTGCTGTCACCCTTCAGCTCCTCGCAAGATAACTGCTGTAGCAGGAGGCGTCTCATTTGACTATGTTGATGTCCAGAGACATCAAAAAGGAAAAACCACTTAGACTCCCTGTGTGTGATCTGCAAGAAGATCACATGGCCACTGGCAAGAAGAATAGGACACGATTAAATTAAAAGAATTGGGGATAGGTTAAGTTTCCTTAAGCCTTTGAGTAGTGCGTTTTTTTCATGCTCGCTGACCGCGGGAGTGAGTTTTATTTCAAAAAATGAAATTAGTTCCAATTACAATTTTATTAACTTAAAATCATGTTTGTTTCATAACCAATTTATGGAAACAAGAAGAACATACGTTTGCCTTTTTTTAATGTTGCCTTACACATTTTTAAAATAAATCAATCGTACTCGGTATGATCAGGAGGCATGAGGACGTACATGAACATTTGTACTATTCAAAGGGTTAAGTATAATGTCACTCAGAGAGAATGAACACTTGAACAAAACTTGGACATTGCTGAGGAAGAAGAATGGCAGAATGAATTTCAAGTAGGAAACTAATAACATCTGCTACTATTATCTCTGGGAAATGAACAGCCAAAGAGCATGTGGGGGTTAAGAGACTGGTATGAAAAAATTTGAAATGTGTTTGTGGTAAACTCAGTAGAATCAAAATGGAATAAATACAATGCTTGTCACATGGCACTGAGGCCTATTGAAGTGAGACAGCATTGCTTGAAAGACCTGATCAGCAAAATTTTAAGATATTGAATGATATTCAAGCCATTCATATTAACAGGAATCATGATCCTTGACACTAATTTTTGGAAAAATTCAGGGGGAATGGAGCTTTTCCTAGTGCCCATGAAATTATATCTTGGTTGATCAGGGCTTAGATACAACCATATTTGTCTTGATTCATGAATTAACTTAGTCTGTTATCTTACTGATTAGAAATCAGAAGATTCCTGAGAACTACAAGCACAATGTGGTAAGTAAGCAAATAAGTTACCTGATTATTGAACCTCACAGTCATGATGAATGAGCATTTTCTAATATGTGGCTTAACCTCTGAAGAGATCTTATCAGCGCAATCTAAATGACCTTGAGTTTCTCACTATATGGTCACTGTATAAGCAGAATCAAGTGTCACTTTCTTTAAGTACACTTTCTTGTTTTGTGGGGGTGGTAGTCAAGATGTACTGGCCCAGCATATAATTCTGGTAGTATAAAATGCAGTAGTGTAAAACAGTGTTTCAGAATTGTCTTCTTGGGTTTGAAAATTAAACTCAAGAGGGTTTCACCTGTTTGGAAATGTAAAATCTGAACCTTGACCTTGAAGAAAATACATTTTCTTCCTATTTATAAATTCTCTCCCAAGTTTCTTGTTGTAGGGATATGGGTTACAATCTTAGGAATTTCAGATGGTGTGAGTGTAAATTTCATTTGTGTTATATTTTTTATACAAATATTTGGGAAGCATAAATTTCATTTGTGTTATATATATATTTGTTACACAAAAATTTGGGAAGCATTTGGAATACTTCTGTAAAATCTTTTTAAATCACAACAGCAACAACACAAAAGTCCTAATCATTGGACTGAAAACATCTTGCAGATTTATGTGATGGCCAGAACATCAAGATGCATTCACTTGTACACATGTCCCATTCCAATTATTTCTCGCCTCGATCAGTTCCATCATTCCCCTTCTAGGGAACCGATGCAGCACAGGGCAGAAATTTCAAGTGTATGCAGCTGGAATAATTACAGTAAGCACCAACTCAGGATACCCTGCCAATGTATGACTTGATAATTGAACGTTTACAATAAGAATTAATATTGAGGATTTGAAATATTATTCTTCAGAGACATGTTTACAGAATTATCATGCTTTTGCTTGCCAGATGTTTGGTGGTTCAGTAATGAATAATGAAGAAATGAGATGTGTAAACACTGTCTGAGTTATTCAGTAAATCAGACATTGAATAAGTTTATCAAGAGAATCAAGTAAAAATGAGCAGAAAGAACCCAGAACATTTGGCATTTATTTTAAGTCTTATGCTTGATTTCCCTTAGGTCTATATTGGTTTCTTTAGATTCTTTCCATCCACACCAATGTTTATTTTCAAGGCAGCAATAATAATAATAAACTCAGCATATTTTCAAAGGTAAAAGTATCAGTTATATGATTTGCATAATGGAAGCCATTTCAAGATGGTGGAATGAGCTTTTGCTGCAGTATCTTTTGCATGAAAACCCTTCAAATGATAGAATACTAAACAAATAAACCAACAGATAAATTTATATTTGCAAATAGAAATGGAAACTATTAAAAGACCAGAGACTATGAACATTTTTCTAAAGATAGAAATAGACATCCTTAAGGAGGAAAATCAGAGCCCAGTCTGTTTGTGGGAAAATATTACAATGTTTTGTGAAAGGTAGAAGGATCAAGAATAATCCATGCTGAGAGAGAGAGAGAGAGAGAGAGAGAGAGAGAGAGAGAGTAGAAGCTATAAGCAAAAAAAAAGCTCAGGAATAAACAACAGAGTGATTAGCTGGGTGAATTAGGAGTAAACATAGGGAGAAACACACCTGTGATTCTTCTTTATCTTGGGACAGGAAGCAACAAAACTGTATGTAGAAGTAGTGAATATTAAAGCTTTATTTCAGAAACAGCGTCCTGAATGGTGGGTGATGGCAACAGCTCTTAGAAGACCAGCTTCTGCTACATGACATAGGGGCATAGGAGAATGCTTCCTTCTTCACCAATACTCACTGAAGGCAGTGTCATAGGACAACAAAGACAGCAGCTCCTGCTTAGTCTCCCCCTCTAAGTGGACCACACAGTAGGAAACATCAACAGATGATTAAAAGTAAGCAAACATTTAAATACATCTAATATAATTTAAGGAGAAATCAAACTCAACAAAAGGAAGAATTCACACCTAAGGAAATAAAAGTATTCGAGAAATAAGGAGTCAAGTAGGGTTCATTCAGACTCTGATTCTGGGCAATTATCTCAGCAGTTCCTTTTTTTTGTCTTTAGACTAATGTTTGTCATAGAAACAAAATGGCAGCAGCAATGTCAGGCCTCATACCTACATCTCACACCATCTAGAGCAAGAGGATATCTGTACCCCAAATTTCCAGAAAACATCATAGAGAAGTAAACTGCCTGGACCACTTATGAACCAATTCATGTGTTCAGAGGAATATTAGATACTGACTAGATTAACCTAAAATGACCTCAATCAATATGGTGAAAAGGAGAGATAAACCAGATAGTCTTAAACCAATCAAGGCTTATTTTTAGACTTAAAGGAATAGATGCAGGGGAGACAACAAAAATGTCATTGTAGCGATAAAAGAAATCTTGATGAATTCTTAAGTGTTCATATCAAACAGGACATAATGAATGATTTCATTTTATAAAACTATGAAATACACATGGAAAAGAAGAAAAACACTTTTGAATAATGCAGGTTAAAAAGGAAATTTAAATGGAAGTTTAAAAATAGTTAGAAATGAATAAAAATGAAAAGACTACACACAAAAACGTTCTTGTTGCAACTGGAGCAGTAGTCAGAGGAAATGTTTGTAGCCTTAGATAAATTCACTTTTAAAAGATGGGGAGGGGATGACGTCAGAGTAATGGCAGGGTAGGAAGCGATACTGATAAATCTCCCCCAAAACTCAACAAGATCTTCAACCAGAAACAGAAAAACCTATCCTTGGAGCCTCCAGATGTTTCGCAATACACCTGAAGGTATGGTCGAGTGAAAAATTGACTAAATATATAACCAAACCCCGAAGGAAATAGGGAGTAAGAAATGCTCCGCCTTCCTCACTAACCTAAACAGGACAGCTTTCTCTAGGAACTGTGAATATAGAAACTGAGGCAGGCAAAGGGGGTGAATAGATCCAGGCCGTGGCACAAACGACTGAACCAGGCTGTGGCACAGAGATCCAAGCCAAGGAAAAACTGTTCCTGTGGCAACCAGGGCAATACAAGCTAACACTCGCGCCAAACCCAGACAAAGAAAGACAAGCGGGGCAGCCATTTTACCCGATCTCCTGGTCGGCGCGCTCAGATAGTGGGCGAGAGATTTCTTCCAAAGCCCTGGGAGTGGGTGCCTGTGTTACCCCACAGAGAGGCAGAGTCAGAGGCCTTTGTGTGGGCCAAAAGCAGAATCTCTGGGCAGCCCCAGTGCCCTGGGAAAGCCGTGCATGGGAGGGAGTGAGAACTAATTCCAACGGAGGAACTTTTCCGTGCTGGTGGGGGTTTCACTCAGAGGGAAACGTGGCGGCCAGGCTGATATCCTGGTCTGTGCGAGCAGATAGCGAGAGATTCCTCCGAGTGCCTCAGCAGTGCGCGCCCCTGTTATCGCACAGAGGGGCAGAGTCAGGGGCCTTTGTGTGGGCCAAAGCGGACAAGGGGATGGAGCGAGAGCCAATTCCAACACTGGAACTTTTCCATGCGGTTGGGGGTTTCACTCAGAGCGTGAGACTGCCGACCAGATATCCTGGTCTGCGCGCACAGATAGTGAGCGAGAGTTTCCTCCAAGCGCCCCGGGAGTGGGCGCGTGCCTGTGTTACCGGACAGAGTGGCAGAGCCAGAGGTCTTTGAGAGGGCAGAAACCCCGCCTGATTATGCTAGCAGCTCTGACTGACTGAGCCTTACCCAGAGCCCTATGCTGAGTGGAAATAGAGTGGGGAGTTGCCAGCTCTTTGAGCCTCTTACTATCCAGGCAGAGGCAGCAGCATCCCCATAGCTGGATTATCAGGCTAGTAATTGAGGAAGGAAAGACTAGGAGAAAGGCTCCAGGAACACGGACTCTCTCACTGTCGGAGCCTATAAATGCTAATGAGCCTCGACTGCCAACGAGACTAAAGCACAATACATGACATTGCCATAGAGACTTATCAACTGCAAACCTCTACCTGAGCGTGCCAAAGGGGCAGAACCCGGGGTACAGAGTCACCGACCAGGAAGAGGGAGAGAAAAGAAAAAGCAAGAAGATAACCTCTCAAAATCAAGAATAATCTGCAGACTTTATAACCTATCCCATTTTATTATATTTGTTCATTTGTTTCTCTTATCTTCATTCTTGATATTTTTTTTCCTCCTCCAATTTGGCCGATTAACTCTCTGCTGGTCTTACTCTCTCCTCTCCTTGAACTACACTACCCATAAGTGTTACATCTTTCGTTATCTTTTCTTTCCTCTTCCTTTCTCTCTATGAGGGTTACACTCCAAAACCCTTAACTCTCTCTCTCTCTCTCTCTCTCTCTCCTCTTTTTTCTTCTTTTAGTGGTTCCCTCTTTTTTTTCTCTCTCTCTCTTTTGTTTCTCCCTCTATATTAGTTTCTTCCTTTCTCCTTTACATCTCCTCTCATTCAAACCTCAATAACAAACAAATTATCTTATCTGGGGCTCAAACTTATGTTTGTGGCATTTTGGGGGGTTTTTACTTCACCTTTTTAACTCACTAGCAGTGCTCCCATCCCTGGCTCTCCATTTTATCTAGTTCTTGTTCCACTAAATACAATAGTAATTTTTTAATTTGTCCCCCCATTTTCCTGTTTCCCTCTTATTCCTCTCATCATAACTCTTAGTCAACCAACACCTAAAAGCAAATCATTTTATTTTTGACCCAAATTTTTTCCTTATTTGCTTTTTGTGGGTCCATACACCCTTTTTTCTTTCTTTCTTTCTTTTTTTTTTTGCCCCTTTATTACTTTTCTCCAATTCAGGCCCTCCATTACAGGCATTGTTTGTTATAATTCACAGTTCACCACAAGATTTTCTCAAGAAAGAGGGGAGAGGAGAGGAGAAGAAAAAAGGAGGGGGGGAATAATTTCTTTTTTTTTTAATTTTAATTTTATTTTATTTTTTCTTATTTTATTATTAATTTTTTTTAAAAAACCAACTCTTTTCGATTTTTTATTTTTTAACTTTTTATTCTTTATTAAATCTCATTAATACTATCAACAAAACCACCCTCAAATGCCATTAAGGAAGAGAAAATCGAATATCATGGATACAAAAGAAAGAGAGGTAACACAGCTTGATGAGGAAAAATCTATGGAGAAAAAATTTAATATATTGGAAACCTTGGAGCTAAATGACAGAGAATTCAAGGTATAAATCCTAAAAATCCTCTGAGATATACAAGAAAACACAGAAAGGCAATTTAGGGAGCTCAGAAAACAACTCAATGAACACAAAGAATATATGTCCAAGGAAATTGAAACTATAAAAACAAATCAAACAGAGATGAAAAACTCAATTCACGAACTGAAAAACAAAGTAACAAGCTTAGCTAATAGAACAGGTCAGATAGAAGAGAGGATTAGTGAAATAGAAGACAAGCAACTTGAGGCACAACAGAGAGAAGAAGAAAGAGACTCAAAAATTAAAAAAAATGAGATAGCCCTACAAGAATTATCTGACTCCATCAAAAAGAATAACATAAGAATAATAGGTATATCAGAGGGAGAAGAGAGAGAAAATGGAATGGAGAACATACTCAAACAAATAATAGATGAGAACTTCCCAAGCCTGTGGAAAGAACTAAAGCCTCAAGTTCAAGAAGCAAACAGAACTCCGAGTTTTCTTAACCCCAACAAACCTACTCCAAGGCATATCATAATGAAATTGACACAAACAAACAGCAAAGAAAAAATTCTCAAGGCAGTCAGGGAAAAGAAGAATACAACATATAAAGGAAGGCCCACTAGATTATCACCAGACTTCTCAGCGGAAACTCTACAAGCTAGAAGAGAGTGGACCCCAATATTTAAAGTCCTGAAAGAGAGGAACTTTCAGCCACAAATACTATACCCATCAAAGCTATCCTTCAAATATGAAGGAGAAATAAAAATATTCACAGATACAGAAAAGATGAGGGAATTTATCATCAGAAAATCCCCACTCCAGGAATTACTAAAGGGGGTTCTCCAATCAGATACAAAGAACAACAACAACAAAAAAAAAACCAGAGCCACAAGTAAAAGCTCCAAGAGGAACACAATAAAACCAAATTTAAACTGTGACAACAACAAAAAGAAAGGGGGGGAGAGGATGGAGATTAACAGTAGCAAAGGACGATGGAGTGCAAAAGTACTCACAAAATAGTGCACTACAATGAACAGGGTAGGAACCCTTTTCATTACTTAAAGGTAACCACCATTGAAAAAACCACCACAGAAGCACATGAGATAAAAAAGATAGCAACAGAGGAAAGATGTATGGAATACAACCAAATAAAAACAAAAGATAGAAAAAGGAAAGAGAAAGATCAAACAAGACACAAAACTAACAGAAAGAAAGATATAAAATGGCAATAGGAAACTCAAAAGTGTCAATAATTACACTAAATGTAAACGGATTAAACTCACCAATAAAAAGGCACAGAGTAGCAGAATGGATTAAAAAAGAAAATCCAACTGTATGCTGCGTACAGGAAACTCATCTAAGTAACAAGGATAAAAAAAAATTCAAAGTGAAAGGCTGGAAAACAATACTCCAAGCAAATAAAATCCAAAAAAAAGCAGGCGTAGCAATACTCATATCTGATAATGCTGACTACAAGACAGCAAAAGTACACAGAGACAAAAATGGCCATTTCATAATGGCTAAGGGGACACTGAATCAAGAAAACATAACAATTCTTATTATATATGCACCAAACCAAGGAGCACCAAAATATATAAGACAGCTACTTATTGACCTTAAAACAAAAACTGCCAAAATACAATCATACTCGGAGACCTCAATACACCGCTGACGGCTCTAGATCTGTCATCCAAACAGGGAATCAACAAAGACATAGTGGCCTTAAACAAAACACTAGAGCACCTGGATATGATAGACATCTACAGGACATTTCATCCCAAAGTGACAGAGTATACATTTTTCTCCAGTGTACATGGATCATTCTCAAGAATTGAGCATATGTTGGGCAACAAAAACAACATCAGCAAATTCAGAAAAATCGAAGTTGTACCAAGCATATTTTCTGATCATAAAGCCTTGAAACTAGAATTCAACTGCAAAAAAGAGGAAAAAAATCCCACAAAAATGTGGAAACTATACAACATACTTTTAAAAAATGAATGGGTCAAAGAAGAAATAAGTGCAGAGATCAAAAGATATATACAGACTAATGAAAATGACAATATGACATATCAGAATCTATGGGATGCAGCAAAAGCAGTGATAAGAGGGAAGTTCATATCACTTCAGGCATATATGAACAAACAAGAGAGAGCCCAAGTGAACCACTTAACTTCACACCTTAAGGAACTAGAAAAAGAAGAACAAAGACAACCCAAAACCAGCCGAAGAAAGGAGATAATAAAAATCAGAGCAGAAATAAATGAAATAGAGAACAGAAAAACTATAGAAAAAATTAATAGAACACGGAGCTGGTTCTTTGAAAAGATCAACAAAATTGACAAACCCTTGGCAAGACTTACCAAGGAAAAAAGAGAAAGAACTCATATAAACAAAATCCAAAATGAAAGAGGAAAAATCACCATAGATATACAAAGAATTATTGTAGAATACTATGATAAACTTTATGCCACTAAATTCAACAACCTAGAAGAAATGGATAAATTCCTAGAACAATACAACCTTCCTAGACTGAGTCAAGAAGAAGCAGAAAGCCTAAACAGACCTATTAGTAGAGAAGAAATAGAAAAAACCATTAAAAACCTCCCCAAAAATAAAAGTCCAGGCCCTGACGGCTATACCAGCGAATTTTATCAAACATTCAAAGAAGACTTGGTTCCTATTCTACTCAAAGTCTTCCAAAAAATTGAAGAAGGAGCAATACTTCCAAACAGATTTTATGAGGCCAACATAACCCTCATACCAAAACCTGGCAAGGATGGCACAAAAAAAGAAAACTACAGACCAATATCTCTAATGAATACAGATGCTAAAATACTAAACAAAATACTAGCAAATCGAATACAACAACATATTAAAAAAATAATACATCATGATCAAGTGGGATTCATCCCAGAATCTCAAGGATGGTTCAACATACGTAAAACGGTTAACGTAATACACCATATCAACAAAACAAAGAACAAAAACCACATGATCTTATCAATAGACGTAGAAAAGGCTTTCGATAAAATACAACACAATTTTATGTTTAAGACTCTCAACAAAATGGGTATAGAAGGAAAATATCTCAACATGATAAAGGCCATATATGATAAACCATCAGCTAACATCATATTAAATGGCACAAAACTGAAGGCTTTCCCCCTTAAATCAGGAACAAGACAGGGTTGTCCACTCTCTCCACTCTTATTTATTTATTTATTTTTTTCATTTTTCTGAAGCTGGAAACAGGGAGAGACAGTCAGACAGACTCCCGCATGCGCCCGACCGGGATCCACCCGGCACGCCCACCAGGGGCGACGCTCTGCCTACCAGTGGGCGATGCTCTGCCCATCCTGGGCGTCGCCATGTTGCGACCAGAGCCACTCTAGCGCCTGAGGCAGAGGCCACAGAGCCATCCCCAGCGCCTGGGCCATCTTTGCTCCAATGGAGCCTTGGCTGCAGGAGGGGAAGAGAGAGAGACAGAGAGGAAAGTGCGGCAGAGGGGTGGAGAAGCAAATGGGCACTTCTCCTGTGTGCCCTGGCCGGGAATCGATCCCGGGTCCTCCGCACGCTAGGCCGACGCTCTACCGCTGAGCCAACCGGCCAGGGCTCCACTCTTATTTAATGTGGTACTAGAGGTTCTAGCCAGAGCAATCAGACAAGACAAAGAAATAAAAGGCATCCATATAGGAAAAGAAGAAGTAAAGGTATCACTTTTTGCAGATGATATGATTCTATACATCGAAAACCCCAAAGAATCCACAATAGGACTACTAGAAAAAATAAGCCAATACAGTAAGGTCGCAGGATACAAAATTAACATACAGAAGTCAATAGCCTTTCTATATGCCAACAATGAAACAATTGAGAACGAACTCAAAAGAATAATCCCCTTCACGATTGCAACAAAAAAAATAAAATACTTAGGAATAAACATAACAAAGAATGTAAAGGACTTATATAATGAAAACTATAAACCATTGTTAAGGGAAATTGAAAAAGATATAATAAGATGGAAGAATATTCCTTGTTCTTGGTTAGGAAGAATAAATATAATCAAGATGGCTATACTACCCAAAGCAATATACAAATTTAATGCAATTCCCATCAAACTTCCAATGACATTTTTTAAAGAAATAGAGCAAAAAATCATCAGATTTATATGGAACTATAAAAAACCCCGAATAGCCAAAGCAATCCTAAAGAAAAAGAATGAAGCTGGGGGCATTACAATACCTGACTTCAAACTCTATTATAGGGCCACGACAATCAAAACAGCATGGTATTGGCAGAAAAATAGACACTCAGACCAATGGAACAGAATAGAAAGCCCAGAAATAAAACCACATATATATAGTCAAATAATTTTTGATAAAGGGGCCAAGAACACACAATGGAGAAAAGAAAGCCTCTTCAATAAATGGTGCTGGGAAAACTGGAAAGCCACATGCAAAAGAATGAAACTGGACTACAGTTTGTCCCCCTGTACTAAAATTAACTCAAAATGGATCAAAGATCTAAACATAAGACCTGAAACAATTAAGTACATAGAAGAAGACATAGGTACTCAACTCATGGACCTGGGTTTTAAAGAGCATTTTATGAATTTGACTCCAATGGCAAGAGAAGTGAAGGCAAAAATTAATGAATGGGACTACATCAGACTAAGAAGTTTTTGCTCAGCAAGAGAAACTGATAACAAAATAAACAGAAAGCCAACTAAATGGGAAATGATATTTTCAAACACAGCTCAGATAAGGGCCTAATATCCAAAATATACAAAGAACTCATAAAACTCAACAACAAACAAACAAACAAACAATCCAATAAAAAAATGGGAAGAGGATATGAACAGACACTTCTCCCAGGAAGAAATACAAATGGCCAACAGATATATGAAAAGATGCTCATCTTCTTTAGCTATTAGAGAAATGCAAATCAAAACTGCAATGAGATACCACCTCACACCTGTTCGATTAGCTATTATTACCAAGACAGGTAATAGCAAATGTTGGAGAGGCTGTGGAGAAAAAGGAACCCTCATACACTGTTGGTGGGAATGTAAAGTAGTACAACCATTATGGAAGAAAGTATGGTGGTTCCTCATAAAACTGAAAATAGAACTACCTTATGACCCAGCAATCCCTCTACTGGGTATATATCCCCAAAACTCAGAAACATTGATACGTAAAGACACATGCAGCCCCATGTTATTGCAGCATTGTTTACAGTGGCCACGACATGGAAACAACCAAAAAGCCCGTCAATAGATGACTGGATAAAGAAGATGTGGCACATATACACTATGGAATACTACTCAGCCATAAGAAATGATGACATCGGATCATTTACAGCAAAATGGTGGGATCTTGATAACATGATACGAAGCGAAATAAGTAAATCAGAAAAAACCAGGAACTGCATTATTCCATACGTAGGTAGGACATAAAAGTGAAACTAAGAGACATTGATAAGAGTGTGGTAGTTATGGGGGGAGGGGGCAAAGGGTGAGGGAAAGGGGGAGGGGGAGGGGCACAAAGAAAACTAGATAGAAGGTGACAGAGGACAATCTGACTTAGGGTGATGGGTATTCAACATAATTGAACGACAAGATAACCTGGACTTGTTATCTTTGAATATATGTATCCTGATTTATTGATGTCACCCCATTAAAAAAATAAAATTTATAAAAAAAAAAGATGGGGAAAATATGTATATCAAAACTTAACACAGTAAAATAGAGATAATAAGGCTAAAGCAGAAATTAGTAACATAAAAATGATATTTGATCAATAAATTTTATCTATTTCTTTAAAAACACTAGTGAAAGACAATATTTTGAAAAGTCTGTAGAAGAAAAGCATGAAAAGGTACAAATAACTTATATGAGGAATATATACAAAACTGCTTAGAATAGTGACCAAATAAATATTAGCTATTAGTATGGTTGTGTTGATACAAAAAACATTAAAATAGTGAGAATATCATATAAAACCTTATGCCAATTATTCTAAAATTTAGACTAAAGTTAAAAATTTATGCAAAAATATAAAATATCAAATTTGCCTGAAAAGAAAGTTTACATAGAAGTCAAAATCAAAGATATAACCACCACCACTCCTAAATAAAATCTCCCTAAGTCTGAATAGTTTCGCTGGAATGTCCTATGAAATTTTTAGGAAATCAATGATTTCCATTTGATATTATATATTTCAGAACATAGAAAAAGATTATAAACTATCTAGCCTTTTATTCAGTTAAGAGAACACTGATACCAACTAGTAGAACAATAAAAGAATAAAAATAAATAAAAGATTTTTTTTTCCCATTTTTCCGAAGCTGGAAACGGGAAGGCAGTCAGACAGACTCCTGCATGCGCCCGACCGGGATCCACCCGGCATGCCCACCAGGGGGCAATGCTCTGCCCCTCTGGGGTGTCACTTTGTTGCATCCAGAGCCATTCTAGCACCTGAGGCAGAGGCCACAGAGCCATCCTCAGCACCTGGGCCATCTTTACTCCAATAGAGCCTCGGCTGCGGGAGGGGAAGAGAGAGACAGAGAGGAAGGAGAGGGGGAGGGGTGGAGAAGCAGATGGGCGCTTCTTCTGTGTGCCCTGGCTGGGAATCGAACCCAGGACTCCTGCACGCCAAGCCGACGCTCTACTGCTGAGCCAACCAGCCAGGGCAATAAAATAATTTTTTAACCCAACCAAATAATGTTTACCCAGGAATGTAAGGATAGTCCAATGTTAGGAAATAAAGATACCTGAACCAATTAAAGGGCAAAAATAGTATTCTGTTATCTTTTAATTTAACTTTAATGTGTTCAGAGAAAAAATTTTGTATGACTTGAACCCCTTAAAAACATGTTGAGATTTGTTTAAAGGCCTACAATATGATCAATTGTGTTAAATGTTCTGAATGCACTTAACCAAATAAAAATGTAAAATTCATTTTTGAAAAAAAGCTACATTTGCAAAGATGAATGATAATTGATGGAATGGAAGCAGATATTTGCAATATATATTAGATATGTGTATATTATAATAGATGCACATCTATAATACATAAATAACTCCTACAAATAAATTAGAAAAATATCTAATTAAAAAGTAAGCAATGAATGGGAACAGGCATTTTAAATAAGAGGAAGCCTAAATGGCCATAAAACAATTTATAAGATGTTAAACCTCACTATCATTTATGAAAGTGCAATTAAACAACTTTGATATTATTTTCCATCTATAAGACTTGCAAAAAATACCAAAACCAAAATTAAGAAAGATTTCGTGGTATCAGTTGTAGTCGAAGGTACAGACACAGGTCCCCTATTTGTTGTAATGTCAACTGTAATCACAAAGTTAGGCTCTTCTACTTAAAAGATAATCTTCAGTTTAGTCATCTGTACAGGAAATGGTAGGTTTAGACTATTGTTCTTTTTTCTCTCTTTGTATCCATGCCCTTTGACATGTGGCTCGCTGAGTCCTTTCACTAGAGTAGAAAGGATACATTTCTCCACGTTATTAATGCATTGCTTCATGTGATTAGGTGACCATTGGTCTGAGAAAAATATGGAAATACGTAAAAGAGATCTAATACCTATCCAAAGCCTGGAGTCAAGCCCACCTTACTCAAGAAAGAGTCTAGACAACCCAGGGAGTCGTGCATGAGAAAATTAAGGACTTGATGTTATATTATAAGCTTCTGGGTCTTAGAGTGGTTTGTTATGTGTAATTATTACAGTCCTAGATAAATAAATCATGATCCGTAGAAGTAAAAATGAGTCTGTAAACTGGATAAAAGTTTCAAATCAAACTCCCAAAGAGGAATAACCTGGATGTGAATGATAAATAGATGAAGTAAAAATGCGAATGGGTAATTATAGAGCAGCCTTTGTAAACAGAGGGAATCTTTAAATTTCTGCAAATCATTTCATTACAGTTTTACTTTTAAAGGTATTTATTGAGTACTGCCTGACCTGGGTGATTCTTTGGGTTTCTATGGATACAGCAATGAACAGGATAAATAGAGCCCTTGATCTCAGAGGCTGTGGTCTGGTGGAGGATCTGATATTTAACTAGATAGTTCAGTATTGAACTTCCTGTGTATATAAAACAAAAAAGCAAGCACACACCCAAAACTCTGGATATGTAATTTCCCATTTAAAAATGAAAGATGCCACTCTTAATACCTACATAATAGTTGGAAATAACGGGTTGTTTCTTACAGCCCACTAGAAAAACTCCTTATACCAAGTGTGTATATACACATCTAATGAGAATAAAATACTTTCTAAAAATGAAACTAGTTGACATCATATTTTATTGCTAATATGTGTTATGAAAACTTACAAAATCGAATGAATTATAAGTTTATGTTGAAATGAAGAAGGGTGTTAATAAGTGTGAATAGAAAACAGAAGGGAGACAGTTGTTGAGGAGTACACAACACAGCGCTGGCCAGTAGGCTTTGGCAATTCTTACACCTGCCATCATTTCTGAGAAACAGATACTACATCCAATATTCAATGTTGTAGTAATATAAGGTTATAGTAATTAAATATATAGAAATATAAACATATGGTAGATATATAAAAGTAATTAAAAGGATATTAAAAATAATTAAAATTAAGTAAAGTTATGCCAATTGGATAGGAATTAATATAGTGGCTTAGTGCCATAACTTTTATTTAAAATTATTTTTATTTTATTTATTCATTTCAGAGAAGATAGAGAGAGAGAGAAGGTGGGGAGGAGCAGGAAGTATCAACTCCCATATGTGCCTTGACCAGGCAAGCCCAGGGTTTCAAACCAGCGACCTCAGCATTCCAGGTCAAGGTTTTATCCACTGTGCCACCACAGGTCAGGCAGTGCCATCCATAACTCTGTAATGTGATAAACAGACTCTGACTTTCAAGCAGAGCCCAGTTACTATATGTGTGTGAAGTTATACATAGATAAGAAGTGGCTTGGTGTTATTTACATTAACTTTGTAAATTAATGAAAATAAGAACATCTTAAAAAGTGGTTTAATGTAAACATTTCAGTATATTGACATAAAAGGGGTTCCCTGTGAGGAACTCCCAAAAAGGTGGTTTGAGGTGATAATCCTGTAGATTGACACCTGTTAGAAGGCATTGGCCAGAAAGGGTACTAAAGCTGAGGGGCCCAGTGTTGCAGTGGTCTCCCAGACTCCAACGTTGATGTGGACTGTCTCCACGCCACTCTGAGCTCTGACCAAAGCCAGCCTAAAGGAGCACACCGACGGGGCCCCCTTAAGCTGTACCCAGGCACACCAAAAGGATTTGTTTTTATTTTTATTTATTTATTTTTGTATTTTTCTGAAGCTGGAAATGGGGAGAGACAGTCAGACAGACTCCCGCATGCGCCCAACCGGGATACACCTGGCACGCCCACCAGGGGGCAACGCTCTGCCCACCAGGGGGCGATGCTCTGCCCCTCTGGGGCATCACTCTGTTGCGACCAGAGCCACTCTAGCGCCTGGGGCAGAGGCCAAGGAGCCATCCCCAGCGCCTGGGCCATCTTTGCTCCAATGGAGCCTCGGCTGCGGGAGGGGAAGAGAGAGACAGAGAGGAAGGAGAGGCGGAGGGGTGGAGAAGCAGATGGATGCTACTCCTGTGTGCCCTGGCCGGGAATCGAACCTGGGACTCCTGCACTCCAGGCCGACGCTCTACCACTGAGCCAACCGGCCAGGGTCAAAAGGATTTGTGATTAATAAATTGCCTGTGTGATTATTGCAACTAATTTGTGTGTCGGTCGTGTCTTTCCTCCGGTGGCATTTAACAGTACCATCCTCATAGTTGCCTCAAGAGTAGTCTCGAAGAGGCTGCCAGCCCTGATAATAAGCAGAGTGTCCCACTGCACAGAGAAGTCAAATCAAGGACGCCTGATCAACGATGTAGAGCTTGGGCTCTACTGGGACATTCATAAGCTTAGATAAATCAATCCCATTGTTGGAATCACCCTTTGGATGATGAGAGTGAGATCCAAAAGAGTGAAGTCAGTTGCCTATTCTAAATTGCCATAGTAAAAACGGTGTGCTTCATCAGCCTCTTTATCTACATACAATAGATCTGTTTTCTTTTACCTGGTAAACAACACATTCTTTGGAGACTTGACCTTGAGTTACCTCCCCACTTGAGCATTTCTTGACCTCCACAGTGTTATGAACAGCTACTTCCACTGTATTTACCAAGCTGCATAATAATGTATTACTGTTGTTTATGTAGATAGTTTACTTCTCTGTTCAATTATGACTTCTTTCTGGGTGGAGTTGCATAAGGCTTAATTGTGGCTACATAGATCACACCTTCATTTGCTCCATATTTAATAATTTGACTCCTCTAGAACCTGGTTGTTAGGAAGGGTGGATGGAGGCCATGCAAATTTAGGCTATTAGAAAGTCCTACTCATGGCACTGGCCAGTTAGCTCAGTGGTAGAGTGTCGGTCTGGCGTGTGGATATCTCAGGTTTGATTTCCAGTCAGGGCACACGGGAGAAGTGTTCATCTGCTTCTCCACCCCTCTCCCTCTCGCTTCTCTCTCTTTACTCCTCCTGCAGCCATGACTTGATTGGAGTAAGTTGGCCTGGGGAGCTGAGGATGGCTCCATGGCCTCCATCTCAGGCACTAAAAAGAGCTTGGTTTCTAAGCAACAGAGTAATGCCCCAGATGGGTAGAGCATTGCCCCCTAATGGGCTTCCCAGATGGATCCTGGTTGGAGTGCATGTGAGAGTTTGTCTCTCTGCCTTCCCTCTACTCACTGAATAAAAAAACTCCTACTCATAATAAGGAAAAAATAAATGGGCATCACAATTTGTAAATTAGGGTATTGTACATTTGAGTTTGTGAATCAATTCTGGGGACTAGTGATGCTCAAACCTGTCTGGTCAAAAGAATCAGCTCTAAAGCTTTAAATTATCCAAATTCCTGATATCAAGCCCAGGAATTCTGATTCAATAGGCCTTAGGTGAGGCCTATACATACGAAGTCTTAAAACTATTGATTTTTATATACAGTTGATTTGAGGAAATATGGTCTAGGGTTTGATTTCTTTAATAACCTAATAAAATAGAAGCAGGAAAACTGAGATCCAGAACTCACCGTGGTACAACAGTTCCTCTCAGGTTTAATCTGTACAAGTAAATTGACCTTAACCACTTCAAGCGCTACCAATGACAATATCCCTATAGCATTGGGTTTTGCATTGCATGGTTTTCGAAATTTAAATGGAATTTTTATGCCATTGAATTGGCTTCAATTCCTGGAGACCCTTTGAATAAGTGATGTCCACAATGTCCTGGTCTCAATAGCTCTGCTCAGCTCCTATAGACTCATGATTATAGCTTCTATTATAGAGTCAATTCAACTCATATTTGGACTTCTCTTTTCCTGCTGTTTTCTATTTTTTTCCAGAATTATTATCTTTTCCAAAGAAACCTGCCTTCTCATGATGTGTCAAAGTAGGACAGCTTTAGTTCTTTCAATTTTTCCTCCAGAGATGTTTTGGGATTAATTTGCTGTAGGATTCCCTTGTTCATCTTTCTGGTGGTCAAGAATATCAGTAGAATGCTCCTCCAATATTATATTTCAAGTGAATCATTTTTTCCCCTATCAGCCTTCTTTACCACCCAACTTTGGCATTTGTACATAGTAATTGGGAATATGAGGGTGTGGATGATCTTGGCCTTGGCCTCTAATGACACATCTTTCCTTGGTGATGTTCCCTAATTCTTCCATTGTTGTCTTTCTGAGTCTCATTGATTTCTTGGATGCAGTCTCCATTTGAGTTGATGACTTAACCAAGTGTAGGGAATCACCCATTTAACCTTGAACCCTCAAAGACTTGGATTGGGGAACTTTAGTTAAAAGCCCTGAGTAAATGTCTCTTGGATGCAAACACCAAGAAACTGTGTGAGTGACTTTTGTGCAAACACAAAGGAATGCATATGAACAGGCTTTAGAAAATCAGTCTAGAGGTTCTAGATTGCCTCTTCCACTGTGCTTGTTAATTATCAAAAGAAAAGAATGTACTGACCCAAATTAGCCCTTTCTCCATGTCAGCAAAATGGCCATTAGTCATTCTTTCCCCTTATCACCTGATCTCCCTCCCTTGTAATCTTGTTACCTCTGTTCTGCTGCTGATTAATAAAAGCTAAGGGAGAAGGAAATTCAGGAGTTCTTCTTTTCCTCCATTGGCAAGCCTCCCCCTCTCTTCCTCTTGACATAAGTTTGTGTCTTGATTAGGTTTCTTCCATGCGACACTGGTAGTTCCCAGTGGGCTGGAGTACTACAACTAAAGTAAGCAACATCTTTGAGAATTTTAGTGTCTTCGTAGTCTATGTTAGAGTTGTGTATTCCTTCTGTAGTCATGCTTTTTGTCTTCTTGATGTTCCAGTGCAGTCCTGTTGGGCACTTCCTTCTATTACTTTTATCAGAAATCATTTCAAGTTTTTGCTAGTTTCTATCAGTTAGATGGTGCCATCTGCATATCTTAAATTATTAATATTTCTACCACCAATTTTTATTTCTCCTTTCTCTGAATCTAGACAGTTTTTTTTATATGTTTTGTGTACAGATTAAGGAAAAGGAGATAAAATGTGCCCTTGTCTGACACTTTGCTTGTAGAAAACCATTCTTTCTCTTCATATTCTGTCCTGACAGTAGTTTCCTGTCCATAGTACATGCTATTCATCAGGACAGTCAAGTGCTGAGGCACACCCATTTCTTTCCAAGCTTTTTATGATTGACACAGTCAAAGACTTCACTGTAGTTTATACACATAGACTAACCTTCTTCTGAAATTCTTTGGAGCACTCCAGTATCCAACAAATGCTCACAATTAGATCTAGAGCATTGTAAAACCAGCTTGAACATCTGGCATTTCTTGCTCCACATATGCTAGAAGCCTTTGTTGCATTACCTTGAGCATCACTTTACTTGAGTGGGAAATTAGAGCAATGGTCATATAGTTACTGCACCCTTTGGCATCTCCTCTCTTGAAGATTGGGTTGTATATTGAATATTTCTAGTCTGTAGAATATTGTTTTGTTATCCATATTAGTTGACTTATGCTTGTCAGGATTTTGACAGATCCAGTCTCTGAGGATTCAAATAATTCTATCAGTATTCATTCTCCACAGTGATGTATTTCTTCCCAATATTTTCATGGTAGCTTTCATTTTGCTTGCTAGAACTACAGATTCTTCTTTACAGAAATAGAGGTATCTGTCAACCTTTTGTCTTTTCTGTATAGATTTTCAGTATACTGTTTTCATGTTTGTTTTATTTTCTCCTGGTCTGGTCATATGCTTCCTTGTTGGTCATTTAGCATTCCTGATCTAGGTTTGAATGTTCCTTTTATTTCTTGAATCTTTTGGTTATCCTGTCTCCTTACATTGCCTATTATAGTTATTGTTTTTACCTCTAATGACAGTCACTGAGAAACCACACAGAGGATTCTAACCCTGCTTTCATCACCTTTTACTTCTGCCTCTTACTTGTCTCTAACAATTTTTCATATTTCTTTTGCCCTCCATATCAATTTTCCTTCCTTTTTACTTCTGGCATTGTCTTTTCACATTCTTCCCTATTATTATTTCTAGGTTCAGTCTACAGGTTTATGGTTCTTGGTCAATAAGGTTTAACAGTGCAATTAATTTTTTATATGGACTATAAATCCATCAGAAATGTTATTTACGTTATAATCTGGCACGGCAATTCTCTCACTGCCCTTCCTCAGCCTGACTCCGATGTTTGCTATTACAGTTTATGGTCAGAACCACAATCTGCTCCTGATAGTGTTTTGATAGTGAGAATACAGCTTTTTCATCTCCTGCTTCCAATTACATAGTCTATTTGATTTATATATTGGCCATCTGGTTATTTAAAGCATGTGTTTGTGATGGACAAGTTGTTGGCTTCGTGGAAATTCAGGAGCTGAGCTCCTATTCCATGTCTGACCCCTAATCCAAATTTTCCAACAATATTTGATTCTGCTTTATTTTCTACTTTTGTGTTGCAGTCACCTGTAATTATCAGCCTGTTTTGTTTTAGTGTGTGATGATTTTTTTTCTTTTTGATACTTGTGAAAAAGCTTTCTATTTCATCTTCTTCCGTTCTGTTGTTGGAGCATAGAACTGAATAATGGTTATGTTAATAGCTTTTTCTAGAAGTTTGATATCTATTATTTGGTAAGACTTTGCATTTTGGCCCCTAACTGCCTGTGCTACATCTTGCCTCAGTATTAAAGCCACTTTATTTCTATTGAGTTTGGCATTTCCAGAGTAGAACACTTTGTCATTGCCTGCCTGGCAGTGTCCCATTCTGGTCCATTTGGGTTCACTAACACCAAGCACTACAATACGCAGTCTCGCTTTACAGTTTCTAGTTTACCTTGGTTCATGCGTCTTACATTCCATGTTCCAGTCGGATGTGTGTGTGCAGCACTGTACTTTCCTTCTGCTTTCATGCACATCAGCACTTAGATATCGTTTTGGTTCTGGTCTAGTTGTGTCACGAGCAGCAATACTGTTTGGACTTGTTCTCTGCTCTTCCCCAGGAACTGTTTGAGCATTTTTTGAGCTGGATGCTCATCTTTCAGCACTATCTCATATTTCATTTTGGACTGTCTTATCATAGGGTTCTCAAGGTAAAACAAAAGACTTAGCAAAGAAAGAATAAGAAAAAATGCAGTAGTGGCTTAACATTGCCTTCTGATGTGAAGCGTGTGGGTCCAAATCACACGTGCTCGGGTTTGTGGTGTCGGAATCATCAACTGCCTATGAAATGTAAGTGCCCTTACCCTGACACTTGGAATTTGACCAGTGCTTACAAATGGATATACTCCTAAAAATCCTCCCCAGGGACTTGACATTTTGAGAACTTGTCCACCTGCTGAACAGTGGCCATTCAACCTTATCTATGGTGTATACTTAACACATGTAGCTCAACCCATTGAGTAAGATTTGTAATATTCTGGAGTTTCTTGTAGTTAGATTTTTATGTCAAATGAAGATAGAAAACATAACTGTTTATTTATCGTACTGTGATGCTTTAAAATTTTTTAAAATTTACTTAAGGACATTTCTGAGATACTAAAAGGAATAACAGATGGTTTTAGTAATCAAAAGCAACCAAGATTAAAGTAGATGAAAGAGCCAGCCTTTTAACTGAGTGAAATGCAGCTAACTAGCTTAGGCCAAAAAGGGCTGTTTCCTGGCCAATGTGCAGAGCTGTGGGAAGGACAGTAACTGGACAATAACTGGAACTTGGAACTCTGATTCTCCCAGAAGGCTCTCTCTCTCTTTTCTCTGTAGGTCAACTTTAACCTTTCTACAGTCTTCTTTGATGATGAGTGGAATATGGTTTCCATCAGCCTGCCTGCAGACTCACATTTATGTCTTGAGGAATGAAAATCCAGCCTCTCTGAACACAAGATCCCAGGGTTGACTGGTCAAATTTGAGAGGTGGGGCCCTGAAAAAATGGAGGCTCTCTTTGGAATCATGTAAATAGAATTGATGTTTTCCAGGACAGGGGAGGGGAATGTTCTTCTAAGAATTTGAAACAATAGATGTGCAATACAGGCATGAAAATTAATCATTACAATTATTATATTGTGATGCATATATGTATGTGTCTATGTCTATATCTATCTGTACATATCGCTACAGAGACTGGAACAGCTAACACTGAGTGGAGGTGATAATGAGGAAGAGGCTTCATAAAGGAGGTAACATCTCAATAAGTCTTTGTGGACCACTAGACTTTTCCGAGGCAGGCAAATGGGAACAGCATTTGCAAATGTATGAAGGTATGGAATAGCATAGTATGTGTGGGCAATAGTAATATAGTTTAGGTTTTGCTGTGAGTTACACAAGTAGACTGCATCTAGATAATTAAAGAACTTTTTATAATTCTTGTTTTTGTTCTTGTTTTTTATTTATTTATTATTCATTTTTTTTAGAAAGGAGGGAGAGAGAGATAGAGAGAGAGAGAGAGAGAGAGAGAGAGAAGAGAGAGAGAAGGGGGGAGGAGCAGGAAGCATCAATTCCCATATGTGCCTTGACCAGGCAAGCCCAGGGTTTCGAACCGGTGACCTCAGCATTTCCAGGTCGACGCATTATCCACTGCGCCACCACAGGTCAGGCCCTTGATGTAAGTTTAATTTCATCTTGTAAGTATTAAGGAGTCTTTAGGGTTTCTGGGCCCAATTCTAATATGTGTATTGGGGGTGCTTCCCACACAACACCAAGCAATTCTCAGACACCAGCAGGGTATCTGAGAATTCAACTCATTCAGACACTGCCCAGAGATAGCATCAGATTCCAGAAGTTAAGGGTTCAGTCCCATAAGACTGTTCCTTTCCCTACTCCCACCCCCTAACTTCAGGCACCAATTTTAAGCCCTAGATGCTACCTGAGCTCTGACTTCCAAGCTACAAATTGGAAATTCCAAGGACTCTCTCCAACTCAGGATTCCAATCTCAAATACAGGTTGTTACCTGTACTTCTGACTGATTGGCTATAAATCAGAGGTTCCTACAACACCCTCCTTGGGTTTGATTAATTTGCTAGAGTGACTCACAGAACTCAGAGAAGCATTTGACTTACTAGATTACTGGTTTACTCTAAAAGAATATGAAAGAAACAGCCCAACAGAAGAGATGAATAGGGAGAGTTATGGGAAAGAGAGCTCAGAGCTCCCATACCCTCTCCAGACACGCTCTTCTTCTCAGATCTCCATGTGTCCATCAACCTGGACACTCTTGGAACCCTGTGCTTTTAGGTTTTTATGGAGGCTTCATTCCGTAGGCTTGATTGATTAAGGCATCCATTAGTGACTTATTTAACCTCCAGCCCCTCCCCTTAGGGAGGTTGGTGTGAGGAATACTGGAATTTCCAACCTTCTAATCATGTGATTGGTTCCCTTGCAAGCCAGGCTTCAGCCCTCTGTTACCTAAGAGCATTCCAAAAGTCATCTTATTAACATAAAAAGGGCCCCCGGCTGGGTAGCTCAGTTAGAGCATTGTCCTGATACGCCAAGGTTGCGGGTTTGATCTTCACTCAGGGTACATCATAGAATCAACCATTGAACGCATAAATAAGTGGAACAACAAACTGACATTTCTCTTTCTTTCACTCTCTGTCTCAAATCAATAAATTAAAAAAAAAAAAAGATAACAAGACACCAGTATCACTCTTAGAATAGGAAATCCAAGGGTTCTGGAAGCTCTGTGTTAGGAATGGGGGACAGAAACCACATAAATATTTCTTATTATGAATCACAATATCATAGGGAGCCACTGAGCTTTTTTTGCTAGATAAATTTAATAGCAATCGGATTAAGCGGCCCTGAAATTCAGACCTTACTGAAAATGTGAAGTTGGTCTTCAGCTTTATTAAGCCCAGCACCGTTTGTTCCAGGAGAGGCACGCTTCACCCTCCTGGAGAGCCCTCTGTTTGACTCCACTGGAGGTCCACAGCTCTGACCCTCCACAGCACTAAGTAAATACTGGGGAGGAGGCATCCAGGCAGGGATGTGGCCTCAGAGGATACAAAGTAATGACTATGGAACAGCAAAAACAAAAATGCAACCACATCAGTGGGTTGTGTGGGTTTGCGTTAGTACTTCCCTTGGTGAAACAAACTTTTATCCCAAGTGCCTGGGCTCATACTTTTTCTTTCATTGTCCTTTGAAAACCTGGCAGATTGTGAAACTGTTGGGCAAAAAAACAACAACAACAACAAAAAAACAACTCCCTTTCTTGATCAGGTTGAATCAGGCACAGATATTCATAATCATAAGACTGTATTTTCTATCTTTCCACCCTCCCCCTTGCTTTCACTATTATTCCTCCCCAGGAAAAAAAATAATACACACAAAACAACATACATATAACGAACACTGCTTTCTCTTCTGTGGTAGCTACAACTGAAGATGCTTGGTCATGGGCTTGCCTGCCATCCAGTGTTTGCATTACAAGTGATGAGAAAGCGTCTACTGTGGTGTATCCTTTCTATCTGGGGTCATCTGCAACCCCGCTGGAGCTGGGGTGCATGTTCCTGCAGAGCCCTATCCTCAGACCTTGCAGTTTCTCTGTGAACCCTTGTCCTGAATACTCTTGGCAAAAGCAAAGAACATTGCAGCCTAGAATTCTGCTATGTCCAAAATATTCGTGTTCTCTTCCATACAGAAATGCTTTCCTAAAAAGACCTTATGTAGTATTTGGTGTGAAATAATTAATTATTGCCTTCCATGTCTTTTGTGAAATGTGCCATTTCCAACAATTAGAGGGAAAAATGCTATACTGAATGACTTTTAGGACAAGTCTTCGGGTGAGCTAAGGAGAAGAAAGTAGTATTTGTTCAGCATCTACCAAATGCTGTATACTGCTGTATGCAGACACAGGCAACATACCCAGTCTTCACAACAACCTGTAGCATCAATATTATTCATGATGAATAGACGGGGAATCTGAAACTTAGAGAGAGACGATTTGACCAGATCACACAGCCAATAAAAAACAGAGCTGGGTTTTAAACCTAGGTCAGTTATGTCCCAAAGATTAAGCTCTTAACCACAACATTACTAAGTCACACAAATATTTTATTTAATTTTGACATTGTTGTGTGGCAATTCCCTCCACCATCTGAAGTCATTAAAATTCACACGATAGTTCAGATGATGTTGCATTAACAGAGATAGTACATGTTACCCACATGGCGTGGAAATATATAATGGAATTGTTATTCATGTTCCATCAGGGTTTTACAAAGATATTTTACCATGTTCCAATACTTTTAAAATCAAGGTGGAGAAACAAAACTTAAATTAACTATTAACCTTGCTGGATAAATCAAGGGGCCTCCTGCTCTGAGGTTTTAGGCTTCTGCCCACCCTGGGGGCTCCTCTTCTGATATCTTCATATTCACCTTCCCATCCAGGATACATGAAGATTTTTCTTGTATTTTTTGTGTGTCTGAGATTTTCTTAACAACCTAGGAAGGTAGCAGGGGAGGTTGCCATTTATTTTTACTAGGAACTTTTGGGATTTCTCCTTCTAATTGTTATTCTTGGAGGTGAAGCATTTCTCCTAACGAGGCCTAACTCCTCAGTATTCCAGAGTTAGACTTGGGACTCTTTAAGACCAAACGCTCATGTTCTTATTAAGCGTTTATGGATTCTATCGCCCTCAACCACCCACACATTGTTGGCTTTGCCTTCTGCTGTGAGGTTGGAACATGAAACAGACTTTGATTACAGTGTACTTGTCAACTGTTGAGTCCCCTCAAAAGACCACCAGAAAAATCTGTTGATCAATCAGAGCTAGTTAATCAGGTTTCTTATGGGGAAGATGAACACCATATTGACAATCTTAGTAGTGTCTCAGAAGGGAAGTCAGAACAGAGTATTTATAGGTTTTAGGTCCTGGGCTGGGTGAATTTTAGGTGTTGTTTGCCAACCAGAGAACTTGTTGGGTTTGGCAGAATTTGTGATATAATAGGTTTGGATTTCTGGACACTGGGAGATGAAGGAGTTGAAGCAAGTCTTGTTGAGCAAGCTGGTTAGTCCTGATAAAGTAAGAAACTTCAGTTAGTCACAGTTTTGTCTTTTAGGAGCTAGTATTACCTGGAGCAAGTAGAAAAGTCCTTTTTGCTTGTTTTCAGTATGGCTAACATGAAGAAAGTATACCAGATGCCAATATTGTGTAATACAGAAACAGGAAAGCATGTTGGCTTTAGTTATCAACATCAAACTTTACTTATTAATTTTTTAACCTGGTACACTGGCATGCAAAGTATAATTGAGCCACTTGGTGAGAGAAGTAGCTTTTCCCCCTCCTTCTTTTAATAATTCTGATTGCATCAAGGAGAAAGTCAATCATGTCCATTTAAATCACCTCCCACCCAACATCCTCTTACATATTTTTGGTAGTATGTGTTTCACCTTTTTGGAAATACCATCAATATTTCTTAGTAGGAGTTAAGGAGCGCAGAGTAGAACATAATTTGGTATCACCCACTCTAATGCAGCAATTTTCAACCTTTTTCATCTCATGGGACACATAACACATAGACTAATTACTAAAATTCCACAGTACACCAAATATATATATATATATATATATATATATATATATATATATATATATTTGCCAATCTGACAAAAAATTAGATACAATTTTGATTTAGTCACACCAAACAGCTATCATTGTGTTGGCTGTTGTCATTTTTTTCTTTGACAACCTAAGGGAAAAGGGCCAGTGCCCTTGACTAAATAGGCAGGTATTGCATGTTTTAAACATTCTTGCAGCACAGCAGTTGAAAATTGTTGCTCCAGTGTTATCTTCTTATTTAAAACAGTTGCAGAAAATCCAGACTGTAGGTTGGGCTAGAGAAAAGCAACTATAACTGAAAATGGTTTCTGGGAGAACAAAAGCCACAATTTTGAAATTTTGGATTTTATTTCTTTTATTGAATACCTTTTCTTTTCTAGGAAAAAAAAAAAAAGGCAAGTGAAGCATTTTCTGTGTTAAGAAATTGAAAACTTGGTCATTTTAGTGCCTGAATTCCTTCAAATATTGAGCTTAAAATTTCTACTTTTTTTTTTTTTTTTTGCATTTTTCTGAAGCTGGAAACAGGGAGAGACAGTCAGACAGACTCCCGCATGCGCCCGACCGGGATCCACCCGGCACGCCCACCATGGGGCGATGCTCTGCCCACCAGGGGACGATGCTCTGCCCATCCTGGGCGTCGCCATGTTGCGAGCAGAGCCACTCTAGCGCCTGAGGCAGAGGCCACAGAGCCATCCCCAGCGCCCAGGCCATCTTTGCTCCAATGGAGCCTTGGCTGCGGGAGGGGAAGAGAGAGACAGAGAGGAAAGCGCGGCGGAGGGGTGGAGAAGCAAATGGGCGCTTCTCCTGTGTGCCCTGGCCGGGAATCGAACCCGGGTCCTCCACACGCTAGGCCGACGCTCTACCGCTGAGCCAACCGGCCAGGGCCTAAAACTTCTACTTTCTGAAACATATTAAATTAGATAAATGGATCCTTAGTAGAATAAATATAATTTTCACTAGAGGACAAATTATGCATTATAATTTCTTTAGAAGGGAAATAAAAGCTTGTTTCAGTTTTATAAGCAGAACAGTGGAAAAACAAATATTGAATTCTGGGGAAAAGTTTATAGATCCCCAAAGCTGCTTTTCTGTAATTGTGAAACCTAAATTGTAATTGTGGTGGTGCAGTAAAAACATTTCTACAATAATATTTTTCAGAAAAGTTATTCAAAGAACCAACTTCCATTTGACTCCTATGCTATTTGACTACCACTTCACTGATTGTGAAGGAAGAGCCCCACCCTTCTTCTCCTGAAGTGAATTAGACCTCCTTTCTTCCCTTGGGATTTTACTTTTGGTTTGGGAGGAATTCTCAGTTAATAAATCTTTGCACACTGTGGTATATGGACACAGCATGAGCAAACTTTCCACTCGACCAGGCACGAATATGAACTGAAATACGTTCTGTCCCCAAGAATCCAGCTTCCTGAACTTTCAGCCCTCAGTGTCACTCAGTGTGTCACTCTGATGGCACATTCCCCGTTAAAGTCTGAACAGGATCTGAGACTCACTGATACTAAAAAGTCTTGGGGTGGGTGGAGAGTACATCTCAAACATGAAAACCATTCTTTGGCATCTTGAGTTTTTTTCTTTTTTAAAACAAATAAACATAGGATGTTATGTTTATAGGCATCTACCACAAATATACAAATTGTTGTTCAATTTTTACTATGAGATTCCAATAAAAATTCTAACACAGCTGATTTTTAGAATTTATAGGAAAGAGATAATAGACAAGAATAGCCAAGATAATCCTTATGGAGAAGAGCTTGGTAGAAGGACTAACTTTACCAGTTGTCAAGATTTCTTATGAAGCTATAGAAACTAAGACAATGGGATCTTGGGACAGAATTAGATGAATGAAATAGAGAATCCAGAATCATACCCACACTGAAAATGGTTTCTGGGAGAACAAAAGTCACAATTTTGAAATTTTGGATTTTATTTCTTTTATTGAATACCTTTTCTTTTCTAGAAAAAAAAAAAAAGGCAAGTGGAAGCCCAGGTCAGATAAGTGTAGTGTAAGTACGATTATGTGATTTTCTGTGTTAAGAAATTGAAAACTTGGTCATTTTAGTGCCTGAATTCCTTCAAATGTTGAGCTTAAAACTTCTACTTTCTGAAACATATTAAATTAGATAAATGGATCCTTAGTAGAATAAATATAATTTTCACTAGAGGACAAATTATGCATTATAATTTCTTTAGAAGGGAAATAAAAGCTTGTTTCAGTTTTATAAGCAGAACAGTGGAAAAACAAATATTGAATTCTGGGGAAAAGTTATAGAATCATACCCACACAAGTATGAAACTATTATTATTATTATTATTATTATTATCATTATTATTTTAGGTAGAGAGAGAAAGGAAAGGAGAAAGAGAGGGAGAGAAAAGCATCAACTCTTTAATCCACTTATGCATTGATTGCTTCTCATACATGCATTGATCTGGGATCGAACTGGTGACCTCAAGCTCAAGTCGACAACCCTGTGCTCAAGCTGGTGATCCCATGCTCAAGCTAGTGACCCCAGACTTTAGCTGGAATCCTTGGGTTTCAAACTGGTGACCTCAGTGTTCCAGGTTGATGCTCTATCCGCTGTGCCACCCCCGGCCAGGCTAGAAATCTTATTTTTGACAGGAGTGACATTGCAAATCAATGGAGAAAAAATAAAATATTGAACAAATGGTCCTAGAAACATTATGCATATAGGAGAAAATTGAAAATGAATCTCTACCTTATACCATATCAAAAATTAATTCTACATTAATTGTGTGTTTACAAGTGAAATAAAAATGATTAAGCTTATTAGAAAAAACTAGAGAAGAATATCTTTATTACAGGTAGCACAGGAAACTCTTGAGTTATAAAGAACACAAAACAGAGAGATGATGGGTATGCAACATAATTAAATGTCAAAATAACCTGAAGATATTTTCTCTGAACACATGTACCCTGATTTATTAATATCACCCCATTAAAATTAATAATAATAAAAAATACATAAAAAAAACATAGAGAGATGAATACATCTGACTATTTAAAAATGCCTAATCACATGTGTCATTACTTTTAATTTCTTTCTTTTAACAATCTAATGAGTCCTAGGCCCATGGTAGGCACTGGGGATTGAACATGAAGAATGCAGGCAGTGTGGGAAGGAAAGATGTATTTGGCAAATAATTTTAATTTGCGCAGTTTTTTTAAAGAAGGACTTCAAGGAGCCTTAATTTCCTTGGAGCACCAGGAAAGGCTTGTGGGATGGAGAAGATTGAGTCAGAGGGAGCGGAGGACATTGGGGTGGGCGGAATGGAGTGTGCTCAGCCAGGGGAGAGCAGACTCAAAGGTTCTGAGAACCTACAATATGGTCAACGAGTTTGAAGAGGGGAGAGCCAAAGGGAGGAGAGCAGAGGGTGAAACAGGAGAAGTGGCAAGGCCAGATTATGTACGGCCTTGTGGCCATGGTCAGCATTTTGAACTATACCTAAGAGCCATGGCAGCCATTTAAAAAAAAAATTAGAACAATGATGATCAGATTGGCATTGTCCCATAGCAAACAGAGAAAGCATGAGTGGGTATAGGGAGAACCCACATTGTTTTTCCTTTTCCCTTTTCCTTTCCCTTAGGTGCTGTTTCCCAACTGTATTTTCTAAACTAGGGAAGGAAGGAAGCGTTAAAAAGAACAATGTATTATATAAATAATATAATAATAATCATATTATTATTAATAACTGTAGTTAATATTTTCAGAGCACTTAACGCTGGCCAAGAATAGTTCTAAAGACTTTACATATATTAATTATTTTAACTGTTTTATGTGGTGGATACTATCTTGATCCTTGTTTACAGAAGGAAGTTCATCAGCTTGCCCCAGGTTACCCAAGAGCTGAGAATTAAACCTGGGCAGGTACGTTCTAGAGTCCATGCTCTTAAACACTACAGGATTTAAACACTACAGAAATTAGGAGAAATAGTAGAGCAACTGTTTGCGTGCACTCTTTAGGAAACCATTCTCAAACTCAACTAAGACCCAATGGATATAAAATGCTGAGTCTGTTACAACCACAGAGATCAGTGATGAGCATGACCAGGTCACATGCTTGCCTAGCCAGAATGGCTGACCTAACACTGAGATGCTGCCAAAATCAATGGACAGTCTTGTCAATACATTCAAATAAAATTTGAGGTGGACTTGGGCAACAGTTCTGTTCATGAGTCTAGGTACAGCTAGGAAAATGAGATTTGTCATCTTTGCTTGACTGTACCAAATGCCACTCTGGCCTAGAGTATTGCCCATCTACTTCCTTCAGCAACTGAGGCAATGCTGAGATTGTGTGGCTAATTTCCACGGCAGCCATGGTTTAGATATGAACCAAATCACACACGTGCAAATGCACTGGCACCCAAGTATGTACGTTTACTCACAGATATGCTCACGCTCCTGTGAACAAGACTTCCCTAAGGCATTGGAAGACCTTGCCCTTCCAGAGCGTTGTCTCAAGCAACTTTCCAGGAACAGTTAAGGTCTGTGCTTACAACTACTGCCATAGTCTAAACACCCTGTGGAGTCTGCATAGGATCTGTGAGGTTCCACAAAGCCAGGAGGATTCACTGTGAGAAACTTCAGACTAGGATGGCCACAGGAAGGGAAAGCCCACTGTAAACATGGAAGTGGAGTCACTTCCTGGGGTGGCTATTGTTTTAACACAGTACTTATTAACACATCTCTTTTTCATTCACTGCTATTTTTTCCTTCTCTCCATCCACTGTCAGTAGGATTGCAGCCAGGGGTCCTGTCTGTGAACTGCCTTTCATTAGCATTGTCTCAGATGTGCTTTGTCTGTTGTGATTCCAACTACACGTGACCATTGATGGAAGGCCAATGATGTACACATGGATGACTAGGAAAAACAATTACAAAACACTATTAGCAACATTGGTTCATTTCCTTTGTGTGGGTCTGGGAACACATAGGTGTCTCTGCCTTTCTCTGAATGTCCTATGATACATATCAGAGAAGTGTGATCATTGCTTCTATTTGCTGGGACTTTCCACTTAGCCATTTCACTCAGTCCAATAATCAGTCAACTCAGCTGTGAGCAATTCAGTCCTCCACAAATTGCCTTCCAAAGGAGTCACTAACAGATCTCACCAGCTGAATCATATTGACAAGAACTCAGCTTGAGACATTTTTCTTGTCCAGAAGGCAAGGTCTTTTGGACTCATATGTTCTAAGATCCAGCACCAGGGAAGCAGCTCAAAAAGCACCACAGAAACATGGGAAGAACTGAATTGTCTCACTTCCAGACAAGAGCTGGAGGGGTAGCTTCCTCCCAGTCAGAAGTTTTGCATTTATTATTACTGTTTTAAAAACAACACTGGGTGGTCATGTACAAAGAGTAATGCCTCCCATCTCCCGCCAGCATTCTGCTTTTATTGGGTTGTATTGGTGTTTCTCTTTGGAGACTGTTGAAGGGGGTCATGTTTGTCAGTCAGAATAGGTCTGGCGGGTGGTGCCAGGAACAGTGAATACTCACCTCCCCATTCCGCAACACACACACACACACACCTGTGAGAGACGAGCCAGGTTTCTGTTCTGTGCAGAATATCCCATAATCCTAACTGTGCTAAGTGCATTCTAGCAGTTCAGGACGCATTTGGCTTAAAGCAAATATACCATTTTCAGAGGAAAACCACTTCCCCCCTTGTAATGCTGGAGGTTGAGGCCAGGCAAGTTCGCATTGAATTCAGACCAACAGTAGAGGAACTGCAGAGCCTGAAAGCATTGGACCATACCTGTTTATTGGAGGCTTACAGAAACAAGCAGGTGAATGAACAAAGGAAAACCTGCTTTTCACAGAGGAGAGAAAGGGATCAGGAAAACTGCCCCTCATGGTGGCAGCTGAGGGTATAAGGCAGGGGTCCCCAAACTTTTTACACAGGGGGCCAGTTCACTGTCCCTCAGACTATAAAAAAAAAACCTATGAACAAATCCCTATGCACACTACACATATCTTATTTTAAAGTAAAAAAGCAAAACGGGAACAAATACAATATTTAAAATAAAGAACAAGTAAATTTAAATCAACAAACTGACCAGTATTTCAATGGGAACTATGGGCCTGCTTTTGGCTAATGAGATGGTCAATGTGCTCCTCTCACTGACCACCAATGAAAGAGGTACCGCTTCCGGAAGTGCGGCGGGGGCCGGATAAATGGCCTCAGGGAGCCGCATGCGGCCCATGGGCCATAGTTTGGGGACTCTTGGTATAAGGGAACCAGGAGTGGCAAGAAAGCAATCTAGGAGAACTGCCACTGAGGTAAAGCACCCATAGCTTTTCACAGAGACACACACGTGGCTTTCTGCCATATGCTCATGCACTAATTGTGCAATGTGCTTGCAGCTGGAAAACAGTGAGCAAGCCTAACACAGCTGTTTTCCCCACACTCCTTTATTAATGGATGGAAGGAAGGAAGGAAGGAAGGAAAGAAGGAAGGAAGGAAGAAAGGAAGGAGGGAGGGAGGGAGGGAGGAAGAAGAGAGGGAGGGAGGGAGGAAGAAGGGAGGGAGGGAGGGAGGGAGGGAGGAAGGAAGGAAGGAAGGAAGGAAGGAAGGAAGGAAGGAAGGAAGGAAGGAAACCAGTTACTAGTTTAAACATTTGTTTTCTCCTTGTTAAAAAATAATAATAATAATAAAAAGTCTGTCCTGCTGGTCCTCATTCAACTTCTTTTCATCCTTCCAACCCCTTTCCTTCTGAAACAAACATGGAAACTTTCTACTTAACTTAGGAAGCAGTCCCAGAATCAAGAGGCTTGGTGCCCCAGAAGTCCTTGCTGTTTCTTCTTGGTCTTTGAATACACTTCCATCAGTGTAAATAATTGCAGCTTGTCTCTTCATGGACAGCATGATAAAGCTGACAGGCTGAATTCAATGGCGCAAGCCAGGAACATGTTTACTCATAAAACCCCAACTGAATACATGTCCCTGAAAAAATAAACAAGCCCACGTCTAAGAATAGGCAATGCTTTCCAAGTTTTTCATCGTGATCTCTGCTAAATCACATGTTCATTTCTGTGGCCTGCTCCATTTCCTGACCCGTCCTTCTTGGAAGTTGCTGGAGAGAACTCCTGCTCCCCTGAGCATGGGTGCTCTCTCTTCAAGCCCAGCTTCCTCCATACTACCTCCCATTGGGCATTTTCTCTGGTACTCAGCAGGCTGGCTCTCAGGAAACTGCTGAGTAAACCACTGGCACTAACTAGCGAGGCCTCAGCCCAAACAGCAGCAGTGATCTCAGCTCAGTGGCTGGCAGATTAAAGGTTGCCCTGGATTTCTGAGGAAATTCTCGTCAAGTTATTTTGGCAGCCCGCACTGTCCCCCAAACCGCGGCCAGCCTAGCCGCTGTGGACGAAGCCAACAGGCAGCTGGAGCATCTCTGGACGCTCACTGCAAAGCCCGCAAAGAGTTAAAAACTCCAGCCCTTAGGGGCCAGCCAGGCCAAGGTCGATGGGGTCAGCGCCGGCTTAAAAGGACGGCCCCCGCGCACTGGGCCTGCGCTCTGTACCCACCTGCCAGCCGCGCAGCGTGGACCCCGTCCCGCGCGCTCCCTCCTGCTGTGCGCCGAGAGCTTACAGCCCGGGCGGGCGCGCTGCAGCCCTCTGGAGAGCTGGGGGCCGTCTCTAGGGTTCTGAGTGTCCCCCGACACCGGGAAAAGTTCGGTGAGTGTGGGGAGCGGGGTCTTAGGGCCTGACGTGAGTGGAGGAGGGCGCTGAGGGCAGGGATGCTGGTGTGCTTAGCTATTAAACCTTTTGGTTGTTTTGCACCTGCTCTAAAAGCGAGGACTGAAAAGAGTTTTGCAAGAGGCTCACACTAGATTTAGATTCTCAGAGTGTTGAATTGGAAAGGACCTTAGGGCAGTGCTATTGGATGTGTAGTCCAAGGACTATTAGCATCTCCATCCCTTGGGACCTTATTAGAAATGCAAATTCACGGGACCTGTCCAAGGTGTGCTGGACCAGAACCTCTGGGTATGAGGCCCAGGAATGTGTGTTTTAGCGTGCCCTCCAGAACATTCTCCTGCAGCTAAAATTGGATAACCACTGAATTAATTAGAGGTTATTTAGTGTACCACTGGGGTCCCTCCCTCACTCCATGTGGGAATCCTCAAATAAACAGCAATGGGTGCATAGACAGGGAGCATAAGACATTAGATACAGGGTCTATTTACATATAATAAGAACTTTGAAATGCTCACGATTTGTGGCAATTGCTCTTCTTTTTCTCACTGTGAACTGTGATCTTTAAAATTTCCTCAAAACTGCAGCCATAGTTTAACAAACATTTCTGAGTTTCTACTTTGTGGAAGGCTCCAAACAAGGTTCTTTTAAAGTGAAGGAGGGTGTTATGTACTCCTAAATCTCCAGCCTGGTGGTGGTATATCTTTACTTCAACCAAGATCTTTGTAATTTGGTGGGGTTAACCCAGAATGCCAGGTTTGATATTTTGAAAGAGATGGATTTTCTTTGTGAGTTCTAAACAAAAATCCTTAAGAAAAATTCACATTGGCAAGACATATTTTTTGATCTTGGTATTGATTTTCACATGATACATTTTACAAATTGAAGGGAAAAGGATCCCGAGATTTCTTGTGAATCAAAGTGAGAAAGACAATTTGTCATCTTCTCTGAGGAGTCCGGTGCCAAAGCTCATGCAAACTCTGAGAAAAATCAGTTGCTATGGTAAAGCCGCTTAGAAACAAAGATGGATGCCCGGTAGACCCCAATTATGTTGTTCCCTGTTTTCTGAGGTTCTGAACCATTCCTGAGGATGAGGTAGGCTCGTCATCACTGCTGAGAGTACCTCACTCATGAGATATCTGATGATAAAGGGTCTGTGAATGGTTTACTATTGGTTATGTTTTTTTGGTTCGTCTCCTTTGGTGGCTTAGCATAAATATTAAGTCTAACTCCACCATTGACTCATTCTGAGACTCTGGAGCAAATCTGCAGGCATTTCTCAGTGTTCTCCTCTTTTCAATGAGTGGAGGCAGCACTTGATGTAGCACTTGCTAGCATTATTCCAAAGTTTCTCACCAGAGTTCCCTACTTGTTATAGGGTTACAATGGTGAATCTTTATTGACACTTTAAAGGAGAGAAGATACTTAATACAATGATCGCCTATTTAATTATGTTTTAAATAAAGTATGCAAAATATTTGTTTACAGATTTTGAAGACTAACTTCTGTTTGAAAACAACTTTGGAAATGCTGGTAAAATTGTAAGCCATTGCTAGGAATGTCATGAGCCTGTGAAAATAAACTTTGCCACTCTAAGGAGCCCCCCTCCTAAATTATGGCTGCCCACAAAGTTTGTTCATAAGTAACATAAGGGCATATAGTTAGCGTTCTTCTATAATGAAATATAAGGTTTATAAATATGTCTTGTTTTCAGTTATTTTATGTTGTATTATTCCTCCTTCAAGTTCAAATCATTTTCCAAAAGGGAATAATTTTTAACTCTGGAACGTTTACCCAGAACCCTCTACCTCTGACAGTGGAGGACAGGAATTCACTAGAGATGTGACCCTTTCATGGCATTGCAGTTTGCTTTGATGATGCCTTTGTCAATCTTGTAGGATCTCAGATCCAGGTCCTCTCTGAGCATGTGCAGAAGAGGAGGCAGTGGGTACTGACCACAGCTGGGGCCTAAGAAACAAATGAGATGCATGCCTACCTTATAAGGAAGGGCTAACTAGTAAGGCATTGGCCTTTGCCTGCATTTTTGTCACTCCTGTCAATTCCCAGTGCCCTGTTATGCCTTAGATCCCTCTGACCGCTGTGAATTCTGATCCTTCAAGCCACTTTTTGGGTGCTACTGTCATTCAAGACTTGGTCGGAGAGACCATTGTAAAATTTCACTGTAAAGTTCCATTGTAAAATTTGACGGGCCCAGGTGACACCTTGAGCTTTCTCCCTTAGCATGGTAAATTAATAATTATCCTGGAAGATAATAAGACAAAGAGAGCCGAATAGTGGGATGTGAGCTTTATAAAGTATAGTAGAAAGAACACCACCTGTGCAGTCAGATTGTAAGTTTTGGGGCCTCAGTTTCTTCATCGGTAATATGAACATAAAACAATCTACTTTTTCTGTGGGGTCATCCATCTTCTGAGTATATTTCAGTGACTAACTTTAGATACAGAGAAGGTTTGAAAATGAGCACATTGCCCTATCCATCAATATTAGAGGTTTTATTGATTAAAAAAGAGAAAATATTGTGTAATGAATAGGTGAGTCAAAAACCTCTGCAACATGGATGCAGGACAAGAATGGTTCTTTGGAAAATGGCAGGTGACAATGGTTGTGGTGGGTAGTGGTATGTACATGTGTGTGCACTGAGGAATAGAAAATGTGATAATAGGTTTCTGGGCAACTCAATGGCTCAAGGATGTTCAAGTCAAGCAGATAGGCTCCTGAAATAGGCACCTAGGTGTGAAATTGTAGTAATATTCATATCTCTGTCTAGGTCTTAAAGCAGTTTATATAAATGGTTATATTTAAATCTGACAGTAATTCTTAGAGGTAAAAAGATGTGTTTATTACCACTTTGTTGATGAGAAAGTTGAGGCTCAGAATTATTAAATCCTTACCCAAGAACACATGCCGTCAGTACCGAGTTACTCAGTCTAAACCTTAGCTTTTTGGACACCCAAGCGATCTCCTTAACAAAGAGTGGGGAGGTTGTAGAAGAAATGAGAGGATAAAGATAATTTTTCAAACTTTATATTAACCATTGCAATATAAGAAACATAATTTGGAAAGAGGGAGATAACAATCAAGTTTTGCCACCAGTATAATGATTTAAAGAGCCCACCTATCTGAGTTCAAATCAGAGTTTTATCCCTTACTTCCTGTGTGAACTTGGGTGAGATACTTAACATTACTTTTTTCCTTCTATCTCATAGGCTAGTAGTACTCACCTCATAGAGACTTTTTAAAGATAAAGAACAAAGTCTAGTGATAGGCATGTAATCAGAAATATGTAAGTGCTAGCTGTTTCAGATAGATCGTAGTTAAGAGAAACAATAAAAAATTGAGTTGAGATAGCTGACTACAAAATAAAATTTTTAAATATCAATAGCTTTTCTATAAAGTAGTGACATAGTGACAAGCAGCTTAAAGTATAATGAGAGGAAAATGTCATTGTCAACAATGAAGTACAGAGCAGCTGAGAACTATAAAAGTGAAATGCGTAGGACCAACTGTTGCATCTCTGAGCCTGAACTTGACTCTCCCCACCGCCCCAAACACACATTCAACAGCTGCACAGAAATCCCAATGCATCAGTATGGGTCTTATGCAACAATACTTTTAATAAAACGGAAGACATTTGTTGTATGTTAAACAAAGATTAAGAATTATTCCAGAAAACAGAAAACAATGACACCAAACTCGACAACATTAGAGAACCCAGGTTTTTATAAAGCAGGGACTCAAAGAAATGCAAGGGATAACGGAAGGCAAAGCAAGGGAAGCAAAAACAGGAAAATAATAAAACTTTTAAAAAACCCAAACCCAAATTAGGAGCAGCTGGATGCCAGTCAAAATTGTAGAAAATTAAATTTTGACTTAGAGGACAACTTTGGGAAAAATCTAATAGAATGAAGAAAATCAAGACAAACAAAAATGATTAGAAAGAATAATAGTGATGAGAAACAGAGACACAGCATAGGACTATGAGGACTTCTGGTGGAAAAAAATGACAAGAACTATAAAACATTGTATTTCTTTAATCCCAAATTATTAATTTCAAGATGCACCATTGATTTAAAAATAGCTGTTGGGAAATAAAAAGGAATGCTATTATATCAAATGAATGTGTCATTTATAAGACTTTTTTTTTCAATTTGAGGAAGACTAAAATTTGAAAAAAAGATATCTTTTAATTGAAGAAATATAGAATTAGATGAAAGGCTTCCCAAAGTAAAAGAACAGGAGAACTGGCAGATCGGAAGTCTCATTATGTTTCAGAAAAATAAATTAAGATTAGTATGGTGTTATTTAAGGAGAAAGGATAAACTATTTGAGCAGTAAAATAAGAAATAAATTAAACTGGCCATGTATATTATCTCAGCACCATCAGATTCCAGAAGACAATGATAAAGAGCTTAGAGGGAAAGTGAAAGGAATGAGACCCCTGAATTCCACAGGCACTTCTATATAGGACTCATACTGTATTTCTCTTAGGCAGCACTGACTTAGAGTGCTGTAGATGTCAAGTTGGAAAGCTATCAGAAAGACACTCTCAGTTATGCCAGACCTCAGTAAATGTAGACTGATCTGTTGCTACTCTAGTGCTTTAGGAGCACCAGCCTCCTCTCAGAGCTTGTTAAAAATGCAGGACCTCAGGTCCCACTCTAAGAGTGATAGTATATGGAGCCTGCGTTTTAACCAGAGGCGCAGGTAATTTTTGCGCACATTAAAGATTGAGAAACAATGTGTTAATTAACCAGTTCCTAAAAGTCATCCAGCCAAAGGCTTCCTAACTGGTGTGTATTTTATGGAGTATAGATGTGCTTTAGACATTGATCTCCTTAGCCTGGGCTGTGGGGTGGAAGACGTTGGTTCCAAGGACCTGAAGAACATTGTCATTTTCTGTGTGTACAAGTGATCTGTAGTTGTGCTGTCCATTATGGTAGCCACCCACCACTGGTGGCTACTGAGCAGTTAAAATGTACCGAGTCTGAATTAAGACGTGCTACAGGAGTAAAACACACACCGATATTGAAGACTTAGTAAGAAAGATGAATGTATAATGCTCAATATTTTTTTAATTGTTTACACATTAAAATTATAACGTTTTGGATATATTGAGTTAAGGAAAGTATATTATTTAATTTCATCTATTTCTTTACTAATGTGGCCACTAAAATTTTTTTAAATTACACATGTGTCTGGCATTATGTCTTAATTGGACAGTGCTAATCTGGTCACTTTAGGTGGCAAAAGGAAGAATCAAAATAAAGAACTGAAAGCCTGACCAGTAGGTGGCACTGTGGTTAGAGAGTCGGCCTGGGATACAGAGGACCCAGGTTTGAAACCCCTGAGGTTGCTGGCTTGAGCGTCGGCTCATCTGGCTTGAGCACAGGCTAACCAGCTTGAGTGCAGGGTCGCTGGTTTAAGCATGAGTTTATAGCCATAATCCTGTGGTCGCTGGCTTGAGCCCAAAAGTTGCTGGTTTGAAGCCCAAGGTCACTGGCTTGAACCCAAGGTTGCTGGCTTGAGCAAGGGGTCACTGGCTCAGCTGTAGCCCCCACCCCAACCCTGGCCAAGGCACATATTAAGAAAGGAATGAATGAACAACTAAGGTGCTGCAATGAAGAATTGATGCTTCTTTTTCTCTCTCCCTTTTTGTCTGTCTGTCCCTATCTGTCCCTCTCTCTGTCTCTCTCACTAAAATAAATAAATAAATAAACTGAAGAATGTATATGGACTTATAGGGCACATTAATTCCATAAATTTAAAGAATTCTACAGTTCTTTAAACTTAGAAATAAAATGGAAATAACTGTGGTATTGTGATCACAAAACAAAAAGTATAATTCTTTTTTTTTTTTTGTATTTTTCTGAAGCTGGAAACGGGGAGAGACAGTCAGACAGACTCCAACATGCGCCCGACCGGGATCCACCTGGCACGCCCACCAGGGGCTACGCTCTGCCCCTCCGGGGCATTGCTCTGCTGCGACCAGAGCTACTCTAGCGCCTGGGGCAGAGGCCAAGGAGCCATCCCCAGTGCCCGGGCCATTGCTCCAATGGAGCCTTGGCTGCAGGAGGGGAAGAGAGAGACAGAGAGGAAGGTGGGGGGGGGGGGTGGAGAAGCAAATGGGCGCTTCTCCTGTGTGCCCTGGCCAGGAATCGAACCCGGGTCCCCCGCACGCCAGGCCGACGCTCTACCACTGAGCCAACCGGCCAGGGCCCAAAAAGTATAATTCTTGAGAGAAAAACTACAGTGTGAAACATCTAAAGTTTAAAAAATATTTTTATGATAATAGATTGGGAGTCTCCCCTAGCCCCCATAAAATGCAAACAACAACAACAAAGAAACACAAAACAAAGAAGAGGAAGGGAATGTAGCAGACTAATTTTCATATCTTTCATGGGTGGGCGTCCTGAATATTATTGTTTCATTTCTTTTTGTTTATTTTTTAATTTAGAAAATTGAATTTAATGAGGTAGCATTGATCAATAAGAGTACATAGGTTTCAGATAAACATCTCTATAGCATTTGAACTGTCGATTGTTTTGTTTCTAAAGTTGATGAATGTAGTAATTGAAGTTGAAACATTTTATTTGCAAATAGTTTTACGTAGTTTGCTCTAAGTAAAAAGCTGATATATAACCTTGCAAATTAATGGTTAATGAAGGAGAAATAGAATAAAATGAAAATAGATGACAAGTCAAAGAGATTAAACAAAAGAAACAGTAGGGAAAAGTAAAGGATAATATCATATATAAAATAGAGATCACAGAAGTAAGCCCAAACATATACTGTATAATATAAAAATAAAAAAATTAAATTTTTCTCTTAAAAAAAGATTTACATATTGGATAAAAAAGCTGAATCTAGCCAAATGTTCTTTTATTTTTTTATTTTTTAAAATTTTATTTAGAAAATGAAATTTAACAGGGTGACATTGATCAGTAAGAATACATAGGTTTCAGGGTAACATTTCTTAGCATTTGAACGTTTGATTATGTTGTATACCCATCACTCAAAGTCAAATCATTTTCTGTTACCTTATATTTGTCTTGCTTTTACACCCTTTCCTCCCCCTCCCCCATTCCCTCCTCTTACACTCCCCTCCCCTCTGGTAACCACTTCATTTTTATCTATGTCCATGAGTCTGAGTTTTATATCCCACTTATCTGTGAAATCATATAATTCTTAGCTTTTTCTGATTTACTTATTTCACTCAATATAATGTTCTCAAGGTCCATCCATGTTGCCATTAATGTCATTATGCCATCATTTCTATGGCTGAGTAGCATTCCATTATATATATGTACCACATCTTCTTTATCCAATCCTCTATTGAGGGACACTTTGGTTTTTTCCATGTCTTGGCCACTGTGGATAATACTGCAATGAACATACAGGTGCATATGTCTTTATATACCAGAGTTTTCAAGTTTTGGGAGTAGATACCCAGTAGAAGGAATGCTGGGTCATAAGGTAATTCTATTCTTAATTTTTTGCTTTCTTCCATAATGGTTGTACTAATTTGCATTCCCACCAGCAGTGAACGAGGGTTCCTTTTTTTGCCACAGCCTCTCCAACACTTGTTATTACCTGTCTGGTTGATAATAGCCAATGTAACTGGTGTAGGGTAGTATCTCATTGTAGTTTTAATTTGCATTTCTCAAATAGCTAGTGAAGATGAGCATCTTTTCATATATCTGTTGGCCATTTGTATGGCCTCTTGGGAGAAGTGTCTGTTCAGGTCTTCTCATTTTTGAATGGGGTTGTTTGTTTATTTGTTGCTGAGCTTTGTGAGTTCTTTGTATATTTTGAATATTAACCCCTTATCAGAGCTGTTGTTCTTTACCAGAGATACATCTGAAATAAAGAGTTTTGGTAATTGACATTAGTGATTTGTAATCCAAGAGAAAGCAGGAATTATAATGTTATATCAGATAATGTTGTGATCGATAAAAAATGTATTAAGTGAGGAAATTGTACATGATTTTTTATGTCTTTCTTTTCCTTTCTTTGTGTTTCTTTCTTTTTTTCTTTTTTTTTTTTTTTTGTATTTTTTTGAAGCTTGAAACGGGGAAGAGACAGTCAGACTCCCGCATGCGCCCGACCGGATCCACCCGACACGCCCACCAGTGGGCGACGCTCTGCCCACCAGGGGGCGATGCTCTGCCCCTCCGGGGTGTCACTCTGTTGCGACCAGAGCCACTCTAGCGCCTGGGGCAGAGGCCAAGGAGCCATCCCCAGCGCCCGGGCCACCCTTGCTCCAATGGAGCCTCGGCTGCGGGAGGGGAAGAGAGAGACAGAGAGGAAGGAGAGGGGGAGGGGTGGAGAAGCAAATGGGCGCTTCTCCTGTGTGTCCTGGCTGGGAATCAAACCTGGGACCTCTGCACACCAGGCCGACGCTCTACCACTGAGCCAACCGGCCAGGGCTCTTTCTTTTTTTTTTTAACCATTATGATTTGGGAGTTGACTATTGACCAAGCAACAGTGGAGACTGAAGAGACCTCAGTGAGCCAAAGCAGGTAGCCTTCTCTGATCAAACTTATGATCCAGTGGTAGCCTAAACTACAGTCAAAGCTCACATAATAATGGCCAACAAATGATGATATAGTCCACAGTGACTATAAAACTGTCACAAACCTTATGAAATAACTAGCGTGGTATAGAAAACTATAAAGCAAAAACTGTAGGAAATAAGAGGGAATCAATAAAAATACAGTGCAGGGGAAATGTTGAGGCACTTATCCTAGCCCTTGAGAAATTTGATAGGTAAAAATAAATACTCATGACCTAATAGATTAATAAAAAACTCTAATCATCAGTTTTAAAAAAAAAGGTATTACCAAAAAACATGCACTTCCCAGCCACCAGTTGCAAACCAGCATCTGCTTAGTGTGGCATGAATGTAATGCAGTGGCCTCAGGAATAATCCAGCAAGTAGCAGTGCTGAGAATATTGTTCCTGAACTCTAATACCAATTGTTTATAATTCTGCTATTCAAGTTTTAAGAAAATAACAATAGCTTACAAGTATGGCATAAAATTTTGGATTTATTCTTGGAGCCCTCAGATTTGTACCACGGTGGGGCTAGTTTAGCTCAGTCCTCAGGTTTGACTCTATTTTAATTTTAAGACTCAGTTGACATTCAGCTAATATAGATTATAACTCACTGATGCATAGGAAATCTTCAAGAGGAATGTATGCAAACAAACAGGTATGAGCTTTACCTCTAAGCAATGGGAATATAAGTCAGATGGTTTATCAACAAGGAGGTGTAGTGGAGGAATTCATGCAGCTAGGAAGGAACAGATTGTTAATGACATTGGTTAGAATGGCCAGTTCATTGGGATAATAAAAAGCAGGACAAGTTGGTTTTATTATTGTTTTCAATGTCTCTGTGCACCTCTTCATGTCTATCTGTAGCCTAGACTACTCCCTCCACCTTCCCTGCTATACCAGTCTTATGACCACATAATTTATCATTCAAACTGGGTATTTAAAAATTATATATTTATTGAGGTATAATTTATATACTATATAATACATTCATTTTAACTGTACTATTAGAACTGTTTTGGCAAATGTATACTTCTGTGTAACCCTAATCAATACACAGAGTATTGCCATCATCCTTAAAAAGGTCCCTCATGCCCAAACTAGGGCGCTTTTTTTAGGTTCACAACAAAATTGAACACGAAGTAGTTCCCATATGTCTCTTGGACCCACACATGCACACACATAGCCTCACACTTATCTATATCCCCCACCAAAGCTATGCATTGGTTACAGTTGGTCAATATACATTGACATATAATTATTATCCAAAGTCCATAGGGTACATAGTGTTCATTCTTGGTGTTGTGCTTTCTATAGTTTGACAAATGTATAATGACATGTATCCACCATTGTAGTATCATGCAGAATAGTTTATTCATTGCCCTAAATTCTTCTGTGATCTGCCTGTTTATTCCTCTCCCTACATAAACTCCAACAACCACTGTTCTCTTTACTATTTACATTGTTTCCTTTGCCAGAATTTCATATAATTGTAATCAAACAGTACATAGCCTTTTCAAATTGGCTTCTTTCACTCACTACTATGCATTTAAGGTTCCTTCATGTCTATTCATGGTTGATAGCTCATTTCCTTTTAGCTCTTAATAATATCCCATTATGAACCACAGTTTATTTATCCATTCACCTACTGAAGAATAGCTTGGTTGCTTCCGTTTGGTGATTATGAATAAAGCTGCTATAAACATCTGTTTTTGTGTTTGTGCATGGACGTAAGTTTTCAACTCACTTAGGTAAATACTAAAGAACATGATAACTGGATTGCAAAGTAAGAATATGTTTTGTATTGTAAGGAAACGCCAAACTGTCTTCTAAAATGGCTATACTATTTTTGCATTCCTACCAGCAATAAATGACAGTTACTGTTGCTCCATATCTTTGCTAACATTTTGGTTGTCAGTATTTTGGATTTTCTATATTCTTATAGATGTGTAGTGTTATCTCATTCTTGTTTTTTTTGACAGAGACAGAGAGAGACAGACAGGAAGGAAGAGAGATGAGAAGCATCAATTCTCTGTTGCGGTACCTTAGTTGTTCATTGATTGCTTTCTCATATGTGCTTTGACTGGGGGCTTGGGGGGGGGTGCTACAGCAGACCGAGTGACCCCTTGCTCAAGCCAGAGACCTAGGGATCAAGCTGGTGAGCCTTGCTCAAACCAGAGGAGCCTGTGCTCAAGCTGGAGACCTCGGGGTTTCGAACCTGGGTCCACCACATCCCAGTCTGACGCTCTATCCACTGCGCCACCACCTGGTCAGGCTATCTTACTTTTATAATTTGCAATTCCTTAATGACATGGTGTGGAGTATCTTTTTATATGCTTATTTGCCATTTAGTGTATTTTCTTTGATAAGGTTTCTGTTTAGATCTTTTGCCCATTTTTTAATTGGGTTGTTCATTTTCTTACTGTTGAGTTTTAAGAGGTTTTTGTATATTTTGGATAACAGTCTTTTATCGGATGTGTCTTTTGCAAATATTTTTCCCAGTCTGTGGCTTGTCTTCTTATTCTCTTAAAAGTGTTTTTTTTATAGAACAGAAGTTGTAATTTTAATGCAGTAGTTTATCCATTACTTTTTTTTTTTTTTTGAAGCTGGAAACGGGGAGAGACAGTCAGACAGACTCCTGCATGTGCCCGACCAGGATCCACCCGGCACGCCCACCAGGGGCGATGCTCTGCCCACCAGGGGGCGATGCTCTGCCCCTCCGGGGCGTCACTCTGCCGAGACCAGAGCCACTCTAGCGCCTGGGGCAGAGGCCAAGGAGCCATCTCCAGCGCCCGGGCCATCTTTGCTCCAATGGAGCCTTGGCTGCGGGAGGGGAAGAGAGAGACAGAGAGGAAGGAGGGGGGGTGGAGAAGCAAATGGGCGCTTCTTCTATGTGCCCTGGCCGGGAATCAAACCCGGGTCCCCCCGCACACCAGGCCGACGCTCTACCACTGAGCCAACCGGCCAGGGCCTATCCATTACTTTTTATGTATCTTGTCTTTGGTGTTGTATCTAAAACGACATCATCAAACTCAATATCATATAGATTTTCCTCTCTTTTACCTTCTAGGAGTTTCAGTTCTACATTTTACGTTTAGGGTTGTGCTCCATTTTGACTTAATTTTAGTGAAAGGTGTAAGGTCTGTGTCTAGATTAGCTTTTTGCATATAGATATCCAGTTGTTCCAGCACAATTTGTTGAAAAGACTGTCATTTCTCTGTTGTATTGCCCTTGCTTCTTTGTCAAAGATCAATTGACTCTATTTGTGTGGGTATATTTTTCTGTTCTGTTGCATTGATCTGTTGGTTTATTCTTTCACCAATACACTGTCTTGATTATTGAGCTTTATAGGAAGTCTTGAAGTCAGGAATGTCAGAGCTCTGACTTTGTTCTCTCCTTCAATATTGTGTTATCTATTTGGAGTCTATTACGTCTCTGTATACATTTTATAATTGGGTTCTCAATATCTACAAATACTTGCTGGGATTTTGATTGGGATTGTGTTGAATCTATATAAGTTGGGAATAACTGACATTTTGACAATATTGAGTCTTCCTGTCCATAAAAATGAAATATCTCTTCATGTATTTACTTATTTAATCAAAGTTTTATAGTTTTCCTCATTTAAATTTTGTACATATATTGTTAAATTTATACCTAAGTGTTTAAGATTTGGCCATGCTAATGTTAAGTGGTATTATGGGTTTTTTTGGTTTTTTTTTACAGGGACAGAGAAGGAGTCAGATAGGGGTATAGATAGGGACAGACAGACAGGAACGGAGAGAGATGAGAAGCATCAATCATCAGTTTTTTGTTGCGACACCTTAGTTGTTCATTGATTGCTCTCTCATATGTGCCTTGACTGCGGGCCTTCAACAGACTGAGTAACCCCTTGCTCGAGCCAGTGACCTTGGGTCCAAGCTGGTGAGCTTTTTGTTCAAGCCAGATGAGCCCGGGCTCAAGCTGGTAACCTCGGGGTCTCGAACCTAGGTCCTTCCGCATCCCAGTCCGGCGCTCTATCCACTGTGCCACCGCCTGGTCAGGCAAGTGGTATTATGTTTTTAATTTCAAATTCCAATTGTTCATTGCTGGAATATAGGAAAACAATTGACTTCTGTATATTAGCTGCAACCTTAGTCTCAGGAGGGTTTCTTTTTATTCTTTAGCATTTTCTAATAGATAATCATATCATCAAAATATAAGGACAGTTACATTTCTTCCTTTCCAACTTGTATGTCTTTTATTTCCCTTTCTTAATGCATTAACTAGGACTTCCAGTACAATGTTAAAAAGAGTAGTGAAAAGCACCATTTTTGCCTTGTTCCTAGGCTTAGTGAGAAAGTGTCTAATTGCTCACCATTAAGTATGATTTTACCTATAGATTTTTTGTAGATGTTCTTTATCATGTTGAAAATGATCCCCTCTAAGAGTGCAGAGAGGTGTTTTTTTCCTTATAGATGAGTTTGGATTTTGTCAAATGCTTTTTTCTGCCTCTATTCATATGACCATGTAACTTTTTTTTTAACCTGTTTAGATAATGAATTACATAAATGGATTTTTGAATGCTGAACCAGTCTTACATACCTGAAATAAATTTCACTTCATCATTGTGTATAATTCTCTTTATATATTGTAGGCTTTGATTTGCTAACATATTTTTTAAGTATATATTTAAAAATCTACATTCATGAAAGTATATTTGGTCTGTAGTTTTCTTTTCTTGTAATATCTTTATCTGGTCTTGATAGTAGAGTGATTCTGGCCTCATAGAATGATTTAAAAAGCATCCTCTCTCCTTCTAGCTCCTGGAAGAGATTGTAGGAAATTGGTATAATTTTTCCTTAAGTGTTTGGTATAATTCCCCAGTGAATCTAACTGGGCCTGCCTGGTGCATTCTGTTCTGCAAGATTATTATTTATTGATTTGATTACTTTAATAGATATAAACCTATTGAAATTGTCTATTTCTTCTTGTATGAGTTTTGACAGATTGTATCTTTCAAAAAATTGGTCCATTTCATCTGGGATATCAAATTTGTGAGCATAGAGTTGTTCATACTATTTCTTAACCATTCTTTTGATGACCATGGGATCTATAATGATGTAATCTCTTTAATTTCTTTCTTTCTTTCTTTCTTTCTTTCTTTCTTTCTTTCTTTCTTTCTTTCATTAAGTGAGAGGAAGGGAGGCAGGGAGGCAGAGAGACAGACTCCGGCATGCGCCCAGACAAGATCCACTCAGCAAGCCCCCTACAGGGCGATGCTCTGCCCTTCTGGGGCCACTGCACCATTGCTCAGCAACTGAGCTATTTCGGAGCCTGAAATGAGACCATGGAGCCATCCTCAGCTTCCACATGTCAGGCTGCCAGGCTGATGCTCTACCACTGAGCCAGCTGGCCAAGGCCTCTCTTTAATTTCTAATATTAGTAATTTGTGTTCTCTCTCTTTTTTTCTTAGTTAGCCTGGCTAGAGGCTTATAGATCTTTTTAAAATTTTTATTTACTGATTTTAGTGAGAGAAGAAGGAGGGGAGAGAGAAAGATAGATAGAGAGACAAAGAGACAGGAACATTGATCTGTTCCTATATGTTCCCTGACTGGGGATTGAATTGGCAACCTCTGCGCTTTGGAACAATGTTCTAACCAATCAAGCTATTCAGCCAGGGCTAGAGGCTTATAGATTTTATTTATCTTTTCAAAGAACTGTTTTGGATTTTGCTGATTTTCTATTTTCAATGTTATAGATTTCTGTTCCATTTTTTAAAAGGTTTTATTTATTCATTATAGAGAGGGGAGAGAGAGAGAGAAAGGGGGAGGAGCAGAAAGCATCAACTCCCATATGTGCCTTGACCAGGCAAGCCCAGTGTTTTGAACCGGCAACCTCAGCGTTTCCAGGTTGACACTTTATCCACTGTGCCACCACAGGTCAGGTACTGTTCCATTTTTAAATGATTACTTTTCTTCTACTTACTTTGAATTTAATTTTCTTTTTTCCCCTAAGGTGGATGCTTATATAATGTTTAAATGACTGATTTTAGATCTTCTTTTCTGATCTCTGCATTCAATACTTTAAATTTTCCTCTAAGACTGCTCTTGATGCATTCCACAAATTTTGGTAACTTGTTTTTCTTCTTCTCATTTTGTTCAAAATATTTTTAAATTTTTCTTGAGGTTTCTTTTTTGACCTATGTCAAAAAAGCCATGTCAAGAAGTTATTTAGGAGGGTGTTGTTTGATCTTCAAGTATTTAGAATTTTCTAGGTATCATTCTGTTATTGACATCTAATTTAATACACTGTAGTCTGAAAGCAGGCATTGTATGATTTCTAGTCCTTTAAATTTATTAAAGAGTGTTCTGTGGCCTAGAATATAATGTATCTTGGTGAATGTTTCATATGAGCTTTAGAAGATTGTATATTTTGCTATTTTTGGATGAAATATTTGATAGATGTCAATTATATCCAGTTAATGATGATGCTTATTAAGTTCAACTATGTCCTTACTGATTTTCTGTGTGCTGGATCTGCCCATTTCTGATGGAGGGATGTTGAAGTCTTCACCTCTAATAGTAGATTCATATACTTCTCCATCTAGTTCTATTGGTGTCTGATAGATAAATGGTTACTCAGCAGCCATCCCAAGAACAATGCAGGCCTGGAGGAGGAAGAAGGGCTTGAAACAGAACATTCTCATCTCTCACTGTAAGGTTATAGTTAATTTGCTTGCTATATTTTCTTAAGGGTGTCCTGGCCTCCCCTTTGAAATGCAGCAAGATGTTTGTGTTCACAGCAGGACCTGGGAAATGTCCTTGGGAGTAAACGTTTGGGAGGAACCTGACCTTAAGGTTAGGAAAGGAGACAGCCAGTCTTGAAGGAGGCTAAATCAGGAATCTTAAATCTTTACTTTGTATCCTGAGAAAAGGTCACAGATAATTCCCAGAGGTGCCAGGACCTGGTTGTTCCTGAGAGACACCTGACCCTGGCTATCTTGAAGATTTACCAAGGATACTAGATAGGACCACGTTGATTAGGCCTGTGCTACATTGGAAGAACTTGCAAAGGAGGTGTTCAGCTGAACCCCCACCTCCTACTCATCAAGTTAGTGATCAAGGCCATAGACCAAGATATGCTAATCTGTCCCTAGCCCCGATATCTAATGCTCCCTCCCACAGCTCAGGGCTGACACCCTTTGCTGGTCTCAGCCTGCTTGCACCCAGGGGCTTTTAAAATAAATTTTCCTCTTTGAACACACTAGCCTCATGTTTTCAGTTCAGCCCATATTTTCTGCCTTTGAGTGTCTGCCTCTCGTATTTTGATACTCTGCTGTTAGATGCATACACATTAAGGATTGCTATGTTGTCTCAGGAAATTCACCTTTTATGATTACGTAAGGCCCCTCTTCATCACTGATAAATTTTCTAGCTCTGAAGTCAGCTTGTTTGAAATTAATGTAGCTACTAATATTTTGTTGTAATTAGTGTTAGCATGGTATATCTTTGTCTATTCATTTTCTTTTAATCTATATGTAATTTAGAACATATACTAAATTAAATTTAATATAAATTTTATTGAATTTATATTAAAGTGGGCTTCAACAACATAGAGCTGTCTATCCTTTTGATATACTCTAATAATATTTCTTAGTGGATATAGTTAGGCCACTGACATTTAAAATGATTATTGATATAGTTGGATTAATATATCTACTATATTTGTTAGTTTTCTATTTGTTGTTCTTGTACCATGTTTGTATTTTTGTCTCCCACTCTTTTTCTGCCTTTTGATGTTTTTATAATATTGCATTTTCTCTCCCTTTTTAGCATATCAATTATCCTTCTTTTTATTTTATTTTTATTTTTTGGTTATCCTTCTTTTTAAAAAAGTATTTTTTTTAGGGTTGTCCTAAAATTTGCAATGTACATTTACAGCTAGTCTAGTTCACTTTCAAATAATACTATTTCACTTCAAGGGTACTTCAAGCACCTTATAATAACCAATTATCCTTAATTTCTTCTTCCTGTCCCTTGTATTGTTGTCATTCATTTCACATATATAAGCTATAATCATCAAATGCATTGTTGTTATTGTTTTTGAACAAACTATTATCTGTTATATCAATTAAGAATAAAAAAATAAAAGTTTTTCTTTTAATTTCATTTATTCCTTCTCTTGTGTTATTGTCTTCATTATAGTATTTTCTCATTTTCTGGCATCTGGGGTCTTACAGACTAGGAAGGGCCTGCCACTCTCCAGAATAAGCTAATTCCTAGGGATCCTTAAAGGATTTGTCTGCAAGCACTCCTTTGATATGCAAACCAATGAATCCTGAGTCCATACTCTCACTTGCTTCTTCTTAATTAGGTCTTGAATTCTGGGACACTCTCCCCCTATCCTAATTGTCCCAGTTCAAGGTGTTTGGCAACTAGGGATAACCTTTACAGTCCAGATCCTACTGAAATTACCCAAACTATCCACTCTAAGTCTGTTTAGCTTGCTTACCTTGCCTTACCCATTCCTTCCCAGGAAAACCACAATAAATGCTCCTGCCCACAATTCCTCTCTCTCTGTCTACTCATCAATCCTCAGTTCTTCCCGATGTGGCCCTGCATGGTGTGCCATGCTTCCTATTTCTAAGGGATTGTGAGTAAAATAAAAACTTCTTCCTTCATGATAATTATTTTGTATCTGGTACATGTTAGCCAATGAAAACAAATCCTGGGTACCATTAAAACATGAATCTTTATGTAGATCCAAGTTTCTGATCTATAGTATTTTGCTTCTCTCTAAAGAGCTTCTTTTTTTTTTTTAAAATAATTTAATTTTTTTAATGGGGCGACATCAATAAATCAGGATACATATATTCAAAGATAACAAGTCCAGGTTATCTTGTCATTCAATTATGTTGCATACCCATCACCCAAAGTTAGATTGTCCTCTGTCACCTTCTATCTTGTTTTCTTTGTGCCCCTCCCCCTCCCCCTTTCCCTCACCCTTTCCTCCCTTCCCCTGTAACCACCACACTCTTATCAATGTCTCTTAGTTTCACTTTTATGTCCCACCTACGTATGGAATAATGCAGTTCTTGTTTTTTTTCTGATTTACTTATTTCACTTCGTATCATGTTATCAAGATCCCACCATTTTGCTGTAAATGATCCGATGTCATCATTTCTTATGGCTGAGTAGTATTCCATAGTGTATATGTGCCACATCTTCTTTATCCAGTCTTCTATTGATGGGCTTTTTGGTTGTTTCCATGTCCTGGCCACTGTGAACAATGCTGCAATGAACATGGGGCTGCATGTGTCTTTACGTATCAATATTTCTGAGTTTTGGGGGTATATACCCAGTAGAGGGATTGCTGGGTCATAAGGTAGTTCTATTTTCAGTTTTTTGAGGAACCACCATTCTTTCTTCCATAATGGTTGTACTACTTTACATTCCCACCAACAGTGTATGAGGGTTCCTTTTTCTCCATAGCCTCTCCAACATTTGCTATTACCTGTCTTATTAATAATAGCTAATCTAACAGGTGTGAGGTGGTATCTCATTGTAGTTTTGATTTGCATTTCTCTAATAACTAAAGAAGATGAGCATCTTTTCATATATCTGTTGGCCATTTGTATTTCTTCCTGGGAGAAATGTCTGTTCATGTCCTCTTCCCACTTTTTTATTGGATTGTTTGTTTGTTTGTTGTTGAGTTTTATGACTTCTTTGTATATTTTGGATACTAGGCCCTTATCTGAGCTGTTGTTTGAAAATATCATTTCCCATTTAGTTGGCTTTCTGTTTATTTTGTTATTAGTTTCTCTTGCTGAGCAAAAACTTCTTAGTCTGATGTAGTCCCATTCATTAATTTTTGCCTTCACTTCTCTTGCCTTTGGAGTCAAATTCATAAAATGCTCTTTAAAACCCAGGTCCATGAGTTGAGTGCCTATGTCTTCTTCTATGTACTTAATTGTTTCAGGTTTTATGTTTAGATCTTTGATCCATTTTGAGTTAATTTTAGTACAGGGGGACAAACTCCAGTTTCATTCTTTTGCATGTGGCTTTCCAGTTTCCCAGCACCATTTATTGAAGAGGCTTTCTTTTCTCCATTGTGTGTAGTTGGCCCCTTTATCAAAAATTATTTGACTATATATATGTGGTTTTATTTCTGGACTTTCTATTCTGTTCCACTGGTCTGAGTGTCTATTTTTCTGCCAATACCATGCTGTTTTGAATTTCGTGGCCCTATAATATAGTTTGAAGTCAGGTATTGTAATGCCCCCAGCTTCATTCTTTTTCTTTAGGATTGCTTTGGCTATTCGGGGTTTTTTATAGTTCCATATAAATCTGATGATTTTTTGCTAAAGAGCTTCTTTTAACCTTTCTTGTAAGACAGGTCTACTAGTAACAAATTCTCTCAATTTTTGTTTGTTTGAGAAAGTCTATTTTTACTTTACCTTAAAGGATAATTTCACTGGGTGCAGAATTTCAGGTTGATAGTTTTGTTTCTTCTCTCAACCCTTTATTCCACTCCACTTTCTTTTTGCTTGCATAATTACTGAGAAGTTTGATGTAATTCTTATCTTTGGTCCTCTATGGATAGGGTAGCTTTGTTTTGTTTTTTTTGTTTTGTTTTGTTTTTGTTTTTGGTATTTATTTTGCTTGGTGTTCTCTGAGCTTTCTAGATCTGTGTTTTCGTGTCTGACAATAATTTTGGGGAAATGCTCAGTCATTATTGTTTAAATATTTCTTCCCTTCCTTTCTTTCTTCTCCTTCTGGTATTCCTATTACACATATCTTGCATTTTTTGTAGTTGTTCCACCATTTTTGCATATTTTTTTGTATCTCTGTGACCTCACTTTTGATGAACATAAGAAGAGTTGATGCTTCTCAGTTTCTTCCACTTTTTACCTGCTGTTAGGAGGACAGAAAATGACTTCCAAATCCTTACATGCAAGATAGAAAATTGGAAGTCCCAGGACAGTTTTAAGAGAGAAACAAGGTACTGTTCATCATTACACTGAGATGAAAGTCATAAACTAGCATTCTCCTGGGAAACCACATTATATATTTGAAATGTTTAGCTCTTCAATTTTATGTTGCTTATCCTCCACCTCACATCCAAGAAATAAATGCATTTGACATTTCTTAATAATTGGGAGCAACTCTATATACTCAACTGCATTTACGCCTAAGTTACTATATACATTTTATTGAATTTAGCAAGTGTTTACTTGCTTGCATTGTATTAAGATAATCCCAAATAGAAGTAAACATAGCCTATTCTCTTAAAATTTACACTAAAGCTGGATGACAAAACACATACACAGAAGTAAATAATATGGCTGAATAAAATATACACCCCAGCTCTTTGAAACATAGAGGTGTGGACTGAGTGTTGGGAGCAGACGGGAACCTGAAAGGTGGATGTGGCTACAGTAGTCAAGGTGTAGTAGCCTGGGCAGATCTTAAAGTGTAGTTGGGATTTGAAATTGTGCTTAAGACAAGACTGTTCATGCTTGAGGCAGAGGAAAAACAGTGCAGATACCAGTGGTGGGATTCAGCTGGTTTGCACTGGTTCAGCAGAACCGATGCCTAATTTTTTGTTGAGTTTGGTGAACCGATGCTACAACAAAGAATTGATGCTTCTTATCTCTCTCCCTTCCTGTCTGTCTATTCCTGTCTAGGCCCCCCTCTCTCCCTCAAAGAAAAAAAAAAAGAAGCAATACGGAAATATCTTAAATAACAGTTTAACTGTATTTTGTCAGGTATTAATATTTTTAAATTAATATTTTAAAACTATTATAATACAGTCTTGTGTACCTCTTTTATTGTTCTTATTTAAATATTAAATGCATGAAATAGTGAACTACCTTTTGGTATATCTTTTTTATACTTAAAATGGTCATTAGGGCAGAAAACTGGTTGTTAAATTATTTGAATACCACCACTGGTGGATACCATGGTGTTTGGTCAGCTCCAAAGTGAAGGGGAATTTGAAATTCCTCTAGTGAGCCTGGTTCTGGAGAGTTGCAGCAGGCACAAAGCATCATAGAGACCCCAATCTTGGATTTCCCAGTAGGCCTGGTATCCAAGCACTGTCATTCATTACCAAATGTATACTGTACAGGATTCTTTGGCATGGGAATCATCAAATGGGTCAAGTACAAATGGGAATTATTAGCTGAGGTACCTAAAAATGTCTAGGGGGTGGGCAGACTGATCAAGATGTTGATGTTATCCCAAACATGTTTCTCTCAATCCTGGTGCTCTTCTTCATGGTAGCAAGATGACTCCAGACACTGTGAGCTTTTGTGGAGTTCACATGAGGAGATGGCTTGACCTTTAGTTCTCACCATCTTCCATGGACCTCTTGCTCCTTTGGCTGCAAAAAGAGAGAAAGAGAAAAATTAAACTTTATTGTTTTAGAATGTTATTTGTACCATGTTTGATTTAGGATTTAGCAGTGTAAACCTCTAAGAAACTGTTTACATACTTATTTCCAATCCAGCGGGCTCAAGACTTACACCAGGGCCTTTGATATGTTATAATAACTTACTAAATGATCGCTTTTCTTTTAGTGTTTGAACCTGTAAACATGGCAAGCTTTGCAGTGCACCTTTGTAATTTCACTAAATTAAGCTTTTTTTTTTGTTTTCCTACATTATCAAGTCACTTTCAGAGCTCACATCTTATATTATGAAACAGACTGCCCCATAGAAAATACAGTTTCTCATTTGGAATGTGTGAGATTTTTCTTCACAGATGTTTATGACCAAAGGAATGTAATCAAGAGAAAGGAGGTAATTCATCATTATTCCATTATTACTCTGATTTTGTCTCCTGGCACTGGCTGTGGAGTTCCATTCCCCAGCTCCGTGTGGCTGGCCTACATGTGTGGACCATCCCCACAGGAAGGAGCGAGGCCGGCTGGGTGCTGCCCAGTGTGCAACGTGTGGAGCCTCCTCCTGAGATGTGCAGTTTGGCTACTGATTCCGCCTGAAGCAGGGTGGGGGTGCCCTCCCCTCTGAGATGATGCTAGCTTTGAATTCTGATCAGCCTGTGAGAATTTGAGTGTTTGAGTATTTGGAAGTGTGAGAATGGGCAGGTTAGTTCACTTGGCAGCTACTTGAACTTGGAGCTTCTCTGTGGCCTGCGTCTGGTTTGGGGTATATGGTATTCCTCCAAAATGGCCACTTAACTTCCCTAAGGTATCATTCGTTCATGCTACTCTTTGCTCCAGAACCTCCCATCATGGCATCAAAGAACGAGACTTTGGGGTTCAGATGAGCCTTAGAGATGTGTTTCAACCCTCTCTTAAGTGCTGGGCCTCCCACTCTGCTGTCTTGGGACTTCTACACCCCCAATATTTCCTTCACTTTCCCATTTATTTTGGAAAAGTTGCTAATTTAGTACTGGCTGCTGGCTTCCTGTACTACTCTCAGTATGCCACAGGAGAGACACAGGGAAGTTGAGCCATCTAAGAACCAAGCACCATTGCCCTGGCCAGTTGGCTCAGTGGTAGAGCGTCGGCCTGGCGTGTAGAAGTCCCGGGTTCGATTCCTGGCCAAGGCACACAGGAGAAGCGCCCATTTGCTTCTCCACCCCTCCCCCTCTCCTTCCTCTTTGTCTCTCTCTTCCCCTCCCGCAGCCAAGGCTCCATTGGAGCAAAGATGGCCCGGGTGCTGGGGATGGCTCCTTGGCCTCTGCCCCAGGCGCTAGAGTGGCTCTGGTCGCGGCAGAGCGACGTCCCAGAGGGGCAGAGCATCGCCCCCTGGTGGGCAGAGCGTCACCCCCTGGTGGGCGTGCCGGGTGGATCCCGGTCGGGCGCATACGGGAGTCTGTCTGACTGTCTCTCCCGGTTTCTAGCTTCAGAAAAATAAAAAAATAATAATAATAAAAAAAGAACCAAGCACCATTGAAGGGTGACTGCGGAGAATGAATACAGGGTCTGGGATAGATGTGCTGGGTGAGGGTGGGAGCCTAGATCACAGTACTGGAAGTTTCCTGTTGTGGGGAGGCTGCCCTCTTTCATCCTGTCTCGTCTGGAGGGACACGAGCTGTCCGCCAGTCCTCGGGGATAGTGGTAGCCCAGGGAATAGACTCCAAAGTTAGATTTCTCTTTAAGGCACAAGCAATATGAAGGCTAGACAAATCAGAACAACATACACTGAAAGAAGCAGAAGTAATGGAAAAAGCAAATTAAAGGTTTAGTCCAAAATTTTAAAAAATAAAGGTTTAATCCAGTGGTTTTTGTCCACTAGCCCATGGACCGGTGCCAATCTGCCAGAAATTTTATGCCGATCTGCAAAAGAATTAACAACCCTGATGTTGTCTGAAGATTAATGTCTTAACTTTTTTTTTTTCCCACAGAGTAGAAGCAAGAGACCTTCACTAACAAAATGAAGAACCTGATCATTATATTTGTCCTAATCCTTTGGACTAAAACATTGGCATACCAGAGCCCAGGTACTGGTATATTTAATGCTTATTATTATTTAAGAAAATAAATACTTTTATGTCTCAACAAACCTTTAATAAATAGAGAGAAACAAGAAATTTATTCATTTACTATCAATCAAAATTTGTTGACAGTCGATATTTATTTCATATCAACTTACTACTTTGATTTAAATCAGAGTAGACATTACTTAGTTGTCATTTGAGGTATACAATATTAAGATAACTTAACCTTTCAAAGATGACAGAAAACCAAGGGCAAAAGTAATGAATTATGCTGTACCTGGCTAGAAAAAACTTCAATTATTCATTGATTTGCTTAAGCCCCAGTGTTCCCTGTCTCTATGAATAGAGTCAACCCATTTGTTCTGTACTTCAGTTTGCATCTTGGCCTCAATAAACCGAAGAAAAAATGCAAAATGAGTCCCACATAGGAAACACATTCTATCACCTTCCTTTTCTTTTACAATCATAAAATAGGGAAGGGACATGGGTTCTGTATACAGTATATATTCCATATATATATATATATACATATATGTGGAGTCTGCCCTCTTTACACACACACACACACACACACACACACACACACACACACACACGACGAGAGAGGATATAAAAACTAGGCTTTCTACTCTCCTGCTACCCTAGGATTTCCTGATGAATTTCTGAGTTACTTTGAAAGAAAGTTGTTAGACATTGACCAGAACATCAGTAATCTCGAGAGTGGTGGCAGCTGACCATGACTGCTAACCTAGATGCTGGTGGTGCATCCCCTGGCCCTGGCCCTGGTGCTTTTTATCAGGCTGCTACACACCGACCCCTGCCCCCACACCACCAGCTGCTGTGACCATTTTCCTACAACAACTCCCATCTGAACCTCACTTTCTCGGGAGAATTGCTCTCGGTTTTCCCAGAGCCGCCTTACTCAGGAGGTTACGTCCGTAACCCTCTGATCCTCCCCTCCAGTTCCTGGTGCAACCAGTGTGGCTGACAGGAGAGTAGAAAAGATGGTCTCTCTTTTCTCAAAGTGTAAGTAGTACTCCAGTACCCTTCGATCAGGACAAGGGTGGACCTCCTGCTCTACTCCCCTCTGGCTTCCCTCACCCTGTTTCTCCTCAATCTAGCCCTACTCCAAGTCCCCGTCTCGGGTCTGCTTCTAAGCTTCCAACCCGAGACAGCTGCTTACTCGATCCCATTTCTAAAAGCTGCGATTACTCCACACACCACATGCAGACTTTCTGGTATCATGTTTTTTTCTTTAGTACAATATCAGAGGTTAGGGTTCGAAAACCAAAAAGAAAAAAATAAATAAACACGTCGATTGCTTCCAGCATAGAGTTGAGAAAGAAATTTATTGGCTAACTTTACTGAAGTCCTTTTGTTTGACATTTTAACAAAAACAAGTACATCCAGAAGATACTTTCCTTGGGGTTCTAAGTTACCCTTAACATCAACTAGGACGTAGTCTCAAATGAGTACTGTGGTATGAGATGTAAAGGCTGCATAATCACCTCGTTGGGGTTTGTCATTTTATTTTGATAGACCCAGGACCTCAGTATGGAGATGTTGTGTTTCTGGTGGACAGCTCTGATCACCTGGGAATTAAGTATTTCCCTTTTGTGAAAACGTTCCTCAACAAAATTATCAACAGCCTCCCCATAGAGGCCAACAAATACCGCGTGGCCGTGGCCCAGTACAGCGACAGGCTCCACAGTGAGTTCCAGCTGAGCACCTATAAGAGCAGGAACCCCATGTTGAACCACCTCAAGAAGAACTTTGCATTCATGGGCGGCTCCCTGCGGTTGGGAAACGCTCTCCGGGAGGCTCACAGCACCTATTTCTCTGGCCCTGTGAGTGGAAGGGACAAGAAGCTGTTTCCCCCGATTTTGGTGGTCCTGGCTTCGGCCGAGTCCGAGGATGACGTGGAAGAGGCTTCCCAGGCTCTGCGGAGAGACGGGGTGAGGATCATCTCCGTGGGGCTGCAGGCGGTTCCTGAGGAGAACCTGAAGGCCATGGCCACCGCTCAGTTTCATTTCCACCTCCGGACTGCCAGAGACCTCAGCACGTTCTCCCAGAACATGACGCAGATCATCAAGGACGCGGTTCAGTACAAGGAAGGAGCCGTTAACACTGACATAAGAGGTGAGAAAGTCTTTGGTTGAGCTGTGCCCAGGCCCCGTGTGATCAGATCTGCATCTCTCTACCCTCATCTCTTCCAACTCCTATTCTGGTTTTCATAAAGAGCCAGGCTGAAGAAGTACTGGAAATTCCTAACATCGTTGTCTACTCTTACTCACTTCTGCTTTTTGCTTGTGCCCTTTTCTCTGGCTCAAATCGTCTTGTGCCCCTCTGTGTTCTTACAGCTTGGATCACTTGTCATCACTTCAACCTCAACCATACAGTCATATTCAAGTCTTGGAAGGCTTTCCTTTCAAATTTCTTTTTGGGTCCCACAGTTCCTTGTGCACATTTGATGACAGCAGCACTTCCTATGCTGTGTAAATTCCCATTTCTATGTTCGTCCCCCAACCAATGGACTGGTAGCACCTTGAGGGCAGAATTGGAAACTTATATGTATTTATCTCCACATTCTTTTTTTTTTTTTTTCATTTTTCTGAAGCTGGAAACAGGGAGAGACAGTCAGACAGACTCCCGCATGCGCCCGACCGGGATCCACCCAGCACGCCCACCAGGGGCAACGCTCTGCCCACCAGGGGGCGATGCTCTGCCCATCCTGGGTGTCGCCATGTTGCGACCAGAGCCACTCTAGCGCCTGAGGCAGAGGCCACAGAGCCATCCCCAGCGCCCGGGCCATCTTTGCTCCAATGGAGCCTTGGCTGCGGGAGGGGAAGAGAGAGACAGAGAGGAAGGCGTGGCGGAGGGGTGGAGAAGCAAATGGGTGCTTCTCCTGTGTGCCCTGGCCGGGAATCGAACCCAGGTCCTCCGCACGCTAGGCCGACGCTCTACCGCTGAGCCAACCGGCCAGGGCTATCTCCACATTCTTTGGGCGTACACAATGCCTGACAGTGAGCTGGTGATATATTTCTTAATGAGTGAATACAAGAGTCTTACAGGTAAGAAAATAAGATGCTTCGTCTGTTCCCTTTCTCTCCTAGTCCTGGCAAGGTGTGAAACATGCAGTAATTCTATAAATGCCTGTCAATTAACAGAGAGTGACACTAAATGGAAAGAGTATGATTAGAATGAGGCCAGCCAGGACCTGGCCAGTTGGCTCAGTGGTAGAGTGTCCGCCTGGCGTGCAGAAGTCCCGGCCAGGGCACACAGGAGAAGCGCCCATTTGCTTCTCCACCCCTCCCCCTCTCTTTCCTGTCTCTCTCTTCCCCTCCCTCAGCGAGGCTCCATTGGAGCAAAGATGGCCCGGGTGCTGGGGATGGCTCCTTGGCCTCTGCCCCAGGCGCTAGAGTAGCTCTGGTCGCAACAGAGCGATGCCCCGGAGGGGCAGAGCATCACCCCCTGGTGGGCAGAGCGTCGCCCCTGGTGGGCATGCCGGGTGGATCCCAGTCGGGCGCATGCGGGAGTCTGTCTGACTGTCTCTCCCCATTTTCCGCTTCAGAAAAACACACACACAAAAAAAGAATGAGGCCAGGCAGAGAAGGAAATATCCTCAGCTACAGTGGTGCCACAGAAGGGCTGCAGTCATGACTCCTACATATGCTGTGCTGACTCATCCCTTCCTTCACCATTTTTTCTCTGTTAGATGTAAAATTTCTCTAGCGAGTGTCAGGATTGGCTAACACCAAATCCTGACTCATTCTCCATCTCAGCCATCGAGTCATTTTGTGCTTATATTTTTTGCATGTAAGACACACATTTCCTTAACATTCTCATTTTTTTTTTATATTAGAATATGTCTTGCAGTTGTGCATTAAAAAAAAAAAATCCCTGAAGATCGGGCCTTCAATGATAATGTATCTTAATACAGTAGACAGGTTCTTTGAATTGAAGAATTATTGGAAATATTTCTGACAAGTTTATGGGTGAAAGAGGTCAATTAAAAGCAGCTCTGATTGCACTGACTCAGTACCCTCACTTGGATAATTTAAGCCCTCAGCTATCATATTTCCCAATGTAAAATTCTCCTGAACTTATTTTCTGAGCACCATCAAGAACATCTCAACTGACAGCACAGACCTGTCCTCTCAGGTACCATTATCCATGTTGATGCCTGTGTGTGCACATCCACTTGAGAGCAGCCCTTACCCTGGCCATTGCAGCTGGCTTCCTTTGGGGGAATGCTGATTCCCAGGACAGACAGCCATCTTTTATTATTGCTAAGCTTCCACCCACCAGAACTTCCAGTTGCCACAACAGCCTTCCCTTCAGCCCCTCAGAAATCCCTGTATTTCATGCAGGTAAGTAGATGACCCCTCATCTACTTTCATTCTTGATTTGTTAGGCCAAAAGGAGGACTTCTATGCCCCCATGACTCACAACATCTCACTTGAAAAATGCTTTATGTGTGTCTTAAGCACGTTCTCTATGAAGACCCCAAAACAGAAGATTCTTGAGTCTAAGGAGTTTTCTTGGGAGGTGATCTCAGAGAGCATCAGTAAGTTAGGAATAGGTGAAATGAGACAGGAAGCTGCACATGTGGTATCGATGAGCAGGTGAAACAGGCCAGTACACAGCTCACAGGAGGTACTCAGTAAGAGTACTGTACCAATGAGAGGCTCTAGTCATTTGCTCCAGAGTAAGGTAGAAAGAGTCCCCAGCATAATGCATTTTTCTGGCTGCTTCTGTGCTCAGTTGGCCATGGTAGGCTATTCTGAACAGGTGCTCTTCTTTGAGTTCTAAGACTCAAAGAAGTCACCTGGTGTGGTACAAAGTGCCCTGAAAATAAGGTCAAAGATCCACACAATGCCACTAGCTGGCTATGTGAACTTGGAATAGTGACATCATCTCTCTAAGCCTTGTATCAGCATCTTTATTTGTAAGATGTGGGAGTTGGGGTGACCTTGAAACTCCCTTCCTGCTCAATCATTTATCAATTTCATGACTCCAGCAATGGGCTGATTTTGTAGTCAGACCAGGCTAGGCCTTAATAACAAAATAGACTTCCTGAATAATATGAAGTTTATTTATTTCCCTTGTAATGTCATAGGGCTCCGGTTGTCCAATTGTCTTTCCTCTATTCAGATACTTAGATTGGTGGTGGCTCTTATATATTCAAATATGTCTTCCAAGGTGCCCTAGGAATTGGTGTACAACTTCTGGAATGGAAAAAAGATGGCAGATCACTCATGGGAAGATTTTATGAACTAAGCTTTGAAGAGACAAACGCTAACTACTTCTGCTTACATTTCATTGGCCAGATCTTAGTCCCATGGTCATACCTAACTGCTAGTGAGGCTAGGAGATCAGGTCTAGCTCTAAGCCCCAAAAGAGAAAATGGATTTTAGTCAGTATCTAGAAGGTTCTGCTATAGTTAGTATTGTCCCCGAGGCACCAGGGTGTCCCTTCCCCTCCACTCTCCTCATCCCTCAATCCTCCTGTCTTGGGGGAAATAGAAAGTTCTCATGGCAGCTGTGCATCCTCTGCCAGAGCAAAGAGCCTTCTGTCATCCTCCACCTTGGGAACTTTGGCGATTTCCCAACCCTGCAGACAGTTGCTTAGCCTGAGCTCTCCAGGAGAATAGAACTTGGACACTTTCTTGGAGGGTTCTGTGTGCTGAACGTGCTTTTCTTACCTCTCCTAATTTACTTTGCAGCAGTATAGAACACAAGGTTTCTCTTGACAGAACCCTATCCTTGCCTTAGGAGTTAGTAATGGAGCTTTGCTTTGGAGTCAGGGAGGCTTGGGTCAAATCCTGGCTTGACCCTTCAGAGCCTTGAGTAAGTTAGTTAACCTATGCACTTCAATTTCCTTACCTACAAAGTGAGGATGATAGTGACTACCTTATGATATGAGTGAGATGACTTGTATGGCATTTGGCACACAGGTTACTATTATTAATGATTTACAAAGAAGCACTAACCTGGGGAGTCACGCTAAGGGTTTGGTTTGGCCAACTGTATAGGGTTTAGAGTCCTTTGGCAGATTTATGAGAATTATTTTTTTTAACTTCAAAAATATTTCTGGGTCCCCACCAAGCACCAGGTATGGTAGTGACAGATAAGTAAGATGTGCCATCTGGCTTTCAGAGCTCACAATCCTAATGGGTAGTTCTTGGCAAGATTGAGCTTATCTGTTGGCTACCCCTTCCTGAGCTGTGGTTCCTCCGCCTGTGCTTAGAGTAGGAGTTTTATGTGCATACGGTGTACTCTCCCCTTGATTCCAGATTCATATAACCAAATGTTTACCTGGCATCTGTAATAGTCTCCCAAGCTTAGCATATCTGAAATGAAATTGAATTGTTCCTGCAACTTGTTTTTCCCACTATCTTTCTTAGCTTGGAAAAAGACACTGCCAACATCCATTCAGCTGTTCAGGTCAAGAAACTAGGAATTTTCCCCCCCTTCCTCTCTGTCTCTCAACATGAACATTCAATTTATCAAGTCCTTTCTGTTCTTTTTCAAGTTCATGTATCAAAACTACCCTTGTTTAATCTTATCTACTGTTATTCTTGTGTAAGAACCATTATCTCTTTTCTTGACCAGGGCAGTTGTTTCTTAATTGAGATCCCTGAATTTATTATTTCCCCTCAGTGACTGGATGATATTCAAAAGATTTCAATAAGATCATGGGATGCACTTACAATTTGGTCCTTACCTCCCTCTGATATCATTCATCATTGTTCCCCTCACCCACTGGCTCCAGCCACTCGGGGCTTCTTGCTTTGTTCCACCTTCTAGTGTTTGTTAGCCAGAATTATTCTTCCCGCAGAACAATATGTGGTGCCTGACCAGGTGGTGGTGCAGTGGATGGAGTGTCAGCTTGGGACACTGAGGACCCAGGATCGAAACCCTGAGGTTGCCAGCTTGAGCACAGGCTCACCAGCTTGAGCGTGGGGTCTCTGGCTTGAGTGTGGGATTGTAGACATGACCCCATAGTCATTGGCTTGAGCCCAAGGTCCTTGAGCAAAGAACCACTGACTCAGCTGGAACCCCTTGGTTAAGGCACATATGAGAAAGCATCAGTCAACATCTAAGGTGCCACAACTGAGTTGATGCTTCTCATCTCTCCCTTTCTATCTGTCTGTTCCTGTTTGTCTCTCTCTCTCTCTCTCTCCCTTGCAAAAAAAAGAAAGAAAGAAAAAAGAAAAAAATAACAAGTGGCTGACCCTCCTTGTCATTTATTTATCTACCCAAATGGTATACTCTCAGAGAAGCCTTCTCTGACTTCTTTATGTCTCTGAGAAGTTAGTCCCCTATACCCCCAGCATGCGAACTGACTTGAGTTACTAGCTAGCACTTATTACTGTCTGAAATATTATAATCTAGTTATCTTCCCTCCTCATACAATGTGAGCTCCCTGAGGTCAGAAATACTCCTAACTCAGTCCCTGTATTACAGTGCTTGAGGATGGTCATGGCGGTGGATGTGGAGGTGGCGGTCATGGTAAAGGTGGTAGTGCTGGTTTTGGTGGTGGAGGTGGTGGTTGGTTGGTTGTTCTAGTTGATGGTGGTTGTTGGTGGTTATTGGCAGCAATGGAGGTGGAGGCGATGTAGTCACCTTGGTAGTTCATGAAGATCATGGTGGTGATGGTAGGGTGTGATAGGAAAATCAGTAAGAAATTCTTCAGCTAGAGGGGACAGCATTGCAAAGCCTCTGAAGTCTGTGACCTTGTAAATCTTGTTCCGAATTTTTGTCTTTTGTTTATTGAAAGAAAATAGTGCTCACTTCATCTGTCATGGCTACCTCTATTTTCACTAGTGTCTTTGGGCAGTCTGTAAGTTCAAGTGCCTTTCTCACTCTGGGCCAGTGGTCTATACTAATTCTCATACTTGTTCTCTCCCCATAGTTCCTGTCCCCAGGACCTGTCAGAAGGATTCGCTGGCTGATCTTGTGTTCCTGGTGGATGAGTCACTTGGGACCAGACAGAATCTAAGGAACCTGCAGAGCTTCCTGAGGAGTGTCACCACTTCCCTGGATGTGAAGGACAACTGCATACGGCTCGGACTTATGAGTTACAGTGATGAAGCCAGGACGATTTCTTCTCTGAAGTCAAGCACAGATCAGTTCATATTTCAGGAGCAAATCCAGGAGCTCTCTGTCCGGGCTGGGAAATCCAATGCTGGGGCTGCCATTGAGAGTCTGAGGAGACAAGTCTTCTTAGAGTCAAGTGGCAGCAGAAGGGCCCAGGGCGTGCCTCAGATCGTGGTCCTGGTCACTCACAGACCCTCCGATGACGACGTGCGTGAGGCTGCGATGAAACTTCGTCTGGAGGGCGTGACTGTGCTTGCCGTGGGCATCCGTGGGGCGAACTCTACCCAGTTAGAGGAAATAGTATCTTACCCTCCGGAGCAGACGGCTTCCATGCTGAACTCCTATGCAGACTTGGAAACTTACAGTAGGAACTTCCTGAAAAAGGTCCAGAATAAAATATGGTCCCAGATTTCTATTCGTGCTGAACAAATGGATCTTGACAAAACTGGTATGTTTTAAAAAAATAATTTTCTTATTATAAAAGTAACATGAGTAATTGCCTAGGGATGGAACAGGAGCGAGGACTGAAATCATTGACTGATTACAGTGGTTGAATTTCTTTAGCATGTAAATAAATCATACCTCAATAAAATGTAAAAAAAATTAAACTGTTCATTATAAAATAGTTTAGTAGTATTGATGAACATAAAGAAGACATGAAATAGTCTGTAATCCAATCTTTTAGCTAAAACCATTCTTAACATCAACTTCTCTTGTCTTTTAGGTTACCTGTTACAATTCCATTTAGATGTAACAAAAGAAAAAAAATAACAATGATTTAAACAAAATAAAACTAGTTTTCTGTTTCATAAATAAGTCGAGAGATAAGCAGACCGAGCTGGTATAGTACACCACAGTGTCAGGGACCCTGTCTCTCCCCACCCCTCCCACCCCTTATTTTTTTGCTATTTATGGCTTTATTCCCAGAATCATAGTCCCAGTTAACCACTCCAAGTATCACATTCACATCCAGCAGGCAAGAAAAATGAAAGGTGAAAGAGAGGGCAGGCTTCCACCTCCTTCTCTTCAAGAATGTTCTCATATTACGTATGCCATTTCTGTTTACATCCCCCTGGCCAGAACTTAGTCATGTTTTACACTGCGGTAAAAATGGAAGCCTGAAAATGTAGTCTTTATTTGGGACAGCCAATAGAAAATATTTTACCGAGGTAAAAATTGGGGGTTCAATCAGTTTAGAAGAAGGAGAGAGGCTCTGGCCGGTTGGCTCAGTGGTAGAGCGTTGGCCTGGCGTGTGGAAGTCCTGGGTTCGATTCCCAGCCAGGGCACACAGGAGAAGCGCCCATCTGCTTCTCCACCCCTCCCCCTCTCCTTCCTCTTTGTCTCTCTCTGCCCCTCCCACAGCCAAGGCTCCATTGGAGCAAAGATGGCCCAGGCGCTGGGGATGGCTCCTTGGCCTCTGCCCCAGGCGCTAGAGTGGCTCTGGTCGCGGCAGAGCGTCGCCCCAGAGGGGCAGAGCATCGTCCCCTGGTGTGCAGAGCGTCACCTCTGGTGGGCGTGCCGGGTGGATCCTGGTCGGGCGCATGCAGGAGTCTGTCTGACTGTCTCTCCTGTTTCCAGCTTCAGAGAAATACAAAAAAAAAAAAAAAATGAAGGAGAGAATAGATTTTGGGGATAAGCACTATTATCTGACTTAACATTTCCTATCAGCCTATGTTATGCACTTTTGTCCTTTTCCTTAAATATTCTTTTGTGACATTTCTTTGAAGTTGGGAATAATATTCCCATCCTATGGATGAAACATAATTTGTTTAACCCTAAATTTTTGGATATATAGGTCATTGCCAATATTTTACTCTCATAAAAGTTTTGCAGGGATCATCCTTATGCACAACCATGGTTATTTTCTTGCTTTTTAAACTTTTTTCTTGTTTTTTCTTCTACCATCCTGGTGAAGGATATCTAGTTAAGATGCTTGTGAATCTGCTATAGTTTCATTGAGCTCTCTTCAAAGGTATGTGCCAAGAGGTAATTTGATATGACTGTGAGTTTAGCTAATTCTGGGATATCTGCCATCTTCACACATTTACTGGGCAGATAAAATGCTTCCAAAAAATTGGAACTGGAATTTGTCAGCACTCAAGTGGAATAGAATTTTAATCTTCCAATGATATTAAAGGCTAATTTTAAGCTCAGAGCAGTCAATGGAAGGTTGAAGGATGCATCCTGAGTCAGGCCTGGGTTTTTCTGGCATGTATAAATAACAAGGCAGCAGCAAGAAACAAGTCCGCTATTACCTCCTGAGTGACTTATAGAGGACTCTCTCAGAGTGGCAGCCACCTCAGTCTAGTTCCAACCATTAGGGCAAGGGGGATGTGTAGTGTGGTCTCAGGGAGTATGCAAGGATATGAGAAAAAAAACTACTATTGTCATTATAGAATTTCTAAATGGAAAGATATGGGGTCAAGCCTAGGGCAAGGGTCACCCAAGGGAATGGCTATCTTTCCTGAAACCTCAGCAAGTGACTTATTATTAATTCAGTGGCTCTCAAATGTCAGTACCTTAGATTGAGTTCCTCAGAAGTCAGACAAAAACTGGAGAGTGGTAGGGAAGTGAGGACAGAGGACCAGGGCGGAAGGATTATAAGCAAAGCCTCATAGAGGGTCAGTTCCATGGGACCATCCCAGAAGCAGTGTTGGTTAAACTTTAGAGTTGTCAAAGTTCAGAGGGCAGTGTGGCTAGAGAATTTTTGTTCTAGCTCACATGAGGGAATACAAATTTCCAGACACACTTCTGGTTCAAGTGCCAAAAGCAGCCTGCCTTCAAGCAGACATTGCTGCTGCTAGCTGATGGAATGAAATCATGGGGAACCGATGTGTATGAAAATGGTAAAGAATTTGAGGGGTGACAGGCAGAGCACCAACAGTATCTGCTGTAAATTAATCAGTTTCCCAATGAGCCTGTAAATAATTTAGTGACCTATATCCTACCTTCAACTAATGAGTCAGCCTCAGGGTAGGGCCTGGGCACCCGCATTTTAGCAAGCTCCCCAACCCCAACAAACTTGTGCTAGCAGCGTATTTTTTAAAACTTATTGTGTTCACATGGTTTCAAGTGTTCTACTCAGTAGAACATCCTCTGCAGTATTTGAGAACCACTGCTTTAGTGATTTTGCCTTGGACTAGAGGGTAGTGGCCAGCTCTGTCATTTCAGAACGGTCAAACCCAGGGAAGCAATCTAGATCGATTTAGTCACTGTTCTATCTACCACATCTGGCCTATAGTAACATCCAATTTATTAAATATAACTTCATTAAATCAAGGGAAGACTCACATTAGTGAAACCAAGAGGCTAATGTATAGAGAAAGAACAATAAATACCTTTATGGTGCCCTGGCCGGTTGGCTCAGTGGTAGAGCGTCGGCCTGGCGTGCGGAAGTCCCAGATTCGATTCCCGGCCAGGGCACACAGGAGAGGCGCCCATCTGCTTCTCCACCCCTCCCCCTCTCCTTCCTCTCTGTCTCTCTCTTCCCCTCCCGCAGCCAAGGCTCCATTGGAGCAAAAGATGGCCCCGGGCTCTGGGGATGGCTCCTTGTTCTCTGCCCCAGGCGCTAGAGTGGCTCTGGTCGCGAAAGAGTGACACCCGGATGGGCAGAGCATCGCCCCCTGGTGGGCATGCCAGGTGGATCCCGGTTGGGCGCATGCGGGAGTCTGTCTGACTGCCTCCCTGTTTCCAGCTTCAGAAAAATACAAAAAAAAAAAATACCTTTATGGTGACAACTGTCAATGCCAAGGGCCTGGCCATTCATGTCCTCTGAGAAGTACATCCTCTCCCTATAGTCACGCCAAATGAGAAGCTGACTGTAATCAGACAGCCGGAGGTTGTGGGAGTACAACAAGGGAGGTGGTTTTATCATTGAAATGTCTAGTGGCATCCAATTGGTTGGCTGACTATTTTAAAATCAAATATGTAGATCCATATTTTTATCTATCACTCTATATAACTGTATAGGTGAGTCCCAGGGTCAGGGGATATATTCTTCTTCAACACAGTCCAATAGCGTGTTTTCTGATGATGGAAATATTCCATGTTGCACTGTCTAACATGATGACTGCTGGGGGTGCCACATGGAGCCTTTAGCACCTGAAATGTGGCTAGTGTGACTGAAGAGCTGATTTTTAAACTTTAATTTTAAAATAGTTTAGTTTCAAGTTGACATTTTAATAGCAACAGGTGACTACTGGCTAGTGTGTTGGACAGCCCAGCTCTAGGCGCGGTTAGATGGGCATGGCCATGATTGCCCACTGTGACCCATATTTTCTCTCCTTCATTGCTGAGCACCACTAGCTTCTTTCTGAAAAAACACCTAATTCTTCTTTATAAGGTACATAAATCAATGCATTCTGGTGCTGTCAAGTTTTTCTGGCCTGAGATCAACCCTGTTTTTTTTTTTTTTTTGCAGATAAGTGCTTATCTTCGCTCTAATGCTTTATGTGTTAATATCGTAGTTTAATTTTCAGGGTCCAACTTATTTTCAGTATTTCTGGTTTCTTAAGGACCAACTCCTCATAGCTTGAAGTGTTGTCAATAGCTATAAATTCCCCAAAGGCTGTCAAGATATAAAATATTTCTGAAATGACTAACTTGTCCTGTATTTTAAAAATCTTTTCATATACTCAAACAGATAATTACATAAATAACCAAAAAGTTAAAAGTATGCTCTTTCTCCAACTCAATTACAATGAATGACTAGATAGAGTTGTAAATAGGCAATTAGGAAAGTTAAAGTGCTTTTCCATAGAATCTGCTCAACAAAAGAAGAAACATTGAGAGCTCTTTTATTTGAAAATCTCTGTTGAAATCTTGAGATATCCCAGGCCTACTAGGCAGAAGCAGAGAACTAGGCAAAGCCTCTGCTTTGATGGAGCTGGTCCTCAGTGGCGGAAAACAGGCTGTGCTCATGAACAAATGAATAAGAAATTTTCAGAAAGAAATGGGTATCATCAAGAAAACAGGCAGGGTCTTAGGATAGACAATGATTGATGTACTTTAGCTGGAGAGGAAGAGAAGGACTTTTTGCAGAACAGACATTTGAGTTGGCATATTCATGATGAGATGAAAAAGAACTGGCCATGTGAATCTTTGGGGAAAGAATATTCCAAGAAGAGAGAAGGGCAAGTGCAAAAGCCCTGGGGCACAGAGTGCAGAAAGAAGCCCAGTGTGATCGGAGCACAGAAAGTAAGATGAAGAATTATTGGAAATAGGCTGAGAGAGGAAAGTAGGGAAAAAGAGCAGGCCAATTTTTTTATTTTTAAATTCTAAGTTATTTAAATAGGAAGGTAATATGATCTGGTTCTAGTTTTAGATATACTGTCCTAATTGCTCTGGAAAGAAGAGGTTATTGGGGAAGTAAGAACAGGAGGTCATCTGTCCCACCCTGTTTCTCAATAAATGATAAGGCATTACTATCTAAAAAGGCAGATGTCAATCCTAGAAAAACAATCTGACTTAGAGCCTAGAGACTTGGGGATCTGGTTCTTCCTTTTTAATTTACCAGCTGTGTGTCTTTTTAGCCTTAGACCAGTGGTTCTCAAACTTTTTGAAGTTGGGGCACATTTAAAATCCTACAAATAACTGTAGGCGTACTGTATACAAATTTCTGAGAAATATGTTATAATAATTAAGTCAAATATTAAAGAAAAAAATGTAAGTCCAAGTGTGTTTACATGGTAATTAAACAAAACAAATATGACAAAATTAAATTTATTCTGACATTAAAAAACATTTTTATGTTACATTTTTTGAGTTGTGCTTTTTAGAATTTGTAAAAAAGGGGTTAAAAAATTAAAAGAAATGACAAAAAAGTTATCTTTTTATATATATAGATACATTCTTAGTGAGATTTAGTAAATTTGGCAGGTCCCAGTGCGAATGTGTTTTTTCATTCTTGTGTTTATGAGAAACATGAGCCTGATATGTCCTAGTGATTTCTTCAGTGTTTGGGCATCTATTTGAAAGGCAAACTCATTTCCTCATTAATACATTGAAGAATTCCTCTCTTTTTACTCTTAATTGTGTTGAGTGCAGAAAACCCCCACCATACATATCATCTTAACTTTACACCAAACAAAGGATAGAAGAAACTTGCCTCCAGTCTTTTTGGGGAACACAGGGTGGGGGGTAGTGTAAACAATCCAGTACCACCACAGTTTAAGAGGCAAGTGAGGTGGGGGGTTGAGCACACTGTCAGTTTACAGCCAATTCCCCACACCTCTGTCCCCCAAAAATCTAAACTCTAAAAGCTCTGTTGGTTTTTTGGTCCCCAACAGGCACATATTTCTCTGGAATACCATAGGACACATCTGAAAACCTTCTAGGACGCACCAGTGCACCCTGGCACACACTCTGAGAACCACTGCCTTAGACAAACCACTGGGCCTCCCTGTCTTAATTTTCTTACAAGGTTGTTGCAAATTTTAAAGGAGAAAGTGGGCATGAATGGGCTCGATGAGATACAGAGGCTCTGTGCCAACCTGAACTGTCCCCATTGTTTAGACCAGGGGTCCCCAAACTTTTTACACAGGGGGCCAGTTCACTGTCCCTCAGACCATTGGAGGGCTGGACTATAAAAAAAAAACTATGAACAAATCCCTATGCACACTGCACATATCTTATTTTAAAGTAAAAAAAAAAAAAAAAACAGGAACAAATACAATATTTAAAATAAAGAACAAGTAAATTTAAATCAACAAACTGATCAGTATTTCAATGGGAACTATGCTCCTCTCACTGACCACCAATGAAAGAGGTGCTCCTTCCGGAAGTGCGGCGGGGGTCGGATAAATGGCATCAGGGGGCTGCATGCGGCCCGCGGCCCGTAGTTTGGGGACCCCTGGTTTAGACCCTTCCCAGCCTCATGTTCCTCTACAAAACCTGCTTGCAAATTTCTCTCCAGATTCTTTATAATTAACAAAGAACGCACCTTCACTTTTTATTTTCTGTTTTGTTTTGCAGGCTGTGTGGATACAAAAGAGGCCGATTTGTATTTCCTCATTGATGGTTCAACCAGCATCCAGAAAGAGCACTTTGAGCAAATCCAGGAATTTATGTTGGGGGTGATAGACCTGTTTAGCATTGGCCCAGACAAAGTCCGAGTTGGGGCCGTGCAGTATTCGCATGAGAAGAGAGTGGAATTCGATATCCATGTTTATACTAATAGTGCGAACTTAAGACAGGCTGTTTTGAACCTCAAGCAACTCAAAGGCAGAACGGCTACTGGGGCAGCCCTGGATTTCATGCAGCAGAGAATAAGGGAGGGAAGGAAGCAGAGGTCAAGCGAGGTTCCCTGCCACCTCATTGTGCTGACTGACGGGAGGTCTCAGGACAGCGTCCTGGAGCCTGCAGAGCGACTGAGGGCCGAACACGTCATCATTCATGCCATTGGCATTGGGGAGGCTAACAAAGCACAGCTGCTCCAGATCGCTGGGAAAGAGGACAGGGTTAACTTCGGGCAGAACTTCGATTCTTTAAAAGGCATCAAAAATGACGTCGTTCACAGCATCTGCACTGAGAAAGGTATGCAAAACCTAAACGGCTTTACTTTCTCTACTTCATTAGTTGCTTCAGTCAGACCGTTTGTTGGGCTGAGACATGGGGTGATGTGACCACTTGTCTGGCTAATGTTTTGCTAACTTCCCTTATCACCATGGAGGGATCCAGCCCCTCACTTTAAACCAATTGCCAAGATTGGGGAATCTCTGTATAACAGACAGCTGCCTTGGGGCCATCTTGAAAGTCAGAAGTAGAAAGGTTGCTGCAACTGTTGTGGCCTTGACAAAGCCCCTGGGGGGCATGTGAGAGACCACTCTGTGTGTGTGTATGTGTGTATGCATGTGTATGTACGATGCATGCACTAATTGAGGCAGATTAATACAGTGGAAAGAAAATGGTCTCTGGCTTTAGGGAGATTAGGGTTCCACTCCTTTTCTACTTGAACTTTAAACTTCCTGCTCTGTGAGGATAATACCTACACCAGAGACTTCTTCTAGGTTCAGCCTAATACACACCAACCATTATTTCTCTATTATGAATGCATGTCCTAGTATACATGTAACTTATTATTTATTTTTTTTATAATGATTTGCATTTTTTGAACTACAAATTAAGTAACAAAAGTTAGGAAGAACAAATTTTCAACTTCTTGTAACTGATGATTATTTATTTTTTAAATAATAGCCACCTACTAACTGAAGGTGATATGGGCTGATTGCTGGTATTAGCACATGAAAATGTTGTCTACTGAGAAGCATGGTAACTTGCTGGTTAGGAGAAAGGATGCTGGAATAAAAGAGTCAAAGTTCAAAGCCCAGCTTTATCACTTAGCTGTGGACCTAGAATAGGTTACTTACTGTTACCTGCCTTGGTCCCTTAGGTATAGCCTTATTGTGAAGCTTAAAGGTAATAATGCCTATGGAGCACTTGCAGGAATGCCTGGCACATAGTAAGTGCTACATAAAAGTTGGCTATTGCAGGCCCTGGCCAGTGGCTCAGTGGATAGAGTGTCAACCCAGCGCACCAGGGTCACTGGTTCAATCTCGGGGTCTCTGGTTTAAGCCTTGGTCAGGGCACATATGAAAAGCAATCGATGTCATAAGTAAGTGGAACAATGAGAGTTGATGCTTCCCTCTCTCTCTCCCTTCCTCCTTCTCTCTACACAAGTTAGCTATTGTAGAAGTTGGTTAAGGCGTTCACTGATGGGGAAAGGAAAAGAAATCTCACTTATTTGAACTTACAAAAGTAAAAAATGTGTTGGAATTTTTTCTGAGTTTTCAAATCAAAAGTAAAATAAATAAGCAAATAAATAGCATTCATCACCATATCCTACATCACAATTTTGTTCATTGTTCTCTCTGTTGTGGATAGTAATGTAAGGGCCAGAGTTCAGTTTTAAAGTACAAGAGTAAAAGGTCCCAAACATTTTGGGGGGTTGATGTCAAGAGAAGCAAAAGGGTTTCAGAAAACATAAAGTAGATTGCATCTCCGATCCTCTCAAGGGAGAAGAAGGGCCTGGGCAAATCTGAGGTGCTGCTGTATATCTCTCATAGGTCAGGGAGTTGCAGTTTGGGGGCTGAAGACTGGCACACTTGAAGAATGAGACAAGCTGTGGACAAGGAAATGAGCCATAAGATGATAAACAGAGAGGCAGGAAAACAAAGGGGCCCGAGGCCAAGGGCCTAGAAAAAACACTGGTTAGTCTCAAAGTAGATGTGGATGGAGTGAGACCCCAAACGGCACAACACAGATCATTATTTCTTCCTTGATTAAGAGTCTAATGTATGCAGTCTAAGCAGTCCAGGTCTGGTAGACCGGCTGTTCCATGCTTAATACATAGCTTCCATCTTTAGGTCAAAGTGAAGTTCTATTTCTCATGACCTTGCATTTGTGAAAAGGGAGAAAGGGCCAGGGGAGCCCATCACATTGAATTTTTTTCATGTTAAGACTCAGAAGTGATCAAATTACTCTTGCTTATGTCTATTGGCCCAAACTTAGTCACAGGACCACTCTTGCTTCAAGGAAGGCTGGGAAATTAGTCTTTACTTGGACAACCATCTACCTAGCTGAAACGTTATTGTCATAGTAAAGTGGGAGAACAGATATTAGAAGGCAGGAAATAGTCTCTGTTACAAATAGATACAAGGAAGTAGAGCCTGTGAATAGTAAACCACATGTAAAAGTCTACTGCATAGAAAGCAGTGAGAGAGACTTCCATACTGCACAGCAGTGGGACTTCGCCCAGGCCACAAACATCATCCACCTTCCTATTTATGACTTTCAAGATGGCCCCAGGGAGATACATATATATATGAGTGTGTGTGTATGCCAATTTCTGTCAGAGCATCTACAAATTTTATGTATAAATAAAGGAACAGTCCATATAGGATTGCTATGTGCTTACTAATGCGCTTATCTTTAGTAAAAACTTTTTACCACAGTTTCTAATATTGATTTATACTGTTTATCAAATAACTTGCAGTTATTCCAGAAAGTAATTCTATGCAAAGATTACTTAAATTTTTTAAAGAATATACATAAAACATTGGAATATCTGTTCTATGAGTGCAGAGAATTGATTGCTTTTTCTCTGATTCCTCTTTTTTTTTTTTTTTTTTTTTGATCACTGTTGCATCCTTAACACATAGCTTGACAATTGGCATTTTATACACTTCAAGAATTATGAATGAATAAATGAATTATGCATGTATGCGTGAATAAGTGATATACACTTTGAAAGTTACATTTTTTCTTTAAAACTTCTTGGATAGTTCTCAATGAATTTCTCATTTAAGGTTCTAGTCAGCAGACTTTTAGTAAAAAAATGAATAAACTTTTAAATGCAATAGCAGTTGCTTGAATTAATTTTCAATGTTTTCTAATTAATACACTTTTTTTTCTGCTTTACTGTTTCTACATATTCTGAGTGCCTTGCCAACCTTGTTTGTTTCTCATCGTTTTGACAACATGCAGGATGTGAAGACATGAAGGCTGACATCATGTTTCTGGTGGACAGTTCTGGCAGTATAGGACCGGAAAATTTTGAGAAAATGAAAGCCTTCATGAAAAACCTGTTAACTAAGATTCAAATTGGTCCAGACAAAACTCAGATTGGCGTTGTTCAGTTCAGCGGTTATACTAAGGAAGAATTCCAGCTTAATCAATACTCTACACAAAAACAATGTTCTGATGCAATAGACAGAATGTCTCCCATTGGCCAAAACACTCTGACCGGAGAAGCATTAACCTCTATAGACGAATATTTCACCCATCCCAAGGGAGCCCGTCCTGGGATCAAAAAGTTTCTCATTCTTATCACGGATGGAGAAGCACAGGATGATGTGAGAGGCCCTGCTCTAGCTCTTCGGGGCAAAGGTGTGACCATCTTCTCTGTGGGGGTGTATGGTGCCAACAGGACTCAGCTGGAGGAGATCAGTGGGGATGGCAGCCTGGTCTTCCACGTTGAGAAATTTGATCATCTAAAGGCAATAGAAAGAAAACTCATCTTTCAGGTGTGCGCTCTTTATGGTAAGTGACCCTGTTTTCCTTCAGGTCTCAAGGATGTGAGCTAGGCATGACTTGATGATATTTATGATTCAGTTTCTATATCTGTAGGAACCTACATAGTTAGTTAGCCCCCAGTGGAGATAAGGACACAAATGTCCTTGGAATAGTGAGCTGGGCAAGTTGTACATCTCTGAGCCTCAGCTTCTTTCTCTGTAAGATGGCAACAGCCACCTCTAAGAACTAAGTGAGGCTCCATGTTTGGCACATGGTAGGCTCATGGCAAAGGTTAGTTTGCTTCCCTTCTCCACTGTCTGTGTAGAATGCCCTGTGGAAAGTTTGTGATGCTGGCTTCATTCTTCTTCCAGATTGTAAAAGCATCAGACGGTTAGACATTGTGTTCGTGCTGGATCATTCAGGTAGCATCAACCCAGAACAGCAAGAAAGCATGATTAACCTGACTGTCCATTTGGTGAATAAAGCGGACGTTGGCAGGGACCGAGTTCAGTTCGGAGCTGTCAAATACTCTGACCAGCCTGAAGTTCTTTTCTACCTCAACACATACTCAGAGCGATCAGCAATTGTTCAGAATCTGAGGCGGCTCAGGGCCACGGGTGGGAGAACTTACACTGCCAGGGCTCTCGATTACACAAATGACCTGTTCACGGAGAAACATGGCAGTCGCATCAAGCGAAACGTGAATCAGATGCTGATCATCATCACTGACGGGAAATCCCATGACCGAAGTCAGCTCAATGACACAGCACTGAAATTAAGGGATAAAGGCATCATCATCTATGCAGTGGGGGTAGAAGAGGCTGACCAAAATGAACTTGAGGCTATGGCGGGGAATAAGAAGAATGCTATCCACGTAGGTCATTTTGACAAACTGAAAGAAATTTACCTGCCTCTACAGGAAAGAGTGTGTACCAATGCACAAGAGGGTAAGTTGTAATTTTTAAACTTTTTTTTTATGGGGGTAGCAATAAAAGTTTAAGCAAAATGTAAATTATGTATTGGCTTCCAATTACCAGGGGTGTCATGGGCTGAACACTCTTCTACTTGGGCTACGTGTTTTTCTCATCTCTAAAAGAAATGCATTGGTTGAGCGAGACTCTAAAGGTCTCCTCCCACCACAGTATGCATTGAAGAGATGATAGAAGAAGGTTTCAGAGGCATTCCTTGCTGTTTTGCCATCTCATTGCCTTTGTCTTGGCAGAAGGGAACTCTCCTTTAGGCTGTGTTCACCTTACCTCATTTGCTGGCAATTGTGTGCCACTCCATTTGCTTAAAGGTCTCAATGCAGCCACTGGGCATTGGTTTCAGGCCAAACTCAAGTGGAGAGTTTCATGATTTAAACCAGGCGTCGGGAACCTATGGCTTGCAAGCCAGATGTGGCTCTTTTGATGGCTGCATCTGGCTCACAGACAAATCTTTAATTAAAAAAATAATAACGTTAAAAATATAAAACATTCTCATGTATTACAATCCATTCATTTCCTACCGCTCATGTTCATGGTTGCGGGTGGCTGGAGCCAATCACATCTGTCCGCTGGGGACAACATGAAATTTTAATTGGATAATACATAACATACACGGGTCATTGTATGGCTGTCATGGAATTATATTTTAAAATATATGGCGTTCATGGCTCTCTCAGCCAAAAAGTTTCCCGACCCCTGATTTAAACAGATAAACGTTTGTCTTCAAGGATCCAGGGCCCTTTAAAATGGATTATAAGCATTCTACAGGTCCATAGGATATTCAAGTGGTCTACTGTGCTTTTTTCTGGTTGAGAGCCACTAGTACAGAGGGAAGAATATGGGAGTTCAATGCAGGATTGTGGAGACTGGCTTCTAGGAACAAGGAGGGCAGGGGCCTGAGCTGATTCCAGGAGGTTAGGGTAGGCTGGAGACAGCACAGCTGAATGAGGAGAGGGTGAGATTTGCCATTTGAACTCAAAGCAGCAGAGATTGACAAGTTATCAAGGAAGGCCTCCTTGGAAGGTAAGAATTCTGGTCATGTACTGGCCTAGGCCATCAAACCTGGCAAATGAAGCAATCAACTAATTTCCTTTCTTCTTTTCTTCTTCACTCCATTCCTGCAGACTCCCTTCTCCTCTTCCCTTTCTCCTTTCTTCTTTACCCTCTACCAGTTTGAAATCTATTTTTGAACTCAACATAAATCATGTTTCTAAGACTGACATTAACCCACCTCCCATCTTGGTAAGCAGTCCAACAACTTCAAATGAAACCTTCCGCCCAGTCCTGTGACAGATCGGCACTTGCTGTGCAGAATGAAACTATGCCTGACTGCGATAGCTCTACCTTACTTAAGTAAGCAATAAATTCATCTTCTGGTATCACACATTGAATGATGGTATTATCTTTAACCGAGGAAAAAAGTATGACTTTTTTCCAAGGCACTGGGACTATCTCAATTATTTGCCTGTTCTGGCCTTGTCCTATCCTGAAACCTGTTCTAGGACTACCATTTATATCGCCACCTCCCAGCCTATTCTCAACACTAGGTGATCTTTCTAATACACACTGGACTGTCACTGCTCTGCTAACAGTTTACAAGTTCTAAACTCCTGAGTTCCACCTGGCACCTACCCACCTCTCTAATTTATTGATTGCCCTTCCCCTCTTCAGAATCTCTACTCTCATTTTGAAATTCCTCTACAACATCTTTGCATGCACTATTCTACCCACCACGAACATGTCAGCCCACCACCTCCCCTGGCTACCTCTAGTTTGTCTTGTGTGTTTCAGCCTTTGTTTGCTAGTTTTCTGACTCAACACCCAACAGTGTCCCCACTATGTCCTCCAACTCCTGTACCTTCTATTTTTCCTGAGGGTAGCATGTAACACATATTTACTATTTCCTTATCTGTATCTGTCAGAAGACTAGGAGCTCCTTGGACAGGCTTGGCCTCTTGTTTATCCTTGGATCCTCACCAAATCTAGTAATTACAAGGATGACAGTATTTCCCTAGCAGTAGGGGAGTTCTTTTATTCTCATCTTTTCTGCCTACCTTTTGGAGGTGGTTGCTGAAGTTGAGTGGAGGATGCAAGAAGTTTTTTAGGGATCTGCATTTGTGAAAGAAAAGGGGAAGGAAGGATGGGCGAAAGTCAAACAGAGATACCTGACAAAGCTCCACATCTGGCAGGAAGCTCCCGAGTAAGTATTGCCCATCAGAGTTGCATCAAACTAGAACAACTAGGTCTTTATATGCCCTTCTCGTTTAGTGCTTAGATGTGGGATGCCCTGGTAAGGGTGTGGCCACTGGCAAGGCATCACTCTGCATTGAGGCTGACCGTGAAGGAGCTGGCAGCTTAGAGGCTGTCTGCTGACCATACTTTCACAGCTGGACAGCAGGCCCTTCCTTGAAGGTCTATCCAGGCAGCCCATCACTGAGTCTGTTATACTGCCATTATAAGGAATTGTGTGACACTGTGCATTCTGTTATCTCAATTACCTTTAGTAATTACTTTAGTGCTGCCTCTACCCCTGCCATTGCATTTGATTGGAACTGAGTAGAGCAGATCATTTATTGGCTATGGGTCCTTTTCACATTGAACTTCATGAAGATGCCCCCATGCCCCGTTTACTGGCCATTAGCACTTGTCCCATAACGTTTTAGTATTTCTGTGATGATATTATTTTTAAAAACTTATAGTAGAAAAAAGTGCTGAATTTAAGCATAAAGAGGATCAAGAGGTCCAAGAACATAGTAATGGTATAATCTTAGGCAGGTCACTTAATCTCAGAATTCCATTTCTGTATCTATAAAATTACAATAATTGTTCATAAGGGGTCATAAATATTCACTGTTATTGTATGACAGAAACATTTTAGACTTTCTTTTTCTGAGTAGCTTTTATTGTCAAATGAATCATATAAATAAAAAATTTGAAACAAAGCCTCTTACCTTTCTCATTCTTGCTGTTTTTCTTTCTCTTTGAGAACCAATTGGTGATTCTCTCTTCTATTAACTTATCTCAATTCGCTGCTAATGTGGGTATTTACTGAAGCAATTTGAGTATTTGAATAAAAGGGAATTTTTAGAATGATCTATGAGGAGAATAATTGATATATATTTTTCTAATTGCAGCCTGCAAAATTCAAGAAGCTGATGTGATTTTCCTTTGTGATAGCTCTGACCTGATATCTGATTTTGACTTTGCTACCCTGACAACTTTCTTGTCAGACCTAATTGATAATTTTGACGTGCAGTCGCAAAGAATGAAAATTGGGATGGCTCACTTTGGAAGCCTCTACCAAGAAATTATTGAGCTGAAAAGCTCTCTGACGAAAACCCAGTGGAAGACTCGAATTCAAACTATCAATAGGACCAAGGGGATGCCAGAAATCAACCTGGCCCTTAGCAAAGTGAGCTTTATGTTTTATCCATCTGTTGGTGGGAGAAAAAATGCTGGCGTCCCTCAGACTTTGGTTCTGATTACATCTGGGGATCCCCAGGAGAGTGTGGAAGATTCAGTGAAAATCCTGAAAAAACTTGGAATTTGTGTCCTGGTTTTGGGCATAGGACAACATGTCCATAAGGAACAGCTTTTGCCGATAACAGGCAGTTCTGAAAAAATAATCACCTTTCCATACTTTGACAAATTAAAGGATGTGGAGGTGAAGAAAAGGATTGTCCGGGAAATCTGCCAGAGCTGTGGGAAAACCAGTAAGTATTCCCTTGCTCTTTGTTTTTATTTAATTGCATCTTCGCAGTTCTCCATTTCCCAAAGTGACTTACAATCCTGCTCTAGCAGAAGATCTTTCTAGAATAGTGTGCAGTGAGAACAGACCTATTCTCCACTTCCAGGAAATGTGGGGTCAGGCAGCCTCCCTCAGAGACAAGAAAAATGGTACAGAGGCTAGAGGAGGCCCTGGGTGTGCCCCAGTCAGCCCTGTCCACTCATTGCAATCCAATATTTATTATGCTCCTCAGATGTCTAAAGCCAGTATTTATGTTCCTTGTAGCACCTGGAATTCAATCTCCTATTTCTATCTCTCCACTTCCAGAAGTCCTAGAAAAATGCCTTGCATCCAGTTGGAACTAAGTAAAATAAATACTTGCTGATGGAATGTTTTACTATTTTAACTTTGTTAAACTATCTCATAAAGGTTTTTACGTATGTGTGTGTATATGTGGGTGTGAGAGAGAGAGTGTGTGTGTGTGCATATTTTCTTTTAATGGTGACATATTATGATTTATATAATCCTAACATAGTGAAGATTTGAACGGTCCTTAGGGATTAATTTAAATAGGTTACAAACACAAATGACCACGAAGTCCAGGTGGGTAATGTGGATGAGTCAAGAGGGCAGGAAGTGAAGATAATGAATGGAGAACAATGACCCGTTGGTAGGAATGTCACTATTCAGCTCCAGCTGAGCACAGCCCTGTGGGATTCAGGTTCTATACTCAGGGCTGGGAGCTAGGAGAATAGTGCATTAGCAAGCAGCAGTGAATAACATTTTGTGGAGTTTGCACAACTTGCAGATAGTCCTCAGAGTGCTTCTATTTCTAGAGTTGGTATGATTGAAGCCACTTTTTCCCTCAAAATGTGCTGTCTTTGCAAGCTCTCCAGATCTTTTATGTCCCATTTGGGGTGCTCAACTGGAAGCAGATTACAGTGGTGCAGAGAGCCTTGGGCCTGGGACCAGAAAGCCAGTGCTCTAACTTTGGTTAGTTGCAGTAACCTCCACGAATTGCTGTCTTCCTCATGTGTAAAATGAGCAAATGGACCGGGTCAGAGGTGGCCATCATCTGAATTGTGTTTGTTCTGTCCAGTGCCAATAAGTTGTTAAATTAGTTTACAGCTTTTAGAAATTGAAGGTTTTAAATTAAAAATGTAGATTTCAGGCTTTTCTTTGAAAAATCAGATGATCTGACAACATCGAGTCTCCTTTCCCTCATGGCTACTCTCAGCTGGAGCTCAACAGTGAACAGATGGATCATTGCCCTCCATTCATTTTCTTTATTCTCTGCCCACATGACTCACATTACATCACACCTACTTGGCTTTTGAGTTTGTGACACCTATAATAAATAATCCCTAAGGACAATTCAAATATTTAATACATTATGGTTATATGACTCATAATATAACATCATTAATAGAAGAAAATATGCACACACCCATAAAGAGAGAGAGAGGGAAAGCCAGCCACTGAGAATAAGACTAAACCATAATTGGAACTTCAGATAGCTATTGGAACTTGTGTTAGAGGAAATGCTTGTTTTACATGTTGATCGAGCAGCTCATATCCTCCTTCTTGGACACTTTGTAGGCACTAGAGCTCCCCTAGTCCTGGGTCATGACCACTCTCCTTTTTCTGCCTTATCTGCTCTTCCTTGCTTCTTTCTACTCAGTAATCTGGTCTCGTTTCCATTACTCTCCAGATTGCTTTGTGAACGTAGTGATCGGGTTCGACATTTCCACTCACCAGCCTGGGCAGTTGTTGTTCCATGGCCACCCCCGGCTGGAGTCGTACCTCCCAGGCATCCTAGACGACATCATCTCCATCAGGGGGGTGAGCTGTGGGGCAGGCTCAGACACACACATGAATGTGGCCTTTAAGGTGAACAATGACCAAGAATTCCCTGCCAAGTTCCAAATCTACCAGAAAACAATATTTGACAGCCTGCAGCAAGTCACCGTCAATGGGCCAACTCATCTGAATGCACAGTTCTTACAGGGGCTTTGGGACACATTTGAGGATAGATCTGCCTCCCAGGGACAGGTATCCATGTCACATTCTATCTCCCATCTCTGCATGCTTTTATATGTTTCCCCTCCCACTTACAGATTTCATTTTAACATATCCTATGTTCTGCTTCCTTCCTTCTCTAGGTGCTGCTCATCTTTTCAGATGGTCTTGGGGATGAAAGCATCACAATGCTTGAAAATCAATCAGACAGGCTCAGAGAAGCAGGTATGTCCTGAGTTGAAAATTTCAGTGATGAAGCATGGAATGTGTTAAACAAATCTCTACTCTATTTAGATGCTTAGTCTTGGGATCTCTCCGGCCATTGGTAGCAGATGCTGTTGGATTGGTGTCTTGCCCCAACCCTCTTGACCAGCCTACACACTCACCCCCAAATGCTGCAGATGCTATGACCAAGTGCTTACACCTGTGACCTTCCAAAGACATGGGCCCTTGACTGACCTGAACCATGACCTGCTTGGATGTGGTTGTACCCCATCCCACACTGGGTGGAAGGGGGCAATCACTGATACAGGGATACAAAAGCCCAGGGTCAACGCTGATATAATTTATTCCCTCGGCTATCAGGCCAAGATGAAGACTTTAGTGAGACACATCCTTGCTTATAACTTTCCTTTTCCTTTCTTTATTCTCTCTCCTTAGTAAACCACATACACACACATTCCTCTTTCAAATTCTGCTTCTAGAGAACCTGCCCTAAGACATTTGCTATTATTTTTTATTTTCCACATGAAAGATAACAACATGGATTTTGAAAAGCATGTCTCACTGTATATTGCCTGTCCATATGTCCCTGTTACAGGCTGAGCTGGAAGCTAAGTGCAGAGTAATATGCAGTGGCAGGAGGGAGGCCCCATGGATTGTCAGATGGGTTACATCATTTGAGACTTCCTGGGTGTAGGCCCACACTGGCTTCTGGGGTTCAGCTTCTGTGGGCAACCTCCCTAGAGGCCATAAAATGCCCTACGTTATTGCTGTTTCACCCTCCCTTCTCAGATCCCTTCAACACCTTTCCCACTGATCTTGGGATATCAACATCCTTAGTATGGTCCATGATGCTTTGCAGGATCTGCCCTGCTCCCTACTCCAGCTTTCCCTCACTCCTCATGCTCAGTGTTCCAGGCATACTGGCCCCTTTCCATTTTTCCTCCAATGCACTTCACAGCCCCATCCTCCAGTCCTGGCCTCTACTCTTCTCTTTTGCCTAGAACTCGTCTCGTTCTCAGCACCACCCCCATCTCTGTTTTTTGTTTGTTTGTTTTGCTTGACCAACTTCCATTCATTCTTAAAAATTAGCTTAGATATCATTTCTTTGCAGATACTTTCCATGACCTCCCAAAACTGAGTGAGGAGCCTCTCGTTTAGGCTTTCATAGTACCCTGATGTTCCCTCTCTGAGCACTTACCACTTCTCAGAGCAACTATCTGGTTCTTGTCTACTTCTCCCAGTAGACCATGCTTCTATACAGGGAAGGAGCATGTCTGTCCTATTCATCTTGTATCACAGGTACAATGATTAGTACATAATAGGCTTCTAATAAGCAAGTGTTTGTTTAATGAAACTATGGATAGAGTAAATGAACTAGTGAATGAATCAATAAGTGAATGTGTAAATAAATGAACCCCTGGGTATACCCAGGAGTTCTGCAGAGACTGAAATTACCCTGGGCCTGGGTGCCCAGGGGTGTTTGGCAGTGGAGATGACTTGACAACTAGCATGAATTTACATTCAGTTAATTTAGAAAAACTCTGAAGACGAACAAGAACAATGCCCTTTCTTAAAAATTGCTTTCAAATGCCCAAGAATTGCATTAAAACTGGTAGTTAGATATTAAACAGTTTTCTGCTGGCGTTTTTCTGTAAGATTTGTAAAGATTTTCTCTTAAATATGTGTGCTTGGGAGATTTCAGGTGAATCTGGATCAGTGAGTGTTTAGTGTGTGTGTTGGCCATGCGGGCAGGCCTGCTGTTGTGTTCTTCATTTGTCAAGAGTACTGTTTCTTCTTATGAGCACCCCACTTCTCATTCTTTGAGTAAGAGTCACTGACTGGCTTTTCTTCTTTTATTGTGAACAATTCCTTTGGTTTTTTTATTGTCATTTTTACTGCATAGGACTTGATGCATTGCTGGTAGTGTCCCTGAACACAACTGCTCATCACGAGTTTTCCAGCTTTGAATTTGGAAAAGGATTTGATTACAGGACTCACCTGACCATTGGAAAGAGGGACCTGGGCAAACTGCTATCACAGTATCTGGTGTGTTTCTGAACAAAAAATCCAATTATTCAAAACGCCATGGGAACAAAATTGGAAGCTTGATGAGTATTTTCAAAGACTGCCTTGTCTGCCCTAAATTCAGTACATGATCTTTAGTATATAAAAAAGTGTGAAAGACCAGAACACCAATCTTTGTTTTTGCATGCCCTTTCATCCTTAGTCATTTCCCCAAATGAATGCATAGGGAACTAGAAAACCAACCAATCCCTAATTAAATAAGAAAAGCCACCAACAGTTTATGTTACAGAAATCCCAGGAAACAAGAAACTGTCAATTACAAACCAACCAGTCTTGTGCAAACTTGGCCTGTGACCATCTGTCTATAGGCAGGCACCCTTCCTATAAATAGAGATCATTTCTTTGGAGAGAGGATGTAGCCAATGCAGTTACTAACCTGGCACCCTCTTTAAAGTGTTCTTTCAAAGAGCACCTGTTATTCTCCTCACCTAAAGGGAGAGCATGAACTTGTAGGTAGTAGATTATGATGTGTGTGAATCCAGTTCTTAAGTAATGAAGTTCCTGACAACTGCTGGTCACTCAGGTCTGCTTTTTCTCAGGGAAACATTGCAGAGAGGACATGCTGCTGTACATTTTGCAAGTGTCCAGGGACTCCAGGACCTCCTGGGACCCTAGGACTACATGGCTTGAAGGTATCATTCAGTTGAAATTATTTTACTTAATGGGTCTTGGTTTGGTGTGGGTGGGATTGAAACTGAGTGGTTGAATGTACAACCTTTATTTGATGCTGATATAATTGCCTTGGGCATTTTGTGTGACTTCTGTGGGGCAGGAGCCAGTTCCAAAGGGCTAACTTCTGATGCTGCTATTAAGAATAAGTCTATTTTTTCTTATATCTCCTTGGTGATATTGCTTCTTGATTTTTACAATTTATACTTTTTACCCACATTAGACAGTTTGAAAGGTGGCCATGAGTAGTCCTTTTAGGACACAGTCCTCTCTCTGCCCATTTTTTGATTGGGTTGTTTGATTTTTTTTTTTTTTTTTTTGTATTTTTCTGAAGCTGGAAACAGGGAGAGACAGTCAGACTCCCGCATGCGCCCTACCGGGATCCACCCGGCACGCCCACCAGGGGCGATGCTCTGCCCACCAGGGGGCGATGCTCTGCCCCTCCGGGGCATCGCTCTGCCGCGACCAGAGCCACTCTAGCGCCTGGGGCAGAGGCCAAGGAGCCATCCCCAGCGCCCGGGCCATCTTTGCTCCAATGGAGCCTTTGCTGCGGGAGGGGAAGAGAGAGGAAGGAGGGGGTGGGGGTGGAGAAGTAAATGGGCGCTTCTCCTATGTGCCCTGGCTGGGAATCGAACCCGGGTCCCCCGCACGCCAGGCCGATGCTCTATCGCTGAGCCAACCAGCCAGGGCCGTTGTTTGATTTTTGTTGTTGTTGAATGTATGAATTCTTCATGTATTTTGGATATTAGCCTCTTATTGGAGATATTGTTTGCAAATATCTTCTACCATTCAATTACAAGAACCATATGATTTGACTCATATCTGGCATATAAAACAAAAAGCAGCAAATGAACAAACAAATAAAAGGCTCATAAACACAGGCAACAGTATGGTGGTCACAGGAGGGGTAGAAGATAGGGGTAGGATGTAGCAGGTAAAGAGGGTCAAATACAGTGTGTCCGTAAAGTCATGGTGCACTTTTGACCAGTACAGGAAAGCAACAAAAGATGATAGAAATGTGAAATCTGTACCAAATAAAAGGAAAACTCTCCCAGTTTCATACCTATTCAGTGCAGTTTGATATGGGCTCAAGCACAGATTTTTTAGGGCTTCTTAGGTAGCTATCCCGTATAGCCTCTACAGACTCGTCACTGACTGATGGCCTACCAGAACGGGGGTTCTCCACCAAACTGGCGGTTTCCTTCAACTGCTTATCCCACCGAGTAATGTTATTCCTATGTGGTGGCGCTTTGTTATAAACGCGCCGATATTCACGTTGCACTTTGGTCACGGATTCAAATTTAGCGAGCCACAGAACACACTGAACTTTCCTTTGTACCGTCCACATCTTGACTGGCATGGCCGTGGACTGCTCCGCTGTATACACAGTGTTACGTCATCATCTGCACATGTGCACATGCTGCCACATCATCCTACAGAAACTGGGAGGGTTTTCCTTTTATTTGGTGCAGATTTCACATTTCTATCATCTTTTGTTGCTTTCCTGTGACCGGTCAAAAGTGCACCATGACTTTACGGACATACTGTATATGATGATGGAAGAACTTGGGTGGTAAACACACAAGGCAATACATTGGTGATGTATTATAGAATAAGCAAATCAGAAAAAGCTAAGAACTGTATGACTTCCCACATCGGTGGAATATGAAACAGACCAATGAACAAAGATAAAAGAGAAGTGGTTACCAGGGGGAAGGGGGTGTGGGGGAGGGGGAAGAGAGAGGGAGTGGGGGGAGGGTATAAAGAGGGACAAATATAAGGAGACAGAAAATGATTTGATTTTGGGTGATGGGTATACAACATAATCAACAGTTCAAATGCTATAAAAATGTTTACCTGAAACCTATGTATTCTTACTGATCAATGTCACCGTGTTAAAGTTAATTTTCTAAATAAAATTTAAAAATGAAAATAAAAAGAATTATACACTTGAAGCTTACATAATCTTAGTAACCAGTGTCACTCCAATCAATTTAATAAAAATTTTTAAAAGGGTGTCAAGAGGTGTTAAAAATAGTAGGTAAAGTTGTACTTCATCAGCAATGGAATCTTACTGAACTGCAAAAAGAGCATAGCAGTGCAAATTAATAACACTTTAAAAATGAATTATAAAAGATCCATTGCACAGAAATAGCATAGATAAGGATATCATGGTATTTTCATTCAATGGAGTGCTCTAAGGTTGAAAATGAGTGGGCTGCAGCTACTCATAATATGAATAAATTTTATAAACACAGTAATGGCCAAAGAAAGCGAAACACAGAAGAATACATATGGTATGATTCTATATATAAAAAAATTTTGAAAACAGGTAAAACGAACCTATAGTGTCTAGGGATGAATATTTAAATAATGGGGTATTTAAAAAGGCAAGGAAATATTTTCATAAGTCAGGAGGGTTCACCCTAGGATGGGGGAGGAGTAGCTTGTGATTGGGGTGAACAGTACATCTGGGGACCGTCTATGTCCTCTTTCTTGGCCTGGGTGGTGGCTGCACAGATGTTCTCCTTATAATAATGAAGCTGTATCTTGATATTTTATTTACTTTTATTCATTTTTTGAAATGGGTTTTAATTTATCACAATCAAAAAAGACTGGTTTCTTTTATTTTAAGAGATCACATACAATGCTTGTTCTTGAGTCCAGCATTGTCCATGCTTGTAGAAGGATAATTTATCTTAGATATTTCCTGAGTTGTAATATTTTGTTTAGCATGGTTTCCTCTCATCGCTTTGCTCAGGTCAGTTATATTCCAAGAGCACAATTCCCCTGGTATACTGAGCAGAGACAGCTATGGTCTGTGTTAGAAGAGGAAGAAAGAGAACCTTAACTGAAATCCTTGCCACAATGAAGCCATGAGACAGTTAAGCCACATAGAGCAGAGGAAGCAACGGTTGCCATTAAAATATACATAACCTCGGCCCTGGCCAGTTGGCTCAGTGGTAGAGCATCGGCCTGGCGTGCAGAAGTCCTGGGTTCGATTCCCGGCCAGGGCACACAGGAGAAGCGCCCATCTGCTTCTCCACCCCTCCCCTTCTCCTTCCTCTCTGTCTCTCTCTTCCCCTCCCGCAGCGAGGCTCCATTGGAGCAAAGATGGCCCGGGTGCTGGGGATGGCTTCTTGGTCTCTGCCCCAGGCGCTGGAGTGGCTCTGGTCGCAACAGAGCGACGCCCTGGAGGGGCAGAGCATCGCCCCCTGGTGGGCAGAGCATCGCCCCCTGGTGGGTGTGCCGGGTGGATCCCGGTCGGGTGCATGCGGGAGTCTGTCTGACTGTCTCTCACTGTTTCCAGCTTCAGAAAAATACAAAAAAAAAAAAAAAAAAATACATAACCTCATTGTTGGAAGAGGTGCTTGTTCTTCCTTGAGCTCTCAGAAAAGCAGAAGATAGTAAAATGATCTCTTTGGAAATGTTATTGATTTGACTGTTTAAAGAGTGTGGTGGTCACCGCTGTCCTTGGAGCAGCTCTCTGAGGCGGAGGACTGGCGCTGATGCCCTGAGGTGCAAGGTGGATTCCAAAGGTCAGTCTCCTGTAGGTTTCAGGAGGGCCACCTTCTGAGATGGGTGTAGGGACAAAACCCAGCTCCAGAGGTTGCCAGACCCTCCCCAAACTCAGAGCCACACCTGCAAACATGACAACCACGTGGAAGGGAGGGACTTACCTACAATGCCCAGTGAATGTCACAAGTTTGAACTGATGGAAGATGCCTAAATTCATTTTTCTTTCTTTCCTCTCAGGGGTCCCCAGGTCTGAAAGGCATCAGGGGACACAGGGGAGAGGACGGAGACCCTGTAAGTTTTTGTGACTCACTCCTCCGCCCCTGACAAAACTTACTGATTTTCTTTTTTTATAGAAAGCTTTATTTTCCTACAGAACAGGTGGTGGGTTTTGTTTATATATATTCTTTGTAGTTTGGGGGGAATGGGTTGCTGTTCTTTTCCTTTCTCCTTGTCTAAATCACAAAGGGCAAGCTTGCCTATCTGTTTTCTGGCACGTTTTTATCATGGCAGGGAGCTGGGTGTGCTGCTCTTCTCCACCTCCACACAGAGTCTAACAGGATTGTCTAAAGCCCAGTGCTTAGCCCGTGGAAAGGGGAGCAGGCAGAACCCTGCCCCAGGTGCAGAATTGTGGTTACATGGTTCACAGAGGTTTTCTAATCTCAATCTTTGACCCTAAACACAGAATTCTCATTTGGTTCATCAATCAAATTTTGAAAATGGGTTTGGAGGAACTGAAGCCACATGGGGTGGGAAAAGTTCAAGAAGCACCCAGCCTGCGTCTCTTTCCCCTTGAAATCGAGGCCAGCTCCTCATCTGAGCAGCAAGTTATGATTAAAAACCCAGTCTCCTGAGTCAGGCAGTCAAGGGCAGACCTAGATGTGAAACCTTAACAAGATACTTAACTTCTTGACCTTCAGTCTCCTCATCTATAAACATTTATAAATTCCTCTAAGACTGTAGTTTACAAAATGAACACTCAGAGGAGTGCTGTAAATCACCCCCCCACACACCCTGTACCTGCAGAGAGGTCTTGGAGCCCACCCATGGGGACTCACACCACGCTTCTGCCTGGCGCGGAGCCCACAGCTGGCTGGTGGTCCAGTCAATGGGAAGCTGGAATGTTTCAGCACTTCCCAGCAACCTGTGGCGGTGGGCCAGGCCTCCTACTTTCCTGAGACTAATCCTCAGAATAAAGAAAGCAAAGCAGGGGAAAGGAAAATCATTTTTTCTCTTCCCTACCAGGGAGGAGAGAATTAAGCTCAATGCTAAAAAATTATTTATCCATACAGCAAACCTTTAGCACTTGCTCCGTACCCAGATTTGAACCAGGCAAAAGGGACACAATGGGAAGAGACAGTCAGGGGATCCTGCCTGCAAAGAGCACAACACTGTTCCCACGGGAGTCATTGCACCCTAGCATTTACCTGGACTTAGGTATTTCCTGGGAGAAGCAGCACTGGTGGGAGATGCACATGTCATTGACCGTGAGCGTTCTTCCTGCGTGGCTCACCAGACTTTGAGGATCTTTAACCTGGTGGGCCTTCCCATGAGCACTGGCTTAGAGTCGTGTCATTTCTCAACTCAGCTTCAGTCCCCTGGCACTGACTTGTTTCTATACCATCAGCCGTGCTAACTTCTATAGGGTAGCGTTTAGGCCCTGGACCAGAGGTCAAGGTCAATAAGTCTTACCAGAGTCAGCGAAGAGCTCATCCTGCGCCTCTGTGTGATCTTGGATCTGAAAGGAATCCCTGAAGGTTGATCAGAAGAATGTCTGACTAAAGGGGAAAACAGAGTTAAATGAATGAGTTTATGGGAGGATCTGTTTGTCTAAAGCAGGGGTTGGGAACCTATGGCTCGTGAGCCAGATGTGGCTCTTTTGATGGCTGCATCTGGCTCGCAGACAAATCTTTAATAAAAAAAAAATAACGTTAAAAATATAAACATTCTCATGTATTATAATCCATTCATTTCCTACCGCTTATGTTCATGGTTGCGGGTGGCTGGAGCCAATCACAGCTGTCTTCCGGGACAACACCAAATTTTTATTGGATAATGCATAATGTACACGGGCTGTTGTATGGCTGTCATGGAATTACATTTTAAAATATGTGGCGTTCATGGCTCTCTCAGCCAAAAAGCTTCCCGAACCCTGGTTTAAAGCTTGGAGTGCCTTCCCGCTCTAGCGTCACTCTCAAACACTAAATGGCTGGTGGCTTCTGGAAAAAGAATCACTTTGGATACTTGTTTGGGTATCTTCTCTTAGGGAACACGAGGAGAAACTGGACCCCCAGGAGAAAAAGGGATTACAGGATGTTCAGGGCAGTGGGGTCAAAAGGTAAGCCTCTTCTGGAAGTGTTATTTTAAATTCTCCACAACATCCTCATCCTCTGTCCTCCATTCCTTCCCTCCCTCATTTTCTGTTGTCCATCTCCTCTCCCTCTTTGCCTGTCTCCAAATACATGTTAGTTTCCTCATCTGCCAATTATTTCTATTAGTAATCTCAGGGAGTTTCAAGCATTAATTAAATCTACACTGCTCACAAAAATTAGGGGATTAGGGAACATACCGATACTCCAGTACTTTCAGCCTTTTGTATAGCGCTTTTTCACCAATGAAATAAAAGCTAATTTTGCATCTTATTTGCATAATCAAACAACTTTCTTTGACTTGTCGTTTGCTTTTCTGATGTTCTTGTTTAATAAAAAAAAAATCAAATGCTTTTATTTTTTTACCGCTTCATACTCATTTTGAAATATCCCCTAATTTTTGTGAGCACTATATCTATAACTTCTCTGTGGCTATGGGAGCCAAAAGCGACTAAAGAAACACACACTCACAGTCTTATGGGAGGCAGCCCTTCCCTACTCCAACAGTTGAGGAAACCACATTCTCTTTGACGTGTCATTGAGAGATGTTTATCTTTTGCAGGGAGCCAAAGGATTTTCTGGATATGAGGTACTATAGTTTCTTCCCAAATTGTATCTCCTCATGGGGTGAGTTTCCTGATGAGCGGGTGGCAGAGATCACCTTTGGCTGATTGCTGTCCACTGTTGTCTTTTAGGGAGAACAAGGAGAAGACGGGATTGATGGACTCAATGGGGAAGACGTGAGCCATTTTTCTTCAATACCTTATAATCAGCAGAATGTTGAAATGCGCACGCACACACGCACGCACACGCTTTAATGGGGATTTTGTTTTCCTGGTCTTCTTTTAGGGCTTTCATGGATTTCCTGGAAAAAAGGGAGAAAAAGGTGATCCAGGATCTCAGGTAACACTTTTTAGTACATCAGAGCAGAAGGGCTTGGTGATAGAGACAATCCTTATTGCTGTGTGTCAGTAGCTATTAGGGATAAAATTGACAGCTGACTGAACTACCTAAGGAAGGCCTATTACCACTGAATAGGTGCTGCAGTCTAGTTTAGAGCAAGTGGTAACTGTAATTTTCAAGAATTTCTAGCTAGAAATTTCAAGGCATGAAAGGACCCTCTATGGGCGTGTTTATCAGAAGGCTAAGGATGAATGTTTTCACCTGTCAGCAGCTGTCGTGTTCTCTTTATTGTATCAGAGGGAGAAAAAAAAACAAGAGAAAGAGACAAAATTTTTTGGTGGTCTTGGTATAACAAATCACAGTAAAACATATTTTTATTTTACATTCATTTCAATACTCATTAATTAATATGTACCTACCTTGTTCTAAATAGCTCTGCTTTTATGTTCTGATACAATTACTTATCAAATATTTTGGAATATCTGGGGTGTGCCAGGCATTGAGTTATGTACCAAAGAATCAGAAATGAAACCCCACTGTCCTGGTCCTTAAGGATTCTACCGTAAAGCTGGGGAGACAGACAGACATATAGCTAATGGCAACACGGAATGTGATTGGGACCATGTTTTAGGCATCCACATGGGAGCCCAGAGAAGAGTCCTAACTCAGCAGGGTGGGAGAGGAGTTCAGGAAATCTCCCTGGAAAAAAATGGTCCCTGTGCTGAAGACAAATAGGAATTAGCAAGACATGGAGGAAGGGCATTCCAGACAGAGGGAACAGCATACACAAAGACATGGAGGCCTGAGGACACGGCAGTTATTCCGCCTGGTAGGAGTCTTAGAAAAGCGGTAGAGGGAGGTCAAGTTCAAGAGGTGGTGGGGAGAGATTGGGAAGGCACTGATGAGCCACGCAGAGGAGCTGGGCTTTTAACCATTAGAGAATAGAGAGACTTATAAGATTTTGAGCGGGGGAAGTCCAACTGATTTGCATGTTAGAAATATTTCTTGGCAGTAGTGTGGAGGATGCACTGGAGATGACACAGATGCAAGACAAAGGGGAGAGGAGAGTCCGTAGCAATCAAGGTGAGAAGGGATGAAGCCTTCAGGACAAGCATGGCAGTGAGGACAGCAACAGAACACATTAAGGACATGGTAGAGCATGGACTGGGGTGAATAGCTAAGGTGCAACATTTAGGGAAGCCCTCATTATGTACAGAGTGAATGCTTACCTAAATTTTGTACCATAGGTGACTTGCTTATTTCATCCTAGTCTTGGCTCTGGGACATAAGATCTCCAGATCTAGGTGACTTAGAGGAGAAAGAAATTGGGTGTCAGGCTAGATGCCTGTAAGGATCCTGGCTTAGGAGAGTTGAGTTGGGGGAAAAAAAAATGAGTTTGAGGCAAGAGTGGAACATCCCTGTAGAGGTTTTCAGTGGGCAATTTAATTATAGAAGTTGCTAGACTGGCTGAAATGTCCAATCCAGTACCCAGTAGCAATATGTGACTATTAAGTTTGGCTTAATTGAAGTGACAGATTCTGCTCTTTGGTTACACTAGCCACATTTCACGGGCTCAATAGCCACATATGGCTAGCGGCTACCATATTGGACAGCACAGATCTAGAACATTTCCATCACGGCCGAAAGTTCTGTTGGACAGCATTATGCTAGAGTATGAGAATATTTCCCATTTCTCAGTCTCACTACAGCTTAAAAATTGATTTAGTTCTGCTTGAGAAATCTGAGGGAACCTGGTTGGGAACGTGGATCATTTGATCCAAATGATATCCTCCCCTCCAAACGCACATAGTGCTTGACATTAGAATATCATTTAAAAAAAGCCTCTTACAAATTAACTCAGAAACTCATTTTATTTTTTCAGGGCAGCCCAGGTCCCAGAGGCCCCCGCGGGGGTCATGGACAGAAAGGCTTTCCAGGGGATCCTGTAAGTTACTAGGGTCCATGTGGCTCTGGATTTCTTTTTTTTAGTTTTTATTTTTTTTATTTTTATTTTTATTTTTCTGAAGCTAGAAACGGATAGAGACAGTCAGACTCCCATATGCGCCCGACTGGGATCCACCCGGCACGCCCACCAGGGGGTGACGCTCTGCCCACCAGGGGGCGACGCTCTACCTCTCCGGGGCGTCGCTCTGCAGCGACCAGAGCCACTCCAGCACCTGGGGCAGAGGCCAAGGAGCCATCCCCAGCACCCAGGCCATCTTTGCTCCAATGGAGCCTCGGCTGCGGGAGGGGAAGAGAGAGACAGAGAGGAAGGAGAGGGGGAGGGGTGGAGAAGCAGATGGGTGCTTCTCCTGTGTGCCCTGGCCGGGAACCGAACCCAGGACTTCTGCATGCCAGGCCGATGCTCTACCACTGAGCCAACCGGCCAGGGCCTGGCTCTGAATTTCTTATTGTTCCACAGTTCTTATTTCCTTTCCCTCGTGTCTCCTGCTAACCTGTAGGCAAAGGCTTATTTTGAGAGGGGGGGGGGAGGTAGATTGACCAAGACTTATTTGTTTATAAAAAATATGTCTATGTCTGATTTGGGCTGATTATGTACAAAATTCAGAACTGGGAACTAAAGTTCCATCTTATTTATTCTATGTTATGTTGGGACTTTCAAGTTCTTCTGGAGGGGAAATTTCCATAGTTTTGCTTATTGGGCTTCTAGTCTTGCAGATTCCCTATCTGTAGACTTGATTACAGGGGAATCTTATTACACGTTTGAGAGACTGGCATACACATGGTTGGACTAGTGCCTCAGTGAAGCTGCCAATGCAGAGAGAGAATTCACCATGGCTTCAGCATGCTCTCTAATCACTTGTCATTTATCACCACACACTCCCTCCCAAACTTGGAGAACTATTACTTTCATTTAAAAAAAAAAATCTATGAGTTTCAAACATGGCGGATTTTCTCACACCCCCTCATCACTTAGTCCAAGTACCTTAGTACTTGAACATTGTACTATTTTGCAAAAAAAAAAAAAAAAAAAAAAAAAGCTGGTATTTTTTTTGATTCTGCAATTCTTTTTAAATCTTCCTCTAGGGTAATCCAGGACAAAACAATAACGTCAAAGGACAGAAAGGCTCCAAAGGCGAACAAGGAGGACAAGTAATTGGATCTTGCCTATATGAGTTGATTCTGTTACTGAGCTGAGGCTTTTGTAAAGTCTAAGTTAATGGTTTAATAACATATGTAATCCATCTATAATTGAACAAACACCCGTAAGTTCACATTGAAAAAAGAGCCTTTTGTTTATAGTAGGTTACAAGTCTATGGGCAAAATAATTATGTTTGTGACAGGTGATATATGGGGAAACTGATAGTAGCAATGCATGTTGCTTTACCATTTTTCTCCTTGAATGGATATATACCCAATAGCATTCCTATGCAGAAAGAGTCTAGTATGATGCTTCTGTTCTGCTATTTTAATAGTGCTTGAGGTTTTGATGCTGATGCCTTTGTAATTTATTTAGAATCTTCTTGCTTTATGATCTTGGTGCACTGTTGCATTTCTAGGGTAGAACTGGACCAAAAGGGACAAAAGGCAGTCCTAATTCCAGAGGAAGCAGGGTAAGTATTTTTGTGGACATTTATGTCCCCTCCTTATCACCTGAAGATGCCACAGAGGCATTCAGGATATTTGTTGCTGCAGAGTGGGTTGATCCAGGGTGGACACTTGACACTACTGACATTTTGGGCCAGATAGTTTGTTAAGAGGGGCTGTCCTGTGCATTAGAGAACATTTCACAGCATCCCTGATCTCTCCCCCCTAGACGCCAGTAGCACCTTCTCCCCTCAGTTGTGACATCCAGAAATGCATGCAGATATTGCCAAATGTCGGTGGTGGATGGTGGGGTGGGGGCAAATTGCCCCCTGTTTGAGAATCACTGTGTCAATTTGCTTGTCCCTTTCTACCTCCCAGAAGCTTTTGAATGTCTTTTGAGAGCATCAATGACTTTAACACAAAAGCCCTCCTCTAGTAACTTAGCATCTTTAAGCTTATATACAAATATCAGAAACTGGGTAAACGCTCTTCATATATGGCCAGGGGGGAGGAAGAAACACAGATACATTCTTCCCAAATGAACCCAAACAATGGTGATCAGTGGCAACCTCAAGATCCAAGGATAACTTTATAGCATCTCATGTGATATCAAGCCCAAAACAACGATATTAGATCTTCCCTTCTTTTTCAGGAACAACCAAGAAATCACTTTTCTCATTGGGGGCTAATAAACCTAGAGATGATATTTATCATGTGTGAGAAACCCCTTTATCACACACTCCACATGGAGATCATAAATAGAGAATAAGTTTCAACATCCTAGATCTGGCCCTGAATTTTGTTCAAAAGGGAATGGAAAATACTTAGCTTTTTTTTTTTTTTTTCTTACTACAATCTTGGAATCTTCTTATCACTTAGAAGGCTGTGGCATATTGCCTTTCTCTCTGGGATAGAACATGGATAAATGTGTTTTAATTTCCTCTTGCTTCTGTTTATCTTGAATCCTAGTTCTTTTTTTTAATTTTAATTTTATTTTATTTATTCACTTTAGAGAGGAGAGAGGGAGAGAGAGAGACAGAGAGAGAGAGAGCAGAGAGAGACAGGGGAAGGAGCTGGAAGCATCAACTCCCATATGTGCCTTGACCAAGCAAGCCCAGGGTTTTGAACCAGCAACCTCAGCATTTCCAGGTCGACACTTTATCCACTGCGCCACCACAGGTCAGGCCTTGAATCCTAGTTCTTAAGGGAAAGGATCTACAGTAGGTTGGCTTAGGCTTCCCAGTGCCTATGTCTTGAACCATAAATATATGGTTGAAAATTGATGAAAATGGTAAGATTCTTTGAGACCTTGCCCTCTTTTCCACACGAGATCAGTAAAATTAATCAGAAGAAGCAAGAGGGCAGCATGATGAACTAAATGCTATAAACTTGAAAGCTAAGTATGGATTTCTGTTGGTTTAAGAGAAAACAGTTTTAGTTTGAAATAACTTTATACCTGTCACTATAGATCAGGCACTTTTTAAAAAGAAATGCTAGGGCTGGGACAGGGGATTACTACTTGGAAGCACCAGTGATTACTCTAAGTCAGCAATTTTCAACCAGTATGCCACAAGAATTTTTTTAAAACATGCAATATGTGACCAGTCAGGGGCACTGACCTCTTTTCCCTTAGGTTGTCAAATAAAAGAAAAATTACAACATCCAACATCATAGCCATCTGGTGTGAATGCCCTGTCTTGAACCATAAATATATAGGTCATGTAGCAGAGTTGCATCTTATTGGTCACATTGCATAATAAAGTTGCATTAATTGGTGAATTCTTGGTCCAAGAAATCTTTATATACAAGTCTAACACCTGATTTTTTTTAAAAGTCACTTTGAGCAAAAAGGGTAGATAATAATTATTTTTCTTTTTGTAAATCAAAATTATACCTATTTTTTGTCAGATAGGTAAAATATTTTTTGTTGTTATGCCGCAGAATTTTAGTAATTAGTTTTTATGTGCAATGAGATGAAAATGGTTGAAAATTGCTGCTTTAAGTCACTCTAAGGACGGGTGGTTCTTAGCCGCCCGCCCCCATCTTTTTCCTCTTCCCCACCCATTTCCTCCTTTGTAACCTCTTTTTTCCTGAATTACATAAGGCAGCGGTGGATATAAAACAACACCAAATGTTTCTACTCTCTCCTCCACTTTTCCTGTGAAGGCCAGAATTCTCTATGAGGGTCAGAAGATCTTAAGTGGGTGATAAATTCTAAAAACACAAACAAATATAAGGCATTGCCTCCTCCTGACACAATTTCAACTTATGTAAATTAATTGCTGCACTAGCTGTTGCACCCCTCCCTCCCCCCACAAATGGACGGATGTACTGAGAACCAAGCTTTTAAAATCACGTTCCAAGTCCACTGCCTTTTGCCTGTCACACACATAGAATACTTACGATAATAACAGTATGTATTTACATTTCTATAGCACCTATTTTATGCCAGGTCCTGATCAAATTACTTTCAAGATTAATTCATTGAATCCTTACAAAAATCCATGTGTGGTAGATACTATTATTGTATTCAGTTTACAGATGAGAAAAATCAAGGAACCTTGAGCAACCTGCCCAGGACCAAGATAGGTACTAAGTGGTAGACTGACGTTTGGGCCGAGATTGTCGCACCGCCATCTGGGCTCCTACCCACCCTCACTGAAGTTTATTGTGCAAATGCTCTGTGCCACAGAGGCTTTAGAGGGCAGGGTTGAACTCCAGACTGCCTGACTTCTAAGGGCACATCCCTAACCATTGTGTAATACTGTCCGAACAGAGAACCAATGCTATTATAGCCTTCCTCTTTAATGGAGACAGAATTAGACATCATGGAAACAGGGGCCTCAACTTTTCTTTACTGTTTCTTCTTTGCTTTCATATGTCGGGAACACTAGTAGTCACATTAAGGTACAAACAGCTGACAACTTAACAAGGAGGAACTTCTCCCCCAAAGTATTTGCATTTTAAAAGCGAACAGAACCTGAATTAAGGGACACAAACTCAATGGAGGAATTCTAATCATCAGCCAAACTGGTGGAGGTGATATTTGGTCAGGTAGTTTATTCTAAGGAACTTCAGAAGGTGGGCAGTGCTCTAAAATAATTTCCATGGTTACCTATCTGGATGAATGAATGAATGAATGAATGAAGAAAGAAATGAATGAATGAATAATTTAAAAGTATTGTTTTGTACCAAAACTAATCATAGTTGTTTATCCCAACACAAAGTAAATTGGTGGTTGAGCTCTTCCACAGCTCTCTCAGAAAGGCAGGGGTGGTAGGGGGGGAGGTGAGGGCACACACCTTATTGTTGCTGTTTAGGGAAAAACAGGATCTGGGTCCTGAATCATCGTTTAGCTTGGCTACCGTATGGAATAAACAAAGACAGCCACTAGGTGGAGAGCCTGAGCTGGCAACGGGAAGTCGATTCTGGATAGACGCAGACTGATTCCAGCTTCAAAGATCAAGCTGGCTTTTCTCAGATGAGCCTGGAGATGCCATTTGGACCACAACATGATTGAACAGACTCCATCGGTCATTTCCTTCTTGTATGATTTCATGGAAATGAATCCCAGTGGTCCCATAGGAAGTACTGCATCTAACAATTTTTTTATTCTCCCTCAAGACACAACCAGGGGCTCAGGACAGAGATGTGGGTGTGCATAGGGGTTTGTACACAGGAAGCCTCTGATTAACAGACAGTGCTCCGTGGGACTTGTAGGAGAGGAAAGCTAGAAGACAGGTTCTTCAGGACGGTTTGATTCTCCAACCAGCCTCCTGGATAACTGTCAGAGGTTTTCAGAGTGGAGCTGGGTCTATAATGACTTTTAAATGTGTTTGCAATCAATCCCCCAAATGTTAATTCATAATTAAGTGCCTAGTGTGAAAACTCATCTTTAGGAGGTGCCTCAAGGAAGCTATTGCTTAGAGCTGCTTGTTACTTATGTCTGTTGGAAAATGAGACAGGCTGGTATGCCTCCAAGGAACCTCCATCCAGACACCCATACCTTAACTCTTTGCTTTTTTCTCTTCCAGGGAAGAGAAGGCCACAGGGGCCACCGAGGTGCGCCAGTGAGTATCCTTTGCTTCCTGTCCTCTGTGGTAGGTGATGCCAAGGGAATTCTCACATGCAAATGCACCTGGAATTGAGGGAGCATTTGACAAGGATGCAGTAGGAAGTGCCGAGCATTGGACATGATCCCCACTGATGGGGAAGGGGATCAGGTCAGCTACCGGGGACAGGACAGACCTGACCGAAGGCAAAGCCTTCTTCATAGACACTCCATAGAAAAGAGAAACCATGAAATCTCCAATGCTATGCGCTTGAATGCTTTTCATATGCACTGGGAATTGACTGCAGTGGAGTGAACTTTACTAGAATAAGGAACTTCTGTGTACTGTAGTACTAGGTGCTATAAAGAGAAGATCTATATGGAGATCTATGTGGAGAAAACCTTTACACTGAAAACTCTCATTCATCAGGGGGAGCCGGGAAACCCTGGACCTACAGGTACACAGGGAACTGGAGGATCACAAGGCCCACAGGTGTGTTGAAACATTTCATGAACGTTGCTAAATAATGCTGAGTGGTTCCGATGGGAAGATGGCAGGTTGTTCTGTATAAAAATAAATACAGTAACTGAGAAATTTGTAACCAAGCCCTGCCCTCCCCCATGGTGCCTGTCTCTAGAATTCTACATTTCTCCTCATGGTGGGGGGTGTTTCTCCATCTAACCTGTTTCTGCTTTTGCAGCTCACTTTTAAAGGCATGCGCTTGTGCCCACCTGGTATTATGTCTGCATGTTGGCAATAATGGATTATTAAGACCTTAATATTATATTAGTAATCAATATCAGGATCAACAAGTTGGTTTTCCTTAACTGAAGTCCTGTAGTCAGACTCTCATGAAAGAAAGTTAGGAATCGGAAAGTGTTACTCAACTCACCTACAGCTCACCCCATGGGGGGTGACAGTGCTGCTGGAATATCAGATAGGGCTCTCCGTGGGCCGTTTGTATTCTTTCTTAGTCGTATCACTAGTGAGACGGGCACTGGAGTCAGGGTGTGTTTGTCTCCCTTCCGTGTCAGGAAAATGCTAGGGTCATTCCTAGAGAATGGCTTTGTACCAGGTAAATATTCAGTCACCCCACGGAGTCCGCTTTAAGCCGGAACTGGTCTGGAAGGGCCTGTGTCTATGTGTGCGTTCTAAGACCTTCCCAAGGGTTTATTCTTTTCTTTCTGAAAGTTCTAGATTTTAATGCTAAACTGGAATTTGGTATTCTTCTGAGTGGTTCTGGGGTTCCTGAACCAAGCCACCAGGAAGCAGATCCTCTAGATGAAATGACCACAGGACCAACCCAGATCCACCCCCAGGCTCCGTGAGGAGAGGGGTGACACAGCCTCAGCTGCTCCCTGGGCCTTTGATGCTTAGGCAGTGAACCAAGGCTGGCCCAGTGGCTCCAGCCACCCTTTGCCCAGAGCAGCCAGGGCCATTGTGTAGCTCAGGGGTCCCCAAACTACGGCCCGCGGGTCGCATGCGGCCCCCTGAGGCCATTTATCCGCCCCCGCCGCAATTCCGGAAGGGGCACCTCTTTCATTGGTGGTCAGTGAGAGGAGCATAGTTCCCATTGAAATACTGGTCAGTTTGTTGATTTAAATTTACTTGTTCTTTATTTTAAATATTGTATTTGTTCCCGTTTTGCTTTTTTAACTTTAAAATAAGATATGTGCAGTGTGCATAGGGATTTGTTCATAGTTTTTTTTTTATAGTCCGGCCCTCCAACTGGACTGAGGGACAGTGAACTGGCCCCCTGTGTAAAAAGTTTGGGGACCCCTGGTGTAGCTGGTGCTTTGATAATGAGAAACATTATCATCACTTCCAGTTTCCCTGCTAATAAGAACCATCTGAGAACCACGCATTTGATGGAAATGTGGCGCAAAACATGATTTAATTCCTCTGATGGGATCTGCTGCTGAGATGTCCTCTTGTGCTGACTTGAAACAACCTTGCTTTCTGTTTTACACATGAAAAGCACTGTGACCCAGGGAACCTGCCCCATAAAAGGAGCCGTCTGACCATTGTGTGTGTCTTACTTCTTCTATGGATTTTATCTCTCTCTTCAGTCTCTTCTCCATTTCTCCTTGTTGGAGAGGGATGAAGGTGTTACACCCAAGCTGGGAATTAACTCCCCAGTCAGATCTGTACCATTGAGGCTTGGTCTCCCCTCCATTCCTCTTCTAAGTGATCATTAATCTCAGGGTCAAAAGGCTGCTTGGAGGGTTAGACGGTTGCTTTTCCAGGCTTTACCAAAGGAGTGCTTCAAAAACACACTGGAGGCCCTGGCCAGTTGGCTCAGCGGTAGAGCATCGGCCTAGGTTCGATTCCCTGCCAGGGCACACAGGAGAAGCACCCATTTGCTTCTCCACCCCTCCGCCGTGCCTTCCTCTCTGTCTCTCTCTTCCCCTCCCGCAGCCAAGTCTCCATTGGAGCAAAGATGGCCCGGGCGCTGGGGATGGCTCTGTGGCCTCTGCCTCAGGTGCTAGAATGGCTCTGGTCGCAACATGGCGATGCCCAGGATGGGCAGAGCATCGTCCCCTGGTGGGCAGAGCGTAGCCCCCTGGTGGGTATGCCAGGTGGATCCCGGTCGGGCGCATACGGGAGTCTGTCTGACTGTCTCTCCCTGTTTCCAGCTTCAGAAAAATGCAAAAAAAAAAAAAAAAAAAAAAAAAAAAAAAAAAACCACACTGGAATAAAGTAAGTTCTCATTGACTTCATTGCCCTCCATTTCTCTTGTTACCGCAATAGGGGATAAGCGGAGCTCCAGGCAGGGAAGGACAGAAGGGGAGCCAGGGGAATAAAGGTCCTCAGGTGAGTGATTCCGGAACGTCAGTCAACTGTCTCCACTCTTCATGGTCCTATTACTTCAGAAACATCTTCCTATATATACTCTATTTTATATTATCTACGTAGGGAGTGTTCCATTCTTTAATGAAGTTGGAACAGATTTTCAGCACAGCTCAGATCCTTGTACGTAGCTGAAGCACCCTTTTCTCCTTCCCTGGACTGTTCCTCAGAAAGCACGGACCCGTGGATTCAGCCTAAAGAAATCAGTCAGAAGAGAGCTAATCTTGCTGACTCGTGAACATTTCAAAACCTAATACATTATTTTGGTGGTTCTAACTCTTAAAAATGATCTGAGCCATGCATATCTCCATTGACTGTAGCTGTTTGAAATTGCTTCTCTGAAGACCCTTCCTACTAAAATTTATTTCGTTCCCAAGTTCGGCTTTGAATTCACCCTCTGAGTCTCTTTGGTTCTTGAGTTTCTGACAGTGAGTAATGAGTTTGGGCGGTGAGGGATTCATGTGGGAAATGTTTGGCTCAGCTGGTGAGAGTTCAGAAGGCTTAGGGAGACCCGGGTTTGCTCAGTTAGCTTCCAAGCCTGTTTGCCAAAAGACATTTTGTGTCTGTTTTCAGATTGGGTAACTGGAACACATTCAGACATTGTTTCGTATGTGTGCGTGGTGCAGCGACAATATAATGTCACAAATAGTGCTCCAATGACAGCACAGTCTCTTGTTCTAACGAAATCAGGGCGTTACAACAAATTTGCCACATTCAGAAAGAATATGTGTTGAGTCAAAGGCACCTTTTCTGGTTCTAGGCCCCATGTGGACATGGTGTCCTTGCCGATGAAGGCTGTGGTCTTCTCACCAGGACTGGAGCCCGAGTCCTCAGGTTGCAGCCCAGATGCCTCCCTCCCTGCGTGGCTGGGTTTCTTGTTGAGAAAGCATCAAGGAGTTGTGGGGAACGACAGGAAGAAAAGCAGAACTAGTATCATAGGTTTTCTATGAATTGATGCGATGCCAGTATTTCCATTTCCCCTTTTCTTTCAGGGTTCTCCTGGGCCCACGGGACCGAAAGGAAGTGTGGGAAGACCTGGACTTACGGGGGGGAAAGTACGTGTTATTTCTTCTAGATTTCAAGTCCTGAGAAGAAAATTATCTCCATTCTGTTCTTGATTTTTATGTTAATTCCTCAGGTGTTTGAATCCAGGCACTATCGAACACCCAAGAGCTTTCTGCTAACATATCAACGGGATTTTATTTCTTTATTTCTTCACTTATTTCTAGCTTTATTGGGGGTAATGTTGGTTAATAGCATTATATAAGCTTCCAGGTCACAATTCTATAATATATTGCATTGTGTGCATCCCAAAGTTTAGCCTCCTTACATCACCATGTACTTGACCCTCTTACCCCTCTTCTCCTCTGGTAACAAACAAAACAAACAAACAGAAAATCCCATTGCCACAGACAGTAGCACCATGCTAACACATTCCTTCCCTCCCATGGAGAGGTAACTGCTTACCTCTCCAAGGAACTGCCTGATTTCAGTAGGAGAGACACAGTGATCTCACTCATTCTAACATAATAACTCTGAAAAAAAAAATCTCAACCTCCTGATTCCCTGAATGTGCACATGGTGGCCTGCTTGGGCCGAAAGGGGCATGGGGCAGGGGAGCATGAGAACTCAAATCTACTTGTGCATGTGGCTTCCTGTTCTCTGTCTAACTCAACCTACCTTCTGTGGCTCTTCTGGAGATTGTCAGAGAGCAAACTGTTCAGAATCTCACCCTCTTGCTTAAGACCTTTCAGCAGCTCCCTCCCTCAGGGCCAGCTCCTGGGCCTGAAACCTGTGTGGTCACTCAGGGGGCCTAGTTTAGAAGGGCCCCATGATTGGTTTAATGCGTGGTGTCACCATCTGGAAAGTCTAAATATTTGAACAAGAGGCCTCTGCTGTCATTTTACACTGAGCTCACAAATGATGTAGCCAGTCTTAACCTCCCCCTGGCCCGTAGGAAAATCTCCAGGCTTTAAAGTAGCATAGAAGGCCTCTTGCTGATTGAACCTGTTTAATTCTCAGGCTTCAAGTACCTCTCCCTCCTGCGTGCCTGCCCCAGGCTTCTCACCAATGCCTTCCCTCTACTGGGTTTTTCTCACTTCTCCCTCCACCCTTTTTTCACCCTTTTTTGAGCCTTCAAACCTCAGCTTCCGTGTGCCCGGTTTTCAGGCAACCAATTTCCCAGCCCCACTGAATCCAATTTAGACTCCCCTTATCTTTTCTGCCATAGCACACTGAACTTCATCAGCCAGGTTTAGAATTGCCTGTCTGTCTCCCTTTCCAACCAAAATCACACCTATCGTGTTCTACGGTTTACTTCCCACAACAATAAATCACTGTTGGATGAGTAAATGAGCAGCTCTCCCCAGAGTAAATTTCCCACTCTGCGCCTGCCTTCTCCTTCAGTCCTGCTGGAACACTGGGTAAGCAGTCCTTGAGCATGGCCCTGTGTTCTGCTGATGTTTTCTGCTTGCCTTTGGGAAGATCATGATTTGTTTTCTGCACCTCATCTCCTCACTAAGCATTGAACGCTTACTGAGAACCCTGTTTCCCCATCTGGCAGACGGAACTTCCTTGTGGTGGGAGCTAGGTTTGCTTTCACCAATCTGAAACTCTTCTGGTCCCATTTCCTAGGGAGAACCTGGACTCCCCGGAGGCCCTGGGCCAGTGGGGCAAGCTGGACAGCGAGGACAACAGGTACGAGGTTTTAGGACCCTTACTCTTTCCCAGCTCCAAGACCTCAGTTGGAGGCAAAGAGAAGGGAGCTGACCCCACCTGGGGTGAAGGTATTTCAGCACCCCCTAGGAAGATGTGGGGGCATATCTCCCACCCACTGCAGTTCTCACTCTATAGTTAATCTGTTAAAGTGAGAGACCATCTGAGGGAAAGCAGGATGCAGAGAAGATAATGGATAAATCAGAACAGGCCTTTCAATATTTTAACAACAACATGGCCATATAGACACATGTCGGTTGAAAAATAACACTACCCATTTTTCTTCCCTTCTTGCAAAACTCCAGGGCAACAAGAAGAAGAGGAGAATAGGGCCAAGAAATGGGCATCTGTTCTAGTGGCTCTGGCTCTACCAGGGGCTCAAAGAGCAGCCAATATAGGAATAATATCTTTTATTCCCTTCTAAAAATAATGTTTATTACCATTATTACAAATAGAGATTATAGAAAGCTTACCAAGAGTAAAAGAGGGGACATGGGTAAGAAAGTTACTTATAATCCCACCGTTTTGAAATATTTATTAACATTCTAGAAATACAAAGAAAATCACTCTATTTTTCCCTGTTAACAAAGTATCAGGAGCCTATTTCCATGTGATTATACTTTCCCCTCAACATCACTTTTCCTAACTTCAGAATATTTTATTGAATGCATGTACCTTAATTCATTTTACCAATATCTTATTAAATATTTTGTTTGTTTTTAGTCTTTTACTTTTTTTTTTGTATTTTTTCTTAAGTGAGAAGCCGGGAGGTAGAGAGACAGACTCTCGCATGTGCCCAACCAGGATCCACCAAGCATGCCCGCTAGGGGGTGATGCTCTGCCCATCTGGGGTGTTGCTCTGTGCAACCAGAGCCATTCTAGCACCAGAGGCAGAGGTCATGGAGCCATCCTCAGTGCCAGGGCCAACTTTGCTCTTGGCTGAGGAAGGGGAAGAAAGAGATAGAGAGAAAGGAGAGGGGGAAGGGTGGAGAAGCAGATGGGCACTTCTCCTGTGTGCCCTGGCCGGGAATGGAACCGGGGATTTTAAGACGGCAGGCCAACACTTTACCACCGAGCCAACCGGCCAGAGCCTAGTTTTTTACTGTCATAAATGGCACAGAAATAAACATTCTTGTACCTAAGTTTTTTGAACAAAACTATAATTCATTTCTGCATAGCAATTTCTAGAAGTAGCACAGCTAGGTCAAAGATTATGTACACATCTAAATAAGATTTGAACTCTATTGCAGAGAGCCCTTAGAAAAATTCAGATGATGTCTGCGCCCACTTGTTATTCAGGACAGAGCTTGCGTCAGGGCACCCATGCCCACAATGGGTATTGCCACTTCCTTATTTTTATTTTTATCAATTTTATTGACAAAAAAAATGGTATCTCATTAATGTTTCAACTTGCATTCTTTCAGTTGCTAGTGATGATGACATTTTCCCATCTGTGTATTGGCCATTTATAATTCTTTTGGGGCAGGATTGCCCAATCATGTCCTAATTTGGACCAACTCCTAATTTTCTAGGCAATTAATAGCCACTGACTCTGAAAGTTCTGAATGACCGCTCCTCTGCCCCTTGCGGTGTTCGCAGAGTGGAGCTGGCCAAAGAAATATCAGGCACATACCAGAAAGGGATGAAAATCCAACAGCAAGCATGTTCCTAGAGGTCAAGGTCACTGATTAAGCCCCTTCCACCTGCAAGTCTCCATTACTTCTCTCCTAATATTATAATCTCCCTGGAATAGACTACGGTTAATTGTCAATTTTGGAGAAATTGAAATGAACTGATATGTTCACAGGGAGATTATGGCATCCCAGGCTCTGGTCAGATGGGACGAAAAGGAGCAAAGGTAAATATAGAAAACAATTATTTCTCTCATTGAGGAACCAAACTTAAATAACACAAGAAAAACTGATCAGACCATAGGAGCGTTGTGTTGATTTACTTCTGTTTTCTGCTGAAAATTATAGGGCCTACGAGGATTCCCTGGAGATATGGGGCTAAAGGTACTTGCACACTTGACCTTTTGAAATTACTGTGATCTTAACCTTTTGTTTGAGAATTGAGATAAGCTTGAAGATCTCAACAAAGAGCAGCTGGTGGCTTTGCCTGGGCTTCATGAGAAAAGGACCATACTTAACCCTATGAATCTTTACATTGGGAAAGATTGTCCTGTTCTTCATTGCTGGATGTCTCTCGTCTTCAAACCCTAACTTGGCGATATTCTCTCAAGTGTAGTCCTCTGTCCTCCTCTTGATTTTCCTGCCTCAGTGATCTCATTCGAAACTTTTGTCTTCCCCTATTGCTATTTGTCCTTCACTTTTGTGGCCTTTGTTTCTTCTCATCTGAAAGATGACAGTATTCTCCTCACTGGTCTCCTACTTCCAACTTCTCCCTGCTTCAGTTAATCCCAAACACTGCTGTCACTTGATTTTCTACCCCAAAGCATAGCCTTAGTTTTGTTACTCTCCTGATGAAACACTTTCCAGAATTCCTCATTATCTACTTGATTGAAATCCATCTCTGCGCTCTCCCATTTGAACCAGAGTAGATCATGTTATATGTTTAATACACTGAAATTATGTGATAAGATTTTCTTTTTTTTTTAATTTTTATTTATTATTTTTTTACAGGGACAGAGAGAGAGTCAGAGAGAGGGATAGATAGGGACAGACAGACAGGAATGGAGAGAGATGAGAAGCATCAATCATCAGTTTTTCGTTGGGACTCCTTAGTTGTTCATTGATTGCTTTCTCGTATGTGCCTTGACCGTGGGCCTTCAGCAGACTGAGTAACCCCTTACTCAAGCCAGTGACCTTGGGTCCAAGCTGGTGAGCTTTTTTTGGCTCAAGCTGGCAACCTTGGGGTCTCGAACCTGGGTCCTTCCGCATCCCAGTCCGACGCTCTATTCACTGCGCCACCACCTGGTCAGGCAAGATTTTCTTTTTTTAAGTGTCCTGTCTAGAAGAGTGTCTCCCATATAGTTGATGCTCAAATTAAAATTTTAAACATGGATTTCATAAAGTGTCTAATTAGGCAAATTAAATCAATTATAGAAAAAGAGACAATATTTGAATCTTTTTAAAAGTACTTCTAATTGATGAATTACTAAAAGAGATTCTTTCCCAGGGTGGAGAAGGGTACAATAAAGGACTGAATAAATAACTGTTAGGACAAGACTTCTCATTGTAGAGGACCAATTTTCTAACTTATAAAGGGAGAAAAATAGCCTACTTCAATTAAGGCATATGTGTGAAATTAGCATACTGATAAATAAGTGCTAAAATTAATCCTACTAAAGCCAGAGTACATTTTCTTCACCTTCAACTTTTTCAGATATGATTCACAAATTTAGAAAATAATACACTATTTAGTATTTTGTGTAGTCAAATGTTCTATATATTTTCCCAGATTTTCAAACACTTTTTAAGATATTTTTATAATTGACTAGATAGCTATTGCACATATTTATACATAAACATTTGTATTTTTAGAAAATTTGAAATAGTTCATAGACTATATAAGCATATCAATGACTTAGTTCCAAATGATAGGAGAAGATGACTTTTAGTGTTTAATATAACATATTTGGTATAGTTATAAGATCAGTTAGGTTTTAGATTGAAGAGAATTATTTTTATTCTTTTATAGAAACTACTTTAATATTTGATTAAATATTGATTTCTTATATCTGAATCTTCAGGGTGAAGTTGGCAATCCTGGAACTCCTGGGGGGCCTGGACCCAAAGGATTTAGGGGGCTAAGTGTAAGTAGCCTATAATTCCAGAAATAAAACACGTTCCTTTGAAAGACTCTGGCTTTTATGTTGTAATAATAAATGTGGACTACTGATCCATCCCAAGGACACCGGAAATGTCACTTTCTAGCTGTGTGATCTTCAACAAACCTTTTCAGGGTTGAATTTAATGACACCAAAGGCCCTTTGCAGCTCGAAAAGCTGATGGTTCCATGCCTCTGAACTGTTATAAATACTTACAGATGCGTAACTGGCTGTTCCAAGGATTGCCAGTTGTCTTCCAGTGTTTTCTAAGGCACACATCACAGGCCAGAATATTAATCCTATGAGTGGAAGTAAAGCTGACATCTTTCTCTACTCTGTCCCTGAGGGTTTTCTGACAATTTCATTATGCATAACCAAGGTCATCTGGGGTATTCATTTTAGGGAAGGCTGTTGAAATCCTCTGTTTAGTGAAGCACAGAGTAGAATGTCATACTTATTTAAAAAAAAAAACCAAAATGCTGAGACAAGCGTCCTTTCATTTTAAGTTTGAGTGTAATATCAGTAGTCATTATCAACGTGAAAAAGATGCAATTCAACAGATACTTTCCATCTGGCTGGATATATTTCATTAGCATCCATATCCATCACCTTGAGGTATGGGAATGACACAGCCCTCCCATGTCCTCTTATGTATTTTTTTTTATTTTTATTATGTAATTTTTTTTGAATTTAATCTTTTACAGATGGGAAATTGTTGTTGTTGTTTTTTTATTAGATCTCTAGGTGCCCTAGTCTATTTGCTTTTTTGTTTTGTTTTGTATTTTTAAGCCCCAAGCCTAGCTTATGACTAATTTAGATTTAAATGCACCACCAGAGCCAGAGCAAAGTAGGTCACTAAAGGAAGAGGCAAAGAGGGAAGTGGATGTTTACCAGCGATTAAGAATGGTTCTTATGTTACAAGCAAGGAATGTATTGGACTTGAATTAACAGTTGCTTTCTTTAAAACATTACTTTTCATTGTAAAATCTCATTAAGACTGAGGTAGCCTGATGGCTCGATGGTAAGGAGAGTAACACATATTTCTCTCTGCAGCTCACTGTAGGGTTGAAAGGTGTGAAGGGATCTCAGGGACCTCCCGGCCCTCCTGGATGGAGAGTAAGTATCATATATCCATGAGAACTAAGCCACGTATATCATGCTGGTTTCTAGTGTGTTTAATGAAAAGGGTGCAGATTTTTTTTTTCTTTTCTTTTCTGAAGCTGGAAACAGGGAGAGACAGTCAGACTCCCGCATGCGCCCGACCGGGATCCACCCAGCACGCCCACCAGGGGCGACACTCTGCCCACCAGGGGACAATGCTCTGCCCCTCCGGGGCATCGCTCTGCCGCGACCAGAGCCACTCTAGCGCCTGGGGCAGAGGCCAAGGAGCCATCCCCAGCGCCCAGGCCATCTTTGCTCCAATGGAGCCTCGGCTGCGGGAGAGGAAGAGAGAGACAGAGAGGAAGGAGGGAGTGGGGGTGGAGAAGCAAATGGACGCTTCTCCTATGTGCCCTGGCCGGGAATCGAACCCGGGACTTCTGCACGCCAGGCCGACGCTCTACCGCTGAGCCAACCGGCCAGGGCGAAAGGATGCAGAATTTAAAGTCAGAAGCTCTAGATTCAAATCCAGGTTCTATCTCTTACTGGCTGTGTCCCCTTGGGCCAGTTTACCTCTAAAATGGAGGTGACGTATCCTGTGCTAACCCCCTCAAAAGGTAGCTGAGAGGATCGGGTAATCCAAAGTGAACACGCCTTGTAAACTGTAAAGTTCAATGCAAATATTAGCTGTCACTGTCAGTTTTTTACTAAAGTTTTAAAAATAGGGATGGGATTGCATAAGCTTCCTAAAAGTAACCTGGCAAAGTTCCATCATGCTAGGAAAGTTGATAAGAGTTTCCCAAAACCATTAATATTGCCTTCCTAGCCTCAACATTTAAACTCGAGAGGTAGTTGGGAATATAACTGCAGCTTTCCACTATGACAGTGGTTTTCAACCTTTTTACACCTGGGGACCTATGAAAAGAGGAGAATTATTTGGGGGACCGCTAAGGCAGAAATCACTCTGAGCATAAGTGAATTCAACTAAGATCATTGGATCTGTAATCTTCCTACAACATCAGGGTGGTTAACTTTTGCGGATTTGCAAGAGATTTCTGGCAGACGGGTCCACGGACCAGCGGTTGCAAACCACTGATTGAGAATGAAGATTCTTGCACTGACATTCTTGGTGGAGCAGCTGGGGAGTCAGTGGATGTACAAGTATGAGCATGTCATACGATTTCTGAAGCCGCATCCTAGCATTCACCAGGTGCCCAAGGGGGTCCATGTGCGCAAACGTGCTAAGAACCAGCTGCCAAGGAAAGGCCTGATCCTGATGGAAGGAAGGAAGGAAGGAGGAAAGAGGAAAGCTTAAACTGTCAAGAAAGAAGGACTGCCTTTTCTCAGAAATCTTCCCAATTCACCTCACTAATTACTCGTACTCCTTTCTCTGCATTTATGAGCTCAGTGTGTCTGCGCTTCTTTTGCGTCATGCTCATTTTCTTATGTAATTGTCTTCGGTTCTTTCACATATACAGAGGTTGTAGGCTGCCACCTGCATTGCAAACTTTTTAATTTGTAATGAACCTGTACTTCTGAATTCTCAAGAAATTCCTCTCCTTCCTGCCGTTCTTTGGAAAGCCTGCTGCGTACAGCTTTCCGTATTCTAATGAGAAATGCCTTCTAAGTGCTCTATCTCTAGTACAAATATCTTTAAGAAATGTAATTCAGTTCACTCTGGGGAGACTTTAGCTTTATTGCTCTAACACTGAAACAAAAAACTTGACACTCTCGATTTAAGTGGAAAAAGAGCATTGTAATTCGTGAGTTCAGGAGTACTTGAGTTGTTCTCTGCCAGCTGTGTTTTTAAGAAAGAAGGTTTTCCGTCACCGTGTAGTTAACCCCATTTACCCTCTTCCCTCTGTTGTCTGTGTCCACAAGTTTTTGTTTATTTATTTGAATTGTTTGTTGCTTTCAGTTTTACGTCCCATATACAAGTGAAATCATATGGTTCTTGACTTTTTTCTTTCTCATTTTCCTTAGCATGATACTCTCAAGATCTACTCATGTTATCGCAAATGGCAGTATATCATCTTTTCTGTGGCTGAGTGGTGTTCCATTGTATACATGTACCACATCTTCTTTATCCAGCCATCTATCAAAGGACACTGGGTTGTTTCCACGTCTTGGCCACTGTGAATAATACATGTTGACAAACATTCATACTCCTTCACTATTTTGGCTATTTTCCAGAAATACCCAGTTGGGGTCATTCAAATTCAGAAATTTCTGTCTTTCTGAAATAAAATTAAATACACCCCCAAAACATCATTTTTAACTAAAAAAAGTGAAGGGATTTTCCCCCCCTCTGCTTTTGTATTGACATTAAAGACTCCAATTTACATACCAATAACTCACTCTGCTTTTTTTCCCCTAGGGCCCAAAAGGCATGGCGGGGAAGCCTGTGTATTCTGTATGTATCTTCTTATTCACAGAAAAATACCCTGCCAGTACACTGGCAAATAAATATGGCCACTCAAAGGTCCCTGTGCTCATGTTTCTATTCTCTCTCTCTCTCTCTCTCTCTCTCTCTCTATTTATAGCAATGTGATCTGATCCGGTTCGTGCGGGACCACAGCCGTGAGTATCTGTGTGCCAGGGAACAAGAGCATCAGTGATTGGTGAGAGCACATAGGCAAGGTGGGCATGCAGGGACAGTACCCTGAATGGTACACTGGTGCAGAAGGCAGACGTCCTCTGCAACAGGCTTGTCATGAGCGCCTGCTGTGGGAACAGCTCACATCAAAGGTGGAAGAAACAGGGGTATAAGTAAATGACATGTATGTTACTTTAACTTAGCTCACGAGGCGCAATATACATATAGGAGAGAAAACGTGCCCGTGGGAAACAGAGGCCAATTCAAGTGATGTGTGAATTAACTCACACATTCATATAAAAAATTATGTATAAAGGCCCGAGAGAACATGTTGTTAAAGGGATGAACATAGGAGTTTGGGGTTGGTTGGTTAGTAATTTGGATGGGGGTAACTGAATCCCACTATGGGGACGTGATGGTAAGTGTCATGATGGTATAGTTTCAGCAAAGAAATAAAGCAGAAATCAACAAAGAGAGAGCTTGTCTTTGGTTATGAAGAAGAGAGAAGTAAGGTAGAAAACACCCAGCAATCTCATCTTTGCAAATTTGTCCTAAGGAAATAAAGCAAAACAAGGAAAAAATTATAGGACAGATAAATGTTGAAATATTTATTAGAGCAAAATAACTCTACACTTAGACTCTTTACACTTATAGAATAATTGCATTATAGAGCCTCATCTTCTGAAAAAATATTCAGCAGATATGGTTTGTATGAAAGCAATCAGAATATAAAAAATATTGCCATTAAAAAGCAGAAAATTAAATTGGATCCTCATTATTTTCACGTATATATATTCACATAGAAATAAGTACTGGAGACAAAGGTAGAAAAGTGTAACAACTTTATTGGGTTAGGGATAGAAATTTTTGGTGATTTGTCTTCATGTTTGTGGTCTATAATCATGCTTACACAATCCCAATCAGAAAAATGTAAAATGGGAAAATTGGAGAGACTTTACGGAAGGAGACTGGATGAAAATGTAGCCCTGGCAAGCATGTGACAAGGACACAACTACAACTAAAGTTTAGAGTCACTGCAAAGCGAGATGAGGAGAGGCTCAGCATCACTGTGGGGCAAGAGGCAGAGGAGGGGTGACGGGGAATCACTTGGTAGGAAAGCATTCTGACTTTAAACAATTTAGAGGTAGAAGAATGGTGTGTGGGCCCTAAACTGACAGAAAGTACAGGCAGCTGATGAAATGGGGCTGTAATAAAGGGGAGGGCCAGGGAAGGAGACTCAGATGTTGAAGGCACTTAAGCGTCAGTGGTTCTTAGAGCCACATGGATGGATGAGGTTCTAAGGAATGGGACTCTAGAGAGACGGAAACAGAACTCCAAGGGAAGTCACTTTAGCAGAAAGAGGGTAGACCAAAGGGCTGAGAATGGTGCTGCAGAGATGAGAAAGGACTGCTGAATGTGGGCAACTCAAAAAGGAGCAAGAAGAGACCAGTGGAGAGAGGGTTCAATGGGAGGGGACCTTAGGAAGGGCATGGCATGAGAGGTAGAAAGGCTCTCCAGGACAGGGAGGAGGTGAGACTCAGGCCTGCGGCCACAGGGACAGAACAGAGGGGGGCCATGGTAGGGAGGTGAGTGTGGTATCAGGCTCGTTGAAGGTACTGCCGGTTCTCGTGAGTCAAATCTGCCTTCCCAAGGAAGAACGGCGGAGGTAGAAGGAACGGGCTAGGTGGATGCGTGCCCTTGGAGGGTTCGGGATTTGAAGGCAGTTTTCCGACACTGAATGAAAGGGGTTAGCCAAGAAATTAGGGGGCAGGGGAGAGTGGGGGGTCCTAGAACTGAACGGGGTGCTGATCAGTGAGCTTGGAAGTCTAGAATTTGGATCTTAGATGAGGATTTGGGTGACAGGTCTTTAGAGCTCACTCAGATAACCTCACTTTTATAGATGACATCACCGAGGCCCTACAAGGTTGGATTCCTGGTCTAATGTGTTTGCCCTTCAACCTTTGCAGCAGCTCTCTGTCACACAGGAATGAGGGCCTGGTTCCTAAACTGATGGCTGAGACCCGAACCCCAGAATAAAATAAGACATCTACAAGATTGTATGGGGTGGGGAGAGAAGAGAGTGGTTGAGAAGAAAACAGAAAGACCCACAGGACTAGCTTTGGAGAGAGAGGCATAATTAAAGAGGATTTTTAGGAAAAATAAATTTAAAAAGAAACGCACTGAAAGAGGTCAACCAGTTTCTCCAATGTCACCCAGACAGGTGCATCTGTTTCCAGTGCCTGGGCTTCTAGCCTCATAGCTGGGTTGGCGTTAACAAATAATAAAGTTCTCCGTCAGAAAACAGGGATCTGTTTCAGACTTTGAGAGGCAGAAGCAGCTGTGGGTTATGGGTGCTGTCTGCCAGCAGAGGCTGAAGGCAGAGGATGTGGACAGGGTTGATGTGAGGGGAGCATGCACTTGCATTATGGGAAAGCAGGATGGAAGGCTAGTTTGTCATCAGTGCTAATAAAATCTTTCATTATATTGGAGTGACTAATTTACACCCTAGGAATTGAGTAAAATGAGCATGAAATTTGTCAGGTCCGTGCTTACCTAAAGATTGACATTTCCCGGCTCCATCCGACAGAATAAATCACTTAGAAAAACTAGATGCTGTTTTGCTAAGGAGAAACCCTTGGGCGCGCGCGGGGTGGGGTGGGGGTGGGGGTGTTCTTCCTCTCTCTAGTTATAGAGATCACTCAGACACAGGAGCTCTGTTTTTTCCCAGAGACAAAGTTCATTTGGAAATCCTCTCAGTTCTGCAGGAAAATAGAGATTCCCAAGGTGTTTATCCGGGAAGAAAATAAAACTCCATATTTTTTAGCCTAGCCTTGCTGAATGACTCTCAGAAGGCTATCGGAAGAGATAAAAAACAAATTGGGTTTTAGCTGTCTTGCCATTTCATCAGAGGCTCATGTATTCTGCTTCCAAGACAAATGATCAGTGTTGCTGATTTCAACCCAAATTCTCCTAAAATCTGTTGGCTATAACTCACAAGGAGAGAGGGCCAGGAAGGTTCACAAATTAATAAAATTCTGGGTCTGCATCCTGTTGTCTTGGCTTCCTGTAGCTTAGGCATTAGCCTCATGTGCAATTAGGGTCAAATAAAGTGCTAAACTTTGTTGAAATTTTGTTGTTCTGGATTATTTTTAGACTGTGTTCCAAACATGTAATTGACTCTTCTTTCTCTCTCTCATTTTTATAGCTTGTTGGAAAAGTAAGTATTCATGCCATACTATGTTTCTTGCTGAAATTCTTCCTGTGTTCTGACAAGACCAATTTGGAAGAAATGCTCACCCCTGTGGGAAAAAGGATGTCTTCCTTCTATGCAGACATGTCTGTCTTTTGATTTGGATTATTACTGTCAATGTCCTGTTTGACCTGCTTGTAAAATGGTGACACCCCCCCCTCCCCCAGAGCCCAGACCCTTCACGCTATTGTTCTTTCTAGATCCTGTCACAATTTACAACTGAATCTGTTCATAGAGTAGGCCCTGTGACAGGCCTCTCTGACTGGCCATATTCTATTGCTCTGTCTTCTACTTGACCCGGTGGACACCAGCTTCTTGGAGAGGTGATGTCTCCTTTCTTCCCTCTTTCATCTCACCAAGTACCCACCACTTCTCAACCTGACCCTGCCATGAATGGTCTTCCCAGGGCCTACACTGCAATCAGTGTTGCAGGTCCTGAGATCCCTTGGATGACATTGCCCTGAAGCCAGTAAGATCAACTTCAAAGGCTCCTGGTCTTCCCAGAAGGCTACTGAAGCACACCCACAGGGTCTTTGCACTTACTGTAAAGTATGGTACCACTCACTTCATTTTGAAACAAAACAAAAACTTTGTACATGAAAGTACCCTATAAAACCTTATGAATTAGAATGAAATCTACCAGGTTCCCTGCTGGGTACGAGGAAATGGAGGCTATGAAGTCTGTACTTTAAACAGTCAAATATTAATGCTCTGCCTTTATGTAACACCTTCAAGCTAGCAGAGCAGATTTCGTTCCTTCCTTTCCATGTAGGTACCTCCAGGTCTAGAGCTGTATGTAACCCTTGTGTTTTCCTAGACCTCAGTGTGAACCAGACTTATTGGAGCAAAGGGATTGGGAAAGGCCTTTGACCCAAGAAGATAACTTAATACTTCTGTTTTTCATTTTTGTAGAAACGTGTCCAGTATATCCAACAGAGCTGGTGTTTGCCCTGGACCAGTCCTACGGTATCACAGAACAGAGATTTAATGAAATGAGGGATGTCATCATTTCTATTGTCAATGACCTTAGCATCAGGGAAAACAATTGCCCTGTGGGAGCAAGAGTTGTTGTGGTTTCCTATGACTCAGGTATCAGCTATCTCATCCGGTGGTCTGACTACCGTACCAAGAAGCAACTCCTCCAGCATCTTTCCCAAATAAAATATCAAGTCCCCACAGAAGCCCGAGACATTGGTAATGCGATGAGGTTTGTGGCCCGGAACGTTTTCAAGCGGACGCATGCGGGAGCCAACGTGAGGAGAGTTGCTTTGTTTTTTAGCAACGGACAAGCATCCAGCAGGACAAGTGTCATCACGGCCACCATGGAGCTCAATGCCCTGGATATCAGTCCAACGGTCTTTGCTTTTAATGAGAGGGTTTTCTTCGATGAGGCTTTTGGGGTAAGAGCTTCTCTTGACAATTTCATTTATAAGGTAGTAGTACTAGCAAGTTGGGAATGGTGGGGAGTAGGGGGAGACAGGTGGCTTCTTGAGTCCCTCTGCAGTTTACACAGCTGTATTGTTTCCAGGGTCCATGAAATCTAGTATCAAATAATAATAGCTGTCCATAAAAATAGCAGTCACATTTGCTCAGCTCTTGCTGTGTGCCAGGCACTGTCCCTAGGGATGCCTATACATACTCATACAGTGTCACAACCCTCTGAAGTCAACGCAGTTGTCATCTCCATCTTACAATGAGAAAACCGAGGCCCAGAGTTTGAATGACTTCTCCAATTTCGCACAGTTACTAAATGGCTAAAACAAGATTAGAACTCAGGTCTGTCTCACTGAAAGGGTTGTGAATATGGTGCCCCACCAGCCCTCTGCTGATCTGTTTCTCAAATCTGCCATCTGCTCCCTGTCTCCCATTGAACAGCTGGTCTTAACCTGTAATGGATGAAGTTTAGGGGGATCTCTGAACCCCTAATATTGTATAAAACATCTAATTTGTATTAACATTTCCCCAAGAGAGGTTCTTTCCTTTTTGAATCCAGATTCTTATGGGAATCTATGCTTACTTTTCCCTCCCCTCAAAACTGAAGAACGTCTCCATCTACTGTTCTTCTATTTTTAAAAAAATTGAAATTATCCAAGAAATTCATGTTTCTGGAGTTGTGTGAAATCATCGTGTCATCCAAGAGATTATAAAGGTCTATTTTCATACAAATACTCATATTTCTTCTGCAAAAAGAAAAATAAAGAGAGTCAGTCTGCTCATAGCACAGCCAAGAAAATTTCTTTGGAAATCAGAGCCACCGGGAGAGTCACAATAAATCCTGACAGAAAGGATTGTAGGAAGTCAAAGGTTTTCTTCTCTAAAAATAATTTTCTCCCTACATACTAGGTAATTTGGTTGTTATCTTATTGTATATGCCTTCCCTACAAATATGTAAGGTGGAGATTTTATCTGCTTTATTTATTTCTGTATCTCCAGCATGTAAAATAGTACCTATAACATTATAAGCCTATAGTAAATATTGAATGAATAAATGAATGAATGGATGAAGAACATGTGGTTTACTCCTATGAATAAACTTTCTTTTTTTTTTAAATAATTTTATTTTTTAATGGGGTGACATCAATAAATCAGGATACATATATTCAAAGATAACAAGTCCAGGTTATCTTGTCGTTCAATTATGTTGCATACCCATCACCCAAAGTCAGATTGTCCTCTGTCACCTTCTATGAATAAACTTTCTTGATTTACCAAGGCAGCATTTACTCTTTACATGGGGGGCCAACAAGGTCAAATGCAAAGTAACACCAAAAGCATCCAGTTTCATAAAAGGTAGAGAGTAGGAATGTAGTAAATACTTTCTAACCATAAGGCTGGAATGATCATAAATATCTCCAAATGCTCACTTTGCACTTTACAGAAAAACAGAGGATGTAGCTTTCTTTTTTTTTTTTTTTTTTTTGTATTTTTCTGAAGCTGGAAACGGGGAGGCAGTCAGACAGACTCCCACATGCACCCGACCGGGATCCACCTGGCACGCCCACCAGGAGGCGATGCTCTGCCCATCCAGGACGTCGCTCTGTCGCTACCAGAGCCACTCTAGCGCCTGGGGCAGAGGCCAAGGAGCCATCCTCAGTGCCCGGGCCATTTTTGCTCCAATGGAGCCTTGGCTGCGGGAGGGGAAGAGAGAGACAGAGAGGAAGGAGAGGGGGAGGGGTGGAGAAGCAAATGGGCGCCTTTCCTGTGTGCCCTGGCTGGGAATCGAACCCGGGACTTCCGCACGCCAGGCCGATGCTCTACCACTGAGCCAACCGGCCAGGGCCAAGATGTAGCTTTCCTAACCTTTTAATTTCCCAACGGAAATGGAGTAAAAGCATGAGCATCTTTGTGGGTTGAGAGATAGACCTTCATCACTACCTGGGAATGATAGCTTTATTTCATTGTAGTAAAAGCCTCTGCCTGGCATGGTACCTCACACAGTAAATGCCCAATAAATAGTTATTGATTTAATGAATGAGTGAATTAATTAATGCTACATATTGCCTATTTCAGTGAGTATGAAAGCAAAAAATGTAATCAAGAAACATAAAATCAGGCAGTGTACTAACCAAAATTTTGCATAGATTTAGTGTCTTCTATCTGCTGCCTTTTGAAATAGACTTTTAATTAGAATTTGTGGACCGGGCATCTGAAAGATGTGCTGTCTTGTAGTTAGTGAGATCAGAGTGGAAATCATTGGGGTCACGACTTAAGGAGGCCAAAGAAAACTCATGAGTGTAAAATTTCTGCAGGACCCCACTTCAGAAGCTGATCGTGTGGTTCATAATCAGCTGTTGCGTAGTCAGAAGCACGTAAAAATTCAGTGCGGAATCGCAGCCTTGGAAATGAGACAAAGATTTTAATACCTGTCCCACTGGATGAATCTGGTGATTATCTTGTGGCGGTTTTCTCATCATAAAATAGGGATGCTGATACCGGTTCTATATTCTTTGGGTTATATTTAGGATAAAAGATGTTCTGAATAGAGCAATAATACAAAGTAATGATAATTATGTATTTTTCAAACTAATCCTTAAGGTGGGTGCACAAAATGGCTTCCTGATAATGACTAAAGAAAATGAGCTAATAAGCGTATGTATTTTTTTTTTAATACAGTTTGACAACACTGGAACATTTCAGGTGATTCCAGCTCCTTCAAATGGAGACTATGAACCATTAGAAAGGCTTCAGCGCTGTACACTTTGCTATGGTAAGACCAATGAGAAGCATTTATTATGCTGAATCATTTAAATGCCCTCTGGATGTGTAATTAAATCTGTCTTTGTCAGAGATTTCTATTTTCGATTGGAAATTTTTTCTGAGTTTTCTGTTTTTCAACATCGTATATCAGGGTTCCAATCTCTGTAATGTTTGCAGTTTTTATAGAATGTGAAAACTGGCCCTGGCCGTTTGGCTCAGCTGTAGAGCGTCGGCCTGGCGTGCGGGGGACCTGGGTTCGATTCCCGGCCAGGGCACACAGGAGAAGCGCCCATTTGCTTCTCCACTCCCCCCCTCCTTCCTCTCTGTCTCTCTCTTCCCCTCCCGCAGCCAAGGCTCCATTGGAGCAAAGATGGCCCGGGCGCTGGGGATGGCTCCTTGGCCTCTGCCCCAGGTGCTGGAGTGGCTCTGGTCGCGGCAGAGCGTCGCCCCCTGGTGGGCGTGCCTGGTGGATCCCGGTCGGGCGCATGCGGGAGTCTGTCTGACTGTCTCTCCCTGTTTCCAGCTTCAGAAAAATACAAAAAAAGAAAGAAAGAAAAAAAAGAATGTGAAAACTGACTTAGATTATTTCAATTGACATGTTTTTCTTGGGGGCAATTTGGTAGTTTGTATCAAAAGCCTATAAAATTTTGAAAATATTTTTTGAGTTTGGACATAACTCATAGATTTCAAATATATATGCTACCCATGTCTGCTTTTAACAAAGATCTTCCCAAATTGTCTGCTAGTTGCTATAGAAATGTTGGGACATTGAAAATTCCTCATTGATTAAGCTAAATGATGTGATATTGAAGGAGTGCTGGTTGGATGATTAATTCTTGGTTAATTGGTCACTTGAAGATCTCAAACAACAGTTTTATACCAACATTGAACCAATAATGAGTCTCTCTATGTATTTTCAGATAAATGTTTTCCAAAGGATTGCATCAAAGAGATACTTTTACCTGAAAATTCACACATGGATGTAGCCTTTCTCTTAGACAATTCCCGGAATATAGCAAATGATGATTTTAAGGCCATGAAAGAGTTGGTGACCTCGATGCTTGACAATTTCGACATTGCTTCAGAGCCTTTGATCTCAGACTCTGGTGACAGAATTGCCTTGTTGAGCTATTCTCCTTGGGATAGTTCTAGGACAAAGAAGGGTACAGTAAAAACTGAGTTTGCATTCACAACTTATAACAACCAAGTCCTAATGAAGAGACACATCCAGAATTCCCTCCAACAGCTAAATGGAGAGGCCACCATTGGCCAAGCCCTACTGTGGACCATCGAGAATCTCTTCCCAGGGGCACCCAACCTGAGAAAACATAAGGTCATCTTTGTGGTCTCAGCTGGAGAGAATTATGAGAAGAAGGAACTATTAAAGAAGATAGCTCTGAGGGCCGCATGTCGAGGCTATGTCATATTTGTGATTTCCCTGGGCTCTCCACATAAGGACAACATGGAGGAGTTAGCCAGCTACCCACTTGATCACCACCTGATACAGCTTGGGAAAATTCATAAACCAGATCTGGATTATATTGTGAAGTTTTTAAAACCATTTGTATATGCAATCAGACGTAAGTCATTATTTTGTTTTTCAGGTTTAACAAATTAGTCTGTTAATAGTATTGATAACCTAACTTTTGTTTGCATCTATAACCAACCCAAATATATGAATTAGACTTTCGGTGAGTTGTAGAAAGGGATAGGATATATATGATTATACCCTGTTTATACTTCAGTCAAAATGTGGTGAGACCTTCCTTTTTCATGATAGAATGTCTCTTGGCCAAAATGCCAGCACTTGAGAAAGCAAGGGGTTGCTGGAGGTCTCCTGAGTGAGTCACACTTGCTCAACTAAAGAAATTTTAGCCATTCTTAGATGGTCTCCAGGATGAGCATTTAAATAAAAGTTTTCTCTGCTACATAGGTTTATTTCTAACCTTGGCCCACCCTGGAGGCCTATATGAAGGTGTAAAGACAGCACAATCCTGTGCTGCTCCCAAGAGAGTGAGCATATAACACACAGTTGTTGAAATGCAGGTTCTGATTCAAGATGTCTAGGGTGGAGGTGAGATTCTGCATTTCTAACAATTGCCCCAGCGATGTCAAATCTTCTGGTCCAAGAATGACACTTTGAGTAGCAAGGCCAATGCACTACAGTGTCACCGTTGGGTGGGTGCTAGCTCACAAACTGAGCTGTGAAGAGAGAAATACAGGAAGTGAGAGTAAGCATCTAGAAACTTTTAAAGCAATTTAACATTGCCTAGTCATACAGTTGCATGAACAATGGACCCTTGTCTTACTGAATGAGATAACCAAAAATATCAGTCTGCAAAGAATTAGAAATAGAAATGCCTTGTCCTTCACCACAAATGGTTTGACAAACACTCTCTCTCCAGCAGTGCTTCTCAACTGGGGATAATTTCATCTGTTGGGGCACATTTGTAAATGTCTGTAGACATTTTTGGTTGTCACAGCTGAAGAAGAGGATACTACCAGTATCTAGTGGGTTGTGGCCAGGGATCTGCTAAATATCCTACAATGCACAAGTCACCCTCCCGGCCCCCAGAGCAATGAATGATCCAGCCCCAAATGGCAATAGCGCTGAGGTTAAGAAACCCTGCCCTAGAGGGTCCCAAAGAATCAAAGCTAAACCAGTTTTTTCCGGGAACCTGGCAGATTTAACGTTAGGGCCTGCTGAAACCAATCCTACCACCCTAAAATTCCAAAGTTGCCCTAGATTCCTGCCCCCCAAAGTGACAGTAGCTTGAGAGTTCACTCTTCATTGCAGGGAGAGTTCCACCTTTCTCTTTTGGCTTATATTTGATCTAAGAAGCAAATAATTGCCCACTTGGGAATACAGTATCATGTTATTTCGTTAGCTCTATATACCTTCAGTTGTATGATGCATCATTATATTATGTAAAAAGAAAAAATGCTTTCAATTTAATGTTGATACTAACTTTCCTTTTAGAGTTTTTTATTTTATAATAATTAGAAGAATTCTTTTAGACAGACTATCAGATATCACTCGTGTGGTGGAATAGACTGTTTCAGGCATCCCTAAAACTTCTTCTTATTCAATATTTGACCCTTGTGAGCTATTTTCTTGACTCAGAGTTATTGATATCTACCTTCTTCCATTCAGTATTGTTCTTGCATCCACCAAGATTGATGATGACGCAGCATCTTAAAAAGACTATAAAATAACTCAGAGCTGGCCTTGCTGGGCTCTTAAGTGGCTTTGCAATTACGTAGAGCTCCCTTACTTTTGATTCTCACCTGAGCAATGTTGTTAAAACATCCAGTTCACCGCCTTCTCAAAATCACTTGGTTTGTAGCGGTTAAAAGACTCCTCTCCTAATACTTATGGGAATTCTTTTAAACTACTGACCCCTGTCCTGGGTTGTGGTGGCACAGTGGATAAAGCATCAACCTGTAATGCTAAGGTCGCTGGTTCAAAACCCCAGGCTTGCCTGGTCAAGGCACACATGAGAAGCAACTACCGCAAGTTGATGCTTCTTGCTCCTTCTCTCCTCTCTCTAAAAATCAATAAATAAAAAATTTTAAAAATAAATAAATAAACTACTGATGCCAGTTTTACAAGTTTGGGTGCTGACATGTCTGCTGTTCCCACATGCACAGACAATACTGCTCCTCAGCCCCTACCCCACTAACACCGCTGTCCAATGCAATTGATTAGAAGATACAGTCTCATTTCGGAAAACTAGAAAAAACTGCTCACCTCAGAGCCAGAGAAATATGATTACTATAAAGCCATAAATATTCTTAGATATTTTTATGGAGTCTTGGATCATTCAATGGCGAAAGACCTCCTTTAACTGAAAAGTGTTTGTTTTTCTGAATGGGGGGGGGGAATGACCTGCTCCTCAATATTTTACTGCATACAGAACAACAATGGGAAGGGAGTAAAGAGACTATTTAAGTCAGTAAGCTAAAATCACTTCTGTGATTCTTCCTAGAAATTGGTGTTAATTGGTACAGAAGCACAGAAATAGCATCACGTAATAAAATAGTACCTTTTATGTATTCGATGCATTAGCTTATGTGTTAGTGAAAAAAACTTTATAGAGTCAGAATCAATTTTTCCTTAGATTAGGCTCACCTGCACATATGAAAATCATGGGTCTCTGCATCAAAATTTAACCCTTAAATGAACCGTGAGAAGATGTCTGTTTTCTTGACCTTGGTAATTCTTTGGTTGCAGAACACCCAGATATCATGGTTTGGATGCTATTTCTAGTTGCTACTATTTTCTGTCTTCACCCCAGGCAAATTTTGCTGAAATATTTTAGTGACATTAATTACTTCAACAAGATTCCTGTTGGGGTTCTTTTGACCAGGCATACACAATTTCTAGTTTAAAAATATATATATATAACTAGAACTTTGCTCTCTCTAAAGGAGGATTCAATCAATACCCGCCACCCATGCTCGAGAATGACTGCAGACTCAATAACTTACGAGAAGAGGATATTCAAAACAGTGGCCTCTTGTGAGTGAGAAAGCTCTTATATTGACAAGCGACTGTTAATGGACTAATGAGGGTGCAAAGGGCTGATGGCAGGTTATTAGGTTGAAGAAGCAAATGAATAAGGTCTCTGAAGGAAAGGCTCTCCACGCATTTACTTTTCTGTAGCAGATGTTATGCATCGAGCATGCTTCTGGGATGGATGTTTTAGAACAGCCTCATAAACTTTATTATAATTTTTGCCTTTAAAGCGGTGGTGGGATTCAGACAGATTGTGTAAGTTTAGCAGAACCGATATGTAATTTTTGTTGAGTTTGGCGAACCAGTTGTTAAAATGGCACTTGTAGTCAGGGTTCTATCTAAGGTGGGCGCCTGGGCAGCCACCTAATGTAGAAATCACAAATATACATTCCTTACTTTTTTTTTTTTTTTTGTATTTTTTTTCTGAAGCTGGAAACGGGGAGAGACAGTCAGACAGACTCCCGCATGCGCCCGACCAGGATCCACCTGGCACGCCCGCCAGGGGCGACGCTCTGCCCAACAGGGGGCGATGCTCTGCCCCTCCGGGGCGTCGCTCTGCTGCGACCAGAGCCACTCTAGCACCAGAGCCACTCTAGCGCCTGGGGCAGAGGCCAAGGAGCCATCCCCAGCGCCCGGGCCATCTTTGCTCCAATGGAGCCTTGGCTGCAGGAGGGGAAGAGAGAGAGAGGAAGGTGGGGGTGGAGAAGCAAATGGGCGCTTCTCCTATGTGCCCTGGCCAGGAATCGAACCGGGGACCCCCTCACGCCAGGCCGATGCTCTACCACTGAGCCAACTGGCCAGGGCCTCCTTACTCTTTTTTAACATTTATCTGCACAACAGTGTATTCTAAGCCCCCGTTCATTCTGTCTGTAGGTAAAAAAAAAAATTTGGTGCAACTATACTTGTAATATTTATTTATTCATTTCATAAAATTTATATACCTGTGATAAAATACTACATTTTAATCCCCTCGCGTTTGTTATCTCAGTAAACAAACATATAACGTAACGAGAAAAAGTGCCAAACAACTAGGGAGTGACAACTTGTGTTGTTGTTTGTCAGGAATTATTTAATATTTTTTCATTAACATTTTAAAACTCTTTCTTAGAACATAATCTAGTTTTGTGTACCTCTTTTATTGTTCTTACTTAAGTTTAAAATGCATGAAATAATAAACTACCTTTTGATATATTATTTTTTATACTTAAAACGGTCATTAGGGCAGAGAACCGGTTATTAAATTATTTAAATCACACCACTGCTTTAAAGTCATGGTTTCCTCAGAAATTCCCACATTGAAATTTATCCCAGCATAGACGCCACAGTTCAGTCTCAACTCACTCAACTTCACTTCCCATCTCTCTCCCATAAGTGCTGAGTCCTAGCCACAGTGGACTCTTCCCTGCCTTGTGTGGGAACTGTGTATTCACCCTCCTACCCATCTTCAATGGCTATTAGAAGCTGTCTTTGCTTGGGAGCCTAGCTTTACTTTCAGTCAAAATCCATATTCCTCATTTGTACCTTTTTGTACATCTGCTGAGGCACTAATTACAGTTTATCCCAATGTCTTCTCTCACTAAATTTTGAGGCTGAGTGATTCATGAATTTATCACAACGCACAGCATGAAAGGCCTCACAATACAGTTGTATACATAAATAATTTTCCTTAAAATTGTATCCTAAATAAAAATATTAAAGAATTAACCTGAATGAATCTTGAACCTCAAACAGAGAGTGGCCCATTTGGTTGCTCTCTACTCTCTCTACATCCCTGAGCTTGGGTCCCTAGCTGCAGCCCTATGAAAGCCCACACTGAGGGCCCTACTTACTCCAAACTCTCAGACAGCAGTTATGTAAGAGCTTCTCAGAACAGCTGAGGTCTCTTACAGACATCTGGAATCAAAATGGCAAGATGAAGGTTCCCTAGTATCCATGCAAGCACATAGTCCTCTAATGTTAATTTCATTTCCTTGGTAGTTTAGCAAGGAAGTGTCCAACAGCCAACATCTTCTGAAGGACAATAGAACATCGATGTCATGCGTAGCTGTGTTTCCCAGCATTAAATAAGTCCTAAATTCATTTAAATGGCAATCAAGTCTTACAGAATTTCTGACAAAATGTTATAATGTTATTTAAACATCCACAAACCTACGTAAATCTAGCTGCAAACACCTTATGCTTATAGTTCTTTTGCAACTGTTGGACCCAAACTCATCTGTGCATCGAATCTAAGCAAACTCAGCAAAACACGCATGTAAAACACTAGCTTAATGTAATGGATAATTCTACTCTGCCAAAGTAGAATTCTGAAAACTAAAAAAATGTAATACATGCTGGTCACATGCAAAATTTGATGCATGCTCTGGAGGTCCACCGGCTTTCAGCTTGCCCACTCTGTCGCGAGAGGGCCTGATTGTCAGTCCTTGTCCACCTGCACAATGGTCATTTATACTGTGCATCATGATATCATTGAGATGTTACTTGATGTTGATGTATTATTCATGTATTATGTCTCATGTTTTTATCCCTTTCTTTGTTAATTCTCAACAGTTAAATTAATACTAGTGGGTACCAAACACCAAACCCTAGTATCAAATACAGATGTCAACATGGACAATGGAATGGCATAGCATACTTACATGAATAAAATATGAATACATTTATATTGAATGTGTTTTCTATCATTATTTAACTAAAAACTATTCTCAAATTATCATTGGGAACTCTTAAACACCTAAGAATATAAATGTAAAGACTATTTTAAGAGGCATGATGTCAATGAGATATGTTTTATACAGTCTTTTTCTTCTCAGAGCAGTTCTTGGTAAATTGAATGACATTTTTTTTTATATTTTCTCTGGTGATGGATAGCAATCTGAGACATTATTTGGTTGTTACAAATAACCTATGATTGACTTTCTTGTCATTTATCTAAAACTCTGTGGCAAATCAGACTTGGTTTATTCAAAAGCAGTATTTCATAGGCTATAAGCAGATAGGGGAAAAGGAAAGATAAGTGAGAATTTTAAAGTTTACCAGTTTATATAATACATTCTTAAATAATAAGTATAATGAATCATCACGAACTATTTGATTGAAACTTCTACCACTCATTTTTCTAGGATATAATTAAATAGCTATGTTAAATGTTGTGGTATTTTATTTGCATTCCCCAAAGTTATCTAGGTTTACCTAAAGCTTTCCTCTTTATCTTCTAGGGTTACTCCTGAGCCGTATGAGATTCCTTCAGGAGAGAACAGCTTCCTCAGCCAGGAATTAAGTGCTGGGAGAGACTCATCTTTCGTGTTGGATGGCAATGGAAATGACCATTTGGTTCACATTCCAAGCTGGATGTTTATGCCACAAAAATTAATGATTAAATATGAAAAAGATCAGAATTCTGAAGGAATTGCCAGTCTCACTTCTGGTAAGGATATGACAAGTCATGATGGAAATTCTTAGATAACTGGGTCCTTGTCTTTTAGCCCTAGTAGAGAATCAAATACATGAAGGCTGGTATCTAAAGCACCTTTATTCAAGTTCAAAGTGGTAGCTATAACCACTCCTTCTATTCAAAGTGAAGGTGTAAATGGTCACAGGCACCAAAGAGATCACTAATACAAGCTCTAAGTAACGACCCCCCCCCCACATTCTTATCAAATTTAAGATTTCTCTGGATTCCACAACTTAGAAGGTTAGTGTGATATAGAAGGAGGTAGTATAGAGAACATCAAAGCAAAGAGGGATTAAAATGACTTTCAAAGTTGGCCTGGCAAGGGCCTCAGAATTTGTGATTGTGTGACTTTGTAGGAGTGACTTTTGAGAGACATGATAAAGTATAAACTCTCTTACTGCCTCCTTTATATGTTTGAATGTCAAAGCAGTAATACCTCCTGTTAGGATTTAATAGTTTACAATAAATCAGGTACATAGGATAGTATTTCCATTAAAAAGGATGCCATCCTAAACAGACTATTCAGCCATTCCATCTATGCAACTAGAATTTCCCAAAATGCTCCCTTGACCAGAATATCAGAATGTAAAGCATTATGTCATAAATATCATATGTGCCATTAGAATATTTAAGTTTAAAAGAAATAGGGGCCAATTTTATGCCAATTATACATAAAAAATAAGTAATATTTATTCTTAGTAGCTTCCTTAGATAAATTTTCTTTTGCTTGGGCTCAACACTAATGTCCCTACCTTGTCCCCCTATTTCTGAGAGATAAATATTTGAACTTCATCTTTAAAACAGTTGAAATTTCCATAAAGGAATACATTTTTATAAAAATAGCTAGAATTAAGAATAAAAGGTCAATTGATCATTAGTTGAAAAATAAGATGTCAAAAAAGAGGTAATGCAGTAAAACCGAATCAATGTAGTACCATGGCATTAAGGTACTCAAGTGTGTATATTTTTAGTTAAAACCACATTTAATGTCTATGTAGCTTTAAGAAGAGAATAAAGTATTTGTTCTTTTTAATGGATGTAGTTAACGAATGCGGTGAATTTGTTTTGATGATATGGGTATAATGATAGCCCTCAAGGCACAAGAATTTATTATTGTTTGGTTTACAAAGAAAAGAAGAAGAAAACATTTTTGGCAGTGTTAGAATAACAAGCTGTCATTTGCTATAGTTTTGTTAGAGGTAAGCATTCTAAAGTCCAATAATTCAGACATGTGAATCTTTTTAGGAAACACAGATATGACTGGATATTTTAAAAAGGAAAAAAAAAACCCTCATCTTACCAGCCATCTTTAATCACCATTGTTCAGTAATGATAGAAAGACTGTTTGTTTGGTGTTTCAGATATCTGGGAATCAAGATACTCGTAGCTAGCCTAGGATCCAATTTGGCTGAAGAAATAATTTTACATGGCTCTAGTAAGAAAGAATGTAAAGTGTTGGTTACCCCCACCCAGTTTCTTCTGAGTTAAAGGGTGCTGGGAGTTCCGTGAGGACTATGTCAGGTCGTGACAGCCTGGAAACAGTGAGTCTCAGACCTAAGGATAATATATATATTTTTCATCCTTTAAAATAAATCTCAGTCTCAGATCATAAGTGTTATCTAGGGACTTTGTGATATTCCTTTTTTATTACTATTTTTAAACACTTTTAGCAGGTTGCCAAAATCCACTGAGAACCTTCTGTATAATCTGCCATCTTCATGGAGAGCAAATTGTGGCTCAAATATTTTATTCAATCACTAAGAGTTGAATGTTGATAAGTTCCAAATGTATTGCACAAATAAAAGGCTGATAATTTTCAGAAGCGTCTCCACATGCTGTGCTTGTCACTCATTTATAATGTGATTCTTACGGCTGATCTATCTGCCCCTGAACTGAGAGTCTTGAGGGAAAGTCAGGAATCGTAACCATTTAAGAAATTTATCGAGTTCCTGGAGTCCTGGGGGCTGGCGATGAGTTGTGTATCAACAACCTCTTTCACAAGAAACACAACCACTATCTTTCTACCTATGCCTCTCTCTTTCTGCTTCTTATCTGCTCTGATCTCCAAGTTCGTCTTCAATGCCACCACCTTTCCTGCTCCTTTCCACTCCTTACAGTGGCTCAAGGACAATCTGTATCAGAAATCACTGGCCCTGGCCGGTTGGCTCAGTGGTAGAGCGTCGGCCTGGTGTGCGGGGGACCCGGGTTCGATTCCCGGCCAGGGCACATAGGAGAAGCACCCATTTGCTTCTCCACCCCCCCCCTTCCTCTCTGTCTCTCTCTTCCTCTCCCGCAGCCAAGGCTCCATTGGAGCAAAGATGGCCCGGGCGCTGGGGATGGCTCCTTGGCCTCTGCCCCAGGTGCTAGAGTGGCTCTGGTTGCGGCAGAGCGACGCCCCGGAGGGACAGAGCATTGCCCCTGGTGGCCAGAGCGTCGCCCCTGGTGGGCGTGCCGGGTGGATCCCGGTCGGGCGCATGCGGGAGTCTGTCTGACTGTCTCTCCCCGTTTCCAGCTTCAGAAAAATACAAAAAAAAAAAAAAAAAATCACTTGGATTCAATGAAGCACAGATTTCTAAGCCTTCCTCAAAACTGCTCCTTCATATTTAGAAGTGTGTGACAAGGAGAAAACTACAAGCTTTAAAACAACTATAGGTGATTTTTTATGTCCCCAAGTTCGAGATCCACTATCCCAGGGATTTGCAAAGTGTGGTTCTTAAACCATCAGCATCAGTGTCACCTGGGAACTCATTATAAATGCAGAATCTTAGTACTTATCCTAGACTAGACCTACTGAATCAGAAACACAGGCTGGGGCTCAGCAATCTGAGGTTGTATTTATTTATTTATTTTTTAAAGTGGCACATGGGATTCTAATCCAGGCTCAGGTTTAGGAGCCACTACCCTCCTCCCACTTCGGTGTGCCAAATTTGCTCTGTGTTCTCACTGGAGATGAAAGCATTTGGGTATCTATAATCACAGAACAGAAGGGAGAATTTGTTTCCAAAGGGTTCCAGGTACACTGGATTATATTATTTTACTCATACTATTGAACAAACATCCATCCACCCACCCACCCACCCAAATATCTATCTAACAAAACACTTTTTAATATTCAAATATAGAGAGATTATCTAGAAATGCCATCATACATTTTAACCACAACATCTGTAGTATAAAAATTCCTTGGGAAATTCAGCCCCTGCTATAGTAAATTACTAACCAAGGGCATACACATAGTTCTTTGGAATTACATAATGAAAATGGGTGGTTTAATTCTAATTAAATTACAACTTGACCCAGTGGCAAGCCAGCACTTTCATCAAAGATATTATATTAAACAGTATTTAAAATACATTTAGTGTAGTTTCATTTAGTGTATCCTGTCCTTAAAGAAGAATTTAAGGACAGGATAATTTGTAATGAATGTTAAATACTATCCCAAACTCAGCCTCAGGCTCACTCACAGCTTTAAGCAGTCTCAGGCCTTAGGGTAACTTCAGCTGGTGTTCTTTTTAATGAATTTCATTGAGAAATTTAAAGCAATACTCCCCTCTTTGAATGAGGCTGGATTGAGCTCAAGGGAATTTGCAAGGGTTCTACTCTGATTACGATCTACAAATTAGCTCTTTTTTTAAAAGCTAATGTCTTTTGTGTGTGTGTGTGAGAGAGAGAGAGAGAGAGAGAGAGAGAGAGGGAGAAAGAGAGAGACAGACAGACAGACAAAAAGGGAGAGAGATGAGAAGCATCAACTCATCGTTGTGGCACTTTAGTTGTTCATTGATTGCTTTCTCATACATGCTTTGACGGGGAGGTTGGGTTCCAGCTGAACCAGTGACCCCTTGCTCAAGCCAGCGACCTTGGGCTTCAAGCCAGTGAACTTTGGGCTCAAGCCAGTGACTATGGGGTCATGTCTATGATCTCACACTCAAGCCAGCAACCTCTTAGTATTTTTGTTCTATGTATCCATTTCAGGAACACTTCTCTGTTTGCTAATTTAAAATTTTTCAAACCTGGGTCCTCAGCATCCCAGGTTGACATTTTATCCACTGTGTCACTGCCTGGTCAGGCAAACCAATATGTCTTTTGACTTTGAATCAATGATAGAGTATTAGAGTTGAAAGGTATTTAGTGATCACCTCTTGCAGATTCACAGGGTAAGGGAGCTGGAGGGCACTTGCCCTAGGAGACACATTGCAGTGGATAGACATTTTTGTTGTGCCAATGAGAGGGTGCTGCTGGCATCTAGTGGGTAGAGGCCATAGATTCTGCTAAGCTTTAACAATGCATAGGACAACCCCTCATGACAAAGATTTATCCAATCAAACCATCAATAGTGAGAGAAACCTTATTTTTTTAGAAGAAATTTCATGCCCTCTCAGTCATGGATTAGAAAGTTCAATTGAGGGGCTGGTGGTTTCTACACCCTGTGGACTGTCTCTCCGTTACATCCTCAGGACTCTGCTAATTATTATTATTTTTTTAAATTTATTATTATTATTTTATTTTGTATTTTTCTTTAAGTTGGAAACGGGGAGGCAGTCAGACAGACTCCCGCATACGCCCGATCAGGATCCACCCCGGCATGCTCACCAGGGGGCGATGCCCCATCTGGGGTGTCGCTCTGCGGCAATCAGAGCCATTCTAGTGCCTGAGGCAGAGGCCACAGAGCCATCCTCAGCGCCCGGGCAAACTCTGCTCCAGTGGAGCCTCGGCTGCGGGAGGGGAAGAGAGAGACAGAGAGGAAGGAGAGGGGGAGGGGTGGAGAAGCAGATGGGTGCTTCTCCTGTGTGCCCTGGCCGAGAATTGAACTCAGGACTCCCTCACGCCAGGCTGACGCTCTACCACTGAGCCAACCAGCCAGGGCAGGACTCTGCTGATTTTTAAAAAATTATTAAAATACTGTTCTACCATATAAAATTTTAATACAGAGTCTCAAATCAAACAATTTAACAAGCTGAGTTACTTGTAGTGTGGAATATATACTTTGGTTCTTCCAGAGGCATTGAGATTTGCATAGTTTTATTCAATTGCATATCCTGCTTTTCACATAATATTGTCATACATTTGACTATGACTTCAAGCTTCATACTAATTTTTCTGTGTCCTTATAACGTTATTTTTAATAAATGAGTGCATTTTACTCTTTACCTCTTGTTGAACTTGTAGCTTGCTTCTAATTTTACTGTCAAGTGTGAACTTGAATATATACCTTTACAGCTGCCTCATTTAAATCTGTACTGGACTTAAGTGCAGCAGAATTGGCTTCCGAGTCACCCATGGAGCAGGAGCTAAGTGTCCTATCAGCTCATCAGTGCACATTCTAAAGAGGAGGTTGACAATTGAATTGTGGCCATGTCTGAAATTTAATGACATGTTTCATAAGCTCTTTGGGGAATAAACTAAGCCTCCTGTTCATTTTAAACTGTGGATTGAGGTTGTTGCATTTACTTTTGCTTGGGAATTTATTGTATTGGGTGTTAGGGGGGCACAATCTTAGTATTTTTGCTCTACGTATCCATGTCAGTAACACTTCTCTGTTTGCTAATTTAAAAATAAGATGTTGATAGGAATAGAACCTAAAGCTTTAATGAAAGTGACATTTTGTCACATTCTTAATATTTTTCTACCTTACTTTTCAAAGCATGTGGTTAGCTCTTGGAGGAGAGTACATAGAAAGCACAACCTTTGCCCCCGTTGACCTCAAGCCTCTGAAAATATTGACTGCTCAATATAGTAAGAATTCATAGCCCAGAGTTTATTTGTAACAATTGGGAGTCACATGCATGGTCCTTCCAGAATTGTTACATATTTATAGTGTATAGATTATATGATGTAGTTCTAATTTAATAGCAAGCACAGTGTTCATTCCACAAAAGGCTGTTAAAATCACAGGAATCATGAAAATCAGATTTATCTGGGCTTCCGCAACTGCCTGAATTCCTTGTGGCATAATAAATGTCAGGTCATTTTTTATTTCTGGACTCCATTCTTAGGGAAACCATAAAAACTTGGAATGTCCTAAAAACCTGTCACAGAGATACAGCTCAATTCTGACTCTAAAAATGCATTATGCAGTTTCCTCTCCCTGCCCAAACACTGCTGTGCTTTCCTTTCCTTCCCTCCACGCCCCGCGCTCCTGCCACGCCGCTCAGATTTTATTGGCTTTGTATTTGACATAAAATTCTGAAAAGATGATGCTGGTAGATTATAAGTTTTATTATCAAATCAAACTCATAGCTAAATTTTATCATCTTAATAGTCCGTTAGTGTCTGAGTTAGATTCTTTTTGATTTGTTGCTGCTCATTAATGCACCGTTATTTATTTATTTGTTTGTGTATTTACCTTATGACCCTTGCCACCCATTTTTCCCAACCCTACCTCCCACCTTTGGCAACCACCATTCTGTTCTCTGCATCTAGGAGCTTGTTGTTTGTACATAGCGTAATGCCCCTTGGTTCATTCATACTGTTATCTCAAATGGCAAAATTGCATTTGTTTTTATGGCCAAATGTGGACATATATTGTTTCCATATCTTGGCTGTTGTGAATAATGTTGCAACAGATGTGGGGATGCAGATATTTTTTTGAGTTTGTGTTTTTGTCTTCTCTGGATACATATCCAGAAGTGTAATTGCTGTATCATATGGTAGTTCTATTTTTAATTTATTGAGAATTTTATTATATCATTATTACTGTTCTGGTTGTCTTCCTTGAACGTTTTGTATGTTGATAAAACTAATACAAATTTAGAGTTCTGGGTATTAGACTATTTGAATGTTTCTGTATGTCTCATGCAATTACTTGTTGCAATAAAAGCAATGTTAGTGACATTTTATCATGTGGACCTTCTTGTAATGGGATAAAACTTGGATACTTTTTGTTTATTTGTTTGTTTTGTTTGTTTGTTTTTTGGGTTTTTTTACAGAGACAGAGAGAGAGTCAGAGAGAGGGACAGATAGGGACAGACAGACAGGAAGGGAGAGAGATGAGAAGCATCAATCATTAGTTTTTCGTTGCGACGCCTTAGTTGTTCATTGATTGCTTTCTCATATGTGCCTTGACTGTGGGCCTCCAGCAGACTGAGTAACCCCTTGCTCGAGCCAGTGACCTTGGGTCCAAGCTGGTGAGCTTTGCTCAAACCAGATGAGCCCCCACTCACGCCAGTGACCTTGGAGTCCTGAACCTGGGTCCTCCACATCCCAGTCCGATGCTCTATCTACTGCGCCACCAACTGGTCAGGCCTTTTTTTTCTTTTTTTTTTTTTTTTTTTACAGAGACAGAGAGAGAGTCAGAGTCAGAGAGAGGGACAGACAGTGACAGACAGGAAGGGAGAGAGATGAGAAGCATCAGTTCTTTGTTGTGGCACCTTAGTTGTTCATTGATTGCTTTCTCATATATATATCCCTTGACCGGCGTGGCTACAGCAGAGTGAGTGACCCCTTGCTCAAGCCAGTGACCTTGGGCTCAAGCCAGCAACCATGGGGTCATGTCTATGATCCCATGCTCAAGCCAGTGACCCCATGCTCAAGCTGGTGAGCCCATGTTCAAGCTGGATGAGGCCACGCTCAAGCCAGCAACCTCAGGATTTCAAACCTGGGTCCTCTGCATCCCAGTCCGACACTCTGTCCCCTGCACCACCACCTGGTCAGGCAAAACTTGGATACTTAAGATCATAGTTCAGTGATAGTTGCAGTGGTGATGGTGGTAGAGGTGGTGCTGATAATGTTGATGCTGGTCACTGTAGCACTGAGAACAATGGCAGTGAGGTGTCTGCTGTTGCTGGTGGTGGCAGTAGAGATGTTGGTAGCAGTGATATTATTGATGGTGAAGATGGTGGTGGAAGTGACAGTGACAGTGCTCACTGAGCATTTATTATATGAAGGGACTCTGCTAAACATTTACATGGAGTTCCCCATTATTGTTCCAATACCCTTTTGTGTAGGAAATATGAGTTTGACTCCTGTTCTGAGTTAAACCCTAAGCTGATCTCTTGGCGGGGGGGCAGGGGGCTGGAGAAGTTTTTGTTTTTTTTTTTAAAAGACTAGAGTCCCTGTTTTCAGGGAGCTTTTATTTTGACAAGAGTATATTTTGTATGAACAACAAAAATGAATCTAATACAAGTTAGAAAGTATTCAGTTTAATAAAAAGCACGGACAGACAGAATGCTTTGGGGGCCAGTAAATTATTCCATGCAGTCTAATTGTCAAAGCATTTTATCCATTATGTTGCTTGATGATTGAACAATGCATGAAGAATAACAGTGACCACAGAAGCTACTGCTTGTTTACTGCAGCTATGTGCCAGGCATAATGATAAGCACTTTAGATACATGATTTCATTTCATCTTTATCCCCTAATCTATTATTATTACATGTACATTTTACAGATGAGGACACTGGTGCAAAGGGTAAGAACTGCAAGCAAAGCCACACAGCTTGTAAGTGGCAGAGCCAGGATTCAAACCCATGCCCATCCATACAAAAATACTCACTTTTAAGTATATGCCATGGTGCCTAGTGATGGCATTGGCTGCATTTACAAATGAGGGAATATACTCAATTGTCCAATTTTAAAATCATTTGAGAGAGTTATTTTAAAATAATTTTGGTGGTACAATTCTATTTTGGAAATTTTATTTCATTTTAAAAGTCCCTGCTTGCCTGACCTGTGGTGGCACAGTGGATAAAGCATTGACCTGGAAATGCTGAGGTCACCGGTTCGAAACCCTGGGCTTGCCTGGTCAAGGCACATATGGGAGTTGATGCTTCCAGCTCCTCCCCCCTTTTCTCTCTCTGTCTCTCTCTCCTCTCTGTCTCTCTCTCTCCCTCTCTCTCCTCTCTAAAAATGAATAAATAAAAAAAATTTTAAAAAAATAAAAGTCCCTGCTTATAGCGGATAGAGCATCAGTGATCATTTCACCCTCACGGTGCTGATTGGAAAACTAAAGGAGAGAAGACATGCATGGAGCTGAGCATAAGATCTAAAGGGAAAGGGATGCTCAATTCAATACAAAGTGTAAAAGTGAAAGAGGAAAGCATTGCCAACCTCTTGAGAAGTCTTGTAAAAAAGTTTAACTTGACAAATATCTACCACAATTCATGTGGACAGAAACATACACATAACGTAGCCTCGGTTGTACATGCGGCTTGCCTGTGGAGACCACACGGCTAATTTTGGCCCATGGACAAATTCCAAGGGAGACTGCTGCATAGCTCCTGTGTTTCTTGAGATGTCCCACCCATGCCATGAAAGGCAACATAGCTCCTTCACAGTATGCTTCATAGGCTTCGCCCCAATCCAGATGGCTTCGGTCCCACAGGTTCTCCCTTCTCCCCAAATTCCCTTTCCACCTCCACTTCTCCTAAAGCGACTGGAATGCACTTGGCATGGCAGCTTAAATCTTAGCCGGAGTTAGGCTAATCTCCGGGGCGCTTCCCAGGAAATTCAGCTGGATTCTTCATTCTATCCAAGTCTTGTCAATAATAAAATGAGCCAGCCCTTTTTTTCCTCTGCCACTCTGAGGAAATTCTTCCTTAGGTTTAAAGGCCACATTTTGGCTTGATTATATTTCCAGAAAATTCGCAGGATTGCTATGAGCTACGTGTGTGCTTTATCCACACCTCTGCCAGGTTTTCTTGAAGGAAAGCATTTTTGAAGGCCTGGTCTCCCTAAATAAGATGAATTTAGACTCAACATAAAATAATCCATACCTTATGTTTGACTCAATTTTAGAGTTTTCAAGAAATAACCATCGACATTTAGCTTCTTAGATTCTCATGCTAATCCTATCGGTAGGGAACCGATATTTAGAGATTTTGCAGGTGAAATACCTCTCTAGAAAATAGTTCTGCTGGGTACTTTGGAAGAGAATTGAGATTTTTTTTTATATATATATAAAGAAAAACGGGAAAAACGATAATATTTCTGGTATGGGCATTCTTGAAAAACTATTTCACTAACATAGCAACTCAACCCTTCCTCTTCTACCAGAACATTTATGAAATACTTCTGTTTTAACAAAGTGTGTTGTTGATCACCTTTTTAAAGAAAGCTGAAACGTAATTGGAACACAGAGATCATTTTGCAGAGCAGGTAATGACTAGTCAACTCCAGGGTCATTAACTGGGCGGGGGGGCGGGGCTGCACTGTCCCCGCCTTCCAGCAGCTCTGCCCCAGTGCCTGCCGGGCCGTGCACCTTGCGCCTTTCTGCAGCCTTCTTCGTAGCCCCGCCAGCTGATGTCATAGGTAGGGGCCTGTTCCGGACAGGGGGAGCCAGCAGGGAGGCTGGGGAAACTAGGTGCAGCGGGAAGGTGCAGAGCATGTGGGGGTGGGGGGGACACCAGTTGTGCTGCAGCGCCCACCCACTGAACTGCATGGGAAGCAGGGCGGTAGGGCTCCAGGCCCCGGTAGGGCAGGGTGCCCTGACTTCTCCCAGGGAGCCCAATCCCAGGAAGCATACAGAGCGCGGGCCCGTAACAGCATCTGACGTTGCACTCAATAGTAATAATTATGTTACAATTGAACTCAGTGAAATAGAAAAGAGAAAAACAATAAAAGCAAAACGGTTTTTTTCAAGAATATAGGTAAAACTGATAAACCTATAGTCAAACTCACCAGGAAAAAAAAGAGGACACTAGCAATGTCAGGAATGAGAGAGGGGATACATCATACAGATATTAAAATAATAATCAGGAAATATAAACATTCTTATGGCCTATAAATTAGTCAAATAGATTTCTCACAGTGCACAAACTACCAACTCTCACTCAGGAAGATGTAATCTAAATAGCCTTAAAACCTATTAAAGAAACTGAATTTGTAGTTCAAATCTTTCCATAAAGTCAACTCCAAGCCAAGTTGACTTTACTGGTGAAGTCAATAAAACTTTTAAGGAAGAAATAATACCAATTCTATACAAACTCTTACAGAAAATTAAAGAGGTAGGAATACTTCTCAACTAATTCTTTGAGGCCATATTTTTCGAGAATATCAATAACCAAGCCAGATGATACCAAAATAAGACAATTACATGAAAAGGAAACTACACACCAACATTCCTTGTATGTATAAATTCAAAAATTCTAAACAAAATCTTAGCAAATCAAATCCAACAATATTAGTTTGATTGTGGTGACCATTACACAAGATATACTGATAGAAAAACACCTCATTGTACACCTACAATTTTTATTTGTCAAAAAGCAAACAAGGCCTGACCAGGCGGTGGCGCAATGGATAGAACGTCAGACTGGGATGCAGAGGACCCAGGTTTGAGACCCCGAGGTCGCCAGCTTGAGCACGGGCTCATCTGGTTTGAGCAAAAGCCCACCAGCTTGGATCTAAGGTTGCTGGCTCCAACAAGAGGCTACTCGGTCTGCTGAAGGCCCGTGGTCAAGGCACATATGAGAAAGCAATCAATGAACAACTAAGGTGTTGCAACGAGCAATGAAAAACTAATGATTGATGCTTCTCATCTCTCTCCGTTCCTGTCTGTCTGTCCCTGTCTATCCCTCTCTCTCACTCACTCTCTGTTTCTGTAAATAAAAAAAAAAAACAAGTTCAACAATAGGTAAAAAGAATGCTGAGTTATTTGAGCATTCAGACATCTAATAGTGCATTTGTTCTGTTATAAACAACTCATGGTGTTGTTTTTTGCCTTCTATTTCAATATTAAGCTTCTATAGCATTAATACAGGTTAATTGATTCATTTGTGAGGATTGTTACTGTGAGGATTAAATAAAGTATTAAATGTAAAGCATTAATAACAGGTGTCAGTAAAGGTTTTCCAGTTAGAAATCCACTTCTTGATTAAGTTCACAAACACACTTCTTTAATGGGAAAAAGAAAAGAAAAGAACATTAGCCACCTACTTCCTGTCATTCTGAGCTGGCATTTCCTATTTTGCCCTCACCAACCAGCCGTCATCCATATAATTGTAGACATGACTTCATGATCCTTTAGCCTTAGTGCTGCGCTACTTGAAGTACTGGTCTATAACAAGATAAGAAGTTAGTATTACACTATAAATTGAGGCACTATTTCTTCCATTGAGAAAGTCTTGCTACAAAAAAAATAGCTGAACTCATTAGTGCGCTTAGTAATATGTTTAACTTATTATCACGGTATAAGCTTATCTTATCATGGGCAATAAACTGTAGCTTGGCACTTGGAATACCAATGTCTTAGAGTATGTCATGTCTTGCACAGGGATTGGATTCTAGAGTCAGCATTTATACTTGCTGTTATGACATCACAGTATGGTACATATTTTGAAATATGTGTGTAAAAAAAGTATATGTGTTTGTGAAATCAATAAATGTGACTTTGCCGTATCTACTTTCTCTTGGGGTCATTACATATAACTACATCTTATGCAAATGTGTACTCCAAATTTTTTAACCATATGAAATGCGGTAAAAATAGCTGTACATTTCTTATCTTACATAGGAAAATAGCCAGAGGATCCATCAATCCTTTGACAAAGATCTGGGATGAGATAGCAAATAAGTACTTTTTTTTTTCCATGTGACAGCACCTGTCAAGCAGTAACGGCTCTCCAAGCACCGTGTGAAGACATAATTGGAGGATGAATCTGAGAACAAATTCTGTAACTGATCAGTGATACCTGCCATGGGCGTGGGAGTGAAGCATGGCAACACCCCATGCTGTGTGTTTGTTTTCCTTGGCTAGGAGTTCTGAGTTTATCCTTCTACTAAAAAGAATGACTTGAGTTACTCTATTGCAGGACATGAAAACCATGACCGAGGAGAAGAAGCAGGTCTTTCTGACAAACCTAGAGATGCCTTTCTTCAAGAATATTACATGGATGTAGCTTTCCTTGTTGATGCTTCCCAAAGAATAGGAAATGATGAATTTAAGGAAGTGAAAGATTTCATAATCTCAGTGCTTGATTACTTTTACATTGCCCCAGATCCACTGACTTCTACCTTAGGAGATAGAGTGGCAGTCCTTAGCTACTCTCCTCCAGGCTATATGCCTGACACTGAAGAATGCCCTGTCCACCTGGAATTTGATTTGGTTACTTATAGTAGTAAATACCAAATGAAACATCATCTCCAAGACTCTCTTCAACAGCTCAATGGAAATGATTTTATTGGCCATGCCCTGCAGTGGACAATTGACAATGTCTTTGCAGGTACCCCCAACCTGCGTAAAAACAAAGTTATCTTTGTTATATCTGCTGGAGAAACCAACCCCTTAGATAAGGAAGTCTTAAGAAATGTGTCTCTGAGAGCCAAGTGTCAGGGCTACTCCATATTTGTGTTTTCATTTGGTCCTATACACAATTACAAGGAATTAGAAGAATTGGCCAGCCACCCACTGGATCATCACTTAGTCCAGCTTGGCCGAACCCACAAGCCAGATTTAAACTATATCATCAAGTTTATCAAGCCATTTGTCTATTCAATCAGACGTAAGTCATTAAACCTTTTCTCTTCTTTTGCTTTTTTTTTCTTGAACTTATTGGGATAACATTGAGCCATTGTTTAACATAGGTTCAGTTGTACAATTTTATAATATATCATCAGTATAATGTATTGTGTGTTCACCACCCCAACTTAAGTTTCCTTCCATCAGTATTTATCCCTTTTTTATCCTCTTCTACTTCCCCTACCCTTCCTTTCCTTTTTTCTTTCTTTCTTTTTCTATTTAAGCGAGAGGAGGGGAGATAGACTCCCATATGCGCTCCTACCAGGATCCACCCAACAACCTCCATCTTGGACCAATGCTCTACCTATCTAGGGCCCATGATCACAACCAAGCTATTTTTAGCGCCTGAGGCAGAGGCTCCATGGAGCCATCCTCAGTGCCTGGGACCAACACACTCAAATCTATCGAGCCATGGCCGTGGGAGGGGAAGAAGGAGATAGAGAGAGGAAAGGTGAGGGGAGAAAGAACAGATGGTCACTTCTCCTGTGTGCCCTGACCAGGAATTGAACCCAGGGCATTCACATGCTGGGCTGACGTTCCACCACTGAGCCAACTGCGCAGGGCCTTTCCCTTCTTGTAATCACCATACTATTGTCTGTGTATGAGTCACTTTTTCTTTTTTTGTCTAATCCCTTCACCTTTTTCACCAAGTCCTCCCAATCCCCTCCCCTCTGACAGCTGTCACTCTGTTCTCTGTATCTATGAGTCTGTTTCTATTTTCTTTGTTATTTTATTCATTAGATTCCACATACAAGTGAAATCATACAGTATTTGTCTTTCTCTTACTGGCTTATTTCACTTAGCATAATGTTCTCCAGGTCCATCTATGCTGTGGCAAAAGATAAGATTTTCTTCTTTTTTACAGTCGAGTAATAGTCCATTGTATATATGTACCACAGATGTTTTATCATTCATCTACTGATGGGCACTTGGGCTGCTTCCTTCTATGCTTTAATAATACATTTAATATCTCTGTGTACAGTCCACCAGGTGATTTACTAACACAATCCTCACTTCAGTCAAGATTGGTAGAGTCTAAGACATGAGTGGGAAGCAGTGAGAAAACCATGGGGAAAAAAAAATCTCAGCTCTTACTGACCTTGAACTTTACTGCTACACTGTCAAGCTCTTTGTCAAAAAGAAAAAGGGAGGGAGTAAAAAATGTCTTTTAACCCTGAGCTGTGAGTATTTACTATGTACCATGTTCTTTCAATGGATTGTATCCTTAGGACAGCCTTCAAAGAAAAATACCAGTGTAGGGCGGGTTTATGGCCATGCAGGTTCACACTGATTCGGGCAGACGGGAAAGGAACTGTGGAGCCAGATGGTGGAACATTCTGTTTGTTAGAGTCTCCCAATGGCAGATGAGTAAGCAGGCTGGGAAGACCGCTTCTGTCTCTCTCCCTAAACTCACTAGCAAACAGACCTGGCTGGGGGGGCGGACCCCTTCTCAGACTAACAATAACAACAAATGGCCCCTCCCAATGGCTGCAGGCAATCTGCGGTCTACAGTCTGTAGTCTATAGTCTGCAGCCCTGAGGGCAAGTAACTGCAGCCTTACATAGACTATGGAAGTGCTGCCCTGTGCTCATGCACCAATCAGGCAAAGTACAAACAAGCAAGCCTAACACACGTTGTCAAGGATCAGTATCCCCATTATACAAGGTGAAAACTAAGGTTTGAAGACATTAAATAAATTGCTCAAAAGCTCACAGTTAATAGCTGGCAAATTCTAGACTCAAACCCATGCATCTGACCCCAGACTTGTGCTCGATTGTTAAACTGTACTTCAATTCCTAAACTGTTAACAAGAGATTCTACCGTAGTAAGTAATATCGCATTATCACCACCTTCCACCTACTCTAAGGACTTCTATTTTATCTTGTCATTATAAATTATCTTTGGTTCTGACTTGAATTTTTATAAGACATGGGAATAAATCTCTTCTACAGCCTCTGCCCCAGACAGCTGGCTTGGGCACAGCCAGACAGGAGAGTTACAGATGTCTTTTCACAGTGAGGCTTGGAGAGTGGCTGTCCAAGCCTCTGTCCATGTGTTGTGGGGTATAGTAGCCTATTTAAGAGCTTGAAGCAGCAAGAAAGTCCTGGCCTGTGCTGGGGATTAAGAGTGGGTCAGAGGCCATGCTGAATGGTTATCTGTAGCTCCTGCTGGTTTAGGGATGCAGATTTTCTGGCCCACATAAAGCCCCAGGAATCTTGGCACACAGAATTTACATTTAATAGCAGGCTTCTCACTCATAAGATGCTTTCTTCCAACCCCAAGATAAATAGGCCAGGCAATATCAATAGTTAATGGTGTCTTGTAGAAAGATTCTCCTTTTATAGAAAGAGAAACAGATGACAGAAGAGATGAAGAGATGTGACATACCGACAGAAGGATTTTTGACTCAATCACTGCCGTAGCTTGTTGACTTTGCCGATGAGGTACTGCAAAGTCAGGGTGCCCCCTTGGCTGAGTCCTTTAGAAAATTCATTTGCTCTCGGCCCTGGCCGGTTGGCTCAGTGGTAGAGCATTGGCCTGGCGTGCAGAAGTCCCGGGTTCGATTCCCAGCCAGGGCACACAGGAGAAGCGCCCATCTGCTTCTCCACCCCTCCCCCTCTCCTTCCTCTCTGTCTCTCTCTTCCCCTCCCGCAGCCGAGGCTCCATTGGAGCAAAGATGGCCCAGGCGCTGGGGATGGCTCCTTGGCCTCTGCCCCAGGCGCTAGAGTGGCTCTGGTAGCGACAGAGCGACGCCCCGGAGGGGCAGAGCATCGCCCCCTGGTGGGCAGAGCGTCGCCCCTGGTGGGCGTGCCGGGTGGATCCCGGTCGGGCGCATGCGGGAGTCTGTCTGACTGTTTCTCCCCGTTTCCAGCTTCAGAAAAATACAAAAAAAAAAAGAAAATTCTTTTGCTCTTGAAAACATGTCCAACCACAGGAAAAGATGAACTGACTTTGGGGGATACTCGGAATGTGAAAGGGTAAAATTTAAACTAACCCTCCTACTCTCTCCCCAGGTGCCATCAACAAGTATCCTCCTGCCGCTCTGAGACCCAAGTGTGTGAACGTCACCTCTCCCAGCTCAGAGAACACTGGCCTAGAAAACCCTGTGTTGTGAGTTCACAAATTCACAGTTTGGTTAATACCGCAGCTGGAAATACTCCTTAAGAAAATGACTTGAGTGCTTACGTTGGCACACATACACTAAAATTGGAGTGATACAGGGAAGATTAGCGTGGCCCCTGCTCAAGGATAACAAGCAGATTCCTGACATGTGCCATATTTTTCTCTCCCCCTCTTTCTCCCTTCCTCTCTCTCTCTGAAATCAATTTTTAAAAAAGAAAGAAAATAGTTTCAAATGAGTGGCATTTTAGATTTCAGGATGCAAGACGTTGGTTGTGGTATGTGTGTCTGTGTGTATATGCGAGCACCTGTGTGTTAAGTGGTCCTGGTTTGTGATGACAGCACAGGTCTGGTGTGATTAAAAACTCAAATATGACCCATATTAGCAAGAACCACATTTCTATTTATTTTGCTTTTACCAAAACAAAAGGCCCTTAAAATACCTTACTAGTAACTCTCTAACACCACTTCAATATTGGATACTGCCAAACAGAAAACTAACAGAATATCAAGTTTAGATGTAACAATTTTAGAGCAGATGAAAAATTTGCAAAAACATTTGCCATTTAGTAAACAGAACCCATATCAAGACTGTCAGGAAAGAGTTGGGTTTTTAAAAAAAATTTATTTATTGATTGTATAGAGGGGAGGGGGCAGAGCGAGAAGTATCAACTTATAGTTACTTCACTTTAGTTGTTCATTGCTTGTTGTGTGTGCCTTGACCAGGCAAGCCCTGAGTTTTGAACCGGCGGTCTCAGCGTTCCCAGTTGACGCCTTATCTACTGTGCCACCACAGGTCAGGTGGAAAAAGAGTCTTTTAAATTTGATTTTGCAGACTACCACCTTAAGTACGCAATAAAAATTCAGTGATAAAAATAATACTGGTTTGAAGTTCTCAACCACTGACACGAATGTCTAATTTCCCTTTGGAATATTAAAAAATTGCCCCTTGGTCAAATTTCATCCATGAAACCGCATCGGGACCATTACAATCACATGCATTGAATTGATTCTTGTTGTATTAGCTGGCTGCATTGGCATTTAATCCAGCAAGGGACCTGGCTAACATACTTTTCATCTCTTTTCCCTGTCACTTCAGCCTTCTCCCTGAGGTGTATGAAATAGAGACTGAGAACAGTGAGCCATTTGGTGCATTTGATTCCCAGGAGCAGCACGTTTTTGTGTTAGGGAGCAACCAGAGTAATGGTTCTGAGATCACTGCTGATTTGAAGGTATACATGCTTCTGTCATCTGGGGAACTGATGATGAAAGACAAGGACGAGGCCCCTACAGAAGAAATTACAGCTCAAGCAGATGATGAACAACAAGATAAAAAAGGTAACCTTGAATACAATAGAATTGAAGACCCTGAAGTATCTTCTTTGTTTGGATTTTTCCCTGGTGGAAAGATGAGCAATTAAACTCACTGACAGGTAGAGGTGATAGGCTGGAGGGTTTTGTCGTCTGGAATTACCAGGGGTTTTTCCAAGATAAGAGGGCAAGGAAGATAAAATCCCAGAAAGGCAAACAGGGAGGCAGTGGTATTGACAAAACCAGAACTAAAATAGGTTGAGATGCTTGGTGGGGGTCAGGGGTGTGAGAGGAGCAAGTCAAGGACCACAGGTCCCGAGGGAGCAGGAGGAGCCCTGTGCCCTGTGCAGGACGGAGGTGCAGAGGAACTGGGCAACAGGCTTCCAGCGTTTGAACGCTTAGGGTTTGCCTTCTACCTTAGCAGCCAGGGCTTTCCGGGTCTGAGATGCAGTCCCCTAGCTGAGCCCCAGTCTAGGCGGCGCTGGAGAGAACAGGCTGCTGTGGTTCTCAGTGTCTGTGGCTGCTGAGGGTGTCACCTTGGGCAGCGTGAAGAAATGGTTACGGACCTACTGCTAAAGAGAAAATAGGAGCTGGAGAACAGGAAGCTATCGGAAGTTCTAGGGCAGCTATTCACAAGCTTTGCTGTGTACCAAGATTGTGTGGGAAATTATTTTAAATCATTATTCCTATGACTCTACTAAAGCTGAAAATATGCATAGCCTGTGACCCAGCAATTATACCCCAGTATATACTCTACCTGAAATATATATACTCACTAAAATTTATGTACTAGAATGTTCATGGCCCTGGCTGGTTGGCTCAGCAGTAGAGTGTTGGCCTGCCATGTGGATGTCCCGGGATCAATTACTGATCAGGGCACACAGGAGAAGTGCCCATCTGCTTCTCCACTCCTCCCCCACTCCTTTCTCTCTCTCTCTCTCTCTCTCCCTCCCCCTCTCTCCTCCTCTCTCTCTCTCTCTCTCTCTCTCTCTCTCTCTCTCTCTCTCTCTCTCTCTTTCTCTTCCCCTTCCACAGCCATGGCTCAGTTGGAACAAGTCACCCCACACAGTGAGGATGGCTCCATAGCCTTGCCTTGGTGCTAAAATAGCTTGGTTGTCAACCAATGGCCCCAGATGGGCAAAGCATCACCCCATAGGGGGCTTGGCAGGTGTATCCTCTTTGAGCACATGTGGGAGTCTGTCTTCTCACTTCTTTTCTTTTTAATTAATTAATTATTTTTTAGAGGGGGGAGAGAGAGAGAGAGAGAGAGAAAGAAAGGGATGAGGAGCAGGAAGCATCAACTTCCATATGTGCCTTGATCAGATAAGTGCAGGGTTTTGAACGGCAACCTCAGTGTTCCAGGTCGACGCTTTATCCACTGCGCCACCACAGGTCAGGCTTCCCCAGTTCTTAAGAAAAAAAAAAAGCCTGACCAGGCGGTGGCGCAGTGGATTGATTGTAGGACTGTGACACAGAGGACCTATGTTCAAAACCCTGAGGTTGCTGGCTTGAGTGCAGGCTCATTCAGATAGAGCATGGGCTAACCAGTTTGAGCATGGGTTGCTGGCTTGAGTGTGGGATCATAGACATGACCTCATGGTTGCTAACTTGAGCCCAAAGGCTGCTAGCTTGAAGCCCAAGGTCGCTGGCTTGAACCCAAGGTTGCTGGCTTGAGCAAGGGATCACTCACTCTGCTGTAGTCAAGGCACACATGAGAAAGTAATCAGTGAACAACTAAGGTGCCACAATGAAGAATTGATGCTTCTCATCTCTCTCCCTTCCTGCCTGTTTGTTCCTATCTGTCCCTCTGTCTGACTTTCTCTCTATCTCTGTCAGAAAAATAAAAATTTAAAAAAATGAATCTTCATAACAGCATTATTTGTAGTAGCCCCAAAGTGGGAACAAAATTACCCAACAGCAGATATGATAAATAAATGTTGGTGTAGTTATATAACACTGTGAATGTATATAAAATACCATATATGTATGTGTATTTTATATATATATATACTTTATTATATATACATATTACATGTGGGTATAATTGTAGATATAGAAAAAATCAGCCAAATGATGAAAAATAAGAGAGCTGAGAAGAAATACGAAAAATAAAGACAGAAAATTGAGAAAAGATAAGATGTAAGGAAAGTAAAATCAAAGGTAAATATGGTGAAATATCTGGTTCCAGTCAAGATGTACTAAGCCCAATTTATTCTTAAAATAGAGTAAGCTCACACTGCTTGTTTCTCCCACAGATTAATTACAACTGAAAACTCCGGACAAAACACAAAAAAGCAACTACCTGAGAACTCTGGAAATTAAACAAAAGCAGATGCATTGTGAAGGGGCATGAGTTTCCCACTTTCTTTTTTCTTCTGTGGCTTTGTGCTGAGGGAGCCCCCAGCAAAATTCACAAGGGTCCCCTGAGTGTCTAAGAGGATGGGAAAATTTCCTATATTTTTGTGTTTCAAAAATGGGCGCTGTTTGAAGCTGAGTGAAAAGCCAGACAGCTGAAATGAAAGAGGAAACCCTGTCTTTCTGGCCAGAGGAAGCAGAAAGAGAAGCCATGCTGGCCAGCACGTGGGAGTAACCTCTGAGAGGAGAGACCCTGCGAAGGGGACCCTCCAATTCTAATTATGGGAACTGCATAAGTCCTGGGTTTCCCCTGAGTTGTACATGGTTGGAAAAGACCCAAAACAGGACAGTAAACTGAGAGGGAACCCCTGCCCACAGAGGTTCCACCTGCAGTCTGAACCTACCTGGTGGATTGCCTGCTTTAAAAAAATAAATTTTAATTCTACAGGGAACTATAATAAGACTTAGAGCAGTGGTTCTCAACCTTTCTAATGCCGTGACCCTGTAATACAGTTCCTCATGTTGCGGTGACCCCAAACCAAAAAATAATTTTGATGGCTACTTCATAACTGTAATTTTGCTACAGTTATGATTTGGAATGTAAATACCTAGTATGCATTATGTATTTTCCAATGGCTTTAGGTGACCCCGCTGGGGTCGCGACCCACAGGTTGAGAACCGCTGACTTAGAGTCTATACAACATAATATTCAAATGTTTAGGATAGAATCCAAAATTATGCAGCATACAGTGAAGCAGGTATATGAACTATTTTCAAAGAAAATGACAATCAACAGATGCCAACCTCAGGATGACTCAGATGTTAGCAATTATCAAAGACATTAAAGCAGCCATTTAACTATCCTCCGTGAGATAAAAATAAACAACTGGAATTGAACAGAGAGATAGACATCCTTAGCAAGAAACAGAGATAACAATAAAGAATGAAGAGGAAATTTTAGAAGTTTAAAAGAATACAATATCTGAAATTTAAAATTTCATTGGATGGGTTCAGTGGCAGAATGACAATGACAGAGGAAAGAGTCATGAACTTAAAGATAGACTAGTTATATAGAGAGAAGAGAGTTTATTTTTATGTTTTTAATTTTTAAAATTAATTTTAGAGAGGAAGGGAGAGGGAGAGAGAGAGAGAGAGAGAGAGAGAGAGAGAGAGAGAGAGAGAAAGAAACATTGATTTGTTGTTCCACTTGTTATGCATTCATTGATTGGTTCTTGTCTGTGTCCTGACTGGGGTTCAAACTTGCAACCTGGTATATCAGGGCAACACTCTAACCAAGTGAGCTACCTGGCCAGGGGAAGAGATTTTTAAAAAATTAACAGAATCACAGAAACTTGTGAAACAACATCAAAAAGTCTTAACAGTTGTTTCATTAGCATTCTAGAATGAAAATAAAAGATTTATTCAGAAAGCAAAAGTATTTAAGGAAATAGTGATCATTTAACCAAATTGGTAAAAGATATAACTTTACATATCTTAAACCTCAAAGAAAACCCCACTCATACACGTCATACATAAATTGCTGAAAACAAAAGATGAAGAAAAATATGGAAGTATCTAGAGAAAAACTACATGTTACAGAAGAAGGGAATAACTATTCAAATGACTGTAGACTTATCATTTGAAACCATGCAAGCTAGAAGACAGTGAAACAATATATATATTTTTGGTGCTGAAAGCAAAGAACTATGAACATAGAATTTTAGATCCAGTGAAAATAGCCCTCTGGAATAAAGGCAAATTGAAGACATTCTCAAATAAAGGAAAATTCAGAGAATGTGTTGCCAATAGATATATTCTGAATAATTATGATGGACAACCAGGGAATTGGATTGAGGGAGGTCAAATGACTGGTGACTGGGAGGGTGAGAGAACTGAGGAAGGGACTCAAATGAGAAATCAAGTAGGAAATTGGAAGTGAGGCTGGTCGAGTAGGAGGAAGTGGCAGATTCGGGTGCAGCTCACCCATGTGCAGAGCTATACTGTTTGTACGGTCATCCCGTACATATTGAAATTGGGTTCCCTCCAAAACCCTGTGTGGGAGACAGGAATTGATATCCCTCATATGCAGACAGAAAAACAAGCTCAAAGAGGTTTAGTGCCTTACTGAAACTTGACCCAATCTGGAAACTCCTAATTCAGTGTGCTTCCCCAGCACTGTAGGAAGGAGTTGCAGTAGATCAGAGATAGAGCAATGGATGTAAGAGAAGGATGTCTTAGTGAGCTCAGGTGCTATAACAAATGCTATAGACTGAGTAGTAATTAATTTCCCCAAAGTTCTGAAGACTGGGAAGCCCAAGACCAGGGCACTAGTCAATTTGGTTTCTGGTGAGAGCTCTCTTCCTGGCTTGCAGACGGCCACCTTCTTGCTGTATCCTTCATGGTAGAGAGTTCTTGTGTTTCTTTTTTTATGTAATGGCACCACTTTTATTAGGTTAGGACTCCATCTTTATAACTTCATTTAACTTTAATCACCTCCTTAAAGGGCCTGTTTCCAATACAATCACATGGGGTTTAGGGCTTCAACATAGGATTGGGGGGCACAATTCAGTCCAAAGTGAGGGGATGTAATTAACAATGTAATTATAGGAAAAAATGTTATAAATCAGCAGTTCTCAAACTTGTTTATCCATTACAATCACCTGAATGTTTGTTGACAGTTCTATAGTCCACATCAATTAAATCACACTCTCTGGGGGTGAGACACAGGCATCCATATTTTTTTAAGCTCTACAGGTGATTCTAATGAGCACACAGGTTTGGAAAACTGCTATAAATCCTGCTTGAATCAGTTCTCTGTGATACCTCAAGGCAGTTTGCTACTGAAATGATAAGATTGGTACAATCAAAGGACTTTAATCAAGTGAGCATTACCAATACTCTTCTTAGTATTCTTCATAATCTTTCCTTCCAAAGTTTTCTCTATTTTTCTATCTATATAACATACATCTTGAAGTAGATGATGTCTTTAATTATTTCCCCCAGAGAGCTCTAGCCAGCTGCTTGATTTGGTGACATTTGGTTATCCCTGCTCCATAAAGGCAGTCTGAATCTCTTCAGGAAATGTCAGTGTGGCTTTTTTCTTAGAATCATGGAAGGTTAGAATTGAAATATTGGAATGGCTTTAGAAATCAGTGAGTTTTACTGTACCTTTTTAAGGAAATGGAAGCTACAGCCACCTGAAGTGTTTTACCAAAGAATATTCACATCACCTAGTTCATTACTGTTTTGTCACAATGATTCATACTCTATAATTATGTTTATAGAACACAAGTTCACCTTCAAGTTCATCCCTGATAAGGTGATAATAAAACCCATCTCTGGGTTGTTGAAAGGTTGGCGATGATACATTTGAAACTTGGAATATGCACTGTGCCTAGCATATAATCAACTAGTATTATTTCTAAACAAATTTTCTAGGTATGGTAATTTATCTGACAATTAAAAATAAAAATATAGCCCTGGATAGTTAGCTAAGTTGGATGGAGCATCGTCCCCATACACCAACGTTGTGGGTTCGATCTCTGGTCAGGGGACATACAAGAATCTACCAATGAATGTGTGAACAAGTGGAAAAAAAAATTGATGTTTCTCTCTCTCTTCCTCCATCCCTACCTCCCTCTTTCCTCTTTCTCTCCCTTCCCCCTTCCTCTCTCTCTAAAAAAATCAAAAATTTAAAAAATAAATATAAATAAAAATAAAATAAAAAACATAAACCTTCATATCATCTTGCTTATCTTTTCCCAAAGATAGTGGACTTTTCACCTGCTCATTTTTCTGATATTTTCACTTCATCCATCTACTTAATATGAAGATTCCCTTTTTGGTTATTATAACGTACATTTGTAAGATTTTAATGTAGAGTTTTAAGTTTATTTTCCCATATGTCAACCCAGGACTTGTTTCTTAATCTTTATTTTTCCAACATCAAATGCTTTGTATTTCAAAGTATGGTCCCTGGACCAGCAAAATCAGCATCATCTAGAGATTCATTAGAAACACAGATTCTTACTCATACAGTCAAAATATATATTAGATTTAAAGGATATTTGTAAAATTCTACTATGTAAATAAACAGATATTGCCTAGTACCAAGAAATTTTATAAATAAATATCAGAAGCTAGAATGTATGTTTGGAATAATGTATATCTGTCAGATATGTATAAACATGTCCATTGGTGACATCCTTCAAAAAGGCTTTCTGTTTTGTTTTTTGTTTTTTTTCTGAAGTGAAAAGTGATAAGTCAGAAAGACAGACTCCCGCATGTGCCCGACCAGGATCCACCTGACAAGCCCACTAGGGGGCAATGCTCTGCCCATCTGGGTGGTTGCTCCATTGCAACCAGAGCCATTCTAGCACCTGAGGTAGAGGCCATAGAGCCATCCCCAGAGCCCAGGCTAACTTTGCTCCAATGAAGCCTTGGCTACAGGAGGGGAAGAGAGAGATAGCAAGGAGAGGGGGAAGGGTGGAGAAGCAGATGGGCACTTCTCCTGTGTGCCCTGACCGGGAATTGAACCTGTGACTTCCACACACTGGGCCGATGCTCTACCACTGAGTCAACCGGCCAGGGCCATGTTGTTGTTTTAAATGTTATACATGTAAGAACAACTGCACTAAGCTATTGAATAAGAAAGTTAGATCTGATTTTCTCTCTAGCTTCACTAACTAAATTAAAACTATAGATAGTAAATAGAAAAAAAAAGGAAACACAGATTCTTGTATCCCACTGAAGACCCAATGAATCAGAAACTCTGGGGTTGGCACCTTCCAGATGGTTCTGATACAGGCTAGGTAGTTTGAGAACTACCAACCAAGCACTATAGATATTGAGCCTAAATTAGTTTTATTTAATGGGGGTCCTTATCTTGATATTAATAGGTATTTGGGAAAATATCACTTTCCTGTAAAATACTAATAAGTATGTGTACTTTTTACAGGATATCTCAATTCCTTTGATGAGCTAATAATGTGCATTGATTCTGAGGGAGAAACTATAGTCAAACCAATCTGACTGCGAAATACTGTATCAGGGAGCATCTTATTGGGCTAGTGTTTTATAGAAACCACTTTGAGAACAATCGTTAAAAGAGTGAACCCAGGGTGGATTTGAATCCTATGTCTGCAGTTACTGATCATGTGATCTTGGACACATCACTTTGCCTCTCTGAATTTCCATTTCCCCATCTGTAAGATGAGGATAACTTCATAGGCTAATGTGAGCTTCAAATCAATGTAAAGTGCTTCAAACAGCACTTTGAATAGAGTAGAAGCTTCATAGATGTTAGGTATTATTTAAGATGATGATGATGATGATGATGATGATGATGGCAGTAATGGTGACAAATGATATATTAGAACTGACGGCCATGGTGGAAAAAAACGCCAAACTGGAATGAGATCAGGTGCTGGTTTTGGTGCTGTCACTGACTATGTGATCTCCAGAAGTCATCAGATTGCCCTAGTCCTCAACTTTCTTATTTGTATAGTGAGGAGCTTGGACAAAATCAGTGATATTTATACTGGGGTGCACTGAGGGTGCCATGAAGACTTTCCAATGCGTGGATTTCTAAAAACCAATCTTAAAGGAATCTATCTACCTGAGAATATTTGTGTCTGAGGAATCCTGGAGGGTCTCCTTTCCTGCATGCCCTTGTCCAAATGCCCCCCATTTCACACCAAAACTGGCATATTTTCAATTATTCTGAATCTAATAATGATACTTTGCCCAGAGGTAAATCTCCCTAGAAAGGCACAGAGTGGGGGGTTGGGGGCCAAGTAAGGCTTCAGTCTTTCCCATTCCATACATGTTTCTGTTAGGAAGTGTGTTGCTAGAAATGGGGTATCTGAATTTATGTTTGAATGTTGTAAATTCAGGTATATCATAAAGTGAGGATGATAGGAGTGATGATATACTTCACTTAGTCATCTGGCCTGTGCTGTCGTCTACTTCCCAACTCCTGTCAAAGGCTGCATAGCTCCTGAGTGAGAATTCCGTGAGAACAAAGCAAAAAGCATATAGGAGAAATACTGATGGAGAGCAAGCATTGGTTCATGAGGCCTCAGAAAATCATAGCAAGAGCCTTAATCACATCCCTATCTTGGAATGGAATCATAGGGAAGCTTTAATCAGAGAGACCCTCAATAACATACTGATTTCAGTCGGAAGATGAACTCAGAGTCTTTCTAAGGCACAGGTGTTGATTGGTTTTAGAATAAGTTCTAGTTCTGCCAATTAGGCTGTATGGGGGTTATGAGCTAAATTTCAGCTTCAAAATTCTGAAGAAAAAAATAAAATAAAACATATTATAATAAATATTATTTTATCAAAAAAGATAGTGAACCTGACCTGTGGTGGCGCAGTGGATAAAGCATTGACCTGGAATGCTGAGGTTGCCGGTTCAAAACCCTGGCCTTGCCCGGTCAAGGCACATATGGGAGTTGAAGCTTCCTGCTCCTCCCCCCTTCTCTCTCTCTCTCTCTCCCCCCCTCTAAAATGAATAAATAAATAAAAATAATAATAAAAGAAAAAAGATAGTGATAGTGTACATGGCAAGTATGCTTAATTTAGCAATATTAAATTTTTCCAACTATATTTTAGTTTTTAAAGTTGAACACTATATCTTTAAGTGAAAGAATAATTGGTGTAATTAATAGTCACTTGATAAGGCTAGTAAAGCATTTTGGGGTACATTTCTGAGAAATGGAAAAATATCATCTAATTCCTGGGTAACAAATTCTTTTGTAAAACCTTTTGGAAAGTTCCTGGGTGGCTTTTTACACATAATTTAGAAAGAATTCAAAGAATTGTTTGATATTGCTATAATAAAATTACTTCAAAACCATCCATCTGCACTAAGCAATTATTTGTCAGTGTTTAAATCTGTGACAATGTTTATTAATAGAATTGATAGTAAACTTTGCCTCACTCTAAAAATAATAGAAGAAAAACTACCCATCTCATTAAAAAATGCATTTCCAAAAAAAATTAACTTTTTGTTTTGATATAATTATCAATGGAAAAATACCATATTTTTTGCTTCATACGACACACAGGCATTTTCCCCTCCATGTTTGGGGGAAAAAAAGTGCATCTTATGGAGCGAAAAATATGGTATGCCGTTTTGATAAAATTTAATGGTAATTCATCTAAAAAAAATCTTTAACACCTAGAAGCTTATAATGATAGGAAATAAAAAACATACATTCAAGATTTTATTTTTTGCTTCAGAGAATTATGATTAGGCAAACAATATAAGATTTTAAAGTGTATAAAATGATTACAGTTAGAATGAAATTCCATGGAAATAGATGTTTAAGGAAAGAAATGATTACTACAAAATATCTCAGTTTTAACAATGAGCATGTTTACATATATTTTAAATGAATGATAACAGTATCAAATCTCTATATTTAGATTCCATTAGGTAAATCAAAAGACAAAGGTGGCAGTTTTATATTTACATGTCACTTTTTACAATATGTCACAAATTACATCCTTTCCAACTACTTCAATTCATAATGGAAAACATTTTCAATGTTAACTTTGAAATATGCAAGGCAAAGGCATGATTTTTTTTCCCTCTTGAGGTCTGTAACGGAAGGAAAAGTGTTTGAAGTCTATAGGTGGGAGCATCCCTAAGAGCCTGTCTAGGCCAGCTTCCCCGAGGTCAAACCTGAAGTGAGGATTCATGTGCCTGTAACTTACAGAGGAGATGCTCCTCAGAAACCAGGAAGGGAGTGGAGGAAGCAAGACAGGGAAGGAGTGCGAGCCAAACAAGGTGTTATCTGGGGCCAAGTGCCATTGAAGGCAGCTTTAGATGGCCCCTTTCAGTACCAGGCATTTGAGTTTTGCTGAAGCATCATCCTGCCCCAAGGCAAGAAAGTTGGGGAGGGCTGTGCTCTCCCAGGGACTCCTGCTGCCTATGGTTCAAGCTGTTCCAGCGGCTGACAGCAGCCCTGCAAAGAACAGTAGTGTTGAGGCTGGAAGGTAAAGCTCACAGGGGAGTAGGGTAGAGAGCAGGGACGAAAGAAGGAGAAGGGGAGAAGGAAGGTTTTCTAGAAGTTAATGCTAAAAAAATAAAAATAAAAAGCAGAGGGATTCTGGGCAAAGCCCTGCCATTTTCCAAAGGACTGCACAATCCTTCCAGCTTTGATTCAATGATACCAACTGTTAAATGTGCTCAGCATGAAATTTCAGATCATGAACATACCAATGTTCCCCCAGGAGGAAGTTTATCTACATTAGTTGTATTTATATGTTGCTCATTTATATCTATTATCACATTACCCTGAATTGGGCTTTTATTTTGAGTGTTGAGAATGGCAAAAACCTTTTGTATGTGTTTCTTGTGTGGCAATATAAAGGAACAGTCTCTAGAGATAACCTTTTATGCAAATCTAGTGACATTAAGAGCAATCATATTTTTATGTTTTGCAGATGGTAAGGACTCAAGACGGCCATAGCATGAAAGAAGATAGCTCCATTGGCATGTGTATTTCCCTGTGGGTCTATCCAGAAAGCATAGATACATTTATCTACTAAAGGTAAAGGGGTAAGTTTCAGGAATTTTTATATTTTTACAGTTGGCTAATAGAATGCTAAATGTGTTCTCTTTCAAATCTGTGGGATTTGAAATCTCAGACTTTTCTGAGTGAAGACATCCATGAGCAGAACTGAGAAATGAGGGATGACTTAATTTCTCTGAGCAATGAGACAATTGACCTTGAAGAGTTAACTGAATCTTTTCTTTGACAACATCTGTAATGTTCAGACATCAATTCTGAGGACATATCTGCCTAAAGAAGATTTTTGTCATAGTTTTCATCACATCTATATCTCAAATTGAACTCGAGTAAAAAGCAGAATTAGAATTTCCTAGGAACATCCTCCATTTATTCATGAATGGGAAACCTATGTTCATGTCTTCAGTTCTGCTGTAACCCTCTCGTCCAGTCTCTTGCTGGTTGCCCAGTGAAATCGGCCCACCTCAGTCAATGCTTGCTTGCTTGCTCTCTACCAGGACATTTGCAAAAGAATGGAATTTGTGAGCAACCGGAAATGAGATGAGGCTAATTGGATGAAATCCTCATTTGTGCTCCGATCATTTGTTTTACATTTTTGCATGCTTTGCTTGGTGTGTACTTGATTTTGCTGCAATAAAATGAAACATTATGGAAAAGCATGACTAATCTAGAGCTGTTCTTGGGTATTATGATGTAGCAAGAGACAGGTTCTGAAATAAAGGCAAAATCTGACCTGGAAGCTTGGTTCTATTCACTTTTATTTAACTGTCATGTAACTCAGACCCATTGGAACACCAGTGCAAGATTAAACATAGTTGGAAAATAATACATAAATGTAAAATAAGCGAATAGTGAATTCATTTTAAAAATCATTTCATTTGGGTAAGGCAGCAAGTAATCACCAAGTTAATGAGTATATATTGCATATTTAAAAAGTAACTATATTAATGGGATAATGCTGTAAGCAATTTTAGCAATTTTGTACTTTTTCCAAGTAGTTACTCTTGTTTAAATAATTTAGAATAATCTAATCAACCATTTATAGGCTGTCTAAATTTTTTAAGTAGTTGTTAATTGCTCTCTCTGGGAAGTTCCAAAGGAAAGAATACTCATTTAATAAATTAAAGTTCTGTTTTTCACTGAGATTTTTGGTGTACGTGTGTGAATGTATGCATGAAAAATTACATCAGCTCTCTAAATCTGAAATTACCATGGATTATCAAGAACGTGAAGCTAAAACTCACACTCTGTTGATGGAGTTGTAAATTGTTCCACTTTGAACAGCATTTTAGCAATAGCTAATTAGGTTGATGATGCACATACCCTACAACCCAGCAATCCACTACAGATCTACATGCCTGTTAAAGCTCTCACACGTACATAAGAAACCAAATGTAGACACATTGACCTCAGCATTGTGTGTTTTAGTGAAGATTTGAAACCAACTAAAATGTGCTAAATGTGGTATATTTATACCATGGAACATAATACAGCAGTCAAATTGATCAACTAGAGCTGATCTATAAACATGGACAGATCCCAATGATAATCTTGCTCAAGGATAATTCTGAACTAAAAACAGTTGCAGAAGGATACTTTATGTCATCATTTATACAACATTTTAAAACGTGAGACTCAATACCCTGTGTTGTCTGTAAGTACCCACAACTGTAGTAAAAATATATTTTGTGTCAATAATACAAAATTCATGGCACTGGTAATGTTTCAGTGGGGAGGGGTACGGTGAGGGTCTAACTGTCATTAAAATGTTATATTTCATGCACTGGATGAATAAAAATATAGATGTTCCTTATTTTTAATTTGATTTTTAACACATTTTTGGATGCTTAAACGTATTTCATAATTTTAAAAAAATAAATGAAAAGTTCAAGTAAATCCTTATGCTACATCAAGAACCATGCTAAGAATTGCGAGGAATTAAAAAATGTGTATATAACTATTCTTGCCCTTGAGTTTTCATTAAATCAAGGTCATAAGAGTTAGGTAACGTTCTAGAACAATGGTTCTCCTTGGACCCACACCAGGGAACCTTGTCCCCTACACTGGTATACCACATCATTTTGATCAATGTATAAAATTAGATTATGTTACCAGTGAGTGTACATTCACTTTTGATGTGAATTTTGTGTCTCAGAGGTCACTTGAAGTTGTACAGAAGTTTCATACATAAAAGTTATGTTTCACTGAAGGAATAATGATGCTATAAATATAAGGAAATGTTAAATAAATGTATTCTGTATTTTGGACATTCAAGCCAAAAATATAATGCTTGAATTTTTTAATGTTTGCTGTGGCACAAGAAAGTTGAGAACAATGGCAGAGAGTGTCCATAGGATGAAAAACACTGCATCAATTCAAGGTGATGCTGCTAAGCAGAACCCGCAATTGCTTTGGAAAGCTAAGAAGGGGGGAGCACTTGGCCTTTAAATAATTAGAGAGGACTTCAAGGAATAAATGGGATTCATACCAGGTTCCTCCTTCAGGTCTTTAATGCCTTCCTTCCAGTTCCTGTAAAATAACTCCTTCCAGCCCTTAAAAGACTGCAAAATCTGACCTTTGTTCACTTTTTCAGCCTAATCTCTTCCCACTACAAGGAACCTTTTCCACTCTCTCTACCTCATTCATTCTTGTGGATTGGCTCTCACCTGCTTGGAAACTCCTTCTGTAAACTTCCCTAATCTGAGCAAGGTGTAACCCTCAGCCCCCTGTACATTCTCTTACTACTGGATCTCTTCCTCAAGGTCCTCGTGAGAGAGAGGCTTATAATGGCTGGGCCCATTCCCTTGTCTCTGTCCCCAGTGGCACTGAAGTGAGCACCCCTACTCGTTCATCACTGTACCTCTAGTGCCCAGGATGGTACCTGGCACTTACAAATCCTTCAATAAAAACTTGATAAATGAATGAACAATCTCACCATGAAAGATTAATGTGGTTTGGTCTGATTGAGAAGAAAGGAACTAGCATGAGCAATGACAAGGAAACAAAAGCTAGCAAGACCTGTGTGTATATATTGTGCACGGAGGTGAGTGGGGAAATCAAGAGTGTGTGAACAGGGCTTGGAAGGCCAGTGTGACTGGGTTGGAAAGCTGAGGATTAGGGGAAGCTGAGGCCGCAGCAAGTGGTGAGTTGCTAACCTTCCACCTTTTTTTAAAGCTTAAAAAAAAAAACCCAGCAAACTCTAAAAATAATCTTGAACCATTCTACAATAGCCGATTTATTGAGTGTGGAGTGATGATTTCTGAGTAAAACTGTGCGTCCTCAGAAGAGAGCCAGGGTAGAGTCATGAAGCATACATTTTCCCCCAAGGGTTCTGTGCAGAGATGAGCCATGCTTGAGCTACGCAGTTTTACAGAACTTGGACAACGCGCTTCAGAACAGCTGGGAGAAATTACAGATGACTAAGAATCCTGTGATATCTCTGAAAAACATCTGACATTTTAAAGCCGATTACTAAATCTTTAATCTGAATGTGAGTGGAGAAGTTGAAAATTTGAATAGTGACAGCTGAAAATTTGTGCAACCCGTATTCGACTCCCTAAATTGGAACCTCTTTTTATCTCTGACTCAGAACTTTACAATATTCTTTTGACTAAATTTCTTTTCTATCCCCTCCTTGTCCAGCTTGACTAACCCTAGTGCCTCTCACCTATAGTACACTAGGTGCTCAATAACTACTTTTCTTTGTGCAGGAAGGGATGAATAAATAAACCCCATCTTGCTGAGCCTGGCTATTATCTTATTGATCTCCCTCTCTTCTCCCCAGACTGAATTTGGATTCTGTATTGAGAAAAAGTCCTATGACAGCTAAAAGTTGTCCTCTATACACATGCTGCTGATCAGGAAGTTCTCGCCTCCTGTGATGAGTATAACTGCTGTGTGAAGACCTGGTTCACCAAACAACTGTTTGCAAATCTCTTACGAAAGAAGACAATATACAGATGATGTGTTATAGAATTGAATACCTGAGACCTATACAGTTTTATTAATGTTACCCCAATAAATTCAATTAAAACTTTTTAAATCTCTTTTTTTTATAAAAAAAGAATATATTCAACTCCAAGATGATAGACTCTATGAGACGAGTCTGGTAAGCAGCCTAAATCATCTCCTATCCTCTCAGTTGCTAGCACTTCTGCAAAGTAAACATGTTTCTTCTAGTGTAATAAAATTGATCTACGAGTGCCCTGTGTTTCACGGCTTTGGAGGGAGGGCCACAAGCCTAGCTGCTCCATGTGTAGCTGACGGGCCATAAACCAGCAGCAACGGCGATACCCAGGAGCTAGCTACAAATGCAGAATGTCTGGGCTCCCCCTCTCCCAAGTCACTTGGATCGGAATCTACATTTGATCATTTCCAGGTGATTTGTGTGCACATCTAGGTTTGAGAAATGCCTACAATTCACTTGCCTGAAGCTCTGCAAATGAGCAGATGCATTTTACAGGTTTTTGGTTCAGCCTGGCACCGTGTATTGAGTGTCTACCACGCAGCATGCATTATGCCTGAGAGAGGGAACGCAGAGATAAAAGGTGACCTTTACCTTGAGTTCATGGTCTAGCTGGGAAGGCTGACTCATTCCAGTTGACTGTGTCATGCTAAAGGGAAGGCATCCAGAGAGCCCTGTGGGAGCATGGAACAACACTCCTCCGAGACTGGGGCTCAGAGAAGGTTTATTCAAGAAGAGGTCCTTTGATCTCAATGGAAATGACTGGATCCAATTTAGCCAGGTAAAAATTGGGTAAGTAATCCAGCAAAAAGTAATTGCCATGTCTGGTTCTTTGTCCTTAAAGTGAGTTTTTTGTTGAAACCATAAGTCCCATTGTGTTCCTGGGGTGGGGGTGGGGGTGGGGGTGGGAGTGGGTAACTATATGGCTCTGTATTGCTAAACTGAGTCTAGGAGTGCTGAGAGTGAGCACAGAGAGGGTCATACAGGCCAGCCATATTGGGATAGAGGAGTTTAGATTCTATCCCAGAGGCACCAGAGGAGGACTGCGGTTAGCCATTTATTATGGCTACTATGGCTGCGGAGGGAAGAGCGAACTGGAGAAGAGACAACTGGTCCAACAGGATAATCACCCATTGCCCAGGCAAGAATGGACAGTGAGTGGTGCTCACGTTGAAGATGAGTGGCCATATCAGGGATATGTCTAAAAGGTAAAATAAACAGGATGTGATTGATTAGTTTGGACTGAGGATAAGGGAGAGGACTGGATATTTAGAACAGTGGTTCTTAAACTTGTAAGTGCTTAAGAATCTCCTGGAGGACCCCGGCCCCAGAATTACTGGTCCAGAAGGTCTGCCGTGAGGCTTGAGAATGTGCCTTTCTAACAGGTTTCCGGTTGATGCTGATGGTCCCGGGGTCACACTTTGAGAACCCCTGCTCTGTGTAGTTCGATGGTTCTCAATGCTGATGGCTCATAGGGACCACCTGAGGAGGTTTTTGAACTACTGATGCCTGACCCTCACCCCCAGGAATTCTGATCGGATTGGTACGAGGTACAGCCTGGATGCTGGGCACTTTTTAAATTCCAGGTGACTTTTATTGTGCAGCTGAGTATCAGCTAAATGCCACTTAATTAGAAACACGGGAAAAGGAGCCATTTGAGTGCTTCTTGCATTTGTAAAAATTATTTCTTAATATTCTTATTTTCTTATTTCATCCAAACACTTCGTTATGTGTGTCCTCAAATGTGTGCAAATATATAGTTGCTCCATTTGGAAGATTATTATGATATTTGGTGATTATTATCTAAAAGGGGAAAATATTGAAAAGACCAAATAGACACTACAGTGTTTCTGTAAAGTCATGGTGCACTTTTGACTGGTCACAGGAAAGCAACAAAAGACGATAGAAATGTGAAATCTGCACCAAATAAAAGGAAAACCCTCCCAGTTTCTGTAGGATGATGTGGCAGCATGTGCGCATGCGCAGATGATGACGTAACACCGTGTATACAGCGGAGCAGCCCACGGCCATGCCAGTTGAGATGTGGATGGTACAGAGGAAAGTTCAGTGTGTTCTGTGGCTCGCTAAATTTGAATCCGTGACCAAAGTACAATGTGAATATCGGCGAGTTTATAATGAAGCGCCACCACATAGGAATAACATTACTCGGTGGGATAAGCAATTGAAGGAAACCGGCAGTTTGGTGGAGAAACCCATTCTGGGAGGCCATCAGTCAGTGACGAGTCTGTATACGGGACAGCTACCTAAGGAGCCCTAAAAAATCTGTGCATGAGCCCACATCGAACTGCACTGAACAGGTATGAAACTGGGAGAGTTTTCCTTTTATTTGATGTAGATTTCACATTTCTATCATCTTTTGTTGCTTTCCTGTGACCGGTCAAAAGTGCACCATGACTTTACAGACACACTGTATTTTCACACCTGAGGCAGGAGGAAGTGGGGGCAGGAACATTTTTTGAGTTTTACTATGTACCAGATGCTGTAGTACATATATATGTGGTGTGTGTGTGTGTGTGTGTATAATTTCACTTAATGTTGACAGCAAAAGGAAGAGTAAGATATCATTATCTCCATTTTATAAATAAGGGATGCAGGACTCAGAGAAGGTCATACAGCTCAAGGTACAGAGGGTTTTAGATCTGGATTTCTCTGGTTCTTCTAAAGCCCGTATTCTTCACACGCATTCTCATGTGAATAGAAATGGGCTACAAGACAAAGACACAGGAAAATAGCCAGAATTAAGTGTCAGGTGCTTGAATTCAAGTCCTAATTCTACCCTTAACTAGTTTTGCCACCTTGAGCCAATCACCCTGTTTCTGGATCCTGATTTTCTCATCAGTGACACAGGAATACAAATTGTATCTAGTTCATTAAAGGAAATAATACTTAGCACAATGCCTGACATATGGAAGATAAATAATGTGAACTCTTATTCTCTTTCTCCTCTTCATCATCATGATTAGTAAAACACCCCTGTTAATTGGGATAACTTTCCCTAAAATGCCCTCAGTTTATAAATTCTGTGATAAAGAATTTGCTACTTTCTTTGGTATTGGGAGCGTTTTTCTAAAACCCTTCAATCAGTGACCTCATCTTAAGAATTGGTCTTGGCTTAAAGTCAACCACTCCTTTCCTGTAACCCTCTTGCTCCGCCTCATCCCTGGGACGTTCAGTCCGCTGTGGGTTTCATTCATAGCCGTGACAGAGCTGTGTCTGTAATTTGGTGACTCTTGCAGGATCTCTATTGGGTCTCTCCTGCTGTGTAGCTGTGTTCAGCTCCCTTTGCACCACCTGTGTGACGGTCCTCAAGCCAGACCAGCAGGTTTTCTGTCCAGTGAATACATTTGTAGTGATAAACGGACCACCCTCCTCAGCTTCAACACTACTGACCTTGTTATCTGGTATCCTGTGGGCTATTAGATGGTCCCGGATGCCATTTGGAGTCATGGCAATAGTAAGACTAGCTCTACCATATACTGGTTATGCGATGCTAGATTTGTGGCTTAACTTCTGGAAGCTCCATTTTTCTCAGCTGTGAAATTGGTTTGGTGAGACATAGCATGTGTAATGTGCGTTATGTGGTGTCTGGCCTGTAGCAGCTACTCAGTAAAAGTCAAGGGCCTTCCCTAATAACTTTATTTGGGAAGCTGGATAATTCTCAAGGTAAACCAAGGAACAGGTTGTGTAGAACTTTCAAGAGGGCTGATCATGGCTCTATAAGCCTTTGAAAGTAGATTTGCCATCACTGAGACACAGCTGTCACTGTTTAAGTATCAGATTTTGCAACAGTTCTTTCTTCAGCATGTCCACTGGATACATTTGTAAGATTCTTCTTGACACGGTCGGGATATGACCTCAGACACCTTCAGACTCCAAGCTACTTTGTAGCAATGGGCTGAGTGCATGGTGGGACAAAACGGATGGCATTCCTTCCTGCATACGCCTTCCAATCCCAAGCAGGCTGAGTCAGCCTCTCTAAACTCAGGAGTGACTGCACTCAGAGCTTCTGCTGATGTTTACAGCTGCCTGATTGGAAGACTCTTTTCATCTGCCTGAAAACATTTCTAACCTCAGCATCTAGGTCTTTCATTTCTTTACTTAATCTGAGTTAGGATAATTTTTCACTAAGAAGGGTTTTAACGTGCATCATAGTTTTACCCCGATGCCTATAGGGAATGGACACAACTAATGTAAGATCACTTGGTTTTTACGAGAAACCACTTAGAGCTGTTGTTCCAGCAATATTGTGACTGTGTATCAGACAAGTGTTTCTCAAAGTAGGATCCAGGGACCACTTCCATAAGAATTTCCCAGGCCCTGTTAAAATGCGGAGCTCTCAGCCCCCCAATCCTACTAAATTAAAATCTCTGGGCATAAATACAGAAGCTTCATTTTTATAACCGCTTTCGACAATTTTTATACATATTGTATTATACTTTTAATTTTTCAATTGCTATAAAAGTGTTGCTCAAATTTCTTTCCCCTCCTTTCCCTACCTCTCCCCTTCCACCTCTTCCCTCCCCTCCCCTCCCCTCCCCTCATTTCCCTTCCATTTTCTTCCCTTCCCTTCCCTTCCCTTCTTCCTCACTTGCTCTTAATTAATTGAGATGGGCACACAGAGAGCCTTTTTAGTCTGGCAAGTCAAGCCCTCCAATTCTGGGGATATTTTTGTTTGGTTTTTCTTGAAAATTTTTTCCTCTTCTCTATTTGTTGAAAGTAAAAATTTCCCAGATTAACATTCCTAAATTTCTTATCCTGTTTTTTATTCTCTTTGAGGGATTTCCCTCTTTAAAAAAAAATGTATGTTACTGACCAGGTGGTGGCACAGTAGATAGAGCATCAACCTGGGGTGCTGAGGACCCAGGTTCAAAACCCTGAGCTCACTGGCTTGAAGCACAGGTTCAGCAGCTTGAGTGCGCAGTGGCCAGCTCGAGCATGGGATCATAGACATGACCCCATTGTCACTGGCTTTGGCCCAAGGTCTCTGGCTTGTGTAAGGGGTAACTGGTTCAACTGGAGCCCCACGGTCATAGCATAGATGAGAAACTAATCAATGAACAACTAAGGTGCTGCAACAACAAGTTGATGCTTCTCATCTCTTGCCCTTCCTGTCTCTCTGTCCCTGTCTGTCAGTCTCTCTCTCTCTCTCTCATTAAATGAAAACATGTATATTAATTCTCATTTGTGGCTCTGTGTTTGCTAATTCTTTTTGTCCTTATATATTAATTTCTCTCTTTTTTTATTATTTTAAAGTGTTTTCAAGACAAAGTAATAGATGCACATGGTCACTTACCATGTTGAACAGGAAGTTTCCTTTATTTTCTAATGTACAACACAGCAAACATTTCCTTTTTATTTTTTTATTTAAAAAACATTTAATTAAATTTATTGGGGTGACACTGTTTTCCAGTGTACAGTTCCATAACATGACATCTGTATATTGCATTGTGTGTTCACCACCCCTAAAATATTTCTATTATAACCTTTTGTTTAGTGAGAACCCTTCAGTTAAACAAGAACACGGACATTGGAATTACAGAGAAATAAGTAGACCTGGTTCTGACATTTATTACACACTCAATGTTTCTGAAACTCAGCTTCCTGTTTTTAAAGAAAAGCGGAAATACCCACCTAGTCAGATCTAGTTTATAGAGGTTCATGATTTTCACTTTGGAGATTTCTTTGAGTTAACTGGATCACAAGTAGGAAGTAATCCACAAAGAGTTTAGACTAATTCCTGCAATCCCTTCAGAGCCTCAGCATTTTGCCCCATGGTGTAGAATAAAAGTGGCAATAAATAGTGATCATTTAATTAATTTAGCAGAATCATTATTTTCTGATAGAGTACCATCCTCAAAGATAATTCACACACAGTTACATTGCAAAGGAAAGAGAGAAAATTGTTGGAAATTGCAAGCTCTCTCTTCCTTTAGTCAAAGAGTGATTTCATGAGAATAGGGCTAATTTGAAAGTAGTCATTTACAGTTTCCAAAGTCAATTTCTCTTTTAAAATCTAACTGTAAACCCCTCAGGACTTAAAAAACAAAACAAAACAAAAAAAAACCATTAACTCAGAGCCAGAAGTCATAAAGATAGTAATAGAATGTTCATGGCTCAAAAATAGCGTTCTCACAAAAATATATTGAATAATTGTATTTTAAACAGTAACAAATATTCTCAAATTCTCACATGAAATCCAGAACATGTGACTTTCTCAAATTTTAGGTATTGCACAATGAAATATTTCCCCAAAAGCCTAGAGACTCTGATTCAGGAAAAGTAGAATATTTGTACTATGAATGCCATAGGAGGCATATTTGAAAATATTTTTATTTCTTGCTGTTCAAGATGACATTTTCTTTTTGAAATAATATTTTTCTGATTATAAAAATAATGTGTCCAACAGAGAAATTTTCAAATAAATAATGCACACTAATATGTGGCATTATGATTAAAGCTTATCTCAAAGAGTTTACTGCCTATGTTTTCTTCTTGGAGTTTTATGATTTAGGATCTTACATTAAGTCATTAACCAATTTTGAGTTTATACTTGTATATGGTGTAAGAAAGTCATCCAGTTTCATTCGTTTAATGCATCTGTCCAGTTTTCCAACACTATTTATTGAAGAGATAGTCTTTAGCCCATTGTATATTCTTGCCTCTTTTGTCATAGATTAATTGACTATAAGGGTGTGGGTTCCTTTTTTGGTTGTCTATTCTGTTCCATTGATCAATGTCTCTGTTTTTATGACATTTCTGAGTTGGTTCAATATACACAATCTGTTCTGATTACTAGAGCCTTGTAGTATAGTTTGATTTCAGGTAGTATAATTCCTCCAATTCCGTTCTCTTTCTCAAGATTGCTTTGGCTATTCTGATTTTTTTTTTGTGGCTCCATATACATTTTAGGATTATTTGTTATAGTTTTGTGAAAACTGTAATTAGCATTTTGATAGGGATTGCATTAAATCTCTAGATTTCTTAGGGTCGTATGGACATTTTAACAATGTTAATTTTTCCTATCCATGAGCATGATGTACCCTTTAATTTATTGGTATCTTCAATGTCCTTTTCTTTTTTTTTATTTAATAATTTTATTTTTTTAATGGGGCGACATCAATAAATCAGGATACATATATTCAAAGATAACATGTCCAGGTTATCTTGTCGTTCAATTATGTTGCATACCCATCACCCAAAGTTAGATTGTCCTCTGTCACCTTCTATCTAGTTTTCTTTGTGCCCCTCCCCCACCCCCTTTCCCTCTCCCTCGCCCCCCTCCCCCCGTAACCACCACACTCTTATCAATGTCTCTTAGTCTTACTTTTATGTCCCACCTACGTATGGAATAATGCAGTTCCTGTTTTTCTGATTTACTTATTTCACTTCATATCATGTTATCAAGATCCCACCATTTTGCTGTAAATGATCCGGTGTCATCATTTCTTATGGCTGAGTAGTATTCCATAGTGTATATGTGCCACATCTTCTTTATCCAGTCATCTATTGACAGGTTTTTTGGTTGTTTCCATGTCCTGGCCACTGTGAACAATGCTGCAATGAACATGGGGCTGCAAGTGTCTTTATGTATCAATGTTTCTGAGTTTTGGGGGTATATACCCAGTAGAGGGATTGCTGGGTCATATGGTAGTCCTATTTTCAGTTTTTTGAGGAACCACCATACTTTCTTCCATAGTGGTTGTACTACTTTACATTCCCACCAACAGTGTATGAGGGTTCCTTTTTCTCCACAGCCTCTCCAACATTTGCTATTACCTGTCTTGTTAATAATAGCTAATCTAACAGGTGTGAGGTGGTATCTCATTGCAGTTTTGATTTGCATTTCTCTAATAACTAAAGAAGATGAGCATCTTTTCATATATCTGTTGGCCATTTGTATTTCTTCCTGAGAGAAGTGTCTGTTCATATCCTCTTCCCATTTTTTTATTGGATTGTTTGTTTGTTTGTTATTGAGTTTTATGAGTTCTTTGTATATTTTGGATATTAGGCCCTTATCTGAGCTGTTGTTTGAAAATATCATTTCCCATTTAGTTGGTTTTCTGTTTATTTTGTTATCAGTTTCTCTTGCTGAGCAAAAACTTCTTAGTCTGATGTAGTCCCATTCATTAATTTTTGCCTTCACTTTTCTTGCCTTTGAAGTCAAATTCATAAAATGCTCTTTAAAACCCAGGTGCATGAGTTGAGTACCTATGTCTTCTTCTATGTACTTTATTGTTTCAGGTCTTATGTTTAGATCTTTGATCCATTTTGAGTTAATTTTAGTACAGGGGGACAAACTGTAGTCCAGTTTCATTCTTTTGCATGTGGCTTTCTAGTTTTCCCAGCACCATTTATTGAGAGGCTTTCTTTTCTCCATTGTGTGTAGTTGGCCCCTTTATCAAAAATTATTTGACTATATATATGTGGTTTTATTTCTGGACTTTCTATTCTGTTCCATTGGTCTGAGTGTCTATTTTTCTGCCAATACCATGCTGTTTTGATTGTCGTGGCCCTATAATATAGTTTGAAGTCAGGTATTGTAATGCCCCCAGCTTCATTCTTTTTCTTTAGGATTGCTTTGGCTATTTGGGGTTTTTTATAGTTCCATATAAATCTGATAATTTTTTGTTCTGTTTCTTTAAAAAAAAGTCATTGGAATTTTGATGGGAATTGCATTAAATTTATATATTGCTTTGGGTAATATGGCCATCTTGATTATATTTATTCTTCCTAACCAAGAGCAAGGAATATTCTTCCATCTCATTATATCTTTTTCGATTTCCCTTAACAATGGTTTATAGTTTTCATTATATAAGTCCTTTACATTCTTTGTTATGTTTATTCCTAGGTATTTTTACTTTTTTTGTTGCAATCGTGAAGGGGATTATTTTTTTGAGTTCATTCTCAAATGTTACATTGTTGGCATATAGAAAGGCTATTGACTTCTGTATGTTAATTTTGTATCCTGTGACCTTACTGTATTGGCTTATTGTTTCTAGTAGTCTTTTTGTGGATTCTTTGGGTTTTCGATGTATAGGATCATATCATCTGCAAAAAGTGATACCTTTACTTCTTCTTTTCCGATATGGATGCTTTTTATTTCTTTGTCTTGTCTGATTGCTCTGGCTAGAACCTCTAGTACCACATTAAATAAGAGTGGAGAGAGTGGACAACCCTGTCTTGTTCCTGATTTAAGAGGGAAAGCCTTCAGTTTTGTGCCATTTAATATGATGTTAGTGGATGGTTTATCATATATGGCCTTTATCATGTTGAGATATTTTCCTTCTATACCCATTTTGTTGAGATTCTTAAACATAAAATTGTGTTGTATTTTATCAAAAGCCTTTTCTGCATCTATTGATAAGATCATGTGGTTTTTGTTCTTTGTTTTGTTGATATGGTGTATTACGTTAACCGTTTTACCTATGTTGAACCATCCTTGAGATTCTGGGATGAATCCCACTTGATCATGATGTATTATTTTTTTAATATGTTGTTGTATTTGATTTGCTAGTATTTTGTTTAGTATTTTAGTATCTGTATTTATTAGAGATATTGGTCTGTGGTTTTCTTTTTTTGTGCCATCCTTGCCTGGTTTTGGTATGAGGGTTATGTTGGCCTCATAAAATGTGTTTGGAAGTATTGCTGCTTCTTCAATTTTTTGGAAGACTTTGAGTAGAATAGGAACCAAGTCTTCTTTGAATGTTTGATAAAATTCGCTGGTAAGAGGGCCTGGACTTTTATTTTTGGGGAGGTTTTTAATGGTTTTTTCTATTTCTTCTCTACTAATAGGTCTTGTTTAGGCTTTCTGCTTCTTCTTGACTCAGTCTAGGAAGGTTGTGTTGTTCTAGGAATTTATCCATTTCTTCTAGGTTGTTGAATTTAGTGGCATAAAGTTTATCATAGTATTCTACAATAATTCTTTGTATATCTAGTGTCCGTGGTGATTTCTCCTCTTTCATTTTGGATTTTGTTTATATGAGTTCTTTCTCTTTTTTCCTTGGTAAGTCTTGCCAAGGGTTTGTCAATTTTGTTGATCTTTTCAAAGAACCAGCTCCTTGTTCTATTAATTTTTTCTATAGTTTTTCTGTTCTCTATTTCATTTATTTCTGCTCTGATTTTTATTATCTCCTTTCTTCAGCTGCTTTTGGGTTGTCTTTGTTCTTCTTTTTCTAGTTCCTTAAGGTGTGAAGTTAAGTGGTTCACTTGGGCTCTCTCTTGTTTGTTCATATATGCCTGAAGTGATATGAACTTCCCTCTTATCACTGCTGTTGCTGCATCCCATAGATTCTGATATGTCGTATTGTCATTTTCATTTGTCTGTATATATCTTTTGATCTCTGCACTTATTTCTTCTTTGACCCATTTTTTAAAAGTATGTTGTTTAGTTTCCACATTTTTGTGGGATTTTTTTCCTCTTTTTTGCAGTTGAATTCTAGTTTCAAGGCTTTATGATCAGAAGATGTGCTTGGTACAGCTTCAATTTTTCTGAATTTGCTGATGTTGTTTTTGTGGCCCAACATATGGTCAATTCTTGAGAATGATCCATGTACACTGGAGAAAAATGTATACTCAGTCACTTTGGATAAATGTCCTGTAGATGTCTATCATATCCAGGTGCTCTAGTGTTTTGTTTAAGGCCACTATATCTTTGTTGATTCTCTGTTTGGATGACCGATCTAGAGCCGTCAGCGGTGTATTGAAGTCTCCAAGTATGATTGTATTTTTGTCAGTTTTTGTTTTAAGGTCAATAAGTAGCTGTCTTATATATTTTGGTGCTCCTTGGTTTGGTGCATATATATTAAGAATTGTTATGTCTTCTTGATTCAGTGTCCCCTTAGCCATTATGAAATGGCCATTTTTGTCTCTGAGTACTTTTGCTGTCTTGTAATCAGCATTATCAGATATGAGTATTGCTACACCTGCTTTTTTTTGGATGTTATTTGCTTGGAGTATTGTTTTCCAGCCTTTCACTTTGAATTTGTTTTTATCCTTGTTACTTAGATGAGCTTCTTGTAGGCAGCATACAGTTGGATTTTCTTTTTTAATTCATTCTGCTACTCTGTGCCTTTTTATTGGTGAGTTTAATCTGTTTACATTTAGTGTAATTATTGACACTTGTGAGTTCCCTATTGCCATTTTATAGATTTCTTTCTGTTAGTTTTGTGTCTTGTTTGCTCCTTCTCTTTCATTTTTCTATCTTTTTTTTTATTTGGTTGTATTCCATACATCTTTCCTCTGTTGCTATCTTTTTTAAATCATGTGCTTCTGTGGTGTTTTTTTCAATGGTGGTTACCTTTAAGTAATGAAAAGGGTTCCTGCCCTGTTCATTGTAGCGAACTATTTTGTGAGTACTTTTGCACTCCATCGTCCTTTGCTACTGTTAATCTCCATCCTCTCCCCCACCCCTTTCTTTTTGTTGTTGTCACAGTTTAAATTTGGTTTTATTGTGTTTTTCTTGGAGCTTTTACTTGTGGCTTTGTTTTTTTGTTTTTTTTTTTTTGTTCTTTGTATCTGATTGGAGAACCCCTTATAGTAATTCCTGGAGTGGGGGTTTTCTGATGATAAATTCCCTCACCTTTTCTGTATCTGTGAATGTTTTTATTTCTCCTTCATATTTGAAGGATAGCTTTGATGGGTATAGTATTCATGGCTGAAAGTTCCTCTCTTTCAGGACTTTAAATATTGGGGTCCACTCTCTTCTAGCTTGTAGAGTTTCTGTTGAGAAATCTGATGATAATCTAATGGGCCTTCCTTTATATGTTGTATTCTTCTTTTCCCTGGCTGCCTTGAGAATTTTTTCTTTGCCGTTGGTTTGTGCCAATTTCATTATGATGTGCCTTGGAGTAGGTTTGTTGGGGTTAAGAAAACTTGGAGTTCTGTTTGCTTCTTGAATTTGAGGCTTTAGTTCTTTCCACAGGCTTGGGAAGTTCTCATCTATTATTTGTTTGAGTATCAGGCCGGCAGTCTCACCCTCTAAGTGAAACCCCCACCCGCATGGAAAAGTTCTAGCGTTGTAATTGGCTCTCGCTCCCTCCCCGTGCGTGGCTTTTTCAGGGCCCTGAGGTGGCCCGAGATTCTGCTTTTGGCCCACACAAAGGCCTCTGACTCTGCCCCTCTGTGGGGTAACACGAGCGCCCACTGCTGAGGCACTCGGAGGAATCTCTCGCCCACTATCTGCGCGCGCCGACCAGGAGATCGGGGAAAAATGGCTGCCCCACTTGTCTTTCTTTGTCTGGGTTTGGCGCAAGTGTTAGCTTGTATTGACTGGGTTGCCAAAGGTACAGTTTTTCCTCGGCTTGGCTCTCCGTGCCACAGCCTGGTTCGGCCGTCTGTTGCCGCGGCCTGGATCTATTCACCCCCTTTGCCTGCCTTAGTTTCTATATTCTCAGTTCCCACTGAAAGCAGCCCTATTTAGGTTAGTGAGGACGGCGGAGCATTTCTTACTCCCTATTTCCTTCGGGGTTTGATTATATATTTAGCCAATTTTTCGCTCGACCATACCTTTGGTGTATTGCGAAACATCTGGAGGCTCCAAGGATAGGTTTTTCTGTTTCTGGTTGAAGATCTTGTTGAGTTTTGGGGGAGATTTATTGGTATCACTTCCTACTGCGCCATTACTCTGATGTCATCTCGCCTTTTTTTTTTTTTTTTTTTTGAGTATGCATCTTTACCTCCAATAATATTTATTCCTAGGTGTTTTTTGTGATGCAACTGTAAATGGAATTTTTTTAAAATTTCTCTTCTAGATAGTTTGTTATTGGTGTATAAGATTACAACTGATTTCTGAATATTAATCTTGTATCCTGCTCCTTTAATTAATTAATTTATTAATTTTAATAATTTTTTGGTGAACTCTTTAGACTTCTTTATAAATAGCATCATGCCATCTGCAAATAATGGCAGTTTTACTTCTTTCTTTCCAATTTTGATGTGTTTTTTTTCTAATCTAATTGATGTGACTAGGACTTTCAAGACTATCTTGAGTAAAAGTGAAGATGATCATTTTTGTCTTGTTCCCTCCCAATCTTAAGGAAAACACTTTTAGTTTTTGCCATTGAGTATGATGTTCACTGTGGGTTTGTAATATGTGGTCTTGATTATGCTGTGGTATGTTTCCTCTAACCCCATTTTGCTGAGAGTTTTTATTATAAATAGAAGTTGGATTTTGTTAAATGCTTTTCTTATATCTATTGATATAACCGTGTGATTTTTATCCTTCATTTTGTTTATGTGTTGTATCTTGTTAATTGATTTGTGTATATTGAACCAAACTTGCATCTTGGGAATAAAACCCACTTGATCATAGTGATGGTGTATGATCTTTTTAATGTGTTGATAAGTTTGGTTGCTAATATTTTGTTGCAGATTTTTGCAACTCTGTTAATCAGAGATATTGACCCATAATTTTGCTTTTTATTACTTTGTCTGCTTTTAATGTCAGGCTAAAGCAGACCTCATAAAAATAAGTTAGGGAGCCTTCCCTCCTCTTCAGTTTTGTGGAATGCTTTGAGAAGAATAAGTATAAATTCTTTGAATGTTTGCTAAAATTTGTCTGATAAGCCATCTGGTCCAGGGTGTTTGTTGGCTTGAAGTTTTGGATCATTGATTCAGTTTTGTTTAGCAATTATCAATTTGTTCAGATTTTCTGTTTCTCCCTCATGGAACCTTGGAAGATTGTGTTTCTAGGAGTTTACCCACTTTTACCTTGTTCAATTTGTTGGCACATAATTGTTCATAGTACTTTCTTATAATCCTTTGTATTTCTGTGGCATCAGTAGTCACTTCTCCTCTTTGATTCTAATTTTATTTGGACCCTCTCTCTCTTTATTCTTGATGAGTCTGGTTAAAGATTTATTAATTTTATCTTTTCAAAGAACCAGTGCTTGGTTTTATTGACCTTTGGTATTACTTTTTTAGACTCTACTTTGTTTATTTTCACTCTGATCTTTATTGTTTCCTTCCTTCTACTCACTTTGAGGTTTGTTTGTTCTTTTTCTAGTTCTGTTAGGTATAAGGTAAAACTATTTATTTGAGATTTTTCTTGTTTCTTGAGGTAGGCTTGTATTGTTATGGATTTCTGTCTTAGCACTGATTTGTTTTTGTCCCATTGATTTTGGATCATTGCATTTTCATTTTCATTTGTCTCAAGGTACCTTTTGATTTCTCCCTTGATCTCATTGCTAATCCATTCATTTTGTAGCATGCTATTTAGCCTTGTGTTTTTCAGATTTCATCTTGAAATTGATCTCTAGTTTCACATCATTGTGATTGGAAAAAATGGTTGCTATGACTTCAATCTTCTTAATTTATTGAGACTTATTTTTGTGGTCTAACATGTGGTCTCTCTTGGAAAATGTTCCATGTGCACTTGAAAAGAAAGTATATCTGCTGTTTTTGGGTCCTAAAATATTAAATTAAGTCCATCTGTGTAATGTGTCATTTAAGGTCATGGTTTTCTTGCTGATTTTCTGTCTGAATGATCTATTCATTAATGTTAATGGGATGTTAAAGTCCCTTACTATTACTGTGTTACTATCACTCTTTCCCTTTTTGTTTGTCAATATGTGCTTTGTATATTTAGGTGCTCCTACATTGGGCGCATAAATGTTTATGAGAGTTATGTTCTCTTGTTGGAAAGATTTCTTTTTCATTATGAAATACCCTTCTTTGTCTCTTGTTACAGCTCTTGTTTTAATGGCTATTTTGTCAGTGTGAGTATTGCTAACCCAGCATTTTATTTATTTATTTATTTATTTTTGTTTTGCCTAAAATATCTTTTTCATTCATTGACTTTCAATTTGTATGTGTCATTTGATCTGAAGTGGGTCTCTTCTGGCAGCACATGTGTAGTTCTTATCTTATAAAGCCATTCAGTTACCCTATGTATCTTGATTAGAACAGTTCATTTCCATTTAAAGTAATTATTGATAGGTAGGTAGTTATTGCCACTTTATAAATTATTTTTTGATTATTTTTGTAGTTCTCTGTTTCTTTTCTATTCTCTTGCTCTCTTCTCTTGTATGTTGATGACTTCCTGTTGTGCTGTGTTTGGATTCCTTTCTCTTTATTTCTTAGATATCTTTTATAGATTTTTGGTTTGTGGTTACCATGTGCTTCCTATATACCAAGCTATGTTTATAGCAGTTTATTTTAAATGGGAGGTTACTTAAGTTTGAATATACTCTGAAATGACTACAATTTTTACTTACCCCCACCACGTTTGTGTTTTTGTTATTCTTTCTTATTTTGAGAGTGTGTGTTTGTGTGTATCCCTTGATTTATTTTTGTATTATACATGATCTTCCTACTTTTGCCTTTTAACCTTTGTAGTAGCTTTATAGTTGGAGCCACTGCACTTAGTGTTTCCCTTTGTCAGTGAGTTTTTTCTTTTCTATATTTTCTTATTCATATTTTTATCTTGTCTTTTATACCTAAAGAAGTGCTTTTAACATTTCTAATAATTCTGGTTTAGTAATAATAAACTTCTTTAGCTTTTTTTTTTATTAGGAAACTCTTTATCTCTCCTTTAATTCTAAATGATAGCCTTGTGGGTAGAGTTGTTTTGGTTGTAGGTCTTTGATTTTTTACTCACTTTGAATATTTTATGCCAATTTTTCCAGCCTGCAATGTTTCTGTGGTGAAATCATCTGACAGTCTTATGGGAGCTCCTTTGTAGGTAACTAACTGCATTTCTCTTGCTACTTTGAAGATTCTTTCTTTGTCTTTAACCTTTGGTATTTGAATTATAATATGACTTGGAATGGACTTCTTTGGTTTCATCTTGTTTGGGACTCTGTGATTCCTGGACTTGTATGTCTATTTCCTTCACCAGGTTAGAGAAGTTTTCAGTTATGATTTCTTCAAATATATTTTCAATTATTTGCTTTTTTCTCCTTCTGATACCTCTATGATGCAGTCCCTCAAACTATCCTCATTTTTTAAATTCTTTTTGCTGTTCTGATTGGGTGTTTTCTGCTACCTTGTCTTTCAAATTGCTGATTTGATCCTTTACTTTATCTAATCTATTGTTACTAGATACCTCCAAAGCATTATTCATTTAAATTATTGTATTCTTCATTTTTGACTGGTTCTTTTTTATGGTTTCTATCTTTTTGCTGAAGTTCTCATGGAGTTTACACATCCTCTAAATCCATTGAGCCAGTGTTTTGAAGTATCTGGTAGATTACTTCTCTCTATTAATTACATTTAGCTTTTTGCTTATTCATTTGTTTCTGGAGTTTTGTCTTCTTCTCTCATTTAGGACATCTTTCTTTGCCTCCTTATTTTGGCTACCTCTCTGTGTTTGTTTCTGTATATTAGGTAGTGCTGCTATATTTCCCAGTCTTGGCAGAGTGGTTTTATATAGTAAGTGCCCTGTGAAACCCAGTGGTGCTGTCTTTCTGTTAACCTGAGCTGAGTTCTCTAGGGGTGTCCCTTGTGTGAACTTATGCCCTTCTGTTGTAACTGTGCCTTGATTTATATTGGTACATTAGCTGATGTGGTTGACCCTCAGGCTGACTGGCTGTGAGGACTAGGGTATGACAAACTGTTTTACAAGAGTTGACCTCAAGAGGTGAGAGTCACTTTGGTAGGGCTCTGTTGCCAGCTAAGTCTGCCCTTCAATTATATCTGTTATGGAGCTGGTTGGGTGGCACTCTGGTGTGGTCTAAAGCTGGCCACTGGGTATATTGGTTCTGGAGCTTCTTAAGAGGGGTTCCAGTGTTGGCCATGGTCAGTCATGCTTGGTGCTCTGCTTGTGGCTGCCTGATGTGTACTACAAAATGATCTGTGGCTGGTTGCCATTTGTGCTGGGCTCAGAGGCACTTGGGAAAGACTATGTTTTGAACCAAGGCTGGATGCCACTAGTGCTGGGATAGGGACATTTTCCAAGATACTACTGCCACAGTTTATGCTAGGCTTGAGGCCTTCTGATGGGAGTTACTATGCTAGATGAGATGGGTCACCACTTGTGCTGTTAGGGGTTTGTAGACCTTAGAGATATTTTAGAAAAGTCTGCAGTTGAACTAAAGCGGCGGCTTTTGTGGAAAAGCTGCTGAAAGTGGCTTGGTTAGAATGTGGCAGGGTCTCAGGGAATCACCAGTGTTAGCCAGGCTAACAGAAAGCTCAGATTTGGTGCCCATCTGTGTCTGTTGGATGGATGAGGGGAGGACTCAACAAAGGAGCAGTGATGCTCTCTAGTGCTTCTGTCCCAGGAGAGAGCTGCCCTGACTCCTGTGCCCTGAAGCTAGTAGATTCAGTTCCTTGGCACTTTTCAGATTGCTTCCTCTGCACTGGAGCCCAGAGTGAGTGAGTTTGTGAAAGAGCAAATCTGTGTGCAGCCCTTCAAGTTGTGCACCTGAGTTTCCAGCAGCCCTCCATCTTACTCAGATGCAATCTCACTGATTTTTTTACAGGCAAATGATATGGAGACTTCTCTCCCTGACACTGGGGTCCCAGGCTGAGGAACCCAGTATGGACCTAGGACCTTTCACTCCTCAGGAGGACCTCTGCATCCGAGTTATTCTTCCTGATTCTTTATAGCCACACCATGGGTGTGGGACCTCCCTGTTCTACGTCTCCACCCCTCTACCAGTCTTGTAGGGGTTTCTTTATTTCCTCAGTTATAGGGCTTCTGGTCAACTAGTCTTCAAGTTGTTCTCAATGATGGTTATGCTATAATTTCATTGTAATTTTTATGTGATCATGGGAGGAAGCGAGCGCAGTATTTACTTACTTTGCCATCTTGACCAGAAGTCTTATTTTAAATTTAATTAAAATGAAATAAAGTTTTATATATATATATATATATATATATATATAAAGGATTTAGTGTATGTGATAGTGGAGCCTGGCAGGTTCAATATCTGGAAGGTAGGTTAGAGAAAAGTTGATGCTGCAGTTTGAGTTTAAAGGCAGTTTCTGGCAGAATTCTTTTTTTAAGAGAGGTCAATTTTTTATTCATTTTACCTTTATTTTTATTTTTTTTTTAGCAAGAAAGAGCAAGAGATGGTCAGACAGGGACAGACAGACAGAGATGGAGAGAGATGAGAAGTATCAACTCATAGTTGTGGTACCTTAGTTGTTCATTGATTGCTTTTTTTATATTATACTTGCCTTGACCAGGGGAGGCAGGCTCCAGCTGAGCCAGTGACCTCTTGCTCAAGTTGGTGACCTTGGGCTCAAGCCATCAACCTTGGGCTTCAAACCAGTGACCTTTGGGCTCAAGCCAGTAACCATGGGGTCATGTGTATGATCCCACGCTCAAGCCAGCGACCCCGTGCTCAAGTCAGTGACCTTGGGGTTTGAACCTGGTTCCTCAGCATCCCAGGTCGATGCTATCTCCACTGCATCACTACCTGGTCAGGCTAGTATTTTATTTTTAATTAAAGTCATCAACTGATTGGATGAGATACACCCACATGATGGAGAGTAATCTGCTTTACTCAAAGTCTACTGATTTAAATGTTAATATCATCTAAAAAATATCTTCACAGAAACATTTAGAATAATGTTTGACTAAATATCGGGACTGTGGCCTAGGCCGTGTTGACACAGAAAATTAACCATTAGTTTAGTGTTGAGTTTTAGGTTCTATGTGCCTATTGCCAAATCATTTGAAATGGTTTATATTCTCATCTACACTATATAAATTTGTCATTTTACACCTTATCAATCAATGTTATCCTTTTTCATATTTTTTCCAGTTCTATATGCAAAAAACCCATAATTTTAATTTACATACTTTTTTTTTTTCATTTTTCTGAAGCTGGAAACAGGGAGAGACAGTCAGACAGACTCCTGCATGCGCCTGACCGGGATCCACCCGGCACGCCCACCAGGGGCGACGCTCTGCCCACCAGGGGGCAATGCTCTGCCCATCCTGGGCGTCGCCATGTTGCGACCAGAGCCACTCTAGCGCCTGAGGCAGAGGCCACAGAGCCATCCCCAGCGCCCGGGCCATTTTTGCTCCAATGGAGCCTTGGCTGCAGGAGGGGAAGAGAGAGACAGAGAGGAAAGCGTGGCGGAGGGGTGGAGAAGCAAATGGGTGCTTCTCCTGTGTGCCCTGGCCGGGAATCAAACCCGGGTCCTCCGCACACTAGGCCGACGCTCTACCGCTGAGCCAACCAGCCAGGGCCCATACTTTTCTTAATGATTATGAAGTTAGACACTCTTATATATATTGACCATTTATGCTTCTTGTTCTGTTAATTGTCTATTCATTATCATTTTTCTCCATCTTTTCTATGCAAAAAGCAATGAAGAAATTACAAAGGTTTAGTATCCATATATTCAATTCCACAAAATTTAATAAAATCTCTATACAATTTTAAAAAACAAATGATAGACTGGAGAGCCTATTTAAACAAATGTGATATACTTATTATTAAAATATTAATGTTAAACTTTCACTGTCCAGTAAGCTCTTGCAAGGTAGTGAGCTTTCTTGCAGAGAAGCTATTTAAGCTAAATCATGGTAACTAATGTCAAGGACAGTCCCAAATGGATTTCTAAATTATAAATCTTACACCAAAATATGAGACTACTTATTAATGATCCTTTTTCCAACACTTGCCTCCTGTGCAAAGATTCATGCGTGGACTGTGGTTATTCCTGAAATGTACCTTTAGCATGATTGTTTAGTACAAGATCTTTTCAATAAAATAAGCGGGCACTGTCCTAAGCTCTTTACACAGACACGTAATTCTGATAAAAGCCTTAGGAGTGGGCAGTATTATAATCTCCATTTCAGAGAAGAGAAAACTGAAGTCCCACAAGGCTAAATGATTTACCAGTCAGTTTGAGTGGCGACACATTACTGGCATTCACTAAAGAATTATTACCATCCAGTCGGCTAGTTATGTGTTTGTTTATTCTCAAACTGATTCTCAGAAGGGTCTGGGATGACTTTTACAAGTAAACATCCAAGAAAGATATTTAAGAGAAAAATATTATGACCTGATATGAGCACAGAGGAATAAAAGAGAAGGGAGAGATACTTGGTGAGAGCTCAAATTAGAGTGGTGCCAACTACATACCTCAAGCTTCACGGATGTTTTTCAAGATGCTGTGGAATTCGGACCATATTCCAAGAAGAACCAACACTGAATTTCTTTATTCGAGAAACACAAGGAGGAAATTCTGACAAAATAGAAGAACAAAGACTGAAGGTGAGGTCAAGATGGAACCTTCAGATGTGAGTGCTTTCCATTCCGTGGGTCAGTCCCTGCCAAGTTGTCATAGGCAGCAGATCTCAAGGGGAAAGCTTCTAAGCTACCAATCTTGCTTTTGATTGGCAGCTCTAGCATCCCATAATGTGAGCATTGAAGGGTATCACTCCAATTCTGGAAGGTTAATAAATTGAAAACTCAAAAGTTTTGTAGAATTTAATAATAAAACACCAACAGAAAAATAGACAAAATGTAGTAGAATACACAATAGAAAAATGAGCATCATTGTGCTTAATGATAAGATGCTAGAATTACTGAATTCAGCAAATACTTGTCAAGCATCAGCCAGGTCAGCCCCTTACTGAGTTCTGGGTGTACCATTGTGAGAACATTCAGCCAAGTCCCTAGACTTTATGAAGTTTACAGATGAGTGAGAAAGATAGTCATTAGTCACTTGACTACACAAAAAAGTCTGAAATTACAACTTAATATACTAAGAGTTGGTAATTCTGGAGGAAGCAATGAATTGAAATCTGAAGAAGTAGTAGGAATTAGTAAAGAAAAGTAAGGAGGTGAATTGAAGAGAAAGAACCATGTATGAGAAAACAGAGAACAGGGGATCTTCTTATTAAAGTCAGAAATGAACAGTAGAGCCAATCAATGCCAGTATTATCCAACTCCATTCAAAAACTACTAACAAATACAATGGTACAATAAAACAAAATGCGAAAGAAAGAGGCAAAGTTATTGTTCTGAGATAATATGATCATCTATCTAGAAAACCCAAGAAAACTGTATAATAATAAAATTATTATATTGGAAAGGATATTCAGTAGGTTGATTGGTTTTATACACACACACACAAATCTATAACATTTTTGTAGCAACAATGAAGGGATATTATTTACAATAACCACAACAATGTAAAATACCTAGGCATAAGCATAACAAGAAATGTAGAGGAACTATAAAATTCCACTAAGTAATATGAAAGAAAGTAGATACACTCCATATTCCTAAAACACAGAATGTATAAATATGTCATTTCTTCTTAAAATATTATATAATTTAACAGGTTGGGGAGGGTGGGTATAGAAATTGAGAAAATTGTTATACATTTCATCTGGAAGAATTTTTTTTTTCGAGAGAAAGATAAAGACAGACAGTCAGAAAGGGAGAGAGATGAGAAGCATCAATTCATAGTTGCGGTACCTTAGTTGTTCATTGATTGCTTTCTCATATGTGCCTCGACCTGGGGGCTCCAGCCTAGCCAGTGAGCCCTTGCTCAAGTCAGCAATCTTGAGCTCAAGCCAGCAACCTGGTGACCTTGGAGTTTTAAACCTAGGTCTTCAGTGTCCCAATATGATGTTCTATCCACTGTGCCACTGCCTGGTCAGGCTGAAAGAAATACTAATATCACGGCCTGGTCTGTGGAGGCACAGTGAATAAAGCATTGACCTGGAATACTGAGGTTACTGGTTCAATATCCTGAGTTTGCCTGGTCAAGTCACATACAAGAAGGAACAAGTTGATGCTTCCTGCTCCTCACCACCACCACCGCCCCACCTTTCTCTCTCTCCTCTTTCTAAAATCAATAGATAAGATTTAAAAAAAAATTAATATCAGGTGATTTGCTTTATATATATATTAAAGAAGCCGTAAGTGTTTTAATTGGGTACAACAAGACATAGGTGAATTAATGGACTGATACAAAGTTCCAGAAATAGACTCGAATAATTATAGGATTTTAATATACAAGCATTTCTAGTAGCTTGACTGAATTCTGTTGTCTGGATATACAATACCCTTATGGTACTACCCCCAGTCGTCGGTATATAAGGAGACTATGATCATCCCTGTTTGTGTGAAACTGGTCTGGTCTATGAGTTTTGTCTTGGCATAATTACTATAGTGTCCTCTTTCACTCTCAAAAGTGTTCCCTTTTAGATTATACCTTATATGGCCATCCCAGTAATATATATTGTTTCTAATTTTCCCAATTGTAAATAACACTTTAATAAATATCCTAGCAGCTAAGTCTTTATACAGAATTTTTATGACTCAATCAAAGTATGTATTCATTTTAAGTTTTTTTGTATATACTGCCTTACCTTCCAGAAAGGTTGTACCAATTTACACTTCCACCAGGAAGTATGAGCAGTCATTTTTCTCAAACCTGAGCAAAAATAAACCATTCAGTTTTAGAAATCTTTTCCTGACCTGCGGTGGCACAGTGGGTACAAGCGTTGACCTGGAATGCTGAAGTAGCTGGTTCAAAACCCCAGGCTTGCCTGGTCAAGGCACATATGAGAGTTGATGCTTTCTGCCCCTCCTCCCTTCTTTCTCTCTCTCTCTCTCTCTCTCTCTCTCTCTCTGTCTCCTCTCTTTAAAAAATGAATAAATAAAAAATCTTAAAAAAAAATCTTTGCCAGTTCAAAAAGTGAAATTGTATTCTCATTGCTTTAATATATACTGCTCACAAAAATTAGGAGATATTTTAAAATGAATATGAAGTGATAAAAAAAAACATTTGATTTTTTTATTAAACAAAAACATCAGATAAGCAAAGGACAAGTCAAAGAAAGTTGATTATGCAAATGAGATGCAAACCCAACTTTTATTAAATTGGTGAAAATGCACTATTCAAAAGGCTAAAAGTACTGGAGTATCGCAAGTTTCTTGGTCCCCTAAATTTTGTGAGAAGTATATATTTCATTACTGCTGTGAGTGAACATTTGTATAGATCAGTGTTCTTTCATTACAAGCAACACAAAAAAATCTAGGTGATTGGCTCAGCGGTAGAGCATCGGGCCTGGTGTGCGGGGCACCCGGGTTCGATTCCCGGCCAGGGCACATAGGAGAAGCACCCATTTGCTTCTCCACTCCCCCCTCCTTCCTCTCTGTCTCTCTCTTCCCCTCCTGCAGCCAAGGCTCCATTGGAGCAAAGATGGCCCGGGTGCTGGGGATGGCTCCTTGGCCTCTGCCCCAGGCGCTAGAGTGGCTCTGGTCGCGGCAGAGCAACACCCCGGAGGGGCAGAGCATCGCCCCCTGGTGGGCAGAACGTCGCCCCTGGTGGGCGTGCCAGGTGGATCCTGGTCGGGCACATGCGGGAGTCTGTCTGACTGTCTCTCCCCATTTCCAGCTTCAGAAAAATACAAAAAAATAAAAAATAAATAAAAGAAAGAAAGAAAGAAAGAAAGAAAGAAAGAAAGAAAGAAAGAAAGAAAGAAAGAAAGAAAGAAAGAAAGAAAAATCTAGGTGAGGTGATATGAATCAAGAGGAAGGCTGAGGAAGGATATCAGAAGCTCACAGAATTAATGGGAGCTGAGAAATGAGGCTTAGGAATAGGTAAGACAGGCATTCCTGGTGGTGAGGAAGCAGGCATCCCAGCAATAAAGTCAGTATAGAAGGGCATCATTGGGTTGGGTCAGCTCAGGACACCATCGCAGAAACAAAATGGAACCCCAGTAGTTTTGTTCTCTATTCCTCTCATAAGATTCAAGTTCTGGTTGACCTAGTTTGAGCCACATGCCTGACCTCAGGCTGGGAATGGGCAGTGTCCTGATTACAACACTGAACCACAGCTACAGGGAAAGTGAAACTTCTCAAGGGAAATCAGAGTGTTGTTACCAAGGAGAAATGGATCTTGGGCAACCAATTCAACAAATAACTAGGACAGCCTTTTTGTCTGTATTAGCTATTCATTTCTCCTTCTGTGAACCATATATTTATTTATGTTCCTTGTCCATTTTTACCCTGCAGTGTTTTTTGTTTTGATTGGTGTTTCATTGGCTTACAAGAGATGTGCAAGTACATTTTTATCGTTTTATTTGTCAATTTTTAGAGCATTTCTCTGGTACCTTAATAATTTTCCAAAAGACTGTTTAAAAAGCATTTCTAAGCACAAACTAAACTATATGTTAAATTTATTGGCATGATATTTGTTAAAAAGATTATGTAGGTTCCAAGTGTACAATTCTATGATACATCATCTATATATTACATTGTGTGCCCATCATCTAAAGCCAAACCTTTTTCCATCACCATACATTTAACCCTTTACTACTCTCTCCCACCTTCCCTCTGATAACCACCATACTGTTTTCTGAGTCTTCGAGTTTTTTTTTTTATAATTTTTTATTTCATTTGTTAAAGTTTTTTTTTTATTCATTTTTAGAGAGGAGAGAGAGAGACAAGAGAGAGAGAGAGAAAGGAGAGAGAGAAGGGGGCAGGAGCTGGAAGCATCAACTCCCATATGTGCCTTGACCAGGCAAGCCCAGGGTTTCGAACCGGCGACCTCAGCATTTCCAGGTCGACATTTTATCCACTGTGCCACCACAGGTCAGGCAAGTCTTCGAGTTTTTGTGTCTTTGTTTTTCTTGTCTGTTCATTTGTTGCTTTGTACATATATACTGTACAATGAAATACTCCTCAGACATAAGACAAGATGAAATAATGTCATTTGTGGCAACATGGATGGACCCTGAGAATATCATGCTAAGTGAAATAAGTCAGACAGAAAAAGTCAAGAACCATATGCAAGAACCACATATATTTTAAAGCTAAAGTCAGCAGGGCTTCACAGAAACTCTTAAATATTTCTTCATTTTGTAATTCGTAAAAGTTAAAGACCCCTCTCCGCAGGTTTTATTGTTGACCTATAATTAAAATGTATGATGTTAAGAGTTGACACTTTACCTGACCAGGCTGACGTGCAGTGTGGATAGAGCATTGGCCTGGGATGCTGGTTCAAAACCCTGAGGTCACCGGCTTGAGTGCAGGCTCACCAGCTTGAGCGCGAGGTCACTGGCTTGAGCATGGGACCATAGACATGACCCGATGGTCACTGGCTTAAAGCCCAAGGTCTCTGGCTTGAGCAAGGGGTTACTGGCTGGGCTATAGCCCCCCAGTCAAGGCACATACGAGAAAGCAATCAATGAACAACTAAAGTGCTGCAACTATGAATTGATGCTTCTCATCTCTCTCCCTTCCTGCCTGTCTCTCTCTCTCTCTTTCTCTTTCTCTCTCTCTTTCTCTCAAAAATAAAAAAATTAAAAAATAGCTGACATTTTCTTCTCTCTCACTATAACTGTAGTAGTTGATCACTACTTGCCTTATCATCACAGTGGTTTAAGAGATAATTTTAAAACAAGGCCTGCAAAATCACAGTGGTTTAAGAGATAATTTTAAAACAAGGCCTCAAAATTATTTGGCATGTTTCCCTCTGAAAAGTGAGATCTATGTCCTGTGAGCTTGATTCTGGGCTCTATGACTATTTGATCAATAAATTATGGTATAAATAATATTGTGTCAGTATCTGGGCCAAAACTTCAAAAAAAAAGTGTCAGTTTCTACAACCTCTTGAGCTATTTGCTCTTGGAACTGAGACACTCTGCCTTGAGAAAGGCTAGTAGCCAGGTCAGAGTCCAGAACGGAAAGGAACTGAAGGCCCCCATTGCTCAGCCAAGCTCTTAGTTGACACCCAGCATGCACTTAAAAACCATGTGACTGGCCCTTCTTGAAATAGGTCCTCCAGAGGCTCTGTCCCACCTTATGTCATGTGAAGTAAGAGACAACTGTCCCTACAGAGCCCTATCCAAACCAGGTTTGTGAGTAAAGAAATTATTGCTGTTATTTTGAGCTTCTAGGCTTTGGAGTGGCTATTTGTACCACAATAGATGACTGATAGAGTGCTTACACATCAAAAGTTTACTTAGCTTTCTCCAGGGGAACTTTGAGGCCTCCAGGACACATGCTTTCTCCCTCCTCACTTTATGCATTTAGTTACTCTCTGAAGAAAAAAGTTAGTGGGGAAGAAAAATTTGTTTCTTAAGCTCTCTGGTCTAGAAATAACCCATCACCCTCATGTGAATTTCTATGGGCCCCCAACTAGCCATAGGCCCACATATGGATGCAAAGGGGTCTGGAGATGGTGGTTCTTAGCTTCCCAGTGAAAAGTTCACACTGTGGAAGGTGGAACGCAGATCTTCGGTGAAATAACCAGTTGTCTGACACATCAGTTATCAAATAGATTGACCCTTATTCTTCCTTAGACAGCAAAGAAAGAAGAGAACCAATTGTTTCTTTTGGAAAAATCTCATTGTTCACTCTGTGTATTAGTCCCCTCCAGGAGCATACATAGAAGGACAAAATATGGCCCTGGCCGGTTGGCTCAGCGGTAGAGCGTCGGCCTAGCGTGCGGAGGACCCGGGTTCGATTCCCGGCCAGGGCACATAGGAGAAGCACCCATTTGCTTCTCCACCCCTCCGCCGCGCCTTCCTCTCTGTCTCTCTCTTCCCCTCCTGCAGCCAAGGCTCCATTGAAGCAAAGATGGCCCGGGCGCTGGGGATGGCTCTGTGGCCTCTGCCTCAGGTGCTAGAGTGGCTCTGGTCGCAACATGGCGACGCCCAGGATGGGCAGAGCATTGCCCCCTGGTGGGCAGAGCGTCGCCCCTGGTGGGCGTGCTGGGTGGATCCCGGTCGGGCGCATGCGGGAGTCTGTCTGACTATCTCTCCCTGTTTCCAGCTTCAGAAAATGCAAAAAAAAAAAAAAAAAAAAAAAGAAGGACAAAATATGTGAAAACATAGCCCAGTTGTGACTTGTGGTCTTTAAAATACTGGTAAATAGTAAAATCTGCACTTTTCTGGGCTATAAAATTTTTTTATGGGAAATTACGATTTGGGTTGTATATTTCTTTTATCTTTTAAGTTTTGAGTTTTTAATTTTTCTTCAGAAGGAATTACCTAACATTCAATAAAGAAAGATGTAATGTAAGATATTCATATAGTCACTGAACCCATAAGGCCATCCTCCTGTATAATTTCTAGTAACAAACAATTATGAAAATGGAGAAAAGTGATAATAAAAGCATCTCTTATCTATCATACTTTGAATACAATTCAGATACTGTTTGAAGGGATATAATTACTTAATCTTCACAATGCTAAGAAATATAGTGCTACTGTTACTCAATTATAAATGAGAAAATTTAGATATAGTTAAGTCATCTGCCCTATAAGAAATGCGTTATAGTGATGAAGACAAATAAAGACTAAATATTGGTTAAATTCTTTCCCACTCTGCTTCAGTTCAGGTTAATTTTAGAGGATAAACTTGAAAATATTAAGATTTGGGCAGGATGGAAGAATTTGCTACAATTTTAATATTAAGATAGCCTTTCTTAAGTATGAGTTATCAATGAATAACTTGTTAGCTAAAGAAAATTGGAGTCCCATGTACGGTGTGTCCGTAAAGTCATGGTGACTTTTGACCAGTCACAGGAAAGCAACAAAAGATGATAGAAATGTGAAATCTGCACCAAATAAAAGGAAAACTCTCCCAGTTTCATACCTATTCAGTGCAGTTCGATGTGGGCTCACATACAGATTTTTTAGGGCTCCTTAGGAAGCTATCCCGTATAGCCTCTACAGACTCATCACTGACTGATGGCCTACCAGAACGGGGTTTCTCCACCAAACTGCCGGTTTCCTTCAACTGCTTATCCCACCAAGTATTGTTATTCCTATGTGATAGCGCTTTGTTATAAATGCGCTGATATTCACGTTGCACTTTGATCACAGATTCAAATTTAGTGAGCCACAGAACACACTGAACTTTCCTCTGTACCGTCCACATCTCGACTGGCATGGCCTGCTCCGCTGTATACACGGTGTTACGTCATCATCTGCGCATGCGCACATGCTGCCACATCATCCTACAGAAACTGGGAGGGTTTTCCTTTTACTTGGTGCAGATTTCACATTTCTATTGTCTTTTGTTGCTTTCCTGTGATCAGTCAAAAGTGCACCATGACTTTACAGACACACTGTATATGTCACTTACGTTATGAACTCTCTGATTTCCCATAAGGGCTAATGACCCTGATGTTGAGAAAGGTTTGAATGCTTAATGTCTCTAACACATTTGCTGCCATCTTAAGCTTTCCCTTTTTTCTTACACTCATGAAGTTTGTCACCAATTAAACTTTGATTTCAAATAAATTCAGAAACACAAATAACACCCCACCTAATTCCTAACATTTATAAGGTTTCTCGTAACAAATGCCAAATAAATTCTGACTCAAATAAAAAACTTTACACCCACAGTATTAAGTTGTTATCCTCAAATGCTTTCCCACATTCCTTATAATCAGAGGAGTTTTTGTTTGTTTCTGTTTACTAGTAGGAATTTCAGTTGTCAATTAAATTCTGAATTGTCCCACTTGTCTTCATTCACTCCTCTGTCCTGTATGAATTTTCTGAGGTTGACTCAGTTTCTGATTCATGACCAAAGGCTTCATATGCTTTATGCTCATAGGGCTTTCCACCACTATGATGAGTAAGTTTTGACCCTTGAATTATAGCCTTCTCACATTCCCTCCATTTATGGGGTCTTTCACTGGTGTGAACTTTCTGATATCAAGTAAGTTCTGTGCTACAAGTGAAGGCCATGCCGCGTTGCCTCCATATATAGGGTTTCTCAGCAGCGTAAGCAAGCTCTCTGATGTTGAGTACGTTCTGAGCCAGGACGAAGGGACTTCCCACATTCCTCACATTTAGATGATTTCTTACCGGTATGAACACTGATGTCAGATGAGATGTGAATCAGAGATAATGACTTTCCCACATTCCTTACACTTATGACAGTGGTTCTCAAACTTTTTGAAGTCAGGGTGCATATAAAATCCTACAAATAATTGTAGGCGCACTATATACAAATTTCTGAGAAATATGTTATAATAATTAAGTCAAATATTAAAGAAAAAAATGTAAAGTCCAAGCATGCTTTTATGGTAATTAAACAAAATAAATACGATAAAATTAAATTTATTCCGACATTAAAAAACATTTTTATGTTACATTTTTTGAGTTACGCTTTTTAGAATTTGTAAAAAAAAAAGGGGTTAAAAAATTAAAAAACAGAAAAAAAAAATATATATATACATTCTTAGTAAGATCTAGTAAATTCGGCAGGTCCTGGTGCAAATGTGTTAAGTTTTTTCACTCTTGTGTTTATGAGAAACATGAGCCTGATGTGTCCTAGCGATTTCTTCAATGTTTGGGCATACATTTGAAAGGCAAACTCTCATTTCCTCATCAGTCCATTGAAGAATTCCTCTCTTTTTACTCTTAATTGTGTTGAGTGCAGAAAACCCTCACCATACATATCATCTTAACTTTACACCAAACAAAGGATAGAAGAAACTTGCCTCCAGTCTTTCTGGGGAACATGGTGGGTAGTGTAAACAATCCAGCACCACAGCTTAACAGCCTTTTGCAACCTAATCAGGCAAGCGAGGTGGGGGGTTGGGCAGACTGTCAGCTTACAACCAATTTCCCACACCTCTGTCCCCCAAATATCTAAATTCCAAAAACCCTGTTGGTTTTTTGGTCCTCAACAGGCACATATTTCTCTGGAATACCATAGGGCACACCTGGAAATCTTCTAGGGTGCAGCAATGTGCCCTGGTGCACACTTTGAGAACCACTGATTTATGAGGTTTCTCATCAGTATAAATTCTTTTCTTTTCTTTTTTTTTAATGTATTTTTCTGAAGCTGGAAATGGGGATAGACAGTCAGACAGACTCCCGCATGCGCCCGACTGGGATCCACCCGACACACCCACCAGGGGGCGACGCTCTGCCCACCAGGGGGCGATGCTCTGCCCCTCAGGGGCATTGCTATGTCGTGAGCAGAGCCACTCTAGCGCCCGGGGCAGAGGCCAAGGAGCCATCCCCAGCGCCTGGACCATCTTTGCTCCAATAGAGCCTCGCTGCGGGAGGGGAAGAGAGAGACAGAGAGGAAGGAGAGGGGGAGGGGTGGAGAAGCAGATGGGCGCTTCTCCTGTGTGCCCTGGCCGGGAATCGAACCCCGGACTTCCACACGCCAGGCTGATGCTCTATCACTGAGCAAACTGGCCAGGGCAGTATAAATTCTTTGATGTAGACTCAGTGGTGAGGCACAAATACAGGCCTCATTTTTTTAACGTTCATAGCACCTTTCACTGATATGAATTATTTGATGAAGATTAAGGTGTGTGTCACTGCATGGCCTGTGGTGGCACTGACCTAAAATGCTGAGGTCATAGGTTTGAATCCCTGAGCTTGCCCGGGCAAGGCACATACAACAGGCAAGCAGCGAACAACTCAAGTGAAGCAACTATGAGTTGATATTTCTCTCTCTACCCCTCCTCTCTCTCTAAAATCAATAAATAAAATCCTTTTTAAAAGGCTGTGTGTCACCCTGCCTGAATGGCTCAGTGGATAAAGCATCATCCTGACACACTGAGGTCATGAGGTTGAATGGAACAACTAAGTGAAATGGTGAGTTGATGCTTCTCTCTCTCTCTCTCCTTTTCTCTGTCTCTCAAATCAATGGAAAAAAAATTTTTGGAAGAAAGAAGGTTAAGTCATGTGTCATATGCAAACCTTTACCACATTCTTACGTTCTTACATTTATGAGTTTTCTCACCAGTATGGATTCTCTGAGGTTGAAAAGGGTGCAAAGGACAGGTGAAGGCTTTTCCACATTCCTCACATTCATGTCATTTCTCAGCTGTATGAATTCTCTGATGGAAATTAAGTTGTGAGGCAGATGGAAAGGGCTTCTTCTCACACTCCTTACACTTAGTGTTTCTCACTAGTCTGACTCCTTTGATGTTCAATAAGTTGTGAGCTAGAAGGAAAGACTCCCCCACATTCCTTGCATTTATGAGGTTTCACACTAGTGTTAATGCTCTGAAGTATTTAGTAATTTCAGAGTCACAAATTAAGGCACATTTCGAGAGAGAGACAGGTATGGAGGGAGAAAGAGGAGAAGAATCAATTTAGTTGCTTCACTTTAGTTTTTTGTTTGTTTTTATTGATCGCTTCTGATATGTGCCTTGACTGGGGGACTCAAGCTGAGCCAGTGACCCCAGGCTCAAACCAGTAACCTTAAGTTCAAGCCAGCGGCCTTGGGGCACAAGCCAGTGACACTGGAATCATATCGATGATCCTGCACTCAAATTGGCAAACCCTCACTCAAGCCGTCAAGCTCATGCTTAGCTGGCGACCTAAGGGTTTCGAACCAGGGCCATCAAACATCTCAGATAAACACTCTATCCCAGGGGTCCCCAAACTTTTTACACAGGGGGCCAGTTCACTGTCCCTCAGACCGTTGGAGGGCTGGACTATAAAAAAACTATGAACAAATCCCTATGCACACTGCACATATCTTATTTTAAAGTAAAAAAACAAAACAGGAACAAATACAATATTTAAAATAAAGAACAAGTAAATTTAAATTAACAAACTGACCAGTATTTCAGTGGGAACTATGCTCCTCTCACTGACCACCAATGAAAGAGGTGCCCCTTCCGGAAGTGCGGCGGGGGCCGGATAAATGGCCTCAGGAGGCTGCATGCGGCCGTGGGCCATAGTTTGGGGACCCCTGCTCTATCCACTGTGCCACCACTGGTCAAGCCACATTTCTTATTTTTCATTAATTTTCTTGTTTTCATGAATTCTCTGATGCTTAATCAAGTCTGACCTATTATGAAAGGCTTTTCCACACTCTCCACACCTGGAGTCTTTTCCCTTATTTTGACTGCTTTCATGTTAAACATGGTGTGCGTGGTACCTGAAGGCTTCCTTCCATCCCCTGCATTCGCATTATTTCACTCCGAGATGAATTATTGAGGGGCTCTGTGAACTTGGCACTGAGTAGAAGTGTGCCTTTCTTCAGCGGTTATTACAGCTGGTCTGACACGTCCATCCTGTTGTCTCTCTAAGGAGCACTTGATTTCACTATTAACTCTGACCCAGTGCACTCAATATGAGAGCTTACAGGTCTTTTTGTCATCTCCTGTTGCAATGATTTAATTTTGTAACCGTCCTTATTTAGAGATAAATTCTTGATTTCTCTTCTGGACTCCCAGTCTGGGTACCATTCTTTTGTCTCCTTCCTTTTAACAATCCAGGGCTCCTCGCCCTGCTGCAATAAGGAGATCATATCTGGTTTAGAATCAGTAAGTCCCAGTGAGGCCAGGTTGTTGTAATTCTCCATCATTATGTCTCAGTACAAATCCTTCTGAGCAGAGGAAAAGCATTCCCATGCTTTTTGAGAGAAGTAAATGGCCATATCTTTGAACTTCAAGCCCTGGGTTTTCTTATTTCCCAAGGACGGCGAAGCCTACTCACAGAGAGGAAGACAGTAATAACCAGTCTAGCTCTGCCATGGAACTGGTGGGTTGTATATTTCAAAGCATGGCAGGTGTCGGTGTGAGAAGCAGCAGGTCATAGTGAAGAGATCAGGGGACTAGTAGTTTGGGGCTCAGCTCTGCCATCAACTGCTGCATGACCTTGCTTGCCATCTCTACACTTTTATTACTTCAGGTGAAAAAGGAAGAGGTTGCATCGCTTCTCAGCCTTTTAGCTAAGATCAAGTGCAGGAAGAGGTTGGACTTGATAAAAAAATTTTAAAGTTAATTATCTGTGATTCTGCACATCATTATAGAAACAGCTTCACCTTTGGAAACATGGAAATAATGTCATGATAACTTCTGATTGATAGTTAATATTCTCTCCTATTAAGTAATCCACCCTTCAAAAATGTTAGAGTGGGAACCATGGGCCTTGACCTTTAAATGATATTCTCTTAGGAAGAGTAGCAACAGGAACTGCTCTGAACCTTAGTAACAATACATGAAGAAAGATATCTTAGAGTTATTTCCTAGGAACAGAAAATTACTCCCAGCTTAGAATTCATGAGCCCACAATTTCAGCAGGAAAAATGTACGTGTATCATTTCCTGCTCATTCCCAAGTTTTAACTTGAAGAGAGCAGCTATAAAGGTGAGAAGGACAGGGTGTATGTGTTGGGGGGGGGGGGGAAGGGTCTGTATGCAAATTCTGTTCCCAAAGTTAAAATTAAAAAGAGCTATTTCTCTGAGGCTCTGCTCTCAGGAAAATGCCGACCAGATAAAACCCAAGTTGACGTCATAGGAAATAAATCTTTGAACCTTGGATACGTTCACTGAGTATTTCACTCCTTTAGGAAAATTTAGATTTTGTGCATGGCCATAACTATTTTTTACCATCACTCTTGCAACTACTGTACAGAGGAATTCTGGTTTTTGTCTCTAGAAACTGCAGCCTCAGCCAATTAGAAGGATGCATATGAATCTCTGCATGGTGTGTGTACGTGTGCGTGTGCTCGTGCATGTGTATGAAGATGTGTAATGCTGCCCCACGCACCCCAGAGGATAGATGACTAATTGCAGTAAATCTAAAATTCTTTAAAGTTTTGAGAGAAAAGAGTGGGAGAAGAGCATCATATCTGAGAACACTATATCTCACACACTGAGCACACAGTGTTTAGTAACAAAGTCCAACACAAGAGGACTTGGAATAGAAATATATCCAAGATGGGATCCCTTTTGTAAGACTTTGGTGGGAAAATGCAAATTATTCTTTAAAAGGACTTTACTGAAATAAAATATATATATTTTTAAACGTTTACCCATATTGGTTCAATAATCTTCCTTACAGAAAAATTATCATTTGTAGAAATGTCAATTGCTCCTGCTTCCATAAAAAAGTTAATTAACATTTTCAATGTATTCACTTCCTTTTTGGTCTTATTCTAAATGATTATTAGAGTATTTGAAGCTGTTAGAAATATATATTTACTATTTATACTGTACACAAAAGATTCAAAATTCACACCAAAAGACTGTGATTTATTGTTCTTAAGGGGATGAATCATTCTGAAAATCTTAACATTTTATTGCTTTTTTTTTTCACAACAGAGATTGGACCACTTCTGCAAGATGCCTAAAATAAGCTTTAGCTCAGGCAGTTTAAGTAACTGGATCTAGTCTGGCTGAATAAGACTTCAGTATAAGGCTTCTCCAGAGCAGGATGTCAAACCCTAACTCCATGAAAACCCCAACATAACTTCTCTGAACTCATTTCTACGTGCCTATCACAACAAGCTTCCTTACAAATTTAACATTGCTCTTTACGTGGCTCTTTAAAAAACACAAGGTGATTCTAGTATCTCTTCTCCTAGGTAAGTATTAAATGGAAAATTTCAGAAATAAAAGCTTCATAAATTGCAAAAAAAAAAAAAAAGAAAGAAAGAAAGAAAGAAAGAAAGAAAGAAAGAAAGAAAGAAAGAAAGAAAGAAAGAAATGCTAGATGAGTGTGAACATACACGGGGACACAGCTTTCCAGTATTGGTGGTGCTGCTACATCACGTAGTCCAGCCACTGTCCTATGTTTCCTTAAATAATGGTTCAAAGACGTGCCTGCAGATGGCAAGATTCCACTTCCTGGCTAGTCAGTCTTTATGTCTGGACTCTGGTATTTACTATTACTAATGTGAAACTGTAGCCTTGGGAAAGTCAATATTTGTGGGTCACAGTCCACCTTAGCTTAAGCTTGTCACTGAGAAGGGAAAAGAAGACTCACATGAAGTTTGCCTCCAAAGAGCATCATGTATCTTATTGGGGGATTTCTTCACAGACTCTTGAGGACCTCAGAATTATGTTGTCAAATTTAAATAGTACAAAATTATTGGTGTTTTCACTTCAAAAAATATACACCTTTGCAAAATTCACTATGGTAGATAAATGTACCTCTTCATAAAAAGAGAATACATACATAGCAAAGCACTCAGATTATAAATTTAAACCTTTCTCCAAGCTTTCAGGTAACTTCTAATTTGGTGAGATTTGGTCATCTGGGTTGGGCACTCGGTCAACAAAATGAATTATTTTACACATAGCCAAGAAGATCAGTTCTCATCAGAGAAAGGAAAATCACATTCTCGACTACTTTTAGATGTGTGTTTTCAATAATTTTCAACTAAACTCATCAGCGGCTAGAATTAACCCCTGACAAGCCCCGTGTTGCACAAAGTACACAACAGCCTCTCTGAACAATGCGGAGGGAGGTACCTTTTCCACACCGACGTCCTCCAAACAGAGATGTAAACACTACTAACATTGCATCCAGCCAGATAGATAGTGCCCACCTCCACCACGAGCCCACAGAGGACTGGCAGGAGCAAGGGGGAACCAAGTGGGAGAACAATTGGGGACAGGCAAGGACAGAGGAAAGTGACAGGAGCCAGTGTGGGAGCACACCTGCCCACAACCCAAGAGGAGTTTCACTGTGTTTGTGCATTGCGAGCCTTCATCACGTCTTACTTTTCTATGCTTCTGCTGTCCCGCTGTTCTCTGGGTCCACACACTGACCCAGGCACACAGACTCAAAAGGTCTCTAGCAGATGTCCCTCCTCTCCCATCTCGGCACTCAATCCTATATGCTGCCAGTTACTCGGCCAGTTTCCCGGGCGAACCAGAGGTGCCAGAGTCCGTCCTTCTGGGAGTACCTCTCAGCCAGTAAGACATAGGGATTTGTAGATAAATTACTGAGGCGTGTTCTGCGCCGTTTCCCAGCTTGTCCCTGTGGGACTGAGCCCCAGCTGTCCACAGTGGTCACTTGCTGGATAGCATCCTTTCATTGGCAGCCTTCCCTTTCCTGTCTCACTTTTTTAGCAGTATTTTCTAGGACCACCTCCCAAAGAAACTATTTGCACATGAATCTTAGTCTCAGGGGTCTACTTTTGAGTGGGAATCGGAGGGCACACCACGACAGTTTCTATACTAGCACAGAGAAGTCAATGAAATTATGTTTAATCAAATTACAGAGACAGAAACATGAGAAGTATCACTGCAACCATTTTTAGAAACACAATCTACCACCCATACCTTGAGTGTCAGATTGCTTGGTTGTTTGTGAGTTATCCTGTATTCAGGATTGTGGTTCATTTCCTGAGTCTCAATCTTGGCTTCAATAACTAGTAGCTGTGCAACTAAGCTTGGGTAGCGGCCTCGAGTTTCTGTGCCTGTTTTCTCATCTGTGAACGACAGCTGCCTCATGGGGTTGACTAGCTGCCATTGTTGCAGCTGATGGTGCTGCTGTTGTTGTGATTATTTCTCTGTTAATTTTCTGAGTCTTTAGACAGCTTGTTAGGGCAGTGTTTTTCAACCACTGTCTGCAGACTGGTTCACCAGAAATCTTGTGCCAGTTCACAAAAGAGTTAACCACTCCGATGTTGTATGAAGATTATAGTCCCAATGATCTTAGTCAAATTCGCTTGTGCTCAGGATAATTTCTGCCTTAGTGGTCCTTGAAATAATTCTCCTATTTTCACCAGTCCCCAAATGTAAAGGGTTGAAAACCCCTGCTTTAGGGATGGTTTGGTCTTTCTTCATTGTGAACAAAAAGCTTTCCAGGGAAAGCTTGGAGCCTCCTCTGGGACCAAAGGGTTAAGGTGAGCTCCTTGAGAGTGATAACAACATCAATGAGGAAAAGTCCCCACCAGTAAGATAAGTCTTGGGGTCAGTGGGCAGATTCACAGAGTCCAGCTGCCCCTCCCTTGCCATTCTTGGAGGAGTGTGTGTTGGCTTGATTATAGAATAAAGTGGTTTTCTTATGGAAGATGAGAGAAACTACTCCATTATGAGTTTCATGTGTTTTCTGTGCCTTGAAAGACAAAGTACTTTTTCTATGCAATCTTGAGAATAGGATTTTGAAAATTTCTGCTAAATCTTGATTACATCCTAATGGCCCACAGGAGTGAATTATTCTCTTACAGAATTGTACCAGAGGAGTAAATCTCACAAAAAGAAACCCTGGCTCAATGTCTCCTTCTTTTTAACATTTATTTGACTGAATGCGGAGAAAGTCTTCTTCTATTCTGACTTCACAGCTGATTCAAAACCTCAGGGTCTAAAAAACATATCTCTTTGATTGATTCAACACATGCCCTAAGGAAGGAATTGTACCAGTAAACACCTGCCACAATATGGTGAGCCCAGTCTGAAAATCAATTGTGTAAAATGCAGGGTCAGATTATTGCAAGATTATTGAAAGATGAATAAAAACCAATGTTTTGGGGCATTCTTTAAGGTTTCAGAGGACACAAAAGCAAAGATAGTGAAATATATCAGTTTGCAACTGCTCGTGTAACTGGCAAAGTTCCCCAGTGACAATAAAGACAGTTATTTCTTAACTGGCCTCCCATTCCCTACCATCCATGGTAAGAACTTGAGTCTGTGCTTGTCTGATGACGAAGATGGGTGGGGCACAAGGGCCAAACGCCAATGGTGATAGATCCAAATTCACCTACTCAACTTGGCATTTTACTGTACTACTTTAAAATTCATGAGGTACAATTAGAGATCGTCCTATAAGTCTCTGCATTTCCCAACTGTTGGCTATAAGCCTATTTAGTGTGTCATAAAGTACAGACTCAGAAGTCATGCAATGTGGACATCTGCCTACTCTTTTTCCCAGTTCTGGCCTATTTAATGGGCACACAAGTTCCCTCCCACTTGTCTCCAAAAAAAGAAAAGCTCTGCTATCATCAGTAAGATGCACATCCCCTCAATACCAGGTCTCGGTAAAGGTATAACCCTAACTCTTCTCTCTCCACCATACTTCTTGAAAGAGCCTGCAATCCTGCAGCCCCCCCCCCCCCCGACTTCCCATTCACTCAGTGGATGCCAAGTTCTGGCTCCCCCCTCCATCCACCCATTCTTGTAGCAGCCAGCAGAGCCTTCTGCACTGCCAAATTTAAAGAATGTTCCCCAAGCCTTATCCTTCCAGACCACTCTGTGACCCATGGCCTCATCCATGAGTCTCTTCCTACACAGCTGTCATCCCCTGGTTTCAAGACAGGGTCCCTTCCTGGTCTCCACTTGCCTTGCTGGCCATTCTTTCACAACTAGTCACCACGTCCTGGAGAGTATTAAGATCATACTATCCTTAAGTTCACCTGGATATGACCCTCCAGCAATATTCCCACTGCCCTGAACAACCTTTTCTTCTGTTCATCCCTTAAATGTCAGCTATTGTCCAGGACTCTGCTCTCCATCCCTGTCCCCATATAGTCTATTATCCTTTATAAACAGGAATCACATCAAGTCAGTCCTCTGCGCAAAACCTCCCATTGCTCCCATGACCTGTCCCTTTCTCATTACCTCTCTAATTTCATGTCCTCCTACTCCTCTCTTTATTCACCACTCTGCGTCAGTAACACCGGCTTTTTCTCTTTGCTCAAATGTATCAGTCATGCTCCTGCTTAGGGCCTTTGCAGTGAGTGACTGTTTCTTCTGCATGAAATGCTCTTCCTTCAGATAGCTCTTGGACTAACTTTTTACCTCCATTCAAGGCTTTTCCCAAAGTCATGTTCTCTCTGCGTTAAAACTGTAATCTTCTCCTGCCATCCAAGAAGGTGCTCCCATTCCTCTTTCCTCGGTACCAGAAGAGCAGGAATCTTGTCTGTTTTGTTCCCTGATGTATCACTAGGGTCTAGAACAGAACCTCCCACACAGTAGAAGCTCAATGAATATTTCAATGAATGATGAATGAATGAAATCTCCCTATATGACCTCATATACTCCTATGACTTTATTAATTTTACGAGGAACTGACATCCATGTCTCCAGTTGAGGCCTCACTGCCAAGCCCCAGACCTATATGTACCCATCTAGTCACTGAGCATCACCACTTGGACAGCTCCCAGGCTTCTCAAACTCAAAACGTCCAAAATAGAATTATTTTCTTCCACCTCTTTCATCAAGCTTCTTCCTCCTGCTCCTATGTTCTCTATCCCAGTAAATGGTGTTGCCCCACTTAGTGGCAAGCCAGAAACCTGAGAGTTATCCTGGACTCCTTTCACTCACTCACTCACTCACTCACTCACTCACATCTGCTCCATCACCTACCCCACCTACTTCTCTCACCTCATTTCATACAATTCCTCTTCATTGTCCTGCCACCACTGACTTCCATGCTTTCATACCTGCTCTTCCATCTTACTATTTCTTCCCGCTCTCAACATTCCTTACTCAACCCCAGGTCCAACATTTATCCCAAGTGTCACCTTCTTTCTAGCATTCCTCCGATAATGCCCAGTGCATACAGATCCCCAGCACATTAATAATGCACTTACTGCCTGACCGGTGGTGGCACAGTGGATAGAGCATTGACCCGGGATGCTGAGGTCCCAGGTTCGAAACCCCAGGGTCGCCGGCTTGATGAAGACTTACCAGCTTGAGCACAGTGTTGCTGGCTTATATGTGGGATCATAGTCATGATCCCATGGTCGCTGGCTTGAGCCCAAGGTTTCTGGCTTGAGCAAGGGGTCACTGGCCTAACTGAAGCCCCCCCCCCAGGGCCAAGGCATGTATGAACAACTAAAGTGCAACAACTACGAAGCAATCAATGAACAACTAAAGTGCTACAACTACGAGTTGATGCTTCTCATCTCTCTCCCTTTCTTCCTCTCCTTCAAATAATCATAATCATAATCATAATAAGTAATAATTCACTTAACCTATCCACCTCCATCTCTAGACTCTGAGGTGCTAAGGACAGAAAATATATCTGTGGCCCTGGCTGGTTGGCTCAGCGGTAGAGTGTCGGCCTGGCGTGCGGGGGACCCGGGTTCGATTCCCGGCCAGGGCACATAGGGGAAGCACCCATCTGCTTCTCCACTCCTCCCCTTCTCCTTCCTCTCTGTCTCTCTCTTCCCCTCCCTCAGCCAAGGCTCCATTGGAGCAAAGATGGTCCGGGCGCTGGGGATGGCTCCTTGGCCTCTGCCCCAGGCACTAGAGTGGCTCTGGTCGCGGCAGAGTGATGCCCCGGAGGGGCAGAGCATCGCCGCTGGTGGGCGTGCCGGGTGGATCCCGGTCGGGCACATGCGGGAGTCTGTCTGACTGTCTCTCCCCATTTCCAGCTTCAGAAAAATACAAAAAAGAAAAAGAAAAAAAGAAAATATATCTGATTGCATCCTGGTGTCTAATACAGTGTCTGCCACATATGAGGTATTTAAAACATATTTGACAAACAAATGGATCTGAGTAAACCAAATAACATTCCTGAGTTAAGTATATGATTTTAGTTTATGATAAAATATATGTATTTATAATCATTATAAAAATAATTCCAATCTTTCACAGTGCCTGGTAAGTGTTCAGTATATATTTTGCTGAATGAATGAATGCAGAAGAAACAGCCTCGACAGTGGCAAGGAGATATGAAAAGAGCATGAGATCAGTCAATGTGGATCATGCTGGGGCCCGGGAGCTCACCTGTAGTGGTGGGAGTGTAGCGGGATGGCAGGATACGAGGCAAAAAGGAAGAATGGGCAGAGAGATAAAGAGCTTTGAGTTTGGGCTCTACTCTGCAGGAAGTGGGGAGCCCTTTGTAGCATTAAGTCAGCAGAGTGATTGATTAGATGTGTTTGGCTTAGAAAGATGGCTCTGTGAGAAGAGCGAAGGATGAACTGGCAGGAGTCAGGTGGGATAGTGTGGGTAAAGGAGAAGATTGGCCTTTGGAAGATCAAATGGAAGGCAACTTTTGTAGCTTAAGGATCTAAACCGTACACATCTAGCTTTCTAATGGTAGCTGACTTTCTCCCAAAGGCTGAATTATGAATGGACATGGCTCCCAGAGCCCCTACACTGTCATGTTTGACCAGCTCATATGGATAGCTTAGGTTAAGGATTGCCTTTGTCTTTTGATGTAACTTATGACCAGTTTGATGAGGTTGTCATGAGCTAAAACAAAAACAAAAACTTTGAGCACATATAACACCCACAGTTCCATTTAAGTTACAGATGTTCTTTTAAAAGTTCCAGAAATCAGAAATACAGCAAAGAATGCTGGATATTTGCCCATCATCTCTCTGATCCGGAAATCAAGAATTGCATAATGGGAAAATCCAGGGTCACTTTAGGCAACCACCTATATTTATAAGATCCAAGGACCCTTCTTCTTTCTCTACCTTTTTGCTTTAGTCTAAGTGAAAAGAAGTTTAATTTTTTGAGTGCTGGTCAAAGTTTGATACAGTTGTGAAAACTGATTTAAACATCAAAAGATCCAGGACTTAAGATAGAGTGTTTTGAGATCCCCCAAAACAGTATGTCAAGGGGGACTTGGCTTGTGTTAGGGCAGTGCTAGCAAGCTGACCAACTGAACTGACGTGATCATTGGTGCTGGCTGGTCCATGGGTCACAGGCTTTTGACTTCCAGAAACTCTTCTATCAGATTGGTATTTCCAATGAATCCATAAAACAAATGGGCATTGTTTGTATGTGAGTTTCCCTTTCCAAACTAGCTTTGGGTGAGCTGGCAATTGGCTAGAAACCCTATTCCCAGGAATCACAACTGCCTCTTTCAATAATAATCCTGGGATGAGGAAAGTATATTTGTGTTTTGAGGTTTATTCTTTAAAATTCTCATACTATATGAGACTATGAAAACATGAGTTACTTAATTTTAATCATTTCAGGTAAAAAACTAGTAAGAATTTGAGTTGTCCCAGTGTTTGCTATTTTTGTTAATTTGTTTCAATATTCCCCCAACCTCCTCGCACCACAGCCAATGGACCTATAGAGGAGTCACCATGCTGAAGCCACTCGACCTGGTGCTGCTCGGCCAAGTCTATGAACATTGTCTCGTGATTCAAAACACTCAATGATTAACATGAGAAAATGTCTTTATTATTTACACTCCACTGGGGGAGAAACCGAGGTTAATGGCCTGGCCACAATAGCAGTTGGTGATTGATGGTCTAGCTGAGACTCGAAGTTATGCCTCGGACTTAAGAGGAATCCCCCCATTCCATGGGAACCATCTCTATTTTGAACTTGTCATTTGCCAAGTTGACACGGTATGCTATAAAAGCCTACTCCGAGGCTAGACTGCTTGCCTTCGGATCCCAGTTCCACCACTTACATTTATCTTTTTCAGATTAAAAAAAAAAAATTAGGATGACAGCAAAATTTTAAAAACATACACTTTTGATTCTGCTGAAAAGGGGGAGTGCTCCCTGTGACTTCCCAGTCTTTGCAGCTCCTGTTCCACTTGTCTGAGATCCTCTTTTCTCTGCTTTTATACCTAGCTCTCTCTCAGATTTCAGTTTGGACTTAATTTCCTCCGGGAAGCTTCCTTGGCCTTTCAAGTAGGAATTAGAATCCCTTCTTTATGTTCCCATTGCAGCGTTTACCAATCCAGCAGTTACCACCCTGTCTCCTGTTCCAGCCTGTGTCCTTCCTGAGACTGCAGGCTGAGAGCCCAGCTTGGTTTTGGATCTCAAGCATCTAATAGTAGCACATAGTAGGTGCTTGAATATTTGGGAAACAAATAAATGGATGGGTTCATGAATGGGCATTCAGCGAGAAAAAGTAGGAAAAAGGAGTCCAGGATATTTTCCTAGGGATCCCGGCCCCCAGTGGCACCTGACCTCAATCATGGGACACAGTGCGTGGTATTCCTTCACCCGCAGGAGGAAGGAGTTCCCACAACCCCAAGACTCTAGAGCTCCCTTGCTAGCCCCTGCCTTCTGCAAGAAGACCCCGGAACACAGCCAAAGCGGCCAAGCAACAGCTGTTCCAATCTTCGGGTTAGAGCGCGCGCTGCGAGTCTGTCTGCTGGGCGCAAAGAAGGTGCGCGCTGCGAATGTCCAAATTTCTCCGCGGTCAATAGCCTCCCATGGTCTGGAGCTGAGGGTAGACGTTCCATGTCTGGGAGAAGCCGGCGGGGCAGGTACAGGCCCCGTAATCCCGCCAACTCCCACATCCACCACCTCCCGACCGACCGCTGCGCCCCCTTCCTGGGACGTGCACTGGGCCTGGGCCGCCAGGGCGGGGAAGGGTCGGGCTCGGGGCGGGGAGAAGCCTTTATATAGTCTCAAGGAGGGGCGTGGGAGTTGCCGCCAGCTGCCTGGACGCCGGGAGGCGAAAGGCTGCCCTCGCTGCCTTGCGTCCCTTCCACGGTTCCCGAGGTCCCCACAGTCTCCCTGCGTTCCGGGACATCTGCGCTGCGCTCGCGGTCGTGCGCTCTGTCCGCTCAGTGCGCGAAACGAGGAAACTGGTCCAGGGCTTGGGAAACGCAGGGCTGGGGTACGCGTGGAAGTTTTCCTTAGGTAAGTCCTGGAGCTGAAGTCCGCTGGCACCACAAACGCCAGGTTTGCAAGTAATCAGTAGACGCGGGAGAGGGACGGGCCAGATAGAGGGGACTGTGTGAGGACAGCGTTGAAGGAAAGGAATGAATTTCAGAAGCTCGAAATCGACTCCTGCACTTGCCCTCCCCAGGCTGTTAGCTGCCCTCACCCCATCCATTTTTCTTTTAGTTTTCTGTGTTCCCTCTGTTGGAGAACCTACAGCACACCCTGTCACTCTCTGGCCCTGGCGCCATGTCCCCCACCGCCCACTCCAGTGCCTGGAAAACTGAGAGCAGCCTTACCCAGCAGTGTGTCTCCAAGCCCGGCACAGGCACTGAGGTTTGACAGGCCCTCAGTGCTGTGCTGCGAACAGATGAATGAAGTTAACCAGCCTGGGTCTGGAGAAGTCATTCCCAAGCCTGTACGGACCCAGCATGTACTTTTTGCTCCTGCACCTCACCCAAATTTAGTCACAATGTTTGGGGTTTTATTGTTGTTCGGGAGTAGGGGAGAAGACAGGAAAAATGCGTCCTTTTATGAATGTCCAGTAACATTCTGCAGTAAGTGGAACCCCAACTACCTGGCTCTGGTATCAATTGTGCAAATAATTTTGATGAGGGGAGGAGACAGGCTGGAAGAGGGAGAAATAATGAAACTAGGAAGTGACTTCTTCTGTGTCCTTTTGTGATAAAGAGTTCTCATTTCTTTTCTTACAAGTCCACTCTTTGGGGATATTTAGAGATCATCTTTGCCTGGGGGGGCAGTTTAAATAGGGGGGGTTGGTGATTAATTAGAAATATCTGAGATATTGGTTAATATCATAAGGCTTGAGATAGAAAGGACCTTAGAAGTCTTTTGTCAAGAATTTCTATAGTTACAGAAGTAGCGGTCACATTGCTGTTTTAAAGACAGATCTATTTGATGTATTTTTTAATATAAAAATTTCAAGGATACCATTTTGAAGTTACACTGTTTGACTTAGTGTTTAGTGTCCTCATAGATGGCATCGCCTATATAAAAGTGCTGAGGTGTCTAAAGAAAGTGTATTAAAATACGCGTCCTTAAAAGGTGGGGGTTTTTTCTTACAAAAGGAGTTTTGACTTCCTCCCTGACTCTCATTTTATTCCAACATATTATAAGTGCAGAGGAGGACCTGAAAAGAAACAGTATCTTCCGCTCAAAAGGACATGCGAAGTCAAATTTTATGACATACTGAAAAACGTATGCTAAGCACTTATTGGAGAAGCATTACCTTAGCTTTTTATTTTATTTTTTTTTTAAGATTTTATTTATTCATTATAGAGAGGGGGGAGAGAGAGAGAAGGGGGGAGGAGCAGAGAGCATCAACTCCCATATGTGCCTTGACCAGGCAAGCCCAGGGTTTTGAACCGGCAACCTCAGCGTTTCCAGGTTGACGCCCCATCCACTGCGCCACCACAGGTCAGGCACCTTAGCTTTTTTTTAAATAACAAAAACCTTTAATTATACTAAATCTTCTTGTGAGACAATTCTCAAAAAAGACATTGTCAAACATAATGTACTTGCCATTCCCACTTTTCCCATTCCCTTCAGATGGCCTGAATTTCAGAAATTTTAAAATAGTTGGAATGCTTATAAAGCAAAGATTTATGTATTCATTTGCATAGACAGTGTCGAGAGCAGCTAATTGAGTCACCAAATGAAGGTCAGGTTACAAGAATTGTGATAAAAGGTGTTGCGTTATTTATTCATCTATATGCACAGTATACTACATAGTCCCGCTAATATTTAAAATGATTGAAAGGAATCTTCCCTGTCAGTACATGTCCCCTACCTCTGGGATTTCTCAGAAGTATGCAATTGCTAGCTGCCTCGGCACACAGATTAAAATGATCCAGGCTGGAAAGGATGTCTTTGCAACTGAAGATCGCAGACTACCACAATCCCAAGAAATAAAGAGCCAAGACTAGCTTTTCTAGACTTCTACTTTTATGAGTATCATGAATATGTGATCAAATGTTGACAGAATCTTTTTTCTGCCTTCCTGACCTGTCTGTTGTTGTCACTGTCATTTAAGATAAGAAGTGGTTTAACTTTGTTCTGGAACCTTAACCCCTCGGAGCCTTTTCTCATCAGTCATGTAGAGCAGTAATACCCATGCACCTCACAGGGATATGTGAGAAAGAATCAAAAGATCCCTATAAAATGCCAGACAGAAGTGCTCGATAAATGAGGGTAAGGATGGTGATGCTGGTAAATTTTAAGCCTCAAGGCAAATAGAAGCGTTCCCAAAATTCAGTTAATGTTGAGCCTGATTTTTATTCTATGTTTTGACTTCACTGAGATACCCTGTTTCCATGGAGTATAACACATGATTAACAATAATGCATGGCTCGCCAACCATTGTAATCTCTCTGTTGCCCTGAAAGTGTTCCAGTTTGTAGAGCTCGTTTAAGGAAAGACATACCCCTCAGGCATGCTGCTGTCCTGGGAGCTGTGGCTATTCTGATTTTGCTACGTGTTTTTTCCATATTTTATGCTTTGCTGTTCAGTACAACTTTTCCCAGAGAAGTCAAAAGTGCACTCAGTGTTTTTTAGTTTCTTTGGATACTGGTTTTGTGATAACAAAAGTGTCTTTCTACTTTCAGCAAGAAGGTATTATATTTGATTTTCAGAATTTTAAAATAAGGCCCCCAAAGTAACATTAAATTCTTCAAGGAAATAGAGAGTTAAAAGCTTAAAAAAAGAGACTCCTCCCAAAAGGTCAAACGTTTTAAATGAAGAAATAATCATTAGAGAGGCTTGGTCTCACTCCCTCTTCTCATTCTTCACCCTCCTTCCAAACTTGTCTGCTCTTGGGGTGACCCCAAGGCCCTGGCAGGGAATTTGGAAGAGATTTCCTTGAATAAAAATAGATACTCTTTGGCTAACATATACCATGTGCACAAGAAAAGATCTTTAGTCTCTCATATCCCTCACACTTTCCATAGGACCTGGCACTTAGTAGGTACTCAATAAAAATTTGATAAATGAATGACTTAAGATTTCAAAAGTTTGGCCAAACTAGGCTTCTCATGTAAAACTGGAGCAGTTGCACTAAGAAAATCCACTAACATGCAAAGTCTCAGGATGACAAAGGAGGTCATATCACCTCTACAGTCTCAGCTTCTGACTTTCCCTTTTACTAAAGCGAGAAACAGCCAATCTGCTATTACTGAATCTATTCTTATTTATTTACGTTTGTTTGCTTGTTTGTTCTAGAGAGAGAGGGAAAGAGGGGGGAGAAATGGGAAGCATACCTTGTGGTAGTTGCTTCCTATATGTGTCTTGACCAGGCAAACCCAGGGTTTCGAACTGGCAACCTCAGTGTTCCAGGTCAATGCTTTATCCACTATGCTACCACAGGTCAGTTAATTATTTTTTAAATAAATAAATTTATTTATTTATCTATATATCTATCTATTTATTATTTTAGAGATAGAGAGCCCTCCCTGAATCTAAATCTTACCTAATGAGTTGTCTTGACTGAGATAACCTGAAAAGCTAATAGTTTTTATAGTTCCAAACAAAAAGTCCAAGGAAATTTACTGATTTAATTTTGCCACAAATAGAAAGTTTTCCCCCAAATGCTCTAACGATAGAGGGGATATGACTATAAACTTCAATATTTCCCTCAAGTCCCAAAGGTATATTAAATATATATTTAACCATTCTTTAACCATGTACAGTTAAGGATTGGGTATTGATTTGACTCTAAAGTGTTTCTGTCGTGCTCTAAGTACTGTATCCTAGACATCAGAGGGGAAAGATGTTGCCAGAGTTAATTGGCAAAGGCACTTGTGTTGGCTTGAAAAACCATAATCTAATCACTTAACAAGTCCTTTAAAAACAACTTGATTAATGTTTGGAAAGAAATTCTGACTGAAAATCTCCAGTACACGAGTCCAAATACAATAAAACTTTGAAGATCACGAGCAAGTTATAGTCATTTTTGGCAATCATTGTTTGGTGGACAGAAACCCCACAGTGCTAACTGGCACGAGTGCCATCCTTGGTACCCTGACCTCACCATAACCAGCATGCGTAGCTAACTCTGTGATCACATTGACTTCCACATTTCTCCAGGACAGCGAAAATCAATAATACTAAGAAGATGACTTTATACACTGTAACAGATTTTTCTAATGTCTCTCTGCTGGTTAGCAGGTGATGTCAGAGCCCCGCCTACATTCCCTCTGAATTCACTGTTTTGGTGCATGCTGGAAGTTTCTTATTCCAAGCACCTGTGAAGGTCTGAGGACTTCCTCCAGCCTGGGAAGTGTGCCTGACTCATGTGAATTGGGCCTGGGAATGAACACCTCTGCGGGCAGCCCTCACCCACTAACTGGTGAGAGTTGGTGAAAAACAGCCCAGCTTTCTCACAGTTTGAGGAAGCTAACTCGTGGTATGATCTTCCAGAGGAGCCCAGGGTAATGAGCTCCAGCTGCCCAGAACGGTAAGAATTCCACAGGCCTCCTTCCCTCCCTGTCTCACTTCCCTGCTCCTCTACCAGTGCTCCCAGAGACCACCTCCTAGAGAAACCAATTGCAAATCTTTGACCAGAGTCTGCTCTGGGGGAAACCCAGCGTACTATAAGTTTGTTAGCTGTGTCAGTAAATGCAGAGGTTTTGCTGTAAGTATATGGAAGATTCCATTCTAGCCGTAAGTTGAATCAAGAATGGATTCAGTTGTTTTGCACTCCAGAGAACAGAATGTTGTCCTTAGTTATGCTGTTTCACTTGCAACTGGGTCGGTTAGTTTGTTGGTCATGACCTGATCCTGAATTCCCATCAGCTCTTTGAGAACTATGTCATGGGGACTTGGAGAGATATATCAGTGAGGACTCAGGGTGATCCCAGAACAGTGAGGGCTTGCTGTGACCCCATCATTAGAGAAAGAGCACAGTCTGCTTGTGATGAAAAGTGGCTTAAATCAATGCCCTGTAGAGATGGAACTGGCCTCTCTGTAATTTCTAATGTGTGTTCCCACCTTCTCTATGGGTTCCGACACCATTGACATACTGTATTAGGGTTCTCCAGGGAAACAGAACCATAGCATCTACAGGGAAATATATAAGAGGAAATTTATTGTAGAAATCGGCTTCCATGATCATGGAGACCAGGAGTCCTGTGATCTGCCATTTGCAAACCAGAGAACCAGAAACACCAGTGTTGTAATTCAGTCCGAATCGGCAGGCCTGAAAGCTGAGTGCCAAGGTCCAAGGGCAGGGATAAGTGGATAACCCAGCTCACGCAAAAAAGCCAATTCTCCATCCTTCCTCTGCTTTTTTTTTTTTCCAGTCAGGCCCTCCATGGATTAGCTGGTGCCCACTGGCACTGGTGAAGGTGATCTTTACTCGCCCTATCTATTCAAATATGAATATCTTCCTAAACACCCTCCTGGGCATACCAGAAATAATGTGTTACCATCTCTTAGCTCAGTCAAGTTGACACATAAAATTAACCATCTCATTTATCAATTACTTTCTAGTTCACCCCCACCTGCAGGCCAGACCTCTCCTCAGAACCCACAAGGCACTTGAACATCGTCCAACACAAACCCACCAAGGCATTATCTATCCTCCGTACAAACCTTTCCCTCTTCCTGAGAAGGGCACCGCTCAATGGCCCCACTAGAAAACTCCAAAGTAGCCTTGAAGCCATGTCCTTCTCCCCAGCCCTCATCAACAGTCCCCGCTAATCAATCTCCAAGTCATAACAAGTTTATTCCCTAACAATCTGTACAAACTTCTCTCCCTTCTCCCTCTCACCTCTGCCCCTAGCTCCCTACCCCGTCCTTCCTTTCATCAGACAGCTCTGTTTCCCAGCACACCTCCCTGCCTCTGGTCTTGCTCCTCCCCCAGCACTCTCCATAGCTCAGCCTTAGTGAGCCCCCTAAGACCTGTTCTTTCCTTGACTTAAGATGCTTCAATGCCTTTGGGTAATGTTCAGAATCCTCCCTGTGGTTGAAAATCCTCCTACTGCCAACTAGATGGTGGTGCAATGGACAGAGCATCAGCCTGGAACATTGAGGATCCAGGTTTGAAACCCCGAGGTCACCAGCTTGAGCATGGGATCATAGACATGACCCCATGGTTGCTGGCTTGAGCCCAAAGGTCGCTGGCTTGAGCCCAAGGTCACTGGCTTAACCAAGGGGTATTTGGCTCAGCTGGAGCCCCCTGGTCAAGGCACATATGAGAAAGCAATCAGTGAACAACTAAGGTGCCGCAACAAAGAATTGATGCTTCTCATCTCTCTCTCTTCCTGTCTGTTCCTCTCTCTCTCAAAAAAAAATAAAAAATAAAAAAAGCCATCCAAGTTTTATCTACCTCTTCTGCCTCAGGCTTTCCTGTTTCTTTGTCACCACTCCCAATCCTCCAGTGTTTTCTTCTTTATTTTTTTAAGAGCACTTGTTCTCTCCTTCTTCCTTTCATTTGCATTTGTAATTTCCTCTACCTAGTACAGTATTCTCTCACGTCTAAAATCTGGCTAACTCTTTATCTCCCACTAGGGCTTAGCTGCTCTGTCCATTCTTTGGGCAAGCATTATCAAGGTGCCCTGCCCTGGGTCCCTGCAGTCCCCTGGGCTGCCCTGGGTGCCTGCGATCCCCTGGGCTGCCCGGGGTCCCTGCGATCCCCTGGGCCGCCCTGGGTGCCTGCGATCCCCTGGGCCGCCCTGCATCCCTGCAGTCCCCTGGGCTGCCCTGCGTCCCTGCGATCCCCTGGGCTGCCCTGCGTCCCTGCAATCCCCTGGGCTGCCCTGGGTGCCTGCGATCCCTTGGGCCGCCCTGCATCCCTGCGATCCCCTGGGCTGCCCTGGGTGCCTGCGATCCCTTGGGCCGCCCTGCATCCCTGCGATCCCCTGGGCTGCCCTGGGTGCCTGCGATCCCTTGGGCCGCCCTGCATCCCTGCGATCCCCTGGGCTGCCCTGCGTCCCTGCAATCCCCTGGGCTGCCCTGGGTCCCTGCGATCCCCTGGGCTGCCCTGCGTCCCTGCAATCCCCTGGGCCGCCCTGCATCCCTGCAGTCCCCTGGGCTGCCCTGCGTCCCTGTGATCCCCTGGGCTGCCCGGGGTGCCTGTGATCCCCTGGGCTGCCCTGGGTGCCTGCGATCCCCTGGGTGCCTGCGATCCCCTGGGCTGCCCGGGGTCCCTGCGATCCCCTGGGCTGCCCGGGGTGCCTGCGGTCCCTTGGGCTGCCCTGGGTGCCTGCGGTCCCCTGGGCTGCCCTGCATCCCTGCAGTCCCCTGGGCTGCCCGGGGTGCCTGCGGTCCCCTGGGCCGCCCTGCATCCCTGCGATCCCCTGGGCTGCCCGGGGTGCCTGCGGTCCCCTGGACTGCCCTGGGTGCCTGCGGTCCCCTGGGCTGCCCTGCATCCCTGTGATCCCCTGGGCTGCCTGGGGTGCCTGCGATCCCTTGGGCCGCCCTGCATCCCTGCGGTCCCCTGGGCTGCCCGGGGTGCCTGCGATCCCTTGGGCCGCCCTGCATCCCTGCAGTCCCCTGGGCTGCCCTGGGTGCCTGCGATCCCCTGGGCTGCCCTGCGTCCCTGAGATCCCCTGGGCTGCCCTGGGTGCCTGCAATCCCCTGGGCTGCCCTGCGTCCCTGCGGTCCCCTGGGCTGCCCTTGTCACGTCGCGCGCCTGCTCAACTGTGACTCCTTTGTCTTTGATGTTCACCAGGCTGTCTTCAGGGCTGGCCCCTTAGCAGCTGTTCAACACATGTCTGTCATATAAATAAATGAGTCAAAATCAGGTTCCTTACTAGCTGATGACCATGGGCAAGTCACATAAGTCCTCTGAGCTTCAGTTTTTTCATTTAGAGTAGAAACCATATCCAAGCACAGGACGATTGAGAGGATTTGATGAAATTATGGATTTTCTTAGTTCCGAGCACAGAGTTGGCGCTCGATAAATGACAGTTCCTATGGATTCAGGAAGGTAACTACTATGTGTTGTTTTGAGATAATAAAGCCACATTCCAGTATGTGTAAGTTAAATGGACACTTCGATAGAGGGGCTTCAGGTGGAACCCAGAAGAAGGAAACTTGTCATCCAAAAGCATTCTGCTTTTCTGATGTCCTTTTAAACCGTGCATGGAACGTGCTTTTGGAAGTGTCAGCGACCTAATGACATCTATTGGCACCTAATTCCCTCACAAGGTTTCTTCCAAACAACCCTCCTTCTTTCCAAGCTTCAACATCTGCATTCCCTGGCTCAGCGCCACAATGCCGTTTCTAAACTGAGGCGCTTTTTTCCAGGAGTTTTGCCGTCGGAAATTATTCCCCCCTGCCATTTCTCCTTGACTTCCCCCCTCCTCCCGGATTATGGCTGTCACCCTAAAACAGCAGCATTAGCACCTAATAATTGGACCCCCAGGGACCTGTTATGAAAATGCTCACCATCCCTGACACACATCTGTCGGTGATTTAACTGGGTACAGGCAAACACTAAAAAGACTTGCATGGGTCAATGATTAAGGCAAGGGACATTTAAAATTTTAGTAGTGGGGAGTGAGTTAAGTACAGAATTGAGGTAGATATTAAGATATTAGCACCTCAGAGGACAATCTGACACTTTCAAGACTTTTAGGTATTATTTGGTAAATTACTATACTGCTTTGTTGTACTTTACCTAAGTCTATAGCAATCCAGTTGTCAAGCTTATGGAGCCGGGGTGCCCTGCCCCACTTCAGCACACACAGTTTGTAAGCCCCTTCTGTCTCTATATACCCCAACAGTTTGGGCACACATAGTCATTTATAATTAACAGTCATTATGTATACAAAGAAAAAAATAAATTAGTTGACATAGTTGATGGTGTTGTTTATGTTAGAGACCCATCTCATTAATCCATAAAAATGTATTCCTAGATGCAAAATATTTTACATAGATTCCTGTTTTTTTTTTTTCCCCCCAAAGCTTGAGGGTTTTATTTGTGTGTTCATTTGTTTTAGTTCTCAGTGCTTCGTCATTCCTTTCAACTTTTTCATGGAGAATGTTGCAGTGAGGCACAGATGTTCCAGTGTCACCTCCATCTACAGCTGTAGGTGTTATTGATTTGGACGATGCCCTGGACTCTGAGAGAGAGATTGTGATTACATACATGGCATGTTGAGAAGGAGACGTGTGCTCTGCATGCACGTCTGTAGCTCCGGCCAGTTAGCAAGAGGTGACTGGTCTAGAACCACCCCAGTAGAAGGAGACGGCTGACTCCAGGTTTCTTCACATGGTCGGTCTTTGAATACTCTAACCCAGGGATTTATGTCAGTTAACCGAGAATTTACTTAGGGCTTTGTATGAATTATCACACTTAATCCCCCTAACAACCCCATGAGGAAAGTACCATCATTATTCTCCTTCCCACATACGAGGGTCTGAGTTTCAAGGTGTATCAGTTGTTGGCCAGTGGAGCGATTTGAATTCAGGAAGTAGTAAAGTCCAGGCCTTGACCCTGCTTCTTGTCTGTTCTGCTGGGTGAGCTGGAAGAGGTACGCTTTGAAAGGTTAGAAGCTTGGGATGATAACACTCCACTTAGATCCCCACATGGTTGGAATAATAGCCCAGAAGTAATAAATTTCATTTTAAAAAGAAATTTTGATCCTCTCTCTATACACACACACACACACACACACATACATATGCACACACACTTTTTTCATGAAGGGAAGAAAGGGAGAGTGCTGAACTCAACATGAACATAAAGTCCCCAAGTGGAGATGTTTGGGTAGCTACAAAACCCAGTATCTGGATGTCTATCACTGAAATTGACTATGATTAATATTTTCAAAAGTCCCTTCTCATTTTGCTGTTTGACTTTTCATAGAATCCCAGAAATTCAGAGCAAAAAGTGGGTCTTACAAATCCTTTCAAGTAATTTTTGTGAATAACAGTGATTGATCCTTCCCCCACCCTTCTCCACAATTAAAATCATTTGATGACTTCCCATTGATCTTGGGAAAAAAGACTGAAATTATTAATAGATCCTGCAAAGCCATGTATGGCCTGACCACTTCTTTTCCACCCTCATTGAGTGCCATGTTCCCTTTCACTGTGTTCTATTCATACTAGACTTCCTTTGGTTCCTTGACCACTTAGTTAACTTTCCTGCCACAGGACCTTTACACTACCTTTCCTCTGTCCTGGAACACCACACTCCTCTTGGCCTGGTGGATTCTCAACATTCCTTCAGACACTACTTTAAATAGCAGGCCCTTAAGGAAGCCTTTCCTGACCCTCTGAGTTAATCAATTTTTCCTTGTTATATATCATCTCAGTATATAATAATTCAAAAATACTTATTAAGCACCTTTTTAGGTTTAAGCCTTATTTTAGATGCTGGAAAACAAGATAGACAAAGTCTCACCTCCAGAGAGGATATAAACACTAGAGAAGTTAACAGATAACTTCCAGGTGGTATTAAATGCTAGGAGAACAATAGTTATTTAAGGGGTTAGTAACTGACTATAAGGAAGTGAGAGGCTGTTTTAGATAGGGTGATCAGAAAGGCTTCTCCGAGGAGGAGGTGACATTTGAGCAGAGACCCATGTGAATATGGGAGCAAAATGAAGCTACCTAGGGAGAAAAGACATTTTCAGGCAGGAAAAACTTTGACTTCTTTCTGAGAAGCTGCTGGTTTTATGTCCAGCTATATCTGAAGCCCACTCCAGGGTCCTGCTCCCTTGGTCTGTTTTCATGAGAAGCCTCTTTCTGAGTCAATTTTGGCTACTCAGACAAGCTCACTGCCAGCCATGATCTGGGCACCCAGGTCCACTGGGCCCTTGGACCACAGCTTTTTGCATGAGGAACTTTAGTTGGAGATTCCTAGAGACATTTCCATGTTCAAGCAAAGCAGGAGGTCAATATGGCTAGAGTAGAAGGACTGAGAGAGAGGGAGAGAGAGAGAGAGAGAGAGAGAGAGAGAGAGAGAAAGATGAGATCACAAATCATAGGGTATGTATGGTCCATATCATATAGAGCAGTGGTGGTCAACCTGGTCCCTACCGCCCACTAGTGGGCGTTTCAGCTTTCATGGTGGGCGTAACAGAGCAACCAAAGTATAAATAAAAAGATAGATTTAACTATAGTAAGTTGTTTTATAAAGATTTATTCTGCCAAACTTAGCAAAAATTCGACATAAAGTACTTAGTAAGTAATTATTATTATATGCTTTAACTTGTTGTAACTCCACTTTATAAATTTATTAAGTAAAGTTACTTCCCTACTTTATAAATCACCATTACTGAGGAACCGGCGGGCAGTTAGAAAATTTTACTACTAGCAGAGATACAAAAGTGGGTGATAGGTATAACAAGGTTGACTACCCCTGGTATTGAGCCTTATAGTCCATGCTTATGGTATTGGAATTTCATCTAAGCCTGATGAAAAGTCATCAGAAATTTTGAACATGGGGATATTGACCTAATGTATGGCTTTCACAGATCACTCTGACTAGTGCTTAAAGGCTATATGGAGAGGGGCAGGAATCAAAGCATGGAGATCTCTTGATACAGGAATCCAGGCAAGAAGCAATGGTGGCAGGGACACGGGTGGCCGGTAGTGAGAAGTGGTTAGATTTGAAATGTATGTTGAAGGTGCTATTGACCAGACTTACTGATGGATTGGCTGGCTGTGGGGTCTTAAGAGAAACCTCTTCTTTACACTATGTAACACAGTTGTAACTTTACATTTATTGATGCAATTTTTCCAAAAAAATACGTAGCTTCCCCAATGGACTATAAGATCCATAAAGACCAAGACCATGTCTGGTTTTACTTTTCATTGCCTGCCTGCTGCCCAACGTAGTATTCAGAACAAAGAAATGAGCAGATGTTTAAGTATGCTGAAATCACCTTACTTTACAGATGAGGAAAATGAGTGATTGAGAGTTTAAGCTAAAGGACTGGCCTAAGCCCTTTCAGCTCCAATGAGAACCCAGGTCTCTACACTCCTCATTCAGGCTACTTTCCCTGTGACAGTAGAGCCCCTTCCAAATACTATGCTGTTTTATTTGGGAAGGGGGGATTACCAAGATGTACTTTAAATATTCCTAACGTGTGACTCACTGTTTGGTGAGGCACCACGAATGGCAGCAAGCATTACTCTAATCACCTACTGGGACACCTTGAGTCTGTGACATTTCCTCTTTGACCTTGTTTCCTTCTCCAGTAAAATTGTTGATCTCACCTCACTGTCGGTGAGGAGGTCAGCCTGAGCCATCTGACTTGTGTTCTGGTTTGAAAGACAGCTTAAGACGAGAGCAGCTGGTGTGTTTAATCTTCATATAAGAAGTTAGCCATTCAAAAAATTCACTTCCCAAGGGCATTTGGAGGGAAGTTGAGGCAAGCTGTGATTAAGAGAGAAAAAAGAATAGAATGCAACTAAGACTTCCCTGGTTCCCTTGAAGGGAAAGGAAGCCTGAAATGTAACTTTCTCAAATGATGATCACATCCTTAGACCTCTGCCTTTCTAATTAAATTCCCAATTTATTTATATGGCTATTTCACTTAATGAACAGCTGGCAAAATTGGAGCCTTGCTTTACAGAAGGTTACCAGAGGGCTTCAGTGTTTCTGTGTGATTGAATACTGTTTAACCCTGAAATACAAAAGGAGGAAATTAAATCCAACCTAGCTGCTCATCACCCAGGGCCTTCCAGGCTGCACCCTCCCTGACCTGCTTAGGAATCGGTTCTGGGCTTTCCCATCACGTGACCTCCACGGCCCCCTTTCCTCTTTCCATGACCCCCTTTTAGAAGCAGTACCCAGTGTTCTGTATACCTTTCTTAGGCCCTGAGACCCCGTCTCCATCCTCCTGAGGCTTCCAGTCTAGTAGAGGGAACAGACATCTAATGAGATAAACACACCAATGATAATTTAATCACAAATTTGAGATGAGCTATGGAGGAAAATAATAAGGTGCCATGAGAGAAAAAAATCACAAAAAGGCGATCTAATTGGTGAGGATAGGAGAGGAACTTGTCGAGAAGAGGCATTGCAGTGAAGACCTGAGCAATGGGAGGGGGCAGAGAAGTGGCCAGAGAGGGTGGACACAGACAGGGGCAAGGGCAGGGCCCTCACTCTTTGATGTGCACACAAATCCTCTGGGGACGGTGTCTCCCTGCAGGCTGATTCACTAGGGCTGGGATTCCGCATTTCCAACAGGCTCCCAGAGGCACGAAGCCCTAATCATACTCTAAGTAGCGATGGTAAAGCTTCCCTGGAAAGAACCAGATATACATTTTAGGCTTTTCAGTCACACTGTCTCTGCTGCAACTATTCCACTGTGCCGTTGTAGTAAAAAAGCAGTCCTAGGTAGCATGTAAATATCCAGCTGTGGCTGTGTTCCCATAAAAGTGTATTCTATAAAAAGGCGAATCAGATTCGGCTCCCAGGTGGTGGTTGGCTGACCCCTGCTATAGGATCAGGTGGAATCAGTTCTCAACCTTAGCTGCACATTAGAGTCACCTGAGTTTCAAAACAATAGCCATCAGGTTCCTACTCCAGGTAGATAAAATCTGGATCTCTGTGAATGGGGCTGAGGCTTTGGTGGAATTTAAGAGCCCCCCCCCCCCAAGTGATGTGAAGGTGCAGCCTGGGCCAAGCCATTGTGTGTTTGGACCTTATTTGATAGTCTCGTATTCTCTTAGCCCCAGGAGATAGGTAGAGCAAAAATGACTCCATCTTTCTTTAATTCTGAAATACCATCAGTTGCCCAATAGCTTTCAAGGAAGGAGGAAAAAACAGCAGGAACCGTACAGATCTATAGTAACACCCATCCTGCTTTTATGAATGTTAACATGGGGGAAGTGTGAGTTTTAAATCCAGGAAATATGGTCTTTGCATTCCTGCTTCACCAATGAGGGGAAATGAAGCACAGATCTACAGTGTGTCCGTAAAGTCATGGTGCACTTTTGACCAGTCACAGGGAAGCAACAAGAGATGATAGAAATGTGAAATCTGCACCAAATAAAAGGAAAACTCTCCCAGTTTCATACCTATTCAGTGCAGTTTGATGTGGGCTCACACACAGATTTTTAGGGCTCCTTAGGTAGCTATCCCATATAGCCTCTACAGATTTGTCACTGACTGATGGCCTACCGGAACGGGGTTTCTCCACCAAACTGCCGGTTTCCTTCAACTGCTTATCCCACCGAGTAATGTTATTCCTATGTGGTGGCACTTCGTTATAAATGCACCAATATTCACGTTGCACTTTGGTCATGTTTCAAATTTAGTGAGCCACAGAACACACTGAACTTTCCTCTGTACTGTCCACATCTCTACTGGCATGGCCATGGGCTGCTCCGCTGTATACACGGTGTTATATCATCATCTGCACATGCACACATTCTGCCACATCATCCTACAGAAACTAGGAGAGTTTTTCTTTTATTTGGTGTAGATTTCACATTTCTATCATCTTTTGTTGCTTTCCTGTGACCGGTCAAAAGTGCACCATGACTTTACGGACACACTGTATTATACAGATTGTACGATGATGCACCAAGGAAACAGAGGCAGAATGCGATGACTTAGCTCTCTGAACTGCTTGTGGTTCAGAAGTGTGTAAACACCTCCTCCCCTGGGCTTCTGCAGGCACATGCTGGTCATCCCATCTTGGACACACGTCACTTCCTCCTTAGAATCCCGTCTTCTAATTCCTGCTTCTCCTTCTGGGCTCAGTTTAGCCATTAACTTCTGGGTGTCCTCCCTGGTGCCACATCCCGGGGAGGGGCCCCTGCCCTCAGTGAAGTCCCCCATCGAACCTCATCTCTTCCTGGTCACAGACTAATCCTTCAGGCCCTGGGGCAGTCATGAGGGCAAGGACCTTGGCTGCTTGTCATCTTCTCTCTGTCACCTAGCATGATATTCTGATAGCTAATATACGAATTTTCTGGTCTTCATCCAGGGCTCCTGGCTCACAGCTCCCAAAACTCTTGGAATTTCCTAAGCAATAAGAGCAATGGGAGAATACTTTCAGTTCCTGAAAGAGCTTCAGGGTCATAAAGGTGAAATGGTGTCTTGTTAATCACAATGAGCCCCTTTCCATCTCACCTGGGTTTATGTTAATGATTGACTTTTCAAAACACTTAAGGATGGGGGCTGGTTGCCAAGGAAACCAACCCTTTATACAGGGTTTGAACTTTCAGTCCCACCCCCTGATTTCCAGGGAGGGAAAAGGCTGGAGGTTGTCCCAGTCTCCTGTGGCCAGCGATTTAATCAATCATGCCTGTGTAATGAAGCCTCCATAACACCCCCAGAGGCCCGGGTTTGGAGAGCTTCCGGGTTGGTGAATGCTTGAGGTCCCTGAGTGTGGCAGCTTGGAGAGGGCGTGGGAACTCCGTGTCCTTTCCCCACCCCTTGCCCAGGGCACCTCTTCCACCTGGCTGTTCCTGACTTGTATCCTTTATAATAAGCCAGGAACATAGTAAGTAAAATGTGTCTCTGAGTTCTGTGAGCCACTGCGGCAAACTAATTGAATCTGAGGAGAGGGTTGTGGGAACTTACAGCCTGTAGGTTAGAAGCACAGGTGACAACCTGGACTTGTTGTGAGTGGCATCTGAAGTGAGGGGAGAGTGAGAGTCTTGTGTGGCGGAGCCCTTGCCCTGTGGGATTTGATGCTGTCACCAGGCAGTGTGTCAAGACTGTGTTGGATATGGGACATCTAGCTGATGTTAAGAGAATTTTTTGGAAGTGTGGCAACTACCCCCCCACCACACACACACACACACACATATACATACATCGGAATTGGTGACCAGACCCACTACACTACACCTGCTATATAGCAAGGGCTCAGGAATATTTGTGAAATGTATGTATAAAGCATAGCAGTCAGGAATATTTGTGAAACTGCTTACTGTTATTTATAGCAGAGCGAGGACTCTTACAGTGTGGTCCCCAGGCCTGTCCCACTAGCGTCACCTGGGAGGTTGTTAGTAATGCAAATCTTTATGTAATGCTGGTGGCCGAGGCCAGGCAGGTCCACACTGGACTCAGGCAGACGGTAGAGAAACTGCGGAGCCGAAAGCATTGGGCCATTACGGTTTAATAGATTCTCACGCACGAGCAAACAGGTGGGGAAAAGTGCTTCTCAGGCAAATGAACAACAAAACCACCCCTCACAGTGGTGGGCAGGCAATCCACAATCTACCATCTGCAATCTGCCCTGAGTACAAGCACCCATAGCACCCATGGCCTTACATAGACCGCACACACGTGGTGCTGCCACGTGCTCACGCACTAATCCAGAAAAGTGCTTGCAGCCAGTAAACCAGCGAGCAAGCCTAACACAGCTGTTTTCCCAACAGGCCTCATCCATCAGTTGAAGACTTTTAAGGAAAGGACTAAGGTCCCTCGAGTCTCCAGGGAAGGCTGCCTTCAGACTCAAACCTGCAATATCAATTCCAGCTAGAATTCCTAGCCTGCCCTGCAGAGTTCAGACTTGCCAGTCCCCACAGCACATGAGCCAATTTCTTAGAACGCCTTCATACATCTATATAGATACAGAGATATAGTCTATATAGAGAGATATAGTGTAGATCTCTATATGTAGATATAGTCCATATAAGCTATATATATACAGATACAGGTGTTGACATAGTCTATATATAGCTCCTGTCCCATACACACACAGAGGGAGATCTATCTCTAAAGAAGTTGATATAGTGTGTGTATAGATACATAGAGACACACCCTGTTGGTTCTGTTTCTCTTGAGAGCCCTCACACAATGTTTTAAACATGTGCAGTTCTCAACTTGTGTAGTTTCCTAATTATTGACATTTTGAGCCAGATAATTCTTTGTTGTGAAGAACTGTCCTGTGCAGTGTAAGATGTGCTAGGAGCATCCCTGATCTCTACTCACTCGATGCCAGTAGCACCCGTCACCCAGCAGTCAAAATAAAAAAATAAACCTCTCCAGACATTGCCAAATGTCCCCTGGGGACAAAATCTCCACTGAGAACTATGAAAATGCAGGTGCCGTTTCTGCCTAGTTCACTCCCAATTAAACCAGGGCTGCCCTCTTGGCCACGTCACCCACACTCTTCCCTTTCCCCATCAAAACAAGTTTATCCGGCCCTGGCCAGTTGGCTCAGTGGTAGAGCATTGGCCTGGTGTGCAGGAGTCCTGGGTTCAATTTCCGGCCAGGGCACACAGGAGAAGCGCCCATCTGCTTCTCCACCCCTCCCCCTCTCCTTCCTCTCTGTCTCTCTCTTCCCCTCCCACAGCCAAGGCTCCATTGGAGCAAAAGATGGCCCGGGCACTGAGGAAGGCTCCATGGCCTCTGCCTCAGGCGCTAGAATGGCTCTGGTTGCGACAGAGCAATGCCCCAGATGGGCAGAGCATCGCCCCCTAGTGGGCGTGCCGGGTGGATCCTGGTCAGGCGCACGCAGGAGTCTGTCTGACTGCCTCCCTGTTTCCAACTTCAGAAAAATAAAAAAACAAAAAACAAGTTTATCACTTTCCACAAAACAGGCTAAGAACCCACACCCCAAAGCTGGCCCAGAGTCTTCACTTCCCCTCCTCCAGCCCCCACTTCTCTACTTGTGCCCGTTTCCCTTCGTGGTCCTGTTTTCCCGTGGTCTTTCCACAGCCTCACACAGGATTTTGTTTGCCCACTTCTACTGAGCCTCCTTGAAGGAACGGTAGTCCTAGTAAGAATAGGTTATTTTCTTTGAGTCCAAATTCTGCTAGGATCGTTATTTCTTCTTAATTTTAGTATTAATATCTATAAAATGGAAATAGTTGAGTGTACTTCATAGAGGGGTAATGAAGTACAAACACTTTTGAACTATAAAATAATAGGATTATTCCCTAAAAGGAAAATCTTGGTGCGTGCATACACACACACACACACAAACACATACACATATATATATCATATGTATAATTTTTTTTTTATGAGAGGATAGCCAGTACAGGAGGGTTTAGGATGAAATATGACCTTGGAAAATGCTAAATGAACAAATAAATTTGCATATCATATTTTGCATTTTGCTTTATTCTCTTCCGATATATTTTAAAGTAATGTAGGCGGGGTTCTTTCTAGTCTTTCTGAGATTAATATATAAATTACCTAATGGGGCAGCTGCCAAGGCAATGCAATTTGCTTATTGACTTCAAGTCCTCAGAAATGAAGGCACTCATCCATAATTTACCTACCCTCATAGTCTATGCCTTTGTTTCCTTGGGAACAGCCATGTTAGAGACCAAGCACTTGTCCTTCAGAATCAGCTGCAGCAGTCCGCTTCCAGAAGAACGATCTCTGAGCCCCTCACCCGCACCCTCCTGCTCCATGCTGCTGCTTTTCTGATCCCTGCAGTTCTGGGCTTGCCCACTGACACCCTGTCACAGTCCTTCCCCACCAATTGGTCTGGGAGTTCATGACGGCAAGGGCTGTGTTTTCTGGGTTTCGTATTCCCAGGGGCGGGTGCACTCTGTGGCCAAAGCAGGTGACCCCACTCCTGAGGATTACGATGACTCACTAGGACTCCAATACTATGTCCATCTGACTGCAGGAATGCTTCTACTGCCATGCCACGTGGACACCTCAAACACAGCATTTCAAAAAAGACTAAGCCTGAATCCTCCTTATCTAATGTTGAAAAACACACCGTTCCAAAATAGTGACCTAAACCCAGCAATTTATCTCGCGTGGTTCTGTGAGTTGACTCGGTTTTTCTGGACAGTTGGTGGTCAAGGTCTCAGTTACATGATGGCTGGGTCTGGAGTCAGCAGGAAGCTTTACAGTCACATGTCTAGTACCTGCGCTGGGATGGCCAGATCATCTGAAGGCTGCTCAGGCACCTCGCCCTTTCTGTTTTCCCCTCCTACTCCCTCTGTGGGGCTAGTTCGGGCTTCTTCATGACATGGTGGCCCTCGAATAGTGCAACTCGTTACATGGCAAGTAGCTGCTGCTTCTCATGTTCCAAGAGCTCCATGGGCCTGGGTGGAAAATATAAACCTTTTTTTTTTAATTTTTATTAATTTTAATGCAGTGACATTGATAAATCAGGGTACATATGTTCAGAGAAAACATCTCCAGATTATTTTGACATTTGATTATGTTGCATACCCCCCACCCAAAGTCAAATTGTCTTCCGTCATCTTCTATCTGGTTTTCTTTGTGCTCCTCCCCTCCTCCCCAACCCCTCTCTCTCCTTCCTCGCCCCACCCCCCACCCCCGTTACCATCACATTCTGTCCATGTCTCTGAGTCTCATTTTTAAGTCCCATCTATGTATGGATTCATATAGTTCTTAGTTTTTTCTGATTTACTTATTTCACTCTGTGTAATGTTATCAAGGTCCATCCATGTTGTTGTAAATGATCAGATGTCATCATTTCTTATGGCTGAGTAGTATTCCATAGTATATATGTACCAAAGCTTTTTAATACACTCGTCCACTGATGGACACAATGTAAACCTTCTTATGACACAGTCCTAAAAGTCTCAAAGCATTGCTCCTGCCACAGTCTATTGATCATGTTAGTCGTAAGGTTAACCTGGGTTCAAGGCAAGGGAAATTAGACCTCCCTCACAGTGGGAGCAGTAGCAAAGAATTCATGGCCATACTTACCCTACCACATTTTCTGACAAGTTCAGTTTCTTGTCTCTGTCAAGAAACTTATGTTTGTATCCTATGTCTCAAGATTTTCTTTGAAAGAAAACATATTGGAATGAAATAGAAATTAATTAATTTTGTGGGGACACTTAATTTCCTTACCAGGTTGGGTTTTTTGTTTTTGTTTTTATCATAAGACATGAACACTCTCTTTTCAGTGGTCTCTATTGATTCCTTCTTCTTTCATTATATTGTTTAGAATTTTTTTCCTTATTCATGATTTCTTTGAGATATGTAGGAAACTGCAAAGACTATTGTAATAAATATCTCCTACCCAAATTTAACACTAACATCTTGCAATGTTTGTTTTAGAAATAAATATCACAGGTGGGTGGAAATCCCTGTAATCCCTGTGTTCCCCTCTCTGATCCTCTTTTCCATTTTGCCTTCCCAGAGGGGACCACTGTTCTTAAGCTGATTCATGTTCCAGCTTTGCTTCAATACATATGCTCTGAAAAAACAGCGTCTTGGTGTGTTGTAATAGTTTTACATGGATGGCATTCTACTTCTTCTGGGACTGTTTTCTCTGATCCTCTGATCCAGGGATGGGTTAGCCATGTCAACCCACAATTAAGTTTCTCATTCTGTTTTGAGATCTATTCCTGTTAAAGCAAGTAAAGCTAAATCATTTATTTAATGCTTAGATAATATTCCCATGTATGAGTATGCACCAGACTTATTACTCCTTTTTCCTCTTCAAGAACATTTAGATGATTTTCAAGTTTTATAAATGTCCATAGAAGTCTGACACACCTGTAGCAGACTTTCTCTAGGGCATTTACATTAAATAGGTCATCTTTAATTTTAGTAGGTATTGCCAAATTGCTCTCCAAAGTGAGTATATCAAATTATGCTCCCACCAGCCATGTACATAAACTCAAATTTTTCTACATTCTTATCAACCCTTGACATTATCAGTCTCTTTAAATTTGCCAGTCTAATAAGAGTGACGTGGTATCTTATTATTGTTTAATATGCATTTCCCTGTTACTGGTCAAGTTAAGGATCTTGTCCTGTGTCTACTTGACCATTCAGATTACCTCTCCTGTGAATTGCCTGTCCATATCCACTGCTCATTTTTCTGTTGGATTTAATAGTTCCTTATCGATTTGTAAGAATACTTCAGATATTCCGGATGTTAATCTGTTATTGGCTAAATGTGTTCTTCCTCTTGGCTAGTGGCTTGTTTCTTATTTATGATGTCAACATCTAACTTTTTTTTTTTTTTGTATTTTTCTGAAGCTGGAAACGGGGAGGCAGTCAGACAGACTCCCGCATGCGCCTGACCGGGATCCACCCAGCACGCCCACCAGGGGGCGAGGCTCTGCCATCCGGGGCGTCGCTCTGTCGCAACCAGAGCCACTCTAGCGCCTGGGGCAGAGGCCACTGAGCCATCCCCAGCGCCCGGGCCATCTTTGCTCCAGTGGAGCCTCCGCTGCGGGAGGGGAAGAGAGAGGCAGAGAGGAAGGAGAGGGGGAGGGGTGGAGAAGCAGATGGGCGCTTCTCCTGTGTGCCCTGGCCGGGAATTGAACCTGGTACTTCTGCACGCCAGGCCGACTCTCTACCACTGGGCCAACCGGCCAGGGCCAACATCTAACATTTTAATGTACTTACATTCACTCCTTTATGGCCTGTACTGTTTTTATCCTCAAGAATTTCTTCCAGAGTTACAATGATTTTTGGTTTGTATTTTGTTGTATCACTTTTGAGGAGCCTTTGATTCTATCAGAGTTTAACCTTCAGAAATATCTATGTTTCTCTTGAATAACATCTCTCTTCCATCTTCCATAATGTTGTTGAATATTTTAGTTGCAGTTTACCTTAAAACACTCTGAGTTATTTTATCTTTTCACAGTCAGTACTGTGATGGGGTTGGGACAAGTATGTAAGGTGAAATTATTTTCAATATGGCATTAACTAAAGTCTAAGGAGGACATGATAGCTAAATATCTAAGCCTAGTGTGGAAGCAGAAAATTCAAAGGCTCTGAGGTAGAGCTAGCTTGTCCTGTTCAAGGGAAAGCAAGATGGGGAAAGCTGAAATGATTTGGGAAGGAGGAGAGGGGGGGGAGATGCGGTCCAAGGATTAATAGGAGTCAGACCACATAGGGCCTTGACGGACATGGTAAGGGATTTTGAGTGGATGTGTAATATCTCATTTTTTAGTTTAAAATAAAGTACCCTAGAAGGAAGCAAGGAGTCCAATTAGTAGGCTTTTGCTAAAATCCAGGTGAAACAATAGTGTCTTAGGTTAGAGTGGATTTAAAAGTGTTGAAAGATGGCTGGATCTAAGATCCACTTTTAAAAATAAAACCAATAGGTCTGATCTGTGGTGGCGCAATGGATAGAGCATCGACCTGGAATTCTGTGGTCACCAATTCGAAACCCTGGGCTTGCCTGGTCAAGGTACATATGAGAGATGATGCTTTCTGCTTCTCCCCCACCCCTCTCAACACGATTAAATAAAAATCTAAAAAATAAAATAAAAACAACAATATTTGCTTATGAGGATGAAAATAAAGAGGGGAACTGGTGATAAAACTCTTATGCTTCAGCCCTGGCTGGTTGGCTCAGTGGTAGAGCGTCGGCCTGGCGTGCAGAAGTCCAGGGTTCGATTCCCGGCCAGGGCACACAGGAGAAGCGCCCATCTGCTTCTCCACCCCTCCCCCTCTCCTTCCTCTCTGTCTCTCTCTTCCCCTCCCGCAGCCAAGGCTCACTGAAGCAAAGATGGCCTGGGCGCTGGGGATGGCTCTGTGGTCTCTGCCTCAGGTGCTAGAATGGCTCTGGTTGCAACAGAGCGACACCCCAGATAGGCAGAGCATCGCCCCCTGGTGGGCATGCTGGGTGGATCCCAGTCGGGCACATGCCTCCCCGTTTCCAACTTCAGAAAAATACAAAAACAAAACAAAACAAAACAAAAGCTCTTATGCTTCTAGCCTAAAACTGCAGAAGTGGTGTCATTTTACTGAGGTGGTAGCTCTGCTTCACTGTGCAGAATTTAACAGTTGATTGTTCTTTCATTATTTGGTATACAGAAGTGAGCAAAAGTAGACTTACAGTTGTGAATGTGCAAAACACAGGGTTTATTTTTGTATCGTTATTTACTGTTTTATTTATTTGCTTTACAACTATAAACCTACTTTTGTTCACATCTGTTATTGGTGACAGTTCAAGATTTAGATGATGACTCCATGTCCCTCAACACAAGTAAACATCGTTGGGTACACGACGGTCACATTTGAGTCCACTTCTATCAGTTAACAGCCGTGTGACTTTTGGCAAACTACTTAAGTCTCTGATTCAAATGAGTCAAGTATTTATTGATACATAGTGGGTTGTTGAGACGATTAAGTGTAGTTTTTAGAACACCACCTGGAGCGTGTGCTCAGTATTAGCTCTTCTTACTCATTCCGGGCACTCTGCCCCTGACTAAGTCAAATCAGGGATCTTATGAAGAACTCTCCATTCTGCTCAAAGTAAAGTCAGAATAATTTTCAAAAGTACCTAATATTTTTCAAAGCACATAGAAAAATATCCATGCCAACTTTAGAAGGCCACTCTGTGTTGGAATCTCTTTAGTTACCTCTTGCTTTTTCCAAGCCTAAAACTTAGAAGATCGACAATTAGTAGATAATTTGTTAAATGTCTACTTTGGACTTAACTTCTAGGATATTAAAGAGGACCAGTCAGATCTGATTCCTGTTTCTTGCCATTCTAAGCCATGGATGCTTTTGACTCAGCTGCATGAATAAATATTTTATTACCTCTCTGGTCCTTCTGGGTATTGCTGGACAGATCTCAGACTAGCTGATGTCATTGTTGGCTTTGTAAATCATGTCAGCATGGCTGCCTTTTTGTAGCTTTAGCCAAAGAGAGAAAAACAGCATCTTGAAGATGAGGAGCCTCTATTCAGACTTAATGGGATAAGCTGTAAACAGAAAGTCACAGCAGTTGATACTCAATGAAAAAGAAGACAATTTAAAGAAAATAATTTCCAGTAGAAAAAATAATTAATGGAGGTTATCTGTTACATTCTAACACAATAGATAAATCTTCATCCTGAGAACTGGCTTTGCCTCAAGGAAGGCAGTAAATGTCACTGAAAATGCAATGGACTCCATGCTAGGGCTGGCTGAGACCCGGGGCAGTGCTCGACTTGGCTCAGCCTCAGCCGTTTCTTTTTGTAAAATGGGAATAACTCCCACCTAGCTCACAGGGGTGCTATCAAGAGTCGGAGGGATAATGGCTGTGAAAGGACTTATGAAAAGGTGCAAAATGTAACACCTAAAAAAATGTCAGACCTTGCTTCCCTGTTTCTCATCCTGTGAATACACAGCTTATCACAGATGAGTCTCAGGGGGACATATTTCTCCCTGTAACTGTCCCATACCTGTCCTCAACACGTCACTTAACTGCCTGATTTTCCCCCTTTTTATTTGCTGTAGCAAATAAACCCAAAAGTGTGTACTAGAAAATAACAAGGGTAAGTTACATTGTTTCTAACTTAACAGAAGTAGGTGGATAAATGCATGGGGCAGCCCCACTGCACACAGTCATTCAGGTCCCCAGGCTGAGAATAACTGTGCCATCTTCAGACATTTGGCTCTTGAGGTTATGTCCACCCTGGAGGAGGGAAAGACCTGGAGGAGTGCCCCATGGGAGTTATGAACTTGAGCAGAGGTCTTAGCCAAAACATGTTCTTGCTTCCCTGTTTCCCCTGCCATCAACAGAAAACTTATCACAGATGAGTCTCAGGGGGACAAATTTCTCCCTGTAACCATCACTGGGCTTTTCACTTCATTACTTGATTTTTTTCCCCTCTCCTCTAACTATATATAATTAGTCAAAAATATGGTTATTTTTCTATACATTTGTTGGATATCAAGTACACAGAATAGGATTGATCCTCACCATTTGTTCATTACACACTCTTATCCATGGGCCCTTGCAAGACTTTCCTAAATATTTATTTGCTTATTTATTAACAATAAGCCCATCAAACTACCCATATGAAGATCAGAAGATTAATACCATATCTACAGTAAGTTCTCTCCCATTCCCATCCCTCCTACATCCTATGTAACCACATTCCTGGATCTTGTGTTTATTCTTCCTTTGCTTTTTTAAAAAAAAAAAAACAAAACACAAAACAAAACAGTCTTTTATTTTTTAGACCTGTTTTATGTTCACAACAAAATTGAGCAGAAGGCACAGAGATTTTCTGTATATCCTCTGCCCCTACACACACCCAGCTTCCTCCATTATCAACATCTCCCAGTCCACTGGTACATTTATACAATTGATGAATCTACATTAACACGTCATTACCAACCAAAGTCCATAGTTTACATTAGGGCTCACTCTTGTTGTACATTTAGTGGGTGTGGCTAAGTCTATAATGACATGGACCTACCATTACAGTATCACACAGAGTAGTTGTACTGCCCTAAAAATCATCTGTGCTCTGCCTATTCATCCTTCCTTCTCCCCAGCCGCTGGCAACCATGGATCTTTAAACTGTGTCCATAATTTTGCCTTTTCAGAATATTATATATTTGGATTCATATTATATAGTTAGGTTATATAGTTAGATTCATAGTTAGATGCCTTTTCAGATTGGCATCATTGACTAAGTAATCTGCATCTAAGTCTCTGTCTTTTCCTGGTTTGATAGCTCATTTTTACTGCTGAATATATTCCATTGTCTGGATGCCCCGCAGTTTACCCATTCGCCTGCTGAATGACATCTTGGTTGTGTCCAGGTTTTGATAATTATGAATAAAATTGCTGTAAACACCTGCCTGCAGGCTTTTCTGGGGACATAAGTTTTCAACCTTTTCGGGTAATTACCAAGGAGCGTAGTTGCTGGATCATTTGGTAAGGGTATGTTTAGTTTTGTCAGAAACTGCCAAACTGTCTTCCAGAGTGGCTGTGCCATTTTACACACCCAACAGCAGTCTGTGTGAGTCCCTGCTGCTCCATGCCCTCACCAGCGTTTGGTGGTGTCACTACAGTGTTTCCTTAAAGTCATGGTGTACTTTTTTGACTGGTCACAGGAAAGCAACGAAAGATGATAGATATGTGAAATCTGCACCAAATAAAAGGAAAACTCTCCCAGTTTCATATCTATTCAGTGCAGTTCAATGTGGGCTCAAGCACAGATTTTTTAGGGCCCCTTAGGTAGCTATCCCGTATAGCCTCTACAGACTCGTCACTGACTGATGGCCTACCAGAACGGGGTTTCTCCACCAAACTGCCGGTTTCCTTCAATTGCTTACCCCACCAAGTAATATTATTCCTATGTGGTGGCGCTTCGTTATAAATGCACCAATATTCACGTTGCACTTTGGTCACAGATTCGAATTTAGCGAGCCACAGAACACACTGTACTTTCCTCTGTACCATCCACATCTCGACTGGCATGGCTGTGGGCTGCTCCGCTGTATACATGGTGTTACGTCATCATCTGCGCATGCGCACATGCTGCCACATCATCCTACAGAAACTGTGAGTGTTTTCCTTTTATTTGGTGCAGATTTCACATTTCTATCGTCTTTTGTTGCTTTCCTGTGACCGGTCAAAAGTGCACCATGACTTTACAGACACACTGTCTTCCCGATTTTCTCCCTTCTAATGTATGTGTAGTGGTATTGAGTTGTTTTCACCTGCAATTCCCTGATAATATGTGATGTGGAATATGTGTTCATGTGCTTATTTGTCTAATGTAAATCTTCTTTGAGGTGTCTGTTAAAATGGTGGTTTTCAACCTTTTTACACTCGGGGAGAATTATTTTAGGGACCGCTAAGGCAGAAATACAAACCATTATTAGATGTTGTGCATTATCTTTTAATTATAATGCTATAAAATGAAAATTATCTGAAATAACCAAGCAATATTTCTTTTTTTTTCTTATGACAGAGAGAGAGAGACAGACAGAAAGACAGAGAGAGGGACAGATGGGAACAGACAGACAGGAAGGGAGAGAGATGAGAAGCATCAATTCTTCATTGCGGCACCTTAGTTGTTCATTGATTGCTTTCTCATATGTGCCTTGACCCCGGGGGCTCCAGTAGAGTGAGTGACCTCTTGCTCAAGCCAGTGACCTTGGGCTCAAGCCAGCCATCATGGGGTCATGTCTGTGATCCCACGCTTAAGCCGAATGAGCCCACGCTCAAGCTTTCAAACCTGGGTCCTCCATATCCTAATCTGATGCTCTATCCACTGCACCACTGCTGGTCAGGCAAAAAAAAAAAAAAAAAAAGTTTAATAGAATACAGTTAAAATTTCTAGAGAGCAATATTTACTTCAAGTAAAGCCAGTGAGAAATCTGCTGCTGCTTCTTTGCGAGAATACTTGATAACTGAGGCTGCAGTGTTGTTTCCGAGAGACGAAGCGCCGCATTGACATCCATTCGGTTTCTCTCCTTGATTTTGATTAGTGATAGGGCCGAAAAAGTTTTCTCACACAAGGAGAAAATACAATAAAAAATTTAATAGCTTTGTAACTAAGAGATGGCTCTTCTTCCAGTAGTGTCCAACTCTTTTGTGGACTGGCATAAAATTTCTGGTGGGCCAGCAGTTGAAAAACACTGTGTTAAGTTCTTCAGCCCATTTTTAAACTAGGCTGTTAGTTTTCTTATTGTTGAGTTCTTTGTTTATTTTGGATACATCTTTTATCAGATGTGTCTTTTGCAAATATTTTCTACCAGTCTGTGGCATGTCTTCTCATCCTCTGGACATTGTCTTCAATATCAGAAGTTTTTAATTTTAATGAAATCCAGCTTATCCATTATTTCTTTCATGGATCGTGCCTTTGGTGTTAAATCTAAAAAGTCATAGCCAAACCCAAGGTTATCCAGATTTTATTCTACGTTGTCTTCTAGTGTTACATAATTTTGCATTTTATATTTAGGTTTATAATTCATTTTGAGTTGTTTTTTGTGCAGGGTATATGTGTTTAGATGATGATGATGATTATTATTATTATTATTATTTTGCATGTGAATGTCCAGTTGTTCTAGCACTGTTTGGTAAAAAAAGATTATCTTCTTTTTCCATTGTATTGTTTTTGCTCCTTTGCTAATTCCTTCCAACCCTTACCCCTACCTCTGGCAACCACCAATCTGTTCTTTGTATCTATGAGCCTAAATTTTTCTGTTTGTTTGGTTTTTAAATCCCATATATCAAAGAGATCACATGGTATTTATCTTTCTCTCTGTCTGACTTAGCATAATGCCTTCAAAGCCCATCCATGTGGTTGCAAATGGTAGGATTTCCTCGTTTTGGGATTTTTTTTTCTGGCTGAATAATTCCATTGTATCTATACACCACAGTGCCATTGTCCATTCATCTATTAATGGACATTTAGGTTGTTTCTATATCTCGGCTATTGTAAGTAGTACTGCAGGAAACATTGGGGTGCATATATCTTTTCTAGTTGGTGTTTTTGTTTTCTTCAAATATATTTCCAGATTTGCTGGATCATATGGTATTTCTATTTTTTTTTTTTTTTAGGGACTTCCATAGTAGCACCAGTTTACATTACCACCAACAGTAAACACGGGTTTCTTTTTCTTTGCAATCTTACTAATGCTTATTTCTTGTCTTTTGATAATAGCCATTCTAACAGGTGTGAGATATCTCATTATGGTTTTGATTTGCACTTCCCTGATGATGAATGTTGAGCATCATTTTATGGACCTGTTGGCAATCAGTATTATTATTTTGCTGTTGAGTTGTATGAGTACTTTATATATATTAGATATTAACCCCTTATCAGATAATGTGATTTGCAAATATTTTCTCCCATCCAAGAGGTTGCCTTTTTATTTTGTTGATGGTTTTCTTTGCTGTACAGAAAATTTTTAGTTTATATAGTCCCTCTTGTTTGATTTTGCTTTTTTTGTTTTGCTTTTGGTGTCAGATTAAAAAAATCATCACCAAGACCTATGTCAAGGAACTTACCACCTATATTTACTTTCAGCAGTTTTATGGTTTCAGGTCTTATGTTCATGTCTTTAATCCATTTTGAGTTAATTATTGTGTATGGTATAGGATAATGATCCAGTTTTATTCTTTGATCTGTGGCTGTCCAGTTTTCCCAAAACCATTTATTAAAGGGACCACCCTTTTTCCATTGTTCCCACTGGATATTCTTGGCTCCTTTGTTGTAAATTAATTGACCACATGTGTGTGTATTTATTTCTGGGCTCTACATTCTGTCCCATTGGTCTATATGTCTGTTTTTTATGCCAACATGATACTGTTTTAATAACCATAACTCTGTAATAGTTTGAAATCAGGGAGCATGATACTGCCAGCTTTGTTCTTTTTCTCAGGATTGCTTTGGCTGTTCAGTTCTATTGTGGTTTTAAACAAATCTTAGAATTATTTGCTCTATTTCTCTAAAAAATGTCATTGGGATTTTGATAGGGATTGCATGGATGCCACATACTTTCTCTCTTACTGCATTAGCTAGAGCTTCCAATATGATGTTGAAAGACAGTGGCAAGAGGGGACAGCCTTGCATTGTTCCTTTGCTTAGTGGGAAAGTTTTGAGTTTCTCACCATTATGTATATGACGTTAGCTCAGAGGCTGCCATGGTGCTGACAGTTGTGAAGAAGAGGGGCTCCAACTTTCCTACTGGCCTGAGAGGTTTCAGGCATGGAGAGTTGCGATGTCAGAGAAAAAGAAGTCAGCAGACTTGGGGCTCCTGGAAGACCATGATGAGTTCGAGGAGTTCCCTGCAGAAGACTGGACTGGTTTAGATGAAGATGAAGATGCACATGTCTGGGAGGATAATTGAGATGATGACAATGTAGAGGATAACTTCTCCAATCAGTTATGAGCTGAACTAGAGAAACATGGTTGTAAGATAGAAACCTCATAGCATCCAGAAGAAGTGTTGAAGTAATCTAAACTTGAATTGCTTGCTAAATTCTAGGACAGAGAATCCAGGATGGGACACTTAGAAAAATTGTTTATTTCATTACCCGCTTGGCTTTATTTTTGCTTTTGTAACACAAAAAATAAATATTTTGCCCTGGCCGGTTGGCTCAGCGGTGGAGCGTCGACCTGGCGTGCGGGGGACCCTGGTTCGATTCCCGGCCAGGGCACACAGGAGAAGCGCCCATTTGCTTCTCCACCCCCCTCCCTTCCTCTCTGTCTCTCTCTTCCCCTCCCGCAGCCAAGGCTCCATTGGAGCAAAGATGGCCCGGCGCTGGGGATGGCTCCTTGGCCTCTGCCCCAGGCGCTAGAGTGGCTCTGGTCGCGGCAGAGCGACGCCCCGGAGGGGCAGAGCATCGCCCCTGGTGGGCGTGCCGGGTGGATCCCTGTCGGGCGCATGCGGAAGTCTGTCTGACTGTCTCTCCCTGTTTCCAGCTTCAGAAAAATACAAAAAAAAAACCCCAAAAAACCAAAAATAAATATTTTGATCTAAAAAATAAAAGAAAAAGTATGATATTAGCTGTAGGATTTTGTAGATAGTCTTTATCAAGTTGAAGTAGTCCTCTATTACTAGTTTACTGAGAGGTGTCTTTTTTTTTTAACACGAATGAGTGTTCAATTTTGTCAAATGTTTTTTCTATATTTATTGATATGATCATGTGATTTTTCTTTTTTAGCTTGTTGATGTGATGGATTATGTTAATTGGTTTTCCAATGTTGCACCAGTCTTGCATACTTGGACTAAATCTCATTTGATCATGGTGTGTAATTCTTTTTATACATTGTTAAATGGACTTACTAATATTTTATTGAGGATTTTTGCATCTATGAGTGATACTGCTTTGTACTTATAATTTGTCAGATTTTGGTATGAGGAAAATGCTGGCCTCATAAAATGAGTTAGGTGTTATTCTCTTTATTTCCATATTCTTTAAGAAATTGTAGAACATTGCTATTATTTCTTAAAGTTTTGGTTGAATTCACCACTGAACCCAAAACTTTCCTGTTTTGGAAGGTTATTAGTTATTGATTTAATTTCATTAAATATAAGCCTATTCCGGTTGTCTATTTCTTTTTTGTATGTTTCTTATAGGTTGTGGTGTTCAAGGAATTGGTGCATTTCATCTAGCTTATGGAATCTAAGGGTATAATGTTGTTCATAGTACTCCTTGATTATCCTTTCAATATCCATGGGGACTGTAGTGATGTCCCCTCTTTTATTTCTGATATTAGTAATTTGTGTCCTCTCTCTTTTTATCTTAGTTAGCCTACATAGAGGATGATCAATTTTATTGATCTCAAAAAACCAGCTTTTGGTTTTGTTGGCTTTCTGAATTGATTTCCTATTTTTAGTTTCATTGATTTCTGCTCTATTTTTGTTACTTCTTCTGCTTACTTTAGATTTAATATACTTTTTCTAGTTCCTTAAGAAGCTTAGATTATTGATTTTAGATCTTCTTTTCTGATATATGCACTCAATGCTATAAATTTTCCTCTAAGCCCTTTCACTGCATTCCACAAATTTTGATAAGTTGTGTGTTCATTTTCATTATAGTTCTAAATATTTTTCAGTTTCTCTTGAGGTTTCTTCTTTGACCATCTATTATTTAGTAGTGTCTTGTTTAATCTTCAACAATTTGGGGATATATAAAGAATGTTTCTGTTATTGATCTCTAGTTTAATTCCATTGTGGTCTGAGAACAGACATTGTATGATTTCTATTCTTGTAAGGGGTGTTTTATGACCAAGAATGTGGTCTATCTTGGTGAATAATCCATATGAGCTTGAAAAGAATGTGTATTTTGCTGTTAAGTGAAGTAGTCAGTAGATGGCCATTATATCCAAGTGATTGATAGTGGTGTTGAGTTCAATTATGCCCTTCTTGATTTTCTGCCTGCTGGATGTGTCCATTTTTGATGAACAGGTGTTGAATTCTCCAACAATAATAGATTCATCTATTTCTCCTTGCATTTCTCTTTGTTATTCCCTCATGTATTTGAAGCTCTATTGATAGTTGCATACATGCTAAGGATTGCTATGTTTTCTTAGAGAATTAAGTCCTTTATCATTATGCAATGCCTTCTTTATTCCTGATAACTATCTTTGCTTTGAAGTTCTACTCTTTCTGAAATTAATAAAGCTACTTCTGCTTTCTTTTGACTAATGTTAACATGGTATATTCTTCTATATCCATTTACTTTTCATCTTTACATGTCTATATTTTAAGTGGGTTTTTTGCAGACAACAAAGTTGGGCCTTGTTTTTTGATCCACTGACAACCTCTGTCCTCTAATTAGTGCACTAAGAGCATCGATATCCTATATTTGCCTTCCACTCTTTCTACAGCTTTTAATGTTTTCATTAAGCATTTAATATTATTATATTTTTTCTTTCTTAGTATATCAGGAATACTTTAGTTTTTACTATTTTTAGTGTTTACACTAGAATTTTCAATATATATTTACAACTAATTCAAGTCTACTTTAAATAACTCTATATTATTTCACGGTAGTGTGAACACCTTATAATAAAATAATCCTAGTTTCTCCCTCCTATCCATTTATAGCATTGCTGTCACTTATTTCACATAGACAGAAGCATATATATATATATATATATATATATACACACACACATGTGTAAAATACATAATTGAATATATTGTTGCTGTTATTTTGAACAAACTTTTATCTGTTAGATCAATTAGGAATAATAAAAATAAGTTTTTACTTTATCTTTACTTATTTCTTATCTAGTGCTCTTATTTTCTTTATAAATGCATTTATGAGTATCATTTTCCATCCTACTGAAATTTTTAAATGTTTTTTGCAAGGCAAGTCTGCCGGCAACAGATTCCCTCAATTTTTATGTGTCTCTGAAAGTCCTAATTAATTAATTTAATTTATACACTGAGGGAATTGATTTTCTAATGTTTCATTTCGGATTTTTCAGATTTAGATTCATGATTCAATTGAGCCTTTAATTTTCCTTCCTCATACTGTTCTTGTTTCATACTATTCTTGTTTGCGTATCAAGAATACTGGGCCCCATACAACTGAAATGGCTGCTATTCATATTCCTTAGTCTCTGAAATAATTTGTAAAAATTCAGATGATCTACTTCAGAGTTTGGTGGAACTTTCCAATAAATCATATAGATCTGAAGCTTTCTTTCTGTGAATACTTTAAACTATTGCTTTAATTTAATTTAATTTTTTTGGGACAGAGACAGAAATAGAGTCAAAGAGAGGGATAGATAGGGACAGACAAGAAGGGGCAGAGACGAGAAGCATCAGTTCTTCGTTTCAGTTCCTTAGTTGTTCAGTGATTGCTTTCTCATATGTGCCATGACCAGGGGGCTACAGCAGAGCGGGTGACCACTTGCTCAAGCCAGCGTCCTTGGGCTTCAAGCCAGTGACTTTTGGGCTCAAGCCAGTGACCATGGTTTCATGTCTATGATTCCACGCTCAAGCCAGTGACCCCTCGCTCAAGCTGGTGAGCCTCCACTCAAGCCGGTAATCTCAGGGTTTCAGACCTGGGTCCTCCATGTCCCAGTCCAACACTCTATCCACTGCGCCACTGACGGATCAGGCTAAAACTATTGCTTTAATTTTTTTTTTCTGTATTTTCTGCAGCCGGAAATGGGGAGAGACAGTCAGACAGACTCCCGCATGCGCCCGACCAGGATCCACCCGGCACGCCCACCAGGGGGCGACGCTCTGCCCCTCCAGAGGGTCGCTCTGTTGCGACCAGAGCCACTCCAGCGCCAGGGGCAGAGGCCAAGGAACCATCCCCAGCGCCCCGGCCATCTTTGCTCCAGTGGAGCCTCTGCTGCGGGAGGGGAAGAGAGAGACAGAGAGGAAGGAGAGGGGGAGGGGTGGAGAAGCAGATGGGCGCTTCTCCTGTGTGCCCTGGCCGGGAATCGAACCCAGGACTTCTGCATGCCAGGCCGACGCTCTACCACTAAGCCAACCGGCCAGGGCCACTATTGCTTTAATTTTAAAAACGTATTTGTCTTATGTGCGGTTATGTCTCCTTTTTCATTCATACATTTATCTATTTGTGTCCTCTCTCCCTTTTTTATCAGTTTATTTTGAGATTGGTGCTTTAAAACTTAATTTTCTTTATCTTTGTTTTTTAGGTTATTAATTTCTCCTCAAATTTTTACTATTTTAACATGTCTATTTTTTATTTATTCTGTACTTTTTCTAATTTCTAAATTGGGCACTAAATTTCTAGTGGGTCTGATGTGTTGGAATTTTAGTCTCCTTAGTTTCACGTAGTTGGGTCTGGAAAAACTCCATGGAAGATTTTGACCCAGAAAGGATTAATAGTCAAGACACAGTCTTTCTTTTGCTGATGTTTACATTTCCAATGAAAGACCCACACAGGAAGTTGTCTGAGGAGCAGCGTCCTTTATTGGACTGTTTCAAAACATGTGCTCAATATTTCATCGTGCTCTTGGATTAATTGTTTATATATTTTTTTATATACTTTTCTTTTCTAGGTTTGTCTGTTAGGTCAAAGAACTGTTAGTGTGTGGAGCTGCTAAAATTGAGAGAGAATATAACCTCTTGTGCTACAGATGAGGAACCTACAGAAGTGAGGTGGTATCGTCTAAAGACACACAGGCTTTAAGAAAGGAATGAAAGCCAGGTCATGAGACATTATAGCCTATGCTCTTTCCACTGAGCCATGCACTCAGTGGAAGAGTGTTCATTATATTATATAATGTGTCAAGGTCACCTGCATGACCTTGTTCTATATAATCCACATACACACCCCCTTTCTGTGATTCCTGAAAATGCAACTGGGGGAAATGCAACATTAACAGTAAAACAATGCAACTCGCCAGCCCTGCAATTACGTGTGTGTGTGTGTGTGTGTGTGGTTTTGCTCACCATCATTGTTTCAGTGTTTATTTGTTCCTATTGTATGTCAAAGATTTATCCTGCAGTGTTAAATGCAAACTTAAGTCTTACTCTGAGTATTTTTCTTTCTACCTTTTGACTTCTGAGAAGTAGAAAGGACTTGGGGAAAGGAAGTAGTGAGAGGTCAGGGGTTAAATAAGCAAAGAATCATTTATTTGAACTGTGTGGCATAGACCCAGTTTTGTTTTTTACAGTGCAACAGCTGACAATACTCTTGCTTCTGAAGAAAAATAAAATTAGTACTTAGAAATGAGGTATCCTGCCTGCTCAATTTAAAGGAAAGAAATGGCATTTATCTTAATTCTGCTGAAGTTTCTTTTGTATTCCTTCTGGGCTCTAAATATTTATTTTTCAAAGATGTGTACCAGATTATGAATTGGTTTCTAAGAAATAGAGGTCTCCCTAAAACCCGTGAATTTTGATAGTCTCAAGAGAAGTGTTGCACAAGTTCTAAATATTCTGGTTTGAAGCCAAGAGATGGTTGGCTGTGTTTCTTCTGCAGCTGTAGTTTAAATTAGAAACATCCTACCTTCTCAATGGAAAGTTTACAGAGATGCAGATTTTTAAAAACGCTTTGATAGCATAAAATTCCCCAAAGAGGTATATTAGCCTCAGCTTGCTTGATTCAGAGTAAATGCAGTACAACGAAATTGAGATTAAAGAGACTCATACCTTTGAGAATGTATCCATAATGAGAAGCAATCAATCTCACTGTTGTTGCATTAAGATGGAGTATACCATGAATTTAAATTTTTTGCTGTTCCTTTAAGAAAATTTCTCCTTCATTGTCCCCCTATGTCTTCAAGTATTTATAAATTTTATTTTAAATATTTAGATATTTAAAAGTTTTAATTATGTATATCCTGGTTAGGTCTAGTGGTAAAACAACATACAGATTATAGGCAATCCACCTATGTTTTAATGTCCCAAGCATGGACTTGGAGGTTTAGTCCCATCATTGGTCCTAACACACACAAAGCAGGACACATAGACACATAAAAATAACCTTTCATTGAACTTCCATGATGTAGTATATAGCCTTAGAGAACACCAAATTTGGGATTCCATTAAAAGACTGCAGGAAAATTGTTTTACTAGATGCTATTTCAAAGAACTTAATTTCTAATGTACTAATGGCATTGACCATCTACACGAGGGAATTCCTAAGTGCTACCTACATACTGCTTTGGGAGTGTCCTGGCCTTACCTAATCCTCACTTTTCTATCCAGGTTTTAACTTTCATTCATTACACCTGTCTTCCCATCTTTAACATTTATCCTATGGATTCTTCATGAAGAATTTTCTATTTCATGACTGCTAAAGATGGCACTTCTTTATAAAGCTCATAATGTAACCTGACCAGGCAGTGGCACAGTGGATAGGGCATTGGCCTGGGATGCTGAGGACCCAGGTTCGAAACCCTAATGTTGCTGGCTTGAGTGCAGGCTCATCCAGCTTGAGAGTGGGTTCACCAGCTTGAGCATGGGATCATAGCCTTGACCCGATGGTTGCTGGCTAGAGCCCAAAGTTCGCTGGCTTGAAGCCCAAGATCTCTGGCTTGAGCCCGAAGTTGCTGGTTTGAGCCAGGGGGTCACTGGCTCTGCTGGAGCCCCCCAGTCAAGGCAAACTTATGAGAAAGCAATCAATGAACAACTAAGGTGCTGCAACAAAGAATTGATGCTTTTCATTTCTCTTCCTTTCTGTCTTTCTCTCGCAAAAAAAAAAAAAAAAAATTAGCATAAAGCCCTAGTTTTGAAAAGCAAAAGTAAAAAGGCATGAAAACAAATACCACTATTTCCTTATACTCAGAAAAAAACAGAACAAAGAAACTTAGAGACACTTTGTGTTCACAATATTGAGTTTAGGACGCCAGGTATCTGAGGGAAAGTACAGATTTTAGAGCCAGACAGATGTGGGCTGCCGTCTCAACCGTGGCGTGTGTTATCAATGTGACCTTGAGTCAGTTGCATCTCCTTTATGAATCTCCATTTCCTCATCTGTAAAATAGGAGCAACAATATCACTTGTAACTGGGTTTCTTATCAATATCAAACAAGAGAACAACATAAATAAAGCTATCAGCTCAGGACATGATACATACTAAAGGCTCAACACAGGTAGACTTTGTATTGTCATACATACTAATAGAAAATTTGTACAACTGGTATGAGTTGGTTTTTTTCTTGGGGCAATTCACTTTGTAACTAAGTTCCTCTAAATTGATAGGGTTGATTTAAAAAACAAACAATAAACAGCCACTCAAGAGTCCCTTCTAGCTCACTGATTACCTCTGGAAAAAGATTGATAAATTGACTTACAGCCTGTGAAATTTATCCCATCTAGGCTTCTTATGAAGGAATAGAACAGAATCCGAAATTCAGGAATGTCAGGTGGACGATGAAGTAGATGAGAAAATAGGGGCGGAATTTCTCACGGCAAAGGTCCCCTTTTTGAAGAGGTAAAATATTAAGCACCAGGAGCCTGCCTGACAAGGAATGAGACAGCCATCTATAACAACACAAACACATTTGGGTAAAAATAAAGTAAGAGACAGAGACTAGTTTATTAATATGGATCAATTCATTTTTTCACTCAATGAATGAAGGAATGAATGAATGAGGCCAACACTTAATTAAAATATTTATTTTCAAATAGCTTTAATAATATTCTGTTTCATCCCATGAAATGAATAATTGAAGGTGACTAAAAATGCTTTAGGCCAAATTCAAATTGGAAAATTCTTAACCTTGTGAAGCAAAAGAGTACAAATTAAGTCAATCTGAGGAGACAAGAAGACATTGTATGGAAAATGGAGAATCACTACTAATTTTTTGTCTGCTTTCAAATTTAAGAATGAAGGGAAATGGTTACCTTTCTGACTAATTATGTAGGAAAAGGAAACATTTTTTTAAATTGACTGCATCTAGAAATAACCTCAAAGATGAAATACACCTACATGTTCATGATAGAAAAATTACAAAATCAAGTCTAGACTGTCCCAAACATGACCCCTGAATTGTCTTGGCAACGAGCAGACAGAGAATGAGGCTAGGGTACAGGAAAAATGACTAATAGGAACACATAATGTTGTTGGAACTAGAATGCTCCTGGCTGTCTCTATTGACAATCTAAATCTTGTGTTTCTACAGGCTCTGTGGACCAGGAGGAACTTGTGATTTTGTAAATGTTGGTGGTTCACTTTTCTCTAAGACACTTCACGGACCAGAAGGTCAGGAAGGAACCTCAAAAGTTCCTTATCCCCTGTTACATCCAATATATTATATAATCTTGTATTCTCTTAGACATGTGACTTTTGTTTCCCAAATAATTATATCTAAAACAATTTTCGATATCTTTCTTTTCATCTTTTCAGATTTCAAATTGGACATTGTGCAGTTCGTAATACCAAAATGCTGCTGATTTTGTTCCTCGTAATCGTTTGTTCCCATGTTTCTGTGAACCAAGATTCTGGTAAGGGAAATAAAATGAAAAGGATTCTTTAATTTTTACTTTGAGGCCTGACCTGTGGTGGCGCAGTGGGTAAAGCATCGACCTGGAAATGCTGAGGTTGCCGGTTCGAAACCCTGGGCTTGCCTGGTCAAGGCACATATGGGAGTTGATGCTTCCAGCTCCTCCCCCCTTCTCTCTCTCTGTCTCTCCTCTCTCTCTGTCTCTCCTCTCTCTCTGTCTCTCCCTCTCCTGTCTAAAATGAATAAATAAAAAATAAAAAAATTTTTAAAAAGTAATTTTAATTTTTACTTTGAAAATAGAAAATATGTGATTTTGATTGACTTAAAAAGTTGAGTTCTGTTTTGCTTTGTTTTGACTTTGATAGTGATCAGGGTGGGATGGTAGTTGAATTTCTTTTTGAAAATCATCTGTCTCTGGGACTTATTCCTTGTTCATGATAGAAAGACCTGAGAGCCATTATTTTGTCCTCGGTTTCAACCCTATTTAGGTCTTCTGGGAGGTTGCATAAAGTTCTGTCTCTTAATATTAGGTTCAGGCCTAGAAGTTTTGGAACACCTCTTCCTAATTCATTTGTGCCAACACATCATTTTGGTTAAGCATCCAGATTTTTCTCCAATTTAAACTATTTATCTGAAGAGACAACACCATAGCTGTCTGCTGTCTGTCAGCAGTCTACGTCCGGTGGACTTGAACTCAAAATACTGGCCTACCCTCTACCTCTTCTTAAATGATTAGTTCTCCTACTGGTCACTTCATGTTCAGGGCCACCTATGTTTGCTTTTACAGCTTTCTCAAGGCCTCTGACCTTGGTAGCAAGTTTTCTGAAGAGATAAACTAAGACTTTGCCCTGAAAACATCTTCCTTTGATGTTTCTCTGGGCCTGGTATTAAGCTTTTTAAAGAAAGGCAATACTTTTTCCCCAGTTGTTCTATGTTGTAGACATAGTGAAGGGCCTTATCAGAACCTGTCTCTAGTTCATGTGCCAGGTGTCTACATTACCTTTGTCCACACAAGATGTGGAGGTTTATCCATGAATAGAAAGGTCACTTTGGGTCACAAGTCAAGCCATTCTGCACAGAGCTTGCCTGCCAGTCCTCATAAGGGTTCCAGCCTTCTCTTGGAGGAAGATACTAATTCATCTTCTCTTATTTCTTCCCGTAAAATGCTACTGGCTAGATGATCATTAAAGGAGGCTCAGACTTGTTGAAATTAGGTTCACTACGCCTCAGTCAGACCACTAGAAAGAGAATAAGATGCGAAGGTGCCAAAGCTGGTTTCCTGGCAGTTGTTGATAGGGAAAGATTGATGCTATTTTAATTTGATTAGAATGTATCTAGGAATCTTTTAAGATAATCGGCATCTCAGAGTGAGAGGGGACCTTAGATGTTCTCCTCGTTGAATCTACTCATTTTAAAGGTAAAGAAACTGAGGCCCAAGCATATTCACTGGCTTGACAGAGCTGTTAGAGTCAGCCGACAGCAAAGTCAGGACTTCTGTCACTTTGTCAATTGCATCCTGTTTTCTTAAATATACACCATCCAAACAGACATTTTTCTTCCTTCCCTGTGTAATAAATAGATCGTATATCTAAGTGGTGAGAGCTCTGAATTCAAACCAGCAGATCACCAATAAACAACAGCGTTTTGTTCTTGAACCCAATGATTCCCTATCACACAAACATATAGTTCTGCATACCCAGCCTTGAATCTGGTATTAAATGAAGCCTTAAAAGTTCAGCAAAGTATTGTATTCCAATATGAAAAATATATTTTAATAGAAACTAAAACCATAATCATTTTCCTAGCTTAAGGTATATTGGTTTCTGCCACATTTTACATATGTGAGAATAAATTTACCAATTATAATGCTCACTCATGATTTATCAAAAGATATTATAAGTAACTTTAAAGTGGATTAAGGCAATCCATATTTTAATGATTTTTAGGTACTTCTTAAACTTCATCAAGTTGACACTGACATACAAAACTAATATATTTATAAGTTAATCAGATTTCTTTTTTGGAGTGTTTAAATTGGAATCACAATAAAAGATTCTCTTTCAGCTTTCTCCATTCAAAAAAATTTGAAACTGTTCATTCTCAATTAAAATTTTTATTCTCTTGATATAAAGTGAAGTCAAATTCTGAAAACAAAAGCAGGAAAGATATAAGGGGAAATTATCCACTAAAAACCTGGGAGTTTTTACTCTAAACTTATCTATTTCTTATTAACTCATCCCTTGCAAAAGTGATGCTTAATTTGGTAATCAGTTTAAATGAAGGGAAATATAAAAGAATTAGCCCAAGTAACAAATTCTTTTTCTTGAGAGTATATGTAATTTCAGGCTATTATTTCTGGTTTATTGGGACAGTATGAAAAATACAGATAAAAGAGGAAAATATGTTTTTCCCCATGTGGTGGGCATTAAACGCGGTAATATATTTTTAAAGTTTCGGCTTCGTTGATTTGTTCGTGTGTGGTTTGCAGGCCCTGAGTATGGAGATGTCGTGTTTCTGGTGGACAGCTCCGATCACCTGGGAGCCAAGTCCTTCCCTCTTGTGAAAACTTTCATCAACAAAATGATCAACAGCCTCCCCATAGAGGCCAACAAATACCGCGTGGCCGTGGCCCAGTACAGCGACAGGCTCCACAGTGAGTTCCAGCTGAGCACCTATAAGAGCAGGAACCCAATGTTGAACCACCTCAAGAAGAACTTTGCGTTCATGGGCGGCTCCCTGCGGTTGGGAAACGCTCTCCGGGAGGTTCACAGCACCTATTTCTCTGGCCCTGTGAATGGGAGGGACACGAAGCTGTTTCCCCCGATTTTGGTGGTCCTGGCTTCAGCCGAGTCCGAGGATGACGTGGAAGAGGCTTCCCAGGCTCTGCGGAGAGACGGGGTGAGGATCATCTCCGTGGGGCTGCAGGCGGCTCCTGAGGAGAACCTGAAGGCCATGGCCACCGCTCAGTTTCATTTCCACCTCCGGACTGCCAGAGACCTCAGCACGTTCTCCCAGAACATGACGCAGATCATCAAGGACGCGGTTCAGTACAAGGAAGAAGCAGCCGATGACACTGTTGTCGAAGGTAGGCTTAGATTGCATGTATAGAAATGATGATAAAATGTTTGTGAAAAAACCAACGTGGAAAGAGACTCTGTGAGTATCCCTATCCCCAAAACCTGGGCTGTATTTTTAGCTGTTAAATATCTGTATGTTCAAAAGGGCCCACTGATTGTGACCATTTTAAAACCAATGAACCCTGTACAAGTGTTGGTGCTTCATGTCCCTTGAACCACGTTTCACCTAATTCACAGGCTTCTTAAAATTCAGGGATGCCTTCTCCCTGCCACCAGCTTATCTCTGAGCTATCTCCCTGGGCTTCAGTTTCTATGTGGTTTTATTCCTGGTTCATTTAAAAGTGATTTCATTTCCTAGAGAAATCCTTGAATACAGAATGTTAGTGGAAACACTTTGAAGTAGCCCAAACCCTGTATTCTGTGGGGAGGAACTTGAAGGCGTCCTTAAAGGTGATGACATAACCTGGGCCAGGGCAGGCGGCAGTTCTGTCAGGTCTCTCAGTTCCCTGGCCCAGGCCGTTTCTACCCCATGCTGCCTCCCTTCGATTTTGGTTCTAAATCAGCTGTGTTCTGCTCCACCTCCAACCTGCTGTCAGGGAGCCTTGTACTTTTCTATCCCTAATGGCCAAGCATTTATGAACATCATTCAGGTGAGGAGCAGAGGAGAGCCAGTAAAAAAAACAATTTGCTCAAAGGGTACAAGCAATGTAGGGCACTCCCATTAATTCTGGGTTAAATCAGTTTGAATGACTCAACATATAAAATTATCTGTTGTTAATACAGAATGCTGTTATTGTGGTGATCTATGAAAATATGAATCCTATTACTAGCGTCGTTCCCAAGTAAAATAATGGGGGAAGTACAATTGGAATCCCAGTACCATCCCTTAGGAATATTTGGACTATGCCAATTTTAACAGCTATGATGCTTAATGATTTTAATATAATCAGCAGTGGTTCATGGAGTGACTCCTATATGCCAGGCCCCATGATAAATACCTTTTGTCATTTAATTCCTGTAACAAATAATGGTAAATATTACCATTATCTCTAATTTATAGAGGAGGACATTGAAGCTGGAAATTTAGTTAAGATCCAATATTTGAAACCAGGATCCTCTGATATTAGCTCATGATCGTTTTGTGTACCTCCTTCTTTCTTTAAGTGCCTAACCAAGCTCTGGTAGACATTCTCCGTGCCTTCTCATGCTGAGAAGACATACCAATCCTCCAACTAAAATTGTGCTGCTTCTCTCCTGGCCCACACAGTTTGCCAAGGTCCCTCAGTGGCTGATGTCGTGTTCCTATTGGACGTGTCCACCAACGGCAGCCAGGAGAACTTGGACTACCTCAAAGACTTCCTAGAAGAAAGTGTATCTACTCTTGACATAAAGGAAAATTGCATGAGGGTTGGCCTTGTGGCCTACAGCAATGAAACGCAGGTGATAAATTCCCTGAGCAGGGGCATCAATAAGTCGGAGGTTCTCCAGCATATCCAGAGCCTCTCTCTGCAGGCTGGGAAGGCCTACACCGGGGCTGCCATCAGAACGATCAGGGAGCAAGTCTTCAGTGCACAGAATGGCAGTCGGAAGAATCAGGGGGTGCCCCAGATTACCGTGCTGGTGACCCACCAACCGTCGGAAGACAACGTGACCGAGGCAGCCGTTAACCTCCGGCGCGAGGGAGTGTCCATATTCACCATGGGCATAGAGGAGGCCAGCGACACCCAGCTGGAAAAGATAGCATCACACCCTGCGGAGCAGTACACCTCCAAACTGAAAACCTTCTCCGACCTGGCCGCTCACAACCAGACATTTCTCAAGAAGCTGCGGAAACAAATAACGCACACTGTCTCCGTCTTTTCAGAACGAACCGAAAACCTCAAATCCGGTAAAGCATTTTTTGCTGAGAAAAGTGTTATTCAACCCTCTTGCTTTCTTCTTGTCTTTCAGGTACTCTATCTACAAACACGATTGGTGGGGTATGAGGTGGGGAGTGAGAATCAGATCCTGATTTTTTACTTGAGCTTGATCACATGCGATGTAATTGGGGGGAAATAAAAGCTACTGTAACAGTGGAAAGAATTTCCCCTTTACCTCTCTTTTGTGTAGCTTCCACCATGGGATTCTTTGTTACGAACACCCCGGGATACCACCCGTTGCTGTTTTTCTCCCTTCACTTTCCTCCCCTCTCCTTTGCCTCTCAGGTTCCCCTACTCTTTTCCTTTTTGTAACTTCTCTCCTTTTCTTCCCTCCTCATCCTCAAGTTCTAATTTAAAGAATGAACAGGAAGCATGGTCTGGATTGCAGACATGGTACTAAATTTGTTGTGCAGTACTCTTCTAGTCTCTGTGAGTTCAGAGAGACAGAGAGGATGTATTTTATATTCTTTACATATGCACATGTATGCTCTCTAAATATTTTGTGTGTGTACACAGATAAGTATATATGTTCCATTCCTCCATAAATACTTATAGCACGTTTTCTATAAAAGCATCGTTGTCAAACACAAGTAAGGCCCCTGGCAATACTTCTAGTTTTGTTAAATGACCAGGAGTGAATGAGAAGGAAATGATTTGTTCAAGAGCTCAAGAAAGAGAGCACATCTGTCCACAGTGTTCGGTTAAAGACCTTCTCCATTTCACAACACACCATTTGACTTTTTGTAAAGCAGTTGTTCACTAAGCATCTGCAAGTTTTCTTTTGAATCTCTTACTCTATCCCAGTTTAGCTTGATTCATGGCAGAGAATATCAAAATAGTGTGAAACTATCGAAAGATACTCATTTGGTCCAACTGATGCTCGATTCCCCTGCGTTCAGCTAGCGGAGCATGTCCTTTACACCTAGAGGCTGTGTTTCATTTTTCTGCCTGCGGACACTCTCTATTTGTGTTCTTACTATAGATGTGCTCCCCTTTCTTCTTCACATTTGCCCCAGTGTCACATTCATCGTCTTGGTTCCCTTTTAGGTTGTGTGGACACTGAAGAAGCTGACATCTACCTGCTCATTGATGGCTCCTCGAACACCCAGGCCACCGACTTCCAAGAAATGAAGACCTTTCTGTCAGAGGTCGTCAGGATGTTCAACATTGCTCCCCAGAAGGTGCGGGTCGGGGCCGTTCAGTACGCAGACAGCTGGGACTTGGAGTTTGAGATCAATAAATACTCTAACAAGCACGATTTGGGAAAGGCCATTGAGAACATCAGGCAGGTGGGCGGGAGTACGAACACGGGGGCAGCCCTGAATTTCACACTGGGGCTGCTGCGAAAAGCGAAGCAGCAGCGAGGAAACCAAGTGCCGTCTCACCTCGTTGTCCTGACGAACGGCATGTCCAAGGACAGCGTCCTAGAGCCCGCAAACAGACTGAAAGAAGAGTCCATCCATGTCTATGCCATCGGGGTCAAGGACGCCAACCAGACACAGCTGCAAGAAATTGCGGGCGAGAAAAAGAAGGTGTACTATGTACACGACTTTGACGCTTTGAAAGACATAAGAAACCAGGTTGTTCAAGATATCTGTGCAGAAGAAGGTAGGAGAATGGCGACTTTACCTTGAGATTTCAGCTCACAGATTGCCTTCCTGCAATATTTAGCATTGCAGCTTTGGAGAAACAACATGAATTTCTAGGTTGAGATTTGTTGACTTGTGTAGCTGTGTTTGTTTCCAGAACAAAACTGGGGGCCCCTGATAGCGTTGTTCTAATTCATACTTGAGGCATAAAGATATTTGGGGGAGTTCTCCCTTATAAATATTAATTAGCATCTTCCTTCAGATCCCTCCTGGCATAGATATATGCTCAAATACCTCATATGTAAATGATCAAATGATTTCTTATTTTAAGGAGTACTTTGGGTTTGTTTAAATTGCTTTCTAACAAAACTTTTACAAAATCTTTTAAAGCTATATCAATAGTTTTCAGCCAGGGAGGATTTTCCCCCCTTAGGAGACATTTGGCAATGTCTAAAGACATTTCTGATTGTCATAGCTAAGGGAGTAATACTGGCATCTAACAGGTAGCTGCCATCCCACAGAATCCTGCATTGCATACACAGCCCTCTGCAATAACAGTTTTCTGGCCCAAAATGTCAATAGTCCTGATGTTGAGAAACCCTGAGTAATATACTAGAGCAAATTACTAAATAACTAATAGAGCAGCCTTACTGTCATTGCCTCAATGTTTTATTTACGTGCTAACAAGCCTTACCAAGCACACACTTAAATTTAATGTAGAATTATTTGTGTTTTGGATGGTTCCTGTTCACTCTGACTGTTTTCTACACGAGTAAACATTTCGCTTTCTCCCATGCAGCCTGCAAAGAGATGAAGGCTGACATCATGTTTCTGGTGGACAGCTCTGGCAGTATAGGACCTGAGAACTTCGAAAAAATGAAAACATTTATGAAAAACTTGGTGAGCAAATCTCACATTGGGGCAGATCGGGTGCACATTGGCGTAGTCCAGTTCAGTGATGTCAATAAGGAGGAGTTTCAGCTCAACACTTATAGGTCCCAAAGTGAAATCTCAGATGCCATTGACCGAATGGCTCACCTGGAACAAACCACAATGACTGGGAGTGCCCTGACCTTTGTGTCTCAGTACTTCAGCCCTGCCAAAGGGGCCCGGCCCAGCGTCAGGAAGTTCCTCATCCTCATCACGGATGGCGAAGCTCATGACTTAGTCAAGGACCCAGCAGTAGCCCTTCGGCAAGACGGCGTAATTATTTACTCTGTGGGGGTGTTTGGCTCTAACGTCACCCAGCTGGAGGAGATCAGCGGGAGGCCAGAGATGGTTTTTTATGTTGAAAATTTTGACATTCTGCAGCACATTGAAGATGATCTTGTATTTGGAATATGCAGCCCCCGTGAAGGTAGGCCTGGGCATATGTACTCTTGGGACTAGCCAAAGACCATGTGTCTACATTAGTCGTTATTTCTCAAATGAAGTAGACTATGAACATTGTAAACTTTTTGCTTAGTTGAAATGTTTATTCTAGTTGCTTTTGACCTGCATATGAAAGGTGACTTTTCCTCCGCAGAACTGTGGAGTTAAAGCGTCAGAAAGGAACACTTTTGGCCCATCTATATCCTTTCCAAATAGCACTAGGGTGAGGTGGCCTCCGTTTAAGAAAAGTGGGATCTTACTGGTCCTAGGTCAGGTTCCCTAGAGGCAGAAGCTGAGTCAGGGATTCTTGTGGAAGGGGTTCATAGAGGAGATGTTTTCAGAAGGGGAGGAAGGAAAGCAGGACAGAACAAGGGTAAGAGCTAAGCAAGAAGGTGGTCTTAGCTGGCATCTAGCTTCAGCATGATCCCATGTGAAACTCTAGAACAGGAATTACACCAGAGTCCATTCTACCTTGAAATAAAGGGCCCAGCCTGCATCCTTGGGCCATGTATGGGTTGCCAAGGCAGGGCATAGTGAGCATACCCTACCAGGCAAGGTAGCTTCTCTTTACCCTAACATCTACTCTGTGTTAGTTTATTAACAGTTTTTAAAAGCCATAATTTGTATTAATTGAGATGGTGTTTGTGAAAAAGACTTTCATATTTCTTCATTTCTATAAAGGAGGACTATTGTAGGGGAACTTGAGCAATGGATGCTTCAAAGGCAATAAACAGTAGAGTCCCAATCCTTCTCGCATGACAGTACAGAGGAATACGAGTGATAAAACAAGAGTTCTGCAAATATTAGGAGCTCGTTTCTGCTGTGACCTGTGGCGCTTGATGACAGAAGCATTCTGAAAACATCTCAATGAAGGAGATGGTCTTAATGGAGTTTTGAGGGAAGGGAGAAACTTTATTCCGTTTTTTAAAAAACAATTCTGTTCAACTCCCACTAGAAGGTTGATCATTGTCTGTGTTCTGTGGTAAGAGAAATATACCTGCCTTATATTTCCTGGTAATTCTACTGGGAGCAAATCTGAACTCTTTGAAGGGTGCTCAGCCCTGAGTAATCCACTCCCAGTCCCCAAGTAATCGAGGCAGGCTCCCCAAGGTGGCTAAAGGCCAAGAGGACATAGTTTCTTCTTATGTGGAATCAGCCTATAAAGAAAAAAACTCAGTTTTTATCCTTCCTGTGTAGGGAAAAAACCAATTCTTCTCTACTAGGTTTCTTTCCTGTTGTCTTTACTATTCACATGGCACACTTTGCTTCCGACACTTCTGGTCACCAAATATGTGGAGTTTTCCCCCCATATCAACAAACACTTCTCAGATACCAGCAGGGTGGCCAAGAACTCGGCTCAGCTGCCTGGAGATAGCATCTGATCCCTCAGATTGAGGGCTCACTCCCATACAAACACGCCCACCTCCACTCAGACTCCAGCCACAAGCCCAGGTTATCACCCGTGCTTCTGACTGACCTGCTATAGATGGGGGTTCAACAACTTCCTCCCTGGGTATGATTAATTTGCTAGAGAGGCTCACAGAACTCAGGAAAATACTTCACATTGACCATTTAATTAAAGAATGTGATAAAAGATACAAATGAACATGCAGATGGGAGATACACGTAGGGCAGGTTATGAGGGAAGCTGTGCAGGGCTTCCATGTATACATAGCATATTCTGTTCCCTCTCCAAGCACCCTACTCTCCCAGCACCTCCACATGTTCACCAAGCCCAGAAGCTCTCTGAACCCCATACTTTTGAGATGATCCATCCTTAACTCCGTTTTTAGCCCTTCACAAGAAAATGGGGGTTGGGACTGAAAATTCCAAGTTGGGTCTTTCCAGTGACTAGCCCTAATCCAGGAGCCATTTCTTCCAGGAGACAACAGGAAAAGGTCACACAGTGAGGGCCCACCCAGAGTCACCTCATTAGAACAAAAGATGCTCCCAGCACCCAGGAAATTACAAGGGTTTCAGGAGCTCTGTGTCAGGAAATACAGACAGAAACCAATACCGTATGTATTTTCTATGATCTCACACAGCTTTTCTTGAAGTCACTGGGGGGAAATATATTGGCGCTAGGGGTTTCAACAGCCCTACCGCGTAGCAAGCTAGTGCCTGGCTAAAGAAGGAATTGTGGTGAGCTGCTGGTGGGGGTGTCGGGGAGGACTTTCCCACAACTCCATTTCTCCAGAATAGATGAGCTAACAATTGGAATGCTCCTTTGTAAGGCCTGCAGAAACTTTGTGCTACATAAGGACTAAATCATTAAACATCTTACAATTCTACTTCTCCAGAATGAATGAGTTAGGGTTGACCTCTGTACTTTTAGATAGAATATATCATATATACATGGATTAAGAATTTACTGGGTCTTTCCTGCTTTATTTTCCCATGGCATTGACCCAAGGAGTAAAAAGTTAATGAAAGCATCATGCTAGGACACCTTAGTTGGGCCAAGTGTGAAATGGGCTTCTTTCTATGATGAGGCCCAATAATGAAAACAGATAATGTTTCCACAATGTCAAAAAAAGGAGAAAACATAACCTTGAAAAGTCAGCTATCATGTAACCATGAGAGAATATACAGTGTTGCCAAATTCATTTTCATTTGGTCATTTCCCCAAGGTTTATTTTAAGAATAAAATCTCGTGAACTCCATGGCTTAATTTGTATAAATGAAAGCACATGTCAAAGGAACCGGTTATACAGAAAAAATTCCACAGAACTGATTGTTTTTCAGTCTAAAAGCATGTCCCCCTCACCCCTACAGAAGGCTTCACTTTACATCAGTCTTATCCTAAAAACTCATCTGATTGAGCATGACTATGTACTAGCAACACAAATATATGTGTATTGCAGGGGTTGGGAACCTATGGCTCGCAAGCCAGATGTGGCTCTTTTGATGGTTGTATCTGGCTCACAGACAAATCTTTAATAAAAAAAAAATAATAATGTTCAAAGTATAAAACATTTTCATGTATTACAATCCATTCATTTCCTACCACTCATGTTCATGGTTGCGGGTGGCTGGAGCCAATTATAGCTGTCCTCCGGGACAACACCAAATTTTTATTGGATAATGCAGAACGTACATGGGTTGTTGTATGGCTCTCATGGAATTACATTTTAAAATATGTAGCATTCATGGCTCTCTCAGCCAAAAAGTTTCCCGACCCCTGGTGTATTGTGTATGTCTTCTAGGGAAAGGACATTCTAATCTGACAACTTGATCCCATGGAGAGGAGACACTGGCAATTAAAATGCAAGTGAGGACAGGTGAGTCCCCCATGTCCAGAGCTAACCACATGGTTTTCCTTTCTCTCCTTAGAATGCAAGCGATTTGAAGTTTTAGACATTGTGTTTGTAATTGACAGTTCTGGCAGCATTGATGAAAATGAATATAATATCATGAAGGATTTCATGACAGACTTGGTGAAAAAAGCTGACGTTGGCAAGAATAAAGTCCGTTTTGGGGCTTTGAAGTACGCTGCTTACCCAGAGGTGCTGTTTTATTTGAATGACCATGACACAAAATCGGGGGTGATTTCAGCAATCCAGAATGACCGATCCATAGGGGGCAGCACGTATACTGCCGAGGCACTACGTTTCTCAAACCACATGTTCACCGAAGCCCAGGGCAGCCGTCTGCAGCAAGGGGTCCCCCAAGTCCTCATCGTAATCACTGATGGGGAATCCCATGATGCAGACAAGCTCAATGCCACAGCCAAGGCCTTGCGAGACAAAGGTATTCTTGTCCTGGCCGTGGGGATTGCTGGTGCCAATGCTGCAGAGTTGCTAGGCATGGCAGGATCGAGTGACAAGTACTTCTTCGTGGAGACTTTTGGAAACCTGACGGGAATATTTTCAGATGTGTCAGCCAGTGTGTGTACCTTTTCACAAGTAGGTAAGGTTTGTCAATGAAGTTTTTTTTAATTATCAGCAGAGGTCCGACTGAGGGAGAAAGCAATATCCCTCAGAACAAATTCTCCAAACAGGACAGGCACACAGCCCTAATTGCTTTGTAGTTTTCTCATTCGTCCTCTTTTCCAAAGAGGAATACATTCTACAACATTCCTACTCACTTCTGCCTAAACTCTTCTAATGATAGGGAATTTACCATGTTTTGGAGTAACCTTTATTTACTGGAGCATGAATTTGTTTCCATGTCATTTCTATCCATTAGTTCTTCTTCCTCCTCCTTACACAAAAAATCAAATTCCATCCCTTCCTAACAACCAGTGACCTTTGCTGGAAGTCTTCTCTCCTCTAGGTTGGAGAGTCCCCAGTTCCATCACCTATTTCTCTTATGACACAAGCTCATTTCAGACATGGAGCCCAATAATAAACATTCTATTCTGGCTCCAGATGTTTTCAGCGCACAGTATAGTAGGACTTCCCTTGCCTACTGTGTTTATATTCCAGTGTCTGAAGATTGTATTGTCACATTTCTGTATGTATGTATGTGTGCATTCATTCAGCTGTCATTTTATACCATTTCAAAGGAAGATCATGGTCTATTAAAATTTCTTATTTTTATTAAGTATTATACTAAAAATACTGAATATTTTTTATTAAATAAATTGCTACTAATCTAGAATTCCCACATCTTGGTAAAGTTCTTATTTTTATTTTAAGTTAGAGGTGGGGAGGCAGAAACAGATTCCCACATGAGCCCCAACCAGGATCCACCCAACAAGCCCACTGGGGACGATGCTCTGTCCATCTGGGGGCCTCACCCCATTGCAACTGGAGCCATTTATTACTGCTTGAGGCAATGGAGCCATCCTCAGTTCCCAGGGCCAACTCACTCTAATTGAGCCATTGGTGCAGGAGGGGAGGAGAAAAAAAAGAGAGAAGTAAGAGGGGAAGGGGTGGAGAAGTAGATGGGCACTTCTTTTTTGTTCCCTGACTGGGACTCGAACCCAGGACTTCCACACACTGGGCCAACACTCTACCACTGAGCGAACACGCCAGGGCCCATAAAATTCTTTTTAAAAATTAACTTTTCTGGTTTTCAATACATTGCCTCCTAAGAAAGTAACCTCTATCTTTGTCTTTAACAAAACCAACAAAACTGGGACAAATCTCTCACCTTCTCGTGGCTGAAGCCTAAAATCTGATCTGTCCTTTTCAAGTTCACTATAGAAGTTTACACTGTGTTTTTAAATAAAAAGTTCTCCCTTGGGCAGAGATAAGTACTTTATTTTCTTTATCTGAATCTGAAACAACAAGAAATGTAATAAATTAACCAATTCCTGAAAGGATCTATTTATCATATTTCTTTTTATCTTTTTTTGTGCTTATCTCAACTGTGGTACCCTTGGATACCTTTAATTTATCATGAGGCTAAAATGAGATTTAAGTGAGTTAGTTCAGCAGTGTGATCTCTGGGGAATTCAGGGAAATGTTCATGCGCAGCAAAAGGCTAAGGGATACACATGAGCACGTGCCAAGCATAACTCATTCACTGGCAATGGTCTTTGATACTCTTTGTTTTGTATTTTCTGTGTTAACAGAACGGAAGCATCTCTAAACTATACTGCATTGATTGTTCAAAAATATTATTTTCAAGTAAATATTTTTGCCTATATGCCCCAGAAAGGGGGTTGATAGAGAGGAAAACTGATTAGATATAGGTCAGAAGGCATGATTTCAATTTGTCTTCATAAACCAGAAAGGGACTTACTGGCTCAACTGGCCAGGGAGTCAAAATCAGTACTAGAGACCATCTGTCTCTTTGTTTGAATCTCTAAATGGGTGTGTGCTATTTTGTTTTCTTTTCTGGCTGTGCTCTTGCTGTCACTGTTTTCTGGAAGGGTTAAGGTTAGACTAGACGACAGGTAAGAACAAGTTCTCTGTAGCAGCAGCCCCTGCCCCCAGTTCTCTGTCATCTTGGAAAAGAAAATGGTGTAAGACCAAATGAAAAATCTAAGAGAAGCATAAAAAGATGTAAGAGTTGTTTGTGCCATCTTTATGAACTGATTGTTTTTATTTCTTCTCCAATTAATGTGACCACAAGATGGCATAAGATAAGAAACTGCTTTCAGAAATACCATTTCTATATAGCTGCAAACGTTTTAAGTTACTCTGGATGAGTGAAAGAACAATCTAATTTTGTCTTCATTCCCTTTTGTCGGCTTTGTAGATTGTGAAAGTGAAGAACTAGATCTTGTTTTTCTCATGGATGGTTCAACTAGCATTCACCCAGATGACTTCAAAAAGATGAAGATGTTCTTGGCATCTGTTGTTCAAGACTTTGATGTCAGTGATAACAGAGTGCGTATAGGAGTGGCCCAGTTTAGCCACAGGTATCAGCCAGAGTTTCCACTGGGAAGGTTCATAGGCAAAAAGAAGGTATCATTTCAGATTGAAAATATCAGCCAGACCTTTGGAAACACACACATTGGCGCTGCACTGCGGAACGTGATGCATTACTTCCGGCCAGAAATGGGCAGCCGCATAAATGTAGGTATCCCTCAGGTGTTGCTGGTCCTCACAGATGGCCAGTCCCAAGATGACGTGGCTCAGGCCGCTGAAGACCTGAGACGCAAAGGTATCGACATCTACTCTGTGGGCATCGGGGATGTGGATGACCAGCAGCTCATTCAGATCACTGGGACTGCAAGCAAAAAACTTGCGGTTGATAACTTCGATGAACTGAGTAAGGTCAAGAAAAGGGTCATTCGCAACATCTGTACGACGGAGGGAGAGAGCAGTAAGTATTCCAGTGTGGTCCTCGTGTTTATTCCTTCCCTGTCTTCATTGGAGACTTTCCTCAAGCTCTGTTTACAGTTGGTGGGAGAATTTAGATTTGTGCCTCTGGATTTCAAATTGAACTTTACAGTTTTGAAGTGTTGTTGTTGCCTGTGATGTGTAGATTGAGAAACAAGGCATCTAAGACTCGGGTCTTTTTTCCCTCTGGTCTCCCGGGAGAGCATGCCCCCTTTGGGAATGGGAATCCTTCACTTTCAGAAGGTGTGAGAAAAAAGCCTTTGTTTACAATCTGGTTGGTTTCAGAGGCTGGAGAACAGGTTGCAAAGAAATAAACTATTGGACAGATTTTGGTTGCCTGGCAATAGGGCCCACAGCACTGTCAAGTGCTGCATGCTACAGGGATGGAGAGAATGTCTTCAGTATGAAACATTCTTCTTAAATGAAATAACTTCTTAAAAATCAGTACATTTTCGCCCTGGCCGGTTGGCTCAGTGGTAGAGCGTCGGCCTGGTGTGCAGAAGTCCCGGGTTCGATTCCCGGCCAGGGCACACAGGAGAAGCGCCCATTTGCTTCTCCACCCCTCCCCCTCTCCTTCCTCTCTGTCTCTCTCTTCCCCTCCCGCAGCGAGGCTCCATGGGAGCAAAGATGGCCCGGGTGCTGGGGATGGCTCCTTGGCCTCTGCCCCAGGCACTAGAGTGGCTCTGGTCGCAACAGAGCGACGCCCGGGAGGGGCAGAGCATTGCCCCCTGGTGGGCAGAGCGTTGCCCCTGGTGGGCGTGCCAGGTGGATCCCGGTCGGGCGCATGCGGGAGTCTGTCTGACCGTCTCTCCCCGTTTCCAGCTTCAGAAAAAAAAAAAAAATCAGCACATTTTGACATTTCTTTCCACCAACAGATGAAAGGAAAGATTTTGAAGGAAGGATAACTTTTTTTATTTTCACTAAATTGCCGAAAAGTTTGGCTGTGATTCTCTATAACTACCATGATAAACATTATCCCTGGATTTTCACCAGGGAGAGAAAAATTTACATGGTTGGTAAGAGGCAGCTCTGGCGAGAGACAACCTGGCTACAAATTCCCACTCAATGGCCATTTTTTCTTGGATGAGTTTCTTAACTTCTATAAGTTGAATTTTCTCATTTATGAAATGTGAACAATAGCAACACCCAATTCAAGAGATCATGGTGAAGTTTAAATGAGAAAATGCAAATTTAAACTTTACTTCGATTAAGCATGACATCAGGGATGTAATTATAAAACATTCTCTTTTTGTCTATCACTGGCCCATTAAATTTATTCATAAGGGCCAGCTCCTCTCTTGCTTGCCCCTCTTCACTTTCAGGAGATAAGGGAACCTCTTCTTGCTGATTAAATATTCATCCCAGTGTCCCTGTGAAAACTTCCAACTTCATTCAAGGTTACTCTGCTTTCCTAGCCTGTCACAGAGAAGAGGCCACATGTGGTTGGCATTTTACCCATTGTGCCCACCTCTTACTTCTACCCCCTTCTCCCAAGCCCTGCCCGCTTCTTGCCAACATGGTTTCTGGCCTCCCCAGAATGGGCCGGGGAAGGAAGAAGAGCTAAAGAGGTACAGGGGAGTTGGCACTTGATGGCACCTGTCAGGAATTGGTTTTCTTCGATAGTAGTCCATGTCTTAAGTTGGATCCATTCCTGGATCCTTCAAAGATTTCTCTGCCTGCCCCCATTATCTCCACCCCCACCAAAGCACGTTTGTCGGGATTTTTCCACCATCATTCCCTTGAGGAAGATAAACATGTCTCAATTCCAGATGCTCCGTTATGCCTCCCTCAGCCTCTTAGCATTATGCGATGGCTTCAGCTTTCTTCTGCTGTTGTCTCCTTGTCCCTCCAGGTAGCCCTGTTGGGCTGGAGGTCAGAGGAGCCCACAATAGCTCTTCCTTACACGCGACCACAGCAGCTCCGTGGAGAAACAATAACATAACAATTTCCCTGATAAACAATGGAACTGATGATGCATTCTTTGCAGTAAGAGTAGTATGCCATTCTGTATCTCAGGGGTCCCCAAACTACGGCCCGCGGGCCGCATGTGGCCCCCTGAGGCCATTTATCTGGCCCCCGCTGCACTTCTGGAAGGGGCACCTCTTTCATTGGTGGTCAGTGAGAGAAGCATAGTTCCCATTGTAGTACTGAACAGTTTGTTGATTTAAATTTACTTGTTTTTTATTTTAAATATTGTATTTGTTCCTGTTTTGTTTAAAATAAGATATGTGCAGTGTGCATAGGGATTTGTTCATAGTTTGTTTTTTTTTATAGTCCAGCCCTCCAACAGTCTGAGGGACAGTGAACTGGCCCCCTGTGTACAAAGTTTAGGGACTCCTGCTGTATCTCATTCTTAGATTCTTGAAGAGATAACTTGTTATCTCTTAAAGCTCCTCTGTCTTGCCTTAAAGAGGAAATTAATCTCCTTTTCTTGTATATTTTATGTGGTGGGAGAACTCACCGCACATACAGCTCTCTCCAAAAATGCTCTTATGAGCCCTGGCCAGATAGCTTGGTTGGTTGGAGTTTTGTCCTGGAGTGTGGAAGTTGCCAGTTTGATTCCCTGGTCAGGGCACAGACAGGAGCAGCATGATGTTCCTGTCTCTCCCTGCCTGTCTCATAAAAATAAAATAAAAAATGCTCTTCTGAACTCCAAGTTCAAACCTTTCATAAGGCCCAATGTGTAGGCTAAAGCTTAAGGGTGCCATAATTGATCAGGGGCTGTTGTCTTTCTAAATCCTGCTTCATGATCTCCCCATACTTTGGAAACCCCAACCAGCCAAGCCTTCCATATTAACTTCCTGTTTCCCATGAAATAGCCATTTCCCATTATTAGGCAGAAAATTATGTTGGAACCATCTAGTCTCTACTTGAGAGAATAATAGAAAACCATGTGGAAAGTCAAAGCAGGAGTATATGCTCCAAGTAGTGGGGAGTTATCTTTAAAGGAAAGGACTGTATGTGTAAAAATAAACAAACAAATAAGGAAAGTACTCTAAGATAAACTTGAAGTCATTACTGCAGCAAGCAAGAATGTGAGAGGTCTTTGTAGCCAAGCCGTGGGCTGAGGACTGATGAGGCTGGAATGAAAACTGATAAAGCTTCAAAGGCATGTGCAAATAGATCAGAAAATGCCTGTTCTTCTTAAACTAGAAATTCTCAACTCAAGGAAATCAGACAGGAGCTTAGTGTGGCTCAAATCAAACCCAATTTACAGCCCAAACATCTAGCTTTGCTTCTTATTAAAATACATATCACTTTGGAGATGTCACTATGCCTTCTTCGTTTTCTCATTTGTGAAGTTACATCATGTGTTTCTGTGTTTGTACACCACTGTATAGACCAGGGGTCGGGAACCTATGGCTCACGAGCCAGATGTGGCTCTTTTGATGGCTGCATCTGGCTCGCAGACAAATCTTTAATAAAAAAAAAATAATAATGTTAAAAATATAAAACATTCTCATGTATTACAATCCATTCACTTTCTACTTCTCATGTTCATGGTTGCGGATGGCTGGAGCCAATCACAGCTGTCCTCCGGGACAACACCAAATTTTTATTAGATAATGCGTAAGGTACACAGGTCATTGTATGGCTCTCATGGAATTACATTTTAAAATATGTGGCCTTTATGGCTCTCTCAGTCAAAAAGGTTCCCGACCCCTGGTATAGACCAATCCTTCCAGGGCATAAAGGAGGAGATTAATCTGCCAGATCCTTCCCATCTCATCGTTCAGAGTTTATCCCACAGAGTTCCTCCTCCCACCCTGCTGTGTCGTGTTCTCTACCCTTTGGGGAAACCAGATACAGAGCACACAGTGCTTTATATCTGTGGCTGGGCATGGTGGAAAAGGTCTACACTGCATGAGTTCAGGTGGGTTGGAGATGGGCACCAGAATCATTCTGACCCTACTGCACTGAGCATGATGAAGGCCATGTCAAAGCCCTGCCCCTGACCAACACACAGCACTGGGAGACCAGAAAAGGGTGATGGCAGCTGAGTCTCCATTGGACAGATGTCCAGGTCCTTGGGTGTATATGTTTGAGGCTAGGAGGACCAAATAATCTGGGGGTTGGGTATATAAACTACCATAGGTCTTTTGCAGTAACTATATCTTCTAGGTCATTCTCTTTTTCTTTTTCTTTTTTTTTTTTTTTTTTTTTTTGTCTGAGACTCCTTTCAAAAGCCACAAACATATTTCTACATATTTTTTTATTCCTAGCTAATAACTGCCAACAGTCTGACTCTCTTTATTTTCTCAAGAATTTGCCTCCTAATCTAATTTATCTTCCCCTTTTGACAGTATTTCTTATTAAGAATCTACCATCAACTCCAATTAGGGACTTTTTTTTTTACAAGTTAGATACTTAAAATCAGCTTTGGGCCTGGCAGGGAGCCATAAGACTACAATTATCACTCCATTCTTTTCTGTTCTTTTTGTATTTTTATTTTGAAATATATGATCTTATTTTTTATATGGAAAAAAATTAATATTTCAGAGAACAGTTAAAAGATTTGCCAAGTTATTTAGTGGTAACAAAGTGATGACTGATACATGACAAACACTAAACTTTGTGCTTCCCACTCCGAAACCTCCTGCTTCCAGGCTTTCACGGGCTGTTTGTGAGGACCAGGCAAACACGTAGAACACTAGCTTTCCTTCCCCTTTTTGTTTTTTTGTTTTTTAATTTTTTTTTAATTTATTTATTCATTTTAGAGAAGAGAGACAGAGAGAGAGAGAAGGGAGGGAGGAGCAGGAAGCATCAACTCCCATATGTGCCTTGACCAGGCAAGCCTAGGGATTTGAACCGGCAACCTCAGCGTTTCCAGGTCGACGCTTTATCCACTGCACCACCACAGGCCAGGCCCCTTCCCCTTTTTGTAACCCTCGCTAGCCAGTCCTGTAGATCACCTTCTTCATTTCCCTTGCACTTACTGCCCCTTTTCTATTCTCACTCCTGCTATTCTAATTTAATCCTTCCTTTCTCTTTGAAAACCCAATTTTAGCCTGCTCCCCAGCTCAATTCCCAAACCATTTCTTCCACTTATTAACTTCAAAGGCTCCCGATTTGAGAGCAGACAACTGTAGAGTTTGCAAGGCCATTGCATGACAGTCCACTTAATATGGCCTAGTTCCTCTAATTGGATTTAGACACATAGCTGCTAACTCTGGACTTGCTCCCCAAATTCTGTTCCTTGGATCACATTATTATGGAATTATTTACCAATTTGAATTAAACATAAGGAACATATTTACTGGGGTATGTACTTTTAGCAATCTAGACCAAAAATTAAAGTACAAGGGGTCCCTCATCTATCATGGGGGATTAAGTTCAAGAACCCCTGTGATAGGCAAAAACCACAAAGTAGAGACCTTATATTTATTTTATATATATATACACACACACACATATATATATAAAGGCTTTATAAACCCTCCCCACACTCTTATAAACCTTTCCCACACTTATTTTGCTTATTTTACCACAAAAAATAATTAGAATAATAAATACATAAAAATACCTATATACCGCAAAATCCCGCGATATAGCGATTAATCTGCGATACAAAATTAGATATATACAATTTAAAAATCTGCAATACAATGAGCCACGATATGGCAAGGGACGACGGTACTCAATTCTTATAGGGGATAGTTCCCAGGATCACTCAGTGACACTTTGGCATTTTTGTCAAGGTTGTTTTTTGTTTTTTTTTCCAAAAGAGACTGTTTTCCTTGAAGGCAATAACATATATTGGTTACCAAATGGTTTTCTGTCCAGGGCTTAAAACAATGTTCATCCAAGTGGCAAATTTTCAATTTTAAGGTAGAAATGATAGAATATAGATGCAAGAGGGATTTTGGAAAGGACATATTTCGATGCTTCTTTCTGACTAGTTCTTTTCTCTTCATCTCACTTTCTGAATATTAAAAAAGAGATTTTCCCGATAAAGTAAGTCCAATGAAAGAAGAAAACTCACCTTTCAGGTTTTGTTGATAGCATACTGATTTACTTCAAATGTCATGATGAAAATTGATTATCAAATAAGGCTTTTATTTTCCCGCACTGATTTCTATTAAAAATCAATTAAGTTACTGGCCCTTGTTCTGAGAATCAAAATGAACATTTCTGTTTCAAAGATTTGCGAATGTTCAACTGGTCAGCATGTCTGGAGGTAGTTAAGGCAGGCATTTGTCCATACAACAAATATCTGAAAAACTACTTATCCAAACAAAGCAAGTTAAAAATATACACTTCTCCCCTTTAATTTACCAAGCAAGCTATATGTGTTGTATTGAAGAAGGTTGAAGTGTTTAACCAAACCAGAAGTTCCTAAGAAGAGTATGTATGTCACATGATTATGCTTCTCTCATTATCTTCCTTTTATGAGGCTCAGCTTAAAACACCAGCCCCTTCTAGTTTCTTCAGTGCTTAAATGTCCCTGGAGTTAATAAGAATAAGAGTGAAGCATTTTAAATGCAATATCTCTCCAAGTACATATTTTCTGAACCCAGTAATGACATTGGCTTTGCCTTCCTGAGTAGCTGAGCTCTGAAGGCAGCACCATCTTGAACATGGTTAAATATGGCTAATTTGGTGCCCAGTTCTTTCACTTGTAGGACTTAAACCAAGAAAGATGTTAAAGGCTCTCTTGGAGCATTTGTTTATCTTTTTTTTTTTTTTTTTCTTTTCTGAGTAGACATTAGAAGACAAACAGAGGAAACAGGTTTTTCCTGGAAAGATAAATCATCAAAATCATTCCTTTAGACAAGTTCTTTGTGATTTCTTTTCCTAAATGATTCTTTCTCTATGCAAATGTTTTTATATTTCCCTTATACATAATTTTAAAGATCTAATTCTAATTTTAAAGATATAATTTTAATTTTTAAAGATCTAATTCCCTTATACATTAGTATAGGTTGAGTGACCTGACTTGATAAGTAGCATCATATGAATTTGCTATTTTAGACTACTAACATTTCCACGATCTGCTTTATCTATTTAAATGACTCTGCATAGCTTTTTCGATAGCCACAATAAAATCTTTCAGAACTTTGTTATAGAATCATCTAGATTTTTATGCCAGCTAAAAATAATACTGCATACTTCTACTTTTACAGGTTATAAAAGAGTGATTCTGAGACTCTTCCATTATTCTTTAATGCTCTTTCTTGTTTTCTAACTTTGTAACCAGACTAGAAATAAGACTTTTAAGTCCCTTGGTTCAAACATGGCATCCAAGTCAAATAAGGGAATTATTTGATTTAACAAGATATATTTTTCCCCTTGAACCCTAGATTGTTTTGTGGACATTGTGGTAGGATTTGACATCTCAACTCAGCAGAAGGGGAAGACTTTCTTTGATGGTCAGTCTTGGATGGAAACCTACCTTCAAGACATCTTACGTGCCATCAGCTCCCTTAATGGGGTTAGCTGTGAGGTGGGCACGAAGACTCAGGTTAGTGTGGCTTTTCAAGTGACCAATGCCATGGAAAAATATTCTCCCAAGTTTGAGATCTACAGTGAAAACATACTGAACAGCTTGAAGGATGTAACAGTCAAAGGACCATCTATTCTCAACGCAAACTTTTTGAGTTCCCTGTGGGATGCATTTCAGAATAAATCAGCTGCTCGAGGCAAGGTAACCTGATTTTATTTGTTGGGCTGTGGTTGCAATGACCTTCTTTTTACTCATGTTCCTTTTTTTTAATACTTCCCTAGGTGATTCTCTTATTTTCAGATGGATTGGATGACGATATCGAAAAACTTGAAGAGAAATCTGATGAACTTAGAAAGGAAGGTATCGAACATGGGGGAGGAGCAAGAAAGAAATGTTTATTAACTTGATAATCTCAAAGCTCAGTTCTGGCTCTTTAGTTTCCAACCCTGAGTGTGCCAGCCTTTCCACTCTGCATGTGCTTGACAGAGCAAATGAGTTTTCAGAACATTTTGGCATCTACTTTTTCCCTCATGCCCTATATATATGAAACAGCTCTGAAGACAAAGTCCTATTCTTCCTCTAGTATTACTGTAGTTCCTCTTCCTAAGCTTGCTTGGAGAGTGTTCCTGTCTAACCTTGCCTCACGTTATCTAGTATTATCTAATAGTCTTCTTTACTATCAGCAGGTGTGAACCATGTATTTTTTTTTTTTTTACCAAAGAATGGGAGAATGGGATTATTTTCTTCAACACTCAACATTTTCAGAGTTGCAAGCACCATTGGACAAGTTGACTCATGTTTTGAGACTGTCTAACTAACTAGTTCCTTCCTTCAGACCACAGATAGATCAACCATGGAGTTTATGAGTTTTTAAAGTTCTGGCACCATGCAAGAGCCAGTGCCCAATCTGGCTTATTTTTATTTCTTACTAAACTATGGATCGGTGCGAGAAAAATATATCCAAATGTTTGAGAATAAAAAAACTTTCTTGTAAGTGGAGGCAGTTTTTGCCCCACCCAACTCCCTCTTCCAGCCAAGTTCCCCCATCTGCTTAGCTGTGAGTGTTGGCTGCTGACAACTCACAAGTCCCCCTTCTCTAAGGAATTTTCCTTGGTCAGTGGGAGCCACCTCACCTAGGAAGTTATTCTGTGTCCTAGCCCTGGGCAGCAGGTAGCGCAAAGAGTTGGACCTTTGCCTCAAAATAGCACCACATGGTACGATTTATGCTCCAAGTTCCTTGTGGGTTCAGGCTGACACTAGACTCCAGCTGAAACAGTCTTGCTCTGCTCCTGTCTCTGCCCTGTCCTGCTTCCCTCACCCCTTCTAAGAATGCTTCCTCAATAAATTGTGTACAGCCAAGTCACAGGCTCAGTTTCTGGACAATCTGATCCAAGATGTCTGCCTCCAAGGTTAATTATTAGAGATGGAGTGGATTTTGTTTTTGCTATTTGGTTCTCTCTTCCATATTAAACAGATTGCAAAGTTCACTGAGTTTACAGCCGGAGGATCAGGATTTCTATTTTGCCCTTTATTTACTAATGCTTCTTTCTCTATATTCTATCAAGTCTTGGCATTTCTTTCATGAGCTGTAGTGAAATTTTTAACCCTAGGAGGCTTAGTGTGTGTGCTTAGGTTTTTTGTTTTTGTTGTTTTTTTCAGCTTTCGTGAGCAAAGAAGTGTCTCTTACAAACATCAGAGTTTTCTTCAGGACATTTCTCTTGGAATACCTAGATTCCTAAGACCAACCTTTGTTCTTCCAACTCCCAAGGAAAATTTAGTAAATAGATTTCAACTTCAGAAGCTAGATTTTTCATACCCAGAAATTTAAAACCTTTGGGGAGAAATAAAGGGATGATGTCCATAATGTTTTTTCATTATGTATCAAGTGGACAAGGAGTATCTCTAGCTCTGGCTTCCCATATTTAAACACATTGATATCAGGAGCTGCTGGGACCTATGATCTATTGACCTAGGAGAGTCTCCCTAACTTGAGGCCATGAAAACTGATATATTTTACACATGTAACCTATGCAGTCAACATGGAACTGAGAGACCAGGAGGAAAAGATCTTCACTGGTGGATACAAGTTTTATAACTATCCATATGGTTTGGGGTTTGAATTCATTTTTTAATTTTTAAAGATCTAATTCTCTAGAATCTGCACAGTGATTATTTATGTTCCCAATTTTTGAAATCTTTTCTTCCGTCACTTATTCTTAGGAATTGAAGGCACTGCATTTATGATCATATGACTCATTTCTTGGATAAGTCTAAAAAGAGCAGGATTGAGTCCCCATCCTGAGAAAAGCAGTTACAAATAATAGTCATAGGAATATTTCCTGCAAATCAACAGTTCCATGGTTCTCTTAAATTTCCTGGAATTTATAATCAGATGTGAGATCTTTTTTTTTCCTTCTAAATTCACCCATTAGCATGGCTTCTCTTGATCATTTACTTCAGTTGGTGAACTCAGCATTCCTCATTGCCTATCCCAACCCACACCACTATCCCTTTTATCTTCTTCGTCTTCATTTTTAAAAGAGGAGCTAACCATCCTTGTGTGCTTGAGATAAGCCAGACACTATCACCACAAAGACCAGAAAAGTCCAAGGCAAATCAGGAGAAGTTGTCGTCTTATTCTCTGGTGTTTCTTCCTTTATTGCACTTGAGCTGACCACTCTGTTTTCCTCTCCTAGAACTTGAGCCTCCCCAGTATGTCCCTGAAACTTTATTGTATGCATTATCGTTTTTATCTACCCTTCACTTCATTCAAAATCATATATAAACTTATATGAAAAGGCATTCCCAACTCTCAGTCAAGTCCTTGAATATTCCTTCATTCTAGTCCATTGCTTTCTGTGTTCCAAAGAATTCTTTCCCCATCCATAACAAAAATGAGTCAACTTATGCCAGCGGAGTCAGGTTTTTAGAAAGCTAAGTTTATTCAATTTTAGGACTTCTTTTTACTCTGTGATTATATCCTTAGTCCATTTTTGTTATTAAAATTCCCTGTGAGTCTAGGCTTTAGAATTGGGCTATCTGGGTATAAATTTAAAAACAACACGGAGCCAGTCATTTAACCTCTGCAAAGCTCATTTTGCTTGTCTATAAAATTGGGCTATTGTTGTTCATACCTATTCAGTGGTATTTGTATTATACAAATAAAATAATGCATGTTAAGCATTCAACCAACCTCTAAGCACATAGCTATTAATAAATGAAAGCACAGTTGCTAGAGTTACCTCCATCATAATGATTGCCAGGTTTATTGCTATTGTTATTTAATGTTCTTCGCAAAATAAGTCTACCTTGTTAGTCCCTAAAAGTTTTCTTTGAAATATTCTGGTCTATGAAAATCCCAAAGCCTATGAGCCATAGCTCTTGATGATTATATATCATATGTTTCTAAGTGCCTGACAAGAGGTCTTTTATTGTTCTTTGCTACCTATAATTCCAAGTAGATTATCAATTCCTTATGAGGTCTTTATGATCTGTACTTCTGAAACTGTAATGTGCATGCAAATCATCTGGGGATTTTGTTAAAATGCAGATTCTGACTCCATAGGAGTGGGGTGGGGCCCGAGAATCTGTATTTCTGGTAAGATCCAAGGTGATGTCAGCCCTGCTGCTCCAAGGATCTCCCTTTGAGTGGCAAAGTTTAGAACACTTACTTTCTTGACACAGAAATTCCTCTGTACTTTAGCATGCTCTGTGGATTTTAAACTCACTATACCACTGTTATAATTTCCCCTCTCCAATTTAATTAGTTCTGAAAAAGTGTAATTCCTTTTGTTCTCTGATTAGTCTTGTTACTTGTCAGTTTTACACGGTGTGGTTAGAGGAAGTGGACAATAAAATGAGTGTTTCTCTTGCAACTGTTTTCCTAGAATAAAAGTATAGATACCCATGTGCAAAAAGATTAAAATAACCAAACCCACCTCACCTGGAGCATTGTCCATTGTGTTGGCTAGGCCTGAATGCCCTCATAACCATTGCTCTGGATGGAGCCACAAATGATACTGACCTGGCTGATCTTCTCTACATTGAATTGGGGAAAGGATTTGAGTACAGGACCCAGTTCACTATTGGAATGAGGAATCTTGGGAGCCAACTATCAAAGCAGCTGGTAAGTTAGAAAAGGCAGGTGAGTTTAAATTTTCTATTTGTTTTGTGTATAGGTTTAGTATTTATGCTTATGAATTTGAACTAATTTTGTCATCTCAAGAGTGAAGATTTTTCTGAACTAGTGAGGGTGTTTTGAAAGAAATGTAATATATTAAATGCCCTGGCCAGTTGGCTCAGAGGATAGAGTGTCAGCTTGGCATGCAGACATCCCAGGTTCAATCCCTGGTCAGGGCACACAATAAAAGAGAACATCTGCTTCTCTTCCCCTTCTCAACTTCTTTCCCTCTCCCAGCCAGTGGCTTGATTGGTTTGAGCATTAGTCTTAGGTGCTGAGGATAGCTCTGTTGGTCTGAGCATAGGCCCCAGATGGGGGGTGCCAGGTGGATCCCAGTTGGGGAGCATGAGAGAGTCTGTCTCACTATCTTTCCTCCTCTCACTTAAAAAAAGAAAAAGAAAAAAGGGAAGGGAAGGAAAAGAAAGAGAATGGAACAGAATGGAAGGGAGAAAAATGAAGAGAAAGAGAGAAAGAAAGAAAGAAAGAAAGAAAGAAAGAAAGAAAGAAAGAAAGAAAGAGACAGAAAGAGAAAGAAGGAAAGAGAAAGAAAGAAAGAAAGAAAGAAAGAAAGAAAGAAAGAAAGAAAGAAAGAAAGAAAGAAAGAGAAAGGAAGGAGGGAGGGAGAGAGGGAAGGAAGGAAGGAAGGAAGGAAGGAAGGAAGGAAGGAAGGAAGGAAGGAAGGAAGGAAGGAAGGAAAGGGAGGGAGGGAAGGAGGATAATATAGTGAAGGTATGTCAAAGCTTGTTTAGTTTACAGACTTCGCAGAAAAAGAAGGAAGAAGAAACTAAATAGCACCTACAGTCCTGCTCAAGTTACAGTCTCTGAACTTAGGAGCCTAAGTGCCAAAGAGAATCTGAGATTTAAGAGCCAATCAGCTGCTCCCTCAGCCAGTCAGTTTTTACATCCCTGTGGATCCTAAGTGTCACAGCTCACCCCACTGAGTATGATTCTAGTGCCTAAGATGTGTAGTTTGCTGCAACTTGGCCTGTGGATGAGAGCCAATAACAGTTAGGGTTTCACTGGAGAAAGAGAGTTTCTTTGATGTTGACAAGAAACTAGTGATGTGGTGATTCCTATGTTGTACTTTATGAGTGGTCAAAAGATTTTTGAAAGCTGTCTTGACTGAGACTTTTGTCTTATGATCTATTTTTAGAACTTAATGTCTACATGAGATGCATCTCAATATTTCTTTTTACATTTATTTATTTATTTATTTACCAAGAGAGCATGAGAGAGGGACAGACAGGGCTGACAGTCAGGAAGGGAGACAAATAAAAAGCATCAACTCATGGTAGTGGCACTTTAGTTGTTCATTGATTGCTTTCTCATACATACCTTGACCAGGGTGCTCCAGCTGAGCCACTGACCTCTTGCTCAAGCCAATGACCTTGGACTTCACACCAGCAACCTTTGGGCTCAAGCCAGTGACCATGGGGTTACGTCTATGATTCCACACTCAAGCTGGTGATCCTGCACTCAAGCTGGCAAGCCCACACTCAAGCCAGATCAACCTGTGCTCAAGCTGGCAACTTTGGGGTTTCAAAGCTGGGTTCTCAGCATCCCAGGTTGATACTCTATCTACTATACCACTGCCTGGTCAGGCTCAATCATATTTCTTTCAGAAACGTCCAAGAATTCCTACTACCGTGGTTAAGTGTTACCAAGTTACGTAGCTCTACTTTCACATTATTAAGTGGCTAATAATTTGTCATTTGCTTTATCATTTCTAAAACCTCTACTCAGCATATTGGGACATTTTCCAATAAAGTGAGAGCTCCTGCTATGTTATACCTGTAGAATTTGTATATAAAAAATGCTTAAACACAATTTGTTCAGTATAGTAATTATATAAAATAATTGTTTAAAGAATATGGAGCCTGACCAGGCGGTGGCACAGTGGATAGAGCATCGGACTGGGACACAGAGCACTCAGGTTTAAAACCTTGAGATCACTAGCTAGAATGTAGGCTCATCCGGCCTGAGCTCAGGCTCACCAGCTTGAGTGCGTGATCACTGGCTTGAGCGTGGGATCATAGACATGACCCCATGTTCCCTGGCTTAAGCCCAAAGGTCGCTGGCTTGAAGCCCAAGGTTGCTGGCTTGAGCCTAAGATTGCTAGATTGAGCAAGGAATCACTCGGTCTGTTATAGCCTCCTGGTCAAGACACATATGAGAAAGCAATCAATGAACAACTAAGATGCCTCAATGAATTGATGCTTCTCATCTCACTCCCTTCCTGTCTGGCTTTCCCTATCTGTCCCTCTCTCTGACTTTCTGTCTGTCTGTCAAAAATAAAGAAAAAAAGAATATGAATATTATGTGGGAATTTCTTTGTCCATGGGAAGACAGTGTCCATTTCTTAAAATGTATTTTATCTGTCTACTACTCTTTGAAATCTGTAGTAGTAATTCATAGAGGGAGGAAATTATTCCTCAAGGCAAGCCTTTCAGGTTTTTTTTTTAACTTGTTTATTGATTTTAGCAGGAGAGGAAGGGAGAAAGACAGGATCATTGAGTTTGCTACTGTATGTGACCCGACTGGGGATCGAACTGGCAACCTCTGCACTTCGGGACAATGCTCTAATCAGCCAAGCTATCTGACCAGGACACCTTTCAGGTTTTAAATATTAAATAAATGCAACAAGAAAAACTTAATTTTGACATAGATTAATTTTAATGTTATTAGGAGATTTGGTATTGTAGGATTTAGGTGATCCAAAGAAAAATATCTAATAAAAAACAAGAATCTATTTTGTTGTTGTTATTTGGTTTCACATGTTTCAAGTGTTATTGATTTTTCTGCAATTTTCAGGAGGAAAAAGACTTTCTAGTATCAGAAAAGGAACTGTATATAAAAAGAGACAAAGAAGGGAAATTGCTAAATAGTAATAGCAAAAGATTTAATTTTTATCACACTAGAATTTTTATGAAAAATTCTCAATATAAAGATTGATTCTACCTCACTAAGGCAAATCATGGTATTTGCTATAGACAGAATTTTTCCAAAAATAAATTTTGGAAGTTAATTGTAAAACTGAAATAGAACATGTCTGTTATTCAGGGGATGATTAAGTAGGTCCAGGATGAAGTTCACATGTTAAATAATAGAATATAATCTGATTAGAATATGATTTTTTTGACCACCGTGGATAAAGGAATATTCTCCTCATGCCCCCATCCTTTAAAGCAAGTGCTTCTGAAATGTTGAACATGCAACTGGTGTTTTTGAACCCTGTCACCCCCAAACTGTTCTGGAAGCATTTACCAGTGGACTCGGTTCCAAACACTGTGAGATCTAAATCATCTAGGATACAAAGAATTCACAAGACAGGAAACAAAACAGCATGCATTCATTTTCTTGAACAAAATATTGGGGGCAGAATTATACATATATAGTGTGATCGAACACCATGCTCAATGCTGGGATTGGAGTAGGAACCGGAAATCACATACGTTAGTATATAATGAGTTGGTCATGTCTAAACTGATACCATTTTGAGAACACTAAGCCACCTTTGAGTTGATTCTGAATTCCTCAAGTGGTGGAGAAAGCTGGTCACAGAAGAAAAGATGGACGTTAAGGAATGTCTCATACATCCTCTCTAGAGCGCAGTCACTTTAGTGGTGAACAGGCTTCTGAAATTGGTGAGCTTATATGTGTGATGGAAAGCAATGTCACCAAATGTGACGTATTTCCTACCTTTCCACAAGGTCAATGTTGCTGAAAGGACGTGCTGCTGTTTATTCTGCAAGTGTATTGGAGAAGATGGCACAATGGGTGATCCAGGACCACCTGGGAATAAGGTAATTTTAAGATTTATGGCTCACTTTCTTTGTATGTAGTAATGTTTTTTGGACATGTGTTTAGGTAGAAATAAGGGGTGATTTTAACTTCCAGGTAGAGACTCTGAGGTAACCTATTATTATACTTATTTTTTTATACGTCAAACTAGATAGTCATGGCTTTTCCTTGGCATTCTAAATTGGAGTCTTTCTAAAAACTTTTTGTACTAGTCTCAGGAGAAACAACTGCCAAGATCCTTGATTATCCAATGTTCTGACATTGATGACAGTGATGCAGAAAAATCAATTGTCATCGCTCATGTTGAATAATGAAAACATCCTGAATATCTTTGTCATTTTAATTTCCATTTTTAATGACTGCAGATTCATTTCAATCAGGAAGGGAATATTTTGTATAGTCTGCTAAAATCAAGCTAGATCAGATCACCCTATCAGCAAAAGATGTTCAGATGTTTCATTCAGCTTTAGCCACACCAAAATGTTACCACAGGTATATAGACAAAAACAGGCCAATTATGAAAAGAGTAACCAATAACAGATTTAGATATTTCCTAACCAAAAGAAATTTATGTACCCTTCTTTAAAACTATGATTTGGGGGTTCAGGAAACGTTCAACTATGTACAAACTTACTATGGATATGTTTAATAATCATTTCAATTCTGTTGTTTACATGTGTGTTTGACTTTTGAATAATTTATAGATAGTGCTATAACTCTGAAATCACCATGGTTGTGTCTCTGAAGAAAGATTTTGGACTAATTATTTCCTGATTGCTTCCATTTCATGTAAAAAGAATGGTAGAGTTTTCTTTTAATAATAGAGTTCAAAAGGAATGGAAAGAAATGTGGGTAGCCTATTTTTTATATGTAGCATAAATCCTAATGGAGGTTTTTATAATGAAAAGAGGATGATTGTAGTCTGTCAAGGGCAAATAGAGCTGTGTTCATTTGAGCATCTGTCTGGACAAAACTCCAGCACTATACATAACCCCAGAGAGACTTACGGGTTATATTATGATTCACACACCCACATACCCTTGAGTTATCTGGATACTTGTCTCAGAATTCCATTTATATTTATGTTTATAAATGTAGACTAGGTTGTGGCAGAAAACTAATTTTTTCAAACTATTACTTTACCGAAGTAAAACTGTAAAGTTGAAGAATTTTGCTTGATTGCCTCTGGGTTTTGCTCTGTGGAGTGTAACGTACTCTTCCTTTTTTTATGTCCAGGGACCCCCAGGTCTTAAAGGCAGTGGAGGCTACCTAGGAGAGGAGGGCACTGCTGTAAGTCATGGTTTCTTTTTTAGCCTCATTTATTCCTAAGGATATTTCTACAATATAGAGTCATTTGTGTCAATTCAGAGAAACATGAGAAAAGTCAGAGTCTAAGGATTTGTGTGCAAAATCAGAAGTCATTCCTAATCCTCATCAGGCTTTGCTTCTGGTGGCCATTAGTGGTCTATTAACCTACTGTCTCCTTTTTCACATCCACCAACATTGCACAGTGAAGTCAATGCCACAGTTATCTTCCTCACCAGGGGAGTCAAACCACTGCCATTTCCCCCTTCCTGATCTGTTTTGCACAGGTAAACCAACTCAGCACATTGTTTATCAAGGATCTCAGTATTTCTTGCAACTCTCCTCCATTCCTTTTCTCTCTTCCCCCCTCCTATGCAACCATGCATGCATGCATCCATCCATGCATCTATGCATCCATGCATTCATGCATCCATCCATCTATGCATCTATCCAGCCAGGCCTCCAACCATCCATCCATTAATTCATCCATCCATCCATCCATCCATCCATCCATCCATCCATCCATCCACCCATGCCTCCATGCCTCCATCCTTCCATGCCTCCATTCCTCCGTCCCTCCATGCCTCCATCCATCCATGCCTCCATCCATGCTTCCAGCCAGCCAGCCAGCCATGCCTCTGTCCAACCAGCCAACCATCCATGCCTCTGTCCATTCATCTATCCATGCCTCCATGCCTCCATCCCTCCATCCCTCCATCCTTCCATGCATGCATGCATGCATGCATCCACCCATCCATCCATCCACCTATCCATGCCTTCATCCATCTATCTACCCATCCATCCTCCATCCTTTCATCCATCCATCCATTTAACAATTATATATTAAGGATCTTACCATTTACCCCATTATTTATCAAAGTCCTCATTCAAAATTTATTTATTTAACATATATATAAAAGCATATTGCCATTTGCCAGGTACAGTGCTAGGCCTAGAAATAAAAAAATAAAAGATAAGTATGGTTTCTATCTCGGGTAACTTTCAGACTAGTGAAAAGGCAGATGAGACAACTGTGGTTCCAGTTGTTATACACAAGGATTATACTAGAGATACAGTGAGATGCAGTGTGACAGGATGTAGGAGAACAAAAACCTAACAACCTCAAATAACAACCTTGGTGGCAGTTAGGGCTTAGAAGGAGAAAGTTACAAATAAGTGGTAATGCTCTGACAGGCACTGAAGAACAAATAGAAATTTCTCCAGGCAAAGTTTCTGAGGAAGAACATTTTACTACAGAGAGAACAGTGTGTTCAAGGGCAGAGAATTGTGTGTTTGTAGAATGGCACATGGCCAACATGGCCAGAGCCCAGGACATAGTGAGAGGAGATTATATGTCAAGTAAGATCTAGAATTCTAGATTATAGAGAGTCTTGTATACCCTTTGGATAATTTGAATGGTGTCTTCCAGTTGGTGAGCAATCATTGAATGATGTTATGCATAGAAGTAAAAATGAGGGTTATATGTTGAGAAAGCATGCCCAGGTGGTATTATGGATGATGATAAGGTAGAGATTACTGGTAGAAATTATACAGTAGTAGGTGTAAGACAGTATGAATAGTTTAGGGCAGTATGAATGGGGGTAGAATGAACATAATTGATTGGCCACTTGGTGAGAGAGAAGTTGAGGATAACATCTTTGTTTCCAGCTCATAAGATGTACAGACTTGTGGAGTCACAATGACAAGGACTACAGGAACAGTATTTATTTAAGAAAAATAGAGAAGAATGATGGATTTTGGTCTGGAAATCATGACTCTTGCTTAGATCACACCCGGAGATTCTTCTCTGATGTCTTCACCAATTTTTTGTTATCTGTTGCTGGAATACCTCCTGAACTCTTAAGAATATTTATACATCTTAGTTGCCAGTTGTTTGTATGCCTGTTTTATTTAGATACTATTCCACCCATGGCAGGGTCCACGTTGGACCTGAAGCAAAGCAGTCAGCAGAATAGCTCTGATTTACTTCTGTTTTTACTTTTTATAAATATGAATTCTTTATTGTAAACCATGAGCAATCACACATTTTTTTTCCAATACAAAACTTGTCAAATTTTCAAGGTAGATTCCAGATTACAATAGAAAAAGTTCACCTGGGTCTCTGTTCTTTTCAGGGAGAAAGAGGAGCCACTGGACCACGGGGAGAGCCAGGTACTAAGGGATGCTATGGCGCCAAAGGTCCTAAGGTAGGAGTCACACAAGACATTGTGAGGTCTTCCCAACATTAATTCAATTTTCTTATACTAACCACTACTATTCCTTTCTACTTTCAGGGAACCAGAGGACTAAATGGACAGGAGGTATGGTACCACACATATTCATTTATCTCCTCATCTGCTATCTAGAGATAATTTATTTTTTAGAGAATTGACCAATAGATGGTATGAATAAAGTTTTTGTTGACCTTCCTTTTTTATTGTCAATGGTTTAATTTCATTTATTCCTGTCTTTTATTACAAGCAATGTATATTATTTGTTGACAGTTTCTATTACTAAGTAATCTTTGATATTACCCAAGGCCTGCCTAACAAAGAGGCTGTATATAGAACACAAAATTAGACTTTTTGTTTGGTGTCTGACTTCTTTCCACATAAATGTAATGCACTCTATTCTGATCACATCTGTCTTTCTAGGGAGAAGGTGGGGAAAACGGAATTCATGGATTAAATGGTGTACAGGTAGAGATTTCTCTTTGTGACATAAAGACCATTCTGAGCTATTTTGTCATTAAGAAAATGGGAATTTGAATTTAGTCTTCTCTATTTTTTAGGGTGCCAATGGGCTTCCTGGAGGAAAAGGAGAAAAGGGTGATGAAGGAACCCAGGTAGGGATTCAATAAGTAGACACTAACGAAACCTGTACTAGGAATTAAAGATGTGATTAACAGAATAGAGAGCCCCCTAGGTGTATCGGTCAGTTGGTGCCACAAACCTGCTTTGCGACAAGCAATCACAAAACTTCAATCACATGCAATAATAACCTTTTACTTCTTATGTGTCTGAGAGGTTCAACTGATATAAGTTGAGCGTGGTTAACTTTGGCTCATGTGTCTGCAGGTTGATTGGGGACTTTGTTCCACAAATCTCTTATCCTGCTCCTGGGACTAGAGAGTTACCTGTCCCTGTTGAGCATGACCTTTTCATGGCCATAGCCGAAGCACAAGAGAGGAAGTAGGAACACATAAGGTTCTTTCAAGATCCTGTGAAACCTAGGCTTGGAACTCTTACAAAGATGTTTTATTTCCTTCTGTTGGCCAAACCAAGTGACAGCCAAATTCAGGGGTAGGGAATCTTACTCCCCACCCGCTGGTGCGTGCGCGCACGCACGCACGCACGCACGCACACAGTTGGAAGACATTGCAGAGTTACATGGCAAAGAGCAGGGATTCAGAGAGGAGTGAAGAACTGTGGTCATTGATGAAAAGCAGCTACCGCATTAGGAACAGTAGGTAGCAGGGTGTGACAAAGCCAGTGGTACAGGTCAGCACGCTGAAGGCACATGCCACTCATCATTCCCTTCTAGAACAAATCCCAACAGCAGCCACATTTCTGTCATCTCATCTACTTCATCTGTCTTTTTTTTTTCTTTTCTTCTTTTTTATTATTTTTTTTATTTTTCTGAAGTTGGAAACGGGGAGGCAGTCAGACAGACTCCCGCATGTGCCCAACTGGGATCCACCCGGCATGCCCACCAGGGGGCAATGCTCTGCCCCTCCGGGGCATCACTCTGTTCAACAAGAGCCATTCTAGTGCCTGAGGCAGAGGCCATAGAGCCATCCTCAGCGCCCGGGCAAACTTTGCTTCATTGGAGCCCTGGCTGCGGGAAGGGAAGAGAGAGACAGAGAAGAAGAAGAGGGGGAGGGGTGGAGAAGCAGATGGGCGCCTCTCCTGTGTGCCCTGGCCGGGAATCGAACCTGGGACTCCTGCACACCAGGCCGATGCTCTACCACTGAGCCAACCGGCCAGGGCACTTCATCTGTCTTTAGAGTGTGAACACTGAATCAGAATCCCACTTTCTAGCTGAGGCAACCACCTTGGGGAAAATGGATACTCTCTCTCAATCTCAGCTGCCTCATTAAAAGGAAGATAAACAATACCCAGTTTATAAAGTAGTTGGAAAAACTAAACAAGATGATGAATGTATCTAGAGCAGAGTTCACCACTGTGGCAAAGAATTGAGGTCACTCTTAAATTATTCATATGATGCCTGGAACTAGTTTTTAGTTGTTCTCTCTAGTTTAAAAATAACTTTGGGCAGCTGACCTGTGGTGGTTAAAACATTGACCTGGAACGCTGAGGTCCCGGTTTGAATCACTGGGCTTATCCAGTTAAGGCACACCCAGGAAGCTACTGCTATGAGTTGGTGCTTGACATTTCTCCCCCCACCCCCTCCACTCACTCTAAAGAAATCAATAAATAAAATCTAAAAAATAATAACTTTGGGGGAAAATATCTAATTATTTAAATCAGGGAGAAGATGAGCTCTTTGTTTTTATTAATGTTATTAAAAATCCTTGTCCTTCTGATTTTTATTAACTTTAGGGGAACCCAGGAAAGAAAGGGAATCCTGGTGACCATGGAGCAAAGGGCCTGCGAGGAGAGCCTGTAAGTGCTGGGGCCACGTGGGCGGTAAACTAACGTCAGGGCGTGGTTCCCAGCATAAGGGCGTTGAATCGGAGAGGCGTCTCTACCTTAAGGTGCTATGTACCAATCCTGAGCTCAGATCGTCACAGGCATGATTGTAGAATTTAAAAGACAAGTTCATTCTGTGAGGTCCTCGTCATATACGGAATGAGTGTGGACAGTGAACAGCCCTTGCACGTCTTGTGCACATATATTTTTGAGAGTACACATTCAGAATTGTCCTCGTGCTTCAGAGCTGTGAAGGGACTCCAGTCTGCTTCCGAATCTTCCTCTGGCTACCTCAGGAAGGACAGAAGAGAAGAAACAAAGCCACATCTGTTCTATTTTCTAAGAGTCTTTCTCCATTGAGCATTTTAGCTTCATGTCTTAAATCCAAGCCAGCTGAGATGATGTTAGGCCACACCTAGGACACAAAAGTGCCTGCTTTTACAGGGACACAACCCAATTAAGCAGGCAAGCCCCCAGCCAAAGAGACATGACCCACACCAACAGAGGGAATAGCCCAGCTCAGATGGGACATCTGTACTGTAGGCCTTTCTCCACCATGCTCACATGTAAGGAAGTCTCCAAAACCTTCATGAATTAAGATTTAGGTTTGTTCTTAAATGTTTATTAAAAGTTTTTATTGTGATATAATTGACATATAACGCTGTAAGTTTGAAGTGTGCAAATTGTTGACTTGATACATTTATATACAAGGTGGGGCAAGGTAGGTTTATAGCATTCACATGGGAAATAAACAATAATTAATAAATAAAAATAAAAGAGTCAACTCTGTGTTTCACACAGACCTGTAAACCTACTTTTGCCTTACCCTCTATTGCAATGTGATTACCACCAGTGCATTAGTTAACTCCTCTCTCATGGCACACAATTATCATTTTTGTGGGTGCGTGTGGTGAGAACATTTACTCTCTAGGCTTTTAGCAACTTGGAATTATATAATATACAATAAGTATCTTTGTCTGTGATCACTGTGTTGTGCATTAGATCTCCAGAACTTACTGAACTGTAAAATACATCAGAAAAGTACACAGATTATAAATGTATAGCTTAATGAATGTAAATACAACTGTGTACTTACCACCCTGGTAAAGAAATAGAACACTAAACAACAACACAGCATCTGAGAAATGCCTCTTATGTCCACTCCAACTACTACCAGCCCTTGCTAAGTTCATCACTATCCTAGAGTCATGAATTCATTTTATTCATTCTTGAGCTCTGTGTAAGTGAATCATTTATGATATACTCTGTTTCTGGCTTCTTTTGCTCAAGTTTTTGCTTGTGAGATTCGTTTATGTGGTTGTGGATAACAATAGTTCATTTTATATCATTGCTGTATAGCAGTGGTCCCCAACCTTTTTTGGGCCATGGACCGGTTTAATGTCAGAAAATATTTTCACGGGATCGGCCTTTAGTGTGGGACGGATAAATGTATCACGTGACCGAGACAAGTGTCAAGAGTGAATCTTAGACGGATGTAACAGAGGGAGTCTGGTCATTTTTTAAAAATAAAACATCATTCAGACTTAAATATAAATAAAACAGAAATAATGTAAGTTATTTATTCTTTCTCTGTGGACTGGTACCAAATGGCCCACGGACCGGTATCGTCCGCAGCCCAGGGGTTGCGGACCACTGCTATATAGTATTCCGCTGTGTGACTATCCCATGATTTATCTATCTGTTCTCCTGTTGACAGATATTTAAGTTGTTGCTGTTTTTTACTATTAAAAACAGGGCTTCTATGAACGTTCTTGAACGTGTCTTTGGGTGCAGGTTCGCACAGATTTCTATTGGGTCTGTACTTCAGGAGTAGAATGTCTGAGTGCTAATTTAAATGCCTGTACTCAGCTCAAGTTTTTACAGCCAAAGACTTCACAGAAATTTTTGTGCTAATTTACACTCCCACCAGCAAGATGTCACAGAAGAATGGCTAAAATTTATAAAGACTGACAATGCTGAATGCTGATAAGGATGCGGGGCAGCTGGGAATTCCACAGGACTTTGTCTTTAATAGCTCCTCCTCCAGTACGCATGGGCTGATCAGAGAAAGAATTTGGTGCATTATATATTGACAAATACTTATAAGTGTTAGGTATGCATTAAAGATAATTCTACAAAGCAGAGGAATTTGCATTTGAAGACAACATTATTTACTAAGTGACATCTCCTGACAATAGTCTGGTGACCTGAGAGTTTTCAAACAGCTTTTAATCTAATTAAAAACTATCTACACATACAAATAATTAAGAAATGGTAGTTCAAATACAAAGACATTTCAGTCATCGGTATATTATGGCCAAAAATTCACTTGGGCTATTGCTATAAAATTGCCATTCACAGAGTTCCCCCTAATTATCTGCTAAATTGTCTGTATGATTCTGCAATACCTTTGAAGAATCTGAATAACATAAAAGGGTTTTTATTTAAAAAGAAATGTTCTGTGACTCCAAAATGGCTGAAAATTCAACCCTCTAGAGCTTTCTGTGCTGTGCTGTTTTTCACTATACTAACTTTAGATGGTTTTTCAGTGCGTGATTCCCAGCTACTTGGGAACACTGTATACATCTCAAGTCAAAGACAACTCAGTGCTTTGTGTGAGTTACTATTGCAAGAGAAATTTAAGAAAACATATTTTAAAATAAGATTGATAGAATAAATAGCACACACACGATCAGATTATTTATAGAGAGATATGCAAATTACCCAAATTTCTGAAAAAATCTGTCCTGTTTCAGAGAGAATGTCCAGTCACATGAAAGCTAGTTTGGCTGAAATTTCCCATTTTGACCTAAATATTTTTTTTTTAAGTCTCATGTAACTTGGGAGGAAACTGAGTTAGGTCATTTATCTGTTATAGAGTTCATCATTTTAAAACATATCGTTATTAGAAGCCCATGTTTAATGATAAATTTTGTCCGGTTTCATAGAATTTGAAAGACTCAACCAGATCCCTTTCAGACTAGCCAAACAATTGACCCACATACGAATTAGGATGTTTTAGCCAGTAGAGTGTGTTGGAATATGATTTTTTTAATGTCTTCTCTTTGATTAAATAGTTCAGAGTTAGACCACAATAAGAAATTTGTACACCCAGAGGAATTAAATTCTGGATTTTATATTACCTTCCTTTTCCTTACACACTTTTCTGACCAAAATATAATTCTCTAATATTGTACTTTAGGTATACCCTGCTTGGAGAACTTAACAGAGAAATATTTAAACTTGAGAAAAAAAACAAAAAAATGTTAAAAATAATCTTTGGCTTTGCTATGTTGGAGAGAAATAATTTTTCATTTAAGTTTTAATAACACCAGTTACAAATGCTAAAGCCACCTTTTACACTCTCTTGGCCTATAAGCTCTGTAGGCTAGAAACTACTTGTTTAAAAAGCTTACTAAGTATCTGGGACAATGACATGTCCCTGTGGGTGATCACAAATTACTTATTGATTGATGAACGTAATCTGGGCTGCTGTCAGCCAAACAGCCTGGCAGCCGGCACTCAGCAGGACTGGATAATCGTCGTCCCCTCTCCATTTATTGGAGCATCGACTGAAGTGACTGGCTCCATCGATTGTCCCAGCATCATGGTGACACCGCTCTGTGGGTGGTCTCAACTACCCAAGGTAGAAAGCTTTCAGTTTGGCCTGCGTAGGGTGACATCCCGCAATGTGTGCCTGTTTTCAACGAGTTTCTGCTGGAACGTTTATATGAATTTTGGGGAAAACTCCAGGATTTTCTGAAAACCAGAAAAGCAGGGGTGAAGCACATGCAGGAAGAAAGCAGCCAGCATCCAAGCAGAGGAGGGGGTGAGTGGGTGGCAGAGGCAGTCCTCAGCACTGTGCGGTGCACTTACTTGGGGTAGAGCTTATTACGAGCATCTGCCTTCCCCCAGTGATCAGGGAGAGTAAAGTCTACCAGCCCTCAAGGATAAATTTGCCTAGGCCCCCCAAGAAAAAAGAACAAAAGTCAAGAAAGGATAGCAGTATCAAGAAGGGGTAACTCCAGACCCAGGATAAGAGTTGTCATGAGCACAAGTCATCTCACCCTTTTTTCCCTTGCCTATGCCTTCTATGGTGACTCTGGATTCCCACCCCCACCCCCCACACCTTGGGTTTCCACTCCCTTCTGATAATACAAAGCACAGAAAGAACACACTTGTAAGCCATTAACAATCTTAAACCTATTTCTTCTACTTTCAATTGGGTTGGACTTCTCCTGTCTACTTTTTGGTAGCAGCTAAATATGTTATACACAAGTCACATTTTTAAGGAGTAATGTTCAAAATCTAATTTTTCTTTTTCCCCCCTAATTTTTAGGGAGTTCCTGGACTTGATAACAACATAGAAGGATCCAAGGGCTTGAAAGGAGAACGTGGAAGACAGGTAATTATGGGGCATTTGAAAATTAACCTGTAATAATGTCACAACTGTGAAACTTGAGTTCTTAGTGGTCGAATATGAACTACATATAAACAATTTGAAATAGAGGGGATAGACTTCATATAAAAATTATATTTTGGAGCAAAAGGCTCTTTTACTCCTTATCTACTACTCTAGGGTCTAAGGAAGATTTTCTTCTGAATTGGGGGTGACTTGATTCACTAAGCCATCCCCTTTGAGGTTATTATTTATGAATGTAAACATCTAAACTCTCACTGAAAGTGTAGCGCTAGCTAATAGAACTAGCCAAAGAGTTGTTGTTGGCCTGCCCAGGATCCAGACGACACATACCCTAAAACAGCATCATACTCTTCCAAGTACACGCTACAGGCTCTGGTAAATCTATACAGCCTTTGTGCACCCTCAAGGCAAGTCTCCTGGGATTCATCTTCTGAAATTTCCCAAGTAACAATTTGATTATCCTAACTTGTTTTTTAAAATTAAAAAAAAAAAATTATTATCTGGATAATGTGTGTTTCTGGATCTTCTTTTTTTTTTTTTTTTTTTTTGTATTTTTCTGAAGCTGGAAATGGGGAGAGACAGTCAGACAGACTCCCACATGCGCCCGACCGGGATCCACCCGGCACGCCCACCAGGGGCGACGCTCTGCCCACCAGGGGGTGATGCTCTGCCCCTCCGGGGCGTCGCTCTGCTGCGACCAGAGCCACTCTAGCGCCTGGGGCAGAGGCCAAGGAGCCAGCCCCAGCGCCCAGGCCATCTTTGCTCCAGTGGAGCCTTGGCTGCGGGAGGGGAGGATAGAGACAGAGAGGAAGGGGGGTGGAGAAGCAAATGGACGCTTCTCCTGTGTGCCCTGGCCGGGAATCGAACCCGGGTCCCCCGCACGCCAGGCCAACGCTCTACCGCTGAGCCAACCGGCCAGGGCTGGATCTTCTTGATGAGAAAGTTTTCTTGGTGATTCCACCTGGGGGAGAGGTCTGACGGTGGTGGGAGGACTTTGTTTTGGGGACAGGCTGGTTCCTGTTTCAGACAATGTCCCTCATCATCCCTGTGGCCTGGGGTCACTTCCTGTCAACCTCAGTTTTCTTATCTGCAAAATAGGACCAAAAGCCTACTTTTGACAGTTCCTGGTGGGAATTCAATGACTAACCATACCACATCAGAAACCTTCAGGAAATGTACCTGCCATTTTGATAAAGTGTCATGTGTAAGTCCCATTGTTAACTCACAATTATTCCTTCCTTCATTATCTTGGGAAGACATGTGAGTATTGTGAGATTTTATTCCAACTAGGGTGTAATCTATACAGGTTAGCCAAACTGAACAAGAAGTCCAAAGGTAAAATCCACAAACCAGTAGTATCTATACTAGATACATGTCATGCTTTAATTAGCCACTCGGTGGGGATACTTTGATTTAAATACTCTACACCAGGGGTAGTCAACCTTTTTATACCTACCACCCACTTTTGTATCTCTGTTAGTAGTAAAATTTTCTAACCGCCCACCGATTCCACAGTAATGGTGATTTATAAAGTAGGGAAGTAACTTTACTTTATAAAATGTATAAAGCAGAGTTATAGCAAGTTAAAGCATATAATAATAATTACTTACCAAGTACTTTATGTCAGATTTTTTCTAAGTTTGGCAGAATAAATATTTATAAAACAACTTACTGTAGTTAAATCTATCTTTTTATTTATACTTTGGTTGCTCTACTACCGCCCACTATGAAAGCTGGAATGCCCACTAGTGGGCGGTAGGAACCAGGTTGACTACCACTGCTCTACACCATAATTGCAAGTTTGACAATGGTGATGAAGCCATGTTATTAGCATTTTGTCCTGTAGTTCTTTATTACCCACATAGAGATGTGACTGATGACCAGTGGAAGTACTGTTGCATTCCAAAGGGAGAATAACTCTCCAGTTGGTGGGTACCCATCCTGCCTCCCTGGAGCAAACATGCTGAGGTTGAAGCAAAAATGTGTTGATGCTGTGTAATGACTGTCAGACATCTGTTTATTTATTTGACAGGGTAGAAGAGGCTGGCCAGGCCCCCCTGGAACACCAGGATCCAGAAGAGAGACAGTAAGAGCCTTTCTAGACAAGGAGACCCACTGCTCCGGTAGCCTAAACTGTGATCAAGATGGCTGATTGTGGCGAGGGGAGGGATGGTTCTGCTGGCTCAGTACCTGGGGGAAGCTGACCTGGGACATCTCTGAGAACACAGCTAGGAAAGGATTTGGAAAAGCCCCTCAAGCTCAGGCAGGAAAGTGCTGGCTGCAGGAACATTACCAAGGAAAGTGAGCTGGGCAAAGAGAACAAAGAAGCGGCCATCTAGAGGAAGAGTTGTCAGAGTTTGGCCTACTCACTAGGCTGACTGAGGTGGCCAGTGATGCCATTTCAAGTGCAAAGCTCCATTTCTCTGCCAAACTATAACTATGTACTTAGAAAAGCAAGTCCTGGTGTAAGTCCTCTCTCTGTTCTTCCATTTTTTTTCAACTTGTACATAATTTTTTTGAGGGAATATAATGGCAGGTTCTCTGAACTTCTGCCCATAAAATACAATGCATAAAAATATGATATCTTAAACTAGTTTTTAATTGTGCTCAATTTAAAAACATTATTTTTACTGAGATATTATATTGTATTAATTCCGGGTGTTCAACATAATATCATAATTGGATATGTGTCTATTTTGCAAGGTGATCACTACGATAAATCTAGTTAACATCTATCACCATGCATAGTTAGATTTTTTTTCTTGTGATGAAAACTTTTAAGATTTACTCTTCTTAGCAACTTTCCAATATATAATACAGTATTGTTAACTATAGTCACCACGCTGCCCATTACATCCCATGACTGATTTCTTTTATAACTGGGAAATTGTACCTTTGACCACTTTCACCCATCTTGTTCTCCCTGTACCCACTGCCTGTGGCAACCACCAGTCTTTTCTCTGTATCTATGAATCTTTTTCAAGATACCACATATGAGTGAGATCATACAATGTTTGTCTTTGTCTGACTTATTTCAATTAGCATAATGCCCCCAAGGTCCATCCATGTTGTTGCAAATGGCTAGATTTCATTCTTTCTTAATAGCTGAGTACTATTTATTGTGTAAAGAAATCCACTATGCATATATGCACCATATTTTTTTTAATCCATTCATCAGTGGACACTTAGGTGGCTTCCATGTCTTGGCTGTTGTAAATAGTGCTGCAGTGAACTTGGCGGTATCTTTCTGAGTTAGTGTTTTCATTTTCATTTGATAAACACCCAGAAGTGGAATTGCCAGATCATATGGTAGTTCTATTTTTAATTTTTTAGGACCCCCTGTACTGTTGAAAACATATATTTTTAGGGACATAAACATATATACCTGAGAATGAAATTAGGTTACTTGTGGAACAAACCTTCTGGGATCTTTTTGTTTGTTTGTTTAGTGAGTACTTTAAACAAAAGATTCTGTGCTTGACTTCTTGGAAAAACATAGATTGTAAAAAAAAAAAATCTTTATCCAATCAAAAGAAATAACTTTGAAAAAATAGACTTAAATACCAGCATTGGATTCTTATGTTGCACCATTTTTGTTCTTTCTTTAGTTTTCTAGCCTCTAACTTCCTTCATCTCCCCGCTCCCAAAATATAGAATGTTTTAAATTTGAGCACAAATAAGAACTAGTTTAATATATTGCATTTATTATGCATTATATTTTCTGAGCTAAAGTTCATAGAAATAGCTATTATACTCCATCAAAAAATATTTTTCTATCTTGGAATACACTCCTTTCTTTGCAAGGCAGAGAAATAGAATAAAAAGAGATTATGTTTAAATTGTGCAGAATTTGATTGCTAGGAAAGCACTTCTGCTATTTTAATGCATCTAAAGATTTTTTAAAAAAAAATACATTTGCTATTCATTTCACCTTCTAAAAGGGTGTAACCAGCTTACATACCCCGAGAACATATTTTGAACATATGGAACACCACCCAAGAAATCCTGGCATGAGAGGTATACTTTTATTATTTTACAGAGGCAATAGTCTCCCTAGAGGCTAATACAGTATCACCACGTGTTATTTAAACAGCACAACTCCTGAAAAATATGGTGCCTTCCTGGGTTTTAGATTCAGCAGGGTCATTCATGAGTAAAAGTAGGACTTCCAGCTGAAGATGGCAAAGTCAAGGCATTTTTTTGAATACTATTCCCCTTTTGTGCAAATCACCAAAATAACAATTGAAATTTAGAATAGTTTAACACAGGATGGCCACAACTTTAAGTTACACAGGACAACTATGGACTGGTTATTTTAAAACCTGGATCCTAATGAGGGAGGCTTTGGAGAGCTGACACATATCATCCCAGACCTCAAGCAGGGATCAGATTTTTCAAAAAGGAGCTGCCATATTCCTGAAAAAGCTGGTCAACAAAATGTAGGGGTGCTATAAATTTTGAGAGGACCAGGGAAGATGCTGATAGAAACATAGTTCAGCAGAGGGGACAGAAGTGAGAAACTGAAGCCTGTTCTATTTTTATATACACAGTTTAGCAGTGTAGGCTATGAAGGCTGGAAAGACAGGAAGAGAAACAATGACTTACAGCAGAGGTCCCCAAACTTTTTACACAGGGGGCCAGTTCACTGTCCCTCAGACCATTGGAGGGCCAGACTATAAAAAAAACTATGAACAAATCCCTATGCACACTGCACATATCTTATTTTAAAGTAAAAAAACAAAACGGGAACAAATACAATATTTAAAATAAAGAACAAGTAAATTTAAATCAACAAACTGACCAGTATTTCAGTGGGAACTATGCTCCTCTCACTGACCACCAATGAAAGAGGTGCCCCTTCCGGAAGTGCAGCGGGGGGCTGGATAAATGGCCTCAGGGGCCGCATGTGGCCCGCAGGCCGTAGTTTGGGGACCCCTGACTTACAGGGTTTTGTGTGATTCCATGCATCTCATAAATGCCAACATTTGAAGGAAGAGGAAGCCATAAGGTAAAATTATTTCTGATGAGAAAGTGTTTGAGACAACATTCCTATATCAAAGCTATTGACCCAAGTCTAGCTATATACTGCACTGACAGTTATTCAGTAAATAGATGGCCCATTTCAAAGGTGATTAATAATGAAAAATATTAATAATCAAACTAGATAGAAGGTGACGGAGGACAATCTGACTTTGGGTGATGGGTATGCAACAGAAATGAATGACAAGATAACCTGGACATGTTTTCTTATAACCTGGAATATATGTACACTGATTTATTGATGTCACCCCATTAAAATAAAAATTCATTTATGAAAAAAAATTAATAATCTTCATTATTAATCAGATAACTACTAATCAGGACCTATGCATAGAAATTGCAAGAAAACTACATGAGCACAGAGTAGATAAACCCTCATTAGAAGAGGAACTACTTATTGAAAAGGTAAAATAACTATGGCAAGTAGTTCTCCAAAGTCTCAAAAAAATTAAGACAACATGGCTGCTCTTAAAAGAGTTAAAGAACTGATAAGACAATAGAAAGTGAATTTAAAACAAGCTGGTAGTGCTTGCAGAGCAATGGGAAGGGGAAAAAATGCAGAATGTAAGTTATATTAGAGAAAAAAAAATTAGAATTCATATAACTGAAAAATATACAGAGGCATCTTGTAAACAAGAAGCCACAAAAGCAGTAATGGAGATAGACTATCAACAGTGAAGAGCCAACAAATGTAGAATTTGCATTACTAAATTACACAAATCAAATGCAGTATAAAATAATTCAGAAATGTAATAAAATATAACATCTTGAAGCAAAAGCTCAAATATGCAGATAGAAAAGACATCGTCTGACTTAGAAAAAAAATACAAATATATCACCACTGAGTCACATCCTATTGAAATTACCAAACTTATCATGTAAAGAAAGAATTATGAGAATTTCCAGGTAGAAAAATATAGAAAACTCAGTCTGCCTTCAGCTTTCTTCCCAACACTCCAGGGACAAAAGGTAATAACATTAGAATGGCTACAGAGTTCTGAAATAAAGCGTTCCAAGATTTGTATTCTCACCCAACTTGTACTTCAAGCATGTAAGTACTCAATATGATTAAGCCTTCATAATCTCAGACAATATAGCCCTCATGTTCCTTTCTTTACAATTTTACAATAATAAATTTGAATCCCTTTAAGTGTAGCAATAAGACAAAACCATAGAAATTATGATTACACAACAAAGTGTAAATTTTAGACATCTGACAATCTAAAAATTATATGAAAATTAAAAAGTAGGAAAAGGTGTGGAGAAAGTGCCAATATACTATGTCTTCGTTGTTTATTGTAGAGAGTCAATGTTTAAGCATCATTTTAAGCTACAATACATATTACAAAGATACCTTAATGTCCTAATTTTTTTTCCATAATCATTCTTTCCTCTTTTAGGGATATATTTAATTTCTCATTGTCAAGAAATGTTACCACCTAACATTTCTGATTCATCTTGTTTCCTCTATTAAATTCAAATAAAATTCAGTGTAATATTTTAATTTCAAAACAGCATGGACAGCATGATCCCTTTTTAATCAAAAGTACCACTATTTAGAACTCCATCTGTAAACATGCATAAAAAGATGCAGGAATCATGATTACAAAATGTTAATGATAGTTATTTTTAGATGGAAGTTGTGCGGTGACTTGTAAATTTTTATTCTGCATATTTTCTCCATTTGAATATTTTTAAATTAACATGTATCATTTTCATAATAACAGTAAAGTCATTTTCCTTTCAGAAAGAAGGAAAATCTATCTCACTAAGTGAGGAATTCTAAAACGTAGGTAGAGATAATGAGCATCAAGAACTCCTCAGTGCAACAAGATTCTGCTGAGTTGATCAGAGATCGAAGGGTGGCCAGTGGTAGGGTGTGGCATACAGGGAAATTCCAGCAGTTGACCAAATCTGACCTTTATTCATTTGGTCAACATTTATTGAACACCTCTTCTGTACCAGTAACTCTACTAACTACTAGAGCTACCAACTCAAATAAAACATATCATTTGCTCTCAAGGAACTTAGAATTATGCTGTAGAACCCTGTGTTTCAACCTACTATTGACATTTGGGCTGAATAATTTTTTTGTTGTGGTACGCTGTCTTGTGCATTGTAGGACGTTGAGTATCGTCCCTGATCTACACCCACTTGGTGCCAGTAGCACCCCTGACATGTGACAACAGAAAAATATCTCCAGATATTGCCAGATGTTTTCAAGGAAAGAGGGGGAAACATCTTCTGTGGTTAAGAACCACTGTTACAGAGGGGGACAGAGCTGTAGGGATAACGAGCAATGTGCCAGGAGTCTGTAATGGATCGAGTGGTTGGGAGGAGGGAGACTCGAGGCCAGAAAGCTGCAGCGCTGAGTGTGGGGTGGGGATGGGAATGGGAGGTTGGCTCTTTCTGATCCAAACTCTACCAAAAATAAGAATAGATCCTTGTGCCATGGCTAGTGAGAAGAAACTAGCCTCACACTAAAGAATGGTCTTCAGTCCTATTAAATCCTGAGGGTTTGTTAGTTATACTTTGCCCCTCTCCTCTCTCTTGGCACTGTTTTAGGGATAGCTTGAAGTGCTCTAGGACAATCATTTATCACTGTGAATGAGTTTGTGGTTAAGATTCTATATGATTGGTGTTGGGCGGATAAAATGTATTACGCTCACTTTGTTAAAGATGGTACTGCCCACGTGGAGGCCGTTGCCCAGGTGATATTAATGTGTCTTGGGGGCAGGCTGTGGGCAGGCAGAATCCTTGTAGCCTGGGGCTTGGTTTTGGGATTAAGCCTTTCCCACCCTTTTTGATGTGGGGCCATACAATCCAATCATGCCTCAGAGAAGTGACTTTGTATTAGAGACTTCCCTATTTTGGATATTGGATTAAAGGTTTGGATTTCTACACTATAAAATAGAGGCAGAACGGGAGCTTGCTCTCTTGGTTCCTGAGATTATGAGTAGAGGAGAGAGCAGAAGGGAGAGCAGAAAGAAGCCATGTGGCCAGGAGAAGCAGCCAAGATGGCGGAGTGTTAAGTGAGAAGCCAGTTTGGGCAGAGTTTGTGCAGGAAGAAGGAAGGAGATGGGGAACAGAGGTGAATAAGTCTGGTGAGCTAGGAACCTTTGATTCTAGGAAACTCGGATAAGTCAGTAGCTTTGTGAGCACTGAATGTGAGTGGGTTTTGGAGCCCAGTGTGTGTTTTTACTTGCCTGCTGGGTGCAAGCTAGAATTAAAAATGACAGCCCATCAGTTTTTGGCTCCGTTGTTTCTCTACCGACTGTCCGAATCCAACGCGAACTTGCATGGGCCGGGTGTATGGTGGCCCTGGCCACTGGCTTTACAATTGGGATACTTCACCATTAAGATTACCTTTCTTTATTTTCTTGGGGATTCTGTGTCCCAAATTAGTCCATACCTCTCTGGGAAAGTGGGTCATGGTAACCCACCAGAAAGCCAGGCTATGAGGGACCAAGAGACTGAGGACTCTTCTGGGTCTTCTTATGCTCAGATCTTCTTCAGGGAGTTTTTTTCTTGCTGTGCCCATTCACACACCCTTTCACAGATGAGTAAGGCTGTCTGGATGTGTTACCAGACAACTGTAAACCTTTAGGTAAACCATCTAAAACATTTGACGGTTTGAGGCAAAACTGTAAAAGTCATCTCCCCTATTTCCTTGTTTGCTTTTCTTTCTCTCTCACCTACCCAGGGCATTTAAAACCATGACTTTCAAGTTTCAGTCCCCAGATGCTGTTGATGATAGTGCCAGCTGATTACTTCTGGAGATATTTCCGTTATCTGTGTGAATGGTAGATTAAGATCTGTCTCCTCCTCTAGGCTTATAAACTTCTATGGAGGGACAGGGGTCAGGTTGTCCTCACCACTGCATAGATAAGTACCTCATAGGAAGCAGGAGCTCAACAAATAATGTCTTAAGATAAGATTTTTAATGAAACTCTTTGAAGTCAAACCTTCAAGACAGAACCAGTGTTTATTAATGATGTTCCAAACACTGACAGAGGACCAGCTTTTGGACGTGGAGACCTGTTTCATGCCCTTTATCATACTGGAAACTCTTTATTTTGCCTCAATATGAAGTTCCAATTTATTGTTTCCACCACAACCAAGTGTATCCACCTAAACCCCAGTCTAGCTATCTATATTTTCTGCTGCAGGAACCCCAGTGGTTTCTGCTCAGTGAAGTATGAACCCTTCCTTTATAACTTTTAGCCTTAGTAATCCTGCTTCTTACCTTTCTTCTCATGTCTTTGACCCAAAATTTCCACCGTCAAACACACTTCCTATTTTCCTGCTTTTATTACCCAGGCATGGCCAACATATGGTCCGTGGGCCAGATCTGGCCGACAGAATGAGTTGATGCTGTCTGCAATTAATTTTTTTTTTTTTTGTATTTTTCTGAAGCTGGAAACGGGGAGAGACAGTCAGACAGACTCCCGCATGCGCCCGACCGGGATCCACCCGGCACGCCCACCAGGGGTGAAGCTCTGCCCACCAGGGGGCGATGCTTCGCCCCTCCAGGGCGTCGCTCTGCTGCAACCAGAGCCACTCTAGCACCTGGGGCAGAGGCCAAGGAGCCATCCCCAGCGCCCGGGCCATCTTTGCTCCAATGGAGCCTTGGCTGCAGGAGGGGAAGAGAGAGACAGAGAGGAAGGAGGGGGGGTGGAGAAGCAAATGGGCGCTTCTCCTGTGTACCCTGGCCGGGAATCGAACCCGGGTCCCCCGCACGCCAGACCGACGCTCTACCACTGAGCCAACCAGCCAGGGCCTGCAATTAAATTTTTAATATTCTCCACACGACGCACTGTGGAAATAAGTGGTACTTTTAAATCGTTATACGTAAACTATGATATCTAACCATTATACAACAATGAAAGTTAAAATGTCAGCTACTCAGAAGCAGAAGCGTCTTTGATTATTGGAAATCGAGAGATTTAAGAAGATAGTGAAACACGGAAAAGAATTCCGCATGTGACTAATCTAGGGTTAACTTCCAATAATTGGTCGAATGGATTTGCGATACCTCTTTATTTTTTTTTTATATAATTTTATTTTTTTAATGGGGTGACATCAATCAGGATACATATATTCAAAGATAACAAGTCCAGGGTATCTTGTCGTTCAATCATGTTGCATACCCATCACCCAAAGTCAGATTGTCCTCCGTCACCCTCTATCTTGTTCTCTCTGTGCCCCTCCCCCTCCCCCTTTCCCTCTCCCATTCCCCCCTCCCCCCCCCCCGTAACCACCACACTCTTATCAATGTCTCTCAGTTTCACTTTTATGTCCCACCTACGTATGGAATAATGCAGTTCCTGGTTTTTTCTGATTTACTTATTTCGCTTTGTATCATGTTATCAAAGATCCCACCATTTTGCTGTAAATGTTCCAATGTCATCATTTCTTATGGCTGAGTAGTATTCCATAGTGTATATGTGCCACATCTTCTTTATCCAGTCATCTATTGACGGGCTTTTTGGTTGTTTCCATGTCCTGGCCACTGTGAACAATGCTGCAATAAACATGGGGCTGCATGTGTCTTTACGTATCAATGTTTCTGAGTTTTGGGGGTATATACCCAGTAGAGGGATTGCTGGGTCATAAGGTAGTTCTATTTTCAGTTTTTTGAGGAACCACCATACTTTCTTCCATAATGGTTGTACTACTTTACATTCCCACCAACAGTGGATGAGGGTTCCTTTTTCTCCACAGCCTCTCCAACATTTGCTATTACCTGTCTTGCTAATAATAGCTAATCGAACAGGTGTGAGGTGGTATCTCATTGCAGTTTTGATTTGCATTTCTCTAATAGCTAAAGAAGATGAGCATCTTTTCATATATCTGTTGGCCATTTGTATTTCTTCCTGGGAGAAGTGTCTGTTCATATCCTCTTCCCATTTTTTTATTGGATTGTTTGTTTGTTTGTTGTTGAGTTTTATGAGTTCTTTGTATATTTTGGTTATTAGGCCCTTATCTGAGCTGTTGTTTGAAAATATCATTTCCCATTTAGTTGGCTTTCTGTTTATTTTGTTATCAGTTTCTCTTGCTGAGCAAAAACTTCTTAGTCTGATGTAGTCCCATTCATTAATTTTTGCCTTCACTTCTCTTGCCTGTGGAGTCAAATTCATAAAATGCTCTTTAAAACCCAGGTCCATGAGTTGAGTACCTATGTCTTCTTCTATGTACTTAATTGTTTCAGGTCTTATGTTTAGATCTTTGATCCATTTTGAGTTAATTTTTGTACAGGGGGAGAGACTGTAGTCCAGTTTCATTCTTTTGCATGTGGCTTTCCAGTTTTCCCAGCACCATTTATTGAAGAGGCTTTCTTTTCTCCATTGTGTGTTCTTGGCCCCTTTATCAAAAATTATTTCACTATATATATGTGGTTTTATTTCTGGACTTTCTATTCTGTTCCATTGGTCTGAGTGTCTATTTTTCTACCAATACCATGCTGTTTTGATTGTTGTGGCCCTATAATATAGTTTGAAGTCAGGTATTGTAATGCCCCCAGCTTCATTCTTTTTCTTTAGGATTGCTTTGGCTATTCAGGGTTTTTATAGTTCCATATAAATCTGATGATTTTTTGCTCTATTTCTTTAAAAAATGTCATTGGAAGTTTGATGGGAATTGCATTAAATTTGTATATTGCTTTGGGTAATATAGCCATCTTGATTATATTTATTCTTCCTAGCCAAGAACAAGGTATATTCTTCCACTCATTATATCTTTTTCGATTTCCCTTAAAAGTGGTTTATAGTTTTCATTATATAAGTCCTTTACATTCTTTGTTATGTTTATTCCTAAGTATTTTATTTTTTTTATTGCAATCGTGAAGGGGATTATTCTTTTGAGTTCATTCTCAATTTTTTCATTGTTGGCATATAGAAAGGCTATTGACTTCTGTATGTTAATTTTGTATCCTGCGACCTTACTATATTGGCTTATTGTTTCTAGTAGTCTTTTTGTGGATTCTTTGGGGTTTTCGATGTATAGGATCATATCATCTGCAAAAAGTGATACCTTCACTTCGTCTTTTCCGATATGGATGCCTTTTATTTCTTTGTCTTGTCTGACTGCTCTGGCTAGAACCTCTAGTACCACATTAAATAAGAGTGGAGAGAGTGGACAACCCTGTCTTGTTCCTGATTTAAGGGGGAAAGCCTTCAGTTTAGTGCCATTTAATATGATGTTAGCTGATGGTTTATCATATATGCCCTTTATCATGTTGAGATATTTTCCTTCTATACCCATTTTGTTGAGAGTCTTAAACATAAAATTGTGTTGTATTTTATCGAAAGCCTTTTCTGCGTCTATTGATAAGATCATGTGGTTTTTGTTCTTTGTTTTGTTGATATGGTGTATTACGTTAACCGTTTTACGTATGTTGAACCATCCTTGAGATTCTGGGATGAATCCCACTTGATCATGATGTATTATTTTTTTAATATGTTGTTGTATTCGATTTGCTAGTATTTTGTTTAGTATTTTAGCATCTGTATTCATTAGAGATATTGGTCTGTAGTTTTCTTTTTTTGTGCCATCCTTGCCTGGTTTTGGGATGAGGGTTATGTTGGCCTCATAAAATGTGTTTGGAAGTATTGCTTCTTCTTCAATTTTTTGGAAGACTTTGAGTAGAATAGGAACCAAGACTTCTTTGAATGTTTGATAAAATTCGCTGGTATAGCCGTCAGGGCCTGGACTTTTATTTTTGGGGAGGTTTTTAATGGTTTTTTCTATTTCTTCTCTACTGATAGGTCTGTTTAGGCTTTCTGCTTCTTCTTGACTCAGTCTAGGAAGGTTGTATTGTTCTAGGAATTTATCCATTTCTTCTAGGTTGTTGAATTTAGTGGCATAAAGTTTTTCATAGTATTCTACAATAATTCTTTGTATACCTACGGTGTCCGTGGTGATTTCCCCTCTTTCATTTTGGATTTTGTTTATATGAGTTCTTTCTCTTTTTTCCTTGGTAAGTCTTGCCAAGGGTTTGTCAATTTTGTTGATCTTTTCAAAGAACCAGCTCCTTGTTTTATTAATTTCTTCTATAGTTTTTCTGTTCTCTAAATCATTTATTTCTGCTCTGATTTTTATTATCTCCTTTCTTCGGCTAGTTTTGGGTTGTCTTTGTTCTTCTTTTTCTAGTTCCTTAAGGTGGGAAGTTAAGTGGTTCACTTGGGCTCTCTCTTGTTTGTTCATATATGCCTGAAGTGATATGAACTTCCCTCTTATCACTGCTTTTGCTGCATCCCATAGATTCTGATATGTCGTATTGTCATTTTCATTAGTCTGTATATATCTTTTGATCTCTGCACTTATTTCTTCTTTGACCCATTCATTTTTTAAAAGTATGTTGTTTAGTTTCCACATTTTTGTGGGATTTTTTTCCTCTTTTTTGCAGTTGAATTCTAGTTTCAAGGCTTTATGATCAGAAAATATGCTTGGTACAACTTCAATTTTTCTGAATTTGCTGATGTTGTTTTTGTGGCCCAACATATGGTCAATTCTTGAGAATGATCCATGTACACTGGAGAAAAATGTATACTCAGTCACTTTGGGATGAAATGTCCTGTAGATGTCTATCATATCCAGGTGCTCTAGTGTTTTGTTTAAGGCCACTATGTCTTTGTTGATTCTCTGTTTGGATGACTGATCTAGAGCCGTCAGCGGTGTATTGAGGTCTCCAAGTATGATTGTATTTTTGTCAGTTTTTGTTTTAAGATCAATAAGTAGCTGTCTTATATATTTTGGTGCTCCTTGGTTTGGTGCATATATATTAAGAATTGTTATGTCTTCTTGATTCAGTGTCCCCTTAGCCATTATGAAATGGCCATTTTTGTCTCTGAGTACTTTTCCTGTCTTGTAGTCAGCATTATCCGATATGAGTATTGCTACACCTGCTTTTTTTTTTGGATGTTATTTGCTTGGAGTATTGTTTTCCAGCCTTTCACTTTGAATTTCTTTTTATCCTTGTTACTTAGATGAGTTTCCTGTAGGCAGCATACAGTTGGATTTTCTTTTTTAATCCATTCTGCTACTCTGTGCCTTTTTATTGGTGAGTTTAATCCATTTACATTTAGTGTAATTATTGATACTTGTGAGTTCCCTATTGCCATTTTATATCTTGCTTTCTGTTAGTTTTGTGTCTTGTTTGATCCTTCTCTTTCATTTTTCTATCTTTTGTTTTTATTTGGTTGTATTCCATACATCTTTCCTCTGTTGCTATCTTTTTTATCTCATGTGCTTCTGTGGTGGTTTTTTCAATGGTGGTTACCTTTGAGTAATGAAAAGGGTCCCTACCCTGTTCATTGTAGCGAACTATTTTGTGAGTACTTTTGCACTCCATCATCCTTTGCTACTGTTAATCTCCATCTTCTCCCCCTCTTTCTTTTTGTTGTTGTCACAGTTTAAATTTGGTTTTATTGTGTTCTTCTTGGAGCTTTTACTTGTGGCTCTGTTTTTCTTTGTTCTTTGTATCTGATTGGAGAACCCCCTTTAGTAATTCCTGGAGTGGGGGTTTTCTGATGATAAATTCCCTCATCTTTTCTGTATCTGTGAATGTTTTTATTTCTCCTTCATATTTGAAGGATAGCTTTGATGGGTATAGTATTCGTGGCTGAAAGTTCCTCTCTTTCATGACTTTAAATATTGGGGTCCACTCTCTTCTAGCTTGTAGAGTTTCTGCTGAGAAATCTGATGATAATCTAATAGTCCTTCCTTTATATGTTGTATTCTTCTTTTCCCTGGCTGCCTTGAGAATTTTTTCTTTGCTGTTGGTGTCAATTTCATTATGATATGCCTTGGAGTAGGTTTGTTGGGGTTAAGAAAACTCGGTGTTCTGTTTGCTTCTTGAATTTGGGGCTTTAGTTCTTTCCACAGGCTTGGGAAGTTCTCATCTATTATTTGTTTGAGTATGTTCTCCATTCCATTTTCTCTCTCTTCTCCCTCTGATATACCTATTATTCTTATGTTATTCTTTTTGATGGAGTCAGATAATTCTTGTAGGGCTATCTCATTTTTTTTAATTTTTGAGTCTCTTTCTTCTTCTCTCTGTTGTGCCTCAAGTTGCTTGTCTTCTATTTCACTAATCCTCTCTTCTATCTGACCTGTTCTATTAGCTAAGCTTGTTACTTCATTTTTCAGCTCGTGAATTGAGTTTTTCATCTCTGTTTGATTTGTTTTTATAGTTTCAATTTCTTTGGACATATATTCTTTGTGTTCATTGAGTTGTTTTCTGAGCTCCCTAAATTGCCTTTCTGTGTTTTCTTGTATATCTCGGAGGATTTTTAGGATTTCTATCTTGAATTCTCTGTCATTTAGCTCCAAGGTTTCCAATATATTAAATTTTTTCTCCATAGATTTTTCCTCATCTAGCTGTGTTACCTCTCTTTCTTTTGTATCCATGATATTCGATTTTCTCTTCCTTAATGGCATCTGAGGGTGGTTTTGTTGATAGTATTAATGAGATTTAATAAAGAATAAAAAGTTTAAAAAAAAATAAAAAATAAAAAAGAGTTGTTTTTTAAAAAAAAATTAATAATGAAATAAAAATAAAATAAAATAATAATTTTTTAAAAAAGGAAATTATTCCCCTCCTCCTTTTTTCCTCTCCTCTCCCCTTTTTCTTGAGAAAATCTTGTGGTGAACTGTGAATTATAACAAACAATGCCTGTGATGGAGGGCCTGAATTGGGGAAAAGTAATAAAGGGGCAAAAAAAAAAAAAGGGAGGGGTATGGACCCACAAAAAGCAAATAAGGAGAAAATTTGGGTCAAGAATAAAATGATTTACTTTTAAGTGTTGGTTGTCTAAGAGTTATGATGAGAGGAATAAGAGGAAAACAGAAAAATGGGGGGACAAATTTAAAAAAATACTATTGTATTTAGTGGAACAAGAACTAGATAAAATGGAGAGCCAGGGATGGGAGCACTGCTAGTGAGTTAAAAAGGTGAAGTAAAAAACCCCCAAAATGCCACAAACATAAGTTTGAGTCCCAGATAAGATAATTTGTTTGTTATTGAGGTTTGAATGAGAGGAGATGTAAAGGAGAAAGGAAGAAACTAATATAGAGAGAGAAAAGAAAGAGAGAGAGAAAAAAAAAGAAGGAACCACTAAAAGAAGAAAAAAGAAAGGAGAGAGAGAGAGTTAAGGGTTTTGGAGTGCAACCCTCATAGAGAGAAAGGAAGAGGAGAAAAAAGATAATGGGAGATGTAACACTTATGGGTAGTGTAGTTCAAGGAGAGGAGAGAGTAAGACCAGCAGAGAGTTAATCGGCCAAATTGGAGGAGGAAAAAAAGTATCAAGAATGAAGATAAGAGAAACAAACGAACAAATATAATAAAATGGGATAGGTTATAAAGTCAGCAGATTATTCTTGATTTTGAGAGGTTATCTTCTTGCTTTTTCTTTTCTCTCCCTCTTCCTGGTCGGTGACTCTGTACCCCGGGTTCTGCCCCTTTGGCACACTCAGGTAGAGGTTTGCAGTTGATAAGTCTCTATGGCAATGTCATGTATTGTGCTTTAGTCTCTTTGGGAGTCGAGGCTCATTAGCATTTATAGGCTCCGACAGTGAGAGAGTCTGTGTTCCTGGAGCCTTTCTCCTAGTCTTTCCTTCCTCAATTAGTAGCCTGATAATCCAGCTATGGGGTTGCTGCTGCCTCTGCCTAGATAGTAAGAGGTTCAAAGAGCTGGCAACTCCCCACTCTATTCCCACTCAGCACAGGGCTCTGGGTAAGGCTCAGTCAGTCAGAGCTGCTAGCATAATCAGGCAGGCTTTCCGCCCACTCAAAGACCTCTGGCTCTGCCACTCTGTCCGATAACACAGGCGGGCGCCCACTTCCGGGGTGCTTGGAGGAAACTCTCATTCACTATCTGCACGCACAGACCAGGATATCCGGCCAGCAGTCTCACGCTCTGAGTGAAACCCCCAACCGCATGGAAAAGTTGCAGCGTTGGAATTCGCTCTCGCTCCATCCCCGTGTGCGGCTTTTGCAAGGCACTGGGGCGGCCCAAGATTCCACTTTTGCCCACACAAAGGCCCCTGACTCTGCCCCTCTGTGCGATAACACGGGCACGCACTGCCGAGGCACTCGAGGAATCGCTCACTTCCTATCTGCGCGCGCACACCAGGGTATGAGGCCGGCCGCGTTTCCCTCTGAGTGAAACCCTCACCAGCACGGAAAATTTCCACCGTTGGAATTAGTTCTTGCTCCCTCCCATGCGCGGCTTTCCCAAGGCGCTAGGGCTGCCCAGAGATTCTGCTTTCAGCCCACAGAAAGGCCTCTGACCCTGCCTCTCTGTGGGGTAACACGGACACCCACTTCCAGGGCTTAGGAAGAAATCTCTCGCCCACTAACTGCGCACCAACCAGGAGAACGGGTAAAATGGCTGCCCCGCTTGTCTTTCTTTGTTTGGGTTTGGCGCGAGTGTTAGCTTGTATTGCCCGGCTTGCCACAGGATCAGTTTTTCCTCGGCTAGGATCTCCGTGCCACAGCCTGGTTTGGCCTTTTATGCCGCAGCCTGGATGTATTCACCCCCTTTGCCCGCCTCAGTTTCTATATTCACAGTTACCAGAGAAAGCCGCCCTGTTTAGGTTAGTGAGGAAGGCGGAGCATTTCTTACTCCCTATTTCCTTCGGTGTTTGGTTATATATTTAGCCAATTTTTCACTCGACCATACCTTCGGGTGTATTGCGAAGCATCTGGAGGCTCCAAGTATAGGTTTTTCTGTTTCTGGTTGAAGATCTTGTTGAGTTTTGGGGGAGATTTATCGGTATCGCTTTCTACTCCGCCATTACTCTGACGTCATCCCTCCACTTCTTTATTTTTTTAAAAAAATTCCATTATAAAGTTTTACAACTTTTGTACTCATCTGTGCAATTTTTATAAGCAATTGAATAATGAAAAATATGGAAATTTAAAAAAAACTTTCCAAGGAATATTTAGTAATCTTCAGCTCAACTTATATTTGTGAACTTAACTTTTTATTTAATGACTCTAAATAAAGTACAAGATCAAGATTGAATGAGTTACATTTGGAGGCTGTGTTAAGAATAGCTACTACAGCCCTGGCCGGTTGGCTCAGCGGTAGAGCATCGGCCTAGCGTGCGGAGGACCCGGGTTCGATTCCCAGCCAGGGCACACAGGAGAAGCACCCATTTGCTTCTCCACCCCTCCGCCACGCTTTCCTCTCTGTCTCTCTCTTCCCGTCCTGCAGCTAAGGCTCCATTGGAGCAAAGATGGCCCGGGCGCTGGGGATGGCTCTGTGGCCTCTGCCTCAGGTGCTAGAGTGGCTCTGGTCGCAACATGGCGACGCCCAGGATGGGCAGAGCATCGCCCCCTAGTGGGCAGAGCCTCTCCCCTGGTGGGCGTGCTGGGTGGATCCCGGTGGGGCGCATGCAGGAGTCTGTTTGACTGTCTCTCCCTGTTTCCAGCTTCAGAAAAATGAAAAAAAATAAGTAAAGAAAGAATAGCTACTACAAGTACAGAGCCAGATACTAAAAAAATAATAGGCAATGCAAAGCGCCTCAACACGTCACATTAGTTTTTTTGTTAATTTGTTGTACTAAATTACTTACATTTATTCATAAACAAATTACATAATAAAATTTTGTTTACTTAAACAAATTGTTTTTGTATTTAACATTTTTTAATTTTAATATTTTGTCCGGCCTGTGAAAAAGTTCTTTTCTAATCTGGCCCGGGGGCAAAAACTGTTGGCCACGCCTGACTCAGGCTCTACTAGAAAAAGAACTTCTTATATCTTCTCCCTTAAAACTCCTACTCATCCTCCAAAGCCCATCTTTAAAAATCCCTTCTCCAGGAAGATTTTCTTGATTTGACCAACTGGAAGTTATTGCTTTCTTCCAAACCCATATTTCTGCTGTTCTCCTTTCCTGTGGCTTTTGCCTACTCTGCCTTGTAAATATTTCTCTCCCACACCCCACAGACCCAAAGAGCGGGGGCACCCTGAAATAAGGACTCTGTGTATGTGTACACATGTGTGTCATCTTTATGTTCCTCTGCTTCCCATCCAGTGTGCCTTCTGGGTAGTAAATCCTTGGTAGATATTTTTCTTAATGGAACTTAAATGAACTGATTCAGAGCAGATAAGCCCTTGTGCCAAAGGAGTAGAGAAATCTTCCTTTCCTTCTCTCTGATAGAAAGGATATGGACTTTCATCTCCAGCAGATTAATCAGCAGGGTTTTCAAGAAGTAGGCCTTCAACCATTTCCCCAGATGCAGTCTATTTCCTAGAAAATAATAAATTCTGACTCAAATAAGATTAGTAGAATTTAAAGTCTGCAATCCTGGCCTCTCAATGTGACATAAATATCTCAAATTTCCATCAAGAAAATATTGTATGATAGTTACTGAATTCTGCAAATCCTGGACGTCAGTACTGCTATTACTTTACCAAGAGATCTAAGTTAGAAAATAACATGCCTTTGTCTCTTGATTTCCAGATCTATGAAGTTTTGATCTGGCATAAATCTGGAAACTAATCTTACATATGAGGGTAACAGGGAAAAACCCACTTGATTTTGTAGCACCATTATTTTGAATGGGTTTTTATTAGCAAACTGAATTGAGTAACTTAAATGATTGTGGTCACTTTCATCTTTGACAGACATTTGGCTTTGGAGTCGAGAATGGGGAAAATTAGGCTATCTTTAGCTTCTGAAATTAACCTATGATAAAGTTCATGAAGTCAATTCTTCCAGTTTTTCTTCTGGCTTCCTGCCTGTTGGCCACTCTGTTCCTGATTTCTGACTTACGTGGTAGTACTTTGGAAAAAATGAAAGGAAGTAAAATTCAAATCAGTCCTTTTTGGAGCTCGTGTGAACAACTCTAGTAACAGTTTAGTGAAGGATGAATTATTGACCATAATCTGTTCTCATAAGCATCTATAGCTTTCAGTTGTCTATGATTTTAATTACTAACTATTGCCTTGATAGAAATTCAGAATGGGCAGAATTTTGCTTTCATGGTTCAGTGGGTAGTGTAATATTTTGGACAATATATGGAAACTTTTTTTTTAATGTCAGTGCCTTAAGGTGCCCATTACTAATTTAAATGAATTGTAACAAGCATTTTTCCCCCATTACTGATATATACCTTTTCCTCTTGTTCTAGGCAGCTCATGGCCAAAGGGGACATATAGGCCCACAGGTACAGTGGTTCTTTTTTTTTCTTTCTTTCTTAACTTTAAATGATAAATATTCTGTCTAATCAAAGAGCCGGAATAAACGCTCAGTAAAGTCCCTTCCAGGCCAGAAGTTCTTTTCTTTTTGATGATACTGGTTGTGGAATAAAACGTTAGAAAACTGTTAGGCTACAATTTTAAAAACTCAAATCTTAAAAGAAAATGAAATTTGGGACACTTTATTCAAAATCATAAAAATTAATGATAAGAGACATTACTTGGCCCAATTATTGTTAAATTGAACTTTGATTGGATGACACATGCAAACTGTGGTAACTCAGTGGGTGATTTTCCTTTAGATTTTTCCTTAATTAACTCTGCCACTTTATTTAGATTTACATTAACTCCTTTTAAGCCAAGAGAGTACAATAAAACCCTAATATAAATGGAATTTCTGAATGTTTTATTTAAAAGTGGACTACAGCAAATATCCTAATCACATCCTATTGTAAACATTGGTGATACATTATACATGCCTCATAAGCCTACAGCACTTATGAAAGAGCAGTTATGACTTAGGATTTTTCAAAATTGAGGAAACACACTTCCTCGTATTAATAATATATACAATGAGGATAAATAATAAATCCACTCTTAATCACATCATGATGAAACTCTAGAATGTTAAGGAAAACATCTTAGCACCACCAGCCAAGAGAAGGCAGCTTTACCCAGGAAAGGAATAACAATTTAGATTGCAACAGACTTCCATTCACAAAGAATACAGGCCAAAAGACAACAAATTAATATCTTGCAGGTGCAGAAGGAAAATAGCCATTAACCTAGAATTCTGTATACAGGTAGACTGTAAGTAAGGAAAATCGACATTTTCAGATAGATAAAGACTTACATGTATTTACCATCCATAGAGATTACTCCATCCACACACACTTCAAGGTGGGTCTTCAACACCACCACCAACAAAAAAGCAAATCCAGAAAAATGTCATGAAATCAATGAAATGAGACTGGGAAAATGAAGTGTTGGGAAATGTCCTTTCTCTGTCCTGGAGAAAGGCATCAGTGAGGGACATTTAATCACATCCAACTGTCTAACAACTGAGATATGTTTGGTCTGTCCTCGTAGTCACCTAAATTGAACTTTCCTTAATCCTTTCTTACTCTTCTTGGAATTCTTATCTGTGGCAGAGTTCAAGGGCAATGGGAGGAGAATGCTGAGCTTGATTCTTAGATATTTGAGCTGTTTGAATGTAAATACAAAGCTGGAGGATGCCTAGAGATTTTTGAAGAAAATGCCAAGTAAATTGTGAGGTTTTTCAGGTCAAATACCCAAGTTTGAGATGGCATATTATAAGTGTGACAGGATAATAAGGGAGAGAGAGAAAGAGAGAGAGAGAGAGAAAGAGAGACTCAAAGCAAATACGCCAACAGATCAGCTGTGGTTATTTCTGCTTGATGAGATTATAGAAAAATTTTTTTGCCTCCTTTGTATTTTCCTTTATTGAAAAAAAATACTTATAATCATACGCTGAAAGGTGACAAAATTCTCAGGAAACAGTGTTAACAGGTTCTCTCTCACCACAGGGGACACCAGGCCCCCCAGGCCCTGATGGAACCGAAGGCTCACTGGGACCTAACGGCCCTCAGGTAGGCATTAAGATGAATCATGATGTGAAACTTCAAGAATCTGAAGCCTTTCATAGAATTCCCTGGATCCTTGACCGAGCTCCCCCTTGCAGAATCATAGTTGTTTACAGTATTTTCAGGGCTATAGAGTAGGGAAGCGCCACAGTCTTGACTTGTACAGTATTTGGTCTCCTTCACATAAGCTACGTCCTCCTCAGGAGGTGAAACGAGACTGACCATGCCAAGCCACGGTCCCTGAGCGATGGTTCTGGCTCTCATCTAAGGTATTCTAAAGAGACCTTGAGCTAAAGAAAACACTGAGCCTCAGACCTGGGAATTTGGGTCAGTTGAGCGCAGTAAGCGCTTAGTGTTACATATCTGGACGCCTGTGCTGTAGAAAAACTGGCTCCCCTCTAGGAAACAATTATTCCAAATACAGCTGAGTCTTCAGCAGGGTGATCTGTAGCGTGGCACTCAGCCTGTGCTTTCTAGTTCACTTCTCCTGGGAGCTGCCTCCGGCACGTTCCCCTTCACAAGGGACACGCTGTGGCTGGCACTCGCCCTGGTCACATGAGGAGAAGGGCAGCGCGGTGCCAGATGGGGCAAATGTGGCCTGAAACAGTGAGCAGGGAAGGGAAGTCCTAGAACAGGCTGAGAGGAAAGAAAAAAAAAAAAGTCCGACAACAGGACTTGAGAATATTTTTCTCTTCCTCTCAATTATTAGTTTTGAAATCTTGAGAAATAATTTTGCTGTTTGGCAAATGTAAGACAATCAACAGTTCTGCAGTTTTTCAAAGTTTTAACCCACATGGTTAAAAAAAAGAAAAAAACTAAAGTAACTATTATATTCTGGCTGCTTGGTGCATGGAAGTTGGGCAAACTATCCTTAGACGTCAGAAGAGAAACTCCGTTCACATGTTACGAGGTTTCAGCGCAGTAGATAGTCTGCCCCTTGGACCTCGATCTCTTTCCAGCTTGATTGCTTTTCTTTGTTTTGCTTCCAGCTGAGGAAAGTCCATTTTTCCCACCTTCAAGTGAGAATTATTTGCCACTAGGGCTTTGGGGAAGCAGTTCAATAGATTGGCTGGCTTTATTTCGTGCTAAACAAGCAATGCCACTATTACACCCCTTCTTCCATTTTGTAGATCCTTGTTTCATGACAGTTTCAAGAGAGAGAGAGAGATGCAAAAACCAAACCAGCCTGGAAGTTTCTCTGCATAACCTCCGGAGGCCACAGTTAATAAGCAGTATAATATTACAGAAGTAGAAACATCCAAATGTCATCTTAGCGCGTGCCATGTCTTATTCATGACTGGTCTTCAGTGTGGTTCTTGAATAAAACATCTATTTAAATATTTCAGTTTCAAGCTTATATAATGAAGCATTATTTTCTTTTTTTTTTTTTTAGGGTTATCTTCTTTTAACATAATGCATGCAATTGGAGTATGAAGATGCTTAGGATAATTAGAAAGCAATACTGAAAAAACGCACCTGTTCAGTATTTCTTCACTTGGGTTGCAAATGCCCAACTGTCTAAATGTCAGATTGGACATGTGTGTCCCGGCCCAGAGGGAGAGCTTGACAGATCAAGACAGAACCAAAGACATGAGTGGGCTTCTCTTTCCAATTTCTGTCCATGTCACTGACTTAGCATTTCCATTTTAATATTCAGGTGAATATTCGAGTGTTCTCTTTTAGGAGAAAATAATGCTTTAATTCTCTGCGCCTAGGGCTCGAGAGGAGAGGCCGGTGTGAAAGGAGAAAAAGGAGGTCTGGGAAGTAGAGGTCCCCAGGTATGTAATGAGGGGAGGCGACCACATCCGGCTTTGACCTTGGCTTTAATTTGTATGTCCTTCTGGTTTCTTCCTTACAGACAGATTATATTGTCTGTGAAGTAGGAAAAGTGTGTTAGGTGTGGCTTCACTGCTCGATAGGGCCACACCACACCCTGGTCCCTACCTGGCTAAGCAGGCTGTCATTCTGTCCCACACAGAGCTGGTTTCTAACCCTTTTCCTCGGCAGCTCAGCCATTGTTGTTAGGTTTGGGATTCCTCTTCTGTATAAATCAGGTCACATCACTTCCTTTATCTCAACCGGTGGGAGCTCCCCATGCATCCCAAATACAACCTGTTCCAGTGGTCCTTGACCTAGCCACACCTGTGAGTCTCTCAGACAGACTGTAGAACACTCCACCCCTTGGGACCCTCCCCAGACCACTGACATCAGACTCTCTGTGTGGAGGTGAGGCCGGGGTCTCAGTAACTTTAATTCTCTCCAGGTGATTCTGATATACATACCCAATGAGGCCCTACATGATTTGGCCCTGGTCTACCTGATATCATAATATACATCTGTTTGTTTAGCCATTTTTGTTTTTTGGTTTGTTGGGTTTTGTCCCATCTCCTAGATTGTAAGCTTAGCAAAGGTCACATCATTGTCTTGCTTATACTATATTCCAGAGCCCAGAACAACAGTGCTGCTACACACTAGAGCTCAATGCATATTTGTATAATGAATTGATTAGCAAACGAATGAATGAGACATAGTTGGGACTTGTACTCTGGGATAACAGGAGGATAAAGGGAATCCATTACTTTGTATCTATTAATTAAACTGGGCAGTGGTCCAACACATAAGTGGATGTGGCCACCATCAAAATATGTAAGAGGATATTTGCATAAACTTGTATCTCATGACACAATATTTTAAAGCACATTAATTATTGCTCATGAGAACATTTTTCCCATCTTTTGATGAATGTACTCCTTCAAAAACCATGAAAAATTTAAAATTTTATGATAGGATTAAATTGATGAGAAGTAACTATTTTTGTATTCACATCCTTGAATCATTAAAAGCTTGCTGGCACCACCAATTGGGATTTAAAAATAAAGTAAATGTCAAGGGAAACATATATTGGGTGATTATCTCATCTGTTTATATAAAATATTGAGATGTAGAGAGGTTGAAATTCAAAGAGCTTAGTAATTCCCTTGCTCTAGAATACAAAATTGTATCCAAATGGCTGTTACTCCAATAAATTATTTCATTTGCCCTGTAGTGTACTTCTGAGTGAGTCCCCTTTAATCTTTCCTTGGCAAGATCGGCCATACTCATAAATCATTCAACCTCTCGGCACTGCCAGAGGCAGTCAAAGGCACCACTGCTCCCTGTTCTAGCTCTTCCATTTATCTGGCTGGAAAGCGTGGTTTTCTCTCTTTGCTTGCTTTTCTTTAAATACCCTTGTCACCACAGTGAAAGTACTATTTCAAAGATGTGTAGAATTTTCTATGTTCGGGACATGATGAATGAGATTCTCAATGAGGGAAAACCACGGAGACAAACGCAATCAGGTATACAAAAGGGTGTTCTTCTTTGTTGGCTCTAAGTCCACTGACTCAGTCTCTGTATTTGCTTGTAGCACGCAAGGACCAGCCACTCGGGTGCAATCACAGGAGTGTTTTTCTAATTGCAAACTTGAAAGTTGTTCTGAGGATGTACATTTAGCAAAAGGGCTGTGATGTCTGTTGACGGTATTCTGAAGGCTTGTTAATTTGTGGAGTGCTGGAGCATTTTGCATAAATCTAGCCTGTGCTAATTCAGCCAAGTAGATGGCTGTGATATAAAGGAAAAGTGACCCATGGCACCATGAAAAGGAAGAAGGAACTTTGAAAGTCATGGCATATTCTTTTGTTTCTTCCTTTGTCCCTTTCTTTCTGGTTTAGCTAAAGGTCCTCCAGTCATATAACCAAGGCCTTGAAAAGGAATGGAAAATCAGGCTCAAAATATTAATTCCAGCTTGAGCTAGAATTATCTTTAAATACGCAGGGTGTTCGGTGAAATAATTACTAGTATCGTATGCAACATCAAAGAAGGTTGAAACTATTCAGTGGAAATTTGGGATACAAAGTAGAATTTCGTCTTTACAAAGCATAGAATAGTGGTCAAGGGCATGCAGGGGTCAGAAACCTATGGCTTGTTAGCCAGATGTGGCTCTTTTGATGGTTGCATCTGGCTCGCAGACAAATCTTTAATAAAAAAAATAATAACGTTAAAAATATAAAACATTCTCATGTATTACAATCCATTCATTTCCTACCACTCATGTTCATGGTTGCGGGTGGCTGGAGCCAATCACAGCTGTCCTCCAGGACAACACCACATTTTTATTGGATAATGCAGAACGTACATGGGTCGTTGTATGGCTCTCATGGAATTACATTTTAAAATATATGGCGTTCATGGCTCTCTCAGCCAAAAAGGTTCCCGACCCCTGGCATAGAGTCTGAAGCCAGGGCCCCTGAGTGTGATGGCCAGCCTTGTGTCTTCATAACTATGTGGCCTTCAGTAATTTATTTAACCTCTCTGTGCCTCAATTTTCTCTGCTGTAAAATAGGAATAGTAATAGTAGCTGTCTCATCGGAGTGTTGTGAAAATGAAATGGTTTAATATACTAAGTGCTTAGAACAGTTTTTGGAATATGGTAAGCACTGTATAAATGTTTATTACTGCTAGATTGCATCAATGTTACCTGATTTGACAGGGATATTTTATACTCAAAGCATACTTGTAACCAATCCCAGGAAAGCCAGAATAATAATAACAATATAATATATAACCTGTATTTTAATCTTTGATTTTTATTAGTCTGTATTAGGTTATATCAGGGGTAGTCAACCTTTTTATACCTACTGCCCACTTTTGTATCTCTGTTAGTAGTAAAATTTTCTAACCGCCCACTGGTTCCACAGTAATGGTGATTTATAAAGTAGGGAAGTCACTTTATAAAATTTATAAAGCAGAGTTAAAGCATATAATAATAATTGCTTACCAAGTACTTTATGTCAGATTTTTGCTAAGTTTGGCAGAATAAATCTTTATAAAACAACTTACTATAGTTAAATCTATCTTTTTATTTATACTTTGGTTGCTCCTCTATAGCCCACCATAAAAGCTGGAACGCCCTCTAGTGGGTGGTAGGGACCAGGTTGACCACCACTGGATTAGATGATCTATCAATCATTCCTTTTACTCATTTGGCAAGTGTTGACTGAGTGTTTTCTGCTGTCAGGTCCTGTAGTAGGATAAAATGAATGAGACACAGACCCTAGCCTCACGTGCTCCCAGTCTCATAAAGGAGACTCTAGCAGACAGACAATTGAGATGTGATGAGTTAAATATTGAAATAGAATTATACGTAAGGTGGAGTGGCTGGAGAAGAATGGAGTTAAAGGATGAGAAGAATGGCTTAGCTTTGTAGGGTAAGGAGGTGTTTTCCTGGTGACCAGAGGAGAAAGGCAAGCACCCAAGGAAAGGAACCAGGTTAGATGAAAAGAGAGATTAAGGTGAACCTGGGGAACCGCACATGGTCCAATGTGTGTGGAACATAGGCTAGACTGGCAGTGTCGAGGTCAACGTCTTCTCAGCTGTGTTGGGGCTCTGTTCTTGAGTCAGCCCACCCCTTGCTGGCCTCTGGATTTTTTTTTTCTCAGACTTACAGAGGCTGAGCATTTAACTTCCTTGGGTGGTTTCATCCCAGCCTGACACTTGCTGGTTGTGAGTGTAGGCAAGGTTTTATCCCCATGACTATAATAATGAATAGGATTCCTTTTAAAGGCGAGATGAATCTGCATCCCTTTCCTTGCCCTGGTGTATTCCATCCAAAATTAACTTGTCCTTGGCAATGCCCCAGACATTCATTTCAAACACCTAATTCCATCCCACCTGATAAAATGCAATCTAAGGACAATATTTTTTTTAAAAAACAATTAAATTCTAAACACCCTTCTGTCCTCGCTTAACATTAAAGTAGTTGTAAGTGCCAAGAACTCTGTGACAGAGTCTGAGAATGAAAAAAACTCCCCCAGCCCAAGTCACCTTATTGGAGGTTAGAGCTGGCCCCCGCCTCTTACGTCCAGTTTGGAGATTCACCTTTTTAAAACTCCGGTCTTAAACTGTTGCATGGATGGTAAGAGTGAGGGAATCCTGCCCGAGACAGGGGCCTCAGAGCAGGAGACAGAGTGGCTGGGAGCTCAGTCTTTAGAGTCAGAATCAGGTTTGGTTCTTATCTCATCCTCTCATCAACTGAGTGATTTGGGGTTAAACACTTTGAGAATCTGTTTTTGATTGGTAAAATGGTGTTAACAATGTGTATCGCATTGTGTTGTTGTAAGGATTGAAGTTTAAGTATAATACAGGGGTCCCCAAACTTTTTACACAGGGGGCCAGTTCACTGTCCCTCAGACCGTTGGAGGGCCGGACTATAAAAAAAACTATGAACAAATTCCTATGCACACTGCACATATTTTAAAGTAAAAAAACAAAACGGGAACAAATACAATATTTAGAATAAAGAACAAGTAAATTTAAATCAACAAACTGACCAATATTTCAATGGGAACTATGCTCCTCTCACTGACCACCAATGAAAGAGGTGCCCCTTCCGGAAGTGCGGTGGGGGCCGGATAAATGGCCTCAGGGGGCCGCATGTGGCCCGCGGGCCGTAGTTTGGGGACCCCTGGTATAATACATACCTCCTGTCACAGTGCCTTGCACAAAATTAGTGTTTGATGAAAGGACACCATGACAAAGCCAGTGGAGATTTGACCTCTAGCTGATGCCCTTTCCCTTTAAATGCCCTAAGCTTCTATTTTAATTCACAGCTACCTTTGATCTTGGATCAAGGCAGCTTTTTGAGTCTTTGGTCTTTTGGGGGTGGCAGGGAATTTTTCTTCTTTCCTTTAGAAACCTGGTTACTTCTCCAACAAGCAGTATTTGATAGGTGATTTATCTGGGCAACAATTCAGAAGCCCGAGCCCCATTCAAGCAGCCACAGTCCCCAGTTTGGTGCTTTGTATAGTCCTACACAGGAAATAAAATCAGGTTTTCTGATGTTCTAACGAAAAGGCCCTGTTTCCTCCAGCCAGGAAATCTTTTATTTTGGCCTGCTCCCAAACAGGAAACTCCCCTTGTGCTCATGCGCGCTCAAGGCGACTACATATGAAGTAATCTCCCAGAAATATTCTTCATCTCATGGAACTCATTATGTTTGAAAAAAAAAGCACAGAATTTGACCCTGAGGCAAGACTTCCAGTTTATCCCTTATTGTCAAGAACACTTAAAATCTCTCTCCTTCTTTCTTCTGTGATGTACATGACAATTTCATGTGGAAAACCAACAAATTAAACACATGATTTTATCTCCTGAGAACAATTCCTGGAGAGGGGGTTGGATAAGTAATAAAAGATAGGTGAACTGATGGGTTCTAGGTACTATACAAAGTTCCAGGGATAAGGATAAGAAGGCAGCTGGAATGGCCCTTCCTTTAAGAAGTATAGAAGCTATTACCTAATGGATGAGAGAGAGAAACAAGTGAACAATTATACATACAGAGTAGAGGAGTCTGTGGGACAACTGTAAGATCCAGCATGGCTGGAGGGTTAGTATTCTTGTGACAGTGATGCTAAAAGTAAGATTTTCCAGAAGAGGGCGAATATTCTTCTCCCTGGATGGGAAAAAACAAATGGACCTACTCTAAAGGACCAACTTGAACAATGTGGAGATGTAAGACAGGAAGTATTTGGTGACTTCGGATGATTTGATGAGCATGAACATAGAATGACTGAAGTAGTCACAAATGTCTACAGAGGCATACAGTGCCCACAGTTTGAGGAATTTTACATATTAATAAAGTACTAAAACTTTATTCTGAAAGCTACTCAGAATTCAGAAGTTCAGACAAAGTGGCAGCATCAGCCTGATGTTTTAAATCAAAAGGAGAAAGGAGTGGAGAACAAGTTAGAAGGAAGCTAGGCTACAGTTGGGGAAGCCAGGAGTTCAGACAGAATACAAGAGCCAGAAGGTAGGTGACGGCAGTGGGAGTGGAAGAGAGATGGATACAGAAAAGGGATACAGTCTGTATGAATTGTAGCTAATAGCTGATTGGTTTTGAGAGATGAGGTGGAGGGAGGTGTCTAGTGAGTCTTAGCGGCATCTAGATGAGTCTTAGGTTTCTGGGGAAGTAAAAGTGGCACTATTTCCTAATGGGAAAAAAAAATGAGACAAAGCATGACTTATGGTAAATATGATTATCTTTGGTAATCAATTACTATGGGGGAGCCAGTAGGTATTTTAATGTATGAGTCTGGTGTTCAGTTGAGTGGTTTGGACTGGAGATCCATGTACCTAAAAGTCATTTTGTAGAAGGAGAATGTGAATCCGTGGCACTGTCACTCAGGAAGAGTAGATGAAGTAAGAACATAAGGTCAGAGAATGGAGCCCCAGGGCACGTGGAGACATAAGATGCAAATAGAAGAAGGAGCATTTCTAAGGTTCTTGAGAAGAGACCAGAGGGACCAAGAAGACCTTGGCAACTTGGTGTTACAGAGTTCATGGAGAAGTCCCAACGAATGCATAATCAAATTCAAGTAAGGTAAGATGACAAACGGCAACCGGACTGAACACAAAGGTCATGGGCAATAGCTCCATGCAGCGGTGGACGTGGAAGAAGGAAAATGGTTGAGATCTATGGAGAAGGACAACATTGTAACTCATAAGACAAAGAAGGGAGGGGGAAGATGGCAGGCTGTGGAAATAGCACGTGATCTTTCTTAGTAACCAATTCATTGTTCAGCAATCTTTCCTGTTAGGAAATTTTCTTATATTCAACTTATTACAGTTTTAATTTTTTTAATTAAATGAAAAAACTAATGTCATCTTTTTTTTTTTCTTTTGGACACAATTTGCTAAGTATTATGTTTATTACACAGATTTGGCTTATTTATTTTTAAATTATAGTAACCATGGTAAAAAAAATAAAAGAATTGTGAAAGTGATTTTAATTCACTTATATTGGGATTATTTACAAGTACTTATAAACAGTTTAATCAAAAGAGATTTCTGTTGCCATATGTGTTGATAACCCAAAGGAAAAATCTGATCCCAAGAGTGAACAACAGGAGAAGGCATTTGGGCTGTCTCTGGATTGGGCTGTTTCAATGTTCGGCTCTAAAGCTGTTCCAATAAAGCATTCTTTTAGAATATGGGAGAGGCTTCTAGTATATCAAATAGATTTTCCATATAGATGCCTGGTATGTTTATCCATCGTTTAAGTTCTGTTATTTTCCTCAATAAGATCTTCAAGTTTTCTTAAGGTCTTTCCTGTTAAGTTAATTCTAAGAATTTTACAGTATTTTCCCCATTGGTAAGTGGATATTCATTTACTTTTCTAACTTATTGTTAGGAAAGAGAACCCTATTTCAGCAGGTTGTGCTACCTGAACGTATCTTGTTACTGCAAATTATTTTAGTAAAGTTTCTTGATCTTCCTATTGTACAAATAATATTATTTGTAAATAAAGATGTTTACCTTAAAACGTGTACACACGCACACACATGCTTTCCACCAAAGCAAGGGGCCAGGAAGAACGTATTCAAGGCAAATGTCATTTGGAATGCCCACTTTAAATGTTTGACATTTTAGCAACATCTGCTCTAACAGCAAAACAGTGAGAACCTAATATCTCTTTGGAAGAGAAGATTCACAAGGAAGCACAATCATTTAGACAACATCTGGCATGAATTGCTTTATTAATTTTCCTTTATTTACTAGTTTTATTTGACAGCTGCGATACTTTCCAGAGAGAAGAAATTAATAAAGCTGCAAGTCTTCTCACATCTGGGGCTCATTTTCCACTTAGTAGAGACACAAATGGTTTCAAGGAAAGTTGCTTTACGTTCTGTTATATTTACAATTCTTGTTTTGTTTCAGGGACTTCCAGGACCAGAAGGAAAGGCAGGGAGTCAAGGCCATTTGGGAAGCCAAGGAAATAAAGTAGGTCACATTCTTTATACCCACCAAAGTCAAGGATTTTCTCCTCAAAGGAAAAGTTTCTGGTTGTATTAGCCAGGGTCCTTTCAACAGAAAAGCGAACATATTTCATTGCCCCTATACCCTGGCTTGATTCTTAAAGAGCCAGCAACATCTAAGGACATGGGTGTGGACCAGAATGAGGTCAGGGATTCCAGCTCAGCGTAATCTTACCAGGGGCTACTCCCAATTTGAGCTGAGGAACCTCAGGGAAGGGGGCCTCCTCTGGGAATGCTCTTTCCTTTCTCCCTTTCTCCCTCCTTCCCTCCTTTTCTCCCTCCCACCTTCCCCCTCCCTCCTTTCTTTCCTCCCTCTTTTCCTCCCTCTCTCCTTCCCTCCTTTCCTTCCTCCCTCCATTTTCCCTCTTTTTCTCCATTCACACACATCTTTGTTTCTTCTGTCATTTTTTTCCCCTCCATTCATAGAAACCTTTGCTGAACACCTTTTAAGACAGAGACATTGGACTGGCTGGCATTCAGCTGGACGAGAAAGTCAGCTCCAGGAAAGTACAGATCTTTGTCTGTTTTGCTCACAGATGCATCTCTAGTCCTTAGAACAGTACCCAGCACATAAGTGCTTAGTAAATATTTGTTTCCTGAGAGAGTTTCTGGGTTGTATAAGGATAAATATGACACGGAATTAACCCCACAGAATTTAGAATATTTTCAGGACAACAGTCGATGTCATAAAGTAGGCAGAAATAGGGGACTGAGTGGAGGTTTAAATATAGCATTCAAAGAAGTATTTATTTCTGGACTGGGAAAGGAGGCATCATAGAGGCTGAAGACTTTGAATGGACCCGAGAGGATAAGAAGGACCTTGGTCAGCAGAGAGAGGGAGCGTGGGATACTTCAGGTGAAAGAAATAGGGTGAAGAAAAGCACTGGGTTGGAAAATCTGGGAACGGGTAACTGGGGAGTAAACAATGATCCTGTCTGGTGGGCACATAAAGAGTAAGAAAGTTTGTGGTGACTGACTTTATTAGGTATCCAGTATAGTGCTACTTACAATTTTTGAATGGAGTGTATGATCACAGCCAGACTTTGGAAGATTTGAAATAAGCAACTCAGGGTAGAAATATTTTGAAGACTGAGAGATCAGAAGCTAGGAGACTAGTCGGTATGCTCACAGTTTCCAAGTAACTGAGTGACTTAACAGTGTGAGGACAGCAGCAGCTCATGATGATGTTATGGGACTCTTACAGTAGGAAACTGAATCAGAGGGAAGAGGGCTGGGTAACTCACGGGCTTCCAACGTGAGTGCCAACACTACCACTGAAGTAGAGAAGTTGTGAGGGAGAGTAGACGTGAGAGTGAAGAAACTCGGTGTGGGGGGGGGGGGGGAGAGAAAAGGGGTCTCAGGTTAGATGAAGATGCAGATTTCAGGGTCACTTGCACTCTTGGGGATGTCGTCTGTTTGTAAGAAGGGGAAAAGAAGACAGACCATTACCATATTTCCCCATGTATAAGGCACCTTAATTTGGGGGCCCGAAATTTGAAAAAAAAAATGTACTACATAAAGTTATTGAACCTAAGTTTTAGTCATAAAATTCATACAGCTCATCACTGTCAAAACTCCCATCCATTTGATTGTCCTCATCTGTGTCTGATGACGAATCACTCTCTTCATATATTGCCTCGCCCTCAGTTCCATCCATGGCATTTGAGATGCCACACTTCTTAAATGACTTGACAACGATCTTAATCTTGATACTATCCCAGAATATTTTCACAATTTCCATTCACTTTTGCAAAGTTGGATCATTTTTAACTTGAATTCAGCACTGTACGAAAATCTTTTCTGAGCCATTTCTGGGCAGAACGTGGCAAAACGTAACCTACCATAATATACCAGTAACAAATGTGAAACAATGAGCGCAAAGACAGCAAGCGTGGAAAAGCGGGAAATGCAAGTGAAAAATCTACAACCCCTGGATAAGACGCACCCAGTTTTTAGACACCAAAGTTTTTGAAAAGGGGTGCATCTGATATATGGGGAAATACAGTACTAGAAAGGAGGGGGAGGCAACAGAAAAGCATACTGGATGCTGAGGAGAAGCATTCAGGAGAGGCCAAGAGTATCAGCTGGTACGCACTTCACTTCGAGAGCCACTGCCCAGAGGAAGGGCGTCAGGACAATGATCTGCTTCCCTCCGTGGAATCCTCTTCTGTTTCACCCCAGAGCTCAGTGCCGGTGGACTTCTGTTCCTTTGCATTTCCCACACGTACTGCGTTGCCTTTTAGCCTTAAAAATAAGTTAACCACTCCTTCTCAATGTGGGCTACACCACTTCCACACTGTTTCTTCCAAAGACTACGTTACTACGTTCTGCAGAGGGCAGGGGGGCATAACTAGACAGCGCATAAACTCTCCCGGCACTCCCTCAGCCAGATGGTTATGGTGAGTGTCCATAGTGACAGCCACGTGGACAGGCTATACTCTTGATGTGATGTAATGAGAAGGGCACTTTCCCTCTGTGGCCTTTATCTCTAAAACCCAACATAATCATGAGGACAAACATCAGAGAAACCCATATTGAGGGATGGCCTATAAAACACCTGACCAGTACTCCTCAAAACTGTCAAGTTCATCAGAGACAAGGGATATTTGACATTCTGTCATAGTCCAGAGGAGCCTAAGGAGATATAACATGAGATCCTGGAATAATAATAATAAAAGACTATTTGGTAAAAAGTAAGGAAAGCTAAATAAAGTATGGGCTTTTGTTGATGATCATGAATAGATGTGAGGAATGTGCTCTACTGATGTAACTGGTGAAATGGCCAATGGGGGAAAATACCATATTTCCCCATGTATAAGATGCACCCATTTCCAGAAAATTTAAAAACCGGATGTGTCTTATACAGTGGTTGTAGACTTTTAACTTGTAGGCTTATCACTTTTTCACGCTTGTTGAGGAGTTGTATGAATTTTATGAAGAATAACACTTGAGTTCAATAACTTCATGTAATACATTTTTTTTTCAAATTTCAAGTCCCAAAATTAAGGTGCATCTTACATATGGGAGCATTTTATGCATGGGGAAATACGATAGGTGTGGGACGTATAGGAACTTTAGGTACCGTCTTCACGTTTCTGTAAATCTCAAATCTAAAACTTGAAAAGTTTTTGTTTGTTTGTTTTGTTTTTAAAAAAAGGAATTAACCTTCTTTTGTAAAGCTATGCTGACTTTCCTAGGTAGCTGGACTTTCCTCAACATGACACTGAAATTGATTTAGAACCCACAGTGGGTGTTCTGGTAGTTAGAAGTCAGAAGCCATTGCGTGGGATATCCTGCTACTTTGGTGATATTGATTGACACTTCAAACCTTAAAATTCAATTAATAAGTCTGTTGTGTTTGCAGCAGCCAGGTGATTTGCATACATCACCATGGAAAACAGTTTTGTTCATTTCCTTAAATAGTACAGAGCTCTCTCTTTGACTCATGACAAGGCATCGCCAAGGGTGTGGCTCATGGCACTGAGTGGCTAAGATAGCAACTTGCAGTAAATGGTACACCAGGGTGTTTATCTGGAGGCTCCATTTACGAATAGAAAGTCCTCAGGAGGCAGTAATAGCAGTTGCTGGGGTATTGGTTGCACGACTTATAGTCCTGGCAACAAATACATTGTGACTGTGTGATATATACACATGGGTGCAGCTGGGAAGTGTGATCTTAGAGCCCTCATTTTTAAATTTCATTTACAAAAACAACCTAACGAGGATACATTTCATTGTTCCCTTTCCCAGGGAGAACCCGGGGACCCGGGAGAAAAAGGAGCGGTTGGCCTTCCTGGTCCTCGAGGCTTACCGGTTTGTGTTCCATCAATACTTTCTATCTTCTAAATAAAAAGATTGCAAGTTGAGTTCAGTGATATCTGGCGTGGTTCTCTGAAGAGAGTGTTAAAGATATCCAAATCTTCCTAGAAATTGAGATATTATCTTAGTTCCTTGGCCAGCTTTTCCAAGGTTGGCAACTTCCCAGGTCCCAAACATCTTGGCCAGGGTGCTCTTGAAGACAAATTAAAAAGTGGACAGAACTTGTCCTTCTTCGACGTGTTCCTCTCATCAGAACCCTATCATCAGAAGCCCAACCCATGCCTCCCCAGCTCAGAACTTCTCACTAAGACCTTCCACAAGGGGCCAACAGTAGCCAGTGCTTAGGCATTTCAGAAGTCTTATTTTTATCTAGCAAAGTGAAAATGGATAAGTATTAAGGTATTAAAATGCAAGTGTTATCTGGAAGAGATCACACCACTCTTCCTTTCACTGGGATCACTGCATGCCGGAAAATCTCTCATTTAATTCTTATGATAACCCCATGAGTGAATATAATTATTATTCCCACTCTGTAGATGAGACAGTGAGAATAAGGGACAGTGCTGTAGGTTCCATTGAGAATTGTCTTTAGTACCGCCATCACCAATTGTCAGTGGCCTGCCCCAGAGAATCTTGCTTCCTAATTTCTCCTAATCAAACCCAAAAGTTGGCTGTCTTGGGCTCTTGTGAATAAGCCTGTCTCTGTCTGTAGTCTGGGATGTTTGTAATTAATTGCTTCATTTACAGGGTGACGATGGCAACCCAGGGTACGGTAGCATCGGAAGTAAAGGAGCAAAGGTAGGACTTGTCGACGGCAAGCTGGACGTTTTCCATGGATCTTCTGATGCTTGGTTTTGGGGTGGTGTTTTTTTGTTTTGTTTTTGTGTTTTATTTGCCACATTTAAGAGAAAAAAGAAAGCAGTGAACAAGGCAGTTTTGGAGAAAGGTTCTTTAATGCATTTGCTGATATCCTGTGGGGAATGTGGTAGAAGAAAAATTTGGTGGTTTTAAGGTGTAGGCAGCACTTGAAATTTGGAAATGAATGTTCTGGTCTTTGCAGAGATGTGACTTGCAGAGGCCTGACTTGTTCCAGCCCGCACAGTGTTGAATCCAGCCAGCTCTGAGCTGCTTAATGTCCTAAGGGAGGCATTCCAAAATGTGTCCCCCTCTTACTCTGTTTACTTTAGCCATTAGTGAGAGGTTGCACAGGGATTTTAAAAATGCCTGTGGGCCGAGTTGTAACTTTAAAACTTCTAACTATAGCAGGAAGATAGTTTCATATTGTCACTGAATATTTAAGTATCTGGAAGTAAACTACATAAGTTTATCAAAACCAGTGATTTATATATATTTATAGTACCTACTTAGAAATCATAATAATATCCATGAAAACAATACAGAATAGCCTTTATGTAAAATATGTGAGACGTGATGAAGAATTACTGAGCTATAAAAGAGAAACATTAGCCCTGGCCGGTTGGCTCAGCGGTAGAGCGTTGGCCTGGTGTGCGGGAGACCCGGGTTCGATTCCCGGCCAGGGCACATAGGAGAAGCGCCCATTTGCTTCTCCACCCCCACCCCCCTCCTTCCTCTCTGTCTCTCTCTTCCCCTTCCGCAACCGAGGCTCCATTGGAGCAAAGATGGCCCGGGCGCTGGGGATGGCTCCTTGGCCTCTGCCCCAGGTGCTAGAGTGGCTCTGGTCGCGGCAGAGCGATGCCCCAGAAGGGCAGAGCATCGCCCCCTGGTGGGCAGAGCATGGCCCCTGGTGGGCGTGCCGGGTGGATCCCTGTCGGGCGCATGCGGGAGTCTGTCTGACTGTCTCTCCCCGTTTCCAGCTTCAGAAAAATACAAAAAAAAAAAAAAGAGAGAGAGAGAGAGAAACATTGGTGAATAAAGAGACATACCAAGTTCATGTTGAAAAGTCTAAAGCATTGTAAGGAATCAGTGTCATTCCAAGTGAAATCCTAGTGGGAATGATGCAGGAGGCTGTCTGGAAGAATAAACAAAGGCTAAAATTTCTTTGCAAAAGAAACTGTTGAATGAGTGATTTTCAGTGAAATAGTCTTTACAATAAAGAATAATTGAAAACAACATTATTATCTCGTAAAAAGGGAAATATTGAGTACTCTATCTATAGCATTGAAATATAAATATTAGCCACTCTTTATAATGAATGTATTTGAAGTTTATTATTATGCAAAGACTTCATTATGTGACATGTCAAGTAAAAAAATAATCTAAATATGATCAGGGAAAAAAAAATCCCAATTTTTCTCAAATGCAATTTAAAAAGCTAAAAGAAAATATAACAAAGTATTTATAATGAGTAATGAGAGTTGGATGACTTTTCTTTATTCTTTTCTACTTTATATATGTTTGAAGAGATGATACTATGTTTAATCATCAGAAAATAAACTTGGTTTTTTAAAAAAATTGATTTTTCATCAACTGGGGATTATCATACTTCTTCAGCTATAGTCTGTGTCTAAAGTAAGGTGAGCAGAGAGCCAGAAAATGAAGGATCAAGTTTAGACTCTAGGCTTCCCACATGTCTCCACTGAAATCCATTCTGAGAAGACCTTCAGAGACACATGGCCAAGGAAGCAGCTTCCAAGCTGTGATACGCCTCCAGTAGTGGCACAGCTGGTTTGTGATTCCTCAGTAGTGTGCGGCTACCCACTTTTCTTAGGTCGCGTGATATTCTGGAGGCATCAGTCAATAGTTCAATTTAGAAGCTGAGGATGGTTTCTCAAATAGTACCGTACAGTTTTCTTTTCATTTGTTTTGGTTCTTCCTTGGTTGGAGACACTAAAACAAAATAAGGCAGTGGATAAAATTAAAATCAGTATAAACCTATCTTGGTGATAGATGCTATGTTAATTTTCCATACTGTCAATTGTAGGGACAAGAAGGATTCCCCGGAGAAAGTGGATCTAAGGTACTGTGTGCTTTGTATTAACCAGAAACCAGACAGAACCACTTCTGGGTATGAAATGGACCAGAGACAATAGGAGGACAGTTATAAATGAATTAAAAAAACCTTTATGGGGGTAAGGAGGGAAGACAGCAGACATTCTATTCATATTTGATTTCATAGGTAAAGGGAGAAATTATCCTTATTTATTTTCCTTTGCACGTGTTCTCCTCTTCCTCTATCATGTCTATTTTCTTCTTTGTTCAAAGGAAAGTAAAATGTAAGGAAAACTAACATTACCTGATCTCACCTGGCCCAATTTTCCCCATGTGTTTATAAATCACCTTTAAGTAAGTTACCAATGCTGTCCTCTACCTTCAGGCTTTCACTGTTGCCAGAAACATGGACTGAGCTCGGTAATGCCAAGTCCCGTGATCAGATCCGAGGACAACATCAAGAGCACTGTCCGTGTCTCCAAAGAGGCTGTGTTCTGACAGGGGGGTTGGGGGGCGTGGACAATGAGCACCAGAGGCTGTGCAGGGAGCTATAAAAATGGAGTGGGGGACACCTCACAGAAGACTGTTAAAGATAAAACTGTATATGAGAATGTCTTCATGTTGTAATTAGTTTAAAATCAGATATCTCTGATTCTAATAACTATTTTTCCAAACTTATTTAGGGTGAGATTGGAGACCCCGGTGGTCCAGGAGAAATTGGACCCCAGGGAGCTAGAGGCCAGATGGTAAGTTTCTTCGCTGCTTACAATCTTGGCTACTTTGGGAAGTCCTTTTCAATGTTTTTCCAATCATTTGAGTTTGTCACTTGTTCCCAAAGCCTTGTAAAATGTAAAGTGTATTTTTTTTTAAGGCAAACTTGGGGAAGGGAAGTGGATATATTGCTCATCCTTCTATGCCAGCTAGAAGGCAATGACTGCTTTCAGTGAACACATTCACCTGTTCTGGCTGCCAACCTACCATCCCTAACACTGGAAATAAGATTTTTGTTTTTTGGTGTTGTTGTTTTTTTAATGGAATTCTAGTGGATCAAAACAGGATCTGTACTGCCAAAATATGGCCAGTTTAAGCACATCTCCCCAGCAGATTTAGTGCAACCTAATGTCCAAAGGCATTTTATCTTCAAACGAAGGGTTTGTTAAACTACTTGAATGAGATGTGTACCCTAAAAGACCTTCTCTTTACTGAGAGAGTTTCCATTTATTATGTAACTGAATATGTCTCCAGTATTCCATGGAAGGGTTTAACCTTGCCCAATGGTATGAATCATTAGACTAACACACGCGTCTCCAGAACATCTCACAGGCATCTATCTGCCTTTTTGGGTTCCGTGGCTTAAGAATGGATTTTGCATTTGCTGACTCTTTATGTATCTTAGATGTAGTAGGACATGGCTGTTCTATAACAGAGACAAGCTTATGATAATTGTCTCCAGAGACATTCTTTGTCTACTGATCAGGTAAACTGATCTTACTACCATCTCGAGCAGGAAAATAAAAGCACAAAATCTGGTAGAACCTGATACTTGAGATGGTTTTTCAGTTTTATCATCAGAGTTCATTTTATTCTAGATTTTTTTTTTTTTTTTACAAAATATAGCAAGAATTTTAGGGATTATTTATGTGAGCTTTGTGGTACAAAATAAAGAAACTGCTCTTTTTCTTCATCCTGCTTCTTCCAATAGAACTGCTTCCCAGCTATAATTCTTCTCTTCATACATATTTTTGAATGACTATCCTTTAAGATTATGCGCTTTAAAAAGAAATGAAGGCTGATATAATTAGAAAGATGATTGGAAAAGACTCATATTCATCTAGATGTCAGTTGAATCGAAGGATCTCTGGACCCTCTTTCCCCTGGCTTGTTAATGAAGCCGTTTACCCTTGAACATCAGAAACCTGCTAACAAGTTCGGCTGCCTGTTGGAATCCCTTCCCGCCTGGCACATTAATCATTTTTAAAAACAATAAACTAGTGGGTAATATATAAGCTCTTTCTCTTGGCCTTCAGTTCCTTGAATTTCTTTTTTTTTTCCTCCCACACTGGACAATTTATCACTGTTTGGAACTTGCTTATTTCACCTGCCAAGCTGGCTTTTCATCTACGTGAGTCTTGTTGAATTTGAAGTTGGAGTTTAGTCACTGAAAACTTCCAGGTTTTCCCTCTCAAAGGGTTGATGTTTCTATTGGAAGATTTTGGTAAAGCTTTGTCTTAGATGTTGAGTGCCTCTTCAGCTCTCTTGACACGCTTACATTCCTAGTTTAAGTATCCTAAGTCTTCACCTTGGCTTTTTTTTTTTTTTTACCAACTGAAGAATTTTATTTTTAATTTGCCATGATTTTTAACCTGTCTTATTTTGTGTAGTCGTGTGTGTTTGTTTGTATGTATATATATTTTTTATTAACTTCACACATGCACCTACTTTAAGGTGGGGTTTTCCCAACCTGTGTAGTGACATATTTAGCTGGATAATCCTTGTCGTGGAGACTGTCCTGTGCTTGGTACTATAGTTAGCAGCATCCTGGCCTCTACCCACTAGATGCCACAACCACCACCATTGTCTCCCTCCCCCCATGACAGCCAAATATGTCCCCAGACATTGTCAAATGGCCCCTGCAGGAGGTGAGGAGGGTACAAAATTCTTTCAACACAGGTTGAAAGTGTCAAGTAATTTCACAAGATTTGTTCAGATAGAAGGACAATCTCTCTACCCCTTGCCTCCTCTCTCCTATTTCTCAAGCTGTCTTTTTTGCTCTGCTTTCTGGGAGAGTTCTTTGACTTTATTTCATAATGTTCTTTTCATATTTTAATTTTCAAGAGCTCATTTTTTCCCCTCTCTTGAATATTCCTTTCTTATACTATCCTGTCCTTTTTTTATGGCTGAAATGGCTTCTCCTACCCCTCTTGAGGATATAAATCAGTATTTTGAAGTCTTCTTTGCCCAAATACTATAGTCTGTTTTCTGCAGGGGTTTTTTTCCTGCTTTTCTCTATATTCCTCACATGTTTGGAGAATGGGCTATCTCTTCCTAATTAAGAATTGAGGTTGAAAAGGCTGATTGAGGCCTCAAGGACATTGGAGTGGTTTAACCACCAGTTTCACTGAACTGGCTGAGTTTCTAGCAACCCTCCAATACCAGCACCTCTGGTCTTTCTTCTTTTTTTTTTGTCTAGTCAGATTCTCCTGAGAAGATTCCACTTCCTTTCCTGCCTGAGGGCGGAGGTCTGACTGCCAGCTTTCCAGGAACCACATGGAGAAGGAGAGCCAAGGGGTCTCACGCCTGTTTCACATACCTTCATTTGATCTCTCTGTTCTCGGGATGGCTCCATTGGCCTTCACCTCCTCTGGAGGTCCCTAGTGTAGAACCCTCCGTTTTACTTCTGTCTGGTGTTAGGGTAGAAGCAGGACATTCACCCAGCTGGAGAGAATAGGGAGGAGATGGGTGGATTCCAAAAATGGTTTTCACCCAGTCCTCTTCATTCAGCCTCTCCCCTTTACTTCTCCTTCTAGAGACACCTGGTGCTAACAATTCCTGGGCCTTCTGGGAATGTGTTATAAAACACACGAATTCTTGGCTTTCCCTGCTGCTGGTTTAGGATTCTGTTTTTTCAGATCTGCTAAGTTGTTTAACACTTACACATCTGCTTTCCAGCCTCCAAAGTTTGATGGCTGTTATCTCCTTCCTCATTCTCCTCGTGCTTGTCAGGGTATTGTTTTTCCTTCTTTTATTTTTTTTAAAGTCACTATTATTTTAGTAAGACATTGGGAGGGCTTAAAAGTAAATACGTATGCTTAATCTACCACTTTCCCCTGGGAGATTAATCTATATCTTCCTTATACAAGATGATCAATGTGTGTGTGTGTGTGTGTGTGTGCGTGTGTGTGTCCCACTAACCCAGCATGCTGTGAATCTCATTGGAGTACACAAAGGACATCAATAATTATTTTCTATTCCATGGGAAATGCCTTTACAAAGGAAATTGATTTTAGACAACTTCATTTTTTATTCCTGTGGCATTTGGAATAAATAGAGGATTATTGTTCTAATTTTAAAACTGAATTCTAGCTTTCTTTGTGATAAACTGTTGCATGAACATGGGAAAAATTCTGGCATACAGTGAGTGTCGACCACTGTTTCTTTGTATTTAGCATAAGAAGATGCCTTTATTGCTCTCATCACTGAGATTGAACAACTGTTGTTTTTATGACTGCTGCTATTCCCCATTTCACTACAAATATGTCAGGCCAACTGTTAAATGTTTCTTCCTGTTGTTTCAAGGGCTTTTATATTTAAATTTTTTTGGTTTTGTTTTTATGGGGGGTTTGTTCATTTGTTTTTCATGTTAGTGATGAATTAAATTTAATTAAATTTAGATAAAATTTCATTCCAATAAAAATTTCTCCCTTAACCCATCAATTTCAGTTCAAGGAATTTTCTCCAAGGAAATAATCAGAATTGCACATATAACTCTATAGTGACATTGCTTATTACAGAAACAGCAAGCCAAAATGCCATTAGTAAGAGACTGATTAAATAAATCATAGTAATCCGAGGATTAGAATACTATCCAGCCAGGAAAAGTGATTTTGCAAAACATATAATATATACCGTATATCCCCATGTATAAGATGCACCTTAATTTGGGGGCCTGAAATTTGAAAAAAAAAAATGTATTACATAAAGTTATTAAACTCAAGTTTTTATTCATCATAAAATTCATTCAACTCCTCATCCACGTGAAAAAGTGGGAAATGCAACTAAAAATAAAACTACAACCACTCTATAAGATGCACCCAGTTTTTAGACCCCTAATTTTTCAAAAAAGGGTGTGTCTTATACATGGGGAAAATATATATACACACGTGTGTATATATATTTGGTTTTATATATATACATATATGTTTATACAATATATACATACACACACACACACACGAAAAGTGTCAGAGATATATATTTAGTTTAAAAGGCAACAGGAGAAAGGTAGAAAATTATATTAAGAACATACAGATTTACACCTAAAGAGTAAATAAAAGACACCAAAATGTTAGCAAGCCTTATTTGGGGGAGAAGGGATTGCTAAGGACCATTTTTTTCTTCTGGGCCTTTTTGGAAATCTCTCAAATTTTCTAAAGTAAAAGTGTATTGCCTTTGAAAATGAAAGCACACATATGTATGCTTATGTATAAAATTATGTATAAACATAATTTTAAAGTCAATAAATTCTGCTTTGAGATATCCGCTGGGCTTCCAGGAGAACCGGGATCCCCTGGGGCGCTGGGACCTCCTGGACGCAAGGTAAGCTGAAAAGCCGTAAATCACATCACATCCTTTTTTCAAATAAAAAGTCAGTACATGGGGTCTTCATTGTCCAAATGTACATGCTTTCTGTGTCTGCAACTTGGCAGCTATTTGTTCACTGTTACATGCTCGGAGGAAGTGAAATAAAATGCCAGTTAACTATCAATTACCGTTTCTTGGGAGGTGGAAGGAACTGAGGGAGGAAATGGAAAGTATTAAGACTGAAATGAGATTTCTCAGTTAGTAAATTTTACTTGTCCAATCCTTGTCCTCTTCACACATTCAATAAATGATCAGTAAATAAAGCAAGGTAATCCTGACCAGGTAGTGGTGCAGTGGATAGAGCGTTGAACTGGGAAGCAGAGGACCCAGGTTCGAAACCCCAAGGTTGCCAGCTTAAACGCAGGCTCATCTGGCTTGAGCACTGGCTCACCAGCTTGAGCGCAGGGTCACTGGCTTGGGCATGGGATCATAGATATGACTCCAAGGCCGCTGGCTTGAGCAAGGGATCACTAGCTCTGCTGTAAACCCCCCCACACACACTCTGTCAAGGCATATATGAGAATGCAATCAATTAACAACTAAGGAGACCATAAGGAGACCAAAGAGCCACAAAGAAGAATTGATGCTTCTCATCTCTCTCCTTTCCTGTCTGTCTGTTCCTATCTGTTCCTCTCTCTGTCTCTGTCAGCAAAAAAAGCAAGGTAAGAGGAAATTAATAAATCGTGAGTAAATGATCGAAGTTGCATTCACATGGGACTTACTTTCTTTTCTTTTTTTTTCATTTTTCCGAAGCTGGAAACGGGGAGAGACAGTCAGACAGACTCCTGCATGCACCCGACCGGATCCACCCGGCATGCCCACCAGGGGGCAATGCTTTGCCCCTCTGGGGTATCGCTCTGTTGCATCCAGAGCCATTCTAGCGCCTGAGGCAGAGGCCACAGAGCCATCCCCAGCGCCTGGGCCATCTTTGCTCCAATGGAGCCTTGGCTGCGGGAGGGGAAGAGAGAGACAGAGAGGAAGGAGAGGGGGAGGGGTGGAGAAGCAGATGGGCGCTTCTCCTGTGTGCCCTGGCCGGGAATCAAACCCGGGACTCCTGCACGCCAGGCCGACGCTCTACCGCTGAGCCAACCGGCCAGGGCCAGGACTTACTTTCTTCAGGGATTTGGGTGGGCACCATTGCATTCGTCTTTGGGTGTCTTCTCTTAGCCAGACTTCCACTTCCAAAGATGGGATTGAGCCCGTGAAATTCCAACCAATTCCACTTTGTTCCTTCTGTTCTCACCCAGAGAACATTTTTATAAGACAGTTGGGATTACTTTTTCAGATGTTCAGATTGAGTCTGGTCCCTTTGACATCCAGCCGATGACAGGAAGAGATTCAGATTTCAAGGCAAAACATGGAATCAAGGAACTCTCAGCCTCTGTCTTAAGGAGGGCAGGCACACGGATGGTCCAGCCTTATCTAGTTCTCAGCCGTAGGCTGGCTCCCACGCTTTGCTCGCCAGTGTCAAGTGGTCAGCTCCACCCTTAGATTCCAGACGACCCTTATCTGGACTTAAAGCTGGAGGAAAGTGGACTTTGGGGGGTTTTGTTCATCAAAGTTGCTGCTTATCATTATTCCCCTTAGAATGTTGTAAATCAGGTTAATAATCTACATGTGTTCTTTTTTGCCCACCGACTTAATAAGAATCAAAACTTTAAAAAAACAATGGAACCATTCTTTTTGTTTCCCTAGGGTGTGAAAGGCGCCAAAGGACTGGCTTCATTTTCCGTATGTATCTCCTGGCTCCGACAGTGTTCTAAGCACTCTATTAAATTTATTTTATTTTTAAACTTCAGGACTGGCAGTATGTTGGTTAATCCTTCCTGTTTTATTTTTTTTTTCTGGACTGTAGATATGTGAGCTCATTCAGTATGTGCGGGACCACAGTCGTAAGTACCCTGCTTAAAATGATCATGCAAGTTGTCAGCATTCATAGAAGAAAGGCAGCAATTTCTGCCCTCAAAATTGAGACAATTTACCAGCCAATTTCTCAAAATTAGGGATGTCACTGCATATATTTTGAATCAGCATAGACTTGGGACTGTTAACTAACTCCCTCTCTTGCTGTCAACATGCCTAATGGAACCTGTTTCAAGCCCTAGGGAATAATATATCTAGTGCTTTTAACCTAGGGGAAATTGAGATATGAGATCAGAACTCTCTTGGTGGTGAAATCAATCAATGTACAATCACAGTGAACACTCTTTAAAGTGATTATTAACGAGATGGAATTCACCTGGTGTGACAGAGACAACCATGATAATAGGGTGTCTGGGTGGTTGGGAGCGCTGAATTTGGTTTATAAACTGGAAATACATGGAAAAGTACGTTTGATTACTTTTAGTCAGACTGGTTGATTTATTTGTAAAATTACTCATTCTGACGATATTTTTTCCTATCAAAATTTTAAAAGCAAAAAGGTATTTTGATTTGGTAAATGCTCTTTTGAATTTGCTTGAAGAACCTCGTGGTAGCCTGTTCTGTCACAATAGCTGTTAGTACCATCAAAGGAATTGCATGTACAAGGGAAAGAGAAAGTTGACTATTTAATATTCATCTACAAATGCTCGACTTTCCAAATAAACTCTATGACTGACAGGAAGAGTCAAAATTTCCCTGGAGGAATTTTGGGGGAGTAAATTAGATAAATTAGAGCCCATTTCTATATAGAGGAGTGGTCTCAATAACACAACCTTAAAAGTTTTGAATGCAGAGTTGATCTTGACTCTGCCTTTAAGTAGCAGAATGGAACCATCCATGATGGGAGTTAAAATATGTACATTGGGTCATGAGGACTGGCTGTTTTGGGTCTGAATTAGCACAGTAGGCGTTCTGATGCGGCAGCCATGTGAGCTCAAGGCTAGACCTGAGTGTGAGGAGGTCTGATCTTTTAAAATTTGAGGGGCGTGATACTAAATTACAAATCCAAAGGTGGGTACAAAATTATTTCAAAAGTAAGTGTTCTCTACAACAAGAAAGGAAATCACAGCCAATGATTTCTGCATGTTATAAAAGTATGTGTTCATATGAACACATGTCTAGGGAGCCTCCCAGCGCCTTGCAAGGAGCCCTGGCAGGTGACACATGAAAAGCAGTGCCACCAGTACTACTTTCTGCAATGACAGAAGTGTTCCGATGCAGCGTCCAATATGGTAGCCACTAGGCACAGAGGCGTATTTAACGGCGGGCACACTGAGCATGTGCCTTGGGCCCCGACTTCTGAAGGGCCCCGAAAAACCTCAACTTGACACTTTTTTCTAAAGACACCAAGTTTGGTTTCATATGTGCAATTTTAACATTAATAATACATAACATTTTTTTTTTATTTAAAAATATGGTTAACATGTATTTTTATTTTCCCTATCTCTCTCTTTTTTTTTAAGGGTCCCAATATTTTCTTCTGTGCCCGGGGCCTCAACCAACCTTAATCTGCCTCTGACTATCCACATGACTTGAAGTAGTTGAAAAGTTGAATTTTTAATTTTTTAATTTTCTTTCATTTTAATTCACATTTAAAGTCACATGTGGCTAGCGGCTTCCATATTGAACAGTGTAGACCTAACACTTAAGCTTAATTTGCTTCAGAATAAATGTATCTCTAATTTTATGCACATACGTGTGTGTGTGTGTGTGTGTGTGTATAATTGATAGCTACAGAAATCTACATGGGGAAAATTTAAAATAGAGAGAGGTTAGGATCTTTTCACTTTCCAAATTCAGTGTACCTCTCTGCAGCATAATGTTCTCTCCCAGGCAACAGTTCGTGTCCTCTGACCCCCGGCTGCAAGCTGCTGATTGATGGCTGTGTATTTTCCCACCCCTCCGTTCCCATTCCCCGACGGAAGGAGTAGTGCTTATACCAAGATGCGGGGATGCGTCTGCATTTTCTCCAAACTCGATCTGTTGCTTTGATTTCTGAGTCATCTACAAAAAGCACACAGTGCAGAATCTCAGCTGCCATGATTTTCTTACACAGTACAGAACTCTGTTCTCCTACCAAATAATAACCTCCTCTCCTTTGTTCTTCTTCCCCAGCTGGCGGACACGGTGAGTAATCTTTATTTACAGTGTGTTATAATCAAGCGCAAAATGTCATATGTCTGGAAAGATGAGTGTGGCCTGCAAAAAGATACAAATTTCACCTGGGCTGCCTTTGCTGCCTCATACTGGTAGCAAAGACCTGCCTCCAGTAGTCTCTCCGTGTTAGCTGAGTCTCAACAGCTATTTCTCAACCAATTGGTTTGATTTTTTTTTATTATTAATATCTTAATGACTAATATATGTTACCATTCATCTTACTGTTGTTTTATTTTTGTAATAATATCCCCTGCCCTTTGTTTTCTATTTGTCATAATGTCTCTGTATCTTAGAAGTTAGGAATTATGATGCAGTGGAGAGCCCTGGCCAGTTAGCTCAGTTGCCAAGGTTATAGGATTCGATCCCCTGTCAGGGCACATAGAAGAATCAACTGATGAATGCATAAATAAGTAGAACAAATCGATGTTTCTGTCTCTCTCTTTTTTCTTCTCCAAAATCAATTTTTAAAAGATATAGAGGAGGAAATGTGGAAAATAAGAGTAGAGAGGCCCTGGCTGGTTGGCTCAGTGGATAGAGCATTGGCCCAGCGTGCGGATGTCCCAGGTTCAATCCCTGGTCAGGGCACACATGAAAAGCAACCATCTGCTTCTCTTCCCCTTCCTCTCCCCCTTTTATCTCTCTTTCCCTCTCACAGCCACTGGCTCTATTGGTTTGAATGTGGCCCTGGGTGGTGAGGATAGCTCAGTTGACTCGAGCATTGGCCCCAGATGGGGGTTGCCGGGTGGATCCTGGTTGCGGTGCATGTGGGAGTCTGTCTATCTCCCCTCCTCTCACTTAGATAATAATAATAATAAAAGTAGAGGCGATCAGATAGCAAGTTAACGATGTGCAGCTCAGATAATGCTAAAATCCATGGAGTTCATGCTGATGGTAATTGCCAAGTTGGTTTAATATCTTTCAGTGCTAGTTTTTAAGTCTTTTGCAAATACCTATTACATGTTTTTGTATATAGCCATCACGCCCCTCTTAAACCTTTATTCCCTTATACCTTTTAAGTAAACCCACCAATCCATGCCCTCTGATTGCTTGTTTACTCATTCAACAAACATTTATTGAAAGCCTATTATGTGCCAGTCTATCCCCAGAGCTAAGGGCACAGGACTGAATAAGATGGACGTGATTCTGGTCTTTAGAAGTTTCCATTCCAGTAACGGATCCACGTAATAAACAAAAACAATTACAGATTCCTGTAGTTGCTATGAAAGAGGTAAAGCACAGGATTCTCTGTCCCTGAATAACGTGAGGAGCGGGGAGAAACCCTTTTGGATGGAGGGCTCCTCTCTGAGGCAGTGACATTGAAGCCACTGAAGAGTAAAAACAAGCAGGTCTGTAAGAGCCAGGCAGAGTGGAGTGCAAGGGCGGAGGCCATGAGCCAAGACGGACCTAGGCATTTTCTAGGAACTGGTGGAAACCCTGAGTGACTGAGCTCAACGCAGTGAGGAAGGGGAGAATGGCACTTGGAAAAATGGAGAAGTAAGCAAGGGCAGGTCAAGCTGAGCTTTGCAGGTTACAATGAGGCAGCTGCATTTTACTTGCATTGTACTGGGAGCTACAGTATTAAAGAGCTTATATGAAACATGGAGCCTGAACTGATGGACAATTTTTTGAAGCTTTACTGGAGCTGCTATGGGATAAGTGTCAAAGTCAGAGGCATTTCAGGCAAAGATGATGGTGTTAGTTATGTGTTAGTTGCACAGAGGTGGTTTAGTTTGCCTCCTTCTGTCCTCAGTTGTCACCTCCTCAGTGTCAAGCAGCCACCATCAGTATACAGTGTGTAGCCACAGAGCCATGCTGGTCCCGGTGTGTGGCCCTGAGGCCTGGAGGAGGCCTCCTCGGTGCCACCGCAGTCCAGCCCAGCGTTCGTCAGTATCCTCCGGTTCCTGGCAGCCTGCTGGATTTCAGAGGATGTATTTGGCAAGTTGAATTAGCCCTTTGGTGTTTTTCCAGAAAACTTGCATTTGTTTCTATCTCCAGCGCCAGTGCTGTGAATCTTTCTTCTCTTTATCTCTAACTTACATCTAAAGCTACCTTGTTGTCATTCCCGCCGGCAAGTAACAGGCCAAACATAAAGCTGGCAGGACCACTTTTATGTTCGGTCATAATTCTACTCGTGTTTTATTGTAAAATTGACACGGCCTTAATTTTTAAAAATCTGCTAAGCCCACTAAATTAGACTTGGAGGCTAATCAATTCTGTCTTCTCTCCAGTGAGATGCACTGTTTTATTTGGGATTGGATGTTTATTCTTACTCGTCCTTTTGCCTGGGAAGGTCATGGAGTCTGGGGCCAGAAGGAGATAACCTAGCACTGACAGTGGAGGGTGAGACCCAGCCGGCCAGGGTGAAGGGGCTCCCTCCTTGGCCAGCCTGGGCGGGACCCAGCAGGTCTGCGTCGCTGAGCTCCCTGTGAGAGCTGGTGGGCCTCGTGCCGTGTTTGTTGTCTCTGAGTAGAACTTGCTGGCATCTGAAGGAGAGGAGACGCCCTTCCAAGAGCACATCACTGAGATTTCCTTTTACCAACCACATCTCAACGCCAGGCTTCTCCCCCGTGATTAATGTTTTGTTCTTCTTCCAGTACCTGCTGCAAAGAACTGCCCTTTGTTCAGTCAACTTTTATTATATCCTTGATATATGGCTGGGACTAATCACCTGGCAGATCAAGAAGATACAATCCCTGTCTCCACACTTCCTAAATTAGTAGGAGAGGCAAACATTAATCAGATAATCAGACAAGTAGAAATGGCCAACTGTGATAAATACAGGGAGCCAGGATTAGAATGAATGAATTGAGATCATTGAATAAATCTGAAAGTAATGCTTACATTTGAGTTTAATAATCATAATTCAAAGTTCCTCTAGGTGATAAGACATTGATTGATTAAACTTGAATATTAGCTGTTACATAAAAAAAAAACCAGTTAAAAGTTTTTCTCATTCTTTTAAACAATAGAGTTCTCACAGTGAAAATGTCTGGATAATAATTATAATAGTAATGGCTAGCATTAATTGAGCGCTTACTATGTGCCAGGAGCTGTTATCCTAGGTGTTTTACCTATGTTGATTCATTTAATCCTCAACACAGGACTATGTGGTGGGTAATATCAAGACTGACATTTTATAGATGAGCAAACAGGCCTACGGAGGATAAGTCACTTGGACAAGGTCCCTTTGCTAGTAAGTAGTTAGGCCAGGGCTCTGCATACTTCCCTAGAGTGCCTACTGTCTACATCTAAGAGTCTCTTCTGTATAAGGTATGTCAGTTCTCTTCCAATCTTTCTGAAATTATCAGCAGAGCTTTCGCATTCATTCCTTTTTACCCCATTACATTTCCTTATGAAGTAAAATATGTTTTAGTTTCTTTAAGTGAGTGAAGTCTCAATAACAACCATGATGCCATTGGTCAAATCTCTGCAGATAAAAGAAAAGGTATACCCATGAGCTCTTTATCATTTAGAAGAAATTTGGTAATTAACTTATAAATGCCATTAACCCTAGAATTATAGACTTTTCCCTGTGGTTTATTTTAAAAAGTACATTCAGATTTTAGAGTAGTAGTTTTAAGAAATCGAGATTTAAATATTTAACCTTTCTTTCTTTCTTTCTTTCTTTCTTTCTTTCTTTCTTTCGAGAGGCTGGGAGGCAGAGAGTCAGACTCCCACATGCACCTCAACCTAGATCCACCTGGCAAGCCCACTAGGGAGCGATGCTGTGCCCATCTGGGGTGTCACTCCATTGCTCGGCAACCAAGCTATTTTAATGCTTGAAGTGAGGCCATGATGCCATCCTCAGTGTCATCCTTGGTGCCTGGGGCCAACTTGCTCAAATGAGCCATAGCTATAGGAGGGAGGAAGAGAGAGACAGAGAGAGAGAGAGAGAGAGAGAGAGAGAGAGAGAGAGAAGGGGAGGGAGAGAAATGGAGAAACAGATGGTTGCTTCTCCTGTGTGCCTTGACCAGGGAATAGAACCTGGGACTTCCACACACTGGGCTGATGCTCTACCACTGAGCCAACTGACCAGGGCCAAGATTTAAAAATTTAATATTTCAAATGCTTTTTAAAATACTTACATTACTAATACCTATGTAATGTTTAAATATTTGAATATGTAACATTTTAAATTGCCTTCTCTGTGCCTTTTTTTTTAATGCTACATGATCAGGGGCATGTTCTTGCCTTTCAGGAAAACCTGAATGCCCCATGCACCCAACCGAGTTGGTGTTTGCCTTAGACCAGTCGCGGGATGTGACGGAGCAGGAATTCGAGCAGATGAAGAAGATGGTGTCTGCCCTGGTGAGCGGCCTGCGAGTCCGGGAGAACAGCTGCCCCGTGGGCATGCGCGTGGCTGTCCTCTCCTACAACTCCCACCCCCAGCACCTTATCCGCTTCTCGGACGCCTTCAAGAAGAACCGACTCCTCAGGGAAATAGAAGCAATCCCTTACAAGAGTTCCTCAGATGGCAGGGAGATCGGCAAAGTCATGAGGTTTATTTCCAGAAACATCTTCAAGCGGACCCTCCCAGGGACTCACACGAGAAAGATTGCCACGTTTTTCAGCAGCGGCCAATCTGCGGATGCCCAAAACATCGCCACGGCCACCATGGAATTCAGTGCCCTTGACATCGTTCCAGTGGTGATCGCCTTCAGCAACGTGCCCTCCATCAAGCGTGCATTTACGGTAAGAGGGTTAAGCCCTTCATGTGACTTTTTTGGGGGGAGAAGGAGGACTATATTCAGAAGCCTTTATAAGAAAATGTAGAATTATACTGTGTATTACTGTTACAGGAACATGCGAAATCTTTCATATGCATTATCCTGTTTGAGTCTCAAAGGTACTGTGTATGACATAGGTACCACTGTTATTCCCATTGTATCATGAGAAGACTGAGTCTGGCGAAGTTAACCTATATGCCCAGGGTCACACAGCTAACAGGTGGCAATGTCAAGACTCGAACTCAGATTTGCTATTCCAGTGCTTCTGCAAGGTACTCTCTTTGTTGCCTCTGGGTGTAAAGATACTCAATCAGGAAGGCCAATAAACATTTCTGAATGTCACTTCCTGGCCAGAGTAGTAATTGGTACTCTATGATGAAAACCAATGGACTTATTTTGTAACTTCACCAATCATGTAATTATCCAAATATTGTGAGGGAAACGCCATTCTAGTTCTAGCTTCTTAGGTTAAGGATTAAATTCTTACTGTGTAACATTCCTAAATAAACCTGGGGTCAAGATGACCTTTTTTTATTTTTTTAATTGTAGTATAATTGACGTATAACATTATTAGTTTCAGGTGTACAGCACAACGATTCAATATTTGTATATATTATAAGATGGTCCCCACAAAAAAAGCATAGTTAACATTTGTCACCATACATACTTACAAAATTTGTTTCTTCTGGTGATGAGACCGTTTTAAAATTTGCTATTTGGCCACTTTCAAATGTGAAGTACAGTATGAACTATAATCACGAGGTACCATCCATCCCCATGACTCACTTCTTTTATAACTGGGAATTTGTACCTTGTAGACTCCCTTTACTCATTTCACCCACCCCACCCCCACCCCACATCTCTGGCAGCCATCAGTCTGTTCTCTGAGTTCAGGTTTTGTTTTTGGTTTTAGATTCTACACCTAAGTGAGATCACATGACATTTGTTTTTCTCTGATTTGTTTTACTCAGCATAATGCCCTCAAATTCCATCTATGTTGTCACAAATGGCAAGATTGTATTATTTTCTTTATGACTGAATAACATTCCATTGTGTGTGTGTGTGTGTGTGTGTGTGTGTGTGTGTGTGTATGTGACATCTTCTTTATCCATTTATCCATTATTGGACACAAATTGTTTCCATGTCTTGGCTATTGTAAATAATGCTGAAACGAACATGAAGGTGCAAATATCTTTCCAAGTTAGTATTGTGTTGTGTTTTGTTTAGGATATATACCCAGAAGTGGGATTGCTAGCTCATGTGGTAGTTCTAGTTTTAGTTATTTGAGGAACCTCCAGGCTGTTTTCCATAGTGGCTGTACCAATTTACATTCCCACCAACAGTGCACAAGGGTTCCCTTTTCTCCATATCCTCGCCAGCACTTGTTACTTCTTGTCTTTTTTGACAATAGCCATTCTAACCTTTAAAACACTGTGCCAATAGTGGCTCAGTGGCAGTGCTCTTTTAAAAGGCCCACTGGACCCAACAGTGTCCTTCCACTCATCTGTGTTGACCCTACATGGTGTTTTGTTCTCCATCATGTGGAAACCGTGATGAGGGGCCCCACACAGCAGCAAAAGGGTCTTGGAACATGCAACCAGAACAAAAACGCCAAGCATTTAAAAATTATTTCATTTGGAGCAGCGGTTCTCAACCTGTGGGTCGCGACCCCGGTGGGGGTCGAACAACCAAAACACAGGGGTCGCCTAAAGCCATCGGAAATACATATTTTATTTAAAAATGTATTGTATAATACATATGTATTTTCAGATGGCTTTAGGCAACCCCTGTGTTTTGGTCGTTAGACCCCCGCCGAGGTCGCGACCCACAGGTTTCAGATGGCTTTAGGCGACCCCTGTGTTTTGGTCGTTCGACCCCGCCGGGGTCACGACCCACAGGTTGAGAACCGCTGATTTGGAGGAAGGAAAGTAAGAAGCAACTGAATCACTTGTCATCAAGTGATGTGAAAAATTACCACTGGAGAAAATTAGCAGGCTGAACTCCAACTTAGCAAAATTTCATATTGGAGAAACTGGGATCAATCGCAGTAAGAAACTTCAGATTAGAGTTAAGTAAGACTTTTCTGAAGGCAAGATTGATTTACTGTTGGCTTGGACAAAATGGCTAAATGTAGGTAGTCAGGATGTCATCTGTTTCTGAAAGCCTTTTACAGGGGCACTCACCCGTCAGTAACTTCTATCTCTCTTTCCTGGAGCCTGACGCCTAGGGTTAACTGGGCTTTTGACCTTTCTAGCTTCAAAATTTTCTGTGAAGGTGCTCAAAGAACTGAGTTGAAATAGAGTACTTGTCTATAAAATAGAGCAGTGATTTCCAACCGCCAGTCCGTGGACCACTGCCAGTGCCCCAGAAATTTTGTGCTGTTCGTGAAAGAGTCAACCACCCTGATGCTGTATGAAGATTATAGACCCAATGACCTGCTTAGAAAACCACTGAACTGGAGAAAGCAGTGCCTGTCTCCTAGAGTTGTTATGAAGATGAAACAATGTAACGCTGTGCATCAGTGCTTAGTACAGAATAAACACCCAAGGAGGTAGTTTTTGCTTTATTATCCTTCATTTGCTTAATACTAAACTAAAATCTGTTAAACAATATTGAAGTCTACTGGTCTAAAGTGACTGAAACTGCTTTAGCATCACTGAACTAACTCAGAATTATGCAAATACACATGCTGATCATCAGTCTTGAAAAAGAAAATGCACATAAATTAGAAAAGCCTGGGGCCAGGCTATGCAAATGGCACTGCCGTGAGATGCAGGAGCTCCTAATTCTGTAAGTGGATTTGGTCACTCACAGTATCCTCATAATTCCCTCGGTTTATTGAGGGCCCCTGTTGTCCCTTGGCTTGATCAAGTCACTAAACAAGAGGTAACAAGATCCTAAAGCAAATAAATAATTGAGAGTACATGTCATATAAACAAACTGACACAAGTCCATTGCTCAAAGTAAAAAAACAAACAAACATATTTTGTTGGTGTATTTTAAACCTTTGGGTGTGTTAACAATCTCACTTAAAGACTTTACGCAAATCACCTAGAAACTCTCTGCTCTTTTCTTTAAAGAGTTTATCTCAAAAGGGCACCAATGAACATTCACATTCTTGACAGAGACCCTCATAAAATCTAAGCAGAATTGGCTCCAAACACCCATTGGGTAGAAGAGTGAGAAGTGCATACAGAAATCAGAACTGGTTCCAAGGTTCATTCACCCAAGAAATGTTGGGAAAGCATTTCATATATACCAGATGCTGTTCTAGGCTCTGGGGACACAAGAGTGAAGTAGAGATACAGGGTACCCAGACTCATGGAAGATGGAACTACACAGGGCTGTCTAGAAAGGCTAAAAACAGAGGCGTGCACACAAGTAGGTGACATTACAGTAGGGAAATGACATTACTAGTTGTTCATCTGCCCTCTTCTTCTTTTCTTCTTTTATTCATCTTCCATTCCGCTTACCTACACTTAAACTTGGGTTGATTATTATTTCAAGGATAGGACTCAGAAATTTCATGACAATGAATTTTTATTTGGGGGGCCATGTTTTAAAACCTGAGTTTATTTTATAAATATCATGACTCTTCTAAGTCTGCACTGACCTGAGAGTTCAGTAGTCCAGTGCAGACTGTGGGACCTGCGCAGACAGGACATGCGGCAGGGCCCGCGGCAGCTGCTCTGACAGCAGGCTGATTGCAACATGTTCCTCAGCAAACGGACTTGGGATCACCCTCTGGTAATCTTTCCTGCTGGTATGAAGCTCAGTGACCAGCTGTTCACCCCTGCTGACATAGATGGCCTTTTTTTTTAAAGATTTTATTTATCCATTTTTATTGGAGAGAGATAGAGAGAGAGAGGAAAGAGATAGAACAGGGGGAGGAGCAGGAAGCATCAACTTCCATATGTGCCTTGACCAGGCAAGCCCAGGGTTTTGAACCGGCAACCTCAGCGTTCCAGGTCGACGCTTTATCTACTGCGCCACCACAGGTCAGGCTAGAAGGCCATTTTTTGACTAGGAAAACTTCAGTCTCGGCTTTTGTTTGGTCACTAGGGTTTTTCCTCTAAATTTTCTTGGCAATTGCCTCTTCTGGTGAAATTATTATACTTGCTGTGCATTAAGAATTTTAATATAGAGTGGATCTCCCTTTCTAATATACTTATAAGAAATATCTGAGTTTTTTTAGCTAGCCTATTTTTTTTCTTGACTCTGCTGTTTAGTATTGCAGATGAGAGAAAAATTAAGAGTCATATTTGACATTACAGATTATTCTTGTGATTGAAGATAGAGATGAAATGGATACGGTAGGATTTTTAATGGAAAACGTCAGCACTTTGAGCACCCAACTTTTTATTTTTAAAAGGATTTTCTGCATTGACATAGAATTAGCTGGAGAGAAAAAATATTACACGTTACAAGCAATCCCTGGGTAATGAACGAGATAGGGTCTGTAGGTTTGTTCTTAAGTTGAATTTATATGTAAGTTGAAATGGGTACATTTACCTATGAAATGCAACTGAGACAGATGTTCGTCATTTGTCCTAATAGAGTACTTGTTTTTATCTTTCTGTGCATATAGGTACCTAAACATGTTCAAACCTACAGAACCTATCTTATTTATAACCCAGGACTGCCTATAATTGTATTTTTTCTTGAATTCACCAATTTATGGAGCCCCATAATATTTAAATAAGAAAGAACAGAGCACCACCCAGAACCATACACAGAATGCCTCATTGTGCCCTTCTGTGGACTTCACAGCTGTACTTTCATCCAAGCTGGTGCTTCTTTGAATCCACAGGAAAGTGAAAAGAAAAGTGGACCCTTTTATTATTTTTTTCTTTTATTTATTTTTTGTGACAGAGACAGAAAGAGAGTCAGAGAGAGGGACAGATAGGGACAGACAGACAGGAACAGAGAGAGATGAGAAGCATCAATTCTTCGTTGCAGCTCCTTAGTTGTTCATTGGTTGCTTTCTCATATGGGCCTTGACCGTGGGTCTTCAGCAGACTGAGTAACCCCTTGCTCAAGCCAGTGACCCTGTGCTCAAACCAGATGAGCCCGTGCTCAAGCTGGCAACCTCAGGGTTTCAAACCTGGGTCCTCTGCATCCCAGTCAATGCCCTATCCACTGTGCCACTGCCTGGTCAGGCTGGATCTTTTTATTTTAAATAATTTTAAGTAGGACCCTTTTTAAATATGGCCCTTTTATTTAAATTCCCAACCCACATTCAGTTCAAGGAATTTTCTGTAATACAGTATAGGCTAACCAGATGCTCCAGGGATGTGTGGGAGGGTGAGTGATCTCTAAAACCACATCTGGCGAGCTTTCTTGACTAGGTGATTACTTGGAGTGGGGAGGGGTGCAGGGAGAACAGACTCCCCCATGGGCTCCCCCAGTAAAGCAATGCACCAAAATCAATGAAAAGAATGATGTTTTAGATTGACGCCAACGTGTTGATATGCAATTAAATATGAAGCGTAAATTATCAACTAGTGCCACCACCAGAAGTACGGAAGTTGTCACATTGTAGGCACGCAGAACACAAACCAGTTAAATGGCAGCCATCCCTGGACGACATCGCGAGAACACTGCTCTAAATTAGAGTAGAACCCCCTGACACAAGACTGCAGTCATAAAGGTAGCTCATGCGGAGGGTGGAAGGTCGGTCTCATTTGGGGAGAGCAAAACTGAAACTGGAACTTTCCGCATTCCACCCCTCTCTGGGCTCCCTTTCCTCATCTGTAAACTGGTGGGATTAGATCACATGGTTTCTGAGATTTCTTCTATCTCAGACATTCTGTGATTTCTTTTTTCTGGATTCTGATAGATGGTAATAAGGAAGCACTTTGCCCCCACCACATGGTCAGCCCATGCTTTCTGGGCTTGGTTTCCCCAGTGCTCACCAGTCCCGGTGAAGTGAAGGCATGGTTCACTCCAAACAGTGCTCAGAGACCTATTAACAGCCTTTAACAATTCAGATGCAATTAATGTATTAATTGCTGGTGTATTAGTCAAGACTCTGTTCATAGATCACCAAAACCAGTTTTACGCTAGTTAAGTACACACAAGCATATGCCCCAGGTGGAATTTATTATAAGGATCCGGGTATAACTCACGGGTCCTCTGCCTCTGAGTCAGGTAAGCAGCCTGCTTTCACCCTGTGCTCACCTGGATACATGATGCAGCATTTCTACCAAGGATTCATTTGTACAGAGAATCAGTGGGCAATGCAGATTTTACAGAAGGTAGTGAGTCACCAGGACGTAGCATTGTGCAGAGTGCTGCATTCCCCTACAAAACCTCCCCACTATGTCACCACCACGCTGTCTCTTCTTCACTGCCCTACCGTCACAGTGCCTTTTCTATGTTTCTCTTCTCTCATTCCACGCAGTGTGAGCTCACCCTTACTACTGTGACTCCTCTCCCAGTCTTTCCCATTCCTTTCTCTGCAAGTTTGTGCCTAGAAACTTAGCTAATAGCTTTAGGTACCACATATTCTGAGTCTCCCTCTCTAACCCAGACAGCACAGGAAGACAAACATGGTGATCCCTCAGGGAGGAATTCTGTGAGCACCGAGTAAATGATGGACAGAAACAGAGATGAGCCTCAGGGAAAGCCCCTGGCCCTCACCTCTTCCCATTTCCCATGCTCCTCAGTCCACAAGATAGAAGATGACCAGTCTACAGCTCTGTTAGCGTTTATGAGCACGGAGAGACTGCTGCCTGCAGGACCCCAGGTCCATATTCCTGAGAGAATGGATCTGGCGGGCTCAGCTGTCCACCCTGGCACAACTGCTCAGCATAGAGAGATGGAGCCCCCAGTGTGAACATGGCTGCCAAACTCCCCCCAACCGACCCCATGGATAAAATATGGGAAGGCAGCTTCCCTTAGAAAAAGTGTAATGAGCCAGTAGATTTCACAGGGGACACTAAATGCCAACTGTCCTCTTAGGCATTAGAAAGGATCATGTCTACTGTGTTCCTTCAACTATCCGTGATCTCTGAGTCACTTAACTGACAAGCTAATAATTCTTTATCATATGGAGCCTCCTTATCTTCTCCTTGCTCTCCAGCCTCAAACTCCCCAAGTAGGTTACTGACATTGGAGCCAAATTGGGAAGGGGTGGGAGTTGTCCAGAGGAGAGCTGCTTGGATGTGGATCTGGGTTTGCATTGAAAAGCCAGGTTTAGCCTTGGTTGAATAGCTCAGTTGGTTAGAGCATTGTCTTGATGTGCAGAGATTGCTTGTTTGATCCCCAGTCAGAGCACATACAAAAACTGATCAATATTTTTGCTTTTTCTCTCTCTTCCTCTTTCTAAAATTAATAAATAAATCTATATAAATAAAAATGTAAATGTTCATTTGTTCAAAATCTTAAATCTCTGAAAGTTCTTCACCAATTGCTTTGAAATTTTGACACAACATTGCATTCAAATATGCACGTATTTTTATGTTTTTATATACCTACTATTATATAGATGTCACACCTGTGACAGGTAAAAACATGCTTTTTTGAAAAACAGCGCCATTTGTTGGACATAAAAGCAACACACAGCCCTGGCCGGTTGGCTCAGCGGTAGAGCGTCGGCCTAGCGTGCAGAGGACCCGGGTTCAATTCCCGGCCAGGGCACATAGGAGAAGCGCCCATTTGCTTCTCCACCCCTCCGCCACGCTTTCCTCTCTGTCTCTCTCTTCCCCTCCTGCAGCCAAGGCTCCACTGGAGCAAAGATGGCCCGGGCACTGGGGATGGCTCTGTGGCCTTTGCCTCAGGCGCTAGAGTGGCTCTGGTCGCAATATGGCAACGCCCAGGATGGGCAGAGCATCGCCCCCTGGTGGGCAGAGCATCGTGCCGGGTGGATCCCGGTCGGGCGCATGCGGGAGTCTGTCTGACTGTCTCTCCCCGTTTCCAGCTTCAGAAAAATGATAAAGAAAAAAATAAAATAAAATAAATAAAATAAAATAAAAGCAACACACGCTATACTAAATATTTTACGATTCCATTTCAATGTTATGGGAGAAATATAAATCGCACATGGCTGAAGATATTTTCTGTTGAATATGCAAGGAAAATTCAAATATGAACATGGATTTCACAGCAGAAATCTACAACGAAGCATTGATAATGATTGAAGATTTATGCTTAGAAATTGTGAACAAAGTTCTCAATCAATTGGGAATGCCATCACTGCTTCGTTCAATGTAGAATTGCGTCGTGAACAAAATTACAACACGGGTGATCTTTTGTCATATGTGCAATCAAATATTCCTAAGCTAACACTTGAGCAAAAAGGCACTTATGATCAAATAATGCAAACTGTCAATAACGGGGTTGGAGAAATCTTCTTAGATGCACCAGGAGGAACTGGTAAAAAGTTCCTAATTAGATTGATTCTGGCAGCAATTTGATTCCAAAATGACAAAGCCTTAGCTCTTGCGTCGTCCACAATAGCTGCGACATTGCTACCAGGTGGAAGAACTGCTCATTTCGCTTTGAAATTGCCATTGAACGTACAATTCATTGAAACTCCCATGTGCAACATTTCCAAAGCATCTGGCACGGGAAAAGTATTGCAGAAACGCAAACTTACTGTTTGGGATGAATGCACAATGGCGCACAAAAAATTGCTTGAGGCTCTTGATCGATCATTGCAAGATTTGCGTGAAAACATCAGACCATTTGGGAACGCATTAATATTGCTTGCAGGAGATTTCAGGCAAACATTACCTGTAATTCCTCGATCAACACCAGTGGATGAAATAAATGCTTGCCTGAAATACTCTACTTTGTGGTGACACATAAAGACATTAAAATTAACTACAAATATGCATGTCCAGCTGCAAAACGATCAATCAGCTGAGATATTCTCACATCAATTGCTGGAAGTTGGGAAAGGTGCCAGGTGATCTGACCTCAGGAAAAATTTCATTGCCTCATAACTTCTACAATTTAGTGACGTCAAAAGAAGAATTGGTTGAAAAAGTATTTCCCAATATTCAAACCAATTATAAGAATCATGATTGGCTGAGTGAACGAGCTATTCTTGTGGCCAAGAACAAAGACATCTACGAACTTAACAATATTATTCAGTCTAACATTCAAAGCGAGGCGGTCACATACAAGTTCGTCGACACTGTTGTAGAAGCAGATGAAGCGGTTAATTACCCAACAGAATTTTTGAATTCACTCGATCTGCCAGAGATGCCACCGCATGTACTGCAATTGAAAATCGGCGTGCCAATTATCATGTTGCGAAATACTAACCAGACAGAGCTTTGCAACGGCGTGCGGCTTGCAGTAAAAAAATTAATGAGCAACATCGTAGAAGCAACAACTTGACAGGACCTTTCAAAGGTGAAGATGTCCTCATTTCTCACATTCCTATGATTCCAACAGATATGCCATTTCAATTTAAGAGACTGCAGTTCCCAATTTGATTGGCATTTGCAATCACCATCAACAAAGCTTAGGGCCAATCTTTAGAATTGTGTGGTTTAGATCTAGTCATGGATTGCTTCTCACATGAACAATTATATGTTCCATGTTCTAGAGTCGGCAAACCAAACAATCTCTATATCTGCACAGACAATGGAACAACAAAAAATATTGTACCCACAAGATTTGTGAAATTAAACATATTAGAAACGTGCTCTCTTTTCTTTCTTTTCCATTTAACCAGACTGAGCCACAGCAATGTGTGGCCGGGTACAGCTAGTTAAAAATAAAAGGAAAAAAGAAAATCCAGGTTTAATGCCTGGTTCATAGTGAGGACTCAGACAGTTGTGTGTACTGTGATTTCACTTGGTTCTCGGTGATTGGGGCATGGCAGAGAGCTGGGGGTGTCTCTGATCCTCCTTAAATGGTTTCTGTATCCATTGTTAGTTCATCAGTCCTTCTGTTATTCTATTCAAGAACAAGACGTGGTTGTGACTGTCCTTAGGTAGTTTTATTTACTTGCAGCAAGTAAAGGAGACTGGGGATTCACATCCAAAGCACTGTGTATCCTATTTGGTTAATTATATGATGGTTTCTTCTTTGCTGTTGGCTACACTGATCCAGTTGGGTTTCCATTCAAGCTCGCCCTGTTACAGCTGTGTCTGCAAAATACGGTACTGTGCTACATTCTAACATTTAGCAAGACTAGCATTTAGTTAAGAACCGCCCAGACCTTGAGACCTTTGTCCTAACACTTTAAACATTCTTTGAGCTTCACTTGCCTCATCTGTAAAACAGGGATGGTGAACATAAGAAACAACTCACTAGGTTGTTGATATAATGGATAGAAAAGAGCTTCATGGTCCCTAATGACTCATGTGGCACCCACCCTGTGCCAGTAAATGCTTTTCAATTATGAGCTCATTCAGTAGCCCTGTTAGCTGGTAGTATGACGATTCCATTTTACAGAGGAGGAAACGGAGAGCAGTAACTGCCATACATACAGCTGAGGGGGCTTCGGGGTTTCCTGCCAGGCAGTGCTCTCAGCAGCAGCAGCAGGGATGCGCTCTCCACATCTCAGTTCTTTGAACAGTCCCAGGAAGTCCTCGCAGCCCCCCCCCCCCCCACACACACACACACACACTAAGCTGTTCTTTCTCTGGCTTCTGCTTCTTGCAGATCGACGACACGGGCACATTCCAAGTAATAATGGTTCCATCTGGGGCTGACTACAGGCCAGCATTAGAGGATCTGCAGAGGTGCACGTTCTGCTATGGTAAGACCCACAGGGAGAACATAATTTGATCAGGGCTGTTAAGCACACTGAGTCACCCTTGGCAGGAGCGCTGCAACTTGACAGCAAGGACTCGTGTGGCCTCGGGAGAATTTTCCCGGGGCTCGGGGCTCGCCTCATCGCACTGCGGTGGCTGCAGATGGAACCTTTCAGCCGCGACCCTGCTCGGTGTCACAGCAGGAGGATTGCACTCCAGGCTCTGGGCTGCGTGCAACTTCCAGAGCCAGCAGTGGTTTTTAGAAAAATATAGCCAGTGTTTCATGCTATAAAGTTTATTCATGTGTCTTCTAAATCTCAAATGTTCACAACCCCAAAGAAATGGTTTCAAGTGAAAGTGGAAATTAGCATAAATTCGTGCATCTCTCATTGGAACGACGCTTCATGGACTCCCAAATGTTGTTAAACATCAAAATGATTTGCGGGGCTGGTTTGTATGTTCTTGTGGAGAATTGGCCAGACCTATCTATATGTGAGTATTCTGATAATTTGAGTGTTCTAGTAATTATGCAATGAGTGAAAACCACTGGGATTACTAGTGGGTGTGATACGCTAACAGTTACCAAGCCCTTACTAGAAACCAGGCACTGTTCTAACTGCTTTCCCGTGCACTGATGATGGTGGTGATGATCACTGATACTTCAGCTATTGTGTCTATTGTGTCCCAAGCACTTTTCTAATTGTTTCATTCAATCGCTATATAATATAATCCCTAAAATGTTTGAACTATTATTGGCTCCACAATACAGATGAGGAAGGTGAGGCTTAGAGAGATGAAATAATTTGCTCATGGCCTTGTAGCCAGATCAAACCCACGAAAACTAGCTTTCCAAAACTTGCACTTTATGAGTAACAGAGATCCCATTATTCTGCTCCTTGAAATAGTATTTGGCCTTGAAGAAAATGCTTACTTCCTCTCTTCTCCATGTTGCTCAATGAGATGCTAACGTTTGCCATCTAACTGACCTCACAGGGAGGTGGCGACTCTGAGGGAGAAGCAGGATTTCTTCCAAATAACCCTCTCTTCTTCCTGTCTTCTCTGCTTCCCTCTAATCAGTCTCTGCCCCTCCTCCCTCACCTCTCTCCCTCTCCACCTCTCACTCCCCCCCTTCTCCCCCTTGGCCTCTCCTCCTTCTGGCCCCTCTCAGTTGCAGAGAGGGTTGCGCGCAGACCTTCTTACTCAAAGCACGTAAAGCACTAACCGTTCTGTGGGGAGGTATCTTCCACGCTTTCCGTTCTCAGTTGGCCTTCCAACATGTCAGTTACAGCAGTGTGCTGGTATGTTGCAGTCAGAAGTTGCACACATGTGACTGGGGACAGATTTTGGCTTTGTTTCTTGGCGTGAACCCTTGTTTTGTCTCGGAGGCCTACAAGCAAAGACATTTTGGCTGTCGTTTCCTGCAATTAAAAATCCCACAAAATCGAGCAAATGGGCAGCCTGCTGTCCCTGATTTTAGAAACTGCCTTGCACACAGGTGACATTTCTGCCATCTGACCATTAAATATGGTCATGAAATTTTAACTAAGTTTTAGTAAGGGAACTATAGTGTGTCCAGAGTCACATCAAGTCCATGAACAAGAATTAAAGTTAGGAAGTTGGCTGCATCCCTCAGGATCTGCATTCTGGTTGTTAACCTTTCATCTAATTGCTTTTATTTGTGGTCCGGGCCTATACCCAAGTACCAGCTGTCCACACACATGTTATTCCATTCTCTTTCTTCTCTTCAGTTTTTAAAGAGGCCATTCTCATCCTTAGCCATTACTATGACTGAAAACCAAGGATTATAGAATATCTGTCCTGGAAAAAGTCCCTGGGTGGCTCTGATCCAGCAACCTAATTGTGCACAGGAGTTGTGCAGCACTGGGGCCCAGTGGTGACGTGGATAGAGTCACAGAGCATGTGACTGGGTGCAGTGACACCAAAGCCAGGTATCCCAGTCCTCGGGCCAAGGGGCCACCCCACCACTGTTCCCATGGCCTGTCTCTTAACAAAAGAACACAGACTTCCTATGGAGAAACTTCTAGAAATACTGCTCTATCCTTTGACAAAATTATCTTCCTCTCCTGCCCTCAGTGTCATCTGTAAAATTAGAAGATTAGGTGACCTTTAAGATCTTTGCATTTGTAAAAAATTTTCTCTGAATACTCACGTGGTCAAAGTCAGTAAAATTTACTGTTTTTACTACACATTCTTTTTTATGATATGCATATTTATTAAAATGATCTCATGCTATGAAAGTCTCCTAACATGCAATATTTATATTTATTTAACTAACAAACACATATTGGGCTTTCAACTAATAATCACTATGGAGATACAAACATAAGCAGTAGCTTTGTCCTTAATGCCTATATACAGACACTAAATTATAACCCTTTATTCAAATTGAAGTAAAAGGATTCGTCACTTTTTTTTTTTTTTTTTTTGGTATTTTTCTGAAGTGAGAAGCAGGGAGGCAGAGAGACAGACTCCCACATGCACCTGACCAGGATCCACCCGGCATGCCCACCAGGGGGCAATGCTCTGCCCATCTGAGGCATTTCTCCATTGCAACCAGAGCCATTCTAGTGCCTGAGGTAGAGGTCATGGAGTCATCCTCAGCGCCCGGGCCAACTTTGCTCCAATAGAGCTTTGTCTGTGGGATGGGAAGAGAGAGATAGAGAGAAACAAGAGGGGGAGGGGTGGAGAAGCAGATGGGTGCTTCTCCCGTGTGCCCTGGCCTGGGAATCAAACCCAGGACTTCTACATGCTGGGCCGACACTCTACCACTGAGCCAACCAGCCAGGCTTCTTTAATCGTACTTGTTAAGCAGATTACTTTTCAAAAAACTGTGTGAGCATGATGATAACAGTCATTGGTGTAACCTGTATATTGTCAACTGGAGAGATATTAGCTTTTATGTCATGATACAGTATACTCGTACAAGCCTGAGGCTAGTTGTCTACTTCGATCTTTATAAACTTGAAAAACAGCTAAGAAGAAACTTCTGTTGAAAGCAGCTTAAGTTTTACAAGCCAGATAGTGTTAGTGAGTGGAATTTAAAACACAGGCTGGGTATAAAATCTGTGCTTTTTGTTGATAGATGCAAACCAAGTACTAGGAAATCTTCCGGGTGTTGATAGCAAAGTCACTGAGTAGCTATTTTAAGATCCAAGATCGTGCCCCTTCCAAATGTTGCAATAGTTGAGATGCTATCTTTCCTGTCCGTGTCTGTTTAGTAACCCTAAGCGACTTTGGATCTGCAGATGTGTGCAAGCCAGATGCTTCCTGCGATCAGGCCAGACCACCCCCTGTGCAGTCTTACATGGATGCGGCTTTCCTGCTGGACGGCTCCCGGCATGTGGGGAGTGCTGACTTTGAAGACCTCAGAGACTTCCTAGGAGCACTGTTAGATCACTTCGAAATCACCCCGGAGCCTGAGACCTCTGTCACTGGAGACCGGGTGGCGCTGTTAATCCACGCTCCCCCCAACTTCCTACCCAACACTCAGGAGAGTCCCGTTAGAATGGAGTTCAACCTTACCACCTATAACAGCAGGCGCCAGATGAAGAGGCACGTGGAGGAATCCGTCCAACAACTAAATGGGGATGCCTTTATCGGTCATGCCTTACAGTGGACTCTGGACAATGTCTTTCTGAGTGCACCGAATCTGAGAAGAAACAGAGTCATATTTGTGATCTCTGCTGGGGAAACCAGTCACTTGGACAGAGCCACCTTAAAGAAAGAATCTTTGAAAGCCAAATGTCAAGGTTATGCCCTGTTTGTGTTTTCCTTCGGCCCTACTTGGAATGACAAGGAACTGGAAGATCTAGCCAGCCACCCTCTCGATCACCACTTGGTCCAGCTTGGTCGAATTCACAAACCTGACCACAGATACGGTGTGAAGTTTACGAAGTCTTTTATCAACTCAATCAGGCGTAAGTCATGAAATCCGTTCTTTCTTATACATTTAGCATGTACTTGGTATTCCCAGAGGAAGGGTGGATGAGCTGATATGGATTCTTGGAAGCCTGTCTCATGTCTTCAAGGGTACTGCAGGGTCAGAAAGGAAACTGTGTCATGATGAATGGTGGAGAGTGGAAGCCTCTGATTCCTAAGCATTTAATTTCCTGGCTCCTCTTTTTTGTTTCTGGTTCCTATGGAGAGGCAATCATAACAGGCAGTTGCTCACATATCTTTCTGAATGGAGCAGTATAGTCTGCAGGTGGGAACACTCAGCTTGGACTTTAACAACAAAGTAACAAAGTATCGATAGATACCCTTGCCATGTAACATTCACACACTACCCTTGGATGGAAAGATTCATCAGTTAACACATCAAAAAAGAGAGCCAAAGAAAAATGCAACAATTCTTGGCTTTGCTTCTATAAGGTCAAAAGGCAGAGTTTGAAGTATTAGGAGATAAAATTTTACCTGTCAGAATGAAAGCTACATATTTGCAAAGCTTTCTCAGCTTTGTTAAGGATGATGCCAGTAATTGGTGTAACAGTGCCCATAAAAAACAAAATGAAATAAAAACATGGCTGTATTTCTTGGGATGAGCTTGCCTCGAAAGTATGTAATTCATTTGCGAATGCAACAGGAGGCATAACAAGAAGCCGTGTCTTGATAATGGGTGATTCTGGAGGTTGAAAAGCAGTTGGTTGAACTTCTGAATGTTTTCATGGTAAATGAACCCTTGGAGTTCCAATAAATAAAAGTGAACACACAGGTAAAAGAGTACCTTGTGTTGGGAGGTTCCGACTGTGTCTCAAACTTGTCACTGACCCTACATGGTGAGAGCAGTTTAAGGCTGCAAAGATACCAACTAGATCATGCAGGTGAGGTCTGAGGAGCCTCGGGAAATTGCTGATGGGACTCTGCTACTCCCAAGAATGATATGAGTCTAGGACCAACGTCATTGGCATCACCTGGGAGCTTGTGACAAATACAGACTCTCAGACCCTGGCCAGACATTCCGAACCGGAACTGGCACTTTATCCAGCTCCCCAGGTGACTCATGTGCACACTTGATTGTAGAAACACAGATGTGGGAACAGTATGCTCCCAGAATGGAATTAACATGGATGTGTTCTGGAATAGGAACCAGAAAGAGGAGGTAGAAAAAATATGAAAAAATGAGGGCTCAGGGTCACTCTGGAGGAAGTAATCAGAACCTATTTGTAAGGCTAAAATAAAAGAATACCGTGAAAGACAGAAATTTGTAAAGAAACTCCTCATGAGGCAAAAAAGCTGAAAGAAAGTCTAAGATGGAATTTCCTTCTTAGGAAATTCCCCAGACCCCCATAATTCTTCCTGGTGTTTCATGGTCAATAGTCCAACTACTGGCATACCTTGGAGCTATTGTGGGTTTGGTTCCAGACTACTGCAATAAAGTTATATTTATTGCAATAAAGTGAGTCAGTCATTTTGTTTGTGGAAGGTCTTGCCTTCAGTTTATGAAATATGCAACATCTGTGCTGCACAATAAATGAGGTATGCCTGTGTGTGATTAGATTAATGACACCCCACCACCACCCAGAGAAAGGGGAAGATACGCTTTAAGAATGACTTGGGGTAGGTGAGAGAGGTAGAAAGAGCTTTTTGGGAAAAACTATAACCATGACATAGTTATACAGCACTTTTCTAGAAATTAAGTATCTAGAAATCTTCAATTTTATTTATTTATTTTTTTTTTTTATTTTTTTACAGGGACAGAGAGAGAGTCAGAGAGAGGGATAGATAGGGACAGACAGGAACGGAAAGAGATGAGAAGCATCAATCATCAATTTTTCGTTGCGACACCTTAGTTGTTCATTGATTGCTTTCTCATATGTGCCTTGACTGCGGGCCTTCAGCAGACCGAGTAACCCCTTGCTTGAGCCAGCGACCTTGGATCCAAGCTGGTGAGCTTTTGCTCAAACCAGATGAGCCTGCGCTCAAGCTGGCGACCTCAGGGTCTCGAACCTGGGTCCTCTGCATCCCAGTCCGACACTCTATCCACTGCGCCACCGCCTGGTCAGGCTAGACATCTTCAATTTTTAAAATATAGCTGTAAAAGTACAAGAAGTTGAAAAAGGCTTTGACATACTCATATTCGAGCCTGCATACTTAATTCCGTAACAGGCCCGTAGACTCACACCCATTCAATATTAACACGTATTTGTTAGATGGGAGCTCCTCACGCAGGTGTCGAGTAACAAGGAGTGACCGATGCAGATGTGGTCGCTGCCCTCCTGAGTTCTAGTCTGGCTCCCTCTCTCAGGTGTGACTTACTGAACACACTGCTGTGATAGAGTCGGCTATTGAAGCACAGCCCACATCAGAATCAACACATTTTTCTAAGAGAAACAAAATGACCAAAAATCTGATGCCTAGAGTTAAGACAGGTAAAATATTAATATTCAGGTGCACAATAGGGGAAACCTCACAGCCTCGGGTCACTCAGTCTAGAAGCACACAGCCCAGTCTATAATAGAGTGGTCTCACAGCCCAGGACAAACTTGCCATTTCTGATGACCCTGGATCACTGGGAAGAGATTTAATCATTTTTAACAAGTCTGTTCAACTTAATGCTTCAAATAAATAAGTAATACATTTTTTTAAGTTTCCCATCAAAAATGGCTTTTAAATGTTTAAACGGTGTGGTGAGAGGAATGCTTTTGTTAATCATGAAAAATTAATATACTCCCAAAAAAAGAGTCACTAATGAATTAAACCCAAGATGGCACTACTGTGTCTGTTGTTGTTATTGATACAGAGACCATAAAGGGAATATTGTCTTCCCTTTGCATTTTAATATTTCAAAGGAGCAAATAAAAATAACTATTCTGATTGATTCATGTCAATTAGAGGACAGACTCTTAGAACTAGCTCATAATAACTCCTCTAATTTTTGACCAATTTAAGAAGCTAAGGGCATCTTATTGAAAAGTAAGTCTAATTTTCTCCATCTATAAATTTGGCAGAGATGAATTTTCAGAACCCAGTTTTAGACACTCCTCTGAGAAATCGACCCTCATCTCATGAACGGTGAAAACAGTGAAGTGACACTTTGCATACAGAGCATTTTGTTGTGTGGTAATAACCATGAATAAGAGACTCATCACAAGTTTTTCTCTTCCTAGGTGCCATCAACAAATATCCACCAATAAACTTCAAAACAAAGTGCAACAGACTCAGCTCTACAATTCTGAAGGAGCCCCCACAGCAGTTGCGAAGGTACTGTCTGCTTGGTATTACTTGATAAATGAATGCACCCTCCTCTTCCTGCTCCTCCTCCTCTTCCTCCTCCTCCTCCTCTTCCTCCTCCTCCTCCTTCTCCTCTTCCTCTTCCTCTTCTTCTTCTCCTCCTCCTCCTCTTCCTCCTCCTTTCTCCTTCCTCTTCCTTCTCCTCCTCTTCCTCTTCTCCTCCTCCTCCTCTTCTTCTCCTCCTCCTCCTTCTTTTCTTCCTCTTCCCCTTCCCCTCCTTCTCCACCACCTTCTTCTTCTTTCTTCGTCTTCTTCCCCTTCCCCTCCACTTCCCCTTCTCCTTCTTCTTCCTCCTCTTCTTCCTCCTGCTCCCCCTCCCCCTCCCCCTCCTCCTCCCCTCCCCTCCTTCTCCCTTCTTCCTCCTTCTCCCTTCTTTCTCCCTTCCTTCCCTTTCTCCCTCTCCCCCCCATCTCCCCCTCTTCCCCCTCCTTTCCTTCCTCCTTATGTAAATGATATGTGGGAGACATTTGGGGAAATTTGAATATGAACAATATGCTTGATGATATTGATTCACGTGGATTTCCTTATGTGTGGTAATGGCAGCATGTCAGTGTAAGAATGTCCTCATTCTTAAGAGAGGTATGCTAAAGTATTTAAGAGTAACATGCATGATGTCTGCAGCCTTCTGTCAGGCAGTTCTCCTAAGGGGAAGTAGAAAGGTGTGTGTGTATGTTTGTGTATGCATATAGTATGTGTATATATAGATATACATGTGTGTGCATGTATGTGTGTGTGTGTGCATGCAGAATAGCAAGATGGTAACAGTGAAAAATCATTTAGGTGAAAGGTATACAGGTATTTATTCATGGTTCTGCTCTTTATAATATTCCATGAACTTGACTATTTTCAAAATAAAAAATAAATTATAAAACTCAATGGATGGATTAAAAAGAGTAATAGACACATCTGAAGAAAAAGCAATGGGCTGGAAAATAAAGATGAAGAAATTACTCAGAATACAGAAAAGACAAATGTAAGAAGTTTACAGACAGTACAGATAAAAAGATTTAACCTATCTAATTAGAATTCTAGAAAGATAAAATAGAAATAATGAATGAGGGACTATTGAAAGACAAAGAGATGATCACGCTCAAGAATATGAAAGACATGAATTAAAAGATGAAGAAAAGACAAGCTGTAATAAGCACGATAAATAAAAAGAAATAGCAATTAGATGAAGTAGAGGAATGCAGAACACCAAGCCCAAAAGACACTTAAAAGCAGCTAGGAAGATCATCTACAAAGAAACCGCCATGAAGCTGGCAGAGGAATTATCAGTAGCAATAGTGGAAGGCACAATGCTATTGAGAACCTTTAAAGTAATGGGAGAAAATATTTTTCAACTTAGAAAAACTATCTTTCAAAAATAATGGCAAAGCAAAGACAACTTGGGTAAACAGACAAATGAAACAAAACAAAAAAAACAATAGTTTACCACATACTTGCTGAGGGAACTTCTAAAGTATGTGTTTCAAGGAAAATAAAAATGACCACAGAATGAAAGGCTGAGGTGCAAGAAGGATAAATGCTAAAAAAAATCTGTCAATATTTCAATGAATATAAACAAATGCTATAGTTTTAAATAATAGCAGAATCTAATTTGTGGGGTTACAAAATGGCTGTACTTGTTAACAAAGCTCTGGAAATACTGGGTACCTCCTGATTTTAACAGAAAAAAATAATTGTACTAGGACTATGTATGTTAGTAAATACTTAATTACATATTGCCTAAACATGAGAAAAGGCATTAAACAATAAAATCATCTTTGGTTATTAGAAACAAACAAACATAATAAATATAAAATATTTTAATGAAAAGGCAGGAAAGGGAGAAAAGGACAAGGAGAAAGCACAAAGTAAGATAGCAGCATCAAATCCGTTTAAATATATCAGTAATCAAAACACAAATACAGCCTGACCAGGCGGTGGCGCAGTGGATAGAGCATCAGAATGGGATGCGGAAGGACCCAGGTTCGAGACCCCGAGGTCGCCAGCTTGAGCGTGGGCTCATCTGGAGCAAGGCTCGCCAGCTTGGACCCAAGGTCGTTGGCTCGAGCAAGGAGTTACTTGGTTTGCTGAAGGCCTGCGGGCAAGACACGTGTGAGAAAGCAATCAATGAACAGCTAAGGTGTCACAACGAAAATCTAATGATGCTTCTCATCTCTCTCCGTTCCCGTCTGTCTGTCCCTAACTATCTCTCTCTCTCTCTCTGAAAAAAACAAAGATTAAAAAAAAATGACACAAATACATAGGCAAAACACGTCAGTTACTACCAGAGATTGATGGGTTTAAGAAACAAAATAAAATCCAGCTATAACTGTTTTCGAGAGACATAGCTACAAAATAAGAAATGGAAAAGTTCAAAAAAACATTATGGGAAGAAATATATCAGACAAATGTTTTTAAAAAAAAGCTGGAATAGCTATATTAATATCGGACAAAATATACTTTTAAACAACACCATTTTGTGGGAATAAAGAGGGTTACTACATGACAAAGTGTTCAATCCTGAAGAAGTTAGAACAATTCTAAATTTATAAGAGGGTAATAAAACCTCAAAATACACAAAGTGGAAATTGAAAAACTACACGGAGAAATTGTCACAGAACTATCAAAGCGGGAGATTTCAGTATAGCAGTTTGAATGTTGAGAAGTAAAGAAGCAGACAAAACTTAGCGAAGAAGTAAAGGATTTAATTATCAGTGACAGACTTGACTTAATAGACTCATTTAGAACCCTGCACAGAAAAATGAGACATTCTTCTGAAGAACACATGGAACACAAACAGCTGTTGAATCAAGGTAGAGTTTACGGTGCTCATTGTGCAATTTTGAACTTACCAACTAAGTGTCAGCACACCTGTAAGAATTGGTGCCATCCATCCAAATGATCTAATCACACTGCAATTAAGTTAGAAATGAATAAGAACGGTATTTTTAAAGACCATATATTTTTTAATTAAAGTCACAATCTAAATAATGGGTTAAAAATAATGAAAATGTAAACACACTTAGAACTGTATAATAAAGTATTATGTGTCAAAACTTGTGGGATAATCTCTCGTAGCAATATTTTAGCCAATATATCTCCATGGGCAAGTAAAATAAAGGACAAAATAAACAAATGGGACTGACTATATCAAACTAAAAAGTTTTTATACAACAAAAGACACCATTAACAAAATAAAAAGACAACCCACACAATGGGAGAACATATTCGCCAATACATCTGATAAGGGATTGATAACCAAAATTTATAAAGAATTTGTAAAACTCAACACCAGGAAGGTAAATAATCCAATCAAAAAATGGGTCAAAGCCCTGGCCGGTTGGCTCAGCGGTAGAGCGTCAGCCTAGCGTGCGGAGGACCCGGGTTCGATTACCGGCCAGGGCACACAGGAGAAGCACCCATTTGCTTCTCCACCCCTCCGCCGCGCCTTCCTCTCTGTCTCTCTCTTCCCCTCCCGCAGCCAAGGCTCCATTGGAGCAAGGACGGTCCGGGCGCTGGGGATGGCTCTGTGGCCTCTGCCTCAGGCGCTAGAGTGGCTCTGGTCGCAACATGGCGACGCCCAGGATGGGCAGAGCATCGCCCCCTGGTGGACAGAGCGTCGCCCCTGGCGGGCGTGCCGGGTGGATCCCGGTCGGGCGCATGCGGGAGTCTGTCTGACTGTCTCTCCCTGTTTCCAGCTTCAGAAAAATGCAAAAAAAAAAAAAAAAAAAGGGTCAAAGAACTGAATAGACACTTCTCCAAACAGGACATACAGATGGCCAATGGACATATGAAAAAATCTTCAACATCACTAATCATTAGAGAAATGCAAATTAAAACCACAATGAGATATCACTTCACACCAGTCAGAATGGCGCTCATCAACAAAACAACACAGAATAAGTGCTGGCGAGGATGTGGAGAAAAGGGAACCCTCCTGCACTGCTGGTGGGAATGCAGATTGGTGCAGCCACTGTGGGAAGCCATATGGAGTTTCCTCAAAAAATTAAAAATGGAACTGCCTTTTGACCCAGCTATCCCACTATTAGGAATATATCCTAAGAACACCACAGCACTGTTTCAAAAAGAGAAATGCACCCCCATGTTTATAGCAGCATTGTTTACAATAGCCGAGATCTGGAAACAGCCCAAGTGTCCATCAGTGGACGAGTGGATTAAAAAGCTGTGATATACACACACAATAAAATACTACATGGCCATGCAAAAGAAGGAAATCTTACCTTTTGTGACAACATGGATGGACCTGGAGACTATTATGCTAAGTGAAATAATAGTGAATAACAGGCAGAGAAAAACCAATATATGATTTCACTTATATGTGGAATCTAATGAACAAAGTGAACTGAGGAACAGAATAGAGGCAGGGGTTTGGTCACAGGGACCGGAGACACAGCTGTCAGAGGGAAGGGGGATGAGGGGATGGGATCAGAGAAGCTGAAGGGATTAGTAAATTATATATACATAACACAGAGATACAGATAACAGGACAGCAAATCCCAGAGGGAAGGGGAGAGGGAGTTAGGGGGAGGGGGGCAAAAGGGGTGTAAATAGGGACAAGGGGGTGGGGGGTGAGGATGCTATATTCAGTGGGACACTTGAATCCATGTTAACACAATAAATTAAAATTAATTTAAAAAACTGTGGGATACATCAGAATTCATAATTTAGGGAAGTTTATAGTCTTAATTGTTATATTAGGGAAAATTTTTAGCCCTACAAATTAACGAGTTAAACATTGCTCTTAAGATGTTATAGAATGGAATATACACTAAGATAGGAATCAAGTAGAACTTAATACTTTTAAGATATTTTAAAAAGTGTCAACAAAGGCACCCCTGGCTGGGTAGCTCAGTTGGTTAGAGTATCTTCCTGATAAGAAAAGGTTGCCGGTTCAATCCCCAGTCAGGGCACATACAGGAACAGATTGATGTTCCTGTCTCTCTATCTCTTCCCCTCTCTCTAAAATCAATATATAAATTTAAAAAAGAAAAGTGTCAACAAAGGAAAAAACTAGTCCTTTTAAAAATTAATAAACACGTCTTTTGCCTGTATGAATACTACTTGCATATTTTAAAATTAGAAATAATTTAAATCAAGTAGAAGGAGGTTTCTTTGTTTCCGTGGTAAATCATGCTGTCCTAGCACGCACACACCTGCCCACATCGGACTGCAATCAGATGTGCGTGCACCAGCCGCTGGGGATCACATACAGGCAGAGGCCTTCTGCAGTGTGCCGACTTTTACTTGTGCAGTTTGTGCATTTCTGCGTGGTGAGCAGAGCCAGAGGAGCTCCCGCTCCAGAGTGAAGCCTCCGCCTGCCATGGCTCTCCTCACTTTGCTGGGAGAACGGGAACTGTCCAGCAGCAAATGCTTTCTGAAGTCAGGCCTAAAACACGCCTGCGTGGTCAGTCCACCAAGAGCGGGGCTCCCCCTGCTGCAGGTGCCTGGAAGTGTGGGAAAGGGCTTTGCATTTGCATTTGCATTGGGTTCCACACAATATGCAGTTGGCCATAACTGCGAGGGCCCACACAGTAGACAGTTTGTAAAAATTAAAAGGCATTTTTGGAAACGGCTCCCACCTTGTGTTTGAAGAGCAATATGAGTAAGAGAGGGGATTCACAGTGCAGTGCTTTTGGACAGAAAGTTTCTTTTCCCATCTCCACACTGCCTTAGATAAACCTGGAGGCTCAGCTTCCCCTCTGTATCCAAAATGGGTGAAGTGTTAGGAACTGACAGGGGCGTCAGGAATTAAGACATGAAACCCATATCTCTGTTGATGAACTAACTCCCTGGTGCTTGCTGTGTTAGGCCGGGACTTCCCAGGACTTCTCTAAATGACCGAAGACTGAAATGAAAGGTAACAAGCCACACAGCTGCTTCTGAAACTCCCTGCCTGAGCCCTTCCCGGGAAGTGAAGCCGAACTGGCATATGGAAATGAGGAAGCTGAGCGTGCTTGCTAGGCAGGAGGTCCGGTCAGAGAGATGACCTGCCAAGTCCTCAGAATGACCTGCATAGGATGGGATGGTTCTGCTGGGAGACTGTAAGAAATTTAGGTAGAAGCTGGTTCTTACCAGACAGAAAAGAAAGGAATGGGACCGATGCACAATCAGCCGAGGACACAGATGGCCAGTGAGAGTGGGATTGCAGGGCAGCCTCTCTGTAAGCATAACTTAGATCTGCTCGGAGGCAATAAAAGCCACCTGCTTATTGCTTCAGTCAGTCAGGGAAGTGCTTGCTCCAGACTTGAAGGCGTTGGCAGACCAGAGCCAGAACAACTCAACTGTAAAAATGGACACCGTCACCAATGCCATATGAATAATACATCTGTTGTAATTCTGCTTCCAAAGTATGTTTTTGGGGACACAAAATATGTATGTTAAAATAAAAAAAGAATTGTCAAAATAGAAGCCATCTTGTCTGCATTTTCTACTGTAGTGCATCCAGTCAACTAGTAAGTGCAGTGTGGCTGACCCCAGATGACCTGCATAGACGGAGGAATCTGTGATCACAGAGAACCGAAATCTACTATGAGTGCCATCCACCTCATTTTATCTAGTTGCCACATCTTTCCACAGGCTTCGCTGGAAGTGGGCACAGGTTGCAAAATGAATGGAGTACTTCATCTTTATTTCTTTTTTTTTTTTTTATTTTTTTATTTTATTTTTTTTTTCATTTTTCTGAAGCTGGAAACAGGGAGAGACAGTCAGACAGACTCCCGCATGCGCCCGACCGGGATCCACCCGGCACGCCCACCAGGGGCGGTGCTCTGCCCCCCAGGGGGCGATGCTCTGCCCATCCTGGGCGTCGCCATATTGCGACCAGAGCCACTCTAGCGCCTGAGGCAGAGGCCACAGAGCCATCCCCAGCGCCCGGGCCATCTTTGCTCCAATGGAGCCTTGGCTGCGGGAGGGGAAGAGAGAGACAGAGAGGAAAGCGCGGCGGAGGGGTGGAGAAGCAAACGGGCGCTTCTCCTATGTGCCCTGGCCGGGAATCGAACCCGGGTCCTCCGCACGCTAGGCCGACGCTCTACCGCTGAGCCAACCGGCCAGGGCTCATCTTTATTTCTTTATTTTGACTACCTTCTGTTGGAGTTACCGATCAGTAAAGAAGTATCTGAACAATATAGAGCAGTAGAAAGAAATATATAAAGCCTATTTGATTCCCAAACAAGGTGATCAAATGATTCTTATCACATGTTTAACCAGTACAAGCTCCGATATACAACAGAGTGGGGGGGGAATGAATTCAGAGATATGATATTTATCACGTTCAACCCTAAAGAATATAAATGATTGGGAGGGGGGAGATAGCAATGCTATATATAGTAAAGAAGCACTTACCATTTTAACAACTTTTTCTTAACAAAGAGGAAGGAATATAGCCAAGATAACTAAACTTACCAATGCAGATAAGATAAACTCAAGCCATGGAAACAGTGTGTTCAAGACTTAAAAAGATGCAATCTCCATGATCAGCAGAGCCATGTTTGATGCAGAAAGACAATTAGGACTTTGGGGAATTTGAGTTCAAAATATTGAGTCTTGAAATTAATAAAGAATACAGAGAAGAGCAAAAATGTGGGAGGGTGTGAGGAAATTGTATTCGTACTGAAATTTAGCCACGACTGCTTTTCTTGGTAACTGGGAGAAGTTTGTTGATCAATTTAGGGCGTTCCTGATAGCCTTGATGGAAAGGAACTGAGGAACACTTTGGGATTTGAGCTTCAGAAGCCTAGACATGTAGTAGATGATGCAATGGAGGCTTCAGGGTCTGTGGAACGTGAATGGCAAGGTTTTCTTTGTTGGCTTGATGTCTTGATGTCTCCTTCACCCCTATCGTTATAGACGAAAGAAGGTATGTGGTGTGTGTGAGAGATGGATGGATAAATAGGTGAAAGGACAGGAGGGAGGAAAGAAAGAGATCACATTCATTTATGCTTTCGTTAGACAAATACTAAATGTGTACTAGGTGCTCAGAAACTTCTTAGTTTCTGGGATTACTGTGGTGGCCAGATATGAGCTTGTGAAACTTAATTTCTGTCTGGGAGGGCGAAAGGGTAGAGAACGGATCACAGAGAAGGCTACAAGTAAATTAAAATGTAGGTAGTACTGTTATGAAAAAACAAGAGCATGATATACTGAGTGACTAGAAGAGGGAGTCAGACTTGGTGGTCTCTGATGAGGTACTATTTGAACCAAATCTGAATAAGCAAGAGCCCACCATAGGAAGTTCTGAGTGGGACATGTCCCATGAAGAAGAAACTTTGCTGTTAGAATTATACTTCTGTACACTCTGACAAGATGTATTATCAGCTTCTGATACACCTGCCAGGTTAATAATGCCCACTTTAGTAATCCTAATAAAATTACCCTGAAAGAAAGATGCAATAAGAGGTGGGTACAACAACTGATTTAATAAGGAAGATTAATATAGTCCAGGGGTCAGGAACCTATGGCTTGCGAGCCAGATGTGGCTCTTTTGATGGCTGCATCTGGCTCGCAAATCTTTAATTAAAAAAAATAATGTTAAAAATATAAAACATTCTCATGTATTACAATCCATTCATTTCCTACTGCTCATGTTCATGGTTGCGGGCGGCTGGAGCCAATCACAGCTGTCCTCCGGGACAACACCAAATTTTTATTGGGTAATGCATAACGTACACGGGTCGTTGTATGGCTCTCACAGAATTACATTTTAAAATATGTGGCGTTCATGGCTCTCTCAGCCAAAAAGGTTCCCGACCCCTGATATAGTCTTATTAAAGTTGAAATGGCATTTATCTTTGTTGTTTTTTTGTGTTGTTGTGTAGCGCTGTTACTGGACCACATAAAGCTGCCCTTAAAGAAGATGCATTACAAAAGGCAAAATTCTTTCAAGATAAAAAATATGCATCAAGAGTAGCAAGAGACAGCAGAGCTAATGCTGTTCGAAATTTTACCAGAAATACATACCGTACCTTTAAAACTGGAAAAAAGGTGATAAAAACTGTTCCCAAATGACATGATCAAGTGCTTGAAGAACGTAACCTTAGGAAGAAGCATGGTAAGACTCTGGGCCTGCATAACTAAACTGACTGCCAAACTCTGGGTAACTGTTAGATATCTGCCTATCTCCGGAGCTCCACTCTGGAGGGCTGGACAACCTCAGGTCGTAGAATACGAGGCAACTCGACCTCCTGCACTTATTGGTATTAAGATATATCATGTCCATTTATCTGACCACTCCTGAGAATTCCAGCATGCTAAGACGGATATATTCAAGAGCTGTTATCATTAAAAGATGGAAGAGTGAAGAAGAATTTTGAAAGGTCTAATGAAGATGAATTATAATTGGAGGTAAATAGTGTATTACATGTGTGTACATGGGCTAGTGCTATTGATAGTTCTTTTGATTACTGGTCGCTGTCCAATTCCTGTAAATGGAGCTGTCTTTCTCAGTTTGGTGCTGTTGAATCAAAGATTGTTTTGAAAGACCCCAACATTTACCTTAGAAATTGATGCTGTGGTGTATCATAATTTTGAAAGTTTGGCCTTGCACAAAGAGTCCATTTAAACACATCACTGAGTAGTCCTCCACTAGCTTTGTGCTGGAAGATTTCTTCCCATCTTCTGTGGTTGTTAGCTTGGACAGGTGGGAAGCAGAGGGTAATTTTTCCCCCAGCTCCAAATCCTCTCTAACTCACTGAGAAACTCATTAATGCCCCAGAATATAAATTAACTGCTTTTGAGCTGTAAATTCCCTCTTCATTATATAGAGCCTCCTGCCTGGCTATTTTCATGAACTTTTATCCTTTTTTTCCTCATTATGGTCATTTATTACTTTTTATTCATCTATATATTCTGTAGACAAGGAGAATAAAGACACAACTTGTCACAGGTGAGCTCTGAGTTACTTTTACCCATCAGGTAGCTACTTAGTAAACAGCAAGAAGCAGGAGTGGCAGAGCGCTGCAAAGAGCCTTAAATAAAAGCACACCAACTGTGGAAAGATAGAGAAGTTGTTAATGTTTCATCTTTAAATATATATGGGGGTTGCAGAGATGCAAAAGAGGTCAGAGCGAGTTAAATCGGGAAAGTCTTCAATGTGCCTCACCTCACCCAGCACCTTCTGACAGCTCTCTCCTTCCCCCAGCCAGATCTTATAACTAATTGTTAATCTTACGACGGGGCTGATATTTTCACCGAAACACCAAAGTAGCATTATTTAATCTAGACACAATGTTCAGACCTTACCTCAAATGTGAGAGTGGCTCCACAGTTGTTAGCAGTTGCCCTGCGAGGCAGGGTATCACTCTATTCGGAAAGGGAGAGAGCCCCTGTTTGGAAACATGGGGCGGATGGTTCTGACACCTAACGCCAGTGGGTACGGTCTTTCTTTTCTATACCGCTGTTCATAAAACCTGGGAAAGGAGGGCATTCTGCAGTGTCCTGCCATCCTTACTAAGGCAACTCCACAGAGATAGCTCCCAGTGTCTTCGGGGGGAGGCAAGGAGTTTAATTAAATGTCATATTCATACTCAGGTAATACAGAAAAATAGAGCACATCAGGTTTCTTCATATCCTGAGTGGACTTAAAGCTTTAGGAAAAAATTATGTTCCAAGTACAGGAAATTAATGAGCAATATTTAAGAGAGATTTTAATAAAAGGGATTTGTCTGGTTAACTTTGTGAATTAGGACAACGCTCTAAGCAACCGAGCTATCCAGCCAAGGCTAGTTCACTTTGGATTAAGCAAAAACTCCTTTCTTCTGCTTATTGCTAGAAATACTTTTAAAATGTATTTGTCTTCTACATCGATAAGGAAAGTACACCAAACATACAGTCCCTTGGTGATCGAGATTATTTTAGCATTTTGGCTCATGTTTATAATCATTAATAAGTGAAGGATCTGAAACATACCGCAAATATTAAGTTCCTCTAAAAAATAAATCCCTAATGTTAGCATTTTTTCATGATTTATCTCTTTCTCCTAAATGGGGAACACTGCAAAAGATAAGTGTAAGTTAAATAAAACCCTAATTCAACAAAGAAGCACACAAAAAGCAGTGATGTTTCCTGATTTAACGTGTAAATGAATTGATTGTAAAGTACATGCCTCCTATTATCTCCGTGCTGAGTTATGCGTTAAACGTGTTGAAGAAAAAAATGTAGAGGTCGAAAAGAAATGCAACTCAACACAGCATCAGATTGTAACACTTAGTAACAACTCAACCAAATGTCCTCTTTTAAAATGGGGGAAGGTGTAAGAGGGAGAAGAATGGATGATAAGAAGGTCAAGTGAGAAAAGAATTCTAGCTCCGGCAGCTCACTCCATTTTCCTCAGCATTTCCCAGGTTGATCAGTCCTGGATAATTCAATAGCTCCAGGCTCGAAGCCCATCTTCAGTGTAACAGTTTTGTGTAACAGTTTTGTCTCCAAAAAAAAAAGTTCTCCCCTAAACTGAGCAGACTCAAAATCTGACTTAGTAGCTAGAAACTGTAAATAAGGTCCTAGCAGACTTGACAGGAGTCAAAGGCAACGCAACATAACAATGCAAAAGCTTTTCAGTTTGATGTAGTCCCATTTGTTTGTTCTTGCTTTTGTTGCCCTTGCCCAGGGAGGCACAGCCAAAAAAATGTTGCTAAAATCAATGTCAAAGAGTTTACTGCCTGTTTTCTTCTAGTTGTATGGTTTCAGGTCATACATTTAAGTCTTTAATCCATTTTGAGTCCATTTTTGTATATGCAAGAAAGTGGTCCAGATTATTATTATTTTTTTTTTTTGCATGTATGTATAGTTTTCCCAACAACATTCACTAAAGAGACTGTCATTTATTTCCCTGTTGTGTATTCTTGCCTCCCTTGTCACAGATTCACCGTGTATACATGGGTTCTCAATTCTGTTCCATTGATCTATGTGTCTGGTTTTGTGCCAGTACCATACTGTTTTTATTTCTACAGCTTGTAGTACAGTTTGAAATTGAGGGGCATGATACCTACAACATCATTTTTCTTTCTCAAGATTGCTTTGGCAATTCAGGATCTTTCATGGTTTTATATAAACTTTAGGATTATCTGTTACACTTCTGTGAAAATGACATTGTATTTTGACTTGGATTGCATTGACTCTGTAGACTACATTTTTACAGTATTAATCCTTCCAATCCATGAACATGGCATATCTTTCCATTTATTTGCGTTATATTCCATTTCTTTCATCAATGTCTTATAGTTTTTCAGAGTACAGTTCTTTCAGCTCATTGGTTAAATTTATTCCTAGGCCTTTTATACTTTTGGATGAAATTGTAAATAGGATTTTTCTTAACTTTTGTACTTTACATTTTTATTGAATTTATTGGGGTAACACTGGTTAATAAAATTATACAGGTTTTGGGTGCACCATTCTGCGTCATCTGTACTGCCCTGTGTGTTCATCACCCCAAGTCTCCCTCCATCACCATCTATCCCCCTCCCCTCTTCCACCTCCCTCACCCTTTTCCCTCCTACAATCCCCAAAGTATTGTCTGTGTGTATATTTTTTTTCTTTGCTTAATTTCTTCACCTTTTTTACTCAGTCCCCTATCCCCAATTCCTATCCCTTCTGATAGCTTTCAATTTGTTCTGTTATCTATGAGTCTGTTTCTAATTTGTTAGTTTATTTTGTTCATTAGATTCCACATATAAGTGAAATTATATGTTCCTTTTTTTCTCTGACTGGCTTATTTCACTTAGCATAATAATCTCTGGGTCCATCATGCCGTTGCAAAAGGTAAGACTTCCTTCTTATTTATGGCTTAGTATTCCATTGTGTATATGTACCACAGCTTTTTATCCATTCATCTACTGGTGGTCACACTTGGGCTGCTTCCAAATCTTGGCTGTTGTAACTAACACTGCAGTGAACATAGGGGTGCGTATATTCTTTCAAATTAGTATTTCAGGTTTCTTTGGATATATTATGGGATTTTTTCCTTAATCTCTCTTCCTGATAGCTTGTTACTAATGTACAGAAATACAACAGATTTCTGATTTTAATTTTTCAGTTTTATGTAGAGGTATGTGCCTTCTATAACCACTTTGTTAAGGACTTTTATTATAAATGGATGTTCAATTTTGTCAAATGCTTTTTATCTATTGGGATGATCATGATTTTTATCCCTATTTTTATTCTTGGTTTTGTTAACATTGTATATTGTGTACTGGTTTAGAATGTTGAACCATCCTTGCATCCCTGGAATAAATCCCACTTGATCATGGTGTATGATCCTTTTGTTGAGAATTTTTGCATCTATGTCCATCAAGGACATTGTCATTTCTTTTTGTTTGTTTGTTTTGGGGGGTTATTTTTGAGTATCCTTGTCTGGTTTCAGTCTCAGGGTAATGCTGGCTTTATAAAACTGATTCAGAAGTATTGCTTCCTCTTGCATTTTTTGGAATAGTTTGAAAGGTACAGGTATTAACTTTTCCTTTAAATGTCTGGTAGAATTTATCTGTGAAGCCATCTGGTCCTGAACTTTTTTTTTGCTGGGTGTTAGATTCCTGATTCAATTTTGTTATGAAAGGTCGGTCTGTTGAGATTTTCTATTTTTTCCCTTGTTCATTCTCAGAAGGTTGCATTTTTCTAGAAATATTTTCCATTTCTTCTACAGTGTCCCATTTGTTGGTATGGTATTCTTTTATAATCCTTTGTATTTCTGTGATGTCAGTTGTAACATCTCTTTCATTTCTGATTCCATTTATTTGAGTCCTCTGTTATTTTCTTACTAAGTCTGGCTAACAGTTTGTCAATTTCATGTATCTTTTTAAAGAATTAGCTCAGTTTCATTGATCGTTTCTTTTAGTCTATTTTATTTCTACTCTATTATTTATTATCTTCTTTCTTCTACTCACTTTGGGCTTTGTTCTTTTTCTAGTTCCTTTTGGTGTCAAGTTAGATTGTTTATCTGGGATTTTCCTTGTTTTTAAAGTCCAGCCTGTATTGCTATAAATTTCCTTCTTATAACTGCTTTTGCTGCATCCCATAGGTTTTTAGAAAGTTTTGTTTCCATTTTCGTATGTCTCAAGATATTTATTTCTTCTTTGACCCACTTGTGTTAAATAGCACTTTGTATAATCTCCATGTGTTTGTTTCCTTCTTGCTGATTTCTAGTTCCAACACGTTGTGCATAAAATATAGTTGACACGATTTAAGTCATGAAGATGAGTTTATTGAGACTTATTTTGTGGCCTACTGCAATCAGTCCCGGAAAAAGTTCCATGTCCACTTGTATTCTGCAGTTTAGGGATGAAATGTTCTATAAATATCTACTTCTGTTCTAATATCCTTCTTGTCTAATATGTCATTTAAGGCCACTGTTTCCTTGTTGATGAGCTAGCCATTGATGAAAGTCCTCTACTATTATTGTATTACTGTCAATTTGTATTGACTCAATGTCCTTTATGGTTGTTAATATTATATTTAGGTGCTCCTATATTGCAATTGTAAATATTTATGATTGTTATATCCCCCTTCTAGGATTCACCCCATTAACGCTGTGTAATGCTCTTCTTAATCTCTTTTTACAGTGTGTTTTAAAGTCTATTTTGTCTTATATGACCTCTCTGTTTCTATTTGCATGAAATATCTTTTTTCAGTCCCTTCACTTTCAGTCAGTGTGTGTGCCTCTCAATCTGTTAGTCTCTTGTAGGCAGCATATATATGGGTCTTATTTTATCATCCATTCAGCCACCCTATAGCTTTTTATTGGAACACTTATTCCATTTACACTTAAAGGAATAATAGATAAATACTAACTGCTGTTCTGTTCATTTTTTTTTTTTTTTTTTGGTAGTTTCTGTAGTTGTTCTCTGTTCCTTTCTTCTTTTGTGGTTTGCTGGGGTTTAACTAAAGTTACGTTTGAGTTCCTTTCTCTTTATTTTCTGTGTACCTTTTGTTTTCTCACTACCATGAGATTCATCTATATCAGTCTGTATAGCAGTGCAGTTTAAACTGATAGGAGCCTAAGTTTGAATGCATTCTAAAAATGCTATTTTTACTTCCCCCTACAGTTATCTGCTGTCATAGTTTACATCTTTTTGTTGTGTGCCCCTTAAGTATTGTAATTATAGTTGATTTTCTGATTTTTTGTCTTTTAACTTTCATAACTTTTTTTTAAAGATTTCAATTATTGATTTGAGAGAGAGAGAGAAGGGCAGGGGGAGGAGTGAGAAACATTAAGTCGTAGTTGCTTCTCGTTCGTGCCCTGATCGGGCAAGACCCACGCTTTGAACCGGTAACCCAGGCCTACGCTCTATCCACTGCACCATCACAGGTCAGGCGTTAACCTTCATAACAACTTTTTAAGTAACTAATTTAGTGCCTTTACTATATATTTGTTTACCCATGTAATTTATTTTCATATATACCAGAGATTTAAAATAAATAAATATATATATATATATATATTTATTTTAAATCTCTGGTTATGGCCTTTATTTTTCTGCTTAAAAAAGACCCTTTATTATTTCTTGTAAAGCCAGTGAGGAACTCCTTTAGTTTTTGCTGGTCTGGGAAATTGTATCTCTTTTTCAATTCTGAATGCTAACCTTTCCAGGTAGAATATTCTACATTGTAGTTTCTTTCCTTTCAGCAGTTTTAAATATCTGTATATCCTGCCACTCCCTTCTGGCCTGTAAAGCTTCTGCTGAGAAATCAGTTGATAGCCTTATGGGATTTCCTTTGTCTGTGACAATGTCTTGGCTCTCGTTAGGTTCATTTTGGAATGCTCCGTACTTCCTGGACCCGAAGTCTGGTACCTTCCCCACTCCTTACCTCTGTTTCATTTGAGTTTTTAACCTGTATTTTTTCTTATTCCTTCATTTGAAACATATTCTTCTGTCTTTTCAATCTGACTTTGTGTTTGTTGCTATGAATGAGACAAAACAGCTCTCTCCTGATCCTGAAGGAGTGGCCTTGAATAGGAGCAACCTCTATGTAAACGGCATGAGCTGGGTGATTTTGCCAGGCTAGCTGGAGCTGTGTGGGTGGGTGTGGTGCCCTGGGTGCTGGCTGAGGAGGCTCAGGGCCCGGGACTCAAGGGCTGGCCACCCAAGGATGTAGCAGGCATTTGCTGGGAGGCCACTGGCCAGAGCCGCAGCATGTGCTGGCCGAGTGGGTCAGGAAAGCTCTGGAGGCATTACAGGCCAGCTAGGGTGCTTGGACCTAGCTCCCTCCTGCACGCTCTAGGTGGAGGGGGAACGTAAACAAAAACGCCCCTATTGAAATCGGTACCTCTGATTCCAGACAGTTCTCACAGTTCTGTTTAGCAGGCACCCTGGGGTAAGTAAATAGATTTTTTTCATGTATAGTTTTATCACCGTTTTATCACTGTCTCAGCGCAGGCAAGTCTGCCCATGCGGGCCCCTCAGGATTATCCCTCCCTGCTGCAAGTCAGCCTGTGGGGTAGGGCTCCTGTCTCTCCTACCTTCTCCATGTGGTCCTGCTCTCATTGTGAAGCAGCTGTTAGTCGGCCCTCAGTTCCTTAGGAGAAACTTCTCTACACAGGTGAGTCTGGGGTGTTCCTAGGCTACCGTCTAGGAACCTCTTCATTCCTGACCATTCTGAGTAACAGGATTTTCCGATGCTTTAGTTGTTTACCTGTTTAAACACTAAGTGTAGCCTGACCTGTGGTGGCGCAGTGGATAAAGCGTCAACCTGGAATGCTGAGGTCGCCGGTTCAAAACCCTGGCCTTGCCTGGTCAAGGCACATATGGGAGTTGAACATTCCTGCTCCTCCCCCCTTCTCTCTCTCTCTCTCTCTCTCTCTCTCTCCCCCCCCCCAAAATAAATAAATAAATAAATAAACACTAAGTGTATTGAATCATGAACCCAGACATATTCATAAAATTGCCATGTACCATAACTATATTATATAATTATAGCAATTTAAATTTTTGAAGCATTTCTTAAACAAGTAGTATTTTCCCCAGACTCAGGTTTTCTATTCCAATTTTTAGTTTTACAGATTCATGGAACTAATTCCAAACTAAAATATTTTGAATACCATAAACTCTTTTGCAAATTAGGGTGACAATTAAATGTGGAGAGAGAATCAGGTTCATGTACTAACAATAATCAACAACCTTGAACCTATATTTTACTGGGAAAGGCCAATTTCGGTCTTTTAAAAATATAAATTTTTGGCATGTTAACATGCCAAAGTTTAATCCTTCTATTTTTCTTTCTTTTCCATACATTTAATACATAATCTATACTGGATGAAAGCAAGCTGTTGAGCCAAGTGTTAGAATTTATGGTAGAGCCTATAAACCAGAATGATGGCTAAGAAGAGGCACGTTTTTCGGGAGCTGATCCACAGGAGATCAATTCTCCAGCACTAAATAACTAACCAGGCAGACTATAAAACACAGGAAGAAAGACTGGAGCAGACAGAGCAGAATACCGGCTATCCAGAGATTTGAGTAGAAGGCCTGGTTCTGTCACTGATTCTTTGTGACACTGAGAACATTTCTTCTGAACAAATGCTGCTACAGAGTTTATTCTTCTGCTAAGATTTACTGGTAAAAGCACCACCAAAAAGAAATGAAAACCCTTAAAATGCTTGAATAGTTTTATTAGCTGCTTTGAATAGCATTTTTAATAGCAAAATGTGTTTACATTTTAATAGCTTACAACCATATTTTTCAATACAAAGTAAACTGAGATCATGTAAGTCTTAGCATTCTAGATCCCTCACCTCTGACATATACAATAAAAGTCCCGAAACTGTCCGCTGATTCTCAGAGGTATGTACACGTGTACTAGTCACATGCAACCTCTTTAACCACCTTGGGTGGGATTTCTTTTATCATGAAACATGACTATAGAGACATGATTTTGAAAATTAAGCAAAGGGATCAATTCTCACTATCTGTCTCTAAATATACCTTTAAAGTTACAGTATATTTATACAAATTATACATTTCACTAGGTTTTCATTTCCACACCTTAACAATCCCATCTCTAGAAGCAGTTACAATAAAGCCCTGTGTTGTCTGGAACGTGGCAACATCTGTGATGATGTCGTGATGTCCCACAGGCAGAGACTCCGGGCCCCTCCGAGGGGTGTCATCACTTGGTCCTGCCTTCTGCTTATTCTGAATTTCCTGTTTCATGGTTAAAAATCAAGGAGAAAGCCAGAAATCAAAAGCCTGTACCACATTCTGCCTCTTGTAAGTATTCCTGCTTTGGGGATGTGCTGTTGAAGCTAATACCTCTTATGGAGTAGCCATGCTTTCATAGATACATTGAGCAAAAGCAGGAAGAGTCCAACCTGACATTCGAGATCTCCAGTCATTAGATTCCACGAGGAGCCACTTACAAATATGGGAAACTTATAAACAGGCTAAACTGTACATATTTCCTTTGTCAAAGTCAAAAGGGGAAGCATATAATTAAGAGGTAAAAATGACCAGAACAGAGAAGTAAATATCAGATGTTCAGCATTTCTAGAGCTCATTACCACCTGCCCTGAAGGAAGCACTTTCACTTACTGGCACTGACTCGGGCCCGGGCACTCTCAGGTATGTTATCTCATGTGAAGTCTTTGTCTAACTTGAAGACAAGTTTTAGAGCCCCAACAGCCAGGTTTGAATCTCAGCTTCACTGCTTGCTAGCTGATGATCTTAAGGAAAATAATAAGATAACTTTATAAGGAAGTACCTTGAAGGACTGAGCAAGGTATAAAGTGCTTACTTCAAGTGGTATACTTATATATGCACTTTTTTTTTTTTTTTTTTTTGTATTTTTCTGAAGCTGGAAACGGGGAGAGACAGTCAGACAGACTCCCGCATGTGCCGACCGGGATCCACCCGGCATGCCCACCAGGGGCGAAGCTCTGCCCACCAGGGGCGAAGCTCTGCCCACCAGGGGGCGATGCTCTGCCCCTCCGGGGCGTCGCTCTGCCGCGACCAGAGCCACTCTAGCGCCTGGGGCAGAGGCCAAGGAGCCATCCCCAGCACCCGGGCCATCTTTGCTCCAATGGAGCCTTGGCTGCAGGAGAGGGGGATGGAGAAGCAAATGGGCGCTTCTCCTATGTGCCCTGGCTGGGAATCGAACCCGGGTCCCCCGCACGCCAGGCCGACGCTCTACCGCTGAGCCAACCGGCCAGGGCCTATATACGCACTTTTGATATGTTTTTATACCTCAATAAAATTTAACTTTAAAAAATACATAAAAGCCAACAGAAAATAAATATGTATTTCTTAAACTTGAGGAAACGCTGCCACTCTTGGCCAAAGCCCCTTATTTAACTCAATGTTTGTGAAAGCCATTTTTATACCTACAGAAAGAAGTTGAAGAAAGACTACTTGTACCTGGACAACTTCAGTGCCTTCAATGATCTTCCTGTAGTAGGACACAGACGGGGAACTAGTGCTTCCTGCAACAACATAGGACCGCTCTGGGTAAGCCAAGTCCCAAAACCTAGTGAAGAGCAAATGAATGGTGAGCACCTCTGAAGGAAAAGAGAGGAACTAATGATCATGGGCTTACATTATTGATTCACTGCTTATTTTCTTTTGCATTAGGAAAAGTAAGTTTTCTAGAACAGCATAAAATTAGTTACAAAATAAGTTACACATGAAATATTAACAGCTGTCCTTGCAAGATATGGATGACTTTGAACATTACTATATTGTTAATATACATAATAAATAACACACCAGTGTTAACCATAGCATCCATCCACATTTTATGATCTTTTTTAATTGTTGCATAAAATAGTCTTTACCAGATACTCTACCTTATTTTCATGTCTGAGCCAGCTGTTAACAGGATAGGATTTCCATCTGCAGGACTACAGTAGATACCATGAACACTGTGAGGAGAAGGCTTTAATGGAAGAAATATGAGTCAAATAAAAGGTACTAGTGTGTTCCATTAATGACAATGCCAGTCCCAGAGCTAAATCAGTTGTCAGTGGCTTTATAAGCACCTGCCTAATGAAAGAAATAAGAGACTGATATGTATGTCTGATATAGTTCTTTCTTTAGGACGTAAAAAAAAAACCAAATGCATTTTTAAAGTGAGAGGAAGGGAGGGAGACAGACTCCCACTGTGCCGTGTCTGAGATCCACTGGGAAAGCCCACTGGGGACGATGCTCCATTGCTCAGCAACCGAGCTGTTCTTAGCACCTGAGGCAGAGGCCATGGAGCCATCCTCGGCGCCTGGGGCCAACTCACTCCAATTGAGTTATGGCGATGGGAGGGGAAGGGAGAAAGAAGCGAGAGGGGGTGGTGGTAGAGAAGCAGATGGGTGCTTCTCCTCTGTGCCCTGACCAGGAATTGATCCCAGGACATCCACACACTGAGCTGATGCTCTACCACTGGGCAAACTGGCCAGGGCCAAAATGCATTTGCTTTGTACCATTCTAAATAAGGAGGCAGACTGTTCAGCTTCTAAAAATTTTCTGTGTTGGATAAAAAGGACCCCAACAAGCAAAGAAAAAGAAAATCTTTCCTACCTGTCTTGGCAACATGACAATTACAAACAAAAGTGTGTGTAAGAGGGTCATGTTCTATTTTTTTAATGATCTAAACATCACTCTAGGCTTTTCCTATTTAACCCAGATTTTTAGTGGGGTTCTAAAGTATCACAAACCTTACAGAGCTAGCAACCAAAATACCCAATGAGGGACATGGCCTAAGGCAATGAAAGCACCCAAGCAGCAGCGGACACCTAATACTTCCTTAAAATGGAACCTAAAAGCCCAACTGATACCATGTTTGCTAAAATGTCTGGGAGTACCTGGGATATGGGAAATTATATTAGCCTTTACAATAAAAACTGGAGCCAAACCTGTAACTCAGAAAGTGGTGGTGCACTGCTGGCCCAGAGAGTGAATCTTCTGTCACCAGTTTCCATGTCCCACATGGACACTTCATTGTTACCCTGAACAGCTGAGGGAAACAAAGGCCAGACCATTACTCAGACGAGAACTCTGCACTCATAACAATCACATCTCGGTAAATAAATAACCCAAGTCAGCCTGTACCCATTTCCCTTTTTTCCCATCCAGCAAAAAATGTTCACTAGTAAAGAACTTCGTGACTCTATCACACCAGACTGGAATGCAAAAAGATGTTTTTAATAGCCTACCAGTGAATATTTACTGGTGTCTTGTCTAACCAAGTGGAAAGAATTGTGAGGTGAAAAGTCAAATCATAAAACAGTCTTCCCTCAAAAAAACCTCCAGTCTAGAAACAGGAAAAAGAAAAGCACTGAGTTCCACCTGAACTCAAGGAAAGCAAAGGTCACACCCAGGGGGCAAGAGTCGGGCCCGTGGAGATGCGCTGGGACTGAAGGAACAAGTACAGCCGCCGGGGCTTCCCTAGGGTAAGTCACTTCAGGCAGAAAGAGTGGACTGAGCAAAGACAAAACCCCGGTGTGGGTGCGCTCTGGGGGAGCAGGAAGCGGGGCTGCGGCAGCACAGTGTGACAGCGAAGAGGGGGAGGTGAAGGCAGAGACGGGACAGAAGGCGGAAGGGCGAGTACAGAAAAGGACACTGCTGGCCTGAGGAACGGCCATCATTCTCTAGGTGTTTTTGAGCAGAGGGAGTGAGGATACCCCAGCTGCATTATTATTACCTGAACCAACAATACTTATTATGAGCTAGTCATTGTCCTAGGCACTGAGGAAAAGAAGGCAAACAATTCCCAGTAACGCCCTGTTCCATGGCACCTACATGCTAATGGAGACAAGAACCAAAACCATTGGGACGCCTTGAAGCAGGAACGTGCTTTCAGCTCCAGGAAAGGCCAGGCAGCCAGTGGCTGGAGCAGACTGAGCCGGGAGGTGGCAGGAAAAGGGCGGTAGTGCTGGGCACTGCCCACCCACCGTGCTAGGCTGGCCCCCGTGAGCCACACGAGCAGGCTCCTGTGACCTAGATTCTAGATGGTTTGGGCCTGCAGTAAGCTAAACGGCCCCTCAAAATAACCAGGTTCTAGTCTCTAGTCTCTGGAGCCTGTGGATGTTACTTTATATGGAAAAGTGACTTTGCAGATGTGATTAAGTACCTTGCAATGGGAGAGGGCTTTAACCTGGATTGTCCAGGTGTGCCATGAATAGAAACACAAGTGTCCTTAGAAGAGGGAGGCAGGTGTGACAATGAAGCACAATGCTACGGTGCTAGCTCTGAGGAGGGAAGAAGCGGTCAGTGAATCCTCCCCTAGAGCCTCCGTGGGGAATGTGGCCTGACCATCACCTGATTTGGGCTCAGCGAAAACACATTTTGAACTCTGGCCTCCAGAACTGTTAGAGAATAAACCTGTGTTTCAAGCTAGCAGTTTGTGGTCATTTCTTATAGTAGTCACAGGAAACTAACCATCCCCTCCCCTCCTGCCTTCCACTGCTGATCTGCTGGTACCAGCCCTATTTTACTACATGGCCTGTCAGGATGCACCTACACACACACACACATCTTTGTAAGTAGTTCCTTTGAAAATAAATCCTCAAATTATCCTACCCTTGGGGTTACCACCTGTTTCCAGTTGAAACCCTGACTGGTAAAGGTCAGAGGGAGTAGCAGTGGCAGATCTCATAGAGCCTGTGGGCCACGGGAGGAGTGTGGCTGTTACTCAGAATGAGAAGCCACTGGTGGGTATTCAGCAGAAGAACAGTCCTAAGAGGTACGGAGCAGAGGAAAGAACAGTCTTCAGAGGTAAGGATAAAAGGACGGAGTTACAAGGATATTGCTTGAATAGGACAAGAGATTATTATGGTGGTCTGGACTAGGGAGAGTGATCGAGGTGGTCAGATTCTGAATATCTTTTAAGATAGAACATTTGATTGGCAGATAGACTAGAGGTGGCATAAGAGAGACAAGACTCTAGCACGACTCAAGGCTTCTTTCCGAGCACCCAGCCTGAAAGAGCTGCCACTTACTGAGAGGACAGTGGAGGAGGAGCCAGTGAGCGCACAAGTGTTCCATTTGGACATATCAGGTTTTCATTGAGATGGTTATTAGAACTCTTAGGGAATTTTTTTTTTTTTTTTTTGGAGAAAGAGGCAGGGAGAAAGAGACAGGAACATCGAGCTATTCCTGTATGTACCCTGACCAGGAATCAAACCGGCCACCTCTGTGCTCTGGGACCACGCTCCAACTGACTGAGCTCCTGCCCAGGGCTAGAACCCTTAGAAAACATTTTAAATAGACAGATAGAAAGATGGAGAACCAGCAAATCAATGACTAGGAGAACTGAGAGACAGATGTCCTTGAATTCAGGCAAGGGAAATATTTCAGAAAAGAAAACAACTGACCAAATGATAAGTCCATGGCCACTACACTTGGTATGAGACGGTCTGTGTGTGTGAGAGGGACCAGAGAGAGCCTAGATGCAAGAGGTCCAGTGAGGAAACAACAACAAGACCTTATTTATTAAGCACGAATTCTGCCCCAGGCTATGTGCTTTATATGTGTTATCTCAAATTCGTACAACTCTGTGAGGTAAATATTTTTAATCACATTTTACAGATGAGGAAAGTGAGTTTCAAAGACATGCCCAAGTGTCCTGCCCAAGAATCCATACAAGAAAATCTGAATGCCCTGTAAGGGGAGGGAAGGGAAAGGAAGTTTGCAAGAATTACAGCAGAAACAGATCGATAAGAAATGACAACTGACAAGGAAGAGCCACGGTGTCTGGGATTTCTAGAAACATGGCGGCAGCTTTAACAACAGCGTTATAGAGAGCAGAAAAGCAAGTCCTGGAGGGGAGGGGGGAGGGGGCACCTGAATCTATGTAAACACAGTAAGTTAAAATCAATTAAAAAAACATGGGCTGTAAGAGAAAACAAATGGAGGGGAAACAGTGCAGACAGGAATGGAAGGTGATGTAACTGATCAGACTATTTTTTAACATAACTGTGAAATGATAGTGAGATATTGAAAGCACAGCAATACCTGTTCACATGTAAAAGAAACACTCTGGAAGCACAGGAGCCTTGGCAGCAGGTCCTATGCACTAAGAAGCCCCCACACCTGAAAGGCAGCCGCCACTTACCTGCGATCACCCAGGACTGGTACAGAGGGTGCATCGACAGGCGTCTGATCCGCGCCCTGGAAGGGTGACAGTGGCTGGAAATTGGCAACTGGAACCTCATGTCCCAACAAGCCATGGTACCACTGCTTGTACCTTAAAGAGAAAAAGGATTACCATCTAATGATTAAAGCATATCAGGTTAATTTACAGAAATAGTAACATTAGCTTTGTATGTATTTACAGTTTTAAAACTGACTTAGTCACTTAGAAAAGCTTTTTTCTCATGCAGCTGTCTCCCAGGTTCAAATAATACTTGTTATTTAATAACTAAAGATATAAAGTGCTCATCACAATACTACTACAGAAATGTCTAACACATGTACATTGAAAATGAATAATTCATTAATTACTGGCACTGCTATTAACTAACAAAGGCGGTCACAAAGAAACAGAAAATCTAGAGAAGAGACAAAATGAATTTGATACTCAAACTGTTCAGAAGCCCTAAATCACCAGAGGGGTTTACTGGCACGTAATGATCATTCTATCAACCCCAAAGTGACAAAGAGCTCTGTAGCTATCCTCAGATTTCAATCACTTTCACAGGTTCTTTTCTACAAAACATTCTGGAGATAGGCATGGGTGTCCAATCACAGCAGAAACTGGAGTGAGTTCCTGCACATCTGACCACAACTCAAATCCCACCGAAAGAATGCCCCATCCTAGAAGACCGTCTACCCTAACACTTGGCTAGCTGTGACAAAGGCACAGCACATTCGCAGCTTGGTCTCTGATTCCAGCGGAGACGGGATGGGTAATAACAAAAGGGGCAGCAGGGTCCCTCTGTTCGTCACCCAGGCCCACTCCAGGACAACAGCTCAAATAGCACAGGTGGCACTGGCTGCCCTCCTCACAGCTGGCCAGGGTGCCACAGAGCCAACCCCGCCGTCTACTGCATCACTAAGCCTTCAGTGGCTACTCTTCTTGGCCTGGCCTGCATCTTCCTGCACCTGTGCAGTTTCTTCACACAAAAGGCAAAAATCATGCATTCCATATAAACTCTATAAAAAAGGAATAAAAGAAAGGGTAGCTATTTCACAATCATAAATGCAAGTTGGGAAATTTAAAAACCAAAATTTAAGCACAGCAGGTTCTTTTGAAAAAGAGTGTCAGGTAGGGAAAGAAAAGATGCGGTACCTTCTCGAGGGGCAGGTTCAAAGCCCTATGGGGGAAATGTGAAACTAAAACAGGAAAAGAAGCAAGATCGCCTGGCACATCTCGGCCCTGAGGTCGGGGTCCGGAGGAAGAGTAAGGCAGGATCAGCCTGCAGCTCTCCTCCTGCACCAGGCCCAGGAGAGATGCTCTCACCTCATCAAAGCTCCCAGCTGCCCTTGAAGGATCAGCCCCGTTTAAAGATGAAGAACTCAGAGGAGTGAAGTAACCTGCCTGTGGTTACTGGGATTTAAAACGAGTTCACCTAAACTGAAACACTCTCATTCATAAACCAGGCCTGCTGCTTCCCCGGCAGAATGAGGCAATGCCAGCAAATCTGATCACTACACTGATTATAACAAGGCTCATTCCAGAACAAAGAGAAATAAATTGTCTTATGCACTGGTATACTAATTTCACTCTTTCAAATTTGCTTTTTAATGAATAAGAAATTAAATTGCAAGTGATTATAAAAATTATATATAAAAAAAGATAGAAAGAAAAAGGAAAATGCTTTCATAAGAACACAATTCCAGACATTAGTGGCATTCAAAACTCAGTGGCTTGAGAGTAAGCTCACCAATGCAGAGCCAGCACTGGTGGATGTCCACAGCAAAGGAAGTTATGAGACCCGACTTCAAGTCGTGCTTCAACATCCACGCGTTGCTGGAAGACCGGAGGTCCCAGCCAACCAGAGAGCCATTCACAGTGGCGTAGGCCAGAACAGACTGCGCCCCAGAGTTGAAGTGATGCATGTCCACGACACAGCCGTCCTCCTTTTGGTCTAGAATTCTAAAGAAATACACAAAAGGCAAAGACTTCCCAGTCACTGAAAACATACCAGTCTCCATTAAGATGAATTTATATCCTAATCATGGTCAAGAATAAAAACTCGGACCCATCAGGACGACAGCTGAGAAATTTTTTTAAAAAATTATTTTAGACTTGAAGAAGAAATACAAATGGTACATAGAATTCCTGTATATCCTTCATCCAGCTTCCCCTGTTAATAATACCTTATAAAAACCACAGAACTTTTATCAAAACTAAGAAATTGATGTTGGTACAATGCTAGTAAAGTGCAGACATACAAGGGTTTCATCAGTTTTTCCACTAGTGTCCTTTAACTATTCCAGGATCCAAAATACCACATGGAATTTAGTTGTCGTGTCTCCTTAGTCTCTTCCAATTTGACAGCTCCTCAGTCTTTCCGCTTCTCTCATGACCTTTTGGGAGAGTAGTGGGTTACTTTATAGACTGTCCCTCAATCTGGGTGTGCCTCCAGTGTTCTCACAAGTACTGAGTTTATGCTTTATTGGGAAGGAGGCCACCAAAGTGGCTGGCCCTTCTCAGTGCTTATTTGAGGGAATACCTGATATTAGTGGTGTTGAGCTTGATCATTTGGCTAAGGTGGTGTTTGCCAGGAATCTCCACTGTAGCTTCCTATTTTTCCATATATAACTATTATTTAGGGGAAATGCCTGTGGTGTTCTAATGGTAACTTTCTATTTCCCTCATTCCTTCTACAGTCATAGATTAGAATTCTTCTATAAGGAAAAGCTGTCACTTCTACAAAAATTTAACTTGTTCATTTACTTATTTATATAGTACAGACTCATGGACATTTACATTATTTTTTGAGTTATTACCTAATACTATTGTGATTTATTTTTTTTAACTTAGGTATAGTAAAATTCACTTTCTGTGGTATACAGTTCTATGTATAGCCATCCTATGCAAATATACATGCAAAAAAAAATTTTAATAGCAAATGAACAGCCATTTATCTTCTACCAGAGAACCATAGAGAACAATTTCACACCCCAGAAACGATCCTGTGCAGCCCCTTTGTCGTCAGCCCCTACCCCATCCTGTGGCAACCCACTGATCTGCTGTCCCCCTTACAATTTTATGTTTTCCAGACTGCTGTATAATGGAAACAACAATAATATACAGCCTTTTACATCTGACTTCTTTCATTACAAAAAAGGACTTTAAGATTCATCGATGTTGTTGCATGAATTCAACAGTTTACTCATTTTTATTACTGATAATAAAAGCAATAAAATACTACTGATTCCTTTTTATTCCTTTTTATGTACTAGTCCATTGTATGGGTAAACTGCTTTTTTAAGCTTCAGCATTTTTAAACTAAAAAGAATATCCTACTGCCCAGCCTTCTTCATCAGTACATACCATGCTTTTACACACACTAATTTAGTTTTATCTTTTAGGTCAAGAGTCAGCAAACATTTTCTGTAAGGAGCCAGACAGTAAATATTTTAGGCTTTGCAAGTCATATACGTCTCTATGCGTGGTCTTTTTTTTTTACAACCCTTTGAAAATGCAAAAATCATTCTTAGTTCATGGGCCATACTGTAGGCTGTAGCTTGCTGACCCCTGTCCCAGATAAATAATTATATTCACAAACATTCCAATACAAACTATATTCCCCTTAAAGTAATGACGCAAGCCCAATGCCAAATAAAATGTAAAAAGGTATCACAAATTCTAATTATTAAGAGCTAAGACAACAGTTGGTCTGATTGAATGAAGCAAACAAAAAGAAAAAAAAACACAGTAAAGCAGGTCTCAGGGAAAGGTTTCTTTGGAAGACAGGCTGTCAGACAGAGTGAAATCTACCACCCTGGCACAGCCTCCCAACCTGAATGCCAGTGCTCGCTGAGGGAAGGACAGCGCGTTCACAGGGAACAGCTCTGAGAGTATGTGTGCCCAGCGTGAGCCTGCCGGTGTGTGTCCTGCCACAGCACCACCCAACACACACTGCCCGTGGCTCTTTGTTCATTTACATGGAACTCAACAGGTATGCTGCTGTACAGTCATCCTCTGCCAATAAAGAAAATGGCAGATAATGGGTTTTTAGTTCAAGGTCATACATATCATTATGTCCTGGACAAAAGCTGCCCAAATCTGTTTAATGAGTATGACGAAAATAACATATTTTTAACTGCAAGGGCAAAACAAAACAAATAATAAAAACCTAGGTTATTCAACAAACATCTCTTCCTGCCTTAGCTACCTCACTGGCCATGACTTACAATGCACTTCACTGTAAGCATCTGCTCACGGGCCCAGCCCCTCTGCCTGCCATCCCTCCTCTGGCTGGCTAGTGTAGTTACACCTGGCCACACCTCCTTCAGGCCTTCCTCCCTATTCCCTACAAGCTGTCTTCCCCATCCCTGTAACATGGCACAGATCAAACTGCACTGAAATCATCTGTCCACTGGTCTGTTTCTCCCGCTAGACTGTGGTTCTCTGGAGAGCTTAACGTACTTCACTTGTCTTTGGAACCCTCAGTGTAGAGCATACTGGTCAGTTGAAAAATTGTTCTGCTTTATCTTTAAATGTCTTACCTTGCAAGTGTTGACTCTGTAGACAACCACAATTTGTTAGTGAAAGAAATTCTTAAATAAAAACCAGGCAATATTTTGTTTTACAATGGTAAGCTAATCATCTGAAGCTACACTCCATATTCCCATCAATTTCAGAGGTTTTAATGCCAAGTGACAAACTACTGACAACATTTGAGTCTTCTTTAATGAAGAACACCCATATTCTCAGTCAGCCAGCCAGAGTACTGGCTTTTAGTAGTTGAGACAGAAGATGTAACTGATAATGAGATCATTCAGACACATTCCAGATTGGGATGAGCCCCAAATTCAAAGTTGCCCTTCTGAGCTCTTGACAAATTGGCAAAAAATAAAAGATGCAGACATAGTTTTCTAAAACTAACTACATGTAATAGATCTGAGTTGGAAACAGTTATATTTCATGTGCTTAAAAAAAGAAGTGCAATGCAATAAGTCCTCAGTTGATCCCAACTACAGTGGGAAGGCACAGTTAAATTACCCTAATGCATTAAATGGAGTTTAAAAGCACAAAAGATAGATACCTGCTTTGTAGAGGGTGAATTTTAGGAGACTTGGGCAGCTTAGAAGCCTCGATTCCAAGAAGCTGAACAGCACCATTATCAGAGGCTATGGCCAAGTAATGAGAACCCTGGCAGAACGTGAGAGTCTTGACACGTCCTCCAATTCGGCTATATGTAAGAATAGATCTGCACAAAAGAAAAATAAGGTTGCATTTCTGAAGGGCCACGAGAGCATTATTATTGCTTATAGTAAATAAATATCCACACGACTATTAACAAAAAATTACTACTTTGAGGTTCAGTGCATCTCCTTGATCTCATAACAAAAACAAAAATCCTCCTCAATAGCACTGGACAAAATCACCTTTTCTTCTGATATTTTCAAATAGCCATCCCTACCCACTTCTCTCTCATAGGACTGTCCATCCTCCTTTCCAACTGGAGCTCCCATACTTGTGATCCTGATGCAGTCCCCCTTCCATTCCTGCAATACCTTAAACCCTACTCATATACCCTGCAGTTACTCTATAATCGCTAAGATGCCTCCTGGCACAGCAGGACAACCACTGGCATGGAAGCAAAGAGCTGAGTCCCACTGCTGACCACCCACATGATCTTGGTCAAGCCACTAACCTACTCTGTGTCTCAGCTTCCTTAATCTACAAAACAAGAGCTGCCCAGTTACCTAACTGGGACATAGTGGAGCTCAAACTACGAAACATTCATAAATGCAAAATACTATAATATTCCGTCTCTCCCATACACATGCTGACCTCTCAAGCTGTCTGCCCTACTTCTTTATATTCACTGCCAAAGTTCTTAAATATCTGCTCTACAGAGGGTGCCTGCCATTACTACTGACTCCCTCCTTCATTACCCTACACATAGGGGGCATACTCACCCTTCTAAGGGGCCATACTTTAAAAGGTCACCAGCCCCTGATCACCAAATTTATTCACCTCTATATTTTCTATTTCATTTTACTATACAAGTTATTACATATTAAATGTACAAAAATTATTGAAATACAGAAAAGTAAAAACAATTATAATTCTACTACCCAGAAAAAAACACCATTAACATTTTGTGTTATATCCTTCCAAATAGTGTTCTATATAAATAGTTATATTTTATATATTTTATTAATCATATCTCTCTAGTTCATTTCTTCTTAACAGCTTTGTTGAGATACAATTCATGCACCATAAAGTATAACAACAGAATGCTTCATACATCATCAGTATCTAACCAGAATATTGCCATCATTCCTAAGAAATCCCGAAAAAAAGTCACATCACACCCACAAGCATTCACACCCCCCTTTCCCATACCCCTTATATTTTGTATGAATTTGCCTATTTTGAATATTTCATATAAATACAGTCAGTCATTATGTGACCTTTTGTTCCTGGCTTCTTAATGTTTTCAAAGGTTCATCCATTCCTCTTTACGGCCAAATATTATTTTCCCTTGTTTGTACACATTTTGTTTATCCGCTCATCAGCTATGAACACTTGTGCTGTTTCCACTTTTAGCTACTATGAATAATGCTACTAGAAACATTAGTGTATAAGTCTTTGTGTGGATATGTCTTAAACCGGTGTCTACAAGGGCCCAGCATGGTAGATGAGTAAAGAGAGCCAGGAACAAGGTAATGGGAGATAAAAATGCCAGTATGCTCAATATCTCTCTCTTTCTCTCTCTCTCTTTCTCTCTCCTTCTCTCTCCTCTCCCTCCCTCCCTCAATACTGAAGTATAACGTACATACCATAAAATTCACTCTTCTTAAAGGGATTTATAATATAGTCTATGTTTGGCTACCACTACCACTATCTAATTCCAGAACATTTTCACTACCCCGAAAAGACACCCTGTACCCATTACCGGTCATTCCTCAATGCTCCTTCCTCCCAGATCCTGGCAACTGCCAATCTACTTTCTCTAGATGTGCCTTCTAGACATTTCATATAAGTGGAATCAGATAATATGCTAGCTGGCCTTTGAATCAGGCTTCTTTTGCTTGGCATAATGTTTTCAAGATTTATCTATGCTGCAGCATGAATTATTGCTACATAATATTCCATTGTATGGCTATGCCATATTTGGTTTACCCATCCAACAGTTTGTAGGCATTGTGGTTTCCACTTTCTGGCTATTATGAAAAATGCTATAAAGACTAATGTATAGATTTCTGTGTGAATGTTTTCACCTGTCTTGGGTTTATACCTACGAGTAAAATAGCAGGGTCATGAGGTAAACCTAGGTTTAGCATTTTGAGAAACTGCCAAACTGTTTTCCAAAGTTAACGCACCATTTTATATTCCCACCAACAATGTATACACGTCCCAATTTCTCCATATTCTCTACAATACTTGTTATTGTCTTTTTGATTATAGCCGTTCTATTGGGTATGAAGTGGTATCTCATTTTCGTTTTGGTTTGCCTTGCCCTAGTGACTAATGATGTAGAGCATCTTTTCATATACTTTTTGATCCTATTTGGAGAAAATTTTATTTGAATCGTTTATTTTTTTATCGCCTTTTATCGAGTTTAAAAAGTTAGCTGCATTTGTTTGTAATTGTTATGTTTTCCTGAGGCACTGGCCCTTTTATCATTCTAAATGTTCTTGTCTCTGGTAGCAATTTTTATGTTAAGGTTTATCTTGTCTTTTATTATTACAGTCTCACCATACCATCTGTATGGGGTAACTTTTTTCAGCTTTTTCTCTTACAACTTATTTGTGTCTTTGAATCTAAAGTGTGTATCTTGTGTATATCAGCCATACTTCTTCAAATAATCTTCTGCTCCTCTTTCTTTTTCTGTTGGGACTCCTATTATATATGTATGTTGGTACATTTGATAGTGTTCAACAGGTCTTTGAAGCTCTGTTCATTTTTCTTTATTCTTTTTCAGTTTTTGTACCTATGACTAGATAATGTCAACTAATCTATCTTCAAGTCCTTGCTTTTTTCTTTCCAGTTGAAATCTGCTGTGAAGCCTCATAAGTGATTTTTTCATTTCAGTTATACTTTTCAACTCTAGAATTTCTATTTATCATTTCTATGTCCTTATGGATACTATTTGGTGAGACACTTTTCTCATTTTCCTTTTAATTCTTTAGACAGGGTTTCTCTTAATTCTTTGAATATATGTTTTCTTTGAATATATTTTAATGGCTAATTTAAATCTTTATGTAGTAAATCCAATGTCTGGGATTACTGAGATACAGTTTCCACTGCCCCCCCCAATGTGGCCCATACTTTTCTGTTCCTTTGCCTTGCTTGTAATTTTCTGTTCAAAACTGCACATTCTAGTTAATATGTGTCAACTTTGGAAATAAAATCCAATGCTGTTGCTATTCATCTTGTGCCTTCCCTGTACTGAGTCTACAAAGTCCATATTCTCTCTAATGTGTGGCCTCTGAAGTCTCTGTTGTTCAGATAGTTTAGTTGTCAGCAAATGACCGGACATTTGTTTCCTTTCATGACCTGAACTGGGTGTGCCTTTGCTGAGGCTCTCTGTGTTTTAATAAAGCAGCTTACAACTCTGCCTTATCCTTCACTTGCTGCTTGCAGAGTCTCAAGATCAACCGGAGGTGAGAACTCCGGGTCTTCTCAGTTCTTTCTTGGGCACGTGCACAACTCTGCATGTGCACACGGCTGTACTCTGCATGTGCACACGGCTGTATAGACAACTACGAATACATCGAAACTTTTCAAAGGCCCCTGTGGAAATCTCATTCCCTAATTCTTCTTTTTAAAAATTGTTGTCTTGTTAGCTACAACTGGTAATGCTATCTCAAGCAGGTGCACGGCTAAACAAATAGCACTGATAATTTCAACAAATGTCCTGTGGACAGAGTCTTCCTCAAAGAACAAGGTAGGGGTCAGATAAAATAAAGATACGCCCTGAGAATGGAGCTATTTATTTAGCAAACTGTCAGAAAGGTCAATTAATGACAATTCTCTGGAAATGGAGTTTCTGGGGAGTTTCAAGACCTTCCCACCCACTGAGTGGCTATTAAGCTGCTTCTTTTCATGACTACTGTAGTTGTGGGACTGTCTTCAAAAGCTACTGCAGAGCTTGGGAGAAGGGGATGAAATTTGAGACCACATGGCTCACTGTTCTAAAAAATCGGCTGTTTTTATTGAATAACAACACTCTTTGGGTTGATGCAGGACTTAAGCTAATTTACAGAGTTCTGAAAATGTTGACTGGGATAGTTTCTGCTAGTGTATTCATTGTGTTTGTGCTGGAGCAGATTTTTGTAAGTCCTTACTGTCATTCCAAACATAGAAACCCTACATGCTCTTCTTAAACCTACATTTTATATTTCATTTCAAAAAATTTATTTCCACATCTGTTTTATATGTGCACCATCAGTTATTTATCCAATTTCACTCCTACTCCTACTACTAAACCTTTAGTTTGCCTTTTTTTTTTTCCTTAGAGGAGGGGAGGCAGAGAGACAGACTCCCACATGCACCCCGAGCGGGATCCACCCAACAAACCCACTCGGGGGCGATGCTCCGTTGCTCAGCAAGGCAGTCATTTTTTTTAGCTCCTGAGGCAGCACCTGGGCCATCTCACTCTAATCAAGTCATGGCTGTAGGAGGGGAGGAGAAGAGAAAGAGAGAGAGAGAGAGAGAGAGAGAGAGAGGCAAGAGGGGGAAGGGGTGGAGAAGCAGATGGGATCTTCTCCTGTGTGCCCTGACCAGGAATCTAACCTGGGACATCCACACACACCAGGCCGACACTCTACCACTGAGCCAACCAGCCAGGGCCTAATTTTCTTCTATTATAAAGATGGACAATTTAAATAGCCTTAAAACTAAATTTCTGAGTTGGTTCTTAGTTATTTCCTTAGAATAATGACATTATAAAGGCTATGATACATACTGTCAAAAAGTCCTTTAGGAATAATAAATGTATCAACTATATTCCACCAAAGGTGCTGTATGAAAATGCCCAACTGGCCCTGGACGGTTGGCTCAGTGGTAGTGTCAGCCGGGTGTGGATGTCCTGGGTTCGATTCCCAGTCAGGGCACAAAGAATAAGCAACCATCTGCTTCTCCACCCCTCCCTTTCTCTGGTGGTTAAAGCAAAAGTCAGGTGCTGAGAATAACTCCCTGGTCTCAGCCTCAGGCACTGAGAAAAGCTCAGTTGCCAAGCAATGGAGCTGCTGCAGCCCAGCCAGGCAGAGTATTGCCTGATAGAGGCTTGCCAGGTGGATCCTGGTTGAGGCATATGTAAGAGTCTATCTCTGCCTCCCCACCTCTCATGAAAGAGAAAGAGAGAGAAAGAAAAGAAAAGAAGAGAAGAGAAAAGAAAAAAGAGAAGGGAAGGGAAGGGAAGGGAAGGGAAGGGAAGGGAAAAGAAAAGAAAAGAAAAGAAAAGAAAAGAAAAGAAAAGAAAAGAAAAGAAAAGAAAAGAAAAGAAAAGAAAAGAAAAGGGGAGGGAAAGGAAGGGAAGGGAAGGGAAAAAGGAAGAAAGAAGGAAGGAAGGAAGGAAATGCCCAACTGTCTTACTAGGTTTACATGTTAGTTGGCTTTTTTATTGCATTTGAAAGCTGCCTATAAGTTCCTTTCTTAAAACTCTCTTCTGTTGCAGTCTAATACAACTTCAATGGTTTCTTCTCTCTCCTTTTCTGATCCCTCTCTTCCCATCCCCAAAATTCAATTTCCTAAGACTCAGGTCTCAGGTCTTCTCAGGTCTTTATAATCCTTCATACTCCATTTTCTTCAAAGTAGCTGTACAATTCGTAAACTTCAACTTTCAACACTACCAGTGAATCTAAAATATGTAACCCTAAAACTGGCAACTTTCTTGCACATCCCTCAATTGTTTCAATTCCTCATAGGGCCAAAACTCCACTTAGATGTTTTACCATCAAATTCAACAAGTACCAAATGCACCAAACTCCCTAAAATTGAGAAACCAAATGAGTCAAAAATAAGATAAAAGAAGCATATATGAAAAATATAATCGAAAACACTATAAAGGATTAAGTTGAAAATATCTATGCGAAAGTTTAAAAAACAGCAATTTTTCAAGAAGTAGTCCTCAAGGGACACTCTAAAAGTACAACTCAAGAAGAAAATGGCAGGTGGCCTAAATCACCAAACATAATTCAATTAGAAAGGTAGGACTGGGAAGTCAGTCAGCCAACATAATACAGAGGAGAAAAGCCTCAGTAGTCAGAATGTACCAGGAACATTTCCTAAGAAAACACTTCAGTTTTATTGCTCTATCCTTGCCACCAGCTGTTTCCCACTTGCTTCTGCCAATAATAATGGCCTCCTCCTCCCTCATCAGTTCAGGGAGGCATGTGACCAGAGCAACACATTCTGTTCCCGTCTTCTCTTCCCCACCCCCGGACCTGGACTGAAGCGCCTCCAAGCCAAGGCCTGTCGCACTCAGCAAGGGCAGTGTTAACGGCCAGAGAGCGATGCCTCCAGGTGAAGTCCAATCTCCTAACCATCATACAAACTTCCCTAAGACTACACAGTCAGCTAAACTGCTCCATTTCTGGGAAAACAGTCTGGAATATGACACTTGGATACCACTGCCTAAAATAAGACACTGGGATACAGAAGGCATCTATCTCTTGATAAAAAGTCTTTGGGGAATTAGCAAGTGGGGCTTTGCAAAGCTAACAGATGGTTCCAAGTTCTTGAGAAGTTTACTCATGTCAATTAGACTTACCCTCCTAATAAAAGGGACAATGAATGCAGATGAACGTTTGGAAAGCTATTATTAGAAGAGATGCTTGCCCTAGCTGGTGGGCTCAGCAATAAAGCGCTGGCCTAGCATATGGATGTCCTGGGTTCAATTCCCAGCCAGGGCACACAGGAGAAGCGCCCATCTGTTTCTCCACCCCTCCCCCTCTTGTTTCTCTCTCTTTTCCTCCCCTCCTGCAGCCATGGCCTGATTGGAGTGAGTTGGCCCTGGGAACTGAGGATGGCTCCATGGCCTCCACCTTACACGCTAAAAAATGGCTCCAGCTGCAATGGAGCAAGGGCCCCAGATAGGCAGAGCATCGCCCTCTAGTGGGCTTGTGCAGTGGATCCCAGTGGAGGCACATGTGGGAGTCTGTCTCTGCCTCTTCTCCTCTCACTAAAATTTAAAAAAAGAAAAAGAAGAGATGCTTAAACTACTTATAAAAATGCTAATCAGTGGGTAAAAATTTTTTAAATGGTTGTAACTAGGAAAGAGACAAGGACTGTATGTGGAAGAATATGAGGGAACATTCCAGAGTGATGCGTATGTTCTGTATCTTTAGAGCAGTTTAAGTTGCACAGGTGTATTTGTTAAAACTTGTAGTATGTTTCACTTAAGACCTATGTGCTTCATAAAATGAATTTGATGCCAAAAAGAAAAAAGAAAAAAAAAACTATAAACAAATAATTGAGGATGACCAGCTGTGGCACAGTGGATAGTCAAGCTGGGACACTGAGGCCCCAGGTTCAAAACCCTGAGGTCACTGGCTTGAATGCGGGCTCATCATAGACATGATCCCAAGGTCGCTGGCTTGAGCCCAAGGTCACTGGCTTGAGCAAGGGATCATTGACTCAGCAGGAGTCTCCCAGTCAAGGCACATAGGAGAATCAATCAATGAACACCTAAAATGACACAACTACAAGTTGATGCTTCTCATCTCTCTCCCTTCCTATCTCTCTCTCGATATCCCTCTCTTTCTCTCTCACAAAACAAAACCAAAACCAAATAATTGAGCTCTAGTTAATGACAGGCATGCTGACGTTTTTAGGGGGAGTGTACTGATATTTGCAACTTATCTGAATACATTTTAAAAAGAGGCATTGATAGAAAGCTGGATAATTATGACATAGCAAAATTATTAATTATAAAATCTGTGTGGCAAGTACATAGATGTTCACCGTGAGACTCTTTCAACTTTTCTTATACATTTGAAAATTTCATTATAAAATATTGACAAAAAATTGCTACCTGGAGCCAGGATTCTTTTATCAGTTTTTGACTTATGTTCTGACCAATGTGATGAGAATGAGTATGAAATGCCAATAGAGAATGAGTATGAAAACAATAATTAAGCATGGTGTAAAAATATAGTTCTTTTTAAAAAATAAACAGCATAAAACTATATCAGATTGGTAAGGAGTAAACTTTTCCTTATTAAAATATTTTGCTGTTTGATTATTTTGTGGTTAACTATGGTCAATGAACAGACAGCAAGGAAGCCCCAGAGATTCCCCACGTCATGCACATATGCCTCAACTTTCATTTCTACTTGTTTTCTTCTCAGACCCAGAGTAAACTAAGCACAGAATATGAACATGGTAGAACTGATGGGGACGGGGGAGCGGGGAAAGAAGATGGGGTGGCAAACACATTGCGTATCAAGTGGGAACATCACTATAAAGTAGCACAAATCTAAAATATTTCTATAATTATACTTACCAAAATCACTTCATGCACACTTAACGTTTTCAGTATTTCAAGTCATAAAGTATCTCCATTTTGACCATAACAGTGGAGCAATGGTAGTATGTGTTTCCCTTGCACAGCTAACCATTTCATCATTTTTTACTTTTCTCTTGCTCATACTCCATCTAATCCGTTCAGCCAATCAGTTTGGCTCTACCATCAAAATATCACATATCCAGAATCTGATCATTTCCCAATACCTCCACCTCTAGCTTGAATTACTGTAGAGGCCTAACAGCTTCTGTCCTATCCCTCTTCAGTCTATACTCAACCATCTAATTCAGGTCCTGTCCCTCCTCTGCTCGGAACCCTCCGAAGGCTCCCCATCTCACTCAGAGTAGAAGTCCAAGTCCTTTACAGCAGCCTACAAGGCCCTATGTAATCTGGCCCCTCCTGGTCCTCCCTCTTGTTCACTCTGCTCCCGCCACACAGACCATTCTGTTGTTCCTCAAACATGCCAAACACCCCTCCACCTCAGGGCCTTTGAAATCCGTTTCCTCTGCCCGAAATGCTCTTCCCCAAGATATCGACATGGCTCTCTTCCTCACCTTTTATAGGTCTTTCCTCAAATGATATATTCTCTCTGTAAGGTGTTCTCTTTGGGCAATTTATTTACAATTCTATGCTACTGCATTCCCTCTTCTCTGCTATATTTTTCTCCGTAACATTTTTTACCATCTAGCATACTATACGTTTTATTTATACTGTTAAATGTCTATCACCTCCTATATGAAAAGTATTCTCTCCAGTTATCACTGCTGTATCCCTGGCACCTAAGATGCCTGTTACACAGAGTGTAAGCAATCAATAAATAGGTGTTAACTGAGTTAATGAACTGACTCTCCTCCTAAGCACGTTTTACCTGGTGGTAGTGGTCTTGCCCTCCATCTTTTGACTATTCCAGATTTTCACAGTACCGTCATTTGAAGACGTTGCAAAAAGTGAGTGCTCATCAGAGACTCTAATTCGATTCACAGCAGATTTGTGTTCATGAAGATGCGCAACTAGTAGCCCTTTAGGACGCCACCCTAAGGAAAAGCAAAGGAGTATTGTCTTTAACTATACTTTATAAATACAATCTTTCCCTCAACCCCCATTACAATCACCAACAACCAGCATGAGAACAATGATAAGAACTAACCGAATACCAACAGCCAGCCAGTACAGAGTGGTCTACTGGACCATGACTGATACTATTAAGAAATCCAAGATAGCGAGTGTTACTCAAGCAGCCTTAGAAAGACTCGAGTCCTTCACTAGTGTCTGAGAAGGCACAATAGTAACTAGCTACCCAGAAAACTCCTGACTACTTGCTCAGTAGCAAGAGGTAATGACTATCCTGACCTAGAGAAATTGGGTGGTAGGAAGGCAGCCTGAGACTGAGAGTCTCAAATACCCAAATCCACCAACCATAAATGCCTACCCTGAGGGCACTTATTTAAACTCTCTGAGCTTCAATTTTCTCGAATGTAAAGTGAGGGGACTATTACTTAAACCAAAAGTCCAACATGAATAAATGAGATGTATAAAGAGTTTAACACTGTCCCAGGCCCATGGTAAACACCCAATGCTGATTTCCTCTCTACCTGCAATCACATATTCCATGGTACAGCATGTTAGCACAAATGGTACTATAAATTACAGCCTCAGAATGCCCTCAGTATTATCTAGCACAGTGGTAGTCAACCTGGTCCCTACTGCCACTAGTGGGCGTTCCAGCTTTCATCATGGTGGGCGGTAGCGGAGCACCAAAGTAGAAATAAAAAGATAAATTTAACTATAGTAGTTAAATTTATATAGTAAGTTGTTTTATAAAGATTTATTCTGCCAAACTTAGAGAAAATTCGACATAAAGTACTTGGTAAGTAATTATTATTATATGCTTTAACTTGCTGTAACTCTGCTTTATAAATTTTTTTTAATTTTTATTTATTTATTTATTTATTTATTTTTTAGAGAGACAGAGAGTGAGTCACAGAGAGGGATAGACAGGGACAGACAGACAGGAATGGAGAGAGATGAGAAGCATCAATCATTAGTTTTTCATTGCGCGTTGCAACACCTTAGTTGTTCATTGATTGCTTTCTCATATGTGCCTTGACCACGGGCCTTCAACAGACTAAGCAACCCCTTGCTGGAGCCAGTGACCTTGGGTTCAAGCCGGTGGGCCTTTCCTCAAACCAGATGAGCCCGCATTCAAGCTGGCGACCTTGGGGTCGTGAACCCGGGTCCTCTGCATCCCAGTCCGATGCTCTATCCACTGCGCCACCGCCTGGTCAGGCTGCTTTATAAATTTTATAAAGCAAAATTACTTCCCTACTTTATAAATCACCATTACTGTGGAACTAGTGGGCGATTAGAAAATTTTACTAGTGCTTGACCTGTGGTGGCACAGTGGATAAAGTGTCAACCTGGAACTCTGAAATTGCCAGTTCAAAACCCCAGGCTTGCCTGGTTATGGCACATATGGGAGTTGATGCTTCCTGCTCCTCTCCCCTTCTCTCTCTCCTCTCTTTCTCTCATTCTCTTTCTCTTCTCTCTAAAATGAATAAATAACATCTTTAAAAAATTTTTACTAACAGAGATACAAAAGTGGGCGGTAGGTATAAAAAGGTTGACTACCTCTGATCTAGTACCTTTTTTTTTTGTGGCAGAGACAGAGAAAGTCAGAGAGAGGGACAGATAGGGACAGACAGACAGGAACGGAGAGAGATGAGAAACATCAATTCTTCATTGTGGTTCTTTAGGTGTCCATTGACTGATTTCTCATATGTGCCTTGACTGGGGGGGCTATAGCAGACCAAGTGACCCCTTGGTCGAGTCAGCATCCTTCGGTCCAAGCTGGTGAGCACTGCTCAAACCCGATGAGCCCGCGCTCAAGCTGGCACCTCGGGGTCTCGAACCCGGGTCCTCCACGTCCCAGTCCGATGCTCTATCCACTGCGCCACCGCCTGGTCAGGCTATCTAGTACTTTCTTTATGACATCTATACCCTTTTGTTTTATTATATATTTTTTGTGTAAGATTAATTTCCTCTAATAAATTGTGAGTTCCCTGAGGCCAAGAGACCATGCTTAGCCACTCTGAATCATTCACAGAACCTAGCATGTCCTCACGCATAAGCATCTTTAAGGTTTAATGAATAAAATTCTATGTTAAGCGTGACATGTAATCATATTTAGTATTAATTTTAAATATTTAAAATTTTAAAATAAAATAAAACAAAGTATGCTTAAGATCATACTATATTAGGAGTTAGCACTGTGCTTAATTAATAATGGTATCATTTTAGAATAAAATTATTTTTTACCAAGACATAAAATGAAACAATACTACTTCCAAAGCTGGCTGACAGTGCTTCCCCTTGGATCGCTGGCCCACATGAGTGGGAAAAACAGCTGGATACAGTTTTTCAGGAGGGCATACTGGATTTGAAAATGATCAAAAACACCTTGCCATGAAGTCTAGATAATCTCCCAGGCTAGGTGAAATATTTTTCTATAGAGAAAATTTCACACAACCACTCAAGTGAAGAAAGAAAGCAATTAAGAACCCAACAGTCACAGCACATTTCTTAAACCACAAAATTTGACACCATTTCTGTGACTGCTGTATAAAATGTATAGCTCCGCTAAGTATAAAATGCCACTTTAAAGGACAGATTCTACCATAAAATAAAGTAGATAGTTTGGGGTCAATTTTTTCTTTTGAAACAGGTTGTAAATGATATTGAACTATGTTACAGAAACAACTTAAATATTTCAGGATATTTATTCTAAAAATAAAATTTATGCGACTTCAGATGCCACTTACCACTCAACACCATTTTCTAAATCTTTAAATCATTTATCTCTACCAGCGTTTTCTTTGAGTTCACAATAGAACCCATGGAAATTCACATAATTTTTAAATCTCTACGCATAAGCACACTATGCATTTCCCCCAGTTTCTATACATGCTCACTAAAAAATGTTTTTCAAAATGGGCAAATCCAATATCAAAGACTAGCTTTACCACATTAAACTGGGCAAGTCTGTCAACATAACTGAGCTACACTGTCACCTGAAATATATCTAAATTTTTTGTAAGTCTTCTCAGAATATAGGAGTGTTTCCTTAAAATCTTAATGTTGATAATTGCTGAATTATGGTAGGGATATAGGAGATTTGGTTTCCTTTTCAGAGCGTTCATAATTTTTCTAATTTTTTTTTTACCTTTTTTAAAAGAAAATTAAGATGTCAAACCCTTCAGAAATTAAAAGCTGACGTTTACTCCCAGAAGCCTGACATTCATTGAGCAAGTGGCATGGCATTATAGCAGGCAGGTGAAACCTAACACAATAAATGGGGAAAATGGACCACACACAGGGTGAAACAGTAAGTGGCCAAAACAAGACACTGCAGTTGCCCCTCCGGCTATGAAAAGCCAAACTCCACAAATAATGACTTGAGATTTCTCACTTTATTGCTTCTTCCTTTAGGCTTCCAAAGTGAGTCTGTCCTTCCTTTGCCTGGCAGTTCACTGTCAGTACCCTGCACAGGCTCCAGGCTCCGGCACCCAGGCTGCACACACGCCCAGGCAGGGGCACCTTACCCGGGGGCGGCGGTTTACTCTCCCACTCAGCATTCTCCATCATCTGCTTCGCTACCCGCTCAGCGTTACACTGCTCCCGCTTCTGCTGGATGAGCTGCTGAAGCTCCGTCTTACAAGTTGTGATCCGAATCTGGTAGGTGGACGGTAAAATCGTACTACTTAAAACCTGTATTGTTGGTTTTCTACTTTGGACATTTGTCACTTCGGGAACCTGCAAAACAAACAGACTTATAGGTATTTAGGTCATCAGCAAAATATATTTGATGATAACAGGGGACCTATGTTCTCTTTATTCATTATACCAGCTTTCTGTCCTTATTAATGTACCAGTTTTTAAGTTCATTTAAATACAATGACATGTTTTTGATGAAAACCTAGTTAAAATGAAGTTTAAAACATTACATTTCCAAACTTCTACATTAAAAGAAAAAATTATCAGTGAAGCAATAACATTAAACTAAAATACTCACTAAGTAAACTGAAAAGAAGAAATAGAATATTACCACTTTGTTCAGTTAATATTTTCACTTAAACTATGACTGGTTAGGAAGGAGTTACCTTAAATGACACATTTATTTCAAATATTTCAAAATCACCATGACATTCTTACACAAGGCAAATCTGGAACTTTTCTTCCCAGAAGTATTTTTGATATTTTATAGACATAATCATGTTATATTAGAAGAAGAACAAAAGGAGATTTAAAAGGTTCACGGCAGACTAATTAAAATCACAGTTCATAATGACGTCTTCAATCCAAAATCTCAGATCATTTTACAGTGAGTGCACTACAACAAGACCTTTCTGATGCTTTCAGTAGCTAGATTTCCATGCGGCTATAAAATTAAACATAAACCTGTCTTAAAAAGAAACATGTCCTCCTACAGGACAAGTCACTATATTGATTTTCCCAGTACAGCACACAGCCTTTAAACATCCAAAACGGCAGAATGGGATGAAAGACAAAAGGAAGATTACTGCCTAGTGACAGTACCTGCGGAGAAGTTGACAAGGGGACACACACGCCAGCAGAGGACTCAGAACGAGGCGGCTTCCCAGCCTGAACCACCTCCTGGTCACTCCCCTTAGGCAGGGCCTGCGGGAGGTTAGGTGGCTCCAGTGACCCAAACATGCTCTTCCACTCTTCATTTACAGTGGAGTCTTGTTTCACGTGCTTTCTAGCTACAAAAACAGAGTCAGAACAGATGAAGGAAGTTCCAAAACCAGCACGCGCTTTTATTGCTTGTTGGAGGAGGGACAACAATGGACTTCCCATTTATCCTTTATGATCTCCAATTTATTTATATTTATATAACAACTCATTAACTCTCGCTTCATCCCTAGGGCAGACGAAGCAGATGCACTTTCAGTGGGGTTAATAATTAGACCCACCTGCTTCCTACTTTCACAAGGCTAGCTCAATTTCAAGTAACCACGTCATCTGAAAAACCAGTAATAAAATCTTTTTCCACACTGCTAAATATGACTTCTCTGTTTCTAGTATCAGTTACTTAGGAAAACAAAGTAAAAAGAGAATTAAAAAATCAACTGATATACAGCTACCTCCTGACCATAAATAGATGAGAAATTCCTCATTTTTTTAAACTTTGTTCAATTACAAAAAGTCAAGTTCTAGTATTACCAAAATTTAACGTGAATTACCCCCATAAGTTTGTATACATCATAAATGACATAGTTTAATGATATATGCCATATTATTTTACAGAAATAATACATACTGTTTACAACTTGCTTTTGTGTCTACTGAACAATATATGCTGAACATTTATTTCACCATTCCTCTACTAATGGACATTTCAATTATTTCCATTTTTTTCACTGGGAACATTCTTATACATATTTCTTCACATGCACATCCGTTTTTTCTTAGAAATTTCCCAAACTGAAAACTATCAAAGAGTAAGGACACTGCCCTCTAACAAGAATATGTACAATGTATACTGTCATCTACAGTGCATGAAATGCTTATTTCCCTACACCCTTACCAACCCTGGGCCTCAGTCTCAGCTAATGACATAGGCAGAAAATGGTACCTCATTGTTTTCATTCACATTTCCTTATTTACCTTTTCAAACATATGCATTTCTATTCTTCTATCAGTTGTATGTTCAAATCCTTCACTAATTTTTCTGTGGGGATGCTTGCATTTTTCTTATTACTCTATATGAATGCTTTACCTATTATGGATGCAAGCCACTGATAATTAAGTCGCAAATACTTTATCCCAAATTTGGCAAGTAGAGGTTTATTTTAAATATAATTCATCAGCTCCCTTCATAAGCTGATACTTGAATAGAGGGATTTTTAAAGGCACATACTTGGAAGTGAGTACATCTCAAAAAAGAGTTAAGGGGAAAAGGACAGAGATCTTAAAACCTCATACAATTAATATCAATATCTTCATTATAAGAGCTGGCAATTCTAAATCTCGAGCCTTCAAATGGTTAAGGCTTCTCTGATCTCTACTCGCTTGTATTTCATTATTAATAACAAGACTATTTCTAATTCACTGGACATTTCTTACTAATAATAAACTAGAAAGCTATCTCATTTTGCATAAACTTTTGAATTTGTGTTAGTGTTTATAAGATTAAAAAAATAGAATTTCATCTTCATCATACACCTCCACAGAGGCAACATAATTTTATTACAAGAGTAGAGTTCTGGTGTCAGGTTTTGATTTGAATCCTGATTCTGAGAAACATACAGAGCATGATTTTGGCAGGTTACTTACTTTCTTAACTGTTAGTTCACTTCTCCACTTCTTCTTCCCCAAATCTCCTGCTACATAACGGAGTCACTCACTGTATATGAAAGTTCTATATCTGGGATATGTGACTTTTATTTTATTACTATTTAGCTAAAACTAGCTTTATGTAATAACTAATAACACAAGCTAAATACACACGCACAAATAAATGTACTAACCTCGCTTGTCATCTGGTTCCTGTTTGGTTTTAACAAGATCTACTTGTCTCCCCGTTATGCCCAAGGCTCCCAAGTCAATTACACCTTTCTGACTACTGTCATGAAGATGGCTCTGGTCCACTATATTGGCCTTCGCTTTGTTAGATTTCATCATGAAGTCTTTTAGTGCCAGAAGTTTGTCTTCCTCTTCCTCTGTCATTCCCTAAAACCAAATAAAACCATATGTTCTAGGTTATTTTTGCCAGTAATAACAATTGGCCTTAGAATGACTAACAACTGAAGGGTCAAACCACCCAATTTAAAATTCTAAGAGTCAGCATGGTAAAAGGAAGCAAGCAACAGCAAAAGAAAAAGAAGGTATCAACAGAGAACAACCTCTCCCTACCCTGATCTCCCAAAACATACCCGCTCCACTGGGGCACCTTCTCCTTTATATCAAGATTTACATGTTAACTTCTTTTCTAAATGGGGGTAATCAAGTATAACTCATTTTTCTTCAAAGAACTTAATGCAGTACCTGGTATCTAGTAGATCTTTAATATATAACTTTTAATAAACATTTAACATCTAAACCAAAATTCTAGAAAAACAGTATTAGGCAAAAGAATGTATACCTACTTCCACCTTGCTCCTAGAAGTGTTGAGAATATTACATGAAACACTGTATGTGAAAGCGTGCTGTGATATAGAAAACATTCTACATCTTAGGAATGGATAGGCATGGTGGCTAAACTGCGAATGTGAGCAAGACCCACTATGATTGGAGTCAGACTGCCTAGGTTCAAATCCCAGATCCATTACTTCCTACCTGTGACCATGGTTAAGATACTCAATTTCTATGCACCCCTATTTATTTATCTATAAAATGAGGGTAATTGCTAGAGCCCATCTTACAAAGTTATTGTGAATTTTTTATAATTTAATCCACCCAAGACACTTAGAATGCTTGAAATGAAGAGCTAATAAATACTAAATAATTAACTTAAATAATTTAATGTGCAACTTAAAAATTATGGTAAATGGAACCGAGTTCTGCGTTTTCTTTTTAACTTTCCAACCATGCACAATATCCTCTAGAATATTTCTATTATACAAATAAAAACTTAATAAAATGGAAATGGAAATTCCCAAGGCCTCAATCTAGATCCCATTAGAGTTTAAAACAATGTTCACAACCCAGAGTCACAGTAAGACAAACAAACCCTAGTAAGTTAGAAAACTAGAAAATAGGAAAATTGCATTAAAGTATAATAATCACAGAGAGAATCTCGACGGTCTTTTAATATTAACTTGAAATTTACTTATTTTCACTTCTCATAAAACAATTTGTTACCTATAGTCAGAGTTCCAGTCTTTCTGCTAATCTCTATTTCAGTTTACAGAGCAAGGGAGCTCTGTTTCAGACCACTGATATATGCCACAACATGGGGAAGCCTTAAAAATATTTTGCTAAGTGCAAGCAGCCAGATAAAAAAGACCATATATGATTCCACTCATATAACATCCAAAATAGGCAAGTTTGTAGAGACAAAAAGTAAATTTAGTGGCTGGAGGGAGAGCCAAAAGAATGAGGAATGATTGCTAATGGACACAGGGATTCTTTTGGGGATGATAAAAATGTTCTGAAATTAGATAGTTGCTCTGGTTTCACAACTGTGTGAGCATACTAAACACTGAACTGTAAAACTTTTTATTGAGATACAATTCACATACAGTAAAATCCATTCTTCTAAAGCAGAGTTAGTCAACCTTTTTTTACCTACTGCCCACTTTTGTATCTCTGTTAGTAGTAAAATTTTCTTCTTTTTTTTTTCAATTTTTTTTTTTTTCATTTTTCTGAAGCTGGAAACAGGGAGAGACAGTCAGACAGACTCCCGCATGCACCCGACCGGGATCCACCCCGCACGCCCACCATGGGGCGATACTCTGCCCATCCTGGGCGTCGCCATGTTGCAACCAGAGCCACTCTAGCGCCTGGGGCAGAGGCCTAGGAGCCATCCCCAGCGCCCGGGCCATCTTTGCTCCAATGGAGCCTTGGCTGCGGGAGGGGAAGAGAGAGACAGAGAGGAAAGCACGGCGGAGGGGTGGAAAAGCAAATAGGCGCTTCTCCTGTGTGCCCTGGCCGGGAATCGAACCCGGGTCCTCCTCACGCTAGGCCAACGCTCTACCGCTGAGCCAACCGGACAGGGCCTAGTAGTAAAATTTTCTAACCGCCCACCAGTTCCACAGTAATGGTGATTTATAAAGTAGGAAAGTAACTTTACGTTATAAAATTTATAAAGCAAAGTTATAGCAAGTTAAAGCATATAATAATAATTACTTACCGAGTACTTTATGTCGGATTTTCACTAAGTTTGGCAGAACAAATCTTTATAAAATAACTTACTATAGTTAAATCTATTTTTTAATTTATACTTTGGTTGCTCTGCTACCACCCACCATGAAAACTGGAACGCCCACTAGTGGGCAGTAGGGACCAGGCTGACTACCACTATTCTAAAGAGTGAATTTCATTGTATGTGAATTATATCTCAATAAAATGTTAGGCATGCACCATACAAAAAAAAAATCTGACAAGGACACTATAAAAAAGGAAAACTGAAGGATAAATTGTTCATAAAAGTACATGCATAAATATTCACTAAAGTATCAATAAAGCAATCCAGCCTATTTAAAATTCATTTTGCATAAAATACTATTTATATACTTATATTTACATTTATTATATATTTATGCATTTTATAACAAAAATATATTTGAATATATAGATAGTTGTATTTAGTCCAAATATCCAGGAATAATAGGTTATAACAGGAAAATCAATCAGTGTAATTCACATCAGAAGAGAAAAACCATACAATGATCTGAATAAAGAAAAGACTTTTAAAAGAAAAGACTGATAAAACTTAACATTCTTCCATAATAATCCTCTTAGCAAGCTAGAAATGAAAGGGAATTTCCCTAATCTGATAAAAAGATTGTATAAACATAACCCAAATTGGTGTAATGTTGAGAGTTGTCCCAATGAGACAGAAAACAAGACAAAGATGCCCATTTTCACCAATTCTATTTAAAACTATACTGAAAATCCTATTTAAGTAAGGCAGCAGAAAAAAAAGTATTTATATTTAGATTGGAAAAATAAATAATACTGTTACTATTCACACATAGTATGACTATAAATGTACAAATTCAAAAGAAACATACCAGCAAGTTATTAGAAGTGATAAGTTTTACAGAGTTGCTGGATACAAAACCAGTATAAAAAATTTTTCAGCTACAGAAAGTTTTTTAAATATATCAATCATAGCATTAAAAAATAAAATACCCAAATGTATAAAATTCTACAAAGTAAACCATAAAACCTTACTGAAACACAGCTAATTAAAGACATATAGCATGTTCATCAACTAGAAGACTCAATATTGTCAATTCCAATACAATCTCAATATACCAACAATTTATTTTTTGTCTAAAGTGACAAGCTGATTTGGAAATATCATATGAAAAATAGATATGGAAATGCAAAGGACTAAGGACAGCCAAGGCAATCTTGACAAAGAAAAATAAACAGGGAGATTTTGCTCTAACCAGAGATCAAGTCTAAGAAAGGGGTTTTTTTTGTTTTGTTTTGTTTCATTTTTTAAGCACAAGGCAGAGAGAGAGAGACAGAGACAGACAAGAAGGGAAGGAGATGAGAAGTATCAACTTGTACTTGCAGCACTTCAGTTGTTCATTGATTGTTTCTCATACATCTCTTAACGATAGAGCACTAGCTGAGCCAGTGACCCCTTGCTCAAGCCAGAGACCTTGGTTCAAGCCAACAACCTTGGGCTCAAGCCAGCAACTTTGGGCTTCAAGCCAGTGACCTTTGGTCTCAAGCCAGTGACCATTGGTCATGTCGATGATCCATACTCAAGCCAGCAACCATGGGGTCATATCTATGATCCCATGCTCAAGCCAGTGATCCCGTGATCCAACTGGTGAGCCTGTGCTCAAGCTGGCAACCTCCAAGTTTCGAATCTGGGTCCTCAGTGCCTCAGGTCAACACTATCCACTGCAGCACCACCTGGTCAGATGAAAGTGCAATTCTATGTATATAAGCCCATATATAATATATACCCAACAATTCTGCTCTGGCTATGATGTAATAACAGAGACTAGATTTACCTTCCCACTTTAAACAACTTTCAAACTGGACAAAAAATATGAAACAACACTTTCCAGGCACTGGAAAACAGGCAGCACAGGGCTGTGATCTCCAAAATAAGGCTAAGTCCTATAACTGTCCCAGAGACGGTCACCAGGCCATGGAACAAGGAGAGAAAACTCAGTTCAGTAGAGCAGAGTCCAAAAGACAGAGTTCAAGGAAGCCATGAAGGTTAAATGTGAGAGGCCAAGAGCTGGACAAGAGGATGGATCTGGCAGAGAGCAAGAACTACAGAGGCATCTCCACCAGTCTCGGACTTAGTACAGGCAGACCTCCTTCCACTGCACTTTGCAAACACTGCCTTCTTTACAAATTGAAAGGTGTGGCAGCCCTGTGGCAACAAGTCTATTGGTGCCATTTTTCTAATAGCATTGGCTTATTTTGTGTCTCTGTGTCCCATTTTGGTAATTTTCACAATATTCCAATTTTTTCCATTACTATATTCCTTATGGTGTTGTTATCAATGATTTCTGATGTTACTATTGTAATTGTTTCAGGGCACCACAAATCGGTGACCACATAAAATGGCAAACTTAATGGCTAGACGTTGTGTGTGTTCTGACCGCTCCACTGACCTGCTGTTCCCTGTCTCTCTACCTCTCCTCCCCGAGGCACAACAATATTGATATTAGGCCAATTAATAACTCTGCATGGCTCCTAAGTGTTCAAGTGAACGGAAGAGTCTCATGTCTCTCACTTTATATCAAAACCTAGGAATGATTAAGCTTCAGAAGGAAGGCATGTCCAAAGCTGAGACCAAAAGCCAGGCCTCCTGCGCCAAACAGCCAACTTACAAATGCACAGAAAAAGTTTCTGACGGAAATGAAAAGTGCTACTCCAGTGAACACACAAATGATAAGAAAGTGAAACAGCTTTATTGCTGATATGAAGGAAGTTTTAATGGTCTGACTAGAAGATCAAACCAACCACAATTCCCTTAAGCCAAAGCCTAATCCAGAGTAAAGCTCTAACTCTCTTCAATTCTTAGAGAGGAAAGAAAGCTAGACGAAAAGTTTGAAGCTGGCAGAAATGAGGTTTAAGGAAAAAGCTGTCTCCATAACATACAGTGCAAGGTAAAGCAGCAAGTGCCGATACAGAAGTTGCAGCAAGTCATCCAGAAGATCTGGCTAAGATAATAAAGGTGGATCCACTAAACAATAGATTTTCAATACAGATGAAACGGCCTTCTATTGGAAGATGCCATCTAGGACTTTCACAGCTGGAGAAGAAAAGTCAATACTTGGCTTCAAAGTTTCATAGAACAGGCTGACTCTCTTGCTTGGGGTTAATGCAGCTGCTGACTCTAAGCTGAAGGCAGAGCTCATTTGCCATTCTGAAAACCACAGGGCCCTTAAGAATTATGCTACATCTACTCTGCTTGTGCTCTAAAACTGGAGCAAAGCCTGATGACAGCACATCTGTTTACAACATGCTTTACTGAATATGTAAGCCCACTGTTGAGAATACTGCTCAGTAAAAAAGATTCCTTTCAAAATATTCCTGCTCACTGACAAGGTACCTGGTAACCCAAGAGCTCTAATGGAGATGCACGAGATTAATGTTGTTTTTGTGACTGCTAACACAACATCCACTCTACAGCCCATGATCAAACACTAAGTTTAACTTTCAAGTCTTACAATTTAGGAAATACCGGTACATTATTTTGGAAGGCTACAGCTGCCATAGAAGTGACTGCTCTGATGGATTTAGACAAGGTCAATTAAAAACCTTCTTGAAAGATTTCAACATTCTATTTTTTTTATTATTCATTTTAGAGAGGAGAGACGGGGGGGGGGGGGGAGGAGCTGGAAGCATCAACTCCGATATGTGCCTTGACCAGGCAAGCCCAGGGTTTTGAACCGGCGACCTCAGCATTTCCAGGTCAGATTTCAACATTCTAGATGCCATTACAAACATTAGTGTTTTTAAATAAGAACAGATCAAAATATCGACATTAGCAGGAGTTTGGAAGAAGCTGATTTGAACACTCATGGATGACGCTGAGAGATTCCAGAGTTCAGTGGAGGAAGTAACTGCAGATGCGGTGGAAGTAGCAAGAGAACTAGAATTAAAGTGGAGCCTGGGGATGTGGCTGAATTGCTGCAATCTCACAATAAAACTTGAACAGGTGAGAAGTTGTTTCTTCCGGATGAGCAAAGAAAGTGCTTTTCTGAGCTAGAATCTACCCCTGGTGAAGGTGCTGTGGAGGTTGTTGAAATGATGACAAAGGATTTAGAATATTACATAAATTTAGTTGACAAAGAAGCAGCAGGGTATAAGAGGACTGACTCCAATCTTGAAAGAAGGTCTGCTGTGGGTAAAACACTATCCAATGGCATCACATGCCACAGAGAAATCGTTTGTGGAAGGAAGAGTTACCCAGTGTGTCAGACTTCATTGTCGTCTTATTTTAAGAAAATGCCACAGCCAGCATCAACCTTCAACAACCACCACCCTGATCAGTCAACAGCAGTCAACATGGAGACAAGACCCTCCACCAGCAAAATGGTTACAACTCACTGAGGTTCTAATCATGCTTAGCATTTCTAGCAATGAAGCATTTTTTAATTAAGGTGTACACAGTATATTTTTTAAGACATAATGCTATTATTGCACATTTAATAGGTTACATTGTAGTAGAAACATAAATTTCACATGCACTGGGAAACCAAAAAACTCATGTGACTGGTTTTATTGCAGTATTTGCTTTACTGCAGTGGTCTGGACTGTATCCACAGCGTCTCCCAGGTATGCCTGTACTGAACTACAAAACAATTACCTGAGGCCGAGAAAGAGCAACAAGAAAGCAATAAGCCAAAAAATTCCCAGACCTCACATAGGGGTGGGGCTCATTCACATTCCCACCAGTAAGAAAAGAAGGACTTCTTACTACACAGAGCATCAGGTCCTCAGAAGTCCTTAATAATTGGACTAAACTGGCCATCAGCCAAAGGTTGCTCTAAATCTGCCCTCACAAAGCTTAAAGGCAAGGCTTAAAGGGACCAAACTGATTCCAAGTAACTTAACAGTACAACAGAACAAATCTAACACTATATTAAGGAATTCAGCACCCAGTAATATAAAATTCACAATCAACAGAGAAAGAAACTGGGTGGCTAAGGGTCAGAGACTGGAGGAGAACTTACAAATTACACATATTCTTATACCTTTTTCAATTTTACACCTTGTATATATACTATACAGTCAAATATCAAAATAAAAATCTTTAAAAAGTTAAAAATATAAAGTATTGGTCACTTTTAAAATAAGGAGTGGAATCATTTTGTATTCTGTTAGTGCCTGATCAAATGGCTATGAATAGAACAGGCAGCTCTTGTAGACAACATCTATCTAAAATGGCCCTGCCATGTGTCATCTCCAGATGCTAAGCCCTACTGAAAAAGTGGAGTACAGACAGATTCCAACTTCCATACGGGTAAGGTTCCAAAAGTATACTTTAAGTCTATTATCTGGAACTCTGAACATAGAAACAATGGCATCCTGGTCTAGAAAGACCTATTTTACACATGACATATCTCAAGTGTAGTTCTATACAAAAGAGCCCTGCAGAACCCCAAGTAAAATAAAAATCTGTAGGAGTGTTCAGATTTCCCACTTGTGGAGGTTATAAACAAGTCTTTTCCCTCTGCAGTCCTGACTTTAGGAACAAGGACTTCATTCTACCAGTAATCCCAAACAACTCAGGCAGACAAGGACCAGAAGGAGCGGAGACAGAGAAGACTAGCAGGTAGTGGAAGAGATAAGCTACACATGGACTTCTTCCTAAGTCCACACAAAACCAACGCTAGCTTCTCAGTCTCGGATCCCTGTCCTTTGTTGACTTGAGAAGCAAGATGGTGCAGTGTAGGAGCATGGGCTTCGGAGATAGGCAAGTTTAGGTTTTAATTTCAGCTTTGTAACTTACTCTGTGAGCACAGTCAAGTTAACTACCCTCACTGATTCTTAGTATCTTTATCTATCCTCACTGATTCTTAGTATCTTTATCTATAAAGTGGGGATAACACCAGTTGTTCAAGCTCATTTTAAGAACAGTCACAAACTACAGAAAATACCAACTATAATGGTAAACTCATAGGTCCTCAAAAAATGAAAGCTTGTGTTTTTTCTGCTGTTACTCCTTCCAAGGGCCTCTGAGATTCTGGCCTGCTCTTCCTTAAACTAGCAGAACCTGTCTCTTAAAACCGAGTACTCAACACTTAGGAGTTTCCTAAAATAATTACTAACAGAAACATGAAACAGGGGATTACATGTTCCTCTTTCCCCACTCATACAAACAAGGGGATAATGACAGATAAATGAATACATCAAGCAAACATTTAGAGGGACAGAAGTCAGTGAGTTTTAGTGATTTCATCATGGAGGCTGAGGGAGCAGCAATGGTGGGCTTGGGAGAAGAACAGCAGGAAGTAATGAGGCTATAGAAACGCTCCTTCCCTCTCCCTCCTTTTACCCGTGTCAGTGGCAAAAATCTATACCCACAGCAAGTTTCAAGCTAGAACTAGAGGCCAGAGTGGCTCCGTGAAGTAACTAGTGACTTACAATGAAAAGCAAATTTCAGTACAGAGGCTTTTAATTTAATATAGAGGATTTGCAGGAAAGAGAGAAATACAAAGACATCACAATCCACACCCAAAGAAACATCTAAATTGGGATGGGTTCTATTGCATGCTGAAATCTTTTTAATAAGAATTACTTACTCAGGAGAAACAACAGAAAAATGTGATTCTCTATCCAAATTTTCCATATTTTGCTTTCTAAAATATAAAATAAATCTACTGTAAGGAGCCAAGGTTAACAGAAAGCCCAAAGAAAAGGCTCTTTAGCAATTCAAGTCACATCAAATTAAGCCTCCTAATATACAGGAAACAGAACCGCTGGCCTGGAAGGGACACAGAGGCAGCACTGGCCTCCAGCAAAACTTAGAACTAAAAGAACCAAAATGGTCACTGACTGGTCTTCCCTGGGAGCCTGATCCATTCAATCACCCAAACCAATGTTTAAGCATCAAACAGTACTAGATATTCAGTGACAGGTACAATACATGAAAGGATTTACACCCTAAAACTGACCAAATTCTCTCTGCAATTGAAGCATTTCCTCATCATCTTTTCACATTAGACAAGACATAACTGACAAGCATTCTCTGAACCGAAACATCCTGCAGACTTAAGGACAATCATTAAAGTTGTCCTTCAGAATTTGCTCTACGGCTCATGGAGCACTTATTCAGAACTTGTTACTCTTTATTTCGAATTATTTTTTCCCCCTTCCTGAATTCTCTTAAAACAAGATGCTGAACCTAGACTTAATATTTCTAAAGAGGCCCTTCTAATGCCATGTATAATAAAAAGATTACTCCCTAGTTCTAATAAGATTTGTTAACTGATCCAAATTCAGAGGCATTTAAGACATAGCAGTAAACTGCCGGTATATTCAATTTAAGCTACATTATAAATCCGTTATTGCAGCTGTTTGCATGCAGTGAGAACTCTGTGAATTTAGAACGAGATAAACTAGGAATTTTCTGGATTGCATCTGTGCTTTGCAATGTTTCTTCTAATTAAATTTCATTATATTTTCAGTGAAATATGGAACTGAATCAAGACCATTACTTAAATTTAAGCTGTTTTGTAATGGGCACACAACACAATCAGCAGTTCAAATGCTACAGAAATGTTTACCTGAAACCTAGGTACTCTTATTGATCAATGGCCCCCCGTTAATTTTAATTTTCTAAATAAAATAACTGTTTAATGATCATGTTCAAAATACATATATTTTAAAAAATCGAAGTTTAATTCTACTCTTTCTTTCATTTACATAACCAATAATGACAAAAACTTGTTAGGTCTCCCAGGATTCCTCACTCAGTTCAACTCAACGACTTCTCATTACCCTCCATCTCCAAGGACCCTGCAAAGGCGTAAAACAGCTGCCAGGTTTATTTACTTATTTATTCTGATGCAACCTAATCAACAAAATAGAGTTTTCATAGCAAACAAATGCTGTCATGTCTCGGTGAAATGGACATTTACATGTCAGATTTCAGAAAGGTGACCCACCTGTGAGAGCAGTTTCTTCAGGAGCTGTGCTATGGCAGGGTCCTCAGGCGGGGGGCAGTCAGGAAGAGACCCGTTCCGTTTCTTCTGACGCAGGTGAAGGTGTCTGAACAAGCTGGTAATGTCCTTCGACCTCAAAGCATAATCAAATATAGAACGACTGACTGGCTCTTTTAAAACACTGAGTAGAACAAGTTTTCTTTCAATCTATATCAAAAAAATAAAAAGAATCAGCCAAGAATACAACATTTTATACAGTTATTGTCAAATATGATGCAACTTGTGTAAAGTTAACATAGGTGTTTATTTTCTTTAAAAAATGCAAGATATGTTCATCTGCAATTTTTGCTTAGAAGAAAAAAGAATATTAGTGACAATAAAGGAGCTATGGTATTTCTTCTTATTATTGTTAACATCTGAGTACACATCTGTGTCTATGATACTGAAAGACTATTAATAAATACCTGGGCTAAAAGTTTAGAAAATAAAAAAGAATTTTCTAGATCCCAAAATGTCAGATCACTTCTTAAATCTAAAAAATACCTATAGTTCACAGGTTTAACAGCCAAAAGGTTTTGATCCAGAAAAGGTGCTCATTTGTCAAAGGGCTCCTCTTTAGCCACCATGATTTCTCAGTAGCTTCAACCACTTCTGGAAAACACTACTCTCCATGAAGTTCATAAAACCTTCTCTTCTTATCCCCAAGAACACTCTCCTTGTCAATGCATTTGTAGTAAAAAGGATGAGCACCAACAGTAATCAAGAGGACTTTCTTTAGATACATTTAACTACCTGGTGAATTGGCCAGTGGAAATCAGCACAAAGGGGTTATCTTTTGTCTAATGAAAACTGTAGGAAGGTATGATTTATGAAACATATGGATAATTAGCCTCAACTACTGATCCTGGCCTTTCAAAATGTAAAACAATGCTAAAAGCAAAACAAATAATTTTTGAGAAAACAGAATGGTACAGATTTCTAACAAACCACTTATATGTCATATTTATTCCACAACTAAGTTATTACAAAAAATGCATGCAATTTTTAAATCACAGAGGTATTTCACATTGTATAATTAAAACATTTTATAAACAAACTTCTCAACAGAATAAGTGGTCAAAAGTAGTAGGAATCTCTAGACCTGATTTTCTAGGAAACTAATAAACTTCAAAAAAGGGGGGCATATTTTCTAGTAATATTATTCATCCTTCATGTATAAATAATTTATTCTTAGGGTAAAAATTAAAAATTCTACAAACTATGAAATAAAGAAGAATGATCCCCAGAAATGGATGACTACGGGAAAAGTAAGGGCTGAAGGCACAACCAAATTCTCATTTCCAGAGGATATCCACCACCACCTTCTCCAACAAAAGGGAAGGTGCATTGTGATATAAAAGCAGGAAAAAGCCAGAATCATGTCAATTTGCAAAAGAGAAATAAAGTTTTAGTAAAAATAGAATATTTCAAGATGTTTTAACAACCAGAATCAAATCTCAACAGTCCATTTGATTTAAACATCTATTTTGACAGTTGGCTGTCCAGCAAGCTAAAGGGTATAAATATTAACAAACTGGGTAAACAACTGCCTTGTACACACCAATGACCCAAAGTTTATATCCAGTGCTATACTGCTGGAGGCTGGGGGTGCGGGGTAATCATTAGATTAAAAAAAAAAACACTTGAGAAAGGTTTCTTTCTAGTTTATTATAAATGCCGAGTTGAACTGAAATGTGTCATACTTTTAAAAATAAAATCAGAGGCCTGTGAATATGCTTTTCTGCTATATTTCACTTAAACAGCAGATTTTTTACATTACACATAAAGGAATAAAGTATGAACCACTGGGTGCTATATTATGCATAACATGACACATAACATACTAGTCTCTTGAACGTTCCTCATCTTCAAAAGTGTTTGTTCCATTAACATTAAACTAGCTTGAATCTGAAAATGCTCTGCCCAATTTAAATCTTTAAATATTTAAATAAAAATAAGACTAAACCTTTCTTTAAATGGCACAGTTTGGAGGGAGGATTGATTCCAAGATGAAACATATTTACCTGTATTATTGGTTGAGTAATATATGGATCAAGGTAAGGCATCAGTTTACAATACACATCAGCTGTGCTTATTTGATGAGCTACCACTGTGATAAATCCTACAGCACCATAGCGTATCCAAAGATTGGGATGACACAGAAAGGGGGCTAAAGAAGAAAATAAAGGTACGCATTAAACCATGTTCATAAATAGTTTCAAACTACCGGGATGAACAAATTTTTATGTGCAGGCGCCTGATAGTAACGTGACAAAACAAAGATTATACCTGAGGTGTAAAGTCAACCAAGTGAAGATACTGATATACTATTCCCTACCATACAAGAATAAATGCAGCTACCTCCCTTCTGAGAATGTGAATTTATAGTTTTTAGTCATGGCTGAAGATGGGTGGGCATCTCCTCATTTACAGGTCTGGATCAGAAGCTATTAGACACAGAGACATATAAAGTCCCAGCACTATTCAACAAACTATTAGTGCCCCTCCCACTTCCCTGAAGAAGTCCAAGGACACATCTACTTATTCAACTTAAGAAACAAAGAAACAAGTAAGTTTCTCTTCTCCAAGCCATAGCATCAAGATTAAGGAAATCATTTCACTTGACATTCTTTTTAATATAAAAGTTTAATCAAATTTACTACATCACAAGGCATTATATAAATGAAAACTAAAAAGCAGAAAACATGATGCCACTCCTAAAGAGTTTAAAATATAAGATTAAACCAGAAAATTAAATGTCTTTTCACCCTTTTTAAATTACTTTGTGTATTATACCTAAAATCAGTGATTTCAACTAAACAAGGATTCAGAATAAAATTCAAACTCCTAAAAAAAATATTTACATTAGTTCTGAGCATGCTTAACAACATCAGCATTTAGAGGATATTATTTGTGTAAAAAATTCATGCCAACAGAGAAATAAGAACAATGTCACATGCTAATATTATGGTATAAAAAGAGGGAGGAGAAAAAAAATTGTTCAAAATATGTCTCCAAAGCTCTCTCATTCCAATTCTCTTACCTACACACAGAAAGGGTTTTGATTATTACATAGACATCCTGCAGCCTCTGATACCTCTGACAAGGGAGGGCTCTAATTTCCCTGTGACAACAGGGAAAATGAAGACTGAAAAACCTCCAAAAAGTAAACCCAGAATGACTTGACACGAGTTGGGCACTGTATGAGGCCGAACTATTGGTCCCAATTCTTTACATTATCTGTATTATCCAACCATACTCTTGCCTTGTATTCATGCCGCTGTCGCACTCATATTACCTGCTCTGGCCAGTGTGATGTTAAAGCAAAACAAAGGCCTGGAGAGTGAGGCTTGCTCTCTCATGCCTCTGCCATCCCCCAGAACACTACCCCCGAATGAGACGGATGGATCCATCACGACACAGTCTAGAGATGCAAAGCCTTACACATAAGGCTTCCAGATGCATTACAAGAAATTTACTGGGCATTTACTGAGATTTTGTAGTTGACTGTTACCTAGCATTATTTTATCAATAAGTAGCTAATAGATACAAAGAAAACAAGAAACCAGAATGAAGAGGATGTCTTATAAAACAGTGTACTCAATCTGTTCTCCACCCAACACATTATAATTATCTAAAGACAAGCAAGGGTAAGGTGAGTACTCAGAATACCTAAGTGGGAAAAGAATAGTTTTTGAAGGAACTACCAAAAAAATTATGATAATCACCATCACAACCACCACCAGCCCTTTAAGAATCACTACCGAACACTACTAACTATGCTAACAGAGAGATGTGTACAGTTTATCATTTAGGTGTTTCTAAGTTACTAAAAACTGGTTTTTTTAAACAGTTTAAAATGACAACAAATGATTGTCTACTTAATTTTTCTCAGCAAGGTTTCTTCTTTTTCCCCATGCTGGACCTAAATTCAGTTCCAGTTCTGAGGGAGTTCCCCAGCCCAGAAGTTGCACCACACTGAATTTATTCTATACCTAGAGACAGTAATTTATTTTGGTGCTAAATTAAAGCTACCTGAGTACTTCATGTGTTCATCCTGTGATCAATGACTAGAAACAGCAGGGCCCAGAAAAACCTCCACAAAATTTAAGAGAAAGGGTAAAGAACTGTCTTTATGATGACTTTTGCTTAAAAATCATCCATTTCTCAGATAAATAAAATGCCAATTATAAGCAACATTAAATATCAAAAGTAATTTCCAAATAATTAGTCAACAGAATGTATTATGTGAAATTGGACTGTATTATGAGTACCTAGAAGGTATTAATTAAAATAAAGAGAACCAAAGTCAAAAGCAAGAAAAAGTCGATCTTTGGGAAGTAACGCCACTCTTACAGGAAAAAAAAGCAAGCACTGATACGAGAACTCAGAAACTAAGAACAAGCAGGAAAACATTCCAGGTAGCAAGATGTGCATGTTACACAATACACTTTCCCATTAATATTATTATGAAAATGGGTGCTTTCTGTATCTGCCTTACACTACAGAGAAATTCAAAATCAATTCTAACATCTTTTGCTTTATTATATATTAATAATTTTTGGTTCTATTATTAGTTTTTTAAAATGGGAAAGAATAGATAATGAATCCCTCAAGGTTCAACACTTTAGCTCATATGAAAAATCAAAAACATATCAATGAAATGGCAATTTTATCACGATTGTACTGCCAAAACTCAACAATTTTCTATTAAATTTTCAATTATTTTTAATCACCAAAACATTCAAATCAAATTAAAGATATATACTAAAAGAATGATTATATATATAAGGGTAAAAAATAAGAAACCTTGCATATACTTAAATTTTCCATAATAAATTTCAGAAAGCTACATTTATGCTTTATAAATTTCCAGAAATTTCAAACATCTCTACTAGCTACTATCTAGCTTCCCAACAATCAAAATAAATAATAACTCCTTTGTCTTTTTTCTGAGGCGTGCCTCAAAAAAAAACAACTATCAATGAATTATAATTTTCTATTAATTTTCCTTGGCAAAGTCTTTAGTAGTAATTAAGTATTTTGTCTAGAAGTCAATATTCTAAAATTTCATGTTCTCTCTGGACAAGGCCTACTTGTAATCTTAGTTTGCTAACCTTCTTAAAGTACAGTGGTAAGAAGACTAAAAGTTCCAAATATTCTTTATTTTACAATGTGTTGTACTGACTTGTCGGCGTTTCTTCTGAATTTTAAGTTGAGGTAAATTGGTGATTGCTATAAAGGTCAAAGGATTAATTCCTTTCACTGGCTAATAAAATTACTAACAGCAGTAACTTCAACACTAAGAGTTCTTAACTGGCAATGAGCACAATGACGCAAATCACAGACAATCCTTTACATCCAGTTCAACTTGACTAGTGCTCCAGTGTCCAAAAAATTAAATTGACTCTTCAAAGCAGTGAGACTTTCTCTATATTGTATCAAAAACAAACAAAAGCAAAATCTTCATTTTTCAAAGACCACAAAGACTTAACTACAAATAAAAATTAAGAGCTATTTCCCAATCTGGGCTGGAGATCTAAATGATCCTGTTCGCCTGGCTGCCTGCCTGTCTCTCACATATACGCATGCATTAGCATGCACAAGTGTGTGCACACAAACACATGCATTATATGGGAACAATAATGTGGAAAACCTGACTCTCTATTGCCTAGAAGTTTTGCAATGCTCTATCAATCGTTATTTCTCTGGCCACATCCTAATTTCCCATCCTAATATTGAGAAAGAGAAACTTACCAATATCACTAGCGAATTCATAGACATGTGGTTTTTGTAGCAGCCCTAACTGGCACATACAGGTAAGGGCGTTAAGAGCTTTCACAATAACAAATTCCTCAGCATCACTAAGACCTTGTTGCAGCAGGGGTTTAAGAATTGAGGAGCTCTGCCAGCCAACATAGGCAGCAACACCTGAAAAAGAGAAGCAGTGTTACATAATTACATATTTTTACCTGAAAGTACAAATGCCATTAAGTACAACAATAAAATTATTCAAAAATCAAGTATATTAAACAATAATCGGGGAGACATCACACTTCATACCCAACACAATAAATGAGAAGACCCACACCAAAGGAAATCATCAAGAAATTCTGAAACACCAAGGGGAAAAAAATCCTAGGAACTTACCGAAAGAAATATCTAAGTCCCCTAAAAATGAAGAAGAATGACTAGCATCACATTATCTTCAGAAACAATGGAGCTAGAATACAACAGAGCAAGACCTTCAAGGTTATGAAACAAATATACCCAAACTGTCAATAAAATAATAGAACAAAAATAAATCATTTTGAGACAGGCAAGAACTGTATAGGTTTGCCTCCCATGCTACCAACTCTAAGAAAGTTACTTGAAGATATACTCCAGCAAAATAAAGAAAATGTAGAATGTACAAAATGGTAGCTATAACCCAAAAATTCAAGGGGGAAAAAGGATAATACCTAGCAAAGATCTAGAAATCAGCCAAAATTAGAGCTAAAAGCCAATAAAATCTTTAAATATTAAGAAGAAAAAGTGGAATTACAAATAATAAATAAAATAGGTAAGAAAGAGGCTAGATGTTATAGATAAAGTGAAGAAGGTATATTACTTCCCTCTATAAAAGGAAAACAAAGGAATATGAAACTCTACGACAAACAAATTTGTCAAGAAAGTCATGGAATACATATAAGATAAATTAAAATATGCAATGTATTTAGTAATTGACAGAGGAGAGAAAGGCGAATCCATTGACTCTGACGCTATAAACATTCTCATAAAGGATAAAGAAGTCATAGCATTAGAATTGTGGTGAATCAAATATAAATAATACACTACTTGGCTCTACAGTCAATAAATTACACATTCATAATCGTAAATTTTGTTTTGCAATTTTATAATCTGTATACAAAGCACAAAAGACTATTATGATTACAGAGCATAATGTTAATATTGCCAACTACGACAACGCAATTGGTACCTGAATTATCAACCAAAAAAAAAAAAAGGAAAGGTAGAGAGAAAGAAAGGGGGACGATATTCTTGTAGTGCAAATCAGAAGGCAATCAATAAGAAATAGGTCTAATTATTTAAAGTTATAAGAGTAACAAACTAAAGCACTAAAAATAGTGATCTGTATTTCAAAAATGGGGGGGAAGAGGGATCTGGTATAGAAAAAAGTAAAGAAATAAAATCTAAAGTTGATTATTATAAAACAGTAATATGAAAGTATTATTGAGAGGTATGGCAATGATCATCTGAGGATGTCAAACCAAAACCACAAACCAGAACAGATGCCTCTAGAAAGTGCAACTATCGCTTTTCATACATTACTTTATGAATTTAGAATTTTAAGTAATTTCTAAAAACATATTTTTTCCTATAATATAGAAATTCTTTTTCTGTAATAGAAGTAAAAATACTATCTAAAATTCCAGTGGATTATATTTAGAAACTTCACAAACTGAAATGTATAATAGCTAAGACAGCTCAAAATATTTTGGAAAATAAGAGTGAGAACTGAGGAACTTATCTAAATAATACTAAAACTAGTTATGAAGATATAATAATTAAAATATTATATAGCTATATGAATAGAGCAGGCATCCCCAAACTGCGGCCCCCTGAGGCCATTTATCCAGCCCTCGCTGCACTGCTAGAAGGGGCACCTCTTTCATTGGTGGTCAGTGAGAGGAGCACTGTATGTGGCGGACCTCCAATGGTCTGAGGGACAGTGAACTGGCCCCTGTGTAAAAAGTTTGGGGACCCCTGGAATAGAGAGTACAGCCCTGGCCAGTTGGCTCAGCAGTAGACCACTGTCCCTGGTAGTCCTGGGTTCGATTTCTGGTCAGGGCACACAGGAAAAGTGACCATCTGCTTCTCCACTCCTCCCTCCTTCTCTCTCTCTCTCTTTTTCTCTCTCTGTTCTCCTCCTGCAGCCATTGCTCAAATGGTTCAAGCAAGTTGGCCCTGGGCACTGAGGATGGCTCCATGGCCTTACCTCAGGCACTAAAATAGCTCGGTTACCAAACAACGGAACAGTGGCCCCAGATGGAAAGAGCATCACCAGTAGGAAAATTGAACCTAAAAAACATAAACATACAACAGATAACAGAAACTTTGCAAATCAATGTGGAAAAAAATACAATGTTTAATAGTGTTAGAAAACTTACTTATATTTCTGAGAAAAATTTAGATTTCACATCCACAGCTCAAAATAAAGATCAATTAAACAGTTAAGTGTGGTGTGAATAATAAAACATTTAAAAAAGAAACAGAAGACATATACCCAGAATATTAACCTAATTCTGGAACAAGAAAAACTGTAAGCACAAAAGTTAAAAAAAATCACAAGGCAAAGATCAAATAAAGTGACTATATAAAAATTACTTAGAACATAAAAAGTAATAATCAAATAGAGAAAAAATTTTGCCATGCAAATGATAAAAAGTTATTTAATGTCCTTAATGTAGATATATAAAAAGCTTAAAGATATCAACAAGCATAGTACCACCCCCCCAAAAAAAAAATTGGCCGAAATAAAAATTCACAGTAAGAAATATAAGTAATCAACATGACAAAGTTGACAAATACCATCATTTCTTTTATAGGTGGAATCTAAAAACAAAACAAAACAAAGAATAAAAAATAAAAATAATAGAAAAAAAATAGAAACAGACACATAGACACAGAAGACAAGATGATGGATATACCAAAGGAGGAAGATTAACTTTGTTTTAAGTGTTAACAAAACTCACACAAGTTTTTCATCTTCACTAATAAGCAAAGAAATATACTATATTGAAATAAGTTATCATTTTACCCTACCAACTGGCAAAGATTAACTGAAACCTATTCTATACTGTAAGTGTGGAGTACTATCAAACAATGCTGATGAAAGTGGAAAATATAACCTTTTTTAAAAGCATATAAAATGTGTCAAGAATTTTAAAAATATATTCTTCTTTAACCCTTAGTTTAAATACCAGATTCTAGACTGAAAAAATAATCAGAAACAAAATGTATATGCAAGACTACCTGTATAATATAGGATAGGAAAATTTTAAATATACAACAGAAGAGTTAAATAAATTTTGGTTAAACTATATAATGAAATACTTTGATATATTAAATTATGGTTCAAACAATTTTGAACCAAAATGCTTATGACATACATTACTAGAAAAAGGTTTAAGAAGATATATGAAAAGATGCTCATCTTCATTAGCTATTAGAGAAATGCAAATCAAAACTACAATGAGATACCACCTCACACTTGTTAGGTTAGCTATTATCAACAAGACAGGTAACAATAAGTGTTGGAGAGGCTGTGGAGAAAAAGAAACCCTCATCCATTGTTGATGGGAATGTAAAGTAGTACAACCATTATGGAAGAAAGTACGTTGGTTCCTCAAAAAATTAAAAATAGAACTACCATATGACCCAGCAATCCCTCTACTGGGTATATACCCCCAAACTCAAAAACATTGGTACATAAAAACACATGCAGCCCCATGTTCACTGCAGCATTGTTCACAGTGGCCAAGACATGGAAACAACCAAAAAGCCCTTCAATAGATGATTGGATAAAGAAGATGTGGTACATATTTACTATGGAATACTACTCAGCCATAAGAAATGATGACATCAGATCATTTACAACAACATGGATAGACCTTGATAACATTATACTGAGTGAAATAAGTAAATCAGAAAAAACTAAGAACTATATGATTCCATACATAGGTGGGACATAAAAATGAGACTCAGGGACATGGACAAGAGTGTAGTAGTTATGGGGGGGGTACAAAGAAAACCAAATAGAAGGTGACAGAAGATAATTTGACTTTGGGTGATGGGTATGCAACATAATCAAATGTCAAAATAACCTGGAGATGTTTTCTCTGAACTTATGTACCCTGATTGATCAATGTCACCCCATTAAAAATTAATAAAAAATTTAAAAGAAAAGAAAAAAACAATAAAGTAACAAAATAAAAAGAAGTAATATAACATATGCATAGCACTTATGTACCAGGCATTATCAGGCTTATGTACATGTTAATTCATCTCATCTTCAAAACAACCAGTGAACAACCAATAGATAGGTATTGTTATTGTTTCCATTTAACAGGCAGGGAAACTAAGACACAAAAGTGTAAATGAGGCTGACCTGTGGGGGCACAGTGGATGAAGCATCAACCTGAAATGCTGAGATCGCCCATCTGAAACCCAGGCTTGCCTGGTCAAGGCACATACGATACGCAATTATTACAAGCTGATGCTTCCTGTTCCTCCCCCCTCCTTTCTTCTCTCTCCTCTCTTTAAAATCAACAAATAAAAATCTTTTTTAAAAAAAGAGTAAATGATTTCTCTAAAAACCACAACTAGTAAGTGAAAGAGTCACAACTTAAACTCAACAATGTGGCACTGTAATGCCCACTCTTAACTAGTACACAGTAGTGCCTCTCAGCATGTATGACAGAATGGGATAGACGGGATGGAAAGAGAAGGAAAGAGCCTATAGAAAAGAAACACCAAAACTTTCATAGAGGTTAAGATTAGAGAGTGTTTTCTCCTTGGTTTCTCGATTTTTCAAATTTTATACAAGCATGTATTACTTTGATAAACAAACAAAAAATCAATGGAAATTGTTTTTAATTGAAAAAAAGTAATATAATGCCATGTTTCAAAATACACATGAACTGACCAATAGATGAGAAAGTTCTAAGGACCATCTTTACTCAAGAAAATAAAAATAAACTATTTGAAAAAAGAGAGCAAGAGGACAGAAAGATGTGAGGAGCAAAGTATTACTGTATTCAGAAACTGAATAAGGTGGAGTCAGATGCAAAACTGAGATGAATCGATAAATGAAAAAACAAACTAAAGATGTCTGAAAAGAGGAGGTACAGTAATCTTCAATAATAACAAAGGAAGAAGAGCAGGCAATTGAAAAACGGGAAGTACCCTTTTCTGCAAAACATTGTATGGTAGCATTTGCAGGAGCATTAATACCACTGCCACACGAGTTTCTTTCCTTCTCTTAATTTTTAGGAAAATCCATTCCACAGCAAGCTTTTTCACAGTTGCTTTCCCAAATTACTGGGAAACAAAATCTAAACCCTACAACTTCCTGCTACAATATGAGAAAGTTTGAGTACCAGCAAAGCCTTCCAAAGTGTAAAAGAGTTTTTAAACCTTCTGAGTTAACAGACAGACAAGCTGTTATAGTCATGTCCAAAATAATATAAAGACAGTTAGTGGGTAAAAACAACATGGCTTTAACATATACTATTTCATAATTGACCAAATCTAAATTTTCTGATTATACTGATTTACAATCATAATTACACTTTAACTGTTATTTCTCATTGCAAAAGTAATGTATGTTTACTCTAAAAAATTTGACAAATATGGAAACAATCACCTACAATCCCAGTCCCAAAGTTAACCACTATTTACACCTTAGCATATATATCCCAAACTTTTTTATAAATACATGATTTATTATTGTTACCTTTATACAACTATAAAGTTGATATACAGTCTACTTTAGTCACTTTAATATTTCATGATACTTTCCCAGATCATTATTCTTTTAAAACATAATTTTTAATGACCATGTGGTATTAGTTGATATGGATCTATAACAGTTAAATTAACCAATCCCTTGATCAACTAAGATATTCTTAACATCCAAAAGCAGCATGAAGACAGACAGAAATACTAAGAATTCATTTCATTATTAATATAATTAGGTAGTATTGTCACCTTTCAGATTGTATTTCTTTGAAAAGATAATTCAAAATCTTAAAGATGAATCAAAAATAAAAAACATACCAACTATACTATCAAAAAAAGCTCCACGCAGATGCCAATCATTCTTATCATTTAGGAAAGTAATCATGTGGGACAATAAAACATCATTGGCTTTCTGACGTCCAAAGAAGACACACAGCCGTGTTATTCCATTTTCCATTAAGGTTTGTTTCACGATATTTTCTGGGTCACTTAGCAAAGTGACAACCTTCTGCTGGACCATTTCATGCAAGGCTTGGAGCTCTAAAAAAAAAAAAAAAAAGTAAAAATAGGTTCAATTTTTTTCCATAAATATATATACTCAGTCTTCCTTCTTATTCCTCAGAGAAATGGAATGATTACAGAGGCTACTATAGAAAGTCTATAATCACTAAGTTTTTCCATTATTCCAAGTTTAGTCTAAAGGATAGATGGGAAGCTGAAGTATAAAACTGAAAGACATCCTAATAAGTTGATTTCACAAGCATGGTTATTACTATCTCACTAAGTAAATAGCTCTATTTATGAGGTTTAAGAAGAAAAGTGTGGGAAAGCACCGAGGGAGATCATACTGCTCCAATAAGATCAACTTAATCAAGAATTGAAAACACTAGACTGGTTCAGGATATAATCAAATGGTGCAGGGCAATACTTTTAGAAAGTATTTTTAAAGGCTGGATTATCATATTTCAGAAAGCCAGGAAATCACTGCAAGTCCTGTCAAGGCTTCTCATGATCTGGTCACTGCCACCTTCCCTTCCCTGACTTTATCTATCTACCCTCCCCTTTTAATTTACTTAGTTACCTGCCTTTCCCTTTCTCAAATGTAAGCTCAAGAGCAGGGATCTTTTCTGTCTTATTCATCACTGTATCCCTAGTGCTTAGAGCAGGCACAGAATTGCCTGATGAAGCTATCTTTAACAATTATCTGTTGGCTAAATGAATGAGGGCAGAGGCCACTCCTGGTGCAGCCACCGTTAAGGGAAAAGAAAGTCTGACACACAAAATTACAACGTTCACATTAAGAAAAACTTTAACGTCCCCAAAATTTTAACACCTAATTTCAATATCTTAAAAAGATCCAAGTACATGGTTATAGAAGGTTGAAACAGTATTATTTTCTAAGTAATTCATGGAAAAAGTATTTCCTTTCTGATCTATCCTTCTGTAAGTTCAAAATTATTTCATTGTCTTCAACTCCAGATAATTATGGTGCCTAAAAGTGATCGCATTTCAACAGAGTCATTGCGGCTATCCACAGCGTAAAAATCTGAAAACTAAACTTCTTTAGTTTTTGTCAACTAGAAACATCTTAGACCAGACCTAAGCATATTATTCCACTTTCAATTCTCTAACTTAATAAATATTAACTACAAACCTGTTAAAAGTGGTATGGATGTTAAGAAACTTAAGACAGGAACTCTGACCTCAAAGAATTCACCATCACCTTTGTCCTTTTACAGTAAAATGTGTAGGCTTTAATATGTAAACCACAGATACTATGAAGAAAACACAAGTTTATGGTTGACGATACACAGAATATACTCACATAAGGAGAAAAGGTTTATATTCTTTAGCTACAATATTTTCAATGATTTTTTTCTTTTATCATAAGAATGATACAATTTAGTTAGCTTTACTGTTGACACAAATCAATTCGGGCTGAAAAACAACTGAGCTTGGAATCTGTGGCCACAAGCTGATCATTCTCTGGCTAGATAAGTGTTCAAGAGTAGAAGAATCAGAAACCAAGGACCCTTCCAATCTATACATCCAGTATTATTACATCTTACATGAAAAATAGAAATGATGATTTGTTCACACTAGCAATTCATTCTACGTAACAGGAAATCTGGAACAGAAAATCACACTACCTGTGTCGTAGTTTCCATTGGGATGAGTAACTTCATCTATTTCTTCACTATTTGGATCATTTTCCATATTGAGATTTTTTAACTGTACTAGTTCCAGGAATCTCAAAGCTGTTTCTGCCAGCAGAGCTATGTTTTCTATAAAAGGAAGAAAAATTTTAATTCTCTTCTTAAATATCTATAATGCTTACAGCTTTTCTTACCTCTTTATACATAAAAATAACTGTAAAACCAAGGAGGAAAAGCAGAACTTTTAAATTCAGCACTTAACCTAATGATACTATATTTTAGTAACTAATTTCATAATCTACAACTACCCCCAAACTACCAACTTTAATAATAAAACCTAAGTATCTTTTAAAAAGACAAAAATAACCTAAATCTATTGAGAGAAAAAAAAAAATCTCCTGAGTCTTACCCTTTAAGCAGTATCTTGATATTAGACTAATAAATATTCACATGAGAAAAAAACAATAATCAATCAAGCTGGGCTTTGGAATCGCACATATCCTGGCTCAGCTCTACCCTGCAGACTAGCTGGCTGCTGAACCAGTCTGAACTCCAGTTTCTTCACACATAAATGAGTCACATCTACTGTGGAGAGCTATTACCAGACTGAATCAACCAATGCTGGGTTGCTCTACAAGTGATACTTTGAAGTGCTTAAGGAACCAAACTTCAAAGAGCCATTACCAAACTGAACCAACCATTGCTGGGCTGCTTTACAGGTGATACTCTGAAGTTCTCAAGGAACCCAAGAGTGAGACTGTTTGCAACACTTCCGCAAGTTGTATTTTTTCCTTTCTCCTTCTGATAATCTCATGAAACTGATACTTCCACCACTGTGAAAGTGTCTAAATTCTGCTGTCACATTTGCTATTAATTCTATCTACTCTATTACTTATACATTCTTCTTCCTTCCATGTTTATCTATTCCTGTCTCTACCCCTTTCCCTCCTCCTCCTCTGCTTAGCCAAAGACTGCACTCCTTTCCTTCTTAGCAGTTAACAGCACTAATAATAAATTTTAACTACTTTATTTTATTGATTCTTTTTTTTCTTTTCCAGGTGAGAGGAGGGGAGACAGAGAGGCAGACTAACACATGCACCCTGACTGGGATCCACCCAGGAACCCTGTCTGACGCCGATGAGCTGACCATCTTGAGCCTCTGGTAACTGAGCTATTTTTAGTGCTTGAGGTGGAGGCTCCATGGAGCCATCTCAGAACCAGTGAACTCTAACCAATATAGCCATGGCTGCAGAGCTAAGGGCAGGAGAGAGGAGGGGAGGGGAGGGAAGGGGAGGGGAGGGGAGGGGGGGAAGGGAGGGGGAGGGGAGGGGGAGGGGGGAGGGAGGGAGGGAAGGAGGATGAGGGAGAAAGGAGAAGAGGGAGTGGGAAGAAACAGATGGTCACCTCTCCTGTGTGCCCTGACCAGGAATCAAACCTTGGGACATCCACACACCTGATGCTCTACTACTGAGCAAACTGGCCAGGGCCCTTTTATTAATTCTAAGACTCACTTTTTCTTTACTTTTCCCATCTCCAAAATTGAGATACATCTCACAAAATCTGAGATTATTCTGTCTATCAAAAGCAGTGACTCCTTCTACCTTTCCCCATTTAAAATTGTTCTGAATAGAACAAATATTTACCTCTAAGTAAGCAAGATATTAATACCTGCTCACCCTCATGATAGGAAAATTTTTGGCTATTCTCTGATAAGTCAAAATTCTAGATGAATAACCCCACTTGAATAAACATGTCTTTATTAAGAAAAGTCTCTTACTTTCTGAACCTCCAAAGTCTAAGTAGATCTATGCTTATTTCCCCGTTTAAGTCTGTAAACCACAATGTACTTCAAAGTTTAGAAAAGATATAAATCTGTACCAACATCTCTGAGTTAAAATAAAATGTAAAAGAAATTTACAAATTGATTTTAAACTTTTACAATTACTGACATATGGTTTAATGAAAACTTAATCATACAAGTTCAAACACACTTCTGGCTCTATTATAAAAGGCACCTTTATCATGCACGAAGAGACACTGTAAGGTCCCAGCACTGACCCTGGCTTATCATGGACTCTCATCTAAAGGCCCAGAAGACCAAAGAAAAGCAAGATTGTTTCAAAGTCAAAGTCTAAACCAGTAGCTCTGAGAACTGAGACAGAATTAGACCAGGTACATTTGGGTCACGTTCTTTAGATTATCTCATTCCCAGTTTCCTTACCGGTAAAACGAAGGTAACATACCAATCACTGCTCAGGGTTCTTGCAAGGGTTAGTTGTGAAAGAAACATAGATCTTACAATCTTAAAATCTAGAATTTATTTTAGAATCTATGTATCTTTTGCAACTAACCCTTGCCAACAACCTTCAGCAATAAATGTTCTGATGTAGAGCGTTTTCCAATAAAGAAGAACATTATTTTTATGCTACGACTATTAGTAACTAAACATCAGTATGTTCGTATGGCACCTACACATCAGAGCCTCACCTATTTAACACAATCAAGAACGGACTAAGATACCCTGGGCCAACAAGAAACTCTAAAGATACAGCTTGTTTTTAAAACCTAAAAATGTTTGTTTAATTTTATCTGGCTCAATTATTTATATTTACCAAGTAAATTGTAAATATGCTTTGTTACAAATAATAAACTCAGATCTATCATAGAGAAACCCTGGATTTTCTGAAGCTTGCCTCTATACAGTTAAGGAAACCAGAAACCATACATAAGTAAATAGGGAGATGGATAAATATAAAAATACACACATAGAAAAAGAAACCCATCAACCTCCAAAGACCATTTTCACATTTCATGAAAATACTGATAGGCAAATCTTAGAAGAAACTTAAGCAAGTAGCTTACAAAAAAGTGACAATATCATCACTACACATTATATATAATACTTCAAAAAAGACTCCCTGAGTTCCATTAGATTAAATTTTAGAAATTATGGAATTACATAAATGTTTCAATGACATCTGCATGTAGAAATAAGCATTCAGAATTAATTTTGGGAGCTAAAAACATGAATCTGTATCACTTGATTTTATAACTGAGAGTTACAAGTAGAACATGCAGGTGTGTTCCGTGACACACCCAGCTCACACAGGGAAGCCACCCACCCTATGCACTGTAGTAACTGAAAGGACGATAGAGTTCAGTAAGCTCATAGGCTAGGTTCTTTTAATCCCAAATTATCCGCAAAATAAATCTTTTTCAACAACAATAAAGTGTTATTTTGCCAGGTAATTTGCTGGGTAACAAATCGTTGAATATCTAAAAAATTGACATTCAAACAAGCTTATACGTTCAGAGAAACTTTATAAAGGCCTAAAGACACTGACTCAGAAGCAAATACTTGTAAACATTAAATTAAATGTAATTCAAATTAAATGTAATACTCTCAGTGAAATTATAAGATTCTGTATTATAGACTTTTTACTCAATAATTCTGATCACTTTGAAAATGAGAGTACACACAATAGTTTAGTCCCAGGAACAAGATAGCTATAAATATTACTCAAATGTACACAAATAGTTCTAGGACCCAAGTCCATTCTTGGAAGTCCCAAAGAAATCAGGAAACAAGAGGTATTATAGTCACTACCTCCAAAAACATGAGTGACTTTTACATGGACAACAATTTCTTACCAGCATAGGCTAGTCTGACAATAGTAGCATCATCTTGGGCTAAGTGGGCTATGCCCGGCAGAATGTATTCTGGGTAGATATTGACATCATTGCGAGGAACCTCTTTGACAAGAGCTAGAACTTTGGTCAACGTCCTCAAGGCTTCAGCCCTCACTCTAGGAACAGAGTCATTGCTAAAATGCAACAGATATGGGGTAATACGATCCAAAAGAATTTCTACACTTAAGCGGGGAGCCAAATGGAGAATAAGTTCCAAAGCAGCCAGTTTGGAATCGCAGTATTTAAGGGTCTGTAGACAGGAGGTTATAACAGACACCAAGATAACCAGCCCATTTTCCTTAGGCTCTCCTTCTGCTTTTTCTGGCAGATCGTGTCCACAGAGATTGTGAATAATATTGCCCAAATCCTTCCGTATAACCAGAATACGCTCATCTGCAGAAAGAAATGTTTCCTTGGCAAACTGGGCCATGTAGGGCTGAAGGAAAGTATAAAATATCTCAGGAAAGGCATTGCCACGCTGCTGCTTTAAGTAATCTTCTGCCTCTAACCGTTTATCCGGCTCACGGTGAATCATCTGAGTTACCTATACCAAGGGAAGAAAAGGAGTAAACAATAGATTTGAGAACAGCAAATTAAAACAGAGGAAAGCTACAAGGGCATGATTTAAAGGATTTCCGAGGAAATTCTCACTCTTCTCAATCTTTATCATTCAAACTACTCTCACAACCTAACTCCTGAGTAATATGTGACTCTACTATTGTTCTAAAGAACAACAAGAAATTCCATACTAAAGTATTACGGGTGGCCCAGACAAATAAAGAGAAGGTGTACCCTGATCAACATTCCCCATTAACTAAGAAAGAGGAGTACTATCCCTGCCCACAACTCAAGGATTCTTAAACTTTTTGAGCAGGAGATGCCACTGAGAATCTGAAGAAAGCAATGAGATTTTCTCCAGAGAAAAATGTATACACACAATTTTTGCAAACAAAATTACACACAATTCTGAAAAGAATCACAGATCCCATGAAATCTTTTACATATCAGAGTTCTGACTCACAGACTTATTTTCACAAGCCCAAGTAAATGCATGGTTTAAATGTATCTCTAGGACCTGTTCAAAAAGAGAATCGTGGTTTAAACTTTTCAAGTAGTGTAAAAGAGATGTTAAATCCTGAAAACACTAGAAATGACATACCTGATTTAAATTTATCTTATGTTTTCTAGCATCATAAGGAAATAATTTTTTGCAATATACTGAGTATGGTTTAATCTTTCCTAGGTCCTCACAGTATATATTATTTAAATATTCAAAATATTATAAACATATCTAGTTATTTGAACTTTCTGTTTACATTCTAAGTAAGAGCCTCACATTGAACTTTGGGGAAATGTATTATAAATAAGGAAAAGTGACTTAACAGAATTACTTTTACATTTGGATTAAGCCTTAAAGACTAGTCAAATTCACTCCTTCTGCGGTTAAGAAAATGCAGCCCCAAACTCATGCCAATGTAACATGATGAGTACCATACCCAAAGACACAGCAGCCAAATATGCCAACTAATTCAGTGTACTTGTTCTTTGAAAATGAGCTCAATTGGCTTCCTCTGAAGCATATTTTTTAACATTTGCCATTTATAAGAGAAAGTATGTATTCCTCTACCTTACTGATATTTTAAATATACCAAATCTTTTCCATGACTCAGAGTCATCTTCATGATAAGCATCAGATCCTATACTGACTGACTTTAAAAAGATGGTCCCTTGGCCCTGGCCGGTTGGCTCAGCGGTAGAGCGTCATCAACTCAGCATGTGGAAGTACCTGGTTTGATTCCCGGCCAGGGCACACAGGAGAAGCGCCCATCTGCTTCTCCACCCTTCTCTCTCTCCTTCCTCTCTAACTCTCTCTTCCCCTCCCACAGCCAAGGCTCCACTAGAGCAAAGTTGGCCCGGGCGCTGAGGATGGCTCTATGGCCTCCATCTGAGGCACAGAATAGCTCTGGCCGCAATGGAGCAACGTCCCAGATGAGCAGAGCATCTCCTCCTGGTGGGCATGCCAGATGGATCTCAGTCGGGCATAAGAGGAAGTCTGTCTCTTTGCCTCCCTGCTCACTTCAGAAAAATACCCCCCCCAAAAAAAGAAAAAATAATGCCCCCTTGCCTGACCAGGCAGTGGAACAGTGGATAAAGTGTTGGACTGGGATGCAGAGGACCCAGGTTCAAAACCCCGAGGTCACCGGCTTGAGTATGGGGTCACCAGCTTAAGTGTGGGGTTGCTGGCTTGAGCATGGGATCATAGACAAGACCCCATGGTCACTGGCTTGAGCAAGGGGTCACTCGCTCTGCTGTAGCCTCCTGGTCAAGGCACATATAAGAAAGCTGTCAATGAATAACTAAGGTGCCACAACGAAGAATTGATGCTTCTCATCTCTCTCCCTTCTTGTCTGTCTGTCCCTCTCTCTCTGCTCTCTCTCTCTCTCTTTCTCTCACAAAAACAAAAAACAAAAAACCATCCCCTCACCCTGGCAGCACAAGCACAACTACCCCATACTCCTCATCTGGCACACTCCACTGCCCTGGAGCACCGAGGTTGCTGGTTCAAGTCTGGGGTTGCCAATTCAAGCCCAGGTCAGGGCTCAACCCTAAGAGCACAGGCTTGATCCTCAAGGTAAACAGTTCGAGCCCCAAGAAGAGCACATATGAGAAGACATCACTGGCACAACAGAAGTGGAACAATAAGTTGATGCTTCTCTCTCTCTCTCTCTCTTTCCCGTTCTCTCCCCCTCTAAAAAAATTAAAATAACAAAAAATAAGATCCCCATCAAACAGTAATGTGGATATATGGCTACATGACTTTACACCAGCAGTTCTCAACCTGTGGGTTGCGACCCCAGAGGGGTCACCTAAAGCCATCGGAAAATACATAATGCATATTAGGTATTTACATTCCGAATCATAACTGTAGCAAAATTGCAGTTATGAAGTAGCCACCAAAATTATTTTTTTGGCAACATGAGGAAGTGTATTGTGGGGTCACGGCATTAGAAAGGTTGAGAACCACTGCTTTACACAGAATTCCTTGTATCTGTTCTGCTATACTAATTAATAATTCTATAGCTCCCCTTCCAGAGCCACCCTCAGGGTCAAGGGAGGTGTGCAAAGCTACTTGCTTCCTTGTGAAACGCCCTTACACTGCTGCATTATATTCAAGTTGTTTCCTGCCTCCTTCATTTTCAATGTCTTCTTCGTTTCTTACTAGCAAACTATCCTGGACAAATTCTTTAACCCCCTGGCATCTCCTTACCTCCTTGTAAATCTATCAAAGCAGAGCTAAAAATAATGAAAAGGGGTGTGTAGGGGTGTGTGTGTGTGAATATTAAGTCAAACGAGCTCTGTGTCTGGAAGGGGAGGGGCAGAATAGTACAATTCTCCCTAACAAAGTAAAAACAATAAGGTGTTTGTATCAGTCTCTGGAGCTTCATTGCTTTATTACAAATTTATAACATTCTATAGAGCAGACTAATACAAAAAGTAAGAACACAATCCTACTACATTCTTTATGGCAAATATTTATAGTAGTTACCAAATCTCTGATGCTGCGATCTTCAATTTTATTTAGCACTTGTTCAGGGAAAAATTGTCCATTTCTATAAGCCAAAAGTTGAGAAAGATCAAACAATGGTACACCTTCTGTAAAAAGCTCAGCTATCACGCAACCTGAAAAACAGCAGATATAATTCCATTAAAAATAAAATACAAGATATCATTAGTATAGATCAAGAATTCAGAGAAGTCATAAAACTCAAAATATGAAACCAAGTTGCCTGATTAGGTGGTGCTGCAGTGGATAGAGCGTCGGACTGGGATGGGGAGGACCCGGGTCCGAGACCCCGAGGTCACCAGCTTGAGCGCGGGCTCATCTGGTTTGAGCAAAGCTCACCAGCTTGAGCCCAAGGTCACTGGCTTGAGCAGGGGTTGCTCCAGGGGTCCCCAAACTACTGCCCGCGGGCCGCATGCGACCCCCTGAGGCTATTTATCTGGCCCCTGCCGCACTTCCGGAAGGGGCACCTCTTTCATTGGTGGTCAGTGAGAGGAGCATAGTTCTCATTGAAAAACTGGTCAATTTGTTGATTTAAATTTACTTGTTCTTTATTTTAAATATTGTATTTGTTCCCGTTTGGGTTTTTTACTTTAAAGTAAGATATGTGCAGTGTGCATAGGGATGTGTTCATAGTTTTTTTTATAGTCCGGCCCTCTAACAGTCTCAGGAACAGTGTGAACTGGCCCCCTGTGTAAAAAGTTTGGGTACCCCTGGGTTACTCGGTCCGCTGAAGGCCCATGGTCATGGCACATATGAGAAAGCAATCAATGAACAACTAAGGTTGGCAACAAAAAACTGATGATTGATGCTTCTCATCTCTCTCCATTCCTGTCTGTCTGTTCCTACCTATCCCTCTCTCTGTCTCTGTAAAAAAAAAAAAAAAAAAGAAACCAAGTAAACTGAATAAAAATTTTAATGCAATATATACTGTATTTCCCCATGTATAAGACACCTTTTTTCGAAAAATTTGGGGTCTAAAAACTGGGTGCATCTTATACTGTGGTTATAGTTTTTTTACTTGCATTTCCCGCTTTTTCGCACTTGTTTTTGTGCTCATTGTTGAAGACAGAGATTTATCATCAGACACAGATGAGGACAAGCTAATGGATGGGAGTTTTGACAGTGAGGAAGAGTTGTATGAATTTTACGATGAATAAAAACTTTAGTTCAATAACTTTACGTAATACATTTTTTTTCAAATTTCGGGCCCCAAAATTAAGGTGTGTCTTATACATAAGAGTGTCTTATACATGGGGCAATGTGGTAACTACAATTAGTCAAGATAGGGAAAATGTTTACTGCCTAATCATCAGTTTCTCAGTGTAAAGTCAAAAAGGCCCATTCTATTTTCCGCCCCTTTAAAAAAAAAAAAAAAAAACAACCTTAAAATTACTTCTTAGTTCAGGCCCTGGCCAGTTGGCTCAGCAGTAGAGCATTGGCTTGGTGTGTGGATGTCCTGGATTCAATTCCCGGCCAGGGCACACAGGAGAAGTGCCCATCTGCTTATCCACTCTTCCCCCTCTGCTTTCCTTCCACCATTCTCTTTCACTCCCACAGCAAGGCTCCATAGGAGCTAAGTTGGCCCAGGCACTGAGAATGGCTCCATGGCCTCCACCTCAGGTGCTAGAATGGCTCTGGTTGCAACAGAGCAATGCCCCAGATGGGCAGAGCATCGCCCTCTGGTGGGCACGCCAGGTGGATCCCGGTCAGGTGCAAGTGGGAGTCTGTCTGCCACCCCCTACTTCTCACTTTGGAAAAAAAAAAATTACTTCTTAGTTCTATAATTTAAAAGAAATGTGTGCATACGCTATATAAAATATACACACCATACATTTAGAGATAGATTAAAAGCCACAAGAAATACACTGGTTTTTAAAGAATGAATTTATAGAAATTAAGTTCATAAGGAATTACAAAGAAATCATAGCTGACAATTCATTTATTCATCATTAAACAAAAAATTATTAGGTGTTAACTATACATTAGGCTCTCATAGCGCATGAAATAGATAAAATCCCTGCCCTCATAAAGCTATCATTATAGGAAGACATAAAATAAACCAGAGCGCACGCACATTTATAAAATAAAAAGTGCTAAGAAGTGTGGCTATCTGATTAGAAAGGGGAAAGTGATAATCCAATCATTTGCGCTTACATGATCTTCAGCAGGAATAAAAAAAGAACCTAGCTACATCATGGAAAGGACAGAGTAGTTTCACTGAATCATTATTTGACATGCATTTAACAATTCTTTTTTTTTTTAATTCATTTTTAGAGAGGAGAGAGAGACAGAGAGGGAGAGAGAGGAGAGAGAGACAGAGAGGGAGAGAGAGACAGAGAGAGAGAAGGGGGGAGGAGCTGGAAGCATCAACTCCCATATGTGCCTTGACCAGGCAAGCCCAGGGTTTTGAACCGGCGACCTCAGCATTTCCAGGTTGATGCTTTATCCACTGTGCCACCACAAGTCAGGCCTGTATTTAACAATTCTTACAGAGATCCTTAAATAGCCTTAGCTCACCCCTTTGCATTTGCTGGTCCTTCCGCCTCCAACACTATTCCAAGTATCCTCACGCTTATACCTCCACCTTCTTCAGATCTTTACTCAAATGTCATTTAGCTGTCAGTCCTTTCTTGATTGCCCAGTTTACAACTGTAAGCTGCACAAGCACAACTACCCCCTACTCCTCACCTGGCATTTTCATTCCCTTTCCCCCTTCCTGCTGTTTTACCCCACAGCATCAACTGCCAAATTATGTATTTTATGCATTTATTTCTGCATTGTCTATATATCCATTAGAATGCAAATTCCATGAGGAAGAGATTTTTGTCTATTTTGTTCACTGAAAAATCTCTAGCAACTAAGACAATTCCTGCACATAATAAACACTCAATAAATTTATTCCATTAACTTGCACCTAAACAGTGTCAAGTTTTAGAATAAAAGACTAAAAATAACTATTACAAACATCACAACCAGAAAAGACAGAGAATTGAACAACACTATGAACCAATTAGATCTAACAGTCATCAAAGGTACACTCCACCCAACAACAGAACACAAAACTCTTCTCAAGTACCCATGGAACACTTCCCAGGTTAAACTGTGTGCGAGGCCATTACACAAGCCTCCAAAGGTTTAAAAGAACTGAAATCATACAAATTATGTTCTTCAAATCACAACAGAATGAAATATGAAATCTGCAACAGAAAAAAATTTTTGAAAACTTCAAATATGTAGAAATTAATCATACTCTAAATAACCAGTGGATCAAAGAGAAATTATGAAATACTTTGAGATGAATGAAAATGAAAACACAACATTCAAAAAATTATGGGTTGTAACGAAGGCAGTGTTTAGAGAAAATGTGTAACTATAAACACCTCTATTTAAAAAGAGGAACTCAAAACAATTACCTAACCTTCACTTTAAGAAACAAGAGTAAACTCAAACCAAAGTACAGAGGAGGAAGGGAACAACAAAGATTGAGGGGGAAAGGCACATTATTACCAACCATATAAAAATGAAAAATATTATGAGGGTACTCTGAACAACTATATACCAACAAATTAGATAATCTAAATGAAATGGACAGATTCCGCCTGACCAGGCGGTGGTGCAGTGGATAGTGTCGGACTGGGATGCGGAGGACCCAGGTTCAAGACCCCGAGGTCGCCAGCTTGAGTGCAGGCTCATCTGGTTTGAGCAAAACTCACCAGCTTGGACCCAAGGTCGCTGGCTCGAGCAAGGGGTTACTCGGTCTGGGGAAGGCCCGCGGTCAAGGCACATATGAGAAAGCAATCAATGAACAACTAAGGAGTCCCAATGAAAAACTGATAATTGATGCTTCTCATTCCTCTCTGTTCCTGTGTCTGTCCTGATCTATCCCTCTCTCTGACTCTGTCTCTGTAAAAAAGAAAAAAGAAATGAACAGATTCCTAGAAATAGATTACCAAAGCTGCCTTAAAAAGCAATAGAAAATCTGAATGAGCATTATAAGAGATTGAATTAGTTATGAAAAACTTTCTACAAAAAAAAAAGCCTAAACCAAGATAGCTTAACAGGTGAATTCCATCAAATGTTGAAGGACTTAACACTCACCCAAATTCTCCCAAAAAACAGAAGAGGGAACATCTACCAAATCACTCTATGATGCCAATATTAGCCCTGTACCAAACCAGATAAAGTAATCACAAGAAAACTACAGACCAATATTCCTGTTGAATATAGATGTTAAACCTTCTCCAAAAAAAGTATGAACAAACTAAGTGTAGAAGTCCATACCAATAATAAATGAGGAGAAAGAGAACATCTTACTATAATAGAATGCTGAGGGCCTACTGGGAAATGTGGAAAAAGTGCTGAACTATCATAGTTAAGACTGGAGTAAGCTAGAATCATCAAAAGGAATAATCAAGAAAGAATTTGTGATCATTGGCAGGATATTTGCATGATCTTAAAAGTTTCTTCCCACAGATTGCTTATAGTTGCAAGGGATTTAAAAAAATTAACTAATAAAGGCAACACCTTGACCATCAGACACCATTTGCCTGCAGAGGTGATACTGTAAAAATACCATCAGCTATGCACTATCCTACTGAGAATAAATAATCTGAACCTAATCTCAAGGAAACTGCGGACTAACCCAAAATGGAAAACAAAAGGGCGGGGTGGCACGTACAGAGTACATGTGAAAGCTGGTGAAAACTGCAGACGGTCTATACTAGTCTCTAGTTAACAGTAATGCACCAGTGTCGAGTCCTGATTTCGACACTACACCGGCCATATAAGATGTCACCACTGGAGGAAATTGGGGAAAGGTTTCTTCACAATTTTTGCAACTTTCTTCAAGTCTACCATTTAAAAAATAAAAAGTATAAAAATAATTTCTTAAAATTTAAGGGGAGAAGTATTCTTCACAACTGTCAATGTCATAATGACAAAGGTTGTGGAAATGTTACAGATTAAAGGAGGCTAAAGAGACACGACATCTAAATGCAATATCTGACCCTAGACTATAGGTTCTGACCTGGAGCAGGAAAAATGCTATAAGACACATTACTGGGTCAAATACAAAATTATAATAAAAAGTGTAAATTAAAAGTATCATATCAGCCTGACCTGTGGTGGCGCAGTGGATAACGCGTTGACCTGTAACACTGAGGTCACCGGTTCAAAACCCTGGGCTTGCCTGGTCCAAGGCACATATGGGAGTTGATGCTTCCTGCTCCTCCCCCCTTTCTTTCTTTCTCTCTCTCTCTCTTTCTCTCTCTCTCTCTCTCTCATTCTAACTCTCTCTCATCTCAAATGAATAAATAAAATTTTTTTTAAAAAGTATTATATCAATGTTAAATTTGCTGTAGCTGATCACTGTAACACACAATTACATAAAAAATAGTATGTAAAAGCCTATCCCTCTTAGAAAATATATACTTAAGTATTTAGAAGTAAAGGACCATGATGTATGTAGCTTATTAAGGAAAAAAACCATGAATGGGAGAGTGAGGGGAGATGGGGAGAGTCGGGGGAGAGTCGGGAGAGTGGGAGCGGAGTGGGGCAGGAGTGCAGAGAAAAGGTACAAGTCAAAAGCAATCAGAGCAAAATATTAACGGGTGAAATCGGTTACCAGAACATGCTGGGGTTCAAGCTGCCCGTCACCCCAGAGCCAATACAGAGTGACGAGGACCAAGTGGAATATGAGTGCATTTAATCAAATTGCCAGCAACCTGTGAAGGCAGCAGACTTTGAGTTCAAAGAACCGCCTTAATATCCTCAGTTTGCAGGCCTCTTCTATATAGTGTGATCAGGGCTAGTTAGGGATGGGAAAGGAATGTGGGTGAGTGTCCTTTCTCAGGTCTGGATCCTATTCTTCATTGGCCATGGCATGTCCCCTTCCTTGGAGATAGGTTTCTGGCCTTGTTACTTTCCTCAAGGACTTGGATCAGGTCCAAGCACTTGCCGCAAGGGCTGTGAACTCCTGTATTTTATCTGGTTTTCAAGGCCTGCTATTCAGCCTAGGGAAGCAATTTAACTAGCATCCCTACGCCTGAAATAAACAAGTCAGACAAATCTACAATATAGCATGTAAGGTTAATATACTGGAAATATGTCTACTGTCTGTCCCCTTTCTTAATCTCTGGGTTCATCCCAGGTGCTTCCCGGCAGCTGCATGAAAGATATGCTTCTCACCATATTTCAAAGAGAACGGCTATAGAGAAATCAAGAGAGAATAAAAAGCGAATGTACTAATTAACGAATTCCTAACCCTTACATAATTTCCTATTGATTACAACTAAAAGCTACCCTTACTGAAGCCAAATTTCTAACTCTTGGGTTCCTTTGTCAAATCTGAGTAAAAAACTATATGGGTGTTCTATATACTATTTTTCTTTTGCAAGTTTGCAGATATTTTAAGTTCACAAATTTGAAATTATTTCCAAATAAAAATCCAGAAAGAAACATATCTACATATGACTATTTACAACTAAATAGAAGTTGTTATGAACTAAATTGTGGTATCATTCCCCTTCTTCCACATTCATATGTTGAAACTAGTAGCTTAGAATGTGACTTCATTTGAAGATAGAACTTTAAAGAGATAACTAAGGTTAAATAAGGTTATAAAGCCTAATGGCCTTATCCATTCATGGCCCTAATCCATTAAGACTGGTGTCCTTGTAAGAAGGAACGCCTGGGAAAAAGGCCATGTGAGAACAGAGAGAAGGTGGCCATCTACAACCAAGAAGTAGCCTCAGGAGAAAGCAACACTGTTGATTCCTTGATCTTCAATTTTCAGCCTCCAGAAATGGGGGAAATAAATTTTTTAGACTATCCAGTCTGGGGTATTTTGTTGTGGCAGCTACAGACAGCTCATACACAGGTGAAATACAGGATGTTTTTTCCTTTGCAACCTTAGAATGTTATTCTGGAAGAGGTGTTATTGGGTGGTATTTCCCTATGGAACAACTTGTTCAAGTTGTCTCCATCATCAGAGTCCTTCTTATTAAGATGTCCACCCATATGTTAATTTCTCAGAGAGGCCTTATCTGACCATTTTATCTAAAGTAATTCCTATCAGCCTTTATTATAGCACTTACAAGTCACAGCACTTTGTCACCGCACTTATCACTAGCCAAAATGAACTTGCTTATTTTTTTACTTGTTTATTCTATCTCTTCCCCACGAAAAATGCAAGCTCCATGACGGCAAAAACCTTGTCTGGCTTATATTCACAGCTGTGTTCACAACATCTACACAACACAGTGTCTCACACATAAAATACACTCAAATGCTTATCAAGCAAATTCATGGAAGATCTCCAGCAAAATAAGTGCTGCCCATAGAGATGGCCAGACACAGAGAATGTATATACTTCTCCCAAAAAACCAGAACCATGGCTACGCATCAGGATGGGGAAATATAACATTCAAAACCCAAAGAGCCTAAATAAAAAAATTTGGGAGCCTTGGGAGTTGGACACACCCCACCCACTTCTTTCAAAGGAATCAAAGGGCCTATCTGCAGCCAAAACAATGTAGGGCTCTTTAGTCTGAAAAAACAAATGCTGAGTAAGAATTTTCTTAGGCCTGACCAGGCGGTGGCGCAGTGGATACAGCGTCAGACTGGAACACAAAAGACCCAGGTTCGAAACCCCGAGGTCGCTGGCTTGAGCCTGGGCTCATCTGATTAGACCAACGCTCACCAGCTTGAGCCCAAGGTTGCTGGCTTGAGCAAGGGGTCACTTGCTCTGCTACAGTCCCCTGGTCAAGGCACATATGAGAAAGCAATCAATGAACAACTAAGGTGCCACAATGAAGAATTGATGCTTCTCATCTCTCTCCCTTCCTGTCTGTCTGTCCCTCTATGTCTCTCTGTCACAAAAAATAAATAAATTTTTCTTGAAATTTACAAAACTACAATGTGCACAAAAAAGATAAATATAATCTTTCATCAACCCCTGAAATTCTAAAACTGTAACAAACTTCCAGTTACAACTAAGCCATGGGATGTAATACACAGCATGGTAACCACAGTTAATAATACTGTATTGCATAATTGAAAGTTGCTAAGAGAGTAGATTTTTAAAGTTCTCATAATAAGGAAAAATAATTTTATAACTACATATGGTGACAGATGTTAACTATACTAACATGGACATCATTTCCCAGTATCCACAAATCAAATTGTTATGTTGTACAACTGAAACTAATTCAACATTACATGTCAATTATACTTCAACACCAACAAAAACCTATAAATGACTCCCTAAAGCTAAAGTGGCTCCATTTCTAAGCTAAAGGAGTCCTGTTTACAAAACAGTAAGTTTAAAATGTAAAAATGGTTCAGGAAAAATTTAGATAAATTCACTGATCAAGAAAGTTGGGACTTTGATGAATTATATTTTTAATATCGTTATATCTACAGCATAGAATCTGACCCTATCTTATCAAAACAGCCCTCAGTATTATCATGGGACACAGATCAGTGAGCTGAATGGACCAACTGAAGTCCAATCTTCCGTAACAATTATTCGTTCCCCCTAGATGAAATACTGGCCTTTCTTAATTCACCATGTGTAAGACGCACCTTTTTTTTTAATTGGGGTCTAAAAACGGTGCGTCTTATACAGTGGTTGTAGAAGTGTGGCATTTCAAATGCCATAGATGGAACTGAGGACAAGGCAATATATGAATATAGTGATTCGTCATCAGACACAGATGAGAACAAGCTAATGGAAGAGAGTTTTGACAGTGATGAGTTGTATGAATTTTATGACTAAAACTTGAGTTCAATAACTTTATGTAATACATTTTTTTTCAAATTTCAGGCCTCCAAATTAAGGTGCGTTTTATACATGGGGAAATACGGTATGTTACTTTTCCTAAGTAATCTAAAATACTTGTTTTCTTTGTAGTAAACCTACATTTGAGAAAATGATTAAATCCAACCTTTCCAAAATTTACATAAAAATGGCCCTGATGCTAGAGTTTACAAAGTATTCCTCAGGGATACCATCCTCAGCACACTTCTCCTTCCAGAAGTTCACAATCTGGAATCATGGCCCAGTTTAATGTGGTCTGTAGATGTGAAATAATGTACATGAATGCATGGTACTTTTTTCCAGGGAAGGATGTCACTAATTTCATCAAATTCCTTAAGGAGATCCAAAAAAGCTTAAGAATCACTTCTTTACAAACTCACTCCCGATTACTACTTGCATTTCCTGATAACTACCAAATCTCCATCTCCACCCCAAATCTCTATGCATAAAACCTTTATAAATTGCCTGTTGTACATCTTCTCCTGGATATTCCCCAAACACCTTCAACTCAACAACATATCTAATACAGGCCTCATCACCTTCCCACCCGTACTTGCTCCTCCTCCTATCTCCTATCCCAGTGACCAGCCTCACCACCTACCAGGTTTCCCAAGGGCGAGGGGTAGAGGGAAGGCGTTGGGAGACAGGGCTGCTCTTGACTCCATTTTCCAATCAACCACCAAGTCAAAACAATCTACCTACTAATTCTCTCTTAAGCTTTACAGCTGATCTTTGAACAACACAAGTCAATGAATTACATGGGCCCACTTACATACAGATTTTTTCAATAAATATAATGAAAATAATTTTAGAGACCTACAATTTTTTTTTGAGACCTACAATTTTTAAAAACTCACTTGAATCATAGTTTTCTAATCATTTTCTTTCTCTAGCTTTATTATAAGAATATAGCACATAATAATGTGACATAAAAAATGTTAATGACTGTTTTGTTATCAGTTAACAGTAGGTTATTAGTAGTTAAGTTTTGGGGGCATCAAATGTTTTATGTGGGCCCTGGCTGGTTGGCTCAGTGGTAGAGAGTCGGCCTGGCGTGCAGAAGTCCCAGGTTCAATTCCCGGCCAGGGCACACAGGAGAAGCGTCCATCTGCTTCTCCACCCCTCCCCCTCTCCTTCCTCTCTGACTCTCTTCCCCTCCTGCAGCGAGGCTCCATTGGAGCAAAGATGGCCCGGGCGCTGGGGATGGCTCCTAGGCCTCTGCCCCAGGCGCTAGAGTGGCTCTGGTCACAACAGAGCGACGCCCCGGAGGGGCAGAGCGTCGCCCCCTGGTGGGCGTGCCGGGTGGATCCCAGTTGGGAGCATGCGGAAGTCTGTCTGACTGTCTCTCCCCGTTTCCAGCTTCAGAAAAATAAAAAAATTAAAAAAAATTAAAAAATAATGTTTTATGTGGATTTTCAACTGTGCTGGGGATTGGTACCCCTAACCCCTGAGTTGCTCAAAGGTCAACTGTAGCTCTCTCTGTTCCGTTTCCAATTTTGTCACAACTTTAAGCCAGGGCAGGCCCACGCCTTGCCTGGACTGTGGTAGTTTACTAACTGATTTTCCCATCTCCCATGTAGCACCCCTGCAATCCACTCTCCAGGCTATAATCAGTGTTTTATCTAAAACATATAATGTCTCTCAGGACGAGCATAGGCATGTGAGACCCTTTCTGATTGGGGACTTGCTTACCTAACATTCTATATTCCAGATATACTATACTAATTAAAGTGCCCTAATAAAGCAGTGCATCACACTCTGGTCTTCAAGTGTTTGTGTAAGCAACACCCTTTGCCTGAAACAAACTTCTCTTTACCATAGCTAGCTCCCAATCATCTTTTAAGTCTCAGTTTAAATGTCATACTTTCAATAAAGACTTTCTTGATCCTGCCTCTCTACCCATCACCACAGTGGAGACTAATATAAGTACCTACATGTTCCTATAAGAATACCCTATGCTTGCCTGACCAGGTGGAGGCGCAGTAGGTAAGAGCATTGGACTGGTACGCAGAGGATCCATGTTCAAAACCCCCAGGTCGTGGCTTGAGTACAAGGCTCACCAGCTTGAGTGCGGGGTCGCTGGCTTGAGCACAGGATCATAGTCATGACCCTATGGTCGCTGGCTTGAGTAAGGGGTCACTTGCTCTGCTGTAGGCCCCTGGTCAAGGCACGTATGAGAAAGCAAACACTGAACAACTAAAGAGCTGAGACAAAGAATTGATGCTTCTCATCTCTCTCCCTTTCTGTTTGTCTCTTGCTGTCCCTCTCTCTGTCAAAAATAAAAAAAAGAATACCCTATGCTTATTACCATCATAGCAAGGCCACATTACACTGAAATGTCCTTTTTCAACCCTATCTATCTCCCCATTAAAGTATAAGCTCCTTAAAAAAGGGGGACATAATTACCTATCTATGTCTCTAGTATATAAGATAGTACTCAACACATGAAGAAGAATCTAAGTATTTCTTAAATGTTTGAATGAACAGCTCTTGCAGTTTGGGGGCAATTAAATATATCCAACAAAAGAACACTGCACCTATCTAATACCGTATATGAGAACAAATTAATTTTTCAATACATAGGAATTTTTTTCAAGGTGCATTTCTATTTTTGTTAAATTATGTGCACATCCCCTCTTAGCAAATTTAGCCAACTCAAAATACCTGCTGAAAAGATGTCCATTGCTCGCTTCAACTCTCCTCTTGTTCTCTGATTGCTATTTAAGTCTACAAGTGGAGTTGAAGGATCTCTCATATATTCTAACTCAGTGGCAAACAATCCACCATCAACAAAACGTTCAGGAGCAATATAACAAGTTCTCCTCCGTGAAGTGTCAAAGAAATAGTTGAAATCTGCCGGATTGTCCTCTGGAAGGTAAGTGGGTTTAAAACTGGCAAAATCAGTTAGAAGGACCCAGTTCCAACTGGTGACCATTACATTCTCAGTCTTGATGTCTCCGTGACGGACGCCAGACTTGTGTGCTTGGTCCACAGCTGTCAGGATCTGGAAAGCAATCCAACGCTTCTCAATGTTATTTAAGAACGGACGGGTACTGATGCGATCATACAGGTTGTCTCGCACATACTGCCTGAAGAGCATGGCTGCTTTCTCAGATGCTTTTTCTGCTGCTTTCTGGAAAGGGAGACAGTTTTGTGCAGAATGAAGCCGAATTTTCAGTTCCTCCAGCTCTTGTTTATAGCTGGTGAGAGGCAATGTGGGATCCTGAATTGCAAAGACCTTCACAACCACCAGGCCTTCTCGGTGCTTTGCTCTAGCGACTTTGAAAAAACGAGTACTCCCCAGGCTCTTATCATATTCAAAGTCATGGATGTCTGAAAAATAGCTCTCCACAGAAAGGATCTGGGAAGGAGCGATGCCAGCCAGCTGATTTCCCATAATGGCACCAAGTACCCCTGGATCAGTAACTTAGGATAATCCACCTATTAAACAAAGAAAAAAGAAAAGGAGCAATGAAACACCATTATTTATTTGGTCTCCTCCCAGACCACATTAAACTGGGCCATGATTCCAGTGATGCACCATATTTCCCTTCCCTGACCTCATTCCCCTTCCAGGCAGCTTCTAAATTTCAGACATATTTATCTAAAGAGCTGCTATTTTATGTTCTTTCCAGGAGCTGAATTGTTTTTCAATTAGCCCCTTCAATGTTAAGTTGGAAGTGTCAAAATGTGTATTTTCTGATTTTTAAAATTACCAAACCTTGGCCCTGGCCGGTTGGCTCAGCGGTAGAGCGTCGGCCTGACGTGTGGGGGACCCGGGTTCGATTCCCGGCCAGGGCACATGGGAGAGGCGCCCATTTGCTTCTCCACACACACCCCCCTCCTTCCTCTCTGTCTCTCTCTGATTTGACCCAGGCGCTGGAGTGGCTCTGGTCGCCACAGAGCGACGCCACAGAGGGGCGGAGCGTCGCCTCCTGGTGGGCAGAGCGTCGCCCCTGGTGGGCGTGCCGGGTGGATCCCGGTCGGGCGCATGCGGGAGTCTGTCTGTCTCTCCCCGTTTCCAGCTTCGGAGAAATACAAAAAAAAAAAAAAAAAATTACCAAACCTTTACTGTATATTCAGAATTGTGTTTGGAGCTATGAGGGTCACAAGAGTACTATACAATACAGTCTTTGTCCAAGAACTATATGTAATCTTGGACATAAAGCACAAACACATTAAAAACTTAAAACTAAGAATCGGCTAATACAGATAGGTCACTGAACTTCTCAAAGGTCAGGCTAAGACCTAAAAAATGGCTATCTCCCGGGCCTTTCAAGCCTAATTTCAGGGTGCTTTCCCACCCAGCTAATAGCAGGCAGGAAGTTGTCTTGGTTTGCAATAACCACTGGGGAGAAACCTTGACAAAGATGTTAAAGAAAAAAGGTAAACCAAAATACACACTTGCCAAACACAGCCCAGGGTTTTCTCCTAGCTCAGGTTTTGCAGGAAATAAGGGACATACGCACGGCCATGCGCACATATAAACATTTACCCTAGGACTCTGGAAAGTGTCACAAGTCGGTCATTAGCTCACACTAAGGTCATGGTGGGTCATTTCAGGGTCTAGGCGGGGAAGGGAGTCGGCAGCCGGGTGCGTCTTCTCTATGAGGGGGGTCTTCCTTCAAAAGCAAGAGGTGGGATGTTGGGAGAAGGGACGCAGCAATGTCCCAATCTCCAGAAACCCCAGCTGTCCGCCGGGGAGAACTGGGGAAGCTCTCGGGGTCGCAGCAGACAGAAGCAGCCAGGCTGAAGCGATTGCACAGATACCCAGGCAGATGCCCCCGCCAGCCCCCTACTCTGCCCTACGGGCCGCGCGATCTCGGGGCTCGCCTTCCTCTCGCGCGGACTTCTGGACCCTCGAGGCCCTCCGTACTCCTCGAGGCCCTCACCACCGGGCAGGACGGTGGAATTCGGAAGAGCGAGAGACCACTAGTTCCAGGAAAGCACTTCTTCAGAGGCTGCAGCACAACAAACGCCGAACTCCCGGGAAAGCCGGCCTCTATGGCGTCACTTCCTGCCGCGGAGCGGAAGTTACGTGACAGTGAAGCTTGAGGAAGAGAGCTTTAAGGGCGCTGGTTGCTAGGAGACCGGGAAGGGGCGTGGTCTCGCCCCGCGAGTTTAGAGGAAGAAAGTAAGATGCTTTGATAACGTGTAGTCCCCTGGGTTCTTCTCTTCTCCCTATCGTTGCCTAAACTCTGGGGCTTCTGAAATTCCCCAGAACGTATTCAGACACCGCTTTACCGCAAGTACACAAGAACATAGTTTTTAAAGAGAATTCACAGACTTATATTAGGAAAGTATGTAATTTACATACTATAAAGTTCACCTATTTAAAATACACAGATTAATATATATATATTTACAGAATTGTTCAATTGTCCCTATAATCTAATTTTGGAACATTTCGTGACCCTCAAAACGAAACCCTGTAACTATTAGTAGTCACTCTCTCTTCTCCCCATTCCTCCTCCCCCTCTTAGTCCTAAACAATCTCTAATCTTCTTTCTGTTTCTACTTGCCTATTCTGAACATTTCATACAGATGGTACACAAAATGTGCTCTGGCTCTCTTTTTTAAAAACACAATATATGGTCGTTGTAACTGACTAATTTCACTTCACATTTTTGAGGATTACCTCTGTTGTAGCTTATATCAGTATTAGTATTTCATTTCTTTTTATTACCAAATATTCCATTGTATGAATACTTTACATTTATTATCCATTCATTAGCTGAGGGACATTTGGGTTGTTTCTATTTTGTGGTTATTATGAATAACGCTGTTATAAACATCTGTGTACAAGGCTATGTGAAGCCATGTTTTCATTTCTCTTGGGTAAACACCTGGGAGTGGAATTGTGAAGTCATGTAGTAACTCTATGTTTAACATATTAAAAAATGACCAAAGTACTGCACTATTTTACATTCATACTAGCAAAGTATGAGAGGTCCAATTTCTCCACATCCTTACTGACATTTATTATCTACCCTTTTACTTATTGCCACCCTCATGGGTATGAAGTAGTATCTTATTGTAGTTTTATTTCCATTTACCTAACAACTAATGATGTTGAGTATCTTCTCGTGTTTACTGGCCATTCATATATCTTCTTTGGAGAAATGTCTATTCAAATATTTTGCTATTTTTAAATAGGGTTACTTGTCTTTTTATTATTGAGTTTTAAGTGTTCTTTTTATACTTTAGAGCAGTGTTTTTCACTGCCAGAAATTTCATGCCAGTTCACAAAAGAGTTAACCACCCTGATTGCTGTATGAAGATTATACACCCGGTGATCTTAGTTGAATTTACTTATGCTCCGGGTGATTTCTGCCTTAGCAGTCTCTGAAATAATTCTCCTATTTTCAGCAGTACCCAAGTGTAAAAAGGTTAAAAACCACCGCTCTAAATAGTATAAGTCTCTTATCAGATTTGCAGATAATTTTTCTGTGCCTTTTCACCTTTTTTTTTTTTTTTGTATTTTTCTGAAGCTGGAAACGGGGAGAGACAGTCAGACTCCCGCATGCGCCGACTGGGATCCACCCAGCACGCCCACCAGGGGCAATGCTCTGCCCACCAGGGGGCGATGCTCTGCCCCTCCAGGGCCTCACTCTGCCGCGACCAGAGCCACTCCAGCGCCTGGGGCAGGGAGGGGCCAAGGAGCCATCCCCAGCGCCCGGGCCATCTTTGCTCCAATGGAGCCTCGGCTGCAGGAGGGGAAGAGAGAGACAGAGAGGAAGGAGGGGGGGGTTGGAGAAGCAAATGGGCACTTCTCCTATGTGCCCTGGCCGGGAATCGATCCCAGGTCCCCCGCACGCCAGGCCGACGCTCTACCGCTGAGCCAACCGGCCAGGGCTCACCTTCTTGTTGGTGTCCTTTAAAGCACAAAATGTTTTAAATTCAAAGCTGAATTGTTTTACCATTGCTGCAACATCCCCTGCTCCCTATACTCCAGTCTCTCTAAGGAGCACTTCTACCCACTGGTTCCTCAAACTACAAATATGAAAGTCATTAAGTCATCCTTGAGATCTTTCTATTCTCTCACTCTTTCATTTGCCCCCATTCAATAATCACCTGCCCCTGCTGATTCTACCTTCAAAATATGCCTTAAAGCCATCCACTGCTATCTCTCCAGGGCTAAGGCCAACTCACCATCATTAAGATGTCTAGATGTTAAAATCTACTCAGAAAAGGCATTCCACAGCCACTATATATTGTTTTTATACTTATCCCATAATGTCCACTGGGTCATTTATGACATCATTTTACGTCCTTAAATTTCTGAAGTATTTTTCCTCAGAGTAAATTAAAAAAATAAAATGTGCTTGCCACTGGTGGAGTAAAAAGAAGAAAAAGCTAGTGTTCTACCCTTTGGCTAATGGCCTCTCCACTCTATTGTAGCATTGATGGCTAACTGTCCCTTTTACAGAAAATAAATGTTTTTGGAAAGTAGCAGCACTTTAGGAACTATATTTTCCAGCCCCACCCCACATCTTGCATATCAGTGCAGCCATTTAAAAAATTCCCACTATGAAGTACAAGTGAAAATTGTTTCAGTTCCAGGCGAAGGCAGTTAAGAAGTGAATGACCTGCTTAACTTTCTTGCCCTTTAGCCTAGAGATCCTTGATGGTGAACCTTTTTATAAAAACTGCCCACTTTTGCAGTGCTGGTCAACCTGGTCCCTCCTGCCCACTAGTGGGCAGTCCAGCTTTCATGGTGGGCCAATCACTGCGCATTTGGTTGCTCTGCTACCACCCACCAGGTTGACCAGCACTGCAAAAGTGGGCAGTTTTTATAAAAAGGTTCGCCATCACGGGCCTAGATGCAAGGACTTCAAAGCCTTAAGTAATGCCAGAGCTCAAGATGGTAGAAGCCTGTGTCCCTGAATCACACAACCTAGAAAAAGGCCTTCTGTTAAACCAGGATCACCCACATAGGACTCTTCCATAAGCAAAAGTAAACAATTATATGTGAAGCCAGTGAAATGTTGACATTTATTTGCTACTAGCTGTACCCGGCCACACATTGCTGTGGCTCAGTCTGGTTAAATGGAAAAGAAAGAAAAGAGAAAGCACACGTTTCTAATATGTTTAATTTCACAATGCTTGTGGGTATACAATATTTTTTGTTGTTCCATTGTCTGTGCAGATATGGGAGTTTCAATGAATTGCATGTTCAATGGCAATTTCAAAGTGGAATGAGCAGCTATTCCAGATAACACAGAGCTAAGGCTATGTCATTTTGGGATCGAATTGCTGCCAGAATCAATCTAGTTAGGAACGTTTTACCAGTTCCTCCTGGCGCATCTAAGAAGATTTCTCCAACCCTGATATTGACAGTTTGCATTATTTGATCGTAAATGCCTTTTGATCAAGCGTTAGCTTAGGAATATTTGATTGCACATACGACAAAAGATCACCTGTGTTGTAATTTTGTTCACGACGCAATTCTACATCAAACAAAGCAGCAGCAGATCGATTCAGTGATGGCATTCCCAATTGATTGAGAACTTTGTTCGTGATTTCTCAGCACAAATCTTTAAGCATTATCAACGCTTTGTTGTAGATTTCTGCTGTGAAATCCATGTTCATATTTGAATTTTCCTTGCTATTTGACGGAAAATATCTTCAGCCATGTGCGATTAGTATTTCTCCCATAGCTCTGTTGGAGATGAAGGAGAGCAGGTGGTCAATATGATTGCAAACAATGCACAAATTTGATTTGGATGTGACGTGTTGCACACGTCATTAATGCAAACATCCCAGTGTCAGTCGTTCTCCAATAAATTCAGAGCTTGACATGCGCTGTGGAAAGTGGCATGTGTAACGCTGTTGACAATCCTCAATTGCTGGAAAGACGTTGGACTGGGCACATTTACCAACAGTATGTGAAGAAAGAAGCATTCATCTTGATTGGGACGCACGGTGTACAGTCTGCCTATCGTAGTTCCTTTGAATATGCCAGGTTGTCCAGCGACTCGTTCTCCTTGTTTGCATTGTTCAAATGATTTTCTACTTGCATTCCATATGTAATATGTAGGCACTTCCGAATACAGCAGTGGCTTTTACGTCCAACAGATGGCGCTGTTTTTTAAAAAAGCATGTTTTTACCTGTCACAGGTGTAACATCTATATAATAGTAGGTATATAAAAACACGCATTTTCAAATGCAACATTGTGTCAAAATTTCAAAGCAATCGGTGAAGAATTTTCGAAGATTTAAGATTTTGAACAAACATTTACATTTTTATTTATATAGAGAAGAAAGAAAAGCAGCTAGCCTTACCCTAACACTCATCTTCCTAATCTCTATGTATTCCCTACCTTTCTTGGGCTGCTTATCTCAGCAGTACACTTCCAATCCTGTGAGGTGTCCACACAGACTCTCTGCAACTCTTGCAGCCTAAGAAAAAAAAGTAAAGAGAATCCCTAATGTAAACAATACCTTCCAGTTAATATTAAATATTTTCTCTTTTTGTAGAAGATTGCCAGCTAATGATGTGAATGGAATTATAGGAAATTACCATTATATAACTGGCATTATAATAATTGGTTCCCACAAGGATTACCAATGAATCCTAAGATCATTGAGTGAAAGGTTGTGAGACAACAAGATAGGCTCATTGTGCTAAGGAATACCTATAGATTAGTTTCCACTTTAGAAAGGGGGGAAAAATGAATCTCTTATAGTAGAGAACTCTGAGAACAAACCCTTCATCCAAGTGATCAAATTTAACATCACAAATAGTAGGACACAGGTATTATGAGGCTCCTGATACAATGTAACAGAAGTCCACAAGATTACCCATGAAGCATTCTTACCAAAAATATTTAACCTGAATCGAGTCAAGCCTCCAGTCCTCACTGTCCAATGTGATAGCTAGGCACTAACTACTTTTGACTACTGAGCACTTGAAATGTAGCCACTCCAAATTGAGAAGTGCTCTAAGTGTAAAAAACACAGAATTTAAAGAATGTAGAAGAAAAAAAAATTTTTTTTAATGTCTCATTGATATCTTTTTAATAGTGATTATATTTTGAAATCATATTTTGGATATATTAGGTTAACTAAACATCTTTTAAAATTAATTTAATGTTTATTTTTACTTTTTTAAATGTGGCTACTAGATCACTTTAAATTACATATGTGGCTCATGCTATATTTTTATTAGATAGCCCTGTTCTCGATCTAACTTCCAGCTTAAAAAAATAATAAAAGAGATAGAGGAATAATTTAAGCAACACCATCAGGAAACAATGTGACAAATCTAGAAAATGGAACATTAGGCCAGATTCCTCAAAGTCAATACTACGAAAGACATGAAAAGATTTTTTTTTAGCATAAAAGACTCTAAAGAGACATAAAATTCAAATGCAATGTGTAAATCTCAACCAGATCTAGGATTAGAAACAGCTACAAAAGGCATTCCATGTATAACTGGGGAAATTTGAATATGGACTCAGTATTTCAGAGAGAAAAAAATGACAAAAATGTGTTTTAAATTGATATTTGTGTCATTCCATTGTTGCTTCTCAGGATCTTATTTTAAAATACTTAAGTTGCCTGACCTATAGCTATTTCACCATTGCACACCAAGGACCTGGTGAACATAGAGGAGAGGGAGCTAGACTCCAGTTAATTCTGAATGTGTAATACTGGGTGAGACTTTGTTCTTGAATAAATGGGAACAAAAGAGCTAAAGAAAGTTTTTAGAAGAAGATGATGGTTATCCAAAAAATAAATAAATAATTTTAATGATAAGTGCCATGGGGAAAAAAATGAAAGACCCTCCTCAAGTGTTGGCGTTTAATCTGGGACTTGAAAGATGAGCAGGTTTTGGCTACATAAAGAGTAGGGCCAGGAGTGTTCTAAGCCAGGGGTAGTCAACCTTTTTATACTTACTGCCCACTGTTGTGTCTCTGTTAGTAGTAAAATTTTCTAACCACCCACCGGTTCCACAGTAATGGTGATTTATAAAGTAGGGAAGTAACTTTACTTGATAAAATTTATAAAGCAGAGTTACAGCAAGTTAAAGCATATAATAATAATTACTTACCAAGTACTTTATGTCAGATTTTCACTAAGTTTGGCAGAATAACTCTTTCTAAAACAACTTACTATAGTTAAATCTATCTTTTGATTTATACTTTGGTTGCTCTGCTACCACCCAACATGAAAGCTGGAACGCCCACTAGTGGGTGGTAGGGAGCAGGTTGACTACCACTGTTCTAAGCAGAGGAAAAGTGAATGCAAAGGCCTGGTGGTGGAGAAAAGTTTGACAGGTTAGGGACAAAGAGAAGGCCAGCTGAGCAGGACAGTGAGTGATGCCAACTCCAGTGGGGGAAGTGAATAAACAGAAGCCATATATTCAAGCCTGAGTATTCCTCTACTCTGCCACTGTTTTCCTACCAATTTTCTTTTACAAAGAATTTGAAGTGACTTTACAGAATTAAATCAGACAATGAAAATAGAAAGAATAACTATTTATTAAAAGGATCAGAAAAATAGTACTTGAAATTGGTGAACTGCACTTCAGATGAATTTTCAATTTACATTTAAAATTGTGGCAACTAATCCCAAAAAGGAGATTTGTGGTTCACATAGTTCCCCTTGTCCAGTAAAGGAAAATAAGCTAATTAACATGAAAACAAAACCTTTTCACTAGACCAACTTCAAATTGAAATGTTTCCTTTGACTCCTTACAGAAAAAAAAAACATTCTAACATGTTAAGTAAGCATCATGAGCAAAGTTTTTCTGTAGAGTTAGGTCAGTGGTTCAGCAAATAAGATGCCTAACACTGGAGACCAATTCAATAATGTGCTTATCACAGCTTTCGTTTTTCTAGATACTTGATCAAAAAGTCCCATTCTAGGTGACTTTTTCTAAAAGTTCTGTGGCTTTAAATATCATCAATGTCCTGATAATGTTATTTTTTTTTCTCTCAAACCTGTACAAAGCCCCAGAGCTCATGTATGAAATATCTATTCCACCTTTATACATGAGTATGTACTAATAATTTTAAAAGCTACCACCTTTAAATATATGGCTTAAAATGTGCCAATTTTTTTCATATAAACTGCTTATGAATTCCATGAAGTAGATATATTTACATCCCCATTTTTCAAATAAATAATAGAGGCACAGAGATCATATTCTTTTTTTTAATAATTTTATTTTTTTAATGGGGCAACATCAATAAATGAGGATACATATATTCAAAGATCAACAAGTCCAGGTTATCTTGTCTTTCAATTATGTTGCATACCCATCACCCAAAGTCAGATTGTCCTCTGTCACCTTCTATCTAGTTTTCTTTGTGCCCCTCCCCCTCCCCCTTTCCCTCTCCCTTTCCCCCCTCCCCCTGTAACCACCACACTCTTATTAATGTCTCTTAGTTTCACTTTTATGTCCCACCTACGTATGGAATAATGCAGTTCCTGTTTTTTTCTGGAGATCATATTCTTATTAAGTCAAAAATAAGAAATGAGAAACATAAAAACATTGATGTGTTTACAAGAATATGTGTCATTTCTGAGTAGAGAAAAATATTTGACCAGTTTAAGTTTAAATTTGTTGGTCATCTGTTCATTAGTAACTGAATGTGTTTGATTATTATTTTCATGTTCAATATATAAGTTTGGGTATTATATAATAAATACATGGGAAATGAAGATTTTCTGTATTAACTTTATCATGTGACTTTGAATTAAGTAAGATAATATTAACATATATTAGGACTTTGAAACATATTAAATGTTCAAATATATGTGTGTATCGATTTGAAAGGCCATATAGCAATGTTAACAGAAATTATCTCATTGATTTCTTTTTAAAAATTAAAATATTTGAATGCTAATTCTCTATATGTATTACTCTTTTTTCTAATTCATGGTTAGTACGTTTTATTGTAGAAAAGAGAAAAGATGTAAAAAAGGGGAAGACACATAATTTCAGGAATATTTTAGTATCTATTCTACAACATTGTTTTGAATGCCTAATTGTTCATACTTACTTTTCACAAAAATCAGAATATACTGTACATACTCATTGACCAATGAAAAACCCACAGTTTTGGAACCTGATATGTCTATGTATATATATAGGTTATAATCACATGGATGAGTTCATGTATATATATAGAGGCCTTATATATCTGTATAGCCTAGTGGTCAATGATTTTATGAGTATTTGACCATGGCAAAATGTCATTTAAATAGTAATTTCAGACAGTGCAAGTTCATTCAACACCCCATTCCAACCAACTTTTCTCTTGTCTGCCTCTACTATAGAGTCTATGAAAGCCAAACACATTTTTAGATTCCACATATTAGAAACATTACACAGTATTTGTCTTTCTCTGTCTGACTTATTTTACTTAGCACAATGCCTTCAAGGTCAATCCCAGTTGTCACAAATGGCAGGACTTCCTTCTTTTTAATATTGAATAATATTCCATTGTGTGTATATACCACATCTTTTTTATCCATTCATCTGTTGATGAACACACACACACACACATACACACACACACACACACACACACATACACACTTACACTTGGGATGCTTTTCCCAATGAGATTTAAAGAGAAATCTATCAGTATCTTTTTACCTTCTTTTTTTCTTTTTGTATTTTTCTGAAGCTGGAAATGGGGAGGCAGTCAGACAGACTCCCGCATGCGCCCGACCGGGATCCACCTGGCACGCCCACCAGTTGGGCGATGCTCTGCCCATCTGGGGCATCACTCTGTTGCGACCAGAGCCACTCTAGCACCTGAGGCAGAGGCCATGGAGCCATCCCCAGCACCCGGGCCATCTTTGCTCCAATGGAACCTTGGCTGCAGGATGGGAAGAGAGAGACAGAGAGGAAGGAGAGGGGGAGGGGTGGAGAAGTAGATGGGCGCTTCTCCTGTGTGCCCTGACCGGAACCGAACCCGGGACTTCCGTACGCCAGGCCGACACTCTACCACTGAGCCAACCGGCCAGGGCCCACCTTTTTACCTTTGACCTTCTTCTAACCATGACCATAGATGCAATGTCCAGAGCTACAGTAGCCATAATGTGACCACAATTCAAGAGGCATAAGGGAAAGGTAACCACAGAAATGCTGGCCAGATAATGGTCAAGCCTCTGAACCAATGTCAATAGCCTCGATCTCTAAATTTCTTATTACATGAGAAAAATAGAGATGACGTCAGAGTAATGGCGGAGTAGGAAGCGATACCGATAAATCTCCCCCAAAACTCAACAAGATCTTCAACCAGAAACAGAAAAACCTATACTTGGAGCCTCCAGATGCTTCACAATACACCCGAAGGTATGGTCGAGTGAAAAATTGGCTAAATATATAACCAAATCCTGAAGGAAATAGGGAGTAAGAAATGCTCCGCCTTCCTCACTAACCTAAACAGGGCGGCTTTCTCTGGTAACTGTGAATATAGAAACTGAGGCGGGCAAAGGGGGTGAATACATCCAGGCCGCGCACAAAAGGCCGAACCAGGCTGTGGCACGGAGATCCTAGCGGAGGAAAAACTGTTCCTGTGGCAAGCCGGGCAATACAAGCTAACACTCGCACCAAACCCAAACAAAGAAAGACAAGCGGGGCAGCCATTTTACCCGTTCTCCTGGTTGGTGCGCAGTTAGTGGGCGAGAGATCTCTTCCTAAGCCCCAGAAGTGGGTGTCCATGTTGCCCCACAGAGAGGCAGGGTCAGAGGCCTTTCTGTGGGCCGAAAGCAGAATCTCTGGGCAGCCCCAGCACCCTGGGAAAGCCGCGCACGGGAGGGAGCGAGAACTAATTCCAAGGGTGGAAATTTTCCGTGCTGGTGAGGGTTTCACTCAGGGAAACGCGGCCGGCCTCATATCCTGGTGTGCGCACGCAGATAGGTAGTGAGCGATTCCTCCGAGTGCCTCGGCAGTGCGCGCCCGTGTTATCGCACAGAGGGGCAGAGTCAGGGACCTTTGTGTGGGCAAAAGCGGAATCTCGGGCCGCCCCAGCGCCTTGCAAAAGCTGCGCACGGGGACGGAGTGAGAGCGAATTCCAGCGCTGCAAAATTCCATGCGGTTGGGGGTTTCACTCAGAGCGTGAGACTGCTGGCTGGATATCCTGGTCTGCGCACGTAGATAGTGAATGAGAGTTTCCTCCAAGCACCCCGGAAGTGGGTGCCCGCCTGTGTTACCGGACAGAGTGGCAGAGCCAGAGGTCTTTGAGTGGGCGGAAAGCCCGCCTGATTATGCTAGCAGCTCTGACTGACTGAGCCTTACCCAGAGCCCTGTGCTGAGTGGAAATAGAGTGGGGAGTTGCCAGCTCTTTGAGCCTCTTACTATCCAGGCAGAGGCAGCAGCAACCCCATAGCTGGATTATCAGGCTACTAATTGAGGAAGGAAAGACTAGGAGAAAGGCTCCAGGAACACGGACTCTCTCACTGTTGGAGCCTATAAATGCTAATGAGCCTCGACTGCCAACGAGACTAAAGCACAATACATGACATTGCCATGGAGACTTATCAACTGCAAACCTCTACCTGAGCGTGCCAAAGGGGCAGAACCCGGGGTATAGAGTCACCGACCAGGAAGAGGGAGAGAAAAGAAAAAGCAAGAAGATAACCTCTCAAAATCAAGAATAATCTGCAGACTTTATAACCTATCCCATTTTCTTATATTTGTTCGTTTGTTTCTCTTATCTTCATTCTTGAGACTTTTTTTCCTCCTCCAATTTGGCCGATTAACTCTCTGCCGGTCTTACTCTCTCCTCTCCTTGAACTACACTACCCATAAGTGTTACATCTCCCATTATCTTTTTTCTCCTCTTCCTTTCTCTCTATGAGGGTTGCACTCCAAAACCCTTAACTCTCTCTCTCTCTCTCTCTCCTTTCTTTTTTCTTCTTTTAGTGGTTCCCTCTTTTTTTCTCTCTCTCTCTCTTTCTTTTCTCCCTCTATATTAGTTTCTTCCTTTCTCCTTTACATCTCCTCTCATTCAAACCTCAATAACAAACAAATTATCTTATCTGGGACTCAAACTTATGTTTGTGGCATTTTGGGGGTTTTTTACTTCACCTTTTTAACTCACTAGCAGTGCTCCCATCCCTGGCTCTCCATTTTATCTAGTTCTTGTTCCACTAAATACAATAGTATTTTTTTAATTTGTCCCCCCATTTTTCTGTTCTCTTATTCCTCTCATCATAACTCTTAGACAACACCAACACCTAAAAGCAAATCATTTTATTCTTGACCCAAATTTTTTCCTTATTTGCTTTTTGTGGGTCCATACCGCCCCTTTCTTTTTTCCTTTTTTGTTCTTTTTTTTTTTTTTTTTTTGCCCCTTTATTACTTTTCCCCAATTCAGGACCTCCATCACAGGCATTGTTTGTTATAATTCACAGTTCACCACAAGATTTTCTCAAGAAAAAGGGGAGAGGAGAGGAAAAAAGGAGGGGGGGAATAATTTCCTTTTTTAAAAAATTATTATTTTATTTTTCTTTATTTCATTATTAATTTTTTTTAAAAAAAAACAACTCTTTTTGATTTTTTTTTAAACTTTTTATTCTTTATTAAATCTCATTAATACTATCAACAAAACCACCCTCAGATGCCATTAAGGAAGAGAAAATCGAATATCATGGATACAAAAGAAAGAGAGGTAACACAGCTAGATGAGGAAAAATCTATGGAGAAAAAATTTAATATATTGGAAACCTTGGAGCTAAATCACAGAGAATTCAAGATAGAAATCCTAAAAATCCTCCGAGATATACAAGAAAACACAGAAAGGCAATTTAGGGAGCTCAGAAAACAACTCAATGAACACAAAGAATATATGTCCAAAGAAATTGAAACTATAAAAACAAATCAAACAGAGATGAAAAACTCAATTCACGAGCTGAAAAACGAAGTAACAAGCTTAGCTAATAGAACAGGTCAGATAGAAGAGAGGATTAGTGAAATAGAAGACAAGCAACTTGAGGCACAACAGAGAGAAGAAGAAAGAGACTCAAAAATTAAAAAAAATGAGATAGCCCTACAAGAATTATCTGACTCCATCAAAAAGAATAACATAAGAATAATAGGTATATCAGAGGGAGAAGAGAGAGAAAATGGAATGGAGAACATACTCAAACAAATAATAGATGAGAACTTCCCAAGCCTGTGGAAAGAACTAAAGCCTCAAATTCAAGAAGCAAACAGAACACCGAGTTTTCTTAACCCCAACAAACCTACTCCAAGGCATATCATAATGAAATTGACACAAACCAACAGCAAAGAAAAAATTCTCAAGGCAGCCAGGGCAAAGAAGAATACAACATATAAAGGAAGGCCCATTAGATTATCATCAGATTTCTCAGCAGAAACTCTACAAGCTAGAAGAGAGTGGACCCCAATATTTAAAGTCCTGAAAGAGAGAAACTTTCAGCCACGAATACTATACCCATCAAAGCTATCCTTCAAATATGAAGGAGAAATAAAAACATTCACAGATACAGAAAAGATGAGGGAATTTATCATCAGAAAACCCCCACTCCAGGAATTACTAAAGGGGGTTCTCCAATCAGATACAAAGAAAAAAAAAAAAACAGAGCCACAAGTAAAAGCTCCAAGAAGAACACAATAAAACCAAATTTAAACTGTGACAACAACAAAAAGAAAGAGGGGGAGAAGATGGAGATTAACAGTAGCAAAGGACGATGGAGTGCAAAAGTACTCACAAAATAGTTCGCTACAATGAACAGGGTAGGGACCCTTTTCATTACTCAAAGGTAACCACCATTGAAAAAACCACCACAGAAGCACATGAGATAAAAAAGATAGCAACAGAGGAAAGATGTATGGAATACAACCAAATAAAAACAAAAGATAGAAAAACGAAAGAGAAGGATCAAACAAGACACAAAACTAACAGAAAGCAAGATATAAAATGGCAATAGGGAACTCACAAGTATCAATTATTACACTAAATGTAAACGGATTAAACTCACCAATAAAAAGGCACAGAGTAGCAGAATGGATTAAAAAAGAAAATCCAACTATATGCTGCCTACAGGAAACTCATCTAAGTAACAAGGATAAAAACAAATTCAAAGTGAAAGGCTGGAAAACAATACTCCAAGCAAATAACATCCAAAAAAAAGCAGGTGTAGCAATACTCATATCGGATAATGCTGACTACAAGACAGGAAAAGTACTCAGAGATAAAAATGGCCATTTCATAATGGCTAAGGGGACACTGAATCAAGAAGACATAACAATTCTTAATATATATGCACCAAACCAAGGAGCACCAAAATATATAAGACAGCTACTTATTGATCTTAAAACAAAAACTGACAAAAATACAATCATACTTGGAGACCTCAATACACCGCTGACGGCTCTAGATCGGTCATCCAAACAGAGAATCAACAAAGACATAGTGGCCTTAAACAAAACACTAGAGCACCTGGATATGATAGACATCTACAGGACATTTCATCCCAAAGTGACTGAGTATACATTTTTCTCCAGTGTACATGGATCATTCTCAAGAATTGACCATATGTTGGGCCACAAAAACAACATCAGCAAATTCAGAAAAATTGAAGTTGTACCAAGCATATTTTCTGATCATAAAGCCTTGAAACTAGAATTCAACTGCAAAAAAGAGGGAAAAAATCCCACAAAAATGTAAAAACTAAACAACATACTTTTAAAAAATGAATGGGTCAAAGAAGAAATAAGTGCAGAGATCAAAAGATTTATACAGACTAATGAAAATGACAATACGACATATCAGAATCTATGGGATGCAGCAAAAGCAGTGATAAGATGGAAGTTCATATCACTTCAGGCCTATATGAACAAACAAGAGAGAGCCCAAGTGAACCACTTAACTTCTCACCTTAAGGAACTAGAAAAAGAAGAACAAAGACAACCCAAAACTAGCCGAAGAAAGGAGATAATAAAAATCAGAGCAGAAATAAATGAATTAGAGAACAGAAAAACTATAGAAAAAATTAATAGAACAAGGAGCTGGTTCTTTGAAAAGATCAACAAAATTGACAAACCCTTGGCAAGACTTACCAAGGAAAAAAGAGAAAGAACTCATATAAACAAAATCCAAAATGAAAGAGGAGAAATCACCACGGACATCGTAGATATACAAAGAATTATTGTAGAATACTATGAAAAACTTTATGCCACTAAATTCAACAACCTAGAAGAAATGGATAAATTCCTAGAACAATACAACCTTCCTAGACTGAGTCAAGAAGAAGCAGAAAGCCTAAACAGACCTATCAGTAGAGAAGAAATAGAAAAAACCATTAAAAACCTCCCCAAAAATAAAAGTCCAGGCCCTGACGGCTATACCAGCGAATTTTATCAAACATTCAAAGAAGACTTGGTTCCTATTCTACTCAAAGTCTTCCAAAAAATTGAAGAAGAAGCAATACTTCCAAACACATTTTATGAGGCCAACATAACCCTCATACCAAAACCAGGCAAGGATGGCACAAAAAAAGAAAACTACAGACCAATATCTCTAATGAATACAGATGCTAAAATACTAAACAAAATACTAGCAAATCGAATACAACAACATATTAAAAAAATAATACATCATGATCAAGTGGGATTCATCCCAGAATCTCAAGGATGGTTCAACATACGTAAAACGGTTAACGTAATACACCATATCAACAAAACAAAGAACAAAAACCACATGATCTTATCAATAGACGCAGAAAAGGCTTTCGATAAAATACAACACAATTTTATGTTTAAGACTCTCAACAAAATGGGTATAGAAGGAAAATATCTCAACATGATAAAGGCCATATATGATAAACCATCAGCTAACATCATATTAAATGGCACTAAACTGAAGGCTTTCCCCCTTAAATCAGGAACAAGACAGGGTTGTCCACTCTCTCCATTCTTATTTAATGTGGTACTAGAGGTTCTCGCCACAGCAATCAGACAAGACAAAGAAATAAAAGGCATCCATATCAGAAAAGAAGAAGTAAAGGTATCACTTTTTGCAGATGATATGATCCTATACATCGAAAAACCCAAAGAATCCACAAAAAGACTACTAGAAACAATAAGCCAATACAGCAAGGTCGCAGGATACAAAATTAACATTCAGAAGTCAATAGCCTTTCTATATGCCAACAATGAAACAACTGAGAATGAACTCAAAAGAATAATCCCCTTCACGATTGCAACAAAAAAAATAAAATACTTAGGAATAAACATAACAAAGAATGTAAAGGACTTATATAATGAAAACTATAAACCATTGTTAAGGGAAATTGAAAAAGATATAATGAGATGGAAGAATATACCTTGTTCTTGGCTAGGAAGAATAAATATAATCAAGATGGCTATATTACCCAAAGCAATATACAAATTCAATGCAATTCCCATCAAACTTCCAATGACGTTTTTTAAAGAAATAGAGCAAAAAATCATCAGATTTATATGGAACTATAAAAAACCCCGAATAGCCAAAGCAATCCTAAAGAAAAAGAATGAAGCTGGGGGCATTACAATACCTGACTTCAAACTCTATTATAGGGCCACGACAATCAAAACAGCATGGTATTGGCAGAAAAATAGACACTCAGACCAATGGAACAGAATAGAAAGTCCAGAAATAAAACCACATATATATAGTCAAATAATTTTTGATAAAGGGGCCAACAACACACAATGGAGAAAAGAAAGCCTCTTCAATAAATGGTGCTGGGAAAACTGGAAAGCCACATGCAAAAGAATGAAACTGGACTACAGTTTGTCCCCCTGTACTAAAATTAACTCAAAATGGATCAAAGATCTAAACATAAGACCTGAAACAATTAAGTACATACAAGAAGACATAGGTACTCAACTCATGGACCTGGGTTTTAAAGAGCATTTTATGAATTTGACTCCAATGGCAAGAGAAGTGAAGGCAAAAATTAATGAATGGGACTACATCAGACTAAGAAGTTTTTGCTCAGCAAGAGAAACTGATAACAAAATAAACAGAAAGCCAACTAAATGGGAAATGATATTTTCAAACAACAGCTCAGATAAGGGCCTAATATCCAAAATATACAAAGAACTCATAAAACTCAACAACAAACAAACAAACAATCCCATAAAAAAATGGGAAGAGGATATGAACAGACACTTCTCCCAGGAAGAAATACAAATGGCCAACAGATATATGAAAAGATGCTCATCTTCTTTAGCTATTAGAGAAATGCAAATCAAAACGGCAATGAGATACCACCTCACACCTGTTCGAGTAGCTATTATTAGCAAGACAGGTAATAGCAAATGTTGGAGAGGCTGTGGAGAAAAAGGAACCCTCATCCACTGTTGGTGGGAATGTAAAGTAGTACAACCATTATGGAAGAAAGTACGGTGGTTCCTCAAAAAACTGAAAATAGAACTACCTTATGACCCAGCAATCCCTCTACTGGGTATATACCCCAAAAACTCAGAAACATTGATATGTAAAGACACATGCAGCCCCATGTTTATTGCAGCATTGTTCACAGTGGCCAGGACATGGAAACAACCAAAAAGCCCGTCAATAGATGACTGGATAAAGAAGATGTGGTACATATACACTATGGAATACTACTCAGCCATAAGAAATGATGACATCGGAACATTTACAGCAAAATGGTAGGATCTAGATAACATGATACGAAGCGAAATAAGTAAATCAGAAAAAACCAGGAACTGCATTATTCCATACGTAGGTGGGACATAAAAGTGAAACTAAGAGACATTGATAAGAGTGTGGTGGTTACGGGGGGGAGGGGGGAATGGGAGAGGGAAAGGGGGAGGGGGAGGGGCACAAAGAAAACAAGATAGAAGGTGACAGAGGACAATCTGACATTGGGTGACGGGTATGCATCATAATTGAACGACAAGATACCCTGGTCTTGTTATCTTTGAATATATGTATCCTGATTTATTGATGTCACCCCATTAAAAAAATAAAATTATTTTTTAAAAAAAAAAAAGAAAAATAAGCATTTATTTAAACCACTATTGGGATGGATTTCTGTTACTTGAAACCAAAAATCTTTCTTAACTGATAAAGTACTGTAAAAAGTTAACTAACTTATCTTGCTCTAATATTTTAAAGTCACTTAATTCCAGGGAACATCACTGTTCAGACTTTGCAATTGTGCTGGAGATGACTTTTATATTACAGTCTGACCTTCACAAGGTCTCTTGTTTGTAGCACGTGGGTATGCCCATGGGGCTTGAAAAATAAAACTAAACTCATGGCCTTTAGTTCATGTGTTTTCCAGCAACTGAATGTGGTTTGCTTACAGAAATGAAAATTCTCCTGAAATGTTAATTGATTCAGTTCGACAGTGCTTGCCATATCATCAATCAGTATGATAGTGTTTCTGTGAACTAGTGATGAACGTGGTAGAAAAGGAATAATCTGGTAGTTATGGGATAGACATGGTTGTTTTGCTTTTAATGGAACTCAGGAAGATTGAGATTCCTTTCTTTTTTGGAATATCTGTGCACTGAGGGAAAGGACAGGGTCACATCAGTATTATAGGCTAATTTTAATCCTCATCAAGTAATATTAGACTCCCTTTATTATTTATTTATATGTGTTATATATATTGGGAGAGGGATCTGATTTAATCTACATGTTTTAGTTATCTGTTGCTTTGTAAGAAATTATCTCAAAACATAGAGGCTTAGCCTGATCTGTGGTGGCGCAGTGGATAAAGCGTCAGCCTGGAATGCTGAGGTTGCCGGTTCGATATCCTGGGCTTGCTTGGTCAAGGCACATATGGGAGTTGATGCTTCCTGCTCCTCCCCGCTTTCTCTTTCTCTCTCTCTCTCTCTCCCCTCTGTCTAAAATGAATAAATAATTTTTTTTAAAGTGCTGTTAAAAAAAAAAAGAGAGGCCATATACCTTCTCTTCCCCTACTCAGCAAGAAGAAGTTACAGAAGATGATGACCTCCATCCCCTTTCCCTTGAGCCTCTCTGGGGGGAAAAAAAAACCCAAAACAAAAAATCATAGAGGCTTAAAATTTTTTCCAATTTACTATTCAGTGGTAGAGCGTCAGCCCAGCGTGTGGATGTCCCGGGTTCCATTCCCAGTCAGGGCACACAGGAGAAGCACCCATCTGCTTCTCCACCCCTCCTCCTCTCCTTTCTCTCTATCTCTCTCTTCCTCTCCTGCAGCCAAGGTTCCAGTGGAGAAAAGTTGGCCCGAGTGCTGAGGATGGCTCCATGGCCTATGCCTCCACGCTAGAATGGCTCCCATTGTAACGGAACAATGCACCAGATGGGTAGAACATCACCCCCTAGTGGGCACGCTGAATGGATCCCGGTGGGGTGCAAGCAAGAATCTGTCTCTCTGCTGCCCCACTTCTCACTTCAGAAAAAAATAAATTAAAAAAAATTTTTAATTACTATCTCTCATGGTTTCTGCGGATCTGGAATTCGAACGGAAAAAGTTTGTCTCTGCTCTACAATGTCTGAGACCTCAGCTGAAGGCTTGAAGGCATGAAGTTGAAGTCATCTGAAGGCTCTTTTATTCCCATGCGTGGAGGTCAGTGTGGGCTGTGGTAGAGGCATAGTTGCCGCCATCAGCAGCAATACTCACACATAGGCTCTCCGTGTGACCTGCGCTTCCTTACAACATAGTAAATAGGTTTCAACAGAAACCATCCAGAGAGAGAGCCAAGCCAAGGGGAAGCTGTACTGCCATTTATAATCTAGCCCCAGTGACACAGTGTCACATCTGCCACCTTATGTTAGGTGAGGCAGTTACAAAAGTCCACCCAGGTCCAAGGAAAAGGAACATAGATCTCCCTCCCTTGCCCATGCACCTCCATTGAGAGGTGAGGTATGTCAGGGTCACATTATAAGAAGAGCAAGTGGAATGGGAAGTATGTATATATGAGCAAGCATCTTTGGAAAACACAATCTGCCATATTGTGCTATTACCTCACCTTCTTAATGAACAGCCATGCCATATGTACAAATGTTTTCAAAATATTGACAATGTCCACAATTCGAGGGGGAGGGCAGAGGTTGCAACTGGCATCTAGTAGTTAGAGGGATGTTGCTAAACATCCTACTATACACAATTCAGCCACACACACATACACACACAGAGAGAATTTGCTTTAATAGAGGTTGAGAAAATCTGTACTAGAGCTGACCTGTGGTAACACAGTGGATAAAAAAACATCAGCCTGGAATGCTGAGGTTGCCAGTTTGAAACCCTGGGCTTGCCTGGTCAAGGCACATTTGAGAAACAACTACACGAACTGATACTTCCCACTATCCCTGCCTTTCTCTCTTTCTCCTCTCTCTAAAATCAATAAAAAAAATCTTTTAAAAGAAGGAAAGAAATAAAATTTGTATGAGAGTATTAATACTCTACAAGTATTTAGAATAATTAGAGGGTACAGGGATCTAGAGAAAACAACAAAATTCTAAAAGTCTTCCAACTGAAATGTTCTATTTAAGATTTGGTATTATGTAAGATTTATGGTGTACAAATAACAAATGCCTTTACTTAGGCAAATTTTGATTCCAAATATGATACATTGAATATCAACTCTCACTGAGCACATATAAATGAAAATATATTCCTATTCACGGATCACAAGAATATTATTAAAATGTTCATACTACCTAAAGTCATCTGAAAAGTCAATGCAATCCTTATCAAAATGCCAATGACATTTTTCACAGAAACAGAAAAAAGCACAGGCAACAAAAGCAAAAATTAATGAACAGGACTATGTTAAACTAAAATTTTCAGCACAGAAAAAACAATCAAGAAAATAAAATGAACCCTGGCCGGTTGGCTCAGTGGTAGAGTGTTGGCCTGGCGTACAGGAGTCCCCGGCTCGATTCCCGGCCAGGGCACACAGGAGAAGCGCCCATCTGCTTCTCCACCCATCTGGTTGCAACAGAGCAACGCCCCAGATGGGCAGAGCATCGCCCCCTGGTGGGCATGCCGGGTGAATCCTGGTTGGGCGCATGCAGGAGTCTGACTGCTTCCCCGTTTCCAACTTCAGAAAAATACAAAAAAAAAAAAAAAGAAAGAAAAGAAAATGACAATATACAGAATTAGAGAAAATATTTGCAAATTATATATTTGGTAAAGGGTTAATATCCAATATATATAAATAACATACAATTCAATAGCAATAAATTGATCCAATTATAAAATGAGCAGAGAAACTGAATAGACACTTTTCCATAGAAGACATAAAAATGACAACAGGTACATGAACAAATGCCCAACATCACTAATCATCAGGGAAATGCAAATCAAAATCACAAGGAGTTATCACCTCATACATGTCAGAATGGCTATCATCAAAAAGGCAAGAGATGACAAATGACAAATGTTGGTGAGGATGTGGAGAAAAGGAAACTTGTACTATTGGTGATAATGTAAATTGAGTTCTCAAAAAAAGGGGGGGGCCTGGTCAGTTGGCTAAGTGGTAGAGTGTCAGCCCGGCATGTGGATGTCCCAGGTTCAATTCCCGATCAGGGCACACAGGAGAAGCAACCATCTGCTTCTTCACCCCTCCCTCTCCCACTTCTCTCTATATATCTTTCTCTTCCCCTCCCACAGCCATGGCTCTTTTGGGGCAAGTTGGCCCCAGGCACTGAGGATGGCTTTATGGCTTCCCCTCAGGCACTAAAATAGCTTGGTTGCCCAGCAATGGAGCAACAGCCCCAGATGGGCAGAGCATCACCCCATAAGGGGCTTGCCAGGTAGATCCTGGATGGGGTACATGTGGGAGTCTGCTCTCTGCCTCCCCATTTCTCACTTAAGGAGAAAAATGAACTACCATATGATCCAGCAACCCTACTTCTGGGGTATAGATTCAAAAGGAATGAAGTCAGGATCTCATTGTAGCATTAGTCACAATAGCCAACGTATGGAAACAACCTAAGTGTCCATCAACAGATGAGTAAATAAAGAAGATGTGGTATATATGCACAATGCAGCCTTGAGAAAAAAGGAAATCCTGCCATTTGTGGCAATATGGATGGACCTTGTGGGCATTGAGCTAAGTGAAATAAGAGAGAGAAAGACAAGTATTGTGTCATATCACTTGTATGTGGAATCTAAAAAAGCTGAACTCAAAAAAAGAGTAGAGTGGTGATTATCAGGGGCTTAGAGGTGGAGAAAACGGAGATTTTAGTCAAAGGGTAAAAACTTTTTGGTTATAGGATGAATAAGTTTTGGGGATCTAATGTATAGCACAGCATGGTGATTACAGTTAACAATACTACTGTATTATATACTTGAAAGTTACTAAGAGAGAAGATCTTAAATGTTTTCACCATGAAAAGGAAATGATAATTATGTGAGGTGATGAGGTGTTGGCTAACACAATGAAGGTAATCATTTTGCAATATATATGTATCAAATCAACATGTTGTACACTTACACCACATAATACTGCATGTCAAATATATCTTTAAAAAGCTGAAAAAGAAAAAGACTTCTCAGTGAACAAAAGGAGTTTATTAAATGTCTATTCCATGATATTTACTTATGTTATAGCTCTATACTTAAAGAGCATTTTGTCATGGACCTTTATACCCTTTGCGTGGGAAATTTATTTGTGTATTACTTGGAACAATATTTTTCTTAAAAATTGTTTTTGCATTAGGTTTTGATCACCTTCTCCCCTATTCTGACATCTAAGCTTAGAGGAAATCAACAATTTTAATGTAGGTCATGAAGAGATGTAATTTCCTTAAAAACTTATGGACAGCTCTTTTATTAAATGTTATACATGCCATGTAAGCCTTTTTTTTTTTTTTTGCTGCTTCTCCTTTTCATATTGGTCATTCACTAAGCATAAAAAGGAATCTGGCCCTGGCCGGTTGGCTCAGCGGTAGAGCGTCGGCCTAGCGTGCGGAGGACCCGGGTTCGATTCCCGGCCAGGGCACACAGGAGAAGCGCGCATTTGCTTCTCCACCCCTCCGCCGCGCTTTCCTCTCTGTCTCTCTCTTCCCCTCCCGCAGCCAAGGCTCCATTGGAGCAAAGATGGCCCGGGCGCTGGGCATGGCTCTGTGGCCTCTGCCTCAGGCGCTAGAGTGGCTCTGGTCGCAATATGGCAACGCCCAGGATGGGCAGAGCATCGCCCCCTGGGGGGCAGAGCACCGCCCCTGGTGGGCGTGCCGGGTGGATCCCGGTCGGGCGCATGCGGGAGTCTGTCTGACTGTCTCTCCCTGTTTCCAGCTTCAGAAAAAAAAAAAAAAAAAAGGAATCTAATTTTTAAGAGCCAGTTCTCTAATAAAGATGAAACTGGCCGGTTCCCCCTCCTCTCCACAGTGTGCCCCACTGGCTACACACAAAACAATTACAACTCACTAGTCAGCTCTTTTTCATGTAATAGCATCAGCAATTTTGCTCAGGGCTTCTTTTTTTGATCAACAGTAGCAGAAATAATGGCTTAATTCACTTTAAACCCCTATTTGTTTTCTCTAAAACAATCCAATATTAACCAAAGTTCTTTCTAATTAAGCCAAGGTTATCCAATTATGCATTTTAATACTATCAAAGTGAAGGAAGTTAGAGAAATGTTTAAACTGAGGAATTAACATGAGCTCAGAGGAAAACATATCCTGATCTGTTTGAATTGCCTGTGTTTTAAATATATTTCCAGGTCCTTTATGGATCCCAGGAAAGTCTACTTTGTCTTTCAGTGCTAGTCCTAATCCAATTTGACATATTCTCAAGCCTTTAAATGTAATTTGAAGGAAGATGCTTGAAATGTCCTGTTACTTCAGAGAACAAAGCAGCCATGTTGACTTCAACACACGCACACACAAAAAATCTTATCTCATTCCTTGTAGTGCATTTATGAATTTATCTGGGGTTCACTTTATTTTTTCATCCAGCACCCCCCAAAATTGGAAATAACTGTATCTCCCTACATTAAAGGAGACAGGAGACAGAAAAAAAGGCCTCCACTTTTTTTTTTTTTTTTTTTTTTTTTTTACAGAGAGAGAGAGTCAGAGAGAGGGAAAGACAGGGACAGGCAGACAGGAACGGAGAGAGATGAGAAGCATCAATCATCGGTTCTTCATTGCGACACCTTAGTAGTTCATTGATTGCTTTCTCATATGTGCCTTAACCGCGGGCCTTCAGCAGACTGAGTAACCCCTTGCTCAAGCCAGCGACCTTGGGTCCAAGTTGGTGAGCTTTGCTCAAACCAGATGAGCCCGCGCTCAAGCTGGCGACCTTGGGGTCTCGAACCTGGGTCCTCCACGTCCCAGTCCGACGTTCTATCCATTGCGCCACCGCCTGGTCAGGCGACCTCCACATTTTATCATGTTTAAGATAAAAAGATAACAATAGTTATACAATAGAAAACTGCTTTACACTCTGGGTCTGGGGAGAAGGTGAAAAGCTCTTTATAAACATAATTCCACTAGAGGGCAGTGCATCCCAGTGGAGGATCAGGGCCAATGTCCCAGGATGTTGAATTAAGAAGACTGTGGAACATAGAAAATGTGATATAATGTTAAGTGAGAAAAAATTAGTATTCTAATACTCTGTAAAAATTATGTATGCTTATGGACAAGAATCATAGTTAAGAACTTAATTTTGGTCTTAATCAGATCTTCAATTCATCCCTGTCTTTACCACTATGTGTCCTTGGATAAACTGCTTCAAAATCTCTGAGCCTCAATTTTTAATCTGTAAAAGGGGGATGATTACAAATACCAAATAGGGCTGTTTTGAGCATTAAAAGGGATCCTATGTGTAAAATGCCCAGCGTGTTGCCAAGCATATAATAGTGGTCCAAAAAAAAAAAAAAAATAGGATGATGAGGGTAATGAAAAAACAAATAATAAAAAGGAGCATAGGAAAACTGAAATAATTTTAGTTATTGGACTGAGTTGTTTATAGGTTTATTGACTTGTCTTATTTTATTTAAAATTACATTGGAGTGTTCGTGGTGGAACATATTTTTAATTAAATTTAAATGAAATTATTCTCTTTGATAAATATTCTGGTTTTTTTCCTAATACCCTTTCTTCAGCATTCTTAAACTTCAGAGACAAAATTTTTCATGTTGCTACAAAATGTTAGTCATTTTAATGCTTAGAATAGCATTATCACATTTTTGCTATTTATTTTCATTTTCTAACTGAATATTCTGTCAACATCCCAAAGAAAAAATGGAACATAAACATAATTTGTCTTTTAATGCTTCTAAATGTTATTCTGCAAAAGCTATGTAGCCTCAGGGAGGGTACAGTGTATTTCTCTTGGAACCTCAGTGTAAAAAATTATCTGCTGAAACATAGAAATATTTACTAGATTGTAATATATGCCAACAACTCATTACAAAGTGATTTTTTACATGTGAGTTCTGGTAATCATTTAGAAGTTCCTTTACAGAGGCAAATATGGCAGAGCAACATAAGGCTAAAATAGTCCATCACTGCCACGAAAGTTCATACAGAAATAAAGATTTAATGCCTCTGAAATTATAGCATGAGTCCAACTGGAAATGTTTAATTTATGAAACTTTGATTTATACATTGTTCACTCTGTTCTCAGTCTTTTAAAAGTAGCCAGCTCACCACCATCCATCATACGAAAAAGATCAAATAAAAGCCAGTTCCAGGCAGTAGGTACCATCTCAGGCCTTTGCCTACATTATTACCATCATTCCTACACTGTAACCATTACCAAGGTCACTAAGATGACCACTATTTCCACCATCACCAACATCACCATCACCATCACTATTAATTCTTCCTCTTTGATTAACTCATTGTACATGTTTTTTCATCTCCCTATTTATTTGATACCATCTGGCCAGTTTAATAGAGAAGAAGGAAATTGATTAAGGATTTTTTGTAACTTACTGTATTTTTTTTGATCTCCAATAAAATCTCCTCATAGTATTTTTATTGACTTTAATTTGTTGTGTTTACATAGTGTTCCCCCAAATATATCTCCCTCCCTCCCCCCACCATGTTCTCCTTGATACCCTCTTTGCCCTCTCCCCTCTTCCTTACCCCTTGCCTCCATAATTTACTATCCTGCCCTCTATCTCTCTGTGTTATGTGGATATACTTGCACTAATGTCTTTCCTTTCTTTGATCCCTTCCTTTCATCCCCTTTCCCTCTGACTGCTTTCCCTCTGGACTCTTTGACCCCCTTCTCTGTCTCTCTTACGTTCCTCAGTTCACATTGTTCATTGGATTCCTCATATTAGTGAGGTCATATGATATTTTTCTTTCTCTGTCTGGCTTATTTTGCTTAGCATAATAGACTCCAGGTCCATCCATGTTGTTGCAAAGGGTAAGATTTCCTTCTTTTTCGTGACTGTGTAGTATTCCATTGTGTATATGTACTAATGCTTTTTAATCCACTTATCTATTGATGGACACTTGGGCTGTTTCCAGATCTTGGCTATTGTAAACAATGCTGCAATAAACATGGAGGTGCATTTCTTCTTTTGAATCAGTGATTTGTTATTCTTAGGATATATTCCTAGAAGTGGGATAGCTGGGTAAAAAGGCAGTTCGATTTCTAATTTTTTGAGGAATCTCTATACTGTTTTCCACAGTGGCTGCACCAGACTGCATTCCCACCAGCAGTGCAGGAGGGTTCCCTTTTCTCCACACCCCCGTCAGCACTTGTTATGTGTTGTTTTGTTAATGAGTACCATTATGACAAGTGTGAGCTGGTATCTCATTTTGGTTTTAATTTGCATTTCTCTAATGATTAATGATGAGCATTTTTTCATCTGCCTATTGGCCGTCTGTATGTCTTCTTTGCAGAAGTGTCTATTCATTTCTTTTGCCCATTTTTTGATTGGGTTTTTTACTTTCCTGGTGTTGAGTTTTACAAGTTCTCTATATACTTTGGTTATTAACCCCTTATCAGACTTCTTGGTGAATATTGTTTTCCCATTGTCTGGGTTGTCTTTTTATTTTGTTTATATTGTCTTTAGCTGTGCAAAAGCTTTCTAGTTTGATGTAGTCCCATGTGTTTATTCTGTCCTTTATTTCACTTGCCAGTGGAGTTAAATCAGCAAATATATTGCTGCGGGAGATGTGGGAGAGCTTATAGCCTATGTTTTCTTCGAAGATGATCATGGTTTCACGACTTACATTCAAGTCTTTTATCCATTTTGAGTTTATTTTTGAGAATGGTGTAAGTTGGTGGTCTAGTTTCATTTTTTTGCATGTATTTACCCAATTTTCCCAGCACCATTTGTTAAAGAGGCTGTTTTTACTCCATTTTATGCTCTTCCCTCCTTTGTCAAATATCAACTGGCCATAAAGGTGTGGGTTTATTTCTGGGTTCTCTGCTCTGTTCCATTGATCTATATGCCTGTTCTTATGCTGGTACCAAGCTGTTTTGAGTACAATGGCCTTGTAGTATAGCTTGATATCAGGAAGTGTGATACCCTCGCTTTATTTTTCTTTTTCAAGGTTGCTGAAGCTATTCGTGTTCTTTTTTGGTTCCATATAAATTTTTGGAATATTTGTTCTATATCTTTGAAGTACGACATTGGTATTTTAATAGGAATTGCATTGAATTTAGAGATTGCTTTAGGTAATATAGACATTTTAATGATGTTTATTCTTCTATCCATGAACACAGTATACGCTTCCATTTGTTTGTATCTTTCTTGATTTCTTTTATCAATGTTTTATAATTTTCTGAGTACAAGTCTTTAACCTCCTTGGTTAAATTGACTCCTAGATATTTTATTTTTTTGGTTGCACCAGTGAAGGGAATTGTTTCCTTAATTTCTCTTTCTGACAGTTCATTGTTGGTGAATATAAATGCCACTGATTTCTGAATATTGATTTTATATCCTGCCACCTTGCTGAATTCTTTTATCAGTTCCAGTAGTTTTTTGACTGAGACTTTAGGGTTTTCTATGTACAGTATCAAGTCCTCAGCAAATAATAAAAGTTTTACTTCTTTTCCAATTTGGATGCCTTTTATTTCTTCTTTTTGTCTGATTGCTGGAAGCTAGGACTTCCAGAACTATGCTGAATATAAGAATAGTGAAAGGGGACACCCCTGCCTTTTTCCTGATCTTAAGGCAGCGGTTCTCAACCTGTGGGTCGAGACCCCGGCGGGGGTCGAACGACCAAAACACAGGGGTCACCTAAAGCCATCGGAAAATACATATTTATTGGCTTTAGGCGACCCCTGTGTTTTGGTCATTCAACCCCGCCAGGGTCACGACCCACAGGTTAAGAACCACTGTCTTAAGGGGATTCCTTACAACTTTTGCCCATTGAGTATGATGTTGGCTGTGGGTTTGTCATAGATGGCCTTTATCATGTTGAGGCATGTTCCCTGTATTCCTACTTTGCTGAGAGTTTTAATCAAAATGTGTGCTAGATTTTATCAAATGCTTTTTCTGCATCTATTGATATTATCATGTGGTTTTACCCTTTCTTTTGTTTATGTGATGAATCACATTGATTGATTTGCGAATATTGTACCAGCCTTGCCTCCTCAGTATAAACCCCACTTGATCATGATGTATGATTTTTTTCATGTATTGCTATATCCGATTTGCTAATATTTTGTTGAAGATTTTAGCATCTAAGTTCATCAGAGATATTGGCCTATAGTTTTCTTTCTTTGTAGTGTCTTTGCCTGGTTTTGGAATGAGGATTATGTTTGCCTAATAAAAGGAGATTAGAAGTTTTCCCTCCTCTTGAAATAGCTTGAGAAGGGTTGGAGTTAGTTCTTCTTTGAATATTTGGTAAAATTTGCCTGTGAAGCCATCAGGCCCAGGACTTTGTTGGGAGTTTTTTGATAACTGTTTCAATCTCTTTTGGTGTAATTCAGTGATTCTCAAACTTTTTGAAGTTGGGGTACATTTAAAATCCTACAAATAATTGTAGGCACACAATAAACAAATTTCTGAGAAGTATGTTATAATAATTAAATCAAATATTAAAGAAAAAATATAAAGTCCAAGTGTACTTTTATGGTAATAAAAAAATAAATATGACAAAATTAAATTTATTCTGACATTAAAAAATGTTTTTCTATGACATTTTCTGAGTTATGCTTTCTAGAATTTGTAAAAAAGAGGGGTTAAGAAATAAAAAATGACAAAAACTTATCTTTATATATATATAGATACATTCTTGGTAACATTCAGTAAATTTGACAGGTCCCAGCGCAAACGTGTTAAGTTTTTTCATTCTTGTGTTTATGAGAAACATGAGCCTGATGTTTCCTAGCGATTTCTTCAATGTTTGGGCATATATTTGAAAGGCAAACTCTCATTTCCTCATCAATACATTGAAGAATTTCTCTCTTTTTACTCTTAATTGTGTTGAGTGCAGAAAACCCCCACCATAATATCATCTTAACTTTACACCAAACAAAGGATAGAAGAAAAAACTTGCCTCTAGTCTTTCTGGGGAACATGGGGGGTAGTGTAAACAATCCAGCACCACAGCTTAACACCTCTTGCAACATAATCAGGCAAGTGAGGTGGGGGTTGGGCAGACTGTCAGCTTATAGCCAATTCCTCACACCTCTGTCCTCCAAAACTCTAAACTCCAAAACCCTGATGGTTTTTTGGTCCCCAACAGGCACATATTTCTCTGGAATACTATAGGATGCACCTGGAAATCTTATAGGGCACACCAGTGTGCCCTGGTACACACTTTGAGAACCACTGGTTTAATCAGTCTGTTTAGGTTTTCTGATTCTTCCAGATTAATTTTTAAATAATTATATTTTTCCAGGAATTGATCCATTTCATTTACATTGTCCCATTTTTGTGCATACAGTTCTTCATAGTATTTTCTTACAATCCTTTGAATTTCTGCTCTGTCAGTTGTTACATCTCCACTCTCATTTCTAATTTTATTTTATTTTATTATTATTATTTTTTGTATTTTTCTGATGTTGGAAACAGGGAGGCAGTCAGACAGACTCCCACATGCGCCTGACCAGGATCCACCCGGCATGCCCACCAGGGGGCGATGCTCTGCCCATCTGGGGCGTTGCTCTGTTGCAACCAGAGCCATTCTAGTGCCTGAGGCAGAGGCCATGGAGCCATCCTCAGCGCCCAGGCCAATTTTTTGCTCCAATGGAGCTTTAGCTGTGGGAGGGGAAGAGAGAGATAGAGAGGAAGGAGAGGGGGAGGGGTGGAGAAAAAGATGGGCGCTTCTCCTGTGTGCCCTGGCCGGGAATCGAACCTGAGACTCCTGCACGCCAGGCCGACACTCTACCACTGAGCCAAACGGCCAGGGCCTCATTTCTAATTTTATTTATTTGAGCCCTTTCTCTTTTTTTCTTGGTGAGTCTGGTTAAAGGTTCATCAATTTTGTTTACCTTTTTATTTTTGTTTTTCAAAAAAAATTTTTTTTTGTATTTTTCTGAAGTTGAAAATGGGGAGGCAGTCAGACAGACTCCCACATGCACCCGACCGGGATCCACCAGGCATGCCCACCAGGGGGCGATGCTCTCCCCATCTGGGGCGTTGCTCTGTTGCAACCAGAGCCATTCTAGTGCCTGAGGCAGAGACCACAGAGCCATCCTCAGCACAGGGCCAACTTTGCTCCAATGGAGCCTTGGCTGTGGGAGAGGAAGTGAGAGACAGAGAGGAAGGAGAGGGAGAGGGGTGGAGAAGCAGATGAGCGCTTCTCCTGTGTGTCCTGGCTGGGAATCAAACCCAGGACTCCTGCACGCCAGGCCGATGCTCTACCACTGAGCCAACCGGCCAGGGCTTGTTTACCTTTTTTATTTTTTTTTTTTTATTTTTTTTTTTACAGAGGCAGAGATAGACAGGGACAGACAGACAGGAACGGAGAGAGATGAGAAGCATCAATCATCAGTTTCTCGTTGCAAGTTGCGACTTCTTAGTTGTTCATTAATTGCTTTCTCACATGTGCCTTGACCACGGGCCTTCAGCAGACCGAGTAATCCCCTGCTGGAGCCAGCGACCTTGGGTCCAAGCTGGTGAGCTCTTTTCTCAAGCCAGATGAGCCCGCGCTCAAGCTGGCGACCTCGGGGTCTCGAACCTGGGTCCTTCCGCATCCCAGTCTGACGCTCTATCCACTGCGCCACCACCTGGTCAGGCTGTTTACCTTTTTAAAGAACTAGCTCTAGGTTTCATTGATCTTCTGTGGGTTTTTTTTTTCTTTTTTCCTCTGTGTCATTTATTTCTGCTCTGATCTTTATTACTTTCTTCCTTCTACTTCCTCTGGACTTTACTTGCCATTCTTTTTATAGTTCTTTTAGTTGCAGGGTTAAGTTGTTAATTTGAGCTTTTTCTTACTTTTTAAAGTATGCCTGTAATGCTGTGAAATTCCCTCTCAGGACTGCTTTTGCTGTGTCCCATAAATTTTGAGTTGTTGTATGTTCATTTTTATTGTTTCAGGGAAGTTTTTTATTTCTTCTTTGATCTCATTGTTAACCCATTCATTATTTAATAGCATGCTATTTAGTTTCCAGGTGTTTGAATGTTTTTCAGTTTTTCTATTGTAGTTGATTTCTAATTTCATGCCATTGTATTCAGAGAAGATGCTTGATGTGATTTCAATCTTCTTAAATTTATTGAGACTTGTTTTGTGTCCTAACATGTGGTCTATCCTAGAGAATGTACTGTGAGCACTGGAAAGAATGTATATTCTGCTGCTTTGGGGTAAAACAGGGGTCTCAAACTTGTGGCCCGCGGGCCGCATGCGGCCCGCCGAACAATTTTGTGCGGCCCGCAGACTAATCCACGAAGTTCAAAATATTTTGGATAAAATTAAGTAAGCCTAGGGGCCTACTTGTATTTTTCATTTCTCTAGCATCCTAGCTAGATATTAGCTTAGTTAACAGCAGTTGTGATGCGAACTACAGTTTCTGGTCGTTTTGTGACACTGAGTAAACTGCATGTACGATTGTGCTTGTTGTACTGATTTTTTTTTGTTTTCAACTGCAGTGAGAAAAGTGTTGCGTAACAGTTGCCTTTTATAGACCTAGTGCGGCCCGCCGAATGGCTGTGATCTTGCTCTGCGGCCCACATGCTGAGTTGAGTTTGAGGCCCCTGGTCTAGAGGTTCTATCCATTGATGTTAGTGGGGTATTAATATCCCCTACTATTATAGTATTGCTGTTGATCTCACCCTTTTTGTCCATTAAAATCTGTTTTATATATTTAGGTGCTCTTTCTTATATTAAGTGCATATATATTTATAATAGTTATATCTTCCTGTTGTAATGCTCCTTTTACCATTATGTAGTGGCCTTCTTTATCTCTTACTATAGCCTTTGTTTTAAAGTTTATTTTGTCAGATATTAGTATTGCTACCCCAGCTTTTTTTCTTTCCATTTTTGTGAAATATTTTTTTGTCCCTTTATTCTTAGTCTATATGTATCTTTTGTTCTGAGGTAGTCTCTTCTAGAAAGCATATGTACAGGTCCTGTTTTCTTATCCATGCAGCTACCTTGTCTTTTGATTGGAGCATTTAATCCATTTACATTTTAAGTTATTATTGATATGTAGTTGTTTATTGCCATTTTATTCTTTAAATCTATAATCCTCTTTTTCTAGATTTCTTTTTTCCTTTGCTCCTTTTACAGCAAGCCCCTTAACATTTCCTGCAGTAGTGGTTTTGTTGGAATGAATTCCTTGAGGGTTTTTTTTTTTTTTTGGTCTGGGAAGCTTTTTATTTCTCCTTCAATTTTAAATGATAATCTTGCTGGATAAAGAAGTCTTGGTTATAGGCTCTTGTGTTGCATTACATTGAATATTTCTTGCCATTCCCGTCTGGCCTCAAGTGTTTCTGTTGAGAAGTTGGATGTCATCCTTATGGGGCTCCTCTATAGGTAATTGACTTGTTTTCTCTTGCTGCTTTTAGTATTTTTTCTTTATCTCTTAACTTTGCTATTTTAATTATGATGTGTCTTGATGTAGGTCTCACTGGGTTTCTCTTTACCGGAACTCTCTTTGCTTCTTGAACTTGTGTGACTTTTTCCTTCGTCAATTTAGGAAAGTTTTCAGGTATAATTTCTTCAAACAGCTTCTCTATCCCTTGTTCTTTCTCTTCTTTTTCAAGAACCCCTTTGATGCAGATGTTATTTCTCTTCATATTGTCACAGAGTTCTCTTATAGTTTCCTCAGACTTTTTGAGCCTCTTTTCTTTTTGCTGCTCTGTTTCTGTGTAATTTGATTACTGCCATCTCATTCAGTTCTTTTTCTGGGGATTTCTCTTGTTGATTCATATGAATTACATTTCTCTGTCTTCCCATTTTTTCTGTTTGTGGTTTGCAAGTTTGTTGCGGTTGTGCATCTGAGGTTGGTATATGGAATGTGGCCCCTCCTCCAGGGCTTTATCCCTCAGCCTCTGCCTATTGCTTGGATTTTAATTCTCCTTAACAAGTTGAACTATTTAAAAGTCTTAATTTCCCTGCTGTTTGTTTGCTGAGCCCAGCAGGGAACTTCTGTGTTTAGGACAAGGGTAGTGGGTATATCTTGCTCTTGGGCTCCAGTTGAAACTCTATCCAGAAATGCAGAGGGTGTGACCTCTGAGAACCATATGGTATGGTCTGCCCAGTTACTCTCTGGTGGTGGGCTGTGTTCTCTGTATCAGAAGGGGGAGGTGTAGCTCAGGTCTCCCTGGAAACCTGAATCACTGCCCCTCCCCTTTACTTCTCCTTTCCAAACAGCCTTTTGCGTTGATTGGAGCTGAAGAGCTTTTTGGAGGTGGGTCAATTGGCTTTACGCTAGGGTTATGCTGTACAAAGGGAGTGGCCCTCCCCCTAGCTATGGCTGCCTCGGTATTGGAGAATGACTCAGCTCAGGTATTCTTCTCCCCATCACTATTTGTGTCCCCGTGTCTCAATCTCCCCCACTCTCCTCATGCAAGACCAGTCCTCTCAACCCTCTTAGCCCCCAGAACCCCAGACCAGTGGCTTTTAGCAGTATTTTCTGTGCTGGACCTTTAAGGCTGCAACTTATTCACCAGTCATTTTCCACAGACAGAAATTCTGCTCTTCTCCCCACTCAATGTTGTCAGGCTGTCTCTTCCAGTCTCTGGGTTTCTAGGCTCCAGTCCTGGGACTGAGGACCCCTGCCTCTCAGTGTCTCTCTCCCCACAATGAGAAACTTTCTGAAACCTCAGCCACTCCTTGCTCCTGGGAGAGGGGGAGCCCTCTCTGCATCCCCGCATTTCCTACCAGGCTTGGTGTGGTTTCTTCTGTGCTCCTTGGTTTTTGAGTCCTATTCTTTTAGTCCAAAGCTGGTTTTTTCACATGATTGTTCTTAAATTAATTTGTAATCCAGTTTGGTTCCATCAGGTGGCAGTTTGTATGTCTGCCTACTCTGCTGCCATCTTGGAATCTCCCCTTACTGTATTTTAACCTCAGGTATAAATGGAAATATATTTTTATGAAACTAAGAATGGCAGGTAATCAGCTCCATATCTAAACCAGGATAGATTCTTGAAATATCAGGCTTATAATGACCATAGGAAATATCATGATACCAGAAAGCTGAAGAGCTGTCCTCCAGTCTACTAGTCATCACAAATGTGCTTTGGTGGATGCCAGGGCAAGTTCTTATCACTAGAGAGTATTTCAGAAACAATGGCTTCCATAAGTATAAGGAAGAATAAGAAACTTGATACACTGTATAAAATATGACATTGGCTTCAACTTAATTACCCTCTGATCTTTGCCCTTCTGGTGACCCTGACCTACATAAAGCTGGACATTCAGGGTACCAACAATCATGACCAGTTAGCCAGAGCAATAGTTTGCTGAATTACAGGATTCTGTTCAATACTCTGAGTCCAAAAGTTATTCCATACAGTGGTTTTCTAAAACCTGGCTGATAATAAGAACCACCTGAGGAAGGCTAATATATATATATATATTTTTTTGTATTTTTCTGAAGCTGGAAATGGGGAGAGACAGTCAGACAGACTCCCGCATGCGCCAGACCGGGATCCACCCGGCACGTCCACCAGGGGCGATGCTCTGCCCACCAGGGGGCGATGCTCTGCCCCTCCGGGGCGTCTCTCTGTTGTGACCAGAGCCACTCTAGCGCCTGGGGCAGAGGCCAAGGAGCCATCCCCAGCGCCCGGGCCATCTTTGCTCCAATGGAGCCTTGGCTGCGGGAGGGGAAGAGAGAGACAGAGGGAGGAGAGGGGGAGGGGTGGAGAAGCAGATGGGCGCCTCTCCTGTGTGCCCTGGCCGGGAATCGAACCTGGGACTTCTGCACGCCAGGCCGATGCTCTATCACTGAGCCAACTGGCCAGGGCCCAGGCTAATATTTTTGTTTCCAAAAACAAGTTTTGAAAAAAATAAAAAAAATAAAAAAAAACCCAAAAAAATAAAAAACAAGTTTTGGAAGATTGGAATTCTATAATTTAAAAACTTCTCCAGGTGATTGTGATGACCTTCTATGCTTGAGCACCACAGGACATAGATATCATCTCTTCAATCTGACCTGAGTATTCTTTGATGACAATAGGACCACTATGGAGCCAGAATAAGAAATCTTTGAAAGCCTAAGATGGAATCTCTGTTTCCTCCTTGCCCAACTCTAGCCCCACCAGGCAGAAAGTTCAATCTAAAATAAATGATATGTGGAGAAAAGAAAACTCTCCTGCACTACTGGTGGAAATGCACACTTGTGCAGCCACTGTGGAAAATAGTATGGCATTTCTTCAAAAAATTAAAAATAGAACTGCCTTTTGACCCAGCTATCCCACTGTTAGGAATATATCCTAAGAATAACAAATCACTGATTCTAAAGAAGATATGCACCCCCATGTTTATTGCAGCATTGTTTACAATAATAGCCAAGATCTGAAACAGATCAAGTGTCTATCACTGGATGAGTGGATTAAAAATCTGTGGTACATATACACAATGGAATACTACGTGGTCATGAAAAAGAAGGAAATCTTACTTTTTGCGATGGCATGGGTGGACCTGGAGACTATTATGCTAAGTGAAATAAGCCAGGCAGAGAAAGACAAATATTATATGATCTCACTTATATATGGAATCTAAGGAACAAAGTGAACTGAGGAACAAGATACAGGCAGAGGCAGGGCCACAGGGATCAGAGAGACAGCTGTCAGAGGGAAGGGGGATGAGGGAATGGGATCAGAGAAGGTGAAGGGATTAGTGAAATTATATATACATAACACAGAGATACAGAAAACAGGACAGCAAATCCCAGAGGGAAGGGGACAAAAGGAGTATAAATAGGGACACAGGAGTGGGGGGGGTAAGGGTGCTATATTCAGTGAGATGCTTGAATCCATGTTAACACAATAAATTAAAATTAATAAAAAAATTTCAAATTAAAATAAAATGGATGATAATGAGAAGGCACTAGGACCTGAAAAATTGTTGGTGCAAGAAATCTTTGGCCATACAACCCTGGTTTTCATCTGACCAAAAAGTTGCAGTAGCTCCTATCAGAGCTCCAGTGCTATGCAAAGGAGACCCAGGGGTAAAAGATTTTAGAGGCCTCTAACCTTCTAGGATGATCTGCTCTGATTCATAGCTTGAGAAACTCACATCCAAGAACTACTCTAGATGACTCTATTTAAAACCTTAATCATCAAAGACGTTGGGAGTTTGGAATAGGCTAAGGTGATAGAAGGATCTGATATATCTTTTCCCACTTCTCAATATAAATGGGAACATTCTGGCAATAGACTTCATTTCAGACTGCCTCTCCCCATATAAGGACGCTTCTACTTGTGACTATTAAAAAAAAAAAATAGATATGTCCTATCTCCACCACGGTCCTCCTCCGTCATGTGTATCAGCTACTTCTTTAATCATTAAAGAAATCATCCCTTTCTATGGAAGAGTGAACCACACAATCTCTGATTCTAGCAACCTCTTTTTATTTTTATTTTGTAGGGTACTACTCAAAGATCTCAAAGAATTTCATCCGCCTTCCCACTTCCCACCCTTTATTAACCATTTACCTAATAGTGCACAAAATGTGGATTCAGATTGCTCCATTTCTATAGTTGCTGAGACAGCACTTCTAGAGTTAACAGCTTACATAGTTACCATGGCATTTTGATGCAATTTGCAGCAACCTCTACCCAGAATTTTATCTTCCACAACAACTAGGAGCTGGTCTGTGCCAAGTGAGACACCTACAGTACAAGAAGACCTGAATGCTAAAGGACATGCCAGCAGGCACAGAGAAACTCAAAGTGGTAGCTACCATGTGACCCCTCTGCCACTGCTCATACCCCCACCTATGCCAAAGACCAGAGGGCCTCTGCTAAGAACACTTTTGGATAACAGAAAAAGTCTTCCCCCTCACCTGTATCCCATCACTTCTGTTCCATGTGCCTCCACCAAAATGGCACTATTTTCTACTGGCCATGAAAAGCCTATCATCTGCTTCACTGGAAAGCCTCAGGGAACCAAGATTGTGAAGGTGTAGTAGGCTCCCGAGGACCTCAAAGCTTCATCTGGAACTTGGTTGGCTAGGAAGGGAATGAGTGAAAGAACAATCATGGAATTCTGCCCTTCACCTTGGAAACAGAATACAACAGATCATAGAAGGCTAGATGATCAGAGGGACTCAAAGGAAACACATCCCAGGCTGTCCCTTTAAATAGATGCAAATGTCCCACAGAGGACAAAGGAATGCACACAACTGGCAACAGCATAGCTCATGATTTGCCTCAATGTCCTCAACACATGTCTTTGTGACATTTACTTAGATCTTCCTCTTTTGTTCTGTGTTTTCTCTCAACTACATTGAGTACCACAGCATGTCCTCCCACTACCTACCCCACCTCACACACACCACTTGCTTTTATCCGTTAGGTCATAAGGACTTAAACAAATTGGGGTAGCCTTACTCTTCCCTCCTAAGCTTTTCCGCTGCAGGTAGGAAATAGAGTCTGTGGAATTCTAAGACTATGCTTAGTGTGTGAGCAAGGTTCTTCCTGCACAGTTTAATACCTTAGATTCAGGGTAGTTTTGTATTACGTCTGACTATAGATTTCAGGAAAGGTCTAAACCACAAAGAAGTTACTTTTCTCATGTCCAGGAAGGCTAAGTTCACTTATGGCAGCAATTAACACCCATCTGTATTCTTCTATTACTGCGTATCCAGTGTGTGGGTAAGGGCTTGGCAGAGTGACAGAGGATATCTTTGTCTTGGGGCAAAAATAATTTATTGAGAAGATGTGAAGGGAGACAGACAGGTGTTCTTTGAATTAATAATAATAAAGCTGTCTGGGAGGTTATGAGTAGCATTTTTAATGTGCCCATTCGAATGGTGTCTGATTTTTCCGAGGACGACCTTTGAAGTTAGCTTCAAATCCCAAAGCAGAACATAACCTTACAGGAAGCTTTCAAAGATTTCTGAGCTTTATGCCTGGGTTTAATTATCTCTCCCATGTTGGGAACTTTGGCAAAATTACAGAAGTGCTACTGCCCTACCAGTAAGCTGGCTATTCCAGTAGAGACTGATTAATCACACTTGATCTGGCCAGAATTCTCATCACCCTTTACAGTCATTGATTCATGGACAGCAAATTAATAGTACAAGTAGGAGGGCAAGGCATATGATGTGGGTTATTTGCCAAGTAGGCCATTGTCCTGGCATGCATTTTGTGATAGATATCAGCTCTGGACGTGCTTACAGCCTTTAAATTTGACACATTAATCCAGTACTGGGTCATCAAGAAACTCTCCCCTTTGGGTCACCCTCCACATTAAATCATTACAGTTCAGTCACCTTCCCTTGGAATCCCTCATTAAGCTCTTAAATAGAATGATGTAATTTTATCTCTCACTCACTGTCACAATTTCCATAGGACACATTTCACGTGATATGGATAAGTCATGTTGTTTACTGCCTGAAGATGGCTCAATGGAAATGAGACGCTTTTTAAGCAGGATTTTCTTTTTTATTAGCAAAAATTGTGCTAAGGACATGAGTACCCACATGAACTAGAATAAAAAGGAAAAATAACCAGAAAACCAGGCGCAGGAGATGCAAATCAGGCGGCATCTGTTTGACTTGGCAGGGTTCCCTGAAGTAACTTCACACTATCTCGAGGCTGGCACTCAGTACAGCCGGGAGGCTTGTTGTTGGAATGAGCCTGAATCTCCAGGGAGATCCGAGTAACAAACCTCCTCTTATCTCTCTAGGCTGGACCTCTAACTCCACTGATTATTTCCAAATAGGCCTTGGCCCTGCCTTGAACTTGACCATGCTTTTACATTCCCACTCATATGACTTTGGGTCCGACCAATGACGACCCAGCTTCCCTGGTCTAGCAATGAATCCCCAGACCACCTAGTTCAAGAAGCCTCCTAGCTTGACTATGTTCCCAGGCCTCTCCTCCCAATATCGTCCTTCACCATAGAGTTCTCCATCAACTCTACCCAACAGCAACTACCTGTTGGAATTTGAAAGGCATTTGGGAGGTCACCTTCCTTATTAGTTAAAAAAAAAATTATTGATTGATTTTAGAGAGAGGGGACAGTGGAGAGAGAGAGAGAGAAATATTGATTTGTTGTTCCACTTATTTATACATTCATTGGTTGAGTCTTGTATGTGTCCTGACCGTGGGTAGAACCTGCAGCCTTGGTGTATCAGGACAGCACTCTCTAACCAACTGAACTACCTGGCCAGGGCTCCTTCCTTATTGCTTGTTTCTTTGTGGAAGCTTTCCTAACATGTTCATGTAGAATTGACAACTCCCCCCTTTGTGCTCCCTCTGCGCCCTTTTAAAATTTGTTGAATTAATTTGTTTATGTGTCCATTTCCCCTAGTCGGGTTCTTAATGACAGATCTTAAGTTATCTTGTAACTTTCTTATTTTCCCATTGTCTTGCACAGGGCCTTCATGGCACATTGTAAGTCTTCGATAAATGCTGAATGAATGAATGAATGAATGCTTATATAATATAAACATCTTTTCTCCAACATAAGGCTGAAGTTCTATTAGCAGTTGAATTATTTCCACTTAAATCACCCTAAAGTTACTAGCACGTCTATCACTCATGGAAAATATCGCATCTACTTCTAGGAATGTCCTATGAACTTTCACAGTCCTCTACTCAAGATAATAATGTTGAATTCATATACTAGATTTTCATTTATATGTTATTTTTTTAGATCAATAATTATAATTGACGTTAAGAATTGAACTGGGACCTAGGCACTATTCTTAGTACTTATATATATTGCCTCCATAAATGATTACTACAATCTTATGAAGTAGGAACTATTCCCTTGAAGAAAGTAAATCTAGGACAGTTGAGAAACTTTTCCAAGTTCACAAAGCTAGTTAAGTGACAGAACCAGGAATCAACCTAGTACCTGATTCCAGAGCTCCTGCTTACCCACAACATAACCCCTCAGAATAATCTGTTCTTCTACCTGAAACACCAGACAATGAAGACATTCCTTCAAAGACTGTAAAGAGAGAAGTGAAGACCCCAGATGGCAAAGTTATGAAGTGTAAGGGCAAAGCCTAAAATCTGAATTCTATGATTCCCTAGCTAGTTCCTTAGCTAAACATGGTACCAGTGGTCTTCTCGATGCAATGGACAAACTGGGGAGTGAGAGAATCTTATAATGCTTTTAAGTCCAAGTAGATCCCAGTGTCTCTATTATCTTTCTTTTTATTGTTAATCTTGAGCTTAGTTTTTGATTTTTCCTCTTTATTCTAGTTCATCTGCCTTATATTGTTCTCTCAGATACTTGACAAAAAATTTACGGTAGAATGGGGAGATACATCAATTTAAGGTAAAGATATAAGTTGAATAGGAGGATAGGAAGCACCGCCAGAATGTACTTCCTACACCTGTCACTAGGGCAGTCACCACCTCTGACAATTTGAAGAGCACTGCCATACAACTCACAGAAGAAAATAAAAGAATGGCCAATAAGTACATGCAGAGATATTCAACTTCATTAGTAATCAGGCAAATTAAAAAAAATCAGTGAGATACCATATCATATCTGTCAGATTGGCAAAAATTTTAAAGTCTAGTAACACTGAGCATGGGGAAACAGGAACTGTCAACTCCTGCTGGTAGACATGTAAATTAACATAATCACATCAGAGAGTTTTCTCACAGTATCTAATGAAGAAGACTTATGATACTCTGTACCCCAGAAATTCTGCTTCTACACATACTCCTAGAGGAACTCTTCCATATTCATATTCACAGATGTTATTTGGAGCATTATATTGTAATAGGAAGAAAATTAGAAATATAAATGTATATTAATATAGAATGAATAAATTCATATATGTTTAAATGATAGTCTACTATGTAGCAGTCAAGTCGATAAGTGATACAGTATATGCATGTGGTTACATTCTACAAAAAAATGTTCAGTGAGAAAAGCAAGTTAGTAGATGAGATGCCATACAGGATGATAACATTTATATAAAATTGGAAAACACACAATTCTACATAGTTTTTCATAGACATGTACCTGTAGAACATAAGCATAAAAGTATGCCCAGTAAGGACATACATCAACATTGGCATAGTGGCTGGCTGCTCTGCAATGAGAGAGATAAATAGGACCAGTGTACAGAACAAAACGGACCATAGCTTTAACATTTTCCTTCTTGTTAAAAATAGTTTGAAACAGCCTGACTAGGAGAAGGCACAGTGATAGAGCATCGACCTGGTATGCTGAGGACCCAGGTTCGAAATCTCAAGGTCCCTGGCTTGAGTGCAGGCTCATCTGGTTTGAGCACAGGTTCACCAGCTTGAGCGCAGGGTTGCTGGCTTGAGTGTGGGATCATAGACATGACCCCATGGTTGCTGGCTTGAGCAAGGGGTCATTGGCTTGGCTGGAGCCCCTTGGTCAAGGCACATATGAGAAAGCAATCAATGAACAACTAACGTGTCACAGCTATGAGTTGATGCTTCTCATCTCTCTCCTTTCCTGTCTGTCCCCGTCTGTCCCTCTCTCTCTCTATCTCCCCCCCTCCCTCTCAAAAAAAGTTTGAAATAAATATGAGAAAATAAAATTTGTGAATTCTAGTCACTATTTGGAGGTTATTAATGTCACTCTTTGTTTTCTGTATGTTTAATATATTTCAGTAAAAAACCCCAAAACACTCCAGTTTCAAAAGAGTTAAACATAGAGTCTAGTAAGAGAGGCTGCAATTAAGGACAAAGAGGCTTGGGGGCATAAATGGACCCAGACAGCTCCAATGCTCCAGAGACGGTGAATTATTGTCAAAGCCCAGCTATGCATCACCTAAATGGAGGGTGGCTCTTCTTCAAGGGCAGCCATGGTTATTTCCGAGCAAGAAAGATAGTTTAGAGCTGTCAGACAACCGCTTATTTCTCTTCAAGTCAGGTGATGTTTCTGTGATTCACATTCTAATATTGCTTGTCTTTGGTAAATCTTGCCACCCACACAGGCAGGAGAGGAACAATATTAAAGCAAAATTCAATTTCCACTAAGAGATTGTGTGACTACAAAACAAAATTCTTTAAATGAGCCAAACCAAATCCTTTGGGTGCAAAATGCTTATTTCCTTTGTGATCTTTTCTTACATCTTGTTAAAATAACTTGACAGTTTTGTTGTTGGCTGTTGTTGTTTTTTTCTAGGATTTGGGAGCCAAGTTGAAGAGCTGTTCCAAAGATGGGGCAATTTTATTATAAGTAAGGGTAATATATATCTGCAGGAGGGCCAACGCATCAAATAGGATTTAAATCCATGAATTCATTCCCCTCTCTCTCTCTCATACCCAGACACACACACACAGCTTAGTTGGTCACCTTGAAGATGTTATTCATTTTGAAAATGGGTTAATAAAAGGAAAGAATTCTTTATTCAGCCTTCCCTATATGAACTACATCACTGTAAAATCCAATAATATGTGAGGCATAGTTTCTCTTTATAAGCGATTTCCAACAAATAAATGAAGAAGGAAAAAGGAAAGTGAGAATGCAACTATTGCCATTTTGCAACCCCTAAAAAATTAAGCCATCTGAACATTAAACATCCGCAGCTACTCAAGGCAAAAAAAGAGGGATAATCCGACACTGTGTGCCACCTGATGAAAAATGTCCCACTACCTATGGAATAATCTTGCTGAAAAAAATCAAATCTGATTCTGACAAAGCTCAAGATCCACATACCAATTTAGAAGAACACAAAGAACAGAGGAACACGCGTGAAAGGAAATAAAACCAGCAAATCCCAGCCGTAGTCAACTACCTGAGATTGTGTTTCTACAGTGAATAGTCACAAGGGGTAAAAAAGGAGGGGTGAAGAGGAAATCTGTCAATTAAGAGACTCTCAAGGCAAATCTTGAAAAAATAAAAAAAACAGGCAAAAGTAAATTACAGGGTTTAGTTTAGAGTTAGCACATTTGGATTATGACACTATAAAGCAAGTAACAGAAAGTCAAGATAGTGTTTACTCTTGAGGGATGGGTGAACTCAGACTGGGACAGGACATGTGTTAGAAAATCCGCCTTCTGGCCCTGGCCGGTTGGCTCAGCAGTAGAGCGTCGGCCTGGCGTGCGGGGGGACCCGGGTTCAATTCCCGACCAGGGCACATAGGAGAAGCGCCCATTTGCTTCTCCACCCCCCTCTTCCTCTCTGTCTCTCTCTTCCCCTCCCGCAGCCAAGGCCCCATTGGAGCAAAGATGGCCCGGGCGCTGGGGATGGCTCCTTGGCCTCTGCCCCAGGCGCTACAGTGGCTCTGGTCGCGGCAGAGAGACGCCCTGGAGGGGCAGAGCATTGCCCCCTGGTGGGCAGAGCATTGCCCCTGGTGGGCGTGCTGGGTGGATCCCGGTCCGGCGCGTGCGGGAGTCTGTCTGACTGTCTCTCCCCATTTCCAGCTTCAGAAAAATACAAAAAAAAAAAAAAAAACCCAAAAAAAGAAAATCCGCCTTCTGACATAAATGGGGGTTTCAAAGACATTAGCCTGTATTAAGCTGTATGGCCCATTGGTTAAAGACAGTAAATATTGAAGGGTAACAAGATGATGAGGAAAAAAATAATAATATGTTAATCTGCCTCAAGTGGAACCTGCATAGAATCACATGATTCTTATCAAAAGCTTTGAGAGCATATCAAGTAATTATAAAAAGAGTGTTAAAAGGAGGAATAGAGTGGCAATTATAATCCATTGGCTGGGATGTAATTAATTTGCTGTATGTAAATACCATGCATAAATGCCATGTTATTTATCAAGAGCAGTCTGAAACCTTGTCTCCTATCATATCATTAAGAGGTAAAACATAAAATGATGAACATAGCCTATAAATATCTTAATCTGAAAAAAATGCACAAATTCCAAGCATCAGGTCAGAAAAAGAATTTGAACTCTTTTGTATGCCATAGAACAAAATTTAATTTAATTTCCACATGTCAGTATGTATCATATTTTGCCTCAAAGTCAGACCCAATATAATATGTCACATCCTAATTTATTACAGAATTAATAAATCACACTTATTACAGAGTTAAAAGTAAATTAAAACAGTGTGCATTCATTGTTAATTAGGGAATAGTCATATATTGTCTTCATATATTACTGACATTAAGAAGTGTATTTAAAATAAACTATAACACAATAGTTATATATTTTGCCTCAATATTCAATTATAATACACCATAAAATGTTTTTTGTTTTTTTTAATTTTTTTTTTTTTCCATTTTTCTGAAGCTGGAAACAGGGAGAGACAGTCAGACAGACTTCCGCATGCACCCGACCGGGATCCACCCGGCACGCCCACCAGGGGCGATGCTCTGCCCATCCTGGGTGTCGCCATGTTGCGACCAGAGCCACTCTAGCACCTGAGGCAGAGGCCACAGAGCCATCCCCAGCGCCCCGGCCATCTTTGCTCCAATGGAGCCTTGGCTGCGGGAGGGGAAGAGAGACAGAGAGGAAAGCGCGGCGGAGGGGTGGAGAAGCAAATGGGCGCTTCTCCTGTGTGCCCTGGCCGAGAATCGAACCCGGGTCCTCCGCACGCTAGGCCGACGCTCTACTGCTGAGCCAACCGGCCAGGGCCATAAAATGTTTTTAAAAAATAAATCTAGGCCTGACCTGTGGTGGCGCAGTGGATAAAGCGTCGACCTGGAAATGCTGAGGTCGCCGGTTCGAAACCCTGGGCTTGCCTGGTCAGGGCACATATGGGAGTTGATGCTTCCAGCTCCTCCCCCCTTCTCTCCCTGTCTCTCCCTCTCCTCTATAAAGTGAATAAATAAATAAATAAAATTAAATCTGGTCTAAAATTAAAAGTATATTTAAAAATAAATAAAACAATATTTAAAAAATAAATCTAAAAAAGGATTTGTAAGATTACATACTTTTGTAAAAAAGATTCCAGAATTTCTCTTTTAAAGGCAGAAATAGGAGGAGTCTGGCAAATGCTGGACTAGAGGAGAATAACTTTCCTCCTCAGTTCATGCATAGGATCCTTTATAATCTGACCCCACCTATCCTCCAGTTTCTTCTTATTCCAGTTATTTTATCCCCACAAACATCTTGGACACTAAAACCTTTATGGCATTAAATGTCATAATATTTTCCAAATTCACCCAGTCTTGCCACAACTCTGTCCTGTGCATATTCTCTTTCCTGCCATTTTTCTCTAATTCCAATGACAATCTCCTATTCATATATTGGGTCCCAGTGCAAATGTTTCTTTATAAGCTTCTCCTGATTTTGTCCCAAAGAATTACTCATTCTGTGGTCCCTTAACCTGTGACTTGAGTTCTGTGACTGCAAGTACAGTACCGTATTGTAACTTCACCATTTTGAACATCTGTCTCCACCAAGGGTTGTCAGATAAAATACAGGGTGCTCAGTTCAACTTGAATTTCAGCTAAGAAACAAATAATTTTTGGCCTGACCTGTGGTGCCACAGTGGATAAAGCATCGACCTGCAATGCTGAGGTCGCCAGTTCGAAATCCTGGGCTTGCCTGGTCAAGACACATATGGAAGTTGATGCTTCCTGCTCCTTCCTACCTTCTCTCTCTTTTTCTCTCCTCTTCCTCTCTAAAATAAATAAATAAAATCTTTCTTTAAAAAAGAAACAAATAACTTTTTGGTAGAAATATATTCCATGCAATATTTGGGATGTATTTATACCAAAATTTTTTATTTGTTGTTCATCTGAATTTCCAACTGAACTGGGCTTCCATATTTTTATTTCTTAAATCTGGCAACCCTGGTCTCCACCATAAGATCATACATAACTTGGGCCTGGCCTGGTAGCTCAGTTAGTTGGAGCATTATCCCAATATGTCAAGGTTGCAGGTTCAATCCCTGGTCAGGTCCCAGAGAAGAAGCAGCCAATGAACGCGCAACTAAGTGGGAAAAAAAATCAATGTTTATCTCTCTCTCTCTCTCTCTCTCTCTCTCTCCCTCTTTCTTTTCTCTAAAAAAACCCAATCAATCAATAAATTTAAAAAATTAAAATAAGGAAGATCATAAGTAACTTGAGAGTAGGAATAAGTATTCTTCTTTATATCCTCATAACACTTGTTATATTTCCATTCTTTTCATGAAATGTGCATTGAATAAATGAATGATTGAAGTGAGACTCTTATGAGAGCACTTTGTGATGTCTACACTTCTATTGATTCAGAAAATACCTATTGAGCATTTCCAGTGTTCCATACACTATCCTAATAGCAGCAATAAAGCATTTTTAAATATGCACCAACAATCTAATATTGCAGCTTTTAAATAATGTTCCCCAGGCTTTTGAAGAATGGGTTTTCAGGAGGTTGAATAGTTTTATCTAGTCTGTGATCTATACTGTTTAATTGTCCTGATTGTCCACAAACTAAACAGAGACCCTGTTCTTGAGGATTTTAGTGGAGATAGACAGAAGTAAACAAATATGTAAATAAGATGGCTTCAGACAGTCGTAAAAGTGTTATGAAAGCAACCAAACAGGGTAAGATGATGTAGTAGAGCAATTAAAAGCTTCTGTGAGGAGGCAGCAGTTGAGACAAGAGCTTACTGAGGGGAAGGAGCCTGCCTGTGACAATGTTGGGCAAACAAGTATGTTAGGCTTGCTTGCTTGCACTTTGCTTGATTGGTGCATGAGCATGGGGCAGCATCTCACATGTATAGTCTATGTAAGGCTACAGGTGCTTGCCCTCAGGGCTGCAGATTGTAGATTGTGGATTGGCAGTTGCAGTTGGGAGGGACCATCGTTTGCCGGAAAAGGGGTCCCCCCATCCCCCCTGCCTGTTTTGCTTGTGAGTCCTGAGAGAGAGAGAGAAGCGGGTTTCCTTGCCTGCTTGTTCATCCACCGTTGAGAGACTCTAATAAACAGAATGGCCCACCATCCTCTGGCTCCACAGTTTCTCTACTGTCTGCCTGAATCCAATGTGAACTTGTATGGCCATGGTCACCAGCCTTACAGACAGAGAAAGAACATGAAAGAGAGGAATACCAAGTCAACAACTGTGAGGAGGAACTAGCGTGAGAAGTAGCAAAAGGCCTCAAACTTCAATTCAAATAGCACTTGAGTGTCACACATACACAAAAATATATGCATATGAAAACATGCTTACCATCATTAGCATTCAGGTAAATGCAAATTAAGACTGCAATGAGATATCACCACATTTGCACTAGTGTAACAAAAATCAAAAAGTATGACACTAGCAAGTACTGATGAGGATGTGGAAGAACTGACAATCTCATGCACAGCTGGCAGGAATGGAACATGATATAACCACTTTGAAAACGGTTCAGCAGTTTTCTTGAACCATATATGTATCATACAATTGTGTGTGTGTGTGTGTGTGTGTGTATAGCAAGGAGAAGTGAAAATATATGCCCATACAAAGACTGCATACAAACATTCATATTAGCTTTACTGATAGCAACAACTCACTGCAAATAGCTCAAATCTCCAAGAATAGGGAAATGGATCAACTAATTGTGGTATATTTGTACAACGGAATACATCCTAGAAATCAAAGGAACAAAATACCGATACACACAACAACACAAATAAATCTCAAGAACATTATGCTGAGTCTAATAAGCTGGACATGATAGTAGATACTATATAATTCCATTTATGTGGAACTCCAGACAGACCAAACGAATGCACAGTGACAGAGAGCAGATCAGCAGTTGCCGGGGGACAGATATGGGGCATGGGAATTAACTGCAAAGGGCATGAAGAAGCTTTTTGAAGTGATGTGAATATTCCCTACTGTGATTATAGTGGTAGTTATAACGGTGTATAAATGTTTGTCAAAACCCATCCAACTTACATTTAACATTTCTATATGTTTAATTATAGATCAATAAAGTTGATATTTTTAAGACTACTTGAAGAAGCTTTGTATTAAAAGCGCTAAAAGGACTCAGGATTCAGGACGGAGAAAAAAATTTTAACATGTTGAGGTACCCAGAGAGGATTTTAACGCCTGGACCAAGGACTTCTAAAGAAGAGAGAAGCCAGCCCAGGGAGAGGAAACCACAGGAGCAAAGCATCAGAGTAGGACATTCACGCAGTGGAAGAAAAAAAAAAAGATGACTATGTTTTAGAGTTGATTTTTTTTTCCTGACAAAGTAACGTTACTAAGAATTTGGGCTTTATAATTTTCTCATCATTGTTTAGCAGCAGCAAAGCACTAATGCACAAACAATTAACTATTGAAGCTTTTAAGTAATGCTTCTCAAGCTTTTGCCTAATGGGTTTTCAGGAGGTTGAATGATTGTGTCTAGTCCTTGACCTACACTGTTTAATTATCTTATCGACTGACTTGTGAAATTCTACCCTGCGCAGTGGAGTGCTGAAAAGGAAGCTTTGTTCCCTTTGTGAAACTGAGAGCTCTCTGCTTTTCCTCCCGCTCATCACGAGGAAGAATTGGGCTGCATCTTCTCCTGCTGCCTGAGATAGAAACCTAACAAATGACCATGAACATGACATTGTGGTATTCTGTCAGAAATCCACACTGAAACCAGATTTCAGAATCGGGGCCAACCACAGCAGCGTGAAGATTGGTGGCCGAGGGGAGGTAATTTCTGGACATTTGGAAGAAACGGGCTCTCTCTGAAAATGTATCCCTCCGGCTGACCGGTGGCCAAGGCTCTGCCACAAAGTGCTATTCCTGTATCTTGAGACATTTTTAAAAAATAGATGACCTTTGCAAACCAGCACTTGAAGACTTGGGTTCATGGGTTAAAACACACCTGTATATATGTCAAGTGTTAAATGTGTGTGTGTATTTTTTCTGAACATGTATGTACAGAAGTATAAAAACTGAATGGTGATATACTCTCTAGCTGATCCATTTAAGTTACCCTGTTCTTTCATTATCATTAGTCTTTGTTATAATTCTATTGGTTATAGAAAACTGATAAAATAAAGGATTTCTGTCCAGAGAAATTCAAATTAATTGTGTCCAAAGAAATGCAATCAATTATTGCATAATGGATAGATAGATCCATTTTGCATCTATTTAAAATGCATTCCAGAATTCTTTTTATTTTATTCATTTTAGAGAGGAGAGGGAGAGAGAGAGAGAGAGAGAGAGAGAGAGAGAGAGAGAGGAGAGACAGAGAGAGAGAAGGGGGGGAGGAGCTGGAAGCATCAACTCCCATATGTGCCTTGACCAGGCAAGCCCAGGGTTTCAAACCGGCACCCTCAGCATTTCCAGGTCGACGCTTTATCCACTGTGCCACCACAGGTCAGGCCCATTCCAGAATTCTTTATCCCTTGAAAGTGTGCTCATTAAACTCCCCTTTGAACTGGTTGTAACATCTTGCTGCCTACCACACTTAACAATGAGTTAAAGAAAATATTTGGCACATGTACCCTTTATAGCTGTTGTACCTTTTTAAAAAATTATCTTTTGACTATACACCATTTTGAACATATATACATAAAACATAGTTACGGACAACAATGTGGTGATAGAGGGAAAGGGGGTGGGAACCAAGTGGAGCTGGGGAAGGCGGTGTGGGGAGGAGGAGGAATGGGAACGGAAAGACTTTGCTTGGTGCAAGGGGTGCACAAGCAGTGTGCAGTGATGGTCGATTGAGGTGTACCCTTAAAACTGGTATGGTTTTGTGAACCAGTGTCACCCAATAAATTCAATTAAAAAATAAACCAATATACACAATTTTGGATCTCAAGAGGAGACAGTTGGGTGAATTGTTATACTACTGTAGTTCGTGACACATTGTCACCTTTGATTCTTGCAAGGTACCTTTCTTGCTTGTTTGTTTCCATACTTTCCTTTTACCCCCATACCTCACTCCCATTCTCTCTCTATCCCTACCATGAACAACTATTTTAATGTGCACAATACATATTTTTTTCTTTGGGTGGATTTGTGTCTTTTTTTAATTGAGAGAAGACAAATATATTAAAGTACACAAAGTGTATCAATCTTAGATCTAGAGCTCAATGATTGTATATTTTATATATCTCCTTGTAATCACCACCCAGATAGAGAATATTTCCAACACCATGTGAAATTTCTTTGTTCCCTTCCCAAGTAATACCACAATGATCACCGCTCTTCTTCAGAGCTAACCATTATTCTGGCTTCTATCTCTAATTATTAGTTTTGCCTGTTCTTGAACTTCATATATGTTCTTGAGCATATAATGCAGTATGTTCTCTTCTGCATCTGCCTTATTTTACTTATCATTATGCCTGTGAAATTTATCCATGCTACTGTGTTTAGTTTATTCATTTTTTATTGCTGAGTAGTATTCCTTTTATAAATATACCACAATTCATCCATTCTCTTGTTGAAGGTGAAAAGCCAAGCCACCTACTTTCATACATCTTGCTTCAAACATTAACATGACTTTACTATTCCACTGGCATCATCCATATAATTGTAGGAAACTCTTGCCTAGAAAGATAAAAGTTGCAAACCACTTTTTTATTCACTCTAGAAACTTCCTGAAAGAAACTCGTCAACACAAAGTGCCAAACAATAATTTACACTCATGCTCTCCTTAAACCTTTTCCTTGGCTTGCTGTGTCCATCAATCGTAAGTTATGATATCATTACCCTTACCCAGTTTTAACCAAGACCTATTCCATATTGAAAGACTTACGTTAAAGCCAGCCTCAGAACTCTATAAATATCTTAATGTTGCCCTTCCCAATCTGAGATACTCACTAAGAAGACTTTGTCAAGGTAATTCTTGATTTGACTTTGTCTTATCAACAGATGATTTCACAGAACCAGAATTCAATAAAGGTATTGGCTTGTTTCTCAAATTTGGCTTTCATAAATAAAGCTGCTGTGAACATTCTTGTACATGATTATTTTAATAAATATATTCTCTCAATTCTCTTTGGTAGATAGCCTAGAATGGGATCGTGTGCTTGTATTCTAATTTACCTAAATGGTATCATGTTACATATCACACTGTAAAAATTTGGAGATTTCACATAAAATCAAACTTTCCAGCTTTTCTTGAAAGACTGAAAGCCTTGGCAATATCAGGTCAGCATTCATTCATTTTCACAGTTGTCAGGACTTGACTAGGAGCTCATTTACCTCTGTCTACTCCACTGGGAATTTTAGTTGGTAGCCTCTATTCTATTCATAGAATTGGAAAGGAACTGTAAGTTCTTATTAACCCTATAACAGATAACCAAAAACAAGTTTTGCTGGAGAGGAATAGGACAATCAGAACCAAGCAACTGAGCAAACCCCAGATGGGCAGAGCATCGCCCCATAGAGGGCTTGCCCAATGGATCCTCATCATTATGGGCACTAGCCGGAATCTATCGTTCTGCCTCCCCACCTCCTGCATAAACAAACAAACAAACAAACAAAAAACAAATATAGTTTCTGTATTAGTATAGTAGGTAGAGGAACAGAACAGAAGAAAAATTAAACACACACCATCAATGGGGCCCACTAACACCAAGGGATGGAAAAGACTACAAATTGAAGGAAAATTTCCTTCCCCAGAAGGAGTAATTTTTTTTTTCCAGCCTGGAAAGAGAATGTCTGTGTTTGGGAGGTATATCTGTACTCAGTATAATAGGCTTATTAACAAACAGAAGTAGTCTGTCCATACCTCACACAGAGAATTGTGAAAAGAAAGCCACTTCTTACCATTACCCAGTCACCAGGGAAGTGAGAAGTTGACTCTTTACCTTCCTTCCTTATAAACTTGTGCTGAAATGGCTTAACCTTATACCTGCTTGGTGTTATATGATGATCTCTGGACAACTGAACGATCCATGGAAGAAAGGGGGCTTGAACCGCATCATCCTCGTGCTGGCTCAGCCATCCTGTGTACTGAACCTCAGAGACAGAAGCACTGCCCACAGAAGGAGGAGGATGGCTAATGGAACAGAAGGAGAGCCAGGATCCGGGGCAGCTGTGGCAGTACAGAATCTTCTGCTTGTCCCTATAGCTAAAAGTGGAAGGGAGGGAGACCACCCATCTGGGTTGAACTTGCATTGTTTAAGAGTCAAATAAATCGTACCCATCATCATTTGTCAAGGAGCTTGATGTGAATGAATGACCCCATCAGATGTCAATTGTGAAGAGAGATAAATGAGAGAGCTGTTTTCATCAGGCTAATTGTTAGCTGCCCAGAATAAATGCAGAGTTTGCAGGCAGCACTTGACTTTCAGGCTTTTAAAGTGTGTGATCCTGAATCATTCAGGCCAGATCCTGCTGCTTTTAGCCCTCTCCCCAGAGCAGGACAGCTCCCCCAGGCTATAAGATCGTTGAATTGAGAGTCCTAAACCTCCACCTCAAATCTCTACTCTGCCTCTCATTCTCTGATCCCCTGCAATGCCTTTCCAGGTTCCCGCTGTACTGTACCCATCTCCAGCTTCAGTCCCCCTAGATCTCCTATTTCAACACACAGATTTGTTGTCTAGCTCATTCTCACTCTTTGTTCTGGTTTCAGGTTCTAAGACTGTCTACTGTCCAGCCTGACCTCCCTAGATCACCTTTCAAGAATTGTCTGACCGTGGCCAGGTAACTGAGTTGAGTAGAGCACCAAAATTGTGGGTTCAATTCCCAGTCAGAACACGTACAAGAGTCACCAATAAATGTACCAATAAGTGGAACTACAAATTGATATTTCTATCTCCCTTTCTATCTCTCTAAAATCTTCTTTTTTTTTTTTTTTTTTTTTTTTTTACAGAGGCAGAGATAGATAGGGACAGACAGACAGGAACAGAGAGAGATGAGAAGCATCAATCATCAGTTTCTCGTTGCGCGTTGCGACTTCTTAGTTGTTCATTGATTGCTTTCTCACATGTGCCTTGACCGTGGGCCTTCAGCAGACCGAGTAACCCCCTGCTGGAGCCAGCGACCGTGGGTCCAAGCTGGTGAGCTCTTTGCTCAAGCCAGATGAGCCCACACTCAAGCTGGTGACCTCGGGGTCTCGAACCTGGGTCCTTTCGTATCCCAGTCCGACGCTCTATCCACTGCGCCACCACCTGGTCAGGCTCTAAAATCTATTTTTAAAAAATTTAAAAAGAATTGTCTCAATAATCATCCAACTCAAATTTCCCATGCAGATGTTCAAAAATATTAAAATGAAAACCATCTCAAGAAGATATTCCTCCAACCTAAATTGGTGGTATATAGTTACTTTCATAATTTTTGCTATTGCTTAAAATTTTTAGTGGTTGCTTTCTTAATGCCAACCACAGTGCTAAATGTTAGTTTGGGTATTATTTTATAGAACTGGCATATCCATGTTTCCAGGGATATATCTTCAATAAGCTAATGCTTGGAAGAGTTCAGAAGGCTAGAGTTATAAAATTATTTACATCTAAAAAATGTGAAATACTTATATAAGCCAATTTCCTGAGCTGCCTCAGTTATTATCTCTAGTGGACAAAAATCAAGCAAGATCTTTAGAGATGAGTTTGTGGGAAACGTTAAGGATATAAAACACATTTAAGAGACATTAGGAAGGCATCATAGAGAGAATTAGGTTTAGTGTCATCCATTTTCTGTGTAATAACCTATAGCTGCTACCCCTTAAAACTCATAAGTTTCAGCAGGAGAAGATATTTCTTAAGGTTATAAACACACTTAAACATTTACATTGCACTGTTCGATTTAATAAACTCATTCAACTTGATTTCTCTGTAAAGTCAACCCTGTAATTCACGTGTGGAGGCACAGGATGGCACTGGTATCCAGACCAAGCAACCCCACGGGAGTCAGAGGACACAGGTGTACTGTGGTTTCTCCCATGACTAACTCTGTGCTGTTATGAGAGTCACAACTTCTTGGAGCCTCCTTTTGCAATCTGTAACGTTAATAGAGAGGTCCAAACCTCTAAACCTTTCCAGATTTGACATTTCATGACCCCACTAATCCTCCATCACACGAGTTATACATCACCAAACTGAAATACCTTTGGGGCCAGGCCAAATAAATGAAGTGGCTAAATATGGTGATGAAGACAGTGGGGGGTGGGGAGGGTCTCAGGAAAGCAGGACTTTAACACCAACTTCCACAATCTTCATTACATTCCCCATTCTCAGATATGGACAACTGTTGTTTTTTCATCTTGTATATAGTGCTAAGTAAACACAGCCTCAAGACAGGGCTTCTGTACTAGCAACTCCCTTCCAACCATAGAGTCATACCCACACCCTTCCATTATAGAAACCCTGGAGCTTCAGCCAGTCAAGGGCAAGCACTGGGAATGCTCAGGCTGTGGCTATCTGGAGAGCATGTATCCCAGCTGCAGTTGACCCTGTTGGTACCCCAACAGGAGCCCTCAGATCACCTTTACCACCTCTGTGTGTGCCCATTTTTCAGCTCCTCTTGCTTTGCTGCTAGTGTTTCGCCACCGTGACCATTAAAGGCTTGTTCATGGGCCTTAGAGTTAATCCGTGATAAGGACAGGAGGAGTGCCTGAAGTTATGCCCTCCCCTCTTCCTGCCGTCCACAGCCAATGGAGTAAGGGTATAAAAGCCTGGCTCCTTTACCTCGAGGTAGGATAAACTCTGAGGTATCAGTTAACGTTCTAGTGCTCCCTGTGGGACCAGGCTGGGTCTGGGATATCACCTGAAATCAATCCTTACTTGGCTTTTCTTCTTGCTTTATTCTGCTTCAAGACCCCTTTATTGATTTCTGTTGGAAGAACTTTAATAAATCACTCCCAACCAAATCCTTGGCTCAAGACTGTTTCTGAGAGAACCCAAACTATAATACTATCTGAATGTATTCATTTGCAAATGTTTACATTTTTTTCCATTAATTAGAGAGAGAGAGAGAGAGGGAAAGGCATCAACTCATTTCACTTAGTTGTTCCATTTAGTTGGGCACTCATTGATTGCTTCTTCTGCGTGCCCTGCCCCCAACTGTGATTTCAGCATGCCAGGACAATATTCTATCCACTGAACCAGCTGGCCAGGACCTCATCAGCAATTTTTTAAAATAGTTATTTTTCTGTTGAACAAAGTATATCAGAAAAACAAATTTAGTGAGTAAACCACCGGTTTGCAATTTCTGGCTTAATATAATAAAAAGCTTTTTTCCCAGTCTAGTGAAGAAAGCAGAGATCTAAAGAGGATGCCGAAGAATTTGAAAACATGTTGAAAGACTCCAGAGACCTGTATATCTAATGCCTATGACTGCTACCAGCTCTTAGTTTTCCTAGTGTATTCGGTTCTTTCTGCTCTCTATATAAACAAACCTGCTATAAAGATAAGGGGACAGGAACAGAAGGATTAATTCTTGGGCTGGTTTATGATACAGAGTAGAAATCACTTATTCTTTTCATATTTTAGAGACTCTATAGTATTCTTTGTACTAATAATACCTAACATTTTTTTTAATGTAATGCGGTCTACAAAGTGCTTTGCAATACAGGATCTTATGCGACTCTTACAATATCTCTGTAATGGACAGGAAGGAAGTCATGTAATGTAATGTAATGTAATGTAATGTAATGTAATGTAATGTAAGTAATGAAAGAAGTTCAGAGAGCTGTCCTGTCAGCCCTGGGAAAGGCAGATAACTAAAAAACAGCAAAGACTGGGCCGAGTCAGGCACAAGGAGGTCAGGTGATGAACAAAAGGCAGAAGCAAGCGGCAGAGTCCACAGCTGGTAAGGAGGCAGAGTACTTAGCAAGCGAGAATCAGGCAGCTCCAACATCTGGTCCTTGGGATTCCATCCCAGACATTAGTTCCAAAGAATTAACTATAGTGGGCATGGAGTATGCCTCGGGAGAGCAAGAGGCAATGTTGAGGTACCGACTTAATCATGGAAACGGAGTTCCAAGGGAAATCGGACCAAGTCTGACCTGCAGGTCTGACGGGTTGCTAATCTAACCTTATAATTTTTTCTATTTGTTGGTCAGTTTGATCTCAGAACCTGAAGTCAGGTGTAAGACTGTGGAGCGTAATGGTTAAAGATATATACTCTTAGATCTAATCTGCCTGGGTTCAAATCCTGGTTGTACCACTTGCTTGGTATATTATTTTGGACACTTTTTCTGTGCATCAGTTCCCCAATCTGCAAATTAGGGGCTAATAATGGTATATACTTTGTAGGGTTATTAGGAGGATTGAGTTAATAAATGCAAAGTGGCTAGAGGAGTGGTTCATACATGGTAAACGTGGTGCAAGTGTCAACTGCTAATTTAAGGTGGAGGCTGCAACTGGTATGGGGGGAGGGGCCGTGTGACCAGGAAACCAGGCTGATTATTACAAATGGGGAGCTAGGAGAAAAGCTTAAGAACTTAATTAATTTAGTATCTTACTGAAGGCTGTAAGATGGCTTCAGAAAGGGACTGTGAACACTGAGGAAAAATTATTGTCGTAATTGGAGTTTCTTTTCCCCTGTGGCCTCAAATCCTCACTATGCTGAGAACACATTACCATTTTTGCAAGTCTTTAAAAGGTCAGGAACTTGGAAACAAGCCTGCCCTTTGTCAGCCCTTGCTCTTTATTTGCTCTGTGCAAACACAGAGAACTCCAATTCTATTAACAAAAGGTGTCCTACAAACCATTTCCTGTAACTTGTCCTGAGTCCTACAACTTCCCACCTAGAATTAGATATGAATCCCAGTCAGGGGAAAGGATGGAACTGTTATTTAAATTGTGTTTGTCTTTTACAATGAAAAGTGATGGAGATAACTCTCTTTATGTCAAAGTGGATTCAGAGAATGAAAAGAGTTAGCTAAATTATTATTACAGCCCTGGCCGGTTGGCTCAGCGGTAGAGCGTCGGCCTAGCGTGCGGAGGACCCGGGTTCGATTCCCGGCCAAGGCACACAGGAGAAGCGCCCATTTGCTTCTCCACCCCTCCGCCGCGCTTTCCCTCTCTGTCTCTCTCTTCCCCTCCTGCAGCCAGGGCTCTATTGGAGCAGAGATGGCCCGGGCGCTGGGGATGGCTCTGTGGCCTCTGCCCCAGGCACTAGAGTGGCTCTGGTCGCAACATGGCGACGCCCAGGATGGGCAGAGCATCGCCCCCTGGTGGGCAGAGCGTCGCCCCTGGTAGGCGTGCCGGGTGGATCCCGGTCGGGCGCATGCGGGAGTCTGACTGTCTCTCCCTGTTTCCAGCTTCAGAAAAATGAAAAAAAAAATTATTATTACATGTGTGCATAAATTAATTACAAAAGCTTTTGGTCACTAGCTTTTATGTGGGAGGAGAAAAAAGAAAGCATTCCTGTGACTTTAGCTATATAAGAAGACTGTTTGGAAGAAACATTAACAATGACCGGGATGCCCAAACATTTGGGAATAGCAGGACATTGTAGGATCGTACACAGGATGAGGATTTGACATTCACTCAACACTGATCTGTGAAGCCTATGGCATGTGATGAACTATGCTCATCACATTTATTTCAAGCATAATTTTTCCTACCATAGACATATTTCAAATGCTAACACCATGTGCTATTTGGAGGAGAATTAGTTAACAGTTCTATTCTTCTCTTATAAGTAATATTGCAGGAGCAAGGCATGCATACAGGAGAATTAAAATATTCATTTTCCAAGAGTTCTGGGAGTTTTTGTTTTGTTTTGTTTTTCTACAAAGAGCAAGAGTCAGAGAGAGTAATAGATAGGGATAGACAGGAACACGGAGAGATGAGAAGCATCAATCATCAGTTTTTTGTTGCAACACCTTAGTTGTTCGTTGATTGCTTTCTCATATGTGCCTTGACCGCGGGCCTTCAGCAGACTGAGTAACCCCTTGCTCAAGCCAGCGACCTTGGGTCCAAGCTGGTGAGCTTTGCTCAAACCAGATGAGCCTGCGCTCAAGCTGGCGACCTCGGGGTCTTGAACCTGGAGTTCTGGGAGTTTTATTTCTGTAGACATTTAACACATCCTCAAAATAAGCGATGATCAGCTGTGGTGGTTTTAGAATTCCCCTAAAACTGTTTTCTCCCCAGACAGTCTCGGCTCTGGCTAGCACCTGGGTGTGTCAGAGAGCTAAATGAAAGGTACAAACTCATTTGCTGAAACTATTTTCTCAGTCTGGAAGATAATGACAGTGATAGACCGGCATGGGAAAAGGGGTTGAAGATAACCAAAAACCAATCTGTGCACCTGCTGAGATTCATAGGATTCCATATGACTTAAAGATGGGCCCGTGAACCATGACCCTCAGTAAACAAATGTTTCTAGAGGGTCGACTGTACAAAAGGCATAATCTTAGTTGTGGTAGGAGATCCAAAATAAATAGAAGTCTTAACTGCTATTTCTGATAATGTTTGTAGCCCATTTTGGGCAGAAGAAACACAACCATATTTGAATCTGAGATAAAACTTCAGAATGGATGGTTGCAGTGTGTCTGTTATTACTCTTTCTGTTGCAATGGAGAAAAACCTGTGAACAGTAGAGGGGATTTGGGTTCATGTACCTGCAAAGTCCGAAGGTCAGGTAGGCTACAGTCGATATGATTGGTCAGCTCTGCAGTGTCATCCAAAGTCCTAATTCATTCCGTTTTTCTCTGCGTTCTTCCTCCCTTAGGTTGGCTTCACTTATAATTCTGAAATGTTTGCTGCAGTTCCAGGCTTCACATCTGAATATCACACCTACCTTTATGGAGAAAGAGAACTTATTTCCCAGCAATTCAAGCAAGAGTCCTGAAATTCACTCTGATTGGACATCTTAATTCCCAAGACCACTTGGGTGATGAATTAACATAAGGCAATTCTGAACTCTTCCCAAGACTTAGAGAAAGACAGAGCTTTGGCCCTGGCCGGTTGGCTCAGCGGTGGAGCATTGGCCTGGCATGCGGGGGACCAGGGTTCGATTTCCGGCCAGGGCACATAGGAGAAGCGCCCATTTGCTTCTCCACCCCCCCCTCCTTCCTCTCTGTCTCTCTCTTCCCCACCCGCAGCCAAGGCTCCATTGGAGCAAAGATGGCCTGGGCGCTGGGGATGGCTCCTTGGCCTCTGCCCCAGGCGCTAGAGTGGCTCTGGTCGCAGCAGAGCGACGCCCCGGAGGGGCAGAGCATCGCCCCCTGGTGGGCAGAGCGTCGCCCCTGGTGGGCGTGCCGGGTGGATCCCGGTCTGGCGCATGCGGGAGTCTGTCTGACTGTCTCTCCTCGTTTCCAGCTTCAGAAAAATACAAAAAAAAAAAGAAAGACAGAGCTTCCTGCCTCCAAACTCTTGGGCTATTTGAAGGAGGAGTGGATAAGCAAAGGAGACTCTGGGTCCTGTTAAGGAAGGCAAAGAGGAAATGGACATTGTATAGGTAATATAGGTAACTACCCATGTTCACTCAGGAAAATCTGAAATCTCTCCTAGGTTAGTTCTAATGTTTCACAGTAAAAATGGCAGCCATTTTGCTGAGCTGAACTTGTGACATTCGAATAAAAAGCTATAAAATATATTAATAGGCTTTAGAAATAACTTCAAAGGAACTAGTCCAGTAAACAGGTGAGCCCAGACTCCCAGGATGGCTAGGAGCTGAAGAGTCCTTGAGATAGAGAAGTCGTTAGACTCCCAGGATGGCTAGGAGCTAAGGAGTCCTTGAGATAAGGAAGCCACAAGAACTCCTAAGACAGTAAATGTAACCACATCCTAGGGGATAGATAGGGATATTTCCAGCTGGAGCTTTCAACTGTATGACTGGTTACTAAGGCACGTGACTAGAATTTAATTTAGGGGAGCCAATTGCTAAATGCCAAATTTGCTTCTGTATGAGGCTTGCTTGCTTAGCTTATAAAAAGATTTAGCTGTGAGCGCTAGGGGCGGCTCCCATTTGCAGCTCCTTGTGGGCACGGTGTCTCCGGACATCTCGGGAGTTCGCCCCTGCGCAGGTTAAACTGGCCAATAAAGTAACATCTTAACTCCTGAAAGTCTCCGACATTTGTTCTCGTACCCGGTGGATGCTACAAACTCACTTGCTGAAATTTAAGCTAAATTTATTTTTCTGTTTTTCAGAATAGAGCTGGAAAGACATGAAATTGTCATACCTTCATTTCAAATAATTTGAATTATTTTTTCTTAAAACTTGCTTGAGAATTACTGATTTTTCCACATCAGGCTTTTTTTTCCCCTCTCCTCTGCCTGTTCCTCAGTGTTTTACATGTCTCCTTACGGTCTGAGCAACAGTCTCAGTGGGGCCCAATGCTTGCTACAGCTATCATTAATTGAGAGACAATGAAGTGCCAGCAAAGTCTATGTGGTTTTCATATTTTACCTAATTTAATGCTTACAACAATGCAATCAGATATGTGATATTAGCCATATTTTAAAGATAAGGAAACTGAAATTCAAAGAGGTTAAGCAACTTGCCCTAAAGCATGACATAGCATATAAACTGAATTAGAACACAGGATTTCCGATTTGAAAGCCTACGGGCTGTCCATTTAGCCAAACTGCTCCTAAAGCACTATTAATCTAGCTCTGTAATATTTTTTTTCTTTATTCATTTTTAGAGAGGAGAGAGAGAGGGAGAGAGAGAGAGACAGAGAGAGAGAAGGGGGAGGAGCTGGAAGCATCAACTCTCATATGTGCCTTGACCAGGCAAGCCCAGGGTTTCGAACCGGCGACCTCAGCATTTCCAGGTCGACGCATTATCCACTGCGCCACCACAGGTCAGGCTAGCTCTGTAATATTGAGTGTAACTGGTAAATAAAAATTATCACTGGTTGTGGCTGATTTACTCAGTGAATAGAGCATTGGCCTGGCTTGTGGACATCCCAGGTTTGACCCCTGGTCAGGGCACACATGAGAATTGACCATTACCCTCTTCTCTCTCTCTTCATCTCTCACAGCCAGTGGCTCGGTTGGTTCACAGCCTCAGGAACTGAGGATAGCTTCACTGATTTGAGCATCGGCCTCAGGCAGGGGTTGCCAGGTGGATCCTGGTTGAGGTTCATGTGAGAGTCTGTTTCTCTATCTCCCCTTCTCTTTAAAAAAAAATTATTCCTGCACATTATTTAATATAAGGAAAGAATAAACATCAGCACCTGTAAGCCTGTTACTGGGAAATTATTCCAAGGTTAATATATTAACACAAACTATTCTTCTTCAGTATTCAAATCATGTTCCCCCATCACTTCACTCCCCTCTAAAGCCAGGTTTATAAAGTGCTGTGGGTCAAGTACATAATAATATAGAAATGATTAATGATTTGTATATGCTAATAAAATTTTTATAGCCCTACTTTAGGTCTTGCTGATTAACTGATTTTAGACAAGGTTACTTTGATTTGAAAGTATAAGAAAATGAATACATTGGCTCTGGCTGGCTGGCTTAGGCCAGTTGGCCTGGAGGGTCAGCCTGGCATGTGGATGTCCTGGGTTTGATTACTGCTCAGGGCACACAGGAGAAGCACCTATCTGCTTCTCCACCCCACTCCCTCTCACTTCTCTCTCTCTCTCTCTCTCCTCTCCTCCTACAACCATGGCTCAATTGGAGTGAGTTGGCTCCAGGCATTGGGGATGGCTCCATGGCCTCCACTTCAGGCATTAAGAAGAGCTCAGTTGCTGAGCAACAGAGCAACACCCCAGATGGGCAGAGCATTGCCCCCTAGTGGGCTTGCCGGGTGGATCCCAGTCAGGTGCCTCCCCTGCTGAATTAAAAAAAAAAAAAAAAAAGAATGCCTTTTGCTTGCAAAGTCAGCAGAAATTCACTGACTACAGCAGTTATTGGAAAGGGTTACAAAGAAAAAAAAAGCAAATAATTATGTAATGTTGAATTTAAGGGATAAAGGGCCTCAATTAAAGCCATGTCAAAAATAGTAATTAGGCTGCACATCATTGTCAGAATGAACTGGAACAAGAGAAATGAAAAATCCGGTCAGGAAAAGAGAGAGAAGCATCATGGTGCTATCACCCAACATTAACACAGAATTATTCTCTTGGTGACATTCTTTTTTCTCTCTCTTAGGCAGAATGCTGTGCTTCACACGTTTGCAAATGTTTCTGACAGTCTCAACCACGTCTATCTTCAAACAATCATGGCACTGCATTTCTGTATGTCTGCTTGATCTCCTTTGTCCTAAAACCATCAACAGAATAAAATATAGTCAGTAGAAGTCTGCCTGGGTAATGTGACCCTGAGAAGAACACTTGGCTTTGGTACACTTTTAGAAGGAAAAGAAGCTTATTTTAAATTATTATCAAGAGACTTGGTTAATTCAATACAAACATTATAATTTACTGGAGACTTTTTTGATTACTAAAAAAAATTTTTTTTAAGTGAGAGAAAGGGAGATAGTGAGACAAACTCTCCCATGTGCCCCAACTGGGAACCACCTGGCAACCCCATATGGGGCTGATGCTCGATACTGAGCTATTTCTAGCACCTGATGCTGACACGCTTGAACAAATCAAGCTATCCTCAGTGCCCAAGGCCCACGCTTGAACCAATGTATCAATAGTTCGTGGCTGCAGGAGAGGAAGAGGGAAAGAAGGGGAAACAGAGGGGAAGAGAAGCAGATAGTCACTTCTCCTGTGTGCCCTGACTAGGAATCGAACCTGGGACATCCATATGCCAGGCTAATGCTCTACCCACTGAGCCAACTGGCCAGAGCCTAAAAAAATTTTTTTAATGGTTCTATTCACTCTAACACATTTTCTGATCCACTACATAGTTATTTATTATATAAACATATAAGTTATAATGTTTATAATATAACAATTGTAATGTTTATTATATAATAATTATATAAAATGATATTCCCCCTTTTTAAGCAAAAACACACACATTTCCACTAGTCTAACAAATCAGTTATTTTTCTTTTCTCATGTCTTTTCCAATTCATATCTATATGTAGCTATAATTTAAAATGTGTTCTAATTTTAATACAAATAGAATTTTATATACTTCTTTATTCATTTCATATTGGATAATAAACATTTTACATATTGCTATGTCAGCATGGTAAGTTCTAAAAAATAATTTTATGGTATTCAATTAAGTATACCATTGTTCTATGATTTACTCAACAATTTTTCTATTGTACAAATTTTTTTCAGTTTTTCTTTTTTAAAATTCATTTTTAGAGAGGAGAGAGAGAGAGAATAAGGGGAGGAGCAGGAAGCATCAACTCCCATATGTGCCTTGACCAGGCAAGCCCAGGGTTTCAAGCTGGCGACCTCAATATTTCAGGTTGATGCTCTATCCACTGCACCACCACCAACCAGGTCAGGCTAATTTTTATGACTATAAAGAAAGTTATCATGAATTTCATATTGCATAAAACTTTGTTTGTATTTTGATACAGAAAATAAGAAATAAAGACAAATTCCTAAATACTTCACTACAATTTTTGTAAATGTGCCTGATTCGGACAGTCACTACCAAAACAGGCTTCAAGATCAGAATAGTAATTTTAATTTAAAGTCTACTATCTAGAAACAAAATTACAGCCAACCTTTTTTCAGATATCCTTTAGTAATTTTAATAGCGTTCAATGAAGCTTCGAATGTATATATAAAAACATAAGCCAAGCCATGTATTTCCAGTAGCCATCCTTTTTTTTTTTTTTTTTTTTTTTTTTGTACCTTTCCGAAGTTGGAAACGGGGAGGCAGTCAGACCGACTCCCGCATGCTCCCGACCGGGATCCGCCCGGCATGCCCACCAGGGGGCGACACTCTGCCCATCCGGGGCACCACTCTGCCGCAATCAGAGCCACTCCAGCGCCTGAGGCAGAGGCCACAGAGCCATCCCCAGCGCCCGGGCAAACTCTGCTCCAATGGAGCTTTGGCTGTGGGAGGGGAAGAGAGAGACAGAGAGGAAGGAGAGGGGGAGGGGTGGAGAAGCAGATGGGCGCTTCTCCTGTGTGCCCTGGCCGGGAATTGAACCTGGGACTCCTGCACGCCAGGCTGACGCTCCACCACTGAGCCAGCCGGCCAGGGCTTCCAGTAGCCATCTTAATAAGACTACAAAGAAACAGGTGAAATTAATTTTTGAAATATATTTTATTTAAGCCCATATATCTAAAATATTATTATTTCAATATGTAATAAATATGGAATATTATTAATAGATATTGTAGTTTTTCATAACAAGACTTCAAAATCTATTATGTATTTTACATTTACAGATCTCAATTCAGATGCCAAATTTTCATCAAAAAATACTTGATCTGGCCTGACCAGGCAGTGGTGCAGTGGATAGAGTGTCAACCAGGGATGCTGAGGACCCAGGTTCCAAACCCCGAGGTTGCTGGCTTGAGCATGGAGTCATCCAACTTGAGCTCATCCGGCTTGAGCGCAGGTTCACTAGCTTGAGCGTGGGATCATAAACATGACCCCATGGTCTCTGTCTTGAGGCCAAAGGTCACTGGCTTAAAGCCCACATTCGCTAGCTTGAGCCCGAGGTTGCTGGCTTGAACAAGGGGTCGCTGGCTCGGCTGGAGCCCCCCAGTCAAGGCACATATGAGAAAGCAATCAATGAACAACTAAGGTAACACAACAAGTTGATGCTTTTCATCTCCCTTCCTGTTTGTCTGTCTCTGTCTCTCTCACTGAAAAAAAAAATTGTTCTGTATTTATATTACATATAATTTAAAGCTTAAAAATATAGATTTCCATACTCAGATTGTTCAAAACTTAAATGTTTTCCAATAATTTAATTATCAGCTTTAAAATTTGAGTTAATGAATATTAAATAAAATTTAAATTTTAGTTCCTTGGTTGCACTAGATGTATTTTAAGTGCCTGACCACCACATGTGGTTAGTGTATTGAATAGCACAATGTAGGTAGAGGTCTTATAATTGTAATTTTTCTGAGTAAGGTCTACAATGCACAGAACCATTAATTACCTTATGGTTTACTTCTTTTTAGGAAAAAAAGCATTTCCCTTCCCTCCCAGCAAGAAAATTCATTTAGTAATCATTCATATTCATTCTGGTCAAAACGACATATGGGGATCCAGTAGATGAGGAACCAACTCTTCTTAAATAATTGACTAGATGGATACTACACTGAGATTTTTGTGAATAAAATGTTTCCATATGGAAAGAGAATGAGCGCTTTTAGAAGCTTTTCTGAGGGAGGTGGGAAAATCCAATTAACTGTTTTTGTAGCACCAGCTGGTTCCTTGGCATTGCAAGAAATAACACCTCCCAGGAGTGAACATTTATTTCACTTCCAGTCAGAAAGGCAGTCACCCAGATTCCCTCGCAGATCAGGCTACCTGTTAAGCAATATTGATGGTAATTAGGACGACAAATAACAACAAGTCCTAAGGACATGAATTCTCACCCCTGTGGCTCTTCTTTAATCTTTATTTAATTTGTCTATGTGTTTTTGGCACTAATGAGATTTTTTGAAATTTATTTCAAGTTTAGGCTCACCTCCTGTCTTATGGAGTATGACGATTCATGATAATTGCATAATTCTAAAAAGAATAAAGATACCTTCTATTTTATTTTGGGAATTTCCATTTTTGAGTACTTAGTATACACCAGACACTATTATAAGTATTTCATAACACGAACTATTTAATACTCAACAACTACTAGATGAAGTAGAAGTAACTTGTTTAAAATCATACAGTTATGATCTTAATAAACATTATTTTAGATGAGGAATTTGTTATTAAATACTATATATTTCTTTTTAAATGACTTTGTTCCATACACACCCTACTTTTTCTCCCTCCCTCCTTTCCTTCTTTCCTTTCCTTCTTTCCTTCCTTCCTTCCTTCCTTCCTTCCTTCCTTCCTTCCTTCCTTCCTTCCTTCCTATTGTACCTTCCCTCCCTACTTTCACTATTTAATCCATCCCAATCTAGTCTCCACTATCCAAACTGCTCTTGCTGAGGTCACTGACCTCCTAAGTGGCCAGCCCAAGGGACCTGCTTTCAGCTCTCAGTAGCAATTGGTCTCTTTTAAACATTTTCTTCTCTAGATTTCTAAGGCACCCCTCCTGATTTTTTCATTTTCTCCACACCTCTATTTAATCATTGTTGTGCTTCTTCTCTTCCATATATCCTTTAAAGGTAGTGTCACACAGTCTCATTTATTCATATATATGTAGATCTGATCAGAAGAAACACCTACTCAACCAATACTAATTTCCTAAGGAAGCTCATCTGGTCTCATGCCTCTAAATAAGATGCTTCCACTGGCAATTCCCTCTCCAGTTTGGACTGAATTAAAAAATCATATATCAAACTGCCTACTTCACATCTTCACTTGGATGTCTGGGTAAAAATCCCCAATTTAAATATTTTACAATTTATTTTATTGCTTTATTGATTGATTAATTGATTCATTCATTTTAGAAAGAGAAAGGGAGAGAGATGAAGAGAGAGGGAGAAAGACAAAGAGAGAGATAAATAGAGGAAAGGGAGATAGTGGGAGGGAGGTAAGGAGAGAAAGAGAAAGAGAGAAGGAAACATCGATTTGTTGTTCCACTTATTATACATTCATTGCTTGATTCTTGTATGTATTCTGATGGCAATCATTCAACAAATATTTATTGAACCACTGATTTGTACCAGGCACCATTCCAGGTACTCGGGATACATCATTGAACAAAACAGAAAAAGATGTCTGGACTTGTGGCGATTATGTTTTAGCAAAGGGGCATGGTGAACAATATATATAATGCATCAATTAGAAGAAAATATTTGGCCCTGGAAGGTTGGCTCATTGGTATAGCATTGGCCTGGAGTGTGGATGTCCAGGTTTGATTCCCAGTCAGGGCACACAGAGCCATCTGCTTCTCCACCCCTTCCCCTCTTGCTTTTCTCTCTCTCTCTCTCTCTCTCTCTCTCTCTCTCTCTCTCTCTCTCTCTCTCTTCCTCTCCTGCAGCCATGGCTTGATTGGAGCAAGTTGGCCCTGAGTGTTGAGGATGGCTCCATGGCCTCCACATCAGGCTCTAAGAAGAGTTTGGTTGCCATGCAACAGAGCAACACCCCAGATGGGCAAAGCATCACCCCCTAGTGGGCTTTCTGGGTGGATCCCAGTTGGCGTGCATGAGGGAGTCTGTGTCTCTGCTTCCCCTTCTCCCACTGAATAAAAAAAGAAGAAAATATTTGCAAAAAATATATATCAACCATATACCTGATAAGCGACTTTTACCTAGGATATATAAAGAACTCATATTCAATAACAAGAAGACAAATCACACAATTAAAAATGAGCAAGCCTGACCAGGAGTTGACACAGTGGATAGAGTGTCATCCTGGGACACAGAGGACCCAGGTTCAAAACCCTAAGGTCGCCGGCTTGAGCGCAGACTCATCTGGCTTGAGCACAGGCTCACCAGCTTGAGTGTGGGGTCACTGGCTTGAGCATGGGATCATAGACGTGACCCCATAGTTGCTGACTTGAGGCCAAAGGTTACTGGATTGAAGCCCAAGTGCACTGTCTTGAGCCCTAGGTCACTGGCTTGAGCAAGGGGTCACTGGCTCAGCTGGAGTCCCCGGTCAAGGCACATATGAAAAAGCAATCAATAAACAATTAAAGGGCCACAGCAATAAATTGATGCTTCTTATCTCTCTCCCTTCCTGTCTGTCTGTCCCTGTCTGTTCTTCTCTCTGATTCTCTCGCTAAAAAAAAAAGGGGGTGAAAATTTGAATGAACATTTATTCAAAGAAGGAATACATATGGCCTACAAACCCATGAAAAGATGTTCAACATCATCGGGAAATGCAATTCAAAACCACAATGAGATATTACTTCATACCCACAAGGATGGCTAGAATCAGAAATTCAGACAATAATAAATGTTGAAAATGATTGGCGAAATTGGAATTCTCATACATTGCTGGTGGAAATATAATATGCTGCAGCCACGCTAGGAAACAACTGGGCAGTTCCTCAAAAAGTTAAGTATAGAATATCATACGACCCTGCAACTTCTTTTCTAGGTATTTACCCATGACAATTAAAATATATGTTCACATGTAAACCTTGGCTTCACGGTAACCTTAGTCATAAAAGTCAACAGGTCCATAAACTAATTAATGACTAAATGAAATGTGGTCTATTCATACAGTGGAATATTACTCAGCAATAAAAAAGAATGAGGTACTGATGCATGCTACAACATGAATAAACCTTGGAAACGTTCTAAGAGAAAGAAACAGATCACAAATGCCACATACTATATGATTCTGTTTACACGATATGTTCAGAATGGGCAAACAGATAGACACAGGAAGTGGATTAAACATTGTGTAGGACTGGAATGAAGGAAGAAAATAGAGGAATGACAGCTGAAGTGCACAGGGTTCCTTTCTGAGGTGATGAGTATGTTCTAAAATGGATTGGGGCCCTGGCTGGTTGGCTCAGTGGTAGAGCGTCGGCCTGGCGTGCAGAAGTCCCAGGTTCAATTCCCAGCCAGGGCACACAGGAGAAGCGCCCATCTGCTTCTCCACCCCTCCCCCTCTCCTTCCTCTCTGTCTCTCTCTTCCCCTCCCGCAGCCAAGGCTCCACTGGAGCAAAGATGGCCCGGGCGCTGGGGATGGCTCCTTGGCCTCTGCCCCAGGCGCTAGAGTGGCTCTGGTCGCAACAGAGCGACGCCCCGGAGGGGCAGAGCATCGCCCCCTGGTGGGCAGAGCGTCGCCCCCTGGTGGGCATGCCAGGTGGATCCTGGTCGGTCGCATGTGGGAGTCTGTCTGACTGTCTCTCCCCGTTTCCAGCTTCAGAAAAATACAAAAAAAAAAAAAAAGGTAAAATGGATTGGGGTGATGGAGGCACAACTCTGTAAAGATAATAAAAACCAATGAAGTGTGAATTTAAAATAGGTGAGTTTTATGGTACATAAGTTATATATCAACAAAACTATTCAAAAAAAGGGAGGAGGTGTTGACAGATGAGCCATGTAGATATCTGAAGAAGGAACATTCTGGCAGAGGGAAGAGGCAGAGCACTACTGTGTTCAAGGAACAGAAAGAAAACCAGTGTAGCTAGAACAGAGGGAAGGGAGGGAAGGCTCATAGAAGAGGTTGAAGAGGTGATTAGTGGCCTGTTTATGTATGGACTTTCAGCCCATTGGGAAGACTGTTTTTCCAGTAAGTTCAATGGGGAGACTTTCCAGGGTGGAGAGCAGAAGAGTGACATTATATTTGATTTACATGATAAAATATTAAGGCAATCTGATGTGTTGGGAAATAAACCGTGGCATGGAAAGGGAGAGACAGAAAGACTAGTAAAATGGCTGTAGTCCATAAAGAGGTGATAATCGCTCAGACATTATTGGTAGATAGTCATAAAGATGGTAAGTAGTTAGATTCTGGGAATGTTAATTCATTTAATAGTCACAAAAAATGCTATGAAGCAACTAATAACATTGTTCTTATTGTACAGGTGAGGAAGCCCAGGCCTTATAATGCCACAGCTTCCAAAGTCACTCAAGGAACAGGTAGTAAAGCTGGTAGTTCATTATGCTATGCCATGCCTTTGAAAGCTCATCTGTCTCCTGTGCCTGTCAGTTCTGATATGTAGACATGTTGGGATTTTTAAAAGCAAGCAGGCCACAGCTGCGTGCTAAAATTCTCTTCCTGATGACAGTGTTCCTGGGCTTGGTCTCACAACTTGGTATTCATATTGAAATCATTTGTTTCCGTGGTAAGCGGGCCAGCATCAACACTGAAGTAGACAGAAAAAAAAAAGCTGAGCCTCAAATGAGAAGGAAAAAAACGAGGCGGCAAAGCATGGCATTGCTCTCCCAAGGAAGAAGGAAATAAATGTCACGGGGAGAGAAACTCTGACAAGTATCACAGAGTGGAATTAAACTGTGAGCTTTTGTGAATTGAAATTTTTGGTGCTACTAAAAGCCTAGATAATGGGAGTGAAATCCATTTCTGCTTTGTAAAGGGTTTGAACTGAGCCATTGTGTAGCTTTTACTTTATTGCTCTGATTGCACACCTTAACTGCAATCTGGCCCCTGGTTGGCCCATAGCCAAGTTCTTTATAAATCCAAATTTTGAATCGGATAGAAATTGCCTGTGATTGGCTTTTCTTTTGCTTCCTCCAAACAATGGTCCATCAAGGAGAGATCAGAACATTTCACCGGCATTTAGACATCACTTCCCCTTTCTTTCCTCCCCTCCCCTCATCCTCTTTAAATCTCACCCATACTCCCTCCATTTGCAACAGGATATGTCATTTCCATTTCTGCTCTGTGTGTCAGCTCCGCATGATCATGTGACTCACTCATTTTACTGCTTCTCTGCATCCATTCCCTCTGCTTCCACCCTGCACCTCATAGGATATGATGCCTAGAGCAGCAGCTAGCCTCCTGCCGCTGGAGGAGAAAGCCGAGAGACTTCCAGAGTGCTGGCTGGTGTCAAAGTGCTGATCAGGCTTTGGGATATCCTTCCTTTAGACTTACATGAGATATTTACATGATTTCATTGCTTCGATGGAGTTTTCTACTATATATGTCAGAAGGTATCCTAAGGGAGTGAGTAATTGCCAGTCTCACCTTTTCTCCAGTATTGGAGGAGTCCGGGTGAGGATGGAGAGCGGTTTTTACCTCCACCTGCCTTCACCCGGGACTCACTACGCTGGGTCTAACTTCTCCACCTGGATCCTTCATTCCGATCCTCCGGGTAATCAAGCCCTCGCCTGACTCCAGTGAGGTCAGAAAACAAAGAACCTTGTTAGAGTCAGGATCCGCTTTCCAAAATAACACCTGCATCGTCCCGCTGTGGTCTGTGCCATAAAGGAATGGCACAAGGCCAGTGTAATAGCAACTTCCTACTGACTAGCCTCGAATCCCCCTTCTTTCAGGGAACTCAGTTGAGTGTCTAGTATTGAAAAATACTGTACATTATTTTGTTATTTGTTTCCTCGGTTTAACCTGCTTAAATATTTTCCCCAGCACAAAAACAATTCAAAAAGCAATACATTCTTGTCAATGACATGCATTTTTAAAAATTTGGGTGGTGAAACATAAATTTCTTGTCCTCTCTTATAGATACAATGTGTGTTTTTGTTTTGTTTTGTTTTGTTTCTGTATTTTTCTGAAGCCGGAAACAGGGAGAGACAGTCAGACAGACTCCCGCATGCGCCCGACCGGGATCCACCCGGCATGCCCACCAGGGGGCGACGCTCTGCCCACCAGGGAGCGATGCTCTGCCCCTCCGGGGGGTCGCTCTGTTGAGACCAGAGCCACTCTAGCGCCTGGGGCAGAGGCTGAGGAGCCATCCCCAGCGCCCGGGCCATCTTTGCTCCAGTGGAGCCTCAGCTGCGGGAGGGGAAGAGAGAGACAGAAAGGAAGGAGAGTGGGAGGGGTGGAGAAGCAAATGGGTGCTTCTCCTGTGTGCCCTGGCTGGGAATCGAACCCGGGACTTCTGCACGCCAGGCCGACGCTCTACCACTGAGCCAACCAGCCAGGGCCTACAATTGTTTTAAGACGAGAGCTTTGCAAGCACTGCTAATATCTGCTACTACAGCACTTTAACTCAGCTCAGCCAAATTCCCTGTTTTCCCCATGCTCTTTCATTGCTGTGACATTATTCTGCTGTGATTGATGGAAGCACTGAACAATGGGTTGGCATATTTTAAAATTGTATTTGGGCTGCCTAACTTGCGATAAAAATAATTTTAGTATATCTACCATAGCAGTCTCAATTCTCTATCAAGACCAGCTGTGTAGCTGTTGCCTGCTTGAGCTTTTTTTTTTTTTTTAATGAATTTGAGTGAACATAGACTCTATATCAGACTCAGATATAGCACACAGTTTATGTTTCTGCAGAGTTGTTTCTCATCACAAACTAGTAAACAGTAGGAAAAGCTCTCTGTGGAGTCTGTACTCCACACCAGATCTCCTTTGTATCACTACTTGGAAAGTTAAAGAAAGGCCAAGAAGAAATCAGGCACATACAGATATATGGTAGCCTCCAGATAAGATTATCATGTGGGATTGGTGACAAGATCTCTCTCCCCAGAAATAAAAGGATGCCGTGACACGAGGACAGACAAGTATCTAAGGCGTTGACAAGTGTTTTCCATGGAGGCTACAGCTCTGATCTATCTCCTCATTTCATTGAGAAAGGAACTTCAATTCTAGCTAGATAGAAATATTTTTGAATTGATTGAAATTGAAAAATAGCATTAGATCTTTTTCATCTTCGTGTGTTTAAGTCTTTGTTTGCATTATAGAGAAGCGGTCCTCAGGAGAAACAGAATTCAGCCCCATGTAATATATATTGAGTTTCCATAGTGTATCTGCGTGGTCTGCTCCGAGGGAAGGTTCTGCTGACTGTTTTACTGTCAGGAACTACCTGGAATCTCCCAACCAAGTCAGTACTGTGTAAATGGCATTCCAAAACACGCAGGCCTGTTTTAAACTGTCTTCAAGAGAGTTTGTATTGAAAAACTGAAAGGACTCGAACATGAAGAACTGTGAACACGACCTTGAGGGCGGTGTCCATGTTGTCTCCAATCTTTATGTCTTGAGACTTATGAGACAGGACAATTCCATGTGGCAATAGTGGCAGATGGGAAACCTGGGGCTGCGGGGAAGTCGGGTAGCATGGCTGTGATCCCTGATATGCTACTTAGCAATTATGTGACTATGGCAGACACATCGTACGTAATGTGATTGCCAGTGAGTCACACCCTTGTATAGTCCTCTCCTCCTGAGTGCAAGTGGAATCTATGGTAAATATGATGGGCTGTCACACCCGTGATTACTTCCTTTATATACAACTCCACCTTAGTAGAGTTGAGTGAGATAATTTCCTTCTGGTTGTAAAAATAAAATAGCTAAATGAACTGCTTAGGAAGAAGGCAATTTGGTTGGTAACTTCAGGTGGCTGTGAGAAAACAAAGGGCCTTCAGCTGATAGCCAATAAGAAGTCAGGCTCTCAGCAACACAGTAGCAATGAAATGAATTTTGCCAACAACCTGAAAGAATTTTTGGCAAGTGGACTCTTCCCCAGTAGAGCATCCAGTTAAGAATCTAGCCCAGGCCCTGGCCAGTTGGGTCAGTGGATAGGGCATCGGCCCAGTATATAGACAACCCGGGTTTGATTCCCGGTCAGGGTACAAAACAGAAGCAACCTTCTACTTCTCTAACCTCCCTCTCTCCCTTTCCCCCTCCCACAGCCAGTGACTCAATTAGTTCAAGTGTCAGCCCCAGGCTCTGAGGATAGCTCAGTTGGTGTGAGCATCAGCCTCAGACAAGGTTGCCAGGTGGATCCCAGTCAGGGTGCATGCAGTAGTCTGTCTCTCTAACTCTCCTCCTCTCACTTAAAAATAAAAAAGAAGAAAGAAAGAATGTAGTCCAACTGAAACCTTGATTGCAGTCTTGTGAGACCCTGAGTAGAAGACCCAACCGAGTTGTGCCCAGATTCTTCCATGAGAACTTGCAAGTAATAAGTGTATGCTCTTTTGTTTTTAACTATTTTATTTTTTATTCACTTTAGAGAGGAGAGTGAGAGAGTGAGAGCAAGAGAGAGAGAGAGAAAGGGGGGAGGAACAGGAAGCATCAACTCCCATATGTGCCTTGACCAGACAAGTGCAGGGGTTTTTTTGAACTGGCGACCTCAGTGTTCCAGGTCGACACTTTATCCACTGCACCACCACAGATCAGGCCAAGTGTATGTTGTTTTAAGGCACTAAGTTTGTAGAAATTTGTTATGCAGCAATACAAAGTTAATCTACTGATTTAGAACAAGTGGTTTTTTTTTTTCTCCTCTGAGTCTGTTTCCTCACCTATAATATATGGATAATAAAACTTACTTATAGATAGGTTTAATTATCAAATGAAATAATAGCTCTTCGTAAAATGGTAGTGGTTCAATTGTATGATGAATACTCCTATTATTTTGGGGGAGCAGGGCCCTACTAGACACATCCTATGGCTGGACAAGTGCTAGAAGAAATGGTCCTACTCCTGGGGCCAACCATAAAAGTGAAGCAAAGCCATGGCATGGTGCCCAACACACCCAGCAGCCAATGGGCAGCAATCAAGATCTAAGACAGCGGTTCTCAACCTGTGGGTCGTGACCCCGGCGGGGGTCGAATGACCAAAACACAGGGGTCGCCTAAAGCCATCGGAAATACATAAAAAATGTATTGTATAATAAATATGTAAAAAAATGTATTGTATAATAAATATGTATAATAAAATATGTATTTCCGATGGCTTTAGGCGACCCCTGTGTTTTGGTTGTTCGACCCTCGCCGGGGTCGCGACCCACAGGTTGAGAACCACTGATCTAAGAGGAAAGGGCTGAGTGCTAACCAATGGGTGAGTCACTGAATCTTAATTCCAAATGGATGAGACCGGGAAATCCGGTAGGATGGCAATTACGAGAGCCGTGGCCAAACTAGGGCAGGATAATGAAACCCAGAGCACCAGTGTGGGTTTCAGGAGCTGAAGTCCAATCTGGACTCTAGCCCACAGAGGCCCAGGACAAACCACACACAAGTAAAGTGAATCACAGCCAGCTGTCCTGGTTCAGCTCTCCCAGAGGCTGATAGTGGCACAGACAATACCAAGAGGAGTGGGAGGTTCTCCCCGCCCTGGAGAGTGCCCAATCTAGTGGCCACAAGTTAAGCTCTAAAACTAACACTGAAATTTCATTTTCAGAACGGGGATTCTAAAGTCTGAGGGCAACCAGTGCCAAGCTCCAGTTTATTTGGGTTACAGTGGGGACTTTGAGGTTGCTTATATTCTTGGCTATCTGACACGTGGGTGTCAAGTGGTAGACTTAAGTAAGGTTGAACTTTCTGGGGAGTAGTAACCTACTTACAGGGAGCAGGTGAGGGCTAAAACCAAGGGAATGAGCTAAAACCTTCGTACCACTTTATAAACTACTTGGAATTTCCCACTAAGGTAGGGCTCTGTGTAATAGTCCAAGACAAGACAGGGCTATTTGAACCTTTTTAAAGAGGATTCAAAACCCACTGCCTTGCTGCGCTAGACTAGGAAGAGCAGGCGTGCTGTAGCTCACCATTGACGTTCTAAAGGCTTGGGGGGTTGGTCTGCCAAAATATTCAGAAGCTCTTGAAAGCCACATGTGAGTGGATGTGAAACTAGAAGCTTTGGTTTTCATTTCCTCTTTGTTAGGTGTCTGCAGTAATGCTATCTTTTTAACATGCCTCATTGAGAAAACAGAAAGTGACACTGGTAATAACTGGAACCTCAACAACTTGAGAAGTTGTGCCCATTACAACCAAATTTTCCTACTCTGGGTAACCTGACATCCACTGCCTCATTAACACCAGCTATTGGAGGTGGTCCTTGATTATATGTCTGCCTCCATAGAGCCTGAGAAAATGTGTTTTCCTGGTTTTCACTCATTATGATGCATGTGAAGGGGCAGTAAAGCATGGTGGTTAAAAGCTCATCCTCTGGAGACAGACACGTGGGGTAAATCTGGCACTGTACTTACTAGCTCTCTGCCCCCTGCACAAGGTTAGTTAACCTCTCTGAACCTGGAATCAGGTTAGTGAAAGTAAGTTAGTAAAGTGTTTATCACAGAGCTGAAACATATGGAGTCCTCACTAAGGACAGTTGTAGTTGGTGTTGTGTGGCTGTTTGTACTCAGATTTTGTTTTTATCATGTAATTGTGGACAGTACAGATCAGATAACCCCACACAGAAGATCTCAGAAGCTTAGGGGTTAGCAATTCTCTATAAAGGACCAGGTAGTCCTGGCCCTTTCAGGCTTGCAGACCATGTGGTCTGTGTTTTAAGTGCTCAACTCTACTGTTGTAGCTGGAAAGCAGCCATGGATGATACATAAGCAAATGGGTGTGGCTGTGTTCCGGTTAAACATTATTTACAAAAATACTTGACTGGCTGGAGCCAGAGTGTGCTAATCCTTGCTCTAGCCCTTTGCCCATGTACAATAAGATATTCTTAAACAGAACTCTAATGTGAAGGTGGTACAGGTCAGAGTGGACATAATAGCAGATGAGTCTCAATTTTTTCACGTCCTGGATATATTACTTAACTCCTCCATGTTTCAGGTTCTTCCTCTAGAAAACCTAGGGGATAGTGCCTCCAAGCAAGGCTACTGAGGATAAGTGAGGATAAGTGATAGTGGTCTCGAGTATATAAAAGATAATTGAGTGTCAACGATAACATGCAAATGAGATAATATTAGTATATATATATATATATATATATATATATTTCAGTTCTTTCACGTGAGTTTACTTCTGATCTGCCCAAGTAGATTGTGAATTTTTTAAAGACTGAAAAATGGTTGTTTATTGCCTTTATTTCTTTCGGCCTCTTCACCAGATCCTAGAAAAGGACTCAGCGCAAAGCAGGGTACTGCCCGTGTTCAGACTCTGGTCATTTTCTAAGGGCCAGCTGTTCTTAGTTGTAGACAGTAGGAACCAACACTTGCTAAGTGGAGCAGAAAATGAATTTGTTGGAGGAACACGCACACACCGGGGGAGGCAGGCTGGGGGTGGGGTAGGGATCCGGGTTACACTACACTGGCTGCTCCCCTGACTACTCTGTGCCTGCATGCCAACAGCACCCCCGAGAACAACTTCCCACAGTTCCTGCCTCATGGCCTTCCTCCCTGAAGCTCAGAAGTGTGCAATGAACTAGAGGTCTATATCCCCCTCCCAAATTCACATGTTGAAATCCTGACCTGACCCCAACTGTGATCGTATTAAGAGGTAAGGCCTTGGGGGGGGGGGGTACTCATGAGGATGGAGCCTCAAGGATGAGGTTAGTGCCCTTATAAAAGACGCCCTGAGCACTCTCCCACCCGCTTTCCACCATGTCAGGGCACAGAAAGGCGGCATTCTGCAACCCCAAAGAAGATTCTCACCAGAACCCAGGCATACTGGCACACTGCTCTTGGGCTCTCAGCCTCCAGAATTGTGGAAAAGTAAAAATGCATTGTTTATAAGCTGCCCTGTCTGTGGTTCTGTCATAGCAACCCAGACTGAATGGGAAAGACCCAGGTGGGAAACTCTGAATGGCCAAGGCCAGATCATCTGCTCAGCCCCGGCTGCAAGAAGGCAAGGGAAAAACCTTAGATTCAGCTCACTTTATAGCCTCTGGGATGAGAGCATGTAACCAAGTCACTTAATGATACAGAAATAAATTAGATTTGGTGGGCTGGGCAGCAAGAAGAATGACAAATGTCTACTCTACTGATCACCCACTAACCTAAGCCACTTGTTTTTGGAGAACGTTTGGGTCACAACATAGTCTACCACCACTGTGACGTTCAAATCAGTTGTTTGTCAGGTAGGTTATGGGATAAACTAAGCCCTCCAAGCTCTTCCCTTTGCTGCCCTAGAGCAGATACACAAGTGCCCCCATCACAGCCCCTCCCACCTGTGAGTGCCAGCCTGCTTTCCAATAGCCAGAACTTGCAACTGGGTCAGAGGGCTGCCCGTTGGCTACTTTACCTCATTTTGTCTGCATGAAAGGCAAGCTCAAAGTGTCTGGGCATCCCTTAATCAATAACTTAGCAGGTATGGGTCTATAACTACTCTAGCCTCCTTGCTCCTTGACAAGCATCATAATGAAGTATGCATTTTACACAATCTTCTGAAATTTTACCACAGACCCAAACTTCAGCTGTACACTATGGTAGCTGTGTTAATAGTGTACCCCTCAAAGACTGCCTTCCCTTTCTTATATTTGCACACACACACTCCACTAACCTCCCAACATCCCAGATAAACTATGTATACTCAATCTTTGCTTCAGCTTTGTTTCTGGGAAAAGCCCTAACAAATGTCTCTATATCAGAATGTTGGTGGCCCTGGCCAGTTGGCTCAGCGGTAGAGCGTCGGCCTGGAGTGTGGGGGACCCGGGTTTGATTCCCGGCCGGGGCACATAGGAGAAGCGCCCATTTGCTTCTCCATCCCCCTCCCCCTCCTTCCTCTCTGTCTCTCTCTCCCCCTCCCACAGCCAAGGCTCCATTGGAGCAAAGATGGCCCGGGCGCTGGGGATGGCTCCTTGGCCTCTGCCCCAGGCACTGGAGTGGCTCTGGTTGTGGCAGAGCGACGCCCCCTGGTGGGCAGAGCTTTGCCCCTGGTGGGCATGCCGGGTGGATCCCGGTCGGGAGTCTGTCTGACTGTCTCTCCCCGTTTCCAGCATGAGGGAGTCTGTCTGACTGTCTCTCCTCGTTTCCAGCTTCAGAAAAATACAAAAAAAAGAATGTTGGCATACCATTGTTCAGACATATTAGGAATATTGAAGTGATTCCCACCACAAAACTCTATAATTCACAAGAACAATTGCAAATGCCTAGCCAGGCAAATATGAGATTAAGAAAATATAAATACTATTTTCTTTCCCTATTAAAGAATCAGTATAAAATTAGAGTACTGTGTGTTTATATACAATCTGCCCTATGATTAAAACACTGAAGCTATGAAGAAAGAAAAAAGAAAAGAAAAAAAAGGAAGAAAGGAAAGAAGGGAGAGAGAGAGGGAGAGGGAAAGAGAAAAGAGAGAAAAAGAAAAGAAGGAAGGAAGGAAGGAAGGAAGGAGAAAAAAAAAGAAAGAGAAAGAAAGAAAGAAAGAAAAAAAGAAAATGGGATGGGAAGAAAAGGAAGAAAAAAAAGAAAAAAAAGGGAAGGGAGAAAGAAATCAGACAATCCTTTTTCAGGAGAATCAGAGATACATAAAGAGGATGGGCCTTGGACTTCTGGAAGATGATAAGGAAAATTGCTTTGAGGCAACAGGGTAAGAGAAGAGCTCCCTATACTCTGAAAAAATGAGATACGAGAAGCAAATAAGGACTGTAAATCACTAGGTAACCATAGCAAAAGCTATCCTGCAGGGCCCTTCAGAAAGCTGTCAGAAAAAGAAAAGTCAGGTCAACTCTCTGTGACTGAAAAAGGACAAAGCCGTCAAGTCTTGAAACTGAAGGGTCTCATTGTGATATTTCTAGTGACATTCAGTCGTGGCTGCTGGTCTCCTCTGGGAATAGGGGTACGGGGGGGGCTCTTGTTGGATGTTCTTGTACAAGGGGAAAGATAACTTGAACATCCTTTTTTCACTACACTGCATCCTGAAAATTGAATTGTGATGATAACGATCAGGCAATTGTGCTGAAGCACTGAACTCTTTATGAAATAATAGCCCAAGTGCTAAACTCTAATCTTGTTTCTCTCTTTGTTGGAAAAGGGAAGGATTTGGTTATCAGCTGATTCTGTACAGGTAGAAAGATGGAGCATTAGCCACTGTATGACCTTTGGTCAAAGTTCTCTCTGAAAAAGGGAACCAGAGAGGCAATCATTCTAGTATGAATGGGCAAAGGTGACCACATGTATACAGAAGACAGAACTTCTTGAGGGTAAAGAAGAGTAAGAAAAGAAGTGGCAAAAGGGTAGGGACTTGGGTCGTCGTGGATATGAAATACAAAATAAAAATAGATGGGCTCCAGCTCTCACCCAAAAAGGATATAGGAAGGAAAAAAAGCTTGAAATCAAGTTTGAGTGAGCAATCCTAAAAGCTAGTGATGTCCCATCCTCCTGCAGAATGTAAAATACATGAATTGTGGCAGCAGAGACAATCTGGCTAATACAGGAGTTCTGGCTATAACGTATTTATTTGTGTGCTTAGAGCTGAATGGCATCATTGACATCAACTGCAAGGAAGATTCTGGACTCATACAAGGACTATGGGGACTTCCCACAGTGGTTTCAGTAGCGAACACGTACTGGGCTGACTACAAGTCAATCATCCCACCCATAATACCACAGTTTTCTTTCCTAAATGCCATTCTGAGGCCTTGTCAGTCCCTTCTTGGAGCAAAGAGCAGATACCCTATCTCGAATCTTCTTGAATGCCAAGAAGTGTGATCCACCTGGCCCAAGTCATATCAGCTCATTTATGATGGCAGGCTGTGGATAGATAGATATATATATATATATATATATATATATATAGTCTACTGGAAAGTTCTGTCTGTTTTTGGAATAAAACAAAATACAGGCCCTGGCCGGTTGGCTCAGCGGTAGAGCGTCGGCCTAGCGTGCGGAGGACCCGGGTTTGATTCCCGGCCACGGCACATAGGAGAAGCGCCCATTTGCTTCTCCACCCCTCCGCCGCGCCTTCCTCTCTGTCTCTCTCTTCCCCTCCCGCAGCCAAGGCTCCATTGGAGCAAACATGGCCCGGGCGCTGGGGATGGCTCTGTGGCCTCTGCCCCAGGCGCTAGAGTGGCTCTGGTCGCAACATGGCGACGCCCAGGATGGGCAGAGCATCGCCCCCTGGTGGGCAGAGCATCGCCCCCTGGTGAGTGTGCCGGGTGGATCCTGGTCGGGAGCATGCGGGAGTCTGTCTGACTGTCTCTCCCTGTTTCCAGCTAAAGAAAAATGCAAAAAAAAAAAAAAAAAAAAAAAAAACAAAATACAAATTTTTTTTACCATCACTAAACTTTATTAAATAATATAATTGCCATTATTATTAATGATTTCTTGCCAGCGTGAGGGCAATTTGTATATCCCATTTTTGAAAAATGTTTTATCTTTTGATGCGAAAAATTGAACCAGTACTTGTTTCATATCTTCTTCATTTTTGAATTTTTTGCCCTTCAAAAAATTTTGTAAGGACAAAAACAAGTGATAGTTGGAGGGTGCTAAGTCCGGGGAATATGGTGGATGCGACAGACATGCTTCTGTAGCATTTCTTCCTGGTTGAAATTCGTAAAAATTACAGTGGCGTAAATGAACTTTATCAGTAGCCATGGGTACACTATCGCTTCACACATAAGACTAATGTGAATCAACTTTGTTTTAGTTCATTTGCTATGTCAGTATGTATACATTAAGTGATAAAAATTGAGAGGCACACATGCGCCAAATAAACATGTGCTTACGTGTCGAAACTTGTTGTGATAGAAACGGACAGAACTTTCCGGTAGACCATATATATATATATATATATATTTTTTTTTTTTTTTAAATACTATTAGCAGCAATCTTGAAATCATGATGGACTGTCTCTCTAGGCTGGTCACTTGTCTATCTGTAATGCTAGGCCCATCTCTCCCAGTGGTTTCACATGACATGCACAAGCATGCAAATGTAATGAAAGTACACTATGTCGTTAATAACTGTAGGCACTGGCAGGTGACAAATGAGAAAGAAATGAGTTCCTGAGCATTACTAGTGTAATAGAGACTTTACTTAATCTTTAAAAAACTGAACTTTGAACTTTTCATGAGTAAAATTATGGTCAAAATGTGTCTTTCATTTTGAACTTAATGTAGTGGTTATAAGAATGTTATAGTAGCCCTGGCCAGATAGCTCACTTGGTTAAAGCATCGATCTGAAGCACAGGGTTACCTGTTCGATCCCTGATCAGGGCACATACAGAAACAGATTGATGTCCCCCCACTTCCTCCCTCTCTTCCTCTCTTGCTAAAATCGATAATAAAAATTTAAAAAAGAACATTATAGTAATCTGAATGTGCAATTATTCAAAGAATTATACGTAGCTGTATAATTCAGATGAATTATTTACTTAATCAAATAATTACAAGTTTGAAGAGATGTCGAAATGTCCAATGTCAATGTCAAAACTAATGAGACATTAGAGAACAGATCAAATAGATCACAGACCGAAAAGAACAAGTGATAAGGAAGACAGACAACCCTGAAGGACAAGATGAGATGAAGAGTAAACACAAATCCCTCTGACAATGTCCTGTATTAACCAGATCGTTTCTGCTGGCCGAGTGTATGTACTCTGCTCTCCGCACGACGATGGGACATTAATTGCTTTTAACATTGCTCACCCAAATTTGATTCCTGACCTTCTTCCTTCCGAATTTCCTTTTTGGTAAGAGCTACAGTTCATCTGTAGGTAACCAAATAGAATGAATTAATTAACCCATTTGTGTCGGCAGTTGAAATTTTTGAAATTTTCTTCAAAAATTTCCCGAAAATTCACATCCCGTTTTGACAAGCTCCCAGCATGCCATTATCTCCTCAGTGACTGACTCTGTGCACCACGTGAGAACATGTACCCGCAGGAGGCAGACCTGTGTGAATAATCAGACCGCGGCGATGACCTTGAGCAGTAGGATATAAATAACCCTCATATCACTACCGTTCCAAAAATGACACATGAGGCATAAATGGGTTAATTTGAGTAGTCCATAAGCAGTAATCCACATAGGTGGTGCACATGTTAGGAAATGGCCACATTTGGGAAAGTTCCAGTGAACATGTTTTTTTCCTACAGTTCTCCCTTTTTGTTCAATCTGACTCAAAGTCAGCATAGGACAATGTCCCATTACTTTAGTCTTTTTATGACCATTATCAAATTACAGAGAAAAAACAACTTTGACAGAATCTGCTTACACATTCTGAACGTCTATGGTGCTTACTCAAAGCAGTCAACCATTGGTCTCATTAAGTGTTGTTATCTAAGAATAGGATTGTTAATTAAACTTACAATTAAGTTATTGGATCAGTAGATAAAATATGTGAATGTGTTCGTTTTTTGTTGTTGCATTACATTGTGCTTAAAATAACATCCACTTCTTTTTTTTTTTTTTTTGTATTTTCTGAAGCTGGAAACGGGGAGAGACAGTCAGACAGACTCCCACATGCGCCCGACCGGGATCCACCCGGCACGCCCACCAGGGGCGACGTTCTTCCCACCAGGGGGCGATGCTCTGACTTCCGGGGGCGTCGCTCTGCCGAGACCAGAGCCACTCTAGCGCCTGGGGCAGAGGCCAAGGAGCCATCCCCAGCGCCCAGGCCATCTTTGCTCCAAAGATGGAGCCTTGGCTGCGAGAGGGGAAGAGAGAGACAGAGAGGAAGGAGGGGGAGGTGGGGAAGCAAATGGGAGCTTCTCCTATGTGCCCTGGCCGGGAATCGAACCTGGGTCCCCCGCATGCCAGGCCGACGCTCTACCGCTGAGCCAACCGGACAGGGCCAACATCCACTTCTTACCTCACAGTTTCTGTGGGTCAGAGCCTGGGCACAGCTTAACTAGGTCCTCTGCTCAGGATCTCACAGGGCTGTACTCAAAGTGTCTTGTGAGGCTGTGGTCTCCTCTAGAGGCTCACGTTGGAAACAATCCACCTCCAATCAGATGTCGGCACAACTCATTTATTTGTGGCTGTTCAGGCAGAGGGTCCTGATTTTCTGATGGCTACTGACTGGAGGACAGCCTCCACCCCTAGAGGCTGCCTGCAGATCTTCGCCACAAGGGCTTTCCAACATGGTCATTGACTTCATCAAGCCAGTCAGCACAGACAGTGTTTAGAGAAAGTCTGCTAGCAAGATGGAGGTTCATATAATGTAACGTAATCATGACAGTGACATCTTATTATTTTTACTATATTCTATTGGTCTCCCATCCAAGTACTAACCAGGCCTGACCCTGCTTAGCTTCCGAGATCAGACGAGATCGGGCGCATTCCGGGTGGTACGGCCATAGACTATTCTATTCTATTGGTTAGAAGTAACAGGTCTCATTCTCACTCAAGGGGAAAGGATTACACAAGGCACACCAGGAAACTTAAATCGCGAAGGGGTTTCTGCACAGTAAATACTACATAGCAAATACTTAACATTAAGATCTTTTAAATGGATGTATATTTCTCTCAGGAGTTAAGTAGGGACATCTGATGGCCATAGACCCCAAGCAGCAATGACTGTTCTCCTCTCATGCTCTGACACTTTTGTGGTCTATATTTCCATGGTTTAATATGTGCAGGATCCATCCTGTCCAGCATCAGTACATGCAAAAGCAGCAGCAACAGCAAGCAAGCCAAATGTTCTCTTGTCTCAGCAGAAACTCAGTCACCTCAGATGAGGACCAGAAAGGCTTCCCTTCTCTGCACTTAAAAAAGTGCAGCCCCGGCCGGTTGGCTCAGCGGTAGAGCATCGGCCTAGCGTGCGGAGGACCCAGGTTTGATTCCCGGCCAGGGCACACAGGAGAAGCGCCCATTTGCTTCTCCACCCCTCCGCCGCGCTTTCCCTCTCTGTCTCTCTCTTCCCCTCCCGCAGCCAAGGCTCCATTGGAGCAAACATGGCCCGGGCGCTGGGGATGGCTCTGTGGCCTCTGCCCCAGGCGCTAGAGTGGCTCTGGTTGCAACATGGCGACGCCCAGGATGGGCAGAGCATCGCCCCCTGGTGGGCAGAGCGTCGCCCCTGGTGGGCGTGCCAGGTGGATCCCGGTCGGGCGCATGCGGCAGTCTGTCTGACTGTCTCTCCCTGTTTCCAGCTTCAGAAAAATGAAAAAAAAAAAAAAAAAAGTGCACATGTAGCAGAATCCTTTCTCTAAGGCAGTGGTCCCCAACCCCTGGGCCACGGACTGGTACCGGTCCGGGCCATTTGGTACCGGTCCGCAGAGAAAGAATAAATAACTTACATTATTTCCGTTTTATTTATAGTTAAGTCTGAACGATGTTTTATTTTTAAAAAATGACCAGCCTGACCTGTGGTGGCGCAGTGGGATAAAGCGTCGACCTGGAAGTGCTGAGGTTGCCGGTTCGAAACCCTGGGCTTGCCTGGTCAAGGCACATATGGGAGTTGATGCTTCCTGCTCCTCCCCCCCTTCTCTCTCTCTGTCTCTCCTCTCTCTCTCTCTCTCTCTCTCTCTCTGTGTCTCTCCCTCTCCTCTCTAAAATGAATAAATAAATTAATTAATTAAAAAAAAAAGAAAACATTTTAAAAAAATGACCAGATTCCCTCTGTTACATCTGTCTAAGACTCACTCTTGCCCTGGCCGGTTGGCTCAGTGGTAGAGCGTCGGCCTGGCGTGCGGGAGTCCTGGGTTCTATTCCCGGCCAGGGCACACAGGAGAAGTGCCCATCTGCTTCTCCACCCCTCCCCCTCTCCTTCCTCTCTGTCTCTCTCTTCCCCTCCCGCAGCCAAGGCTCCATTGGCGCAAGGTTTGCCCGGGCGCTGAGGATGGCTCTGTGGTCTCTGCCTCAGGTGCTAGAGTGGCTCTGATTGTGGCAGAGCGATGCCCCAGATGGGCAGAGCATCGCTCCCTGGTGGGCATGCCGGGTGGATCCGGTCGGGCGCATGCGGGAGTCTGTCTGACTGCCTCCCCGTTTCTAACCTCAGAAAAATACCAAAAAAAAAAAGACTCACTCTTGACACTTGTCTCATAAGTTCGACAATTATATTTAAAAATACCACAGTTTTTATGCCGGTCGCATAATTTTATTTTGTGCATTTATCCGTCCCACCCTAAAAGCCGGTCTGTGAAAATATTTTCTAACATTAAACCGGTCCATGGCCCAAAAATGGTTGGGGACCACTGCTCTAAGGTCTAAAATTCGGTTTATTCTGAGCAGAAAACAAACCAATCAGCTCATTAGAATAAATTGATGCACTGCTCGTGAGCAATATCAACTTATTACATCATCAACTTCATTTTATTTTACCTTGTTTTTTTCCCAAGAAAGCATTTGCTTTTTATCTTGGGATGGAAAATTTCCATACAAGTGTTTCATGACTGGCTTTATGTGGATCCAGCTTCAAACTTGTTTACTTTATTGATTTTTTTAAATTTTATTTATTGACTTTAAGGAGAGAAGAAGAGAGAGAGAGAGAGAGAGAGAGAGCGAGCGCCTGTGACAGGAACATCCACCTGTTCCTGTATGTGTCCTCACTCGGGATCAAACCAGCAACCAGCAACCTCTGTACTTCTGGATGATATTCTAACCAACTGCGCTATCCAGACGGGGCCCCTCTGATGTTGTTTTATATCCTTGAAAACATCCACAAATGCCAAGTAAACCAACAGTCTGAAATAGGGAAATGATCTAGCCTCAACAACACTGAAATTGCTAATAATAATAATAATAATAAAAGTCTTGGCTGGCTGAAAGTGCCTGAGACTTCTGCATTGTCACCGTAATGTGGTTGCGCTCCAGCGCTCTGAAATAATGGTGCTTTAATCTCCAGTCCACTCATCACCGTCTGAAGAGGAGAAAAAATGCTGAAGACATAAAATACTGAGTAAAGGTGAGGGTACTGCCTCATTACCTATAAAATGCAGTTTTATTTCAAAGCTGCAATATAATTCTTTTTCTTTCTAGTACTAAGATAAGAGTCTTATGTGCTTGGACTTTTACTTCATGGCTTAACATGAGAAAAATCTCATTTTGCTTTGAAATTCTAGTTTTTGTAAAACCTTTCATTGTACATAACTGTTTTCTTACTCCTTCTGAAATGCATGTATTGTCTATAATAAAGACTCAGCAATGTCCTGGTGTTCTGCCGAGAGAAGTTCACCTAGGGCAGCAGCATACATCCAGGACGTATTAGTTAAAGTCTGAATAGCCTGAGACATATAATGGGTCAGAAATTAGATAATCAGATATTATTATGCACATATATTTTGTGTTTACTTGACCCCTTGGCACAACTGACAACCTTCTGCCAAAACAAAACAAACAAAATCCCTCTCTTTTATTCTGGAACATTATATGTCACATATACCATGCTATTGCACTTAATGATACTCTTTTTTTTTTTTTAATCCACCTCTACTCCCTAAGAATTTTTTTTTTTAGGTTGAATCTGTGGTCTTTACCAGCATTTAAATCCCGGCTCTGCTATAGTATACATCCTCTGCAAAGAAATCTATATGTTTAACTTCAGTGAGACTCAGTTGCCCCATCCATAAAATGGAGTTAATAATAGCATCCATTTAATTGTATTGTGATGATTACATTGACAGCACACATAAAGCACAATCCTAGACAGTACTTGGCCTGTCAAAGGCCTCTCATATTCCCTTTTTCCATGTGTTATCATTCTCAGACACCTCGTCTCCCCTGCAGCTTTATCAATCACTGTATTTGGATGATGCCCAGACTGAAATATTCAACCCTGGTTTCTCACCTCGGCACCATTCTTGCATCTTCAACCTCATGTGGGCATTTCTTTTTGAGAGATCATCTGCCCCTCAAAAATAGTGTGTTTGAAGTCAATCTTAACCTATTCTCCTTGCAAAAAAGACTCTGGAAAACATTTGGCAGTTCCTCAAAGAATTAAACCTAAAGTTACCATACGATCCAGCAATTCCACTCAGATAGCCAAGAGAGTTGAAGACAAATGTCCACACAAACACTTGTGTCTCAATGTTTATACCAGTATTAATCATAACAGCCAAAAATGGCAACCGCCCAACGTCCATCAACTGATGAGTGAATAAACAAAATGTGGTATGTCCATACAAGAGATTATGATTTGGCAACAAAAAGAAATTAAGTACTGACACGTGTGACAAATGGATGAACCTTGAAAACATGCTAAGTGGAGGAAGACTGACATATATTTTATAACTCCATTTACGTGAAATGTCCAGAATAGGCAATTTTACAGGACAGAAAGTAGATTAGTGGTTGTCAGGGCCTAAAGGGGATGGAGGTATTAGGAGGTGACAGAAAATGGGTGCAAGGTTTTTTGGGGGGGTGATGAAAATGACTGGAATTATTGCTGATGGTTGCACAGCAGTGTCAATATGCTAAAAACCACTAAAATGTATGTTTTTAAAATGTTAAAATGGTGGCCTGACCAGGTGGTGGCATAGTGGATAGAGTGTCAACATGGGATGCTGAAGGACCCAGGTTTGAAACACTGAGGTCACTGGCTTGAGCACGGGCTCATCCAGTTTGAGCATGGGCTTGCCACCCTGAGTGCAGGGTCACTGGCGTGAGTATGGGATCATAGACATGACATCATGGTCGCTGGCTTGAGCCCAAAGGTCACTGGCTTGAAATCAAAGATCTCTGGCTTGAGGTCACTGGTTTGTCTGGAGCCCCCTGGTCAAGGCACATATGAGAAAGCGATCAATGAACAACTAAGGTGCTACAACTATAAGTTGATGCTTCTCATCTCTCTCTGTTCCTGTCTTGGTCTCTATCTCTGTCTCTCTCTCTCTTTCTCTAAAAAATTTTTAAAAATAAAATGTCAAAATGGTGGTTTTTATTTTATGAGAATTTTATCTTAATTTAAAAGAAGAAAAAGCTACCTCTGTAGACAGAGCAGTGACACTAGTCCATGGAAGCAAAGGGGACTGGGCCCACAATGTGGAAAGGGGCCTTTGATCTCCAGCAGACCACGGTACTCGTTAAGGGCACCAGAACTAAGTCCTGAGGGCGTATCACTATGCTCACTTCCAAGTGGTACCCAGAATCTGACCCCCTGAGGCACAACCAAATGAGTCCTTTCTGCAGCTTTGCTGAAATATATTCAAATCCATTACCTAAAGACCAAAAAAGAAGTGAAGATTGAAAGGTGAAAGTAGCCTAAGAAAGGACTTGAAATAGAAAAGAAGTTCTTTAGGGACACATTTATTATATTCTTGATTGCCAGGTTCAAGTGGAAGAGCAATAATACATCACTTGCTCTGAGTACATTTCATATTCCCATGTACTGTCTGTTTATGTCATTCTCTTTACCCCTGCTTTGCCCTCTTTAATCAAACGTTTGACCATGAAGGCAAATAGGAGTTCTGTTACTTTACAACATTTTACAAGTAAAGCAAAATCCAGTCCTCACAGGGACTCAGCCGAAAGTCAGGTTCAACTGAAGGTAACCTGTCAGATGCCCTGATTTAAGGTGATAAGAATATTTCAGGGAGTTTTTAAGATATGCTGTACCTGCGTTTATCAAAATGTTATTAATCCTCTGGTTTTGGAAAAGTTCCAGTGAAAAGGACTGGGGAGAAAAATATTCCCATACCGCCCCCTCAGACTGTGGAACAGATTATAATAGCCACTAAACAAGTCCATGTGTTCCCACAGATGGCTGTTGAAAAATGAATCGTGCTTATCAATTTGAGAAAACAGAAAGAAAAAAACAAGGAATATAAAATTTCATGATTTAGTCGGCTCAAATTCAGGGTCTCGTGTATGGCCAAAGTCAAAGTACCTGAGGTTAGTCTGATATTCCCAAATTCTTCTCTCCCCCACAGCAAGTTTTTATAGCAAACAGTGTTTTCAAAAAAGCAGCCACTACCCTCTGATTCTCTGATCCATGTCACATCATCTGAAAATGATTAGGAAAAGCTGATGCATCCTACCTACTTGTATTAGTTTGCTAGGGCTGCCATAAAAAAACATTGCGCCTGACCTGTGGTGGCGCAGTGGGATAAAGTGTTGACCTGGAATGCTGAGGTTGCCGGTTCGAAACCTTGGGCTTGCCCGTTCGGGGCACATGTGGGAGTTGATGCTTCATGCTCCTCCTCTCTCTCTCTCTCTCTTTCTCTCTTTCCCCCCCTCTAAAAATCAATCAATATAAATAAATAAATAAAACTGCTTCCTACTTAAAAAAAAAAAAAAACATCGCAAACTAAGCAGCTTACACAGAAATGTATTGCCTCACAGTTTTAAAGGCTAGAAGTCCTAAACCAAGGTGTTAGCAGAGTTGATTTCTCCCGAGGGCAGTGAGGAAAGGATCTATTCCAGGACTCTCTCCCTGCCTTGGAAAAAAGGACAAATGCCTTGTATGTGGCCATCTTATTCCTGTGTCCCTTTGAATCATCTTCTTTCTATTTGTGTCTGTCTTTGCATCCAAATTTCCCCATTTTATAAAAACACTCATTATATTGGATTAGGGCCAACCCTTAACGATCATATTTTAACTTGGTTACCTCTATACAGACCCTATCTTCAAATAAGGTTACATTCTGAGGTGTTGGGGGTTAGGACTCCAACATATCTTTTGAGGAACATACAACTCAACTCATAACATTGGTTTATACAACTTAATGAAGAGTTGAGAGGCCCTTTCTCTTATCATCCAGAAAACCCTTTGCTGGAGTTGGATTTAGGGGAGTTTGGTTCGGGCCAACCAGGAAGCAGTGGGACCAGGGGATTATAGGATGATTCAAGAATAGTGTGCAGAGAAAACAGGAGTAAAAAGATCTGAGGAATTCCCAAGAGTCCCGATAAAGCTGCAATCTGCAGTGCAGCCAAAATAAATTACATAGGCAACGATCAGAACCCCTGTGCCTAGCATACATCAGAGATGCCCTGCAAGAATCTATTTAAGTGAAAAGAAATGTAGAAGACCAAACTGGGGGCAAATAAATGAGAGATGAGATCATGTCAACTAGAAAGTCTCCATGGTATAAACAAATAGAAACTGACCCTGCCTGACTTAAACAGAAAACAAGCTCACTCGGAGAATATTGCGAATGCAAGGAAACCTTTAGGGGTAATGTTTCACTATCTTGCTGTGGTAGGGATTTTTTTTTAATTTAATTTAATTTTATTTTTTAATTTTTATTTAATTTATTAATTTTAGAGAGGAGAGAGAGAGGGAGAGAGAGAGAGAGAGAGAGAGAGAGAGAGAGAAGGGGGGAGGAGCTGGAAGCATCAACTCCCATATGTGCCTTGACCAGGCAAGCCCAGGGTTTTGAACCGGCGACCTCAGCATTTCCAGGTCGACGCTTTATCCACTGCGCCACCACAGGTCAGGCATGTGGTAGTGATTTTATGGGTGTATACATATGTCATAAGTTATCAATATGAATTTTAATATGTATTTTATTGTAGTTCAGTTGTACCTCAATAAAACTGTATTTTAGAAAAAGGATATCGAAAACTTCTGTAGACTGATGCTGGAAATGTAAATTGACATAGTCACTTTGGAAAACAATTTGGCATTATATATGAAAATTGGACAAATGCATATACTAGGACCTACCATTTTACTGCTAAGCAAAAATGCACCCAAATCTTCACCAAAAAAACATATACAAGAATGTTTATGGAAGCACTATTCATAGCAATAAAAAATATAAACTGCCAAATGCTCATTTGTTGTGCAGAAAGGGTTAACTCTGTAATCCTGGACTACTTAAACCCTGGACATTCCTAAAGTCTTCAGGAATGGCCATTGGTATGGTTTCTAGGAGAAGATCTCTGAGCCCTTGGAATATTCTGCCTGAAAAGAGTGTCTTTTTATGGCTAAATTCATGAACTATGCCAGTTAGTTCAAGCTAGTAACATGATTTATATGAATACTTGTTTTCGTATGCCTGAGCCTTTGGGCCATAATGTATCAATGTGATCTATGAGGGGGTGGAGATTGAGTAGCTGAGGTCATTCATGTGGGCACATGCTATACCCACCTGACAAGGAAGGAAGGAAGGAAGGAAGGAAGGAAGGAAGGAAGGAAGGAAGGAAGGAAGGAAGGAAGGAAGGAAGGAAGGAAGGAAGGAAGGAGAAGGAAGGAAGGAAGGGAGGGAGGGAGGGAGGAACGGAGGGAGGAAGGGAGGAAGGGAGGGAGGGAGGAAGGAAGGAAGGAAGGAAGGAAGGAAGGAAGGAAGGAAGGAAGGGGAAGGAAGGAAGGAAGGAAGGAGAAGGAAGGAAGGAAGGAAGGGAGGGAGGGAGGGAGGGAGGGAGGGAGGGAGGGAGGGAGGGAGGAAGGAGAAGGAAGGAAGGAAGGAAGGGAGGGAGGAAGGAAGGAAGGAAGGAAGGAGAAGGAAGGAAGGAAGGGAGGGAGGGAGGGAGGGAGGAAGGAAGGAAGGAAGGAAGGAAGGAAGGAAGGAAGGAAGGAAGGAAGGAAGGAGGGAGGGAGGAACGGAGGGAGGAAGGGAGGAAGGGAGGGAGGGAGGAAGGAAGGAAGGAAGGAAGGGAGGGAGGAAGGGGAAGGAAGGAAGGAAGGAAGGAAGGAAGGAAGGAAGGAAGGAAGGAAGGAAGGAAGGAAGGAGAAAGAAAGAAAGAAAGAAAGAAAGAAAGAAAGAAAGAAAGAAAGAAAGAAAGAAAGAAAGAAAGAAAGAAAGAGAAAGAAAGAAAATTAATCTGAACACCAAGGCCTGGATGAACTTCCTTGATTGGCAACACTTTGCTCATATTGTCACGCATACTTGCTAGAAAAATTAAGCACTGTCCATGAAATTTCATTGGGAGAGGACAGCTAGAAGCTTGTGTCCAGTTTCCTCTGGACTCAGCCATGTGAATATTTTCCCTTTGCTGATTTCAATCTGTATCCTTTTATTATAACAAACTTAAACCATACAACAGCTTTTCTGAGTTCTGTGAATCTTCCTAGCACATTACTGAACCTCAGAGTGGTCTTGGGGACCCCTGACACAAGTGGCTAAATACATTATAGTATATCTATAAAACAGAATGCTTTACTATTCCAATAAGAATAGGCAAACTACAAGTACACAAAACCATAAGGATGTATCTCATAAACAGAATGTTAGACATACACGAAATAATATGTGGTATGATTAAATTTGTATAAAGTTTCACAAAAACAGGCACATCTCATCTATGATGTTGGTTGTCCTTGGATGGCAGAGGGTAACAACTAGAGAGAGAAGGAGGAAGCTTCTAGGATATTGGTAATATTCTACTTGCTGATATGGGTACTGGTTATAAACATGTTTGATTCATGAAAATTTAGTTGATAAAAATTTATCACTTAAGTGATAAATATACACGCATACACAACATATGCAGAGGTAAGCAAAAGTAAGTTAGAGTAATTAACAAAGTATGCTTATAGTAATAAATAATAATATAAGAATAAACTCTGTTTCAAATACTCACAACTATAAACTTACTTTTGCCAATCCCTGTATATACATGTGTATATATTTATATATACATATACACATATACTTCTTTTTTTTTCATATACTTCAATAATAGAAAATATTAAAGAATATTGGATGGCCATATATGTATATGTGTGGGATAGATAGATAGATGGATAGGTAGATAAGGATATAAATATAGATACATACATATACATACTTTTTTTTAATTTTATTTTTTTAATGGGGCGACATCAATAAATCAGGATACATATATTCAAAGATAACAAGTCCAGGTTATCTTGTCTTTCATACTTAATCCTCACATAGTACCTATCCACAGCTAAATCAGAAAAACTCATAAATCTCAAGTCAATGGGTAGGAAACAGGAAGATCCTGTCTCGGTAGCAGGAAATAAATAGTTCCAATTGAACACAGCTATGTGCCCACCAAATAAGTCATAAAAGTAAGACCCCCAAGAAAGGTCAAACTGTATCCAAGTAACTTAATATTCCAGAATAAAGCTCAAGAATATTTATGGAAATACAAAAAGATCCCATATCCAAACAAGGTACATTTTATAATGGCTGGCATCCAGCCACAGAGTGGCAGACAAGGAAGTAGAAACATTTGACCCATAATGAAGAGAATAATCAATTAATTGAAACAAACTCAGAATCAACATAGATTATTAAAATTAGAAGCTGAGAACATTAAAACAGTTATTATAACTGTATTCCGTATGTCCAAAATGTTAAGTAGAGACATGAAAAATACATAATGAAATATCCAAGTAGAACTTCTAGAGAGAAAGTATAATGACTGAGATGAAAAGTACATTGGATAGGATGAATGAATGACAGATTAGCCAGGGAAAGAGAAAGGAGTAGTGAATCAAAGACATAGCAATAGAAGGTATACAAAGTAAAACACAAAAAGAAAAAAAGAGAAAAAAGTGAATCATTGTGCTGTGGTTCAATTTCGAGTAGCCTAATGTACATGTTTCTAAAGTCTCTGAAAGTGGGGGGGGGGTAGAAGAAATGTCCAAACTATGGAAAATGTAAATCCATGGATCCAAGCAAACGAATAATAAGCACAAGAAACATGAAGTAGACAACACCAAGACACATCATATGGTTGTTCATAACCAGTAATAAAAGGAAAGCCTAGCCCTGGCTGGGTGGCTCAGTGGATAAAGCATTGTCCTGGTGCAGGGAGGTCATGGGTCCGATCCCCAGTCTGGGCATATACAAGAAGCAATCAGTAAGTACACAACTAAATGGAATAACAATGTGGAACAAGTTGATTCTCTCTCTCAATCAATGGAAACATTTTTTTAAAGCCTTCAATTATTTGGAGTGGTAGGAGAGTGTTTCAGAGTCAACTAGATAGATCTTGGATTGTGTTCTGAAAATCAAAAATTTTAAATTATCTTTTTCAATCTCTACACACTCTAGAAAGATCTGATTAAAAGGGCAAGAGCCAGAAGCAAAGAAACAAGGTAGGAGGGTTTTACAAAACCCAGTGAGTTCGGAGGATCTGAAATAGGGTTGTGAAGTAGAGATGAAAAATAGGAGACATTTAGGAAATAAATTGACAGTACTTGGAGACTGTTTGTGCAAGTAAAAAATAGTTCTTGCAGGGAACTGATAGATAGTGTCAGAATTTATTGAGCAAAGAGAAAAGACGATAATTTAATTTTAGACATTCCGAGTTTGAGGTACATACAGGCTCTCCATTTAAACCTGGGAAAGGTGTCTGGCATACAGATAAAGGTTTGGGAATCATTCGTACATAATCTGAATTAAATTCCCAAGTCCTCCAGCTTTCTTGTGACATTCTTACCTTTAATATTCAAATAAAATGACCTGAATTTTAATCTCATGCATGCAAAGGCAAGACATCTGGCCCTACCAAACATCCTTAGAGCAAAGTAAGGAAAGAGCTAGGGTCCAGACCTCTGAGAAGCGGCACCGGTCAGCTAGTACTCATTTCTGAACCCAGAGGAGGGTCCTGGGGCTGGGACTCAGACCTCTGAGGAGGGGGCACTGCCTGGCTGTGTGTGCTGGTACCTCTGAGAGGGGCAATAAGGCTGATGGGAGAGTTTTGGGAAAACTACAAAACAGATTCAGCTTCTACTATAGAAATAAACGGCTGCTAAACTAAGAGCATTGCTAGTGTGACCCTCAAGAACAGGAAGCAAAACTGAAACAGAAAGGAGCAAGCCCCTTTTTATTCCTTCAAACTTGCAGTCACTCTCCATTGGCAAAGCCTAATGGGGAGCAGTTGGCAAAGGGGGAGGGGTGGTTTGTAGAATCCCAGTATCACTAACTAGGAGCATAGAATGCTGGGTTTGGAGTTGAGAGACAATTATTTAATAGCTGGCTCAGTCCGCCCGGGGGAAAGGGGATATAGGGACCTTATTGTTCTCGTGGTTCTGATCAGAAATTGTGGTTCCAAGGCACGGACGTGTTAAATCTTGTTCGGTGATCTCATGAGCTGGTTGGGCTTTCAGAAGGGAATGCAGGACATGACTTCTATCGCAAGCGACCTCTCCTCTTCCAGAGACCAGGTGAACTCTGCACTTGAAAATAGAGAGGGAGAAAGAACCTAAACTGACAATTCTGAAAAGCTGTTGACCTGTCACATTCTTTTTAAATGTGTTCTTTATCTCTTACATGGTTTTTGTTTGTTTGTTTGTTTTAAGTGAGAGGAAGAGAGATAGAGAGACAGACTCCCGCATGCGCCCTGACTGGGATCCACCCAGCAACCCCTGTCTGGGACCGAAGCTCTGCCCATCTGAGGCCATGCTCACAACCGAGCCATGGCTATGGGAAGAGAGGACAGAGAGAGAGAGAAAACGTGGAGGAGGTGAGAGGAGCTAAGAGAAGGGGAAAAGAAACAGATGGTCACTTCTCCTGTGTACCAGGAATCGAAACTGGGACTTCCGTATGCTGGCTCAATGTTCTACTACTGAGCAACCGGCCAGGGCCCTCTTACGTGTTTAAAATTAGTAAAATGAAAGTTTTCATTCAGATGTTATAGCCAGTTTGATACATACTAAATTTCAAATGGTAGTTTTAGGAATTAACATTTGCCTCCACCAATAGAAAGAAAACCAGCCACAAACTGGAGGAAATTTAGCAGCTCTGGCAAAGTTAAGCTGCCAGGTGAAGGCAACTGTTACTGGCTCTTTGGAAAACAAAAGAGGTAAGTGATAGATATAACGACTCTTCAGCTGCCATCTGGAGAACAGAACAGGCCCAAAGGAGGAGGAAGGGCTCTAAATAGAACCTTCTCATCCCCCACTGTGAGGTTGTAGTTAATTTGCTTGCTATTCTCTCTCTATTAATGGCTTCCTGGCATTTACTTTGAAATGTAGCAAAAAGTTTACCTTTGCAGGAATGTCAGGAGAAAGCTTATATTGGGGAGGAGCCTGACAATTAGGGAAGTTTAAATCACAATGGTTGTTTGTAAAACCTAGCCACAGACTGTCCCTTTGAGGCAGGGAAAAAACTAGTAATTGCCGGCCAGCCTGGGCGAGTCACACCTGACTTCAGTTCTCACCATGAAGCTGTCTGTTCTTTATTTTCACTCTGTATGAAGCTAATGGAATTTTCAGTTGATTAACCTCAAATCTGGAGAAGTGATCCAGTCTGGGATTGCTGCTGGCCAGGCTAAGGCTACTTGTCATTCTTAGGTGAGTCAGACAGCAAGAAGTGTTTATCCACAAAAGTAGAGCCCAGAGAAGTGGGTATGAGAGGGAGAGTCCCTCATGTCTAGGGATAGCCAGTGGGCACAGAGGCAGACTATGTTTAGCATTTGAGCTCCAAAAATAAGTTCTAGTGTCTAGATGACAAATTCAACCAGGAATCTGAATCATCTAAAAAAGAAAATTTCTAATACATGGAGGCTTTACTCTGGGAAGAGGCAGTTGTGTTTTAGTGAAGCATGGACCCTTGAACCTAGATGGTCTGTCTTTGAATCCTGGCTCCCTACTTACTGGCTGGGTGACTTTGAATCAGTTACTGAACTTCTCTGTGCCTCAGTCTCCTCATCTATCAACTGGGAATAATCCTAGTAATCAAGGAATTATGATGAGGACTAAATGTTTTAATATTTACAAAGTATTTAGGAATAGTGCCTGGCCCATGTAAGCTTATATGTATTTCATTAAAGACACTTAGATTTTATTTTTTCAGAAAAATGTGCAAATATATTTTTCTGTTAGAGACTTTACTCTTATATTGCATTAAGAAAAATTAGGTATTTCTTCATTATCCACAATAATATAGGTATTCTGATATTCTATTTAACAATTATTTTTAAACAAAACTAAATCTCATGTTAAAAATAGTTGGGAGCAAGTAAAAGCCACAAGGTTGTTCCTTATTGTTCTGTTGTCATATGGTGACGGTTACTGTTGAATATTTTGAGGGGAAGCTTCCACATATGGTATATTTAGTGCATGAAATGTGGCAGTTGGATTCCTGGGTGTGTTTTTTTTTTTTTTTTAATTTTCATATAAACAAGTAATTCCAAACATAAAAAAAATGGCTTGCCACAGGTCCAGGGGCTCCAGGACCTAGCTGTTTCTGGGAGATTAATAACTTCAGCTGTCTTCAAGATTTACTAAGGACATTGGATAGGACCAAGCTGATTAGGCCTGTGCTACACGAGAAAGAACTTGCAGAGGAGGTGTTTCTGTATCTGAATCCCCCTCTTCATGCTCATCGGCAAGTCAGGGACCAAGGCCACAAACCAAAACATGCTAATCTGGGCATGTCCAGGTGCACCCAACCGCCTGCCTGCAGCAATGCCTGTATCTAATGCTTCCTCCTACAGCTCGAGACTGAACCCCTTTGCCGGTCTCAGCCCACTTGTACCCAGGCACTTTTAAAATAAATGCTCCTTTTGGAACACACTAGCCTCATGTTTTCAGTTCGGCCCATGCTTTCTGCCTTTCAGTAAACTCCTAATGAGGACAAAATTGTAAGAAACAATGTAAAAATGGAAGTTGAGAGTTGAGCACTTGCTGTTAAGGGGGAAGGAAAAGTCAGTTTTGAGATATGCCAAGTAGAGCATCATCAAAGAAACTTAGGGGAAATTTTTAGGAAGGAGAAAAACCTTGCCCTGCTCTTAGAAAACCACTTGTTTATGAATTTATGGCTACATGAAGGGGAATCAACCCATGCTATCATTCTGATTTACTTTTACAGTTCTGCAGAACTGTATCAATAACAGCACTTCTGTTGCTCTATCTGCCTCTTCAACCTTATTGTATATTCTTATTGTATATTCTTATTGTATATTCTTTTTGAGCTTGACAAGCCTAGAGTTTAAAACATTGTTTCCATCATAGAGCATCTCAGAATCATAGGATGTTAGATCTAGACAGGACCTTGGAGTAAGAGAAATCATAAAGAGCTAAAAGAAAATCTGTAGCAATTAAAAATTCTAAAACTATATAAACAAAGACCTCTGGGAAGATAGAATTATATGTGTCTGAATACTACTATTAAGGAAGGAAAGAGATTGTTTGGTATAGTTCAAGGAAATAACTAAAAAATATAGAAAAATTTTAAATAAAGCAACTGTGGATCAGGATGAAAATTACATTTTAATATTGACAATAGAAAGTAATGGAGACTTTATTCACTTTGATGAAACTTTTTACACCATGAAATAACAGAGATCATTCATCTAGGAAACTCAAGCATTTATAAATAAATTCTAAGTAGGCGATATTGTTTAAAATTGTATAGAGATGTGAATCCTCATGTCTAGGCAAGATAAGCAATTTAGGTACAAAGAAGTATTGTTCTAGTTATACTTATTGAACCCCAAAATGGTCTAAGATCTTCAAAGACCTATATCCTCTATTTTCATCCTAAGTCAGCTCGACTCACTGTTATGGGCTGAATGCTTGTACTCCTCCCCCCCCCACTCCCTAGAATTCATATGCTGAAACCCTTCGAGACCTCAAGAAGGGGCCTCTAAGGAAGTATTAAGGTTCACTGAGGACATAAGGGTAGGGCCCTGATGCAATAGGATTAGTGTCTTTTAAAGAAGACACCAGGCCCTGACCAGTTTGCTCAGTGGTAGAGCGTCGGCCTGGCGTGCAGAAGTCCCAGGTTCGATTCCCAGCCAGGGCACACAGGAGAAGCGCCCATCTGCTTCTCCACCCCTCCCCCTCTCCTTCCTCTCTGTCTCTCTCTTCCCCTCCCGCAGCCAAGGCTCCATTGGAGCAAAGATGACCCGGGCGCTGGGGATGGCTCCTTGGCCTCTGCCCCAGGTGCTAGAGTGGCTCTGGTCGCGGCGAAGCGACGCCCCAGAGGGGCAGAGCATCGCCCCCTGGTGGGCAGAGCATCGCCCCTGGTGGGCGTGCCGGGTGGATCCCGGTCGAGCGCATGCGGGAGTCTGTCTGACTGTCTCTCCCCGTTTCCAGCTTCAGAAAAATACAATAAATAAATAAATACATACATACATAAATAAATAAGTAAATAAGAGACACCAGAGCATTCTCAATACCTCTCTCCCTCTGTCTCTGTGCATATCCACCAAGAAAAGGCCATACGAGGACATTGTGAGAAGGTGGCTGTTGACAAGCCAGGAAGAGAGTCCTTACCAGAAACCAATTTTTCTGAATCTTAGTCTTGGATTTTCCTTTAAAACCGTGAGAAAATAAATTTCTGTTGTTTAAGCCACCCAGTCCCTCTGGTATTTTATTATAGCACCCAAGCTGACTAAGATACCCACCAAATCATATACATTGCTACACAGTACACTGCTCATAAGTGAACCAATGCATAAATTCGTCAGTGATAATGGAGAAGTAGCATTTGTTGACTGTGTGCTACTCTCTTTCACAAAGTTTTCTTTTTATTTATGACCTTTAAATAAAAACATTTTATGGCATTAAATTGACACACTGAGAAATAGTAGCACCAAGTAAACAGCTGTAATGGAGCTTAGGTTGAACCCAAGAGAGTCATGTTAAAGACCAGGAGGGCACAGGAAGGAAAAGCTGACTGTCATTATTTGGAAGCACAGGCTCTATGTATCATGAGAATGGTGAGGACCCTAACTATATACCTGTTCCTTCAACCACTGTAATCCAGACCTAAAATAGTTCATTAGTCACAGAACTTTAAATAGAAAGAACAACAACATAAAAATGGATTGTTACGCTTTTCAGCTTACTGTATTTTATGAGCACATACACTAGATACCTTCTGTGCACCAGACCTTCTTGGCAATGGAGGGGATATAAAATAGCTACAGAGGTAGTACTTTCTAATAGTTAAGAGATTGGGATTTGAAATCAAATAGGCCCAGGTTGAAACTATAAGTAGCCAATTTACATGCTATGTGCCCTCAGGCAGGTAATTTATTTGAGCCTTATTTCTGCTTCGCAGGGGACTTATAAGATGCTGCAAGTGAAACTCACAAAACAGCATTTGACACATCATGTCATTTAAAAACTCCTATTAATAATGTCAAATATTAATAATTTATTAATAATTTAAAAAATTAATTATTTGAGCCCTATGGGCTTGTGATCTAATTTGAAGCTAGAAGTTGACACCTCTTTATAAAAGGAATATTGTTATAACAGAGGTTCAAATAAAATACAACAGGAGATATCTGTTTCTAGAAGAAAGAAGAGACTGGGAAAAGTTTTACAAAGAAACTTATACCTAAAAAATATATTAAGAAAAGTCAATTTCTAAATAGTAGATTGTTTTCTAAGTCCTCTGTAAGTCTGTAGCTATAAAAATAGCACAGGAATGGAAAACTTCTTAAAACAGATCCAAGCTGTTATGGGTTATATGGTATTCCCCCACCCTTGCCTCCAAATTCATACGTTGAAGTCCTAACCCAATCCCTCAGAATGTATTTGGAAATAAGGTTTTTAAATTGGTAGATAAGCTACAATGAGGTCATTAGGGTAGGTTCTAATCCAGTGATTGGTATCCTTATAAAAGGTCCCATAGAGAAGACCAATTCAAGACACAGGATGAAGGTGACCATCTATCAACCAAAGAACCTGGATTTGTAGCCTCCAGAACTGAGAGAAAATAAATTTCTGTTGTAAGACACCAAGTCTATGATACTTTGTTATGGAAGCCCTGGCAAACTAACACAAAAGTATATACTAGAACTGGATGTATGCTAAGTGTGTAATTATAATTCCATGGAGAAAGAATAAACAGGGTTGGAAAAATCACCTATCCAGTTGTGAGAAAATAGAGTAGGTCTCTACTACATACCATAGATAAAAATAAACTTTAAATGGTATTAAATATTTAAATGTAAAAAAAATAAAGCACATTAGAAAATATATAGAAATATTTTCTAACTTTGGGGCTAAAAAAGTCTTTCTAAGCAAGTCAGAAAACCCAGAAGCCAAAACGCTGATGGATTTTAAGAGCTTTACAAGATGGTAGGGGTCCTGGGATGGAGAGGACAATTTTAAACCAGACAATAAGGCTTCCATAAATGAAGAAACTTCAGGGAATGAGGACGCTCTAAACAACTGCCAAGCCGAGAGAGAATAAGACTGTTTTCCAGCAGCACCAGGTAAGAACTTTGTATCCTCATTCCCTCTCCTCCTACCGCTGCCTTTGCCTTGGGAGATATGGAAATCTCAAGTTAGCAAGCTCGGAAGGAGGAGGAAGCCTAGAGGAGAAAGAGGGCAAGAGGACCACTCCTCTCTTCTAGTGCAAGTCCCAGCTACGGTCAAGGGAGAAGACTCATGAGTATGTCAGGATGAACGCTTTTTGTTTTTTCCTGAGACTAGGCAATATCACATTGAGACTGTGTTTATGACCTAATGTTAATGTAGAATTTTCTAGTTCCTTTAAACAACTAGAAATGTCATAGGAACTGCTCCAAAATTTACTCCTATATAGAGGTAGATACACAGAACACACACACACACACACACACACACACACACACTTCACAGGACACACTTAAAGAAACAGTAGCAGTAAAAATAATGCTTCTTTTTGTGTGTGTGATAGAGACAGAGAGTCAGAGAGAGAGAGACAGACAGGCAGGAATGGAGAGAGATGAGAAGCATCAATTCTTCACTGTGGCTGTTAGTTGTTCACTGACTGCTTTCTCATATATGCCTTGATGGGAGGGGGGCACAGCAGAGCAAGTGACCCCTTGCTCAAGCCAGTGATGTTGGGTCAAGCCAGCGACCGTGGGCTTCAAGCCAGTGACCTTTGGGCTCAAGTCAGCGACCATGGGGTCAGATCTATAATCCCATGCTCAAGCCAGCGACCCTGTGCTCAAGCTGGTGAGCCCACACTCAAGCTGGAGACCTCAGGGTTTCAAACCTGGGTCTTTAGTGTCCCAGTTGGACATTCTATCCACTGCACCACTGCCTGGTCAGGCAATAATGCTTCTTTTTATATCACCTCATGAGTTCCCTCTGTGCAATAAACAAGTTACACTAGAACAGACTCAGCTAGTGAGAAAAAGGTCAGGGGGAACCTACATTAGATGGAACAGTACGGAAACCTGCTCCAAGGAAGTGTTGTTTAAGCCGAGACTTAAAGAATGAAAAAGGAGGCAGACACACACAGGGAGGAATGGGCTTCATCTCTCAAGTAACAATCAATGTAATTTAAAAAGGGGGGAGGGCAGCCTGACCAGGCGGTGGCGCAGTGGATAGAGCCTCAGACTGGAATGCAGAGGACTCAGGTTCAAGACTCTGAGGTTGCCAGCTTGAGCACGGGCTCATCTGGTTTGAGCAGAAGCTCACCAGCTTGAACCCAAGGTCGCTGGCTCGAGCAAGGGGTCACTCGGTCTGCTGAAGGCCCGCAATCAAGGCACATATGAGAAAGCAATCAATGAACAACTAAGGTGTCGCAACGAAAAACTGATGATTGATGCTTCTCATCTCTCTCTGTTCTTGTCTGTCTGTCCCTATCTGTCTCTCTGTCACTGTAAAAAAAAAATTAATTTTAAAAGGGGGGGAGGGCACAAACCCAAAGAACCAAACGAACAAGAGGGAAGATAAACTCTAATCTTCTTGTGCAAGGAAATTTCAGTCCCCTCTACCCCCCCCCCCCCCCCATAACGGAACAGGGAGGGATCTGGTCCAAATGTTTCTTAAAGACTTTCAACCACACCTTCCTGTGTTCACGTCCCACTTTCAGAGTTACTCGGTCTGCCCATTCCTGAGCCTTTGGGGAATTCTGCACTGTAAACTGGGTTTCTTCTCGGCTTCCCCTGCTGCTGCTTTCGTCTTCAGCTCAGTTGTTCTGCTAAGTCAGGTACCACTTGTTCTTCTGTGCCCTGGCTTTCGAATTTGGTTACTATTTGTGCTACAGGTTAGAAACAAAATGATGACCAAGATAGGTGTGGTTGGTGCCTGTCCTCACAGAACTCATGTTTTGGTGGACAAGACAAAAAAATAAATAAACAAATGAATAGAAAAATAGCAAATTGTGATGAATGTTGAAAGGAAAACATGTATCAGGACATTAAAAACTGAAGTTTCAACTGAGTGAGGCTCAGAGACAAGGTTGGTTTTTGCATTCCAAATGACATGCTGGATTCTTGGCAATCTAAGTGGGGTATTTGATACATCAACATCACCCTGAACTTGTCAGAAATACAGAATATTGGGCTCTGCCCCCCACCTACCAGGTGATTTATAGGCACATGAAAGATTGAGAAGAACTGTAGTCGAATTATACAAAAAGTTTCAAAGGCTTTAACCCTAAACATGTTTTACAACTCTCTTGAACCTCTTACCCACATGTGACTTGTTAAAGACACTGTACAAAAGACTCTATTCAGGCCCTGGCCAGTTGGCTCAGCGGTAGAGCGCCGGCCTGGTGTGCGGGGGACCCGGGTTCGATTCCCGGCCAGGGCACATAAGAGAAGTGCCCATTTGCTTCTCCACCCCCACCACCTCCTTCCTCTCTGTCTCTCTCTTCCCCTCCCACAGCCAAGGCTCCATTGGAGCAAAGATGGCCCGGGCGCTGGGAATGGCTCCTTGGCCTCTGCCCCAGGCGCTAGAGTGGCTCTGGTCGCGGCGGAGCGATGCCCCAGAGGGGCAGAGCATCGCCCCCTGGTGGGCAGAGCGTCACCTCTGGTGGGCGTGCCGGGTGGATCCCGGTCGGGCGCATGCGGGAGTCTGTCTGACTGTCTCTCCCCGTTTCCAGCTTCAGAAAAATACAAAAATAAATAAATAAATAAATAAAAAGAAGACTCTATTCAAGCAGGATGACTACCACCTTGCTTCTGCCTTGGATGCCCAGGGCCATGATCCAAAGGAAGTAGAGCTGTTGAGAAAACTGTTTATTAGTGGTCTGAGCTTTGAAACTACAGATGCTAGTTTAAGAGAACCTTCTGACAAATGAGGCACACTCGCAGACTGCGTGGTGATAAGAGAGCCCCAAACAAAATACTCCCGGGGTTTTGGTTTTTGATTGACTCTTGTGTTGAAGAGGGGGATGCAGCAGTGTGTGCTGACCACACAAGGTGTAGTGGAATCAAAGAGAGTTGTTTCTAAAGAGGATTCTGTAAAGCCTGGGGCCCATCTAACAGGAAGAAAATTTTATTGGTGGTATTAGAACAGATACAGAAGAATATAATTTGAGAGACTACTTTGAAAAGTATGGCAAGATTGAAACCATAGAAGGTATGGAAGACAGGCAGACGGGGGAAAAAAGAGGATTTGCCTTTCTAACTTTTGATGATCATGATATAGTTGATAAAATTGTTATTCAGAAATTTTACACTATTATTAATGGGCATAATTATAAAGTGGAAAGGGTCCTCTCTAAATAAGAAATGCAGTCTGCTGGATCGCAGAGAGGCCATGGAAGTGGCTCTGGCACCTTTATGGGTGGTGGAGGAAACTTTGGCCATGATGGAAAGTTTGGTGGAAGAGGAGGCTATGGTGGTGGAGGTGGCATACGAGGTAGTTATGGAGGAGGTGACGGTGGATATAATGGATTTGGAGGCGATGGTGGCAACTATGGCAGTGGTCCTGGTTATAGGAGTGGAGAAGACTATGGTGGCGGTGGAAGACTAGGATATGGAAACCAAGGTGGTGGATATGGTGGCAGTGGGGAGGATATGATGGTTATAACGAAGGGGGAAATTTTGGTGGTAACTACGGTGGTGGTGAGAACTGCCAGCGGACGGGGTAGATATAGTAGCAGAAGTTTTTTAAAAACTCAGCAGAAAAGGGCTATAGTTCTTAGCAGGAGAGCAAGGAGTTGACAGGAAGGTTGCCCGTTACTTTGAGACAGTCGTCCCAAATGCATAAGAGGAACTGTAAAAATCTGCCATGGAAGGAATGATGATCCATAGTCACGAAAATGACTGCAGCTTAAACAGGAAACTCTTCTTGCTCAGGACTGTCATAGCCAGTCTGCAAAAAGTGCAGCTATTGATGAATGCAATGTAGTGTCAATTAGATGTACATTTCTGAGATTTTTTTTTTATCTGTTGTAGCTTTGTCTTTTTCTTCTCATTACATCAGGTATATTTTCCTATAAATTGTGATAGTGGTGCCAGGAATAAAAAAATTAAGGAATTAAAGAGAGGGAGAGAGAGAGAGAGAGAGAGAGAGAGAGAAAGAGAGAGAGAGAGACTACTGCAGTGGAGATTTTGCAGCGGGGGCTAGGGGAGAAGAGATTGGGCTCAATTCCAAATACACCAAGATCAAATGGAGATTTATGGTCAGGGAGCCGTGTTGGGATCAGTGGATGGAAAATTACTAAGAGGAAACATCAAGGCTAGGGAATTATTGCTAGACCAACTCAACAGGATTTTTGCTGAAGCCAGGACAGGGTAATCAGATATCAAAGGTGGGGGATTTAAACTAAACGGATCCAGCAGGATTCTTGCTAAAACTGAACTAAATAGGCAAGGTGAGGCTGAGTCAAAGAGAAGATTCAGAGGAGCTGACTCAAGTTTGGTCAAGGAGAGTGTATTGGCCAATTGGGAAAAAAAATAAAGCAAGTGGAAAAACAGGGCAATGATGTTATGAGAAGTATTTCTTTGGAGTGACCCTTAAAGTACTAATAGTCCCATACCCCACCCTGGGAGAAAGGTACAGTATGTGTCCCTCATTTCACATTTTTTTTCTTCTTTTTCCAAGTAAAAGGAGGGGACATAGACAGACGGACTCCTGCATGTGCCCTTACTGGAATCCACATGGCAACTCCCATCTGGGGCCAATGCTTTGCCCAGACCAGCAGCATCAGCATTACCAGGGCGTTGCTGCACAAGCAAAATCTCGCTCCTCACCCCAGACCTATTGAATCAGTAACTCGGAGGTTGAGGCCAGCAAACTGTGCTTTAACAAGCCTTCCAGGTGATTCTGATGCATGTTCAAGTCTGGCCTAAATTATGCAGAAAAAGATATATTTTTTAATGCAGAAAAATATTTGGGTTGTTTTTTTGTTTGTTTTTGTTTGTTTGTTTTTTGTATTTTTATGAAGCTGGAAACGGGGAGAGACAGTCAGACAGACTCCCGCATGCGCCCGACCGGGATCCACCTGGCATGCCCACCAGGGGGCGATGCTCTGCCCACCAGGGGGGGGCGATGCTCTGCCCATCCTGGGCGTCGCTATGTTGCGACCAGAGCCACTCTAGCGCCTGAGGCAGAGGCCACAGAGCCATCCCCAGCGCTCCGGCCATCTTTGCTCCAATGGATCCTTGGCTGCGGGAGGGGAAGAGAGAGACAGAGAGGAAGGAGGGGGGAGGGGTGGAGAAGCAGATGGGCGCCTCTCCTGTGTGCTCTGGCCGGGAATCGAACCCGGGACTTCTACACGCCAGGCTGATGCTCTACCACTGAGCCAACCGGCCAGGGCCTGTTTTTTTTTTTTTTTCAATGCAGGAAAATGGTTTTTTCCTAGTAGAGAACAAGTGTTCCATAGGTGTTGAGTTACTGTTCCTTCCTTCCTTCCTTCCTTCCTTCCTTTCTTTCTTTTTAATTTTCCATTGATTGACAGGAGGGAGGGAGGGAGGGAGGGAAAGAGAAAGAGAGAAGGATCAAGCTGGTGCTCCACTTAGTTGTTCCACTTAGTTATGCACTCACTAGTTGCTTCTCATACGTGCCCTGACCAGGGATGGAACCGTGACCTTGGCACGCTGGACGGCGTTCTATCTATCCACTGAGCCACCCACTCAGGGCCACAGTTACTGTTAAGTTTGAGAGATCAATGCTTGTAACCAGAGAGCAGAAGGCATAAGAGCTGTATGGCTCATAGAGCAATTTGAAGCATCAAAGTTGTTGAACTGTGACTGTAATGAAAACATAGGGGGGTTCTGGACATGGATTTTGGGAAAGGAAAATTGCACCATATGCAGATGTGAGATAATTCCTACCTACATAGTGGGGGCGCCAAGAAAATGTCTTGTGAAGTAGCACAAGTGCTTCAATCATGCAAAAATGTGCAATGTTGGTGCTGTGTAAAATTGTTCTGATGAGTAATGGTAAATCTCCCCCTTTCCTCCCTCCTGATTCCATTTAAAACTGGCCTTGGGGGAGCCAGAGACTGGGCCAGTATCCACAGCCCTAGTGGGATGAGAGTTATTTCTCAGTGGAATTCGTAATAAAAAATGGTTTTTGTCTTCTGGACTAGCTGCTTCTCCATCATTCTAACTGCCTGCCCTGCACTTTATGGCTGGGCTGAATTAATTCCCAGGAAATGGAGTCATTTTCCTGATGGAAACTCTGAGCACTGATTGGAAGGAGAAAGAGGGGCGGATTAGTGGGGTTTTTAATTTTGTCCTGCAGCAATTTAGAAACCCCGTCAACTCAAGGGGAACCTGGAGATACATTTTCTGTTTTCCTTTATTTCTCATCCTGTATTTACACACTTGGGTTCCATTTATTTCTCCCTCTTTGTCAGTCTCCTTTAGCAATTGTGTGTTGGCACGTGTTAATGAAATACCTACTGTGTGCAGTTGCACAGTGCTCAATGGCTTCACAAACCCACATTTTCATCCCATCCTCTCCAACATTTGTGAAGGAGTAGGCTGGAAAATATCTCTTTTTTCACCCCCTTATCACTCGTGTGTGTGTGTGTGTGTGTGTGTGTGTGTGTGTGTGTGTGTGACAGAGACAGAGAGAGGTACAGATAGACAGGAAGGGAGAGAGATGAGAAGCATCAATTCTTCATTGCAGCACCTTAGTTGTTTATTGATTGCTTTCTCATATGTGTCTTGACTGGGGAGCTACAACACACTGAGTGACCCCTTGCTCAAGCCAGTGACCTTGGGCTCGAGCCAGTGACCTTGGACTCAAGCCAGCAACCTTGGGATCATGTCTGTGATCCCACACTCAAGCCAGCATCCCCGCACTCGAGCTGGAGAGCCAGCACTCAAGCCAGTGACGTTGGGGTTTCAAACCTGGGTCTTCTGGTCCCAGTCTGACTCTCTATTCGCCATGCCACCACCTGTTCAAGCCCCTTATCACTCTTTTATTTTGGCTTTGGTTTGCCTTTTTTATTTCTTCTCCAAGTGAATAAATTGGGATTCCCCATATTTTAATGTATTTGTGAAAGAGAGATAATTTTTAGAAATCAAAAAGAATACACAAATACCCTTTCATGGTGGGATTGCAGCCTTGATCTGCAGCTTTGCTGGGTTTATGGTTTCTGCTGAATAGAGGAAAGGGGTGGGAGTGAGTTGTAAAAGGTGATCCCTTTTGCTCTTTCTCGTGTTACTTTGCAGGGTGCAGAATAGACCTCTTATCACTTGAAGCAGATACTTTGGGCTCTTTTGGTCCTTGCAAACTTATGTGGTAGCCACCTGGAGTCTGGTCAGCTGCCCTTCACCAAGATCTCTGAGTCCAAGTGGCAATCGATTCAGCACTCCTCCAGGCTGAGATGGCAGAGATGCCCACATTGTGAACACAAAGGGCCCGTGCTCTCGCGAGAGAAACGGTGTGGGTAAATACTCACAGCACATCCGTATCAACCACTGAGAGAAATGAACTACTGTAACCCATGTCAAACGAAAGCTGAGATGACTGTAGGTTTCAAAGTCTGGGAAACAGAAAACCTGTATCTACAAATACAATCTCTTCTTGAGATCCCTAGAATCATTTCAGAAAGGAACCTTCAGGAGGTCAGTAATGAGTATTATTAGCCTTATTCAGAAAGAACCCAGGATAGGAAATTGTATGATTTTTCATGAAGGTGCACCTGGGGGTCTCTATTCAATGCTCTCACTCTGTAAATTTCTAGCAGTCTACGTTTGTAGTTCTCTTCAACAAAAGCATCCGCGCCTTTCCTTCTTCAGGTTAATCTGTTGAGAGTTGCTTGGGAATCTATTTCTGGTTGTGGGAGAAGAGACTGGTTGGGAACTGAGACTCAGGTCAGCCTCTCTCTGACTGGAGTCCCTTCTCTTCTGCTTTGTAGCTGTGTGACTCTGGCAAGTCGTTTACCCTCTCTGAGCCTGAGTTTGACCCTAGAGTGCTGTAGGATTACGTGAGATAAAGCATGTACAGAATTTAGCACAGTGCCTGGCCCAGAGCCCAGTAAATATTAAATAGAATTATATTTGTTATCGACACAACACCTCAGGGAATTTTAGTTACATGCACTTCACCAATTTTTTCTTCTTTGTTCCATCTAGTCAGGCCAGCATTTTTGGTTTGGGGTTTTTTTTTGTCTTCCTCCCATGTCTTTTCATCATACGCCTCGACCCAGAAAAGGGTGATCAGGAGACAACCATCTGAAATGAAGTCTGCTTTGTGTGTGTCCTTTGGGAGAAGGCTTTGATCACCGGCCTGCTGTGGGTAGCTGGCTGGCAGGCTGCTGGCTCCTGCCCACAGTGAAAGGCATCTCTGCTGGTTTTTAAAAAGAGAAGCAAAAGAGCAGCTGGTGGATTCCTCGAGGGTGTGTACAAATGGCACCTTTGCTTGCTCCCAGTGCCCCAAAGGCGGCCCTGCTTTCCAGGGCTTCTAGTTGGCCAGTGTCCGCATTTCCAAGCTCCTTGTTTTTCTGGGCTTGTGAGCTGGCAGGGAGCACGGAGCCCTGCACCCTTAGCATTCCCGTGCCTCACAAGCCATTGCCTCTCGCTGGGCCTCGTTCAAGTCTGCTGTCTCTGACCTACCCAGGGGACTGTAAGAGCCTCAGTAAGCAAGTAGTGGTGTAGCTGGGACGGGGACAGGCGGGCTGGGCCTCGTCCTTCAAGGGGCGTGTCCCAGCAGCAGCATGGAAGTGACTTCTTGAAACTGCCAGCCTGGCCCTCATGAGACTGAAGATCACCTTGCAGGAGGGCCCGGTGCCAGCCTGACAGATGGCCCAAGCTGCTGGCCACACAGCCCATCAAGTGTGTGTTTCCCTGAAGACAGCTGGTCCAGCCAGGAGTGCCAGGCAGGCTATTCAGGGGCATGGCTCAGGGTGCAACATGGGTCCCCCGCTCTGCTTACCGGCTCCAAACTCCAGCCTGCCGTGCTCTCTCTGAAGGGGAAAAGACCAGCTCTCTCTTTCCACATAAAAGCAAATCTTTGCGTCTTGTGATTTTCGGTTGATGTCCAGCCTATACGCTATGTGACAGCCCCTCACAGAAGTGGCCAACTGTTGTCATCAAATGAACCAGCTACTGCAAAGTTAAAAGAGATAATGAAGTAGCAAAGCCTATGTAGGGACTTTGTTCAGAAACCCTGTGATGTCTATAGAGTATTTTAAAAATATTGAACTTTCACATTTTATGATTTCATGTCCGCTAAGACCACAGACCTCTTATCATGTTTTCTTTTTAAAGCATGAATCCTTTTTAAAAATAGTTAGACAGTAAATGTATAACTTTTCTCTCTCTCTATACTCAGAATAAAACCTGGGGAAATTTAATGTTCCTGGAATCAGCCTGTGGATTTGAGATAAAGATTCAAGGAGAGAAGATTTTTAACTCAGAACAGAATCCGTCTGTGGCTATTGTTCAATTAACATAAACTATCTGGTTACTGGGTATGTTGCATAATGCATAACAGTGCAAACCAAACGTTTTTAAGTGCTGACACTGAACTCCTGGATGACAACAACGAAGGGTGAGGTCATTTGTTAATTTTTAAAGCAATCTCCTAAAAATATGCTTCTGAAGACTGAATGAATCAACACTTCAGAACTACGATGCAGTCAGAGGTTGTCCATGTGTGCCCACGATGATATGAAATCCAGAAGGAAACAGGAAAAACCACACCTCACGTTCTCTTTAAGAGCTAGAAGGGCTGTCAGAAGAATTAAGATTAAACCTCATGTGAGTCTGTGGGTGTGGAAAGTCACCAGCTAGCTAATATTAACATAGCTTGCAACAGAACGCTGTTGCTAGAAATAGGGCAGTTACATCACTACCACTAAGCAATTTGCATGCTGTGGACCAGCCCCGAAATTCCTCCTGGCTCCTACAGCCCCTCAGGCATTGCATTTCTGAACGCTTTTAGATGTAGTTCACACTTGGCTGTCTGGTTTCACCAGGAACTCTACCCAAAAGTAGAAGCGCAAGGAGAACATCTGCTTTGTGTGGAGGGAAGTGGTTGAGCTACAAGCAAATCTTTGGGCATCTGAGGAATTGTGAAGCTTCTAGATTTCATATGGTTGCTGACAGGAAAGGGCCGACAAGGACCTTCTTGCTTTACTCACCATGGATAATCTGTTGCCTCAGTCTAGACTCTCTTATTTCAAAAAATATTCTCTCCATGCAATTAGAAAATATGTATCGATGCTGAGAAACCAGAAGGCAGAAGAACAGGTATCCTTTTGTTTATATTATCTTTAAGGTTAACGGATGTTTGCTTTTGGGTGTTACTTTTACGCCACTTGGTGATTTAGTTTCTGCTAGTTTACTTGTTTAAAGGCACGGGTCAACTATTGCTTGGGGCTGTTCAGACTTGGCAGTCAGAGAAGTAAGCAGGCTCCGGAGGATTTATTTGAACTTGGAACATTTGGATCATTAGATTAAGTTCAAGTTTGGTAATAGAACCACATGCTTTTCTTTCTTCTCAATAGCTAGACTAAACTAAGCTATCAGAGTAGGACTGTGGGTTTCTTGATAATTTTCTGGGGCCTCAAATACAAATTTAAAAACTATTATTAACTCTACACAGAGAAGTTATCAGGCCCTGGAAATACATTATCTTCTTGTATGTATTTATGGCTATGTTAATATCACCAGGATTTGCAAAACAAAAAGCATTCTGTAGACAAAATTTGATAGCTTTAAGCAGGTCAGTAATGAGCTGAAAAGGTCATTCAGAAGTAATTACTCATCCTTTTGGTAAAAGGTAGGGGATAGATTACTGCAGGTTTCAGTCTTTCTAACCAATCAAAAGTTAGGCCTGACAGTGCGGTGGCGCAGTGGATAGAGCGTCGGACTGGGATTCGGAAGACCCAGGTTCGAGACTCCAAGCTCGCCAGCTTGAGCTCAAGGTCGCTGGCTCGAGCAAGGGATTACTCGGTCTGCTGAAGGCCCACAGTCAAGGCACGTATGAGAAAGCAATCAATGAACAATTAAGGTGTTGCAACGCTCAACAAAAAAGTAATGATTGATGCTTCTCATCTCTCTGTCCCTGTCTGTCCCTCTCTCTGACTCTGTCTCTGTAATTAAAAAAAAAAAAAAAAAAAAAAAGAATGACCAATCAAAAGTTAGGATTTCTGGTAGTAGACTCTAGCATGTGGGAGTATAAATATTTTTTTAAAAACTGTTAAATGTTTGATCACTTCTTGTATAAAATCATACATAAAAAATCATGCATTCATTTTCTTGTTTCAAGATTTATATCATTCTATCACAATTATGAAAAAAGCATTCCTAAAAATCTCTGCTTTTCTGAATGATACCAAATAATTAGAAGAAATCGCTATACCCGATCCATTAAATCCAGTGGTTCATTTAGAAAGAAGTATGGCAATGGTAAAGGACAAATGTATAGCCACATTGAAGACCGGAATCATAAATTGCTTGGGCATCATGCTTGTCATGAGAACTGCAAAACAGCGTGGGAGATATTAGCAGTGTCCTGTATTTGAATGAGGTAACCTACTTATTAAAACACTTCCAGGAAGTGAAAGCAAAAGTCAGCAGACAGAAAATCCTCTAATGACAGGTTTCCCCTAAGTGTCGATGCATAATTTGGAAAGTGAAAATCATTACTACTGTTTGGGAGGAAACCGCTTTTATGCTGTGCTTTAATAATTTCACATGAGCTTGAAAGTCAGACTGTGCTCACTGAGGCTGCTATGCTTAGTAGCTGATTTATCTCTTGCTTAGGCAAGGTGTCATGATTACAAGGAAATCTCTTGGTTTCCATCTCAGCATGTGCTTGCTTTTGAAGTGGAAAGCCAGGGACCCAGATCGTGGTGCTGGGAGCTCTCTGCCACACTCGCCAAGTCCCACCCACAGGCTTCTTCGGGACTCATTATAGGGGGAAGAAGAGTGCAATGGGGGAGGGGGAGGGGCCAAAAGGATGGGGCTTCAACTGTGAACAGTGGGTTGAGTGATTTTTTTCCCTCCCCTTTTCTCTGTATCATCAGTTTTTGGAGATGTGGCTATATTGCACATACAGTTTATTTTTTTTTATTTTAATTTTTAATTTATGGTGTTGACATGGTTTCAAGTGTCCCACTCAATATAACACCCTCTATACACCACATCGTGCTGATTTCTTAACTTCCTCCATAAATTAATGGAGAAATAAAGAAAAATGACATATTCGATTTTTTTCCTGAAACCAATTACAGTTCTGCCCACACGATGTCTCACGAAATTAAGAGAAATTAGGTCAGAGTCAATCATGGCTAACCTTGGAAAGCT